>NC_083704.1:32995833-34231666 GCF_033118175.1 Dama dama | reverse complement strand
CAGACATCACCATCTTGAATTCTTAGTCATTTTTGAACAAGGGCACTGCATTTTCATTGTGCACTAGGCCCCGTAAATCACGTGGCCCCAGCCGCTCTCTGAACTCAATGTTTGCATCTGTAAAAGGCAGTAACAATGCCCTCCTAGGTTTACAGACCAGTCCAGTCGCTGACAATCCAAGATGCTGCCAGCACCTGCCTGGCCATCCCAGGAGCCCAGGAAACAGGGGGTGCAGTCATTTTCAGGACCTATCTCAGAAGGAAGTCTTTAACTACAGGCCCGAGACCATGACTTGAAGCTTCCGGAACCTCTGAAATTCTGTTTATTATTTTTGTGATCCCATCTGTTTCCTGCAGCAATGAGCTCTTCAAATGAAAAGGCCTGTGGACTAGGGTTGGGGTGGGGAGCAGGACCAGTCAGGGCCGTTGGGGGACTCCACCCCTTGGGCAGCCTGGCTGGGGAGGAGAGGTCCCAGGGGAGAACTGTAGAGGCAGTCTGTGAGAAACACAGACTGCATCCCCTGAGCTTCTGGAAAGGAGGAAGGCAGAGGGACTTCTCTCTTACATTTGCACCCCATTAAGGCTTCCCCCATGGCTCAGACATGGAGAAGGGCATGGCAACCCACTCCAGTATTCTTGCCTGGAGAATCCCTTGGACAGAGGAGCCTGGTGGGCTACAATCCATAGGTCACAAAGAGTTGGACGTGACTGAGCGACTAACACTTTCACTATTTTCAAGCTTCCTAAAGAGGAGCAGAAAAGGCAGAGTGACAGTTGGCCCTCAGGGATGCACAAGAACCCACAGCCCATCTTATCCCTCCTCCCCATACTGTGATCCAACAAGCTTCCAAGAGCCCCTGGCTGTGTGTGCCCTGCCCCACTCAGCAGGAACATCTAGGCAAGTCCAGCTAGGGTGGGGGGCTGGGAGTGATGAGGGGTTCTGTCTATCCCATCACTCTCACTCCTGCAGGGGCCCAGGGCCTGCCTACCTGTATAGTTTATGCTCCGGTGTATTGACAGCGCACAGCGACCACAGGAAGAGACTGCGGAGCTCAGAGGTCCTGACCGGGCTCCCTTGGGCATCCCTGGCTGAAGACCTGGGTGTTCCCTCCCCGGGGGGCCAGGCAGCATTTGGAAACCGCAGCCCCTCTTGCCCACGAGGTGCCCTGTCCGCTGTCTGTTATCATCACATTCCCTCCTTCTCTCTCCCATCCCCCAGCCGGAGGGATCCTTTCCTTCCGCCAGGTTCAGCATTCTCCCTCTTCCCCAGCCCTTCCCTCACATCTATTATTTATGCCTGCCAGTCCCTCCCATCCCCCTGAGGCCTAAGCTTTTGAAACTCCAAAGCCAGGAGCTGACACTCTTTGCTCTCAGTTTCTGCTGAGTCATCCCCTCCCCGAGGCAATAAGTACAGAGTGCACTGCGGGTGGAATGGAAGAGGAGGTGAGGTGGAAACACCGGGAGCAAAGAACATGTCGCCTCCCACCCCGCACTCACCAACAGTTCTGTAGAAAGTAGAAAGACAGTGTTTGCTTACTTGTTTCACACCAAGTAGAGCTATGCCTGTGGATAAGTGTCACCTTAGGAAAACCATCTCTTAGGTGACAAGATGCTGGAGGAGGGAGTGGTAGCCCCCACAGAGAGAAACCCAAAGCCCAGCATTGCCTGCACTGGTACCATTGTCTCTCAGGTCGAGACTAAGTGGGGCTTCTCAGCCCCTGCCCCTTTCCTTCTCCCCTCTGAGGCCTTCATCCTTAGGAAAGTCACTTGATCTGAGACTGTGGTGGTCACAGAGTTTGTGATGGGGATCATGGGAACAGGTAGGGCTCTAATCCTCAATCAACAAGGAAGCCCGCTTACAGGGAAGTCAGAGGGGCTTCTACCTGAGCTTCTGAACAGGAGCATGGTTTCCTCAATGAATCTTAATAACGTCATCAATTACCATATAGACATTTTGGGGAAATCATCACCCCCTTGGGGAAGACCTCCAGCCAGGTGATGAGGGGAACTCTTCTCTTTTCCCCGGGTGAGTGGGACCAGCCACCGATAGTTCACTGTGGTCTGCAATCTTGGTGATGGCAACTCTGCCATCGGCAGCACCAAGACAGTCCCGAGGAGGAAGAAGCCTGTTCAGGGACAAAGCTGGAGAATTAAGCACCTCATCCTAACTTGGAAGACATTTCCATCCAGAACTTTGCTAAAAGGCACTTCCTTTAGTCGTTCCATGCCAAGGCAACTCCTTTTGAGACAGGCTGGGACCTGGGACCCTCTCCTGCAGTGATTGCACCTGGACATACCTCGCCTTAAGCAAAGAAATACAAAGAAACTACATGGAACTAAAAATAGCTGCACGCATGTGCAGCTGGGGCAAATTCTGGACCCAAAAGATACAAAGAGACCAAAAAAGCCAACTGCCACTTTTGAAGAGCCTAGAGCGAAAACAGTGCTTGGAGAGCAAATGCAGGGTACTGAGCATGCCCACTGCACACAACGCTGTGAAAGGGGTGGGCAAAATGCCTAAGCTACCTCTCCAGCCTGACCCCTGGACACACCCCAACCCACACCCCATGTAAGGAACAAGCTTGATTCCCCTCTCCCCGAAACTCCCCCCTGCCCTGCACGGGGGCCAGCAAGGGAACCTGTTGTTTGCTCTTACTCCCCGCCTGCTGCAGCAGGGCCTCCAGGAAAGCCTTCCTGAATTTCTTGTCTGGCCTCTAGTCAATTTCTATTGATTGGGGAAGCCCAAGAACCCTGGTCGTGTGTAACACCTTCAACAGGTGCACATTCAAGTTCAGGGCTGGACCGGGTCTCTTGAGGTCTCTGAGGCCTGGAGGATAGGAGGGAACCAGGTGTGGCGAGATGGAGTTGCCACCACAGAGCCCACTGGGACCCTGTGTAATGTTGGTCCTCAGTACAAGACCAGATCATGGAGTTCCTCTGCTGAATTTGTCCCAAAGTTAGTAGCACTTGTTCCTTCTGAGTTCCCACATGGTGCTGGTGGAGAGGCCTACCACAAACCAGTCAGCTGATCTTGGGTACGTTTTAATAACCCTTCAGAGTCCATGTAGAAAATCTGTCCATGGAATTCTGCAGGTAAGAATACTGGAGGAATGTTGTTGCCATCTCCTTCTCCTGGGGATCTTCTGGACCCAGGGATTGAACCTGGGTCTCCTGCACTGCAGGTGGATTCTTAACCATCTGAGCCGCCAGGGAAGCCCTATTGCACACTCAACAGGCTATATCACTTTTTTGGGGGGGGGTGGGGGGGTGGGTCACGCTGTGAGGCTTGCAGGACAGTTCCCCAACGAGGGATAGAACCAGTGCCCTCTATAATAGAAGCACAGAGTCCTAACCACTGGACCACCAGGAAATTCCCAAACATCACTTTTATGTGCACTGGGAAAGAGAAAACTTTGTGTGACTCGCTTTCTTGTGATATTCACTGTATTGCAGTGGTTTAGAACTGAATCCACATATCTCCAAGGTCCGCTTGTACTTAATCCTAGCTCATTTGCTTTCCTTTCTTTCTCCTCCCCAGTCCTTCCCGGTTAGTAAAAAAAAAAAAAAAAAAAGTACAGCCTGATACATGGGAGAATGTTCCATAAATGTAAATGCAAATCAATTTTGTCCAGAGCACCTGCAGATCCCTCTCCTCCCCCAGGATCATTGGTCATTAACCTATTCAGGACAGAATTATTACAAGACTTCTCTGTACAGGCTGAGGATAAAATAATGAGCAAAAATTATTATTATCCAGCCCTTATAGTCTAGGAATATAGTCAAAACCTGCTGGGTATCTCTGTAAGCAAAAGGTATTCTCTACCTTACCCCAACCCTCTGCCCAGAGTTTATTCATTCATTCTTCAATATTTACAACTTTTGAACTAAAACTGGATTAGGCTGAAAGCAACATGAAATCCAAATATCATTGGCTGTTTGAAACTATAAAGTGTTGCTTTTTTTTCCTTTTATATGACATTATGTCTCGTGGTAAATTGTTTTCTAAGTAAATGCTGTCAGACCAGCAAGAAATCTTGATGGTTCTGTTGGTCTTTTCCTCATGGACATAATGTGACTGTCACAGCTCCAGCCATTAAAACTATATTCTAAGCAAGAGCAAAGTGGGAAGGTCATAAGCAAAAGAGCCCTTATCAGGTGAGTCTGACTACCTTTTGTGGGGCTTTTCAGGAAATTCTCTTTAACCACTTACACTTCTATAAGTGACACTGTTGGTGCCTGCCCCCTCACATCCCCTGGACACTCGTTAGTTGGGCACCACAGAAACTACTTCTACAAACATTTTCCTTCAGCCCCAGTAGCTTGTTCAGGTCACCACACAGAGCAGACCTGAAGTCAGAGTTAATGGGCCCAGGGGCAGCCTCAACCAATGACAGACAGCAGATGGTGGACAAATACTCCAGCTTTCTCACCCTCAGAGGCTCCCAGGATAACAGAGCCCCAGCTGCCCCCTTGCTCACTCACAGGGTCTGCGTTTGTCTTCTTCTCCCTGTTTCATTTCTCCACTGCCATACCAATCCTTCCTGGAATCATCTTCCAAATAAATTGCTGGCTCTTGAATCTTTGCCTTCAAGAGTCTGCTTCTGAGAATGCAAACTGAGACAGGCTGGCTGGTTCATAGCCACAGCATCACGTGACCACGCTGGCTGCCAGAGTCTGGAAGGTGTGACCATTTAGATGGTTACAAGGGGCAACATCTTGAGTGAGATTATCTCGCAGTCCTTATCACACCTACATCAGGTGACCTTTAGATCAGGTCCAGAATTTTCCAGTTTGTACCAAGAACCCTCCCAGAACCATGCCATGCCAAGCACCCTGCTAGGAATATAGCACAGGGTTGCAGTGGAGACCAAGACTGCCTCATCCCTCAAGGGCTTAGAGTCTCAAGGGGGAAGCAGACAGACAAATAGCAACTATAATGCATCCTAAGAGCTTTATATGCATGATAATATCTAATCCTCCAGGACTATTTTCACTCTTCATTCTACAGATGAAGAAACTGAGAATCAGGGAGGCTGAATAACTTGCCCAAGAACATGGACTCGAGCATGTCAGATTTCAAACTCAAAACTCAGCTTGTCTGACTCCTGGAGGAGGTGACAGATCAGCTATGTATGGACAATGTGCCGGGAGACAGGCGGAAAAGAGGGTAAGACAGTTCCAGGCAAGCAGAAGAGCCAGGGCCAGGAGGCTTGAGATGCTCGGGAAGGTTGTCAGGCCTCACCTGACACACCCTCTCTTACACACACAACCCCCCTCCTACCTTTTCCCTCCACATAGCCCTGCCACGCTCAGCACCTCATGGGGACCTTCTCCAACATGCCAGCCACTTGCTTGAAGCCCAGTTTACACTGGCTCCCTTTCACCTCTAGCTCAGGTCCACACATGTGTATATAAGCTGCCGAAGTGAGCACGAGAATTCACCCACATATGAATCAAACTCTCCAAGTATCATTTTCAAAATTAGAGTCAGGTGTTCAAATCCCAGGTCTGGGTTAACGATGGGAAAATTACAGAATCTCTGTGAGCCTCACTTTTCTCCTCTGTAAAACGTGAACTAAAATACCTATCCCCCCCCCAAAAAAATACCTACCCCACAGAACAGTAGTAGTGAGGACCAAATGAGATTATATCTGTGAGTTCATAACACAGTGTCTGTACATGTCAATATTTTTTTATTATTATCATCACCTAGGCTAGTACATTAATGTCCATCCCTGTGTTGGATATTTCCTAATGCTGCAAAGCACATTCCCACCTGGGTCTCCTTTGCTCCCGCTGTTCCACCCACCTGGAATGCCTTCTTTTCCCTCTGTCTATTCAGCCATTCCCTCATTAAGGCAGGGGAGTCTTTGCCCTCCAGCTATTTCTGCTCTGGCTCAGTGGGTTTCAACCTTGGCTGCAGGTGGGAATCACTGGGGAGCTTTTAAAAATCCCCCTGTGAGACCTGGAGGGCATTATGCTAAGTGAAATAAGTCAGATGGAGACAGGCAAATACTGCATGATATCACTCATACATGGAATATAAAAACAGAACAAAATAAACAAACAAACCAAACTCAACGGGCAGATACAGGGAATGTAGTGGTTCCCAGGGGGAAGGGGCATGGAGGAGGGTGAAATGGGTAAAGAGGACCCAACAGTACGGTGAGTGATGGAAACTAAACTTTCGGTGGTGAGCGTGCTGTAGTGTAGACAGAAGTAGAAATAGAAGGTTGTACACACGACACTTTTATAATGTTATAAACCAATGTTAGCTTTATGAAAAATAAGTTCAGAAAAATCCCCAAGTCTAGGCCTCCACGGGACAGATTGCTTCAGAACTGAGCTGACAGGACCCGGGCATCACTAGGTCACCAAGCTCCCCCAGGTGATTTTGATTTGCAAAGGGTAAGAGAACCAGGACGCTGACCTCTTCCTTCTAGAAAGGGCTGGGACTTCCCTTGGCCGTCCAGTTGTTAAGACCCCAGGGGGCAGGGGTTTCATCCCCGATCTGGGAACTAAGATCCTGCACGCCATGCCAAGAAGTATGACCATAAATAAATCATTAAAAAAAAAAAAAATCCTTAGAAAGGCCTGCACTTTGACCCAAACTTACCCAGTGACTTGCATTATTTGATATCTGACTTGTGTGTCTTTTTGTCTCATCTGAGCGAAACCAAGTTCTGGCCAGCAAGTATCACGGAGAATCCCTCACGGCTCCCTGCAAGCCGAGTGCTGATTCTCCTTTACACACACAGTCAAGATGCTCAGCCGGGAGGTCGGTGGACACACAGGGGGTCATTTATCTCCGTCTCTCTCCTCCCCTTGGGCCCTTCCTGCTCGGGCGGCCGTCACTCTGATCCCTCAGGAGCTGGCCTCTGCCTTGTCCACATGCGGCTGTCAGTGGGGGCTCCTCAAAGCGCATCCAGAGGGCCTGCCCTGCCCTCCAGGCAACCTGCCCCTGACACAGGTGGGTCAGGGGGCCTGGGCGCTGGCCTGTGCAGCCTACGCCCCATCAGACTGCTCCGAGCCCGTGCAACCACCCTGGGGCCTCTCCCGCTACTATCCGGTGCTCAGAAGAGGCCTGCAGAGAAGAGAAACACGCAGACTGCTGCAAAAAACACTCTCCCAAATGGCCCCAGAAGGAAGCATCTTCCACCACCCAGGTTCTTCTCCCCATGACATCTTGCCCCTCCACCATCAAGGGGGGAGTTCGCATCCCTCCCCTTGAACCTGGGCAGACTTTCGTTTCTGCCTCCACCAGTAAGTACGGCAGAAGTGACCCCACAGGCTAGATGGTAAAGGTGATCCAGCTTCCTCCTGGTTCCCCATCTTGGGACCCTTGCTCTGAGCGTAATTCACCCCGTGATGAGGAAACAGGGGCCCTGGAGAGGCCACGTGCAGATGTTCTGGCTGGCTGCCCCGGCCAAGACCTCAGCTGACAGCCAGAGACCGCAGACATGTGGGTAAAAGAACCTCAGAATGACTTCAGCCCTGGCCGCCACCAACTGGACGGCAGGAGGGACCTGAGGGGTGACCGCTGCACTGACCCTGCCAGCCCCAGCGCCGTGAGAGGTAATAACGATGGGATGACTGTTGTCTAAGGCCATGTGGCTTTTTTTTTACAGCAACAGAAAACTGATACATTGGTCTGGCAAACGGACTCTGGACCTCTCATGTAGGGACTTCTGGGGTCCCCAGGAGTCTGAGGCTGGTCTAGAAGAAGGGGTGGGAGCTCTGGGTGGGCAGATCCCTTGGCCCAGCAGACCCTCCTCTTCTTCATGGGCGGGGGGACAGTGGGAGGTGACTCTCCGAAGTGTGGGACCAGTGGGGCCCTGATCATCTAGATCAAAGGGTACCACTATTCCCAGGTTCCCAGCCCAAAAGTGGCCCAGAGGTGACTGTCTGGACTGTGGGACTTGAGCTGAATTCTCAGTGATGCCCTTCTGCATGGAGGAAGCAGAGGGCCAGGCAAATAAGCTGGGCTCTGTGGAGGGAGCAGAGTGATCGCCTGAAGCCATGTTTGACTTGGCTCCCACCGTGTTTTTTTAAGAAAAGGGATGTGTTGCCAACATTTAAAAATTGAAATACTTCAAATAAAAACCTGTAGATGCATAAATATGCATATTCCTCCTGATTTGAGAAATAAGCATGCCAAGATTTTCTCTTGAAAATCAGACAAGCCAGCCCCACTGGGTCCACATTTTCTTGTGGCAACAACTATCTTGAGCTGAGAATGAGACAGGGGTTTCCTCTCCAGTGAGCCCCAGTCCCCGCCACTCCCTACTGCTTCACACTTACCAGGCTTCACTCACTACATTAAACCGCCCATTCCTTGTAGAAACTGGGCTTGAGAATTGCCAAGGCTCATACGCTCCAGCTGGACACCAGGTTCATCACTTACTAGTTGCGTGACCTTGGGGAAGCTACTTATTTCCCTCTGCCTCTGTCTTCTAGCTTGTAAAAGTGCCTTGAAGAACCAGGGTGAGAACTAAAATTGAAATGCATGAGAAAGACTTATCCCAGCATCGGAAACAAAGTAAGAACTTTATAAATAATTGCTAGTCTGATCACAATAGTTATTTTTGTTATTTGAGGCCTTGGACCTGATTCCCTGTCCGCCATCTCCCTTGGCTCCTGTTCAGCCCACACAGCCAGTCACCCAGCACCCCACTCTGTAACTCCATCCCCTGGGCCCAGGAGAGCCATGGGGACGGGAAGCAGCCCTTAGCCGCAGCCTTGTCTTTGAATGTAAATATTAGTGTTGGCCCAGCCTGGAGGTGCTGTATGCAGAAGTGAGCATTAGGGAGCCCCAGGCAGCATGTCTGCCAGGAGTTGCCAGGCAGAGGGACCCCCACCACCCCAGCCTGGCCCTCCAGCACTCCAGGTTGCTTACAGGAGGTTGGGGCTGGGCAGAACTCCATTGGCAACATCTGCATCCCTACCTAAGATCAATCCCCACCAGACCTGGGTTCTCTGACTGCAGGGTGACAAGAGCTGATGCTGGGGTCCAGGACTCTGGCTTTGACATTGATCACTCCAAAGCGGGCAAAGCAAGGGTAAAGGCTTCCCTGGGGAGGGGCATAACCAGGAGGGAGGCGACTGACTTTCACAACTCAACCTGAGTGATTCACTTCGGCAGCAATGATCTGGCTATTTTAGGCAAAAGCTAGCAAACCAAAAGCCATGGACTTTGATCAGACTGCCGACCGAAACCAGAGCCCCACCCTGGCTACATAAAGCTGCTGAGTGTGGGTAGGGAGGATTATTGTCATATGTGGAACTCTATGAGGCTCGGGGACGAAGCCTGTCATCCCCGATTCTCCTGTCTTCCCGATCTTCTCCTGCAGATCAGGTCATCTAGGGAGGTGGTTGTTATGAGGCTGGGTGGCATTTGGGGTCAGTCAGGCCTGGCTTTGATACCAGCTCTGCTATATGCTAGCTGTGTGATCTTGGGCACAATTCTTAACTTCTCTGTCCCTCAGTTTATGCATCTGTAAAATGGTGATAATTGTACCTACCTCATAGGGTTGTTTTGAGAATGAATGAGATCCCTCACTTCCTCACAGCAAAGGGAAGAATGTATCTGGTCCTGAGGTGAGCCTATGATGCCAGCTGGGCAAGGCTTCATGCCTGCCACCTCCTAAGTTGTTGACCAGCCTGTGGACAATCAGTCCTGTGCCCACAACTGCTTTAACCAGGGGCCACCTCCTCACCATCACAGAGACAGCATCACAGACCTACAAGGAAATAAGAGGAAGCAGTTGGAAAAGGAACAAGACCTTCCTCCACGACCTGATGAAAGATGAAGCAGCCCCTCTGGATGGGCTAGTGGACAGCCAGGATGGTTGAGGAGTACAGTTTTCTCTGCTCATCTATTCCTTCCCTGTTGTGGCAGGCTATGCCGGTGGATGCCCAGAGGCCCATAACCTCAGCTGGGCACAGAGACCCTAATGACTCTAACGCCCTACAGGAAGCCACTCCCTCTTCCCAGCCTTCAACTTTCCGTCCCCAAACAGCATCCATCATAAATAACTATGGACATGCGAAGTCTCTGCTGGGGAAAAACTCCTCCTTTCCACCCGCTGCCAAGCCAGGCGAGTGCTCCAAGTTGACAGAATTATCAGCCCTGAGCTCACAGTGAGAGAGGGACGGAGAAGTGAGTGGGGACAGCCCGCAGACAGATCTATCTCCCAGCTCCAAGATTCCAGCTGGGCTTCCCCCCAGCAAAAGACAACTTCTCTGCACGAGTGTCCATGAGACTTTATGGCACAGTCAATCTTCCGCCCCCTTGGCCTTGCTGAGCGGCTGAGGGAGGGAGCAGGAGGAGCCCCAGCAACAGACAGCTGGCTGCAGCACGGAGCATCTTCCTCCACAAGGAAGTTCTCCTGCAATCCTGTCCAAGAGGCCACTGGAAGACCAGGGGGATACAGAGTCTAGAAAATGCAGTTCTTTGGTGAAAAGATTGGCTTTTGGGGGGATGAATGGAAAACAGTCATCTTCAATCCAATGGGAAATTCTTCTTTCCCCAGGCATTCTGTCTGATGAGTTTTCTCAGCCAATGTTGAGCCCCCGGCAGCCCTCTAGGGATCAGAACTGCTTGTACAGGGGCTTCGGCTCCTGCTGGGAAAAAGCTTCCTTTTATCCCAGGGTGATAAAACCTCAAGGCTCTCAGTCCATGATCTGTGGCCTCAGACAGGCTGGGGGTGCCTGAACACGCACAGCCGTGGGGGTTGTTGATCCCAGGGGCTGTCGCTCTGAGTAGAGGCGGAGCCAGCCCTAGGAACTCCCCAGCCCCCCATGGGCTCCCAGGATGAGTTGCTAAGTGACTTCATAGCTCGATGCCTAGACAGTCCCACCCATCAAATGGGAAAGAGGACACCCACGCCTACCAAGGAGGCATCGGCCTAAGGATCATGGTTCATGTGTTTTGGTGTGCAGCGTTTCGGAAAGCTGGACACCTGGAAATAGAAGGCCGGGTCCAAGGGCATGTCAAGAAACATATTGATAGATGTTCAAAGCGCTTCCAGTTTTCATTTCTGGGTCAGGCAACCTCTCCTGGGTCACGACCTTGAAATTTCAGCTGCACAAAACAACAAGCATTTATTTTCCAGCTCATTTACCTGCAGTTCAGCAGGGGTTGGGCTGATCTGAACCCTGTCTCCCATTTCCTTGGATCAGTAGCTCCCTGGGGAACGTCCCTCATCTGGTGATGGCAGAAAGACAAGAGGGACAAGCAGAAACATTCAAGGCCTTTGAAGGCTTAGGGGAGCCCCATAGTCAAGCCTGGCATCAACGGGACGGGAAGGTACCTGCGTGTCACAGAGTTGGGAATAAGGGAGGAACGAATACATGCTGAGCAGTGATCTGGACTGCACAACTCTATTACACATGTGTGTTGGCTTACGCTCACACTCTTGCACAAGGAGACACAGACAAGCATGTCTGCTGCAATACAGTGTGTGCTATTAACAGCTAGAGAAACAGAAGTGTCCATCAACAAGGAGTGATTACATAAACTGTACCATGCCAAAAAATTGATGCTTTTGAACTGTGGTGTTGGAGAAGACTCTTGAGAGTCCCTTGGACTGCAAGGAGATCCAAGCCGTCCATCCTAAAGGAGATCAGTCCTGGGTGTTCATTGGACGGACTGATGCTGAAGTTGAAACTCCAATACTTTGGCCACCTCATGCGAAGAGTTGACTCATTGGAAAAGACCCTGATGCTGGGAGGGACTGGGGACAGGAGGAGAAGGGGACGACAGAGGATGAGATGGCTGGATGGCATCACCGACTCGATGGACATGGGTTTGAGTAAACTCCGGGGAGTTGGTGATGGACAGGGAGGCCTGGCGTGCTGCGATTCATGGGGTCGCAAAGAGTCGGACATGACTGAGCGACTGAACTGAACTGAACTGAACCACGTGGATATGGTGGAACACCATACAGCAGTTCAAAAGAAATAGGACTTAACTCCACAAACAGAAAGAGCGAGATGCCCTAAGATGTGATGAGTGAGATAAGAAAGTCACAGAAAAACGAATTTAGTATGACGCCTCTGGGGGGGAAAACACCCACCTATGTGTCTGTGTGAGTGTGTCTGCATGTCTATTGTGTGTGTGTCTGTGTGTGTCTGTATGTCTTTGTGTGTCAATGTCTGTGTATGTATATCTGTCCTTGTGTTTCAATGTCTGTGTGTGTCTCTGTGTGTGCACACGGGCACGTGTGTCTGTGTATGTCTGTACGTCTTTCTGGATCAGTTTCTGTCTATGTGTGTGTCTGTGTGGGAGGGCTGAGGGGAAGGCCACGGGCCATTTTACCTGTAGAGAAAGCCTTCTGAACTACTTTAATCTTTTACACAGGAACTGTGTTCATACGTTATATATGAAGTTCTTTTGTTTTAATTAGAATACCAGAAGAAAAAAAATAAGGAAATACCATTGTTAGGGGCTTACAGCTAATTCGATGCAAATGTCTTAGGAACTCGGGAATGCGGCAATCCTGCCAAACCAGAGCCACTGGCTCTCCCCCGCCACACACACTTCGGTCCCACAAAGTCCCTTTGGAAGACAAACTCCCATGAGAGATCAGGAAAGAAAGCTAAAAGTGGCTTTTTTTATTATGAGTTGGGCTGGTGCCCAGGTAGGCAGAGCCCTCGGGCAGGAAATGAGCTTCAGCATAAGGCCCGGGTGCATAACCTACACAGGACTCTCCGCTGAGCCCGGCTTCACGTCCAGCTGTCCGCTGGGCCGGAGAAGACCCAGACGTCAGAGATGCTCCCAGGAAATGGCAAAGAGGGGACCAGGGTGTGCACGTGGGCCCCAAGGAGGCCATCCAGCCTCTTCTTGGCTATCCAGCCCCGAGAGGAGGGAGCCACGGCAGAGAAGAACAGACTCCTGTCTTTATACCCATGACAGTTTTTTCCAGATCTCTAGACCTACCCTGGCCACTCAGGCAGCTGCTAACCCCAGGAGGCCACTCACATTTAAATTCAATTAAATGAAGCTTCCTGCTGCCCCGCCGCACTCAACACACCTCACGTGCTCGGCAGCCACACGCGGCCCGTGGGTGCTGTCTTGATGGTGCTGCCGTCGGCGTGGCAAGTCCTAGCAGGCAGTGCTGCTTCCGGCTTTCTCAGTAACTCAGTGGGGAGGCCGCAGTGTCCACCCCGGGCTGTGTTTGGTATGGGAGTTGGAGGGGGGGAGCCACAAACCTCACTCTTCTGTTGTGACCGTCATTAACATTTAATTTCAAAACGTCTGAGAATCTCAGGATTCCAGGAGGTCTCTGAAGGTGTCCTTCAAGCGGGTGTTGGGGGCACCGACCTCACACTGGCTGGTTTGTCCTGGCCCCATCCTCTTCTAGGGGCAGCCCCCCTCTGAAGCAAAGAAACCCCCATCTGTGTCTCCCCTTGGCTGACCCTTGTATGGAAGGCGGAAACCTTTTGAATAGAAAAGTGAAGTCTGACTTCTGCCCCTACCATTCCACAGACCTGCTCTGGGAGGTTCTGCTGTGATGCCCTGAGGACCAGGTTTCTAAGATTCTTGGCCCTCACCTGACGGTCAGCACTTCAACACACTGCCTAGAGCACCCCAGCCTCCTGTGCCTTCAGCCAGACAACACGCCCTGAGACTGTATGCCCCAGGGTCTGCCCCCAGCCCTTCCCCTCGTTATCTTACTCCAGAGCTTGTCAGTTGAGTGCCCATGGGCTGAATCCAGCTCACAGACGTGCACTGTTTGATCCATATAGCACTTTTGCAAAGTTTGCATAAACTCTCTCAAAACAAGAGTAAGTTTCCCATGAAAATCCAGATTTCTGGCCTCCTTCAACAAACCGGAAGCTCTTACAATCCCAGACCTGTCTTCACACCTAAAAACAAGCCAGTGAAACCCCAGCGGCTCCCTCTTCTTCCAGCAGGGATACAGGCACATCTGTTCCCCACAGGCCCCTCTCCTCCATAATGTGACCCCCTGGCTCCCACGGGCTTCACAGTGGGGGAGCCTCCCTATTCTCTGTTCTCACTGTCCAGTCCCTCTGGGTTCCACCCTCCCAGGGTTCCCAGGATTCTTCCATGCTGGGCTTTCCACCACATCCCCAGTCTTCATTTCTGTCGCCAACCTAGACCTCACCTGGACATCCCAGCACCACCTCCACCTTGCCCCATACCAACATGGCATCATTCCCTCTGTCCACAGCTGGCTCCTCCCACCACGTCTCCTGGTGGGGGGCTCCTAACATGGACCAGAACACCAGGCATCATCATCATTCCTTCCTTCCCCACCAGATTCCACAGCCCTCGTCTCTGTCCTCACTTGGAGTAGCTCAACAGCTTCCTACCTGGTCCCCTTGATAATTACAGTCAGCAACCATTCATTTATCACCTATCAAGCATTTATTGAGCACCTCTTGTGTGCCACACACTCTCCCAGGGGCAGTGATCAAAACAAAGATCTGTGTTTTCCTGTGCCCACTTTCTAGTGGAGGTAGATAAAAGAAATAGGTGAATGAGAAAGAATAGACATCAGTGGTTAGGTGGCAACAGGTGCTATGGAGAAGAATGAAAAGGGAAAGGAGGGGAGAGAATGGGGCTGCCATTTTAAATGGGAGGTGAGGAGTGGTCCCAAAAAGAAGGTGACATTCAAGCCACGGTCTGAAAGATGCAAAGAAGTAAGCCATGTCAACATTAGCTGGCAAAACAATTCAGGCAGAGGGAACGGCAGAAGCCAAGCCCTGAGGTAGGGTGGGCTGGCTTGTTCTAGCAAGGAACTTGTGTTATTGGAGTGAGCATTTGGGGGCCAGCGGTCATCTCAGGAGATGAATCAGGGAGGAATGTGATGAGAAGGGAGATTGTGCAGCACATTGCAGGCCATTCAAAGGACTTCTGTTTATTGAGCTGAGAGGAATGGGCTGTTCCCTAAAGGCCTAGGGCAGAGGTGAAAGATTTGACTTGAGTTTTATCAGGATTTCTCTGGCTGTTTTGTTGAGAAGAGACTGAAGAGACCAGGATGGGAGGAAGGAAGAAGAGTGACTTTCTGGATCCAAAGACGGTGGCACTAAATGGGTCTGTAGACATGTTAGATGTTTGATGTGAGGAGAAGAAAGCAATGTGAGGATAAGGACAAAGTTTATGTCTGAGGGTCTGCAAGGATGAAGTTAATGCATTTAACGAGGATGGTGCATTTACTATGTTCCAAGCACTGAACACAATGCTTTACTCAAATTATTTAACTGAATCCTCTTCCAAGCCTCCAAGGGTGAGACTAGTCCATGCAATGGTAGATTAAAGAGGCAAGACCACGAAGGCAAGTCTGGACTACTTTACAGGTTAAGCTTGTGGCTCCTGAGCCAACTTGTCCAGTTCACATAGTGGCTGGGCCATTCTCTGGCTGTATCATCTAGGACATTTCACCATTGTCCCTGTTACTGCTACATAAAAACCTCTCCAAACTTCACAACAGTCATTTTACTATTATGACTCGTGATATGGGGTTGGGACGGGCTCAGCTGGGTGGTTCTCCCGCACAGTCAGCTTTGCAGCTATAGTCAGGCATGACCTGGGGATAGAGTCACCTCCAAGTCTTCCTCACTCATGTGTCTGGTACCAGGGCAAGAAAGATGCAAAACTGCTGAGACAAGAATGACTAGAGCACTTCAGAGCTCTCTCCATATGGACGTGGTCTCCCCACAAGGTATCTCCCTCCAGCATGGCAGTTTCAAGGCAGCCTGAGTTCTTTAATGGAGGTTCGAGTCTCCAGAGGCATATGTCTCAAGAAAGAGCCAGGAGCAGGCTTTACCACCATCCTGATCTAGTTTCAGAAGTCACATAGGCCATCGCTACCTCATTCTGCTCTGCATAATCAAGTTGCTAATCCCAGTTCAAATTTAAGGGGAAGGGAATTTAGACTTCACCTCTTGAAGGGAACATCAGAGAATTTTCAAGACATGTTTTAAAACCTCTATAACAATTTCTGCCCCTCAGTTTCCCCAACTGTAAAATGGAGAAGATAATGATAAGAGGGCTATGGCAAGGAGGAAATGAGATATTTCAGGTGAAGTATTTATACAATGGCCCATACGTAGCAAGTATTTTTTTTATAAAAACTACAAGGCTAATCATTTCATTTAGATCAAAAGCAAGTAGCTCCTAAGCCAATAACCTGCATTTTCAGAGATTTTCGGACAGCCATCTGGGTTTGGGCTTAGACATTCTGAATTCTCTTCGGGTGCCTGCCAGCTCTGGAAGGCCCTCCCAGCCGAGCGGCACCTGCCTGGGCCTGGGAACTGGGCCTGCCAGGTTCTGCAGCACACCTGGCAGATCGGGGTTAATTCGCTTCTGGCTTGTTAGTGAATTCAATTGCCAAGCACAGGTTCCCAGCTTCCAGCCAAGCTCCCCCACTCTCCCCCAAGGAGCCATGTCAGAAGAGGGAAAATAATTAGTCATTAAAACAAGTGATTCGGGAACATGACAAACGTCAAGACCCAGTCTCGCAGCTGGATGACATCCTGACATTTAAAACAGTTTCCAGCCCCCTTGTGACACTCATGATGCATCATCCACCTGGCTTCCCAAGTCATAGCTGGTGACCCAGAGAACCCTCCGGCTGCCCTGCTGACTGCAGACTCCTGGGGTTCCATGCATAACTCACTCTTTGTCATCTATCTGATAGAAGCGGCATCACACATAGAGTACCTATGCTAACAAGGCCAGAGTCATGACCCTGTCTCCCAGCCCTTTCCTTATCTAACCATGCACCCACCAACTCACCAAACTACTTCTCCAGCTATTTACCCATCCATCCACTATACACCAATCCATCCATCCATCCATCCCCTCATCTGCCCACACATCCATCCAGCTACTCACCCACCTCACCCATCTCTTCATCTATTTATCCATCTACCAACCTACCTGGGCTTCCTTTGTGGCTCAGCTGGTAAAGAATCAGCCTGCAATGTGGGAGACCTGGGTTGGGAAGATCTCCTGGAGAAGGGAAAGGCTACCTACTCCAGTATTCTGGCCTGGAGAATTCTATGGACTGTGTAGCCCTTGGGAGCACAAAGAGTTGGACACGACTGAGCAACTTTGACTATCACCTTTACTTTCACTTTCACCAGCCTACCTAACTGGTTATCCAGTCTACATTTAACCACCCATACATCCTTCTACGAGTCCAACCCATCCTTGCACCCAGCCAGGCAACAGACACTTAATGAACACCTACCAGTCATTCATGTATTCATTAATATATCCAGCAAGCATTTTCAGTAGCTACCATCAGTTCATTCATTCAACCAACCAACATGTCTAGAGAACTGAATGAACAAATAAGCTCATTCATTTATTCCAGCAATGAGCACCTATTGTTTATGCATTACCTGATGAATAATCAGGCAGCAACGATTTATGCACTCCTCCCGAGGGACGCAGATGAGCTGTGACTTACCTATGGGCTTAAAATCCAGACCACCTTAAATCCCAGATGTTTTCTAGCTCTGTGACTTGGGGTTATGACTTACCATCTGAGTCTTGGTTTTCTTATCACAGGATGGAGATAATGACAGTGGATAGAATGGAAATAAAAACAATGTTTACTGCACAGCATTGTGAAGAGGGAGGACTCTATGGTTCCTGATCAATAAGCAATCATTTTTACTGTAATTCTTACACTTAAAGTGTGAGGTAGCCAGTGAGAAGTGGGAGAGAGGGCAGCCCAGGCAGCAAGACGCAGATTCAGGCCAGAGAGTCTTACTGGGGCAGGGCCAGGGCACAGAGGTGACATGGGGTTGCTCTAAGATGACAACAGAGAAGGAAGGGAAAGAGGGGTGGGGGGAGGTGGAGGGGATGGGAAATAGTGGCCACAGCATCTAGGGTGGTGGTTCTCAAAGTTTGTTCCTTGGAGCACAGCGCCAGCGTCTTGTGGGAACTACCTGGACATGCGAAGTCTTGGTCCCAACCCTACTCCTACAGGATGAGAAACTCTCAGGGCTGTGACCAGCATCAGGGGATTCATGAATCCTCCAGGGGACTGTGAGGCACTCAAGTGTGGGAGTCTCACGACTGGTCTAGGGAACCAGGAATTATCTTATACTGAGGGGGAGTGGTGGGTGGGGAGAGGAGGAGCCTGGCAAGGTTTCCATGAGGGAATGTTTGTTTACAGATTCACTTTCAATGCCAAACAATAGAATACCTTTAGTTGCAAGTAGCTGACAGGAGAACAAGAGGTAGAAAGTGTAAGGAACAGAAAAAAAAACAAACATCATTCCTGCTGGCAAAGCATTTCCCTGACCGCTCCTGGGTGGAAAGATGGGGTCAGAGAACCCAAGCGTGGGGAAGCTCTTGCCTTGGGGTCCCCTTACTCCTGAAGGCAAGGGGCAGCTTCTGGCTCAGACCCCAGGGCCCCAGGCCATGGATCTGCCGGCTGTGGGGGCTCTGCCCCCCTCCCGGTGCACTCACCCTCCGCCTGTCACAGGCGGGGATGTCACAGGAAACAATGTGCTTTTGCTAGCGCCCTGGCTGCGTTGGCAGAGGCCTGGCGGCAGGCATCACAATGACTCTCATTTCCTAGGAAACAGGGAGTCGCACTTGTACCTTTGCTGGGAGCCTCCGCATTTGGAGCGGTCATGTGACTTGGGGAGCTATTTTTAGCCTCCCCCAGTCCTGTGTTGTAGGAAGAATGATTTGATGAAAATACTAAACTCATTAAAAGCCTGGGGGATGGGGAGTGGAGGAGGGGTTGCTAGAGCAGAAACGCTGCAATCTCTAAGATTCTGGCCCGGGGTTGAGCAACATGAGGGAATGCCAGCTGGGACCTGGCATTTCCTTGGCGTCTGTACCCTGGGGGAGGTGGGAGGCGAAGGGACTGTTGACTCCAGTACCTGGTACTGCTGGTATGTACTGTGGGCCAGGCTCCACAGTTTACCTGCATCATATTATTTCCACCTCACACTACGCCTAGAAAATAGGAATTAACAACATCCCGTTTTGCAGATGAGGAAACTGAGGTTCAGAGAGGTTAAAGAAGTTACTCAGGGTCATTAACTAGAAAGCTGGGAGCCCAGGGTTCGAACCCAGGCTATCTGGCTCTGGAGCTTGCCCTGTACTCATCCTGCCACAGAGAACCCCACCTGTGGCCACTAGCTGTTGGCAACAGGGGTACAAGACCAGGGCTTCTGTGGGTGTGTGGTCCATACGGTCACCCAGGCCCCGCACTTAGGAGGGCCACACATTCAGTTTCACACCGAACTGTCACCACCTTGAAATTCTCAAATCATTTTGGAACCAGGGGCTCCATATCTGCAGTTGGAAAGTTCTGGGGGTCAACAAATTACATAGCTGGTCCCACTGGAGAACTCTGGCCCTCTTGGCAAATTCCTCTGATCTGCATGCTAGACTAGTTCCTCACTTTGTTTTCCTCCTGCTCAGAATAAAGCGAGACTTTCTTTTAATTGTGTTTATGGGAAACATCCAGATTCTACAGTCAACCCCCAGATGTGAGTTAGAGCCCAAACTCTGCCAGGGACTAGCTGTGTGTCCCCCACCCCACCCCCACCCCGGGAATCTGCTTCTCCTTTCTGAGACCCAGTTTGCTCATCTATTAAATGAAGACAAAAGATAGTTTCAACCTCATTCCATTGCTGCTTGGATAAAATAGGACTTTTTTTGAGGTAAGCACTCCGCATGGGGCTGAGTATATAGTAGAAGCTCAATCAAGGCTAGTTTCTGTGAGTAAAGTCAGCAAGCATCGTGTAGCCCTGCCTCCCCTGCACGCACCTCAATCCTTTCTTCCTGGCCCCATTTTCCCTGGGTGTGGTGAGTTTTCCAAGGTGTGTCTTGCTCAGTATTATGAACTCACTGCCTCCAGAGTTTGCCGCAGACACCCTCTCCTCTGGAGGCCCCGCTCCATCAATCTCCACTGCTGGAGTCTTGGGAGGGGGTCCTCATTCATGTCCCCAATGCCAAGGTGGCCAATAGCGTATGTGCCCCTCTGGTTCCTCGAAGGCTCAAATTCTCCATGAACACACCCCTAGAGTTCTGGTTTCAGGCTGCAGTAGGGGCTGCTCTTCACCCCACTTTATCATTTACCAAGTACATGCAGGTCTAGTGCCAAGCTCACATTGGCCCTGTGAGGCAGAGCTGAAGAACTGACCCCATTTTACAGATGCAGAAGAATAAGCTTGGAGAACAAAGTGACATGTCCAAGGTCACCACCAGACAGTGGCCTAGCCGGGCATAGAACCCAACCCCAACATCAAGTGCAGTGTCAGTGACCAGGCCCAGCTTGTCCCCTCAGCCCACAGAGAAGGGGACCTCAGTTTCTGCTGCAGCCCCTTCCTGCAGAGGACTCAGAGCCAGATGTGGGGCTGCAGCGAGGGGGCGGGGAGCACCAACAACAGGCCAGCGGTTCACGCCCAACCTCCAGACACCCATGCAGGAAACTTCCCTGCTTCTTTAGCCAAACATGTTTTAAATGTTCTCATGCAAACCAGCTCCTCCCAGACCTATCCGCCAATTTCCCAGCCAGCCCCAACTCTTCAGTCGCAGGTCAGATGACCTGCTTTAGAGGCAATGGGGAGAAAAAGCCTGAGAAGATGCCAGTGGGAGGAAGGTTCATGCAGACAGACACCCATTGTTCTATGGGAACATTCAGAGTGTAGGGGAGGGCGGAGGACCAAGGGGAGACCATGTACAGAATCATGTGTTGCCTTTGAAAGACACCCAGAATCAGGGAGCCCTGAGACCCCAAACCGAGTTTCTAGGTGCTTCACCTACATCCTTGTTCTTTGACACCCAAAGGCTTCTCAGGCAAGCACCTGGACAGCCCTCATCTTCGGGAACCCCTGGCCTCAGGGGTGAGCCTGACTGTGCAGAGTTTGTGCAGTAAACACCCCCAGGAGCAGCCTCAAGCGAAACAGTCAGGAGGTGGGGATCAATCACCCAGCTTCCTCGGATCTCAAGCAGGACAATTCTCCCAGGGGACCCAATGGCAACAAGTCCCGGTTGCCCACAGCAGTGACCTGCTCATTAATACGCACCACCTTGGCGGCGTCCCTGCCCTGTCTCATTTCTCTCCACACCTGCCTGTGTTTCCCGGAGTCCTCCCCAATCTTTGCCTCAGAGTCTGCTTCTGAAGGGACACAGCCTAAGACAGAAAGCGTTCATTCATTCAGTCATGTAGGTTACAGTTTCCTTACATTTCTGCCATCGTATGGCCACAAACTGTGACTTCATGGAATACCTCTGTGGGTCCCACCTCTGACACTAGCTCCATTTTAGGAACCTGGGAAGCAATGTTTACGGGAAAAAAAGACGTTTACGGAGAATGTCATCTGTGCTTTGTTCTGAGCAAAGACCTGCACACGCATCCTCTCCTTTGCTACCCACAATGAGGCATCCCTTCTCAGCCTCCTTTTTCAGACAGGGAAGTGAACCCCTGGGGAGGTGAAGTGCTTTCCCAAGGGGACACAAGTAAATGGAACCTTCGAGGTGTCGGGGAATATTGAGGTCTCTGGAAGCTTGACCTGACCACCACACTACACTCTTGGAAGCCAGTCACCACGCTGTGAAAACCAAGAAGCTCCAGTGAGAGGCTCACAAGAAAAACCAAGGTCCCTGGCTCACAGCCCTGGCTGAGTGCCCAGCCCACAGGCAGCATCTACTTGCTGGGCACGTGAATGAGTCACCTTAACTCATCCTGCAGCCTCAGTCTGAGCTGCTTCAGCTTTTGTCACACAGAACTCAGAAAGAGCTCTCTCCACCGAGCCCTGCCCAAATTGCAGATTTATGAGCAAAATATATGACAGTTGTTGTTTTAAGCCCCTAAGCTTGGGAGCGCTTTGTCTGCTGCAGTAGATAACCGATTCAGAGAGGAAAAGGGGCTTCCCTAAGGTCACACAGCTGGGCAGTGAAACTAAGCCTTGAGCCAACGTCCCCAGCATCCCGGACCAATGCTTTTCCCTCTCACAAACCTCCTTTAACAGATGAGAAAACCAGGGCTCAGAGACATTAAGTGACTCATGCAAGGTCACAGAGTAGGGTTACGGGTTGAACTGTATCTCCCCGCAAAAGATACCTTGAAATCCTAAACCCTAGTACTTCAAAATACAACCTGAATTGGAGAAATGCTTTCTACAAAGGTAAAGCTAAGGTGAGGTCATGAGGGTGAGCTCTAATCAACATGACTGACCATTGTCCTTATAAAGACAGGACGTTTGGACACAGAGACATCACACAGAGGGAAGACAATGCAGAGGCAAAGGAGAAGGGCATCTACAAGGAAAGGAATGCCTGAGGTTCCCGCGAGCTAGGGGAGAGGCAGGCAACAGTTTCACTCTGCTGACGCCCTGATGTTGGACTTCAAGCAGAATTCTGTGACAACAAATTTCAGTTGTTTGAATCACCCAGCTTAGGATGCTTCGTTACAGCGGCCCTAGGCAACTAATACAGCTAGCGAAGTGAGAGTCTAACCCAACTGTGCCTGAACTCCTAACACTTACACTCTACTGACTCTCCTCTCAGCATTAAGGAAAGACTTCCTGGAGGAAGTGATGTCTAAGTCCTGAGGGATGCATAGGAGTTGGCCAAGAGGTAAAGGGAGGGAAGAGTGTTCTCTAAAGAGGGGGTAGATTGGGGTGCCAGGAGACCTGTTCCAAAGACTGAAGACATTCTAATGGCTGGAATGGGCTACAAATAACAAGGGCACAGGCTGGAGCAGTGCCCAGGGGTAGGGTGAGGATGGCCTTTGTGAATCCAGCAGGCAGGCCATTTGGATGTCATCCCAAGGGCAGTGGGGAGCCATCTGCCTTTTTCTTCCGCCTTGTCACCCCAGCAGGACTCCTCTAAGAGCATTTCACACTGTGGCCTGGCCCTCCTACTTGGAACCTGAAAGGGAGGAAAATGCTAGGTTTGTGCTCAGCAGGGAAGGAACTGTCATTGTGGGGAGGAACTGTCTTTGCAAAGCCCCCTCGAGTCTCAGAATTAAGGGCTTCTGACACTGCCTTTCACCCTGCAGGCCCCTCAAAAAAATATCATCACCGCCAAGCATGACTCCAAATAAAGTCCTCCACAGAGCCGCTGGGGATGCAGAAGGGGAGCGCTGCCGCTGGGAGGCGACCAGATGGTCCCTTACAGAAATCTCTCCTGCAAGGCAGCCGCATCTCAGGAGGTGCTGGGTGGGGTCCTGGGGCTCTTACTGCTAATGGGAAGGTTTATAGTTTAAGACACAACCCTCACTTCCTGCAAAGACGGGGCCTGTAAAGAGTTGCTTTTAAGATTCCTGTTATCTGGACCAAGACTCAAAAGATGTGGAGATACATACACCAGAGGCCTTTCTCCTACCACCTGCCCCATCCCCAAAAGATAGCATCTGAGTGCCTCCTAGTCTTTGCCTACATTCCTTTCATAGCTCAATTCCTCAGCCAGAGTTTCTGAAGTGTCCCTGGGGCTGCCATGCACCCCTCCCGAGTCCCCTGAGGGCCTCTGCCTCCACCGATATCCACCCAACTGATCACCAACCTCGGGTCAGCACATGTTAGCAGCAAACAGCCTATCAGGTAACTAGGAGATGGAGCAGAAGCTGGAGTGGGTGGTGGGGGCCGGGGGGGCGGGGGTTGTACATGGGATAAGAGAAACATGACAGCCAACTCCTCTTCAAAGGCCTCAGCACTCTTTCCCAAGATGCTTGAGTTGTCTTTAAACCAGAAGACTGTCCAAGTAGAGGCTGTCAGGAGAGCCTAGAGCGGTGATCCTGCTGGGAATCTGGTTGGACAGGCACTCCCTGCTGCATAGCCACCCCCAGGACACAGGTGTGTAGCTCCCCAGCTGGATGCGGGGCAAGGCTTAAGAGAGATCAAGGGTGTGCAAAGCAGTGACTTGAGAATACAGAGAATTGGGGGGAGGGGGCATGGCAGGTGGTGGTGATGGGCGATGTTTAACTGAGCCTTCTGTTGATGTCTGTTTGCTTTGCCTTTGCTGCTGGGGAAGAAGCAGAAAGAAGGAGAGCTGTTTGTGCTGGCTCACAGTGGCTCCAGCAGGGAGCCAGGCCCTTCGGGGTTACTGCAGGGCTTGGAGATAGCCTCTGGCTGTTGTGAAATCTAGATTAGTCTGGGCTCCCAGAGGGAAGAGAGGGGAACATTGCCTAGGAAAGGGATAGAACTTTAAAGTGCTCAGCGCACCCTCAGGGCAGTGGGTGGGGCTGGGGAGAGTAGCTGATGGCTCCCCTGTGGGATCCCTAGGAGGCTGATCCCCCATATCTGATACTGAAGAATGCCAGGCCCCAGTGTGGCTTAGAAGGAGCAGCCCTGGGAGACTTCAAAGGATGCGCTGGACTTGGCAATGAGGCAGCAATGAGGCAGCAATGAGGCAGCAATGAGGGTGGGGAAAGGCTGAAGAGGCCCTATCCTGCAGGCAAACCCTGCAGGAAAGACGCTGGGGAGGCTCCAGGGGGACTGAGCAGGACAAACGGGCTTGGAGTCAGGATCGGTTAGCATACAGAACACTGCATGCACAGGAACACTCCTGCAAACCTGAGTTCATGGCTGGAGATTCCCCAGAGGACGAAGGAAGGAAATAAGGGAAGGTGGGGGTAGGGAGGAAGGCGGGGAGGAGAAGCCGACAGACAAACAGACAAATAAAAAGAGATCTACAGACTGAGGGAGGAGGCGAGAGGGATCTTTAAACTGACAGACCCCTTGGAATGAGATGGAGGATCTACCAAGTGAAAGACACCCAAAAGGAGAGGAAGAGATGGGGGTGGGGAGAAAGGAGGAGGGCTGAGTGTGGAGGAGAGACAAGGGAAGGGGGAGAGGAGGAAGGAGCTGGGAGACAGGGGAGCGGGCAGAGGAGGAGGAAGGAAAATGGGGACAGCTGAGAGGTGGGGAAGGGAGCTGGGAGAGGGCCGATACGGGAGGCGGGTGGGGGAAGCTGAGTAAGGACGGTCACAGGCCCCAAGACAGCCGGTCCTGGGGTCCCAGACCCCAGAGCTCCTGCCAAACACTCCACAGACTGCTCATCGCTGACCCTTCCCTCCCTCTCTGCCTGGGGCAGAACCGAGGGCTGGGCCAGAGGGCTGAGCCCGCTCATCACCCCCATGCCAGAAGTGGTTTACAGGGTGACTGAAACCCCAGTCCGCACTCTGTCCCCGGCAGTGTGCCCCGACACAGGTCTGCATCCTCCTCCACACACAGCCAGCCACCCTCCCCGCCCTAGGCCACGGAGCCTCATCTACTAGCAGACCACCGGCAGCTTTCTTCAATTCATAGAAAAGCCATCCCGAAGGCCAAGAGTAGCCTGATTTTGCATCCTGTCAGCCCTAAAACAGGCATAAAGATAGGACAGCAAGGTCAGCTGCAGGCATGTCCTCTTTATCCCAGGGGATCATGCATCCACCTAACATCCACCTAACCTAATTGGAGGTTCAGTTTCTGAAGAAGGAAGAACAAATATTGAAGGACATCAAGCAGAGAGTGGAGTCTCAGACAGTGGTCAGAAGGGGAGGCAGGAAGGGGAGGCAGGAAGAAAGGGAAGTGTAACACTGGGGAGGAAAGAATGAAAGGTTGCAGGACAGGGCATGGGGTGCACAGGTGGCTCTCAGTACAAGGGGAGGCGTCCCCTGGGCCTTAGGGGTCAGACAGTTCTGGCTCTGCTGCTTAGCACCATGACTTTGGGCAAATTACTCCAACTTCTGGAACCTCAATTTCTTTCTCTGTAAAATGGGCACAGCAAAAGCACAGACTTCACGTGATAACTGGAGGAGTAAAGTGTTGACAGCCCATCTAGCATCACTGATGCACAGGAAGCCCTTAGTGACTGGAGTTGCTGGCAGGGCTGGGTGTGTGTGGAATCAGGTTGAGAAGAGTCATGGGAAGAAGCTTCCATGAGCCCCTTTAGCCTGGACCATCAGTTTGCCTGCTTGGAAAAAAAATAGCCCCAAGTCAACAGGGACCTAATCCCTTTCAATGTTTTCTTACCTTCTTCCACACCTTGACCCTAGGAGGTAGGATCTGAGGCTCTGAAAAGTAACCCGTGTCCACTGATGTCACAAGCGGGCGAGTCCCGGTGAAAGAAGGGGCCCATAGCCCCTCTGCAAGGAGCAGATCCAGTCCAGCCAGAGGCAGCCTCAGTGCCTCTGGACCATCCTTCCCTCAGGCTGAGAAATCCTCGCTGACTCTCCCGCTGGACTGGAGCCTGTTTGCCCCATGATGAGAACTCCTGCCAGGCTCCAGGGAAATCCTGGGGCCACCACAGGAAGTCAGGGAGATGGACACCACCCTCCCAGGCTTTTCCCTGTCATCCCTCTCCTCCAGAGAGCGGGGAGGAGGGGGCGTTGCAGCAGGAAAAGCTGGATCTCCCTCTCAGGCCCCTTCGCAAGCCAGGAGAGGGTCCCCTAAGGGCATCGCAATTCATGAAAGCAGAAAGGGGGGACAGGGCACAGAGGGGGCTTGAGCGTCCCCCTCCCTAGGCTGCTTGGATCAGGATGCTCTGAAATGAGGAGGTAAGTGAAGGAGAGACGTGTACATGCGTATGTGTGGAGGAGGTGACTAGCACTATGGGATGCCAAGGACAGGATCTGAATAGATGGGGGAGGGTTGGGTGCGGATCTGGGCAGAGCAGGTGGGAGATGAGGATGGAAGAGGGAGTGGAGAACAAGAGGTGAGAGGCGGCACGAGGAATAGGAGGATGCCAGGGGTTTCTGGGGCATCCGGTGCTCTCATTGTCCCCCACCTGCTTCCTCTGCGAAGAGCACTGGGTGGTCCCTGCTCTGAGAACACCCCCAAGAGCATATAGGTGGTGTGGGTAGAAAGCTGTCCTGGAGTCTCCCGCCCTGTTCTGGTGGTCTTCAGCCTTGCTGGCTGACATGAGTTTCACTGGAGTTGTAAATCGGCTTACTTGCCCGTCACCCCCACTCTTCCTAACAAATCAGGAGCAAAGCCTGATTTGATGTTTCTGGATACTGCTGAAAGGGGTTAAGGCATGTTTGGGGTTTGATTTAGGATTTCTGTGAGAGATTTGCTAACGATTCATCTGGTTCTGGAAGAAGCCAGCCTGAACCTTGGTGCACACGAGGTTAGATGAGTGAATGGTGGCTGGTTGACTGTGACTGGGTTGGACCTGGCCTCAGATTGTGGAAGCCTGCAACTGACCACAGCTGACTGGACTGCCTGAAACTAGGCTGATGGATGGAGCCTGACTGGCCAAGGGACTGGTTGATCAGCACACTAGCTCACGGATTGCATGACCAACTGGCTGACTGGTTCATGATAATGGGTTAGGTGGTGGGTAGTTGACTGTTGTTTGCCTAATTAAAACTGAATGGATACCTAGGAACTTACTGTGACTTACTTTTTTGACTGCCCGACTCCTGTGACTAATTCAGTGGGGCTGGTGGCCGATTCAGACTAACTAGGTAACTGGGTAACTATGACTCCCGGTTCAACAGCCTTGAGTGGTGTTATTGCCTGAAGGACTAAAGCTGGAGGAAGGGTTGCCTCTTTCAGACTGACTGGATGACCAGACGTCTGCCTGCAACCCCAGGGCCTTAGCTGCCTCTGGGCCTGCACCTGTGACTCTCTGAGAATGACTGGCTGGCTGGCTGGTGTTACCTTGTGGCTGGCACTGACCTGGACACAGGTCAGTGGCTGCCTGTGTCTCACTGTGACCAACAGCTCAGTAGAAACAGGCTGGTCTGGCTGAGTGGACCGACTGTCTGCCTCAATCACTGAAAACTGACTGTCCGGCGGCCTTGACTGCCATGGGCTGCCTGAGACAGACCGGACTGACGGGTGATTGCCTGCCTGACTGGGCCTGCGTACCTGAGTCTGACTGTGAGACAATATTCTACCAGCTGACTGTGCAACATGTGGGCCGGCTGACTGACTTTGATGGGCTGCTAGATGACAGGACAAGGTGGTTTAGATGGCTGGGTGGCTGCTGGAGGTGGGCTGACTGACCCGGCCTTGACTGACTGACTGACAGGTTGTGACTCACCAGTTGGCAGGAGGCATGTTGACCATGGCTGTGACCCACACGGTGAGTGGCCGGGGCTGGCAGTGTAGCTCTGAATGGAGCGCTGGGTCTGACTGTGAGGTGGTGACTGACTGAGACTGGCTGGATGACCCGGTGCCTGTGAGCCCTGGTGTGAACAGCCGTGACTAGGTGTAACCAAGTCCATCTGTGAGTCAGTGGCTATCGGCCCGGCTGCCTGACCCACTGAGGCTGGCCAAGTGACCGGCTGACCACAGCTATGACTGGACTTGTGAGGGGCCCTGCCTCACTGTGTGGCCCAGGTTGTGTGTCGCAGTCCGACTGTGAGACAGTGACAGACTGACTGACTTTTCCTGGCTGACTGCCTCCTGGGCAGCCTGCAAACAGAGTTGCTACTTGTCCCAGAAGAACCATTAGAGGCCCTGCAGGGAGCCGGCCCAGCCTGAGGGGACAGAGCGGCTTCTGTGGAGCGGCAGGAGGCGGCAGGCAGGAGCTGCCAGAGGGAGAACGGGAACAGGCCCTGCCCAGGGCTGGGCCCACATGGAAAGTTCTCCACCTCACCCTCACAGGGGCTGGGTCACTGGCACACATGCTCTGAGCTGTGTTTTTGGCTGGAGTCGTGCGGCTCCTTTATTCGGGGGCAGTGAGGAGAAGGGGGGCTGGGGGGAAACCTGTAAAAATATTGAGCCAATAACTCACAGACAGGACTCCAATTATAGGAGCCTGGTGTGGGGGAGGGGAAGGAGGCCAGCCCGGCGGGGCGTGGGGCAGGGCCCGGGACTGCCAGTTACGGCGGGGCTTGGCTGCGGGCCAAACGCAGCTCTAGAAAATTCAGGCCTTGTAACTCAGGGCTGAGGAAGCCTTAAGGAAGGAGCCTGTGTCTGTCAGGCACACTTCTGTTACCGCTGCCATTTTATAGCTGAGGAAACAGAGGCCCACCACCCTCAGGGCCCCGAGGCATTTCCCAAAACACAGCCCTCCTGGGGCCACCCCACCGGAGTTCAGGAAAGCAGTGAACTCCAACCTGCTCCCACTCTCCCAGAGGGCACTGGTTGTCAGGAGCAAAGTTAATGACCTTGGGCAAGGCTCTCCACCTCTCTGAGCCTCAGTTTCCTCAATCTGTTCAGCTGGTATTTCTAACCGCAGGCCGTTTAGCAGAACTCCAGTTGGGTTCACAGATATCTGTGCCGCTTATTCAATGTGTGGTTTCCTCACCCACCAAGGGAACGGTGTCAGTAATGGCTCTTCCTCTCTAAGCTTGTGAGAAAAGTATATAATCCAGATAAAGACTGCAGTTCAGTACTTGGCTCCTGGTAAAGGACCAAGCAGCGTGAGCTCTCATGATATTCATACTCATATCAAAGATGTTGAGATTAATGAAGATCTTTGAAAGGAAGCCAGGAAGTTCACTCAGCCTCAGAGTGCTGGGAGCAGCCACTCAGCCGGGAAACAGCCCCTTGACTGAGCCCCGCCAGGCCCTCCCAGCCACCCTGAGGTGTCCCCGGGCCCCCAAAAGATCCCACAACCTCTGCAGACACCACAGCCACTGGCCTGGCCTGGCCCCCCAGGGGACAGGGAGGCAAAATCAGAAGGAAAGTCTCAGGGGTTCCCCTGGGAAGAGCCAAGGACCCAGGGTTCTTGAGCAGCCATGGTGGGGCAGGGGCCTCTTCCAGGAACACCTAGTGTTCTCAAGTCTCTCCAGGGCCAGGAGAAAAGGCCATGCTCCTGTCTGCGCCAGGGCGGGTCAAGGGGTGGAATTTCCCCAGAGGGCTGAGAACCTGGGTGTGGAACCCAGAAAAATCCCTCGCTCTCCACCCCCCACCCCCCCACCCCCACAGCAATGCTGCTGCCCTGTTCTCAAACGGCTGCTGAGGACATGATCTCATTAGACTCTCAGAGCCACCTGTAGCAGCAAATTATCGCAAACCAGGTAACGAAGCATCCCCAAGGTCACAGCCAAGGAACTGAAGGCCATCTCCTGATTCATTCCTTCCTCATTCCTGAGGCTTAAGACCTCAGGCAGACCAGCATTGGAATCCCAGCTCAGTCGGTTTCTAGACCTGTGACCCTGGGCCTGTGACTCCTCCCCTGAGTCTTAATTGTCCCGTCTACACAATGGAGGTGACTACAGCATCAGTCTCAGAGCCACGGAGAGGGCTGGACAAAGAGCTCAATCGAAGCTGAAAAAATAAAAGGCGCTGGGAGCTGAGAGTCTGTCCCTTCTGTCCCAAACCTGCTTCCTCATTTGCAAAATGGTCTTAACCTTACCCTGGGGCTCATTGCAATGAGGAAACGAGCACTTAGCCTAGTGGCTGCCACCTTACACAATTCTACGAGGTGCTATTCACATTCTACATGATCAGCCACAGCCTCTGCAGCTCTTCACAGTGACCCTGACTGCTCGCAATAAGGACTCATAAATAGGAGCCATTTGTCTTTCCCTGAGAGAGAAAAACAAAGAAGAAAATAAGCCTTAAATACCAAGGGCGTGCTAAGGGCTAAGTTAAGGACAGGAGGGAATGAGAAAGGACTAGAGGAGTCACAGACCTCGAGGGCTAGCCCAAGGCACAGATGGCGCCGGCTGGGGGCACTCCAGGCAGAAGCGAAGGTCTGTGAAAGACCCGGAGGTGGGAGAGAGGGGAGCGCCTGGGGGCACCTGACCCGGCTAGCGGAGCCAGGGTGCAGTACCAGGGTGATGGGGCAGGGGAAGCAGCCCTAGGTCTGGGGCTGGGGACGGTTGAGGCAAAGTGAAGACCTCCCACTCGGGGCTCCCAGCAACACTTATGGGAGGGAGGGACCCCTTCACCATGTCCAGGGCAGCAGGCAGTCTCTGAGCAGCTCTCCCAATTCTACAGCCCCTCAGGCAGGGGTTATCCCTGTTCCTTTTACAAAAGAAGAAACGAGCCACTTCCTAGATTTGTTTCCTTTGGCTGTTGTTAGAAATGGCCACAAACATATTCTCTTAACATTTCTGGAGCGCTGAGTTTCAAAGAAAATTGAGGTGTCAGGAGAACTGAGCTCCTTCCGACGTCTTTAGCCGAGAAGCTTGTTTTTCCTAATTTCTAGAGGCCACTACCTCCCCTGGTTTGTGGCCCCCTACCTTTGATCACGGGACCTCTTGCTTCCCTTTTCAGGTGGTCTTCTAGCCCTCCAATCCCCTGCCTCCCTCTTAATAAAGGCCTCTGTGATTACACTGGATTCACCTGGGTCATCTCCCATCTCAAATTCCTTACATTAATCACATCTAAAAGTCCCTCTAGCCTCAGGGCCTTTGCACTTGCTTTTTCCATTGCTTGGAACACCTTTCCCCCAGAAATCCATAGGGCTTATTCCTTCAACCTCTTCAAGTGCTCAAACCCACATCCTGGTACTCCTCATTCTTCTGCCCTGCCTCACTTTTCTCCATTCCACTCATCACCAACGGGTGTATTAGAAATTCATGTATTTCTTTCTTGTCTCCTCCAACTAGAATGTAAACTGCACAAAGACTGGGTCTTTTGTCTGCCTTGTTCACTGCTGTGTTCTCATCACCAAGAGTGACGCCGAATGGGGCAACTGAAGTACAGAGACGTAAAGTCACTTGCCGAAGATCATCCAGCCACTGAGCGGCAAAGCTAGCGATCGGAACCTAGGTGGGTCTGACTCCCGTACGTTCACAGCTTCGCTCAAGGACGCCGGTCAGCCTCTGAAAATGCACTTATGTGGATACCAGGCAATCAGGTCCTGCCCTCTGCCTTCTCCTGGCTGATGATGGGGTAATGGCAGTGCTGCTGGGTGACTCACCCTAGGAAATAACGAGAGGAATAAAAATAGTTTCTGTTGGCCCAGGGCATTAGATTTCACAACAGACTGAATGTGCCGTGAGAGCAGGGAGCATGCCTCTTTCACTTGGCATTGTGTAATCTGTGCCAGCCAATGCCCAGCCCATTGTTGGTGCTCAAGAAATCTTTGCTGATGAAGGAATGGCTCTCACTTAACTGCATAGAGAAGACATGCTCTGTATCTTAAGTATCTATGTGCAATGTGTGTGTGTGTGTGTGTGTGTGTATCTGTATCAATCTATCCATCCATCTGCCTTCTCTTTCTCTCTCTGGGTCTGGGGATCATCCATTTCTCTGCCCTGAGGTCCTGGCCACATACTCTGCCTCTCTACATATCCCTCTTGCCTCTGCTTCCTTGAGTTTCACAACAGGGTCCCCCCCCCATGCAGTACCTCAAGAGGAGCTCCGCCCTCCCCTGAAGTACCTGCTCTCCAAGCTCAGCGTCCGTGGTAATGACCCCAACAACAGGAGGAAGCGTGGCAGGATAGGTCCCGCATGAGCCTCCTTACCTCTCCTCCCGAGCTGTTCCCCCAGGATCAGCCAGAAGCTGAATGAGCTCAGAGTCTCCCCCAAATTTTTCTGTCTCACCTCCCTCTTCTCCAGCCAGAATGCTCAAGAAAAACAGAAAACTTACCTTTCTGCATACTTTCCTTCCTACCAAGCCAGAAAAAGAAGTCTCAAAATCACCCATGGTGGGAGAGGGAAGAAGAGCCACGGGAAGGTGTAAACAAGGATTGTGTCATTAAACCCCATCTGCGGCCCAGAGGGGCAGCTCAGTGGCAGCAGAGATATCTTCCCAAAGGGGAAAGAGTGACAGGAGGAGCAGCTGGGCCGGCCAAGGCAGGGGGTGAGGAGGTGGGGAGGTGAGGCCACAGTGACGAGCAGGGAGGAAAATGTGCAGAATGTCAGCCCGACTGAAGAGGAGGCTCTAATCCACGGCACTGCTGGATTCATGCAATTCCATATGCAAGCATTTCAATCAGCCGCCAAATCAATGTGAGGACCAGCATGTGCATAACGCTACTGACCCCATGCTCTCAGGGCTTTTCTTTACACATCCAACCACCCTGGTTCAATGAGATAAGCGAGCAGCCACTGGTGTGTGGCCACCGTGTGTCCACCTCTGACCACAAGCCTGGGTTCTACGCTCAGTACTTTCTGTCCATTAATACTCAGAAATATCACAAATGTCTCTGTGAGGTAAGGTGTGCCTACTCTACAGATGAGAACGCTGAGAATGCCAAAGGTTAAGTCACTCAGTCAGGGCCACAGGGCTCTTCTCATTTCAGACTTGGTCCCCCAGCAACAGGAATCAGCAAACCACTGACTGCAGTCCAGTCCAAGTGCTGCCCAATTTTATAAAGTATTATTGGAACACAGCCACACCAGGTTGCTTACGAATTACTTCTGGGTACTTTTGGGCTACACAATAGCAGAGCTGATTAGTCAAGACAGAGATTTGATGGCCCCCAAAGCCCAAAATATTTACTATCTGAACATTTACAGGGAAAGGTTGCCAACCCCTGCCCTGTCATGTTTTGTGCCCATTTCGCCAAAGGGAACCTTCAAAAATCTAATTCAAGGCATGGCACAACCTATTTGAAATCTTTGGAATAAAACCCAAATTTCCCCCTAGAGCTGACAGGGCCAGAAGGACTTGGCACCTGCTAACCTCCTTCTCTTTCACCCCCACAGATCACATTCCAACCCACTGGACATTTTTCCATTTATCTGATGGCTGGGCTCTTTCTAACCTCAGGACCTTTGCACATGCTATTCCTTTGTCTGGAATGCTTTTCCCCAGTTTTAAGTCTCAGCTCAAATTCCATTTCCTCTGCAAGGCCTCCCCTGTGGTTAAGCTTAACCATCTCCACACACAGTCTGTTTCCTTTCTCGCAGCAATAATAGCTTGTCATCATTTTATCTACAGGTTCACTTTTACCCTCTCTTTTGCCCTAGGCTGCCAGCCCTATGAGGGCTGGACTGTATCTGGGTGGTTCACTGTTCTCTCCACTGCCAACCGGTGATGTATGAATGTTTGAGACAGCAACACAGACATGTGGGCATCCAGGCCTGCGGGACCCCTGAGCCACATTCCTCACCCAGGTGCTCCTTTCTTCCTTCCCACAGACATTCAGAAAGTGATATTCGGAACCTCCCTGGTGGTCCAGTGGCTAAGACTCTACGCTCCCAACGCAAGGGGCCCGAGTCTGATCCCTGATCGGGGAACTAGATCCCACGTGCTGCAACTAAGATCCCACTAGATCCCACAAATAAAGATCCCACATGCTGCAACTAAGACCTAAGCCAAAAAGATAAAATTTTTTTTTTTTAAAAGAAAAGAAAGTAAAAAAAAAAAGAAAAGAAAGTGATACTCATAGAAGTCTGCAGAGGGACTAGGCCACTCCAGAGATGTGGACAAACAGATTCTTTCCCTCAGTGAAGTTCCCAGGGGCCAAATCCTCCCAGTCAAACACCCTTCTCCTTGTACGGAACTGCTGGCCAGAGAAGGGGGTCCCACGGTGGCTGCCTGCGAGTAGCCCTCCCCAGGAGTCTGCCATTCCTCTCTCAGACTCCATCAAATGTCCCCAAGGATGTCACCCCTGAGAGGCGCTGGGACACAGCTGGGCTTCCCTGGAGAAGGTGACATGCAGGACTGGGGTTGATGCTCCACAGGTTCCAGACCCCCTGGTATCATAGGTTGATCTGGGACCACCAAAGAGTCCTAACCCCTAGAACCTTGGGGGAGAGTGTCTTTGCAGATATAACCAAGGCACTCAAGATGGGCCCACCCTAGATTTCCAGGCTAGGTGCTCAATCCTGTGACCAATAACCCTTCTAAGAGACAGCAGACAAAACATAGACACAGAGAAGGGCACATGAAGAGAGAGGCAGAGACTGGAATGATGTGGCCACATGCCCCTGCATGCCTGGAGCCCCCAAGAGCTGAGAGAGATGAGAAAGGACCCCCCCATGGAGACTTTCAAGGGAGTGTGCCCCTGCCCACACCATGATGTCAGGTATTAGCCCCCAGAACTGCGAGAGAAGACAGTTTGGTCGCTGTAAGTCAGCCAAGTTGTGGTTAATCTGTTATGACACCCACGGAAACTAATATACCTGGGAAGGGTGTGCTCATTTCTTGCTTCAGCCCACAAAGAATCACAGGCGATTTTGCTGGCAGGGGTGCAGGGTCTGAGTCACCCGGCGCTGTTTGAATCCAGGCACCCAGGCTCCACGTGACCGCTGCTTCCACCTCCACACACACGCCGCCCCTCATCCCTTAGTATTTATCTTCAAACCGACCTACTGTTGTCCTACTCCAGTGGATTTCCAAAGAGAACTTGATCTCTGAGTGGGGAGAAAGTGCACTGCTGGCTATACATTCACTCCAAAATTTTATTTTCTGGTTCAGTTAACCAAACATTTATGAAGTGCTGACTATGTGCCAAGCAGTATTTAAGGCTCTGGAAACGCAGTTGGGACGAAGCAGACAGGGATTCCTCTCCTGTGGACCCGGCTTTGTCCTGTGGAAGGGGCAGGGGGATCACTGTCCAAACGAATACAAAGCTGCTAAAATTAAAATCACTCCCTGGCATGTGCCCTAAAATCGAGTGACCGCCACGTGGGCATGTGCTGAGAAAGCCCCACACCTCCCCTCCCAGGGAAGGAGCTGAGGGTGGGGAGCAGGGCGAGGCAGAGAGCAGGGTTTGGATTCTGGGCATGCCACCTCCTGGCTCTAGCAGAGCCCCCTGGAGAGCCTATATCTTCCTTCCGCCAAAGCAGGAGGCGCTCCCAGGGTCCCTGGTTCCCGTCTCCAAGAGCCTGTGATTCTGGAAAGGGAGGAGGCTCCCCCCAGGCGCAGAGCCTGGCTGGTCTGTGGGACTGGGACAGCAGTATTTCCAAGGTGCTGAGCCCTCTGGGTTGGGAGGATGGGCAGGAGGACGGGTGAGGGGGAGGTTCTGGAAGAGAAGGTGCAGGCCTGCCAGAGCTCAGAGCCCGTGCCAACCCCATCCTCCTGTGGGCGACAGGAAGGGCTGTCGTGTGACTTGTGGGATCTGCGGACAAACAAACTGTGAGTCTGGATCCTGGCCCAGGGAGGATAGGAAGCCCGCTTCTGAATCCTCTGGTTATAGTAAACATTGACCATTCACTGAGTACCTACAACTTGCCAAACCCAGAAAACCTGTTTTAGTTTAGCAGCACAACAGTCATCAAAGAGAGTACTTCTATGCCCATTTTACAGATGAGGAGGCTGAGGCTCAACCAGGGCATACAGCTCTCAGGCGCCAGGCAAGGATCTGAACCCAAGGCTGGTCTTAGTCATCTCTTTCTACCACCTTCAGCTCTACTTCTGAACTATTGTTAAGGAGTTTTCAGTGGCAAGATCCAATTCAAACTGGCTTAAGCCCACTTCCATTCCTCCAAAGACTTTACTGTAGAGTTTTAGGGCTTTCAGGTACAGCTGGATCCAGATGTTCAATGTTCTCACAATTCTTTCTCATCCTTTGGCCTTGTATTCCTCAGTATTAGCTTCACCTTACGGTCCCAGAGCTACAAAGATAGCCTACCCAAGCCTTCAGGCTTCTACTCTGCTTCACAAAATTTCTGGATATGTGACACTCTAATAGTTCTAGCACAAGAAGGAGAAATCCATTTTTGGCCTATGGGAATACTGTATCCCCTTAACCAGACGACTGGTTCCAGTTTGGTGATGTGACCCAAGCTGGGCCTACTCAGGCCTTATACAGGTTTTCTCTTTTTGTTTTGTTTTTTCCTTGAGTTCCTTGAAATCACAAGTCAACATACTTATTTTAATCATTCATCAGATAAAAATAAAACAAAGATGAGAGAACAGCAGTTGCAGTATTTCCTGCAACTTTGGTCCATGAGAAAGAGCCACGGCAGGAAGAAAAATTCACAGTTCCATTAAGTGTGAACACACTGAACTCTCACGCTTCCCCTCCATCAGAAATGTACTGCGAGGCGGGATCTCCAGGCCAATGGACAAACCAGGCTTGATCGGGCCTTCTCTAGGCTCTGCCTTTGGGGGCCTCCTGTCTCCAGTCCTGCAGTGTGAGCCTTAGAATGAAATAACGTTTCTTGTGAAGCGATGGCATTAATAGCTGAGCAGTAGCTAATTCAGGGCTTGCCGGGCAACAGGTGCAGAGTTACAGACTCCGTGCAGGGTCTCACTGTGATCTCACTGCATCCTGCCGGGGCTGCTGCACTTTTTATCCCAGGTAAGGAAACTGAGGCTCGGGACTTCAACTGACGTGCCTACATCCCACAGTCAGCTGGGCACAGCTCCAGTGTTGGAACTCAGCCCTGATTCCAAAGCTTGTGCCCCTGGTCCCTACTTTAGGCTGCACTTCGTGGTCCTGGGTACACAGTCCTGGGTCCACTTCAAGGAGAGATGGATCCAAGGCTTAGCTCCTCCAAGCCCCTGCCTGGCCACATCCAGGCAGGACATTCTCTGAGCCAGAGCAAAATTCCCGTCCCAGGCAGGCTGCCTTCTCCACCACAAAGGGCCCTGAAATAAGAGGCTGCAGGCCTGCCTCCCACTCGGGGTGACCTCTTCACAGCTGTGCTACTCAGGCACTCACTAATCTCCCGAAGCCTCAGTTTCCCCATCTGTAAAAGTTTCCCCATCCCACATTTGGCTTAGTGGTTTCCAAACAGTTTCAGGCAAGGGCAGCATCAGTAAACGAGCATGCAGACCCCCTACATGAAAAACTGCTGAAAGAGTGGCTCTTCCAGAAAACTGAGACCTGGGTCCTGGCTCTCGTAAGTCTTCAGGGGAAGCTGTGTGCACTTCACTCTACCAGCTCAGCCCTATGGCCCCTCAGAGCTCTACTGCTCTGCGCTTCTCAGATCCTGACACACGCCCCGCCCTGCACCCCCGCCCCCTTATAGAGAAAGAGTTTTCTTCCCAGATGGGTTCATCAAGACCCTTGGGATACAAGTGATGAAAACTCAACTCAAGCCAAGTTAGGCCAAAACAGAACCATAGGTACAGGGTCCCCAGAATTCTTCTTCAGCTTTTCTTAAATTTGGTCCTCTCTGGCTTTAAAGGTTTCTTGACTTTCCACAGTCCTAGGGAAATTATGAATGCCTTCCTTTAGCCTGTCTTTTCCCAAGGGGCCCAGTCCCTGGTTCGCACTCCCATCTCATTTGGAGCCTTTCTCTCCCTCCTCCGGGCCTTTGCACATTCCGTGTCCACCAAGAACTTCCCCACGTTCTTCCTTAAGCGACTTATTCTCACCATTCACGCTTTAGCTCGAGTATCACCTCTTCAGAGAGGCCTTTCCTGTCCGCTCCAACTTAGGTAGCCCCTAACCTCTCCCCGTCAGCTGGCCTGGTCTCATTTCCCTGTCATAGTTCGGGACGACCTTCTTATCTATGTGCTCCCGTGCCTGCTGTCTACCTCCCCATTAGAAAGTCCACTGCATAGGGCTCTGCGTTGCTCACAGCAGTACCCCTGACCTCCGGCACTGCGCAGGCCATGGACAAGCACTCCATAAATAGCGGTGGAATGCACAAGCACATGATAGACAGCAACTCTTCACGCTTTATCAAGTCCAGACTCCTCCGCCTCAAATTCAACATCTCACCACCAACCGGACCCTCCTGCTCCTCTCAGAGGGAAGCCACACCCCCTGCAAGCTCCACAGGCCAGTCCACCCTTGCCCCCTTCCCCCACACACCCACTCGCCCATCGCCACTTCCTGCCACTTCTAACCCTCATCTCTCAAAGTCAACTGCCTCTCCCTGTCTCTACCGCCGTCCTCCAGGCCCAGGTCCCATCTCTCTCCTTGGGACACTAGCGGCAGCTTTGCCATGGTCTCTCCCAGAATCCCTTCTTGCCCAGTCCAACCCGATGCCCTCAGCACAATTTTGATTCTGTCACCCTCTGCTGAAAAACTACCAATAGCGTCATCCAGGACACTAAAAGGAAGCTCAGCTGCCTTCCCGTGGACCATGGGCTCTACAGAAACTGCCTCTAGGAGCTCATCCTTGCCCTCTTGCCCCTATCTTTCTGCTCCAGCCCCAGGTTCCTGGGACCCCTATCTTCACAGAGCACTCAGCAGTGTTGTTCACACACTTCTGCCTCCTGCGTGTTCGTCAGGGCAGATATCTCACCCGACTCTGCAGGCTCAGCCCAGCCTTGCTCCTGGCATTTAGTGCTGCTTAATAAACATCAATAAATGCATGGATGAATCAATGCAGTTGAGTACCTAGTATCTGTCAGACATGAAGTTAAAAATATAAATATTTTATTTTCTAACAATCTTTCAAAGTAAGCACTACTATGTTTGATTGACACATGAATGCACGAACAAACGAATGAATGAATGAAAAAACATTTAAACGAGGGCAGGGCCACAATCCAAGTGTACAGAAACCAGGAGGGAATGTACTTAACGATGTGTGCTAAGTCACTTCAGTCGTGTCTGACTCTGCTACACTATGGACTGTAGCCTGCCAGGCTCCTCCATCCATGAGATTCTCCAGGCAAGAATAGTGGAGTGGGTTGCTGTGCCCTCTGCCCAACCCAGGGATCAAACCCAAGTCACTTGCTTGTATCTCCTGCATTGGTAGGCAGGTTCTTTATCACTATAAGTACCTGTGAAGCCCGTACTTAATGATAGGCACCCAGTAAAAGGAACCAGTGGATGGACAGCACCATGGCAAATGAAGTGCCATGGATCTGTTAGGGGCTGAACTGTGTCCCCTCAAAATCCACAAGTTGAAACCCTAACCCCCAGGACCTCAGAATGTGACCTTATTAGGAAACAGAGTCTTTGCAGATGTAGTTAAAGTGAAGTTGTTAGGGTGGGCCCTAATCCACTATGACTGGTTCCATCATAAACAGGGGACATTGGGACAGAGACTGACACATATTGAGGGAAGATGATACAGACAGAAACGGCAAGACAGCCACCGACAAAGCAAGGAGACAGGCTGGGACAGGCCCTTCCCTCACAGCTCTAGAAGAAACCCTGTCAACACCGTGACCTCGGACTTCCAGCCCCAGGAATTGTGAGGTATCTGTTGTTAAGCCACCCAGTCTGGGGCACTTTATTATGCCAGCTCTAGCTAACTAATACACGGATGGCTTCACACACCACAGCATTTTTCAACTCCTCTGGGTCACATCAGACTTGTCCAGGGGCTGCATTCTGCCCAGGAGGGCACAGGTGGCCACCCCTGCACCCTCACGGGTTCCCGGAGCACACCATCCACAGGGGAGTTGGCTCCGGGGGAAGCTGGGGTCAAACGGATCAAGTGGGAATTCAATTATGGTTTGCAGACGAGTCTCCGAGGTCGCTTAATTAATCAAGGGCAGAGCCTGTAACCAAGGCCCCAGGCTCCAGGAGCTGTGCGGCAGCCCCCACACAGAGCCAGGCCAGGCCCAGCCTCTTTATCAAGTACAGGAGAAAACCCAAATTCAAGGCAAGAGATAGATTGGATCAGTTGAGACATGCTTCTCGACTAACACCCCAGCCTACAGTTATCAATACTCTATAAAGCATGTTGGAACTGCTGTTTACAAGTATCTGTTAATTATTAAAATGGAATCTATTCCCCGCCCCCCCCCCCCCCCCCCCATCTAGTTGAGAAATCTCATGTTACACAGAAAGGTTAATTACAAACCGACTTCCAAGAACCCTTTGTTGGAAGCTTCTGTTTCATTTTCTCCAAGATGAATCCTTGAACTCCATATTTGGGAATGCAGACACAGGCTGGCTTAGCAAAATCGTTTCCTCATTCTAGCAGCCCCCAGCTCTAGCCAACCTCTCAGATGGCCTGATGCAGCTAGGATTAACCAGAAACCACTTCAAACCCCCCCCCACACACACACCATCTAAAATGTGGTTTTCTTGCTTTTTCCGTTGAGACCGAAGACCACCATGTTTTCCACATGTTGTCCTGGTTGCAAAAGTAAGAGGGTCTCAAGTTCTGGGACCACAATGAGAGACATACAATATTCCAGTGGCTGCACCAATTAGGTCCCTTTGCCCCCAGCCTTGGGGAAGGTAAATGGCCCATTACTTGGTAGGTAATGCATACCACATGGCATTCCTCAGCCTCGAGGAAGCCGGAGCGGACTCATTTTCCTAGCAAGCACTGGAACTGAGCCGTATAGTGCAGACCCCCGGCACCAAGGCTTGGCCCCTTCCCCACCATCACCTGTACCAGTGGGCGTCCCTGCTGGCCAAAACTCCACTGTAGGCTTCCCAGAATTCAGTTCTTTATAGCCATGCTTGGAAATCTTGTATCTCTCTCTCTATCTGTAGCTGACTCTTGAACAACATAGCTTGAACTACTCAGGTAGATACACTTGAACTACTCAGGTAGTTCACTTACACTCAGATTTTTTTCAATAAATACTATCAATACAACAACACATGATTTGTAGCTGGTTGAATCTTTGATTGGTTGAATCCGCAGATGCAGAACCACAGATATTAATACAAAGGGATGACTGTGAGTTACACTTGGATTTTTGGAGAAGGGGGCAGCAGAGGATGAGATGATTAGATAGCGTCACCGACTGAATGGACACAAATTTGAGCAAGCTCTGGAAGACAGTAGAGGACAGAGGAGTCTGGCATGCTACAGTCCATGGGGTTGCAGAGTCGGACACAACTGAGTGAACAACAACTAACCCTCCTATGTTGTCAAGGGTCAACTGTTTATCTCCTATGGGTTCTTTCCCTCTGGAGAATCCTAACTAATACACAATGGCTTAAATAAAAGAGAAGTTTCTGTCTCACCTGTGAGGTCAGGAGCTGCGCAGGGCATCCAGACTGCTATCTTTCAACTCTTATCATCCTTACTGTGTAGCTTCCATCCTTGGGGTGATCTGATAGGCTGAGATGACTGCGTTGCAGCCACCACATTCAAGTCCCAAGCTGGAAGCTTGAGGAATCAGGCAAAGCTAAAGGATGTTTGCCTCCCTTCCATCATTCAAGGATGTGAAGTCTCTCCACTGGGTGACTGGGAGATGTCATTGTTCTTAAATTCACATACGGCCCTTCTGATCAGACAGACCTGGGCTGGGGCTGGCTGTGCCCTCTGTGACACTGGGCGAAGGCTGTCAAGATGTAAAGACAGTTCTGCCTCTGTGTGGCCCACAGCAATGGTTTAGTGGAGACCACATCAGACTGCCATTTCCTGGGTAGACTCCTTTCGGGCAAAGAGTTCAGAGTGGACAGAAGTGAAGGTCCACATGCTGCAGCCAGCCATCCAAACATAGTCAGGAAATAAAATGTTAAGTCTTTCAACATGGGCAGAGGCTGGCCACCCTCTCGGCTCATCCCACAGGGCCTGATGCTTCTTGGGACGCAAGAAGCAGAGCTAGTGGCCCTGGACTGGGAGAGCCTGTTCTCCAAGAGAATTGTAAGTTGAAGCCAGAACCTGCACATGGGGAGGAGTGGGTTAAGAGGGGTGAGGATATAGCTAGTCTCTATCCTGGAACTATGGCCTTTACTATCAAACAGCAGCAGAGTCAGTGCTGGGCTTTGTGAGGGGCACTGCTTCATGGGGGGAGACACGGGCGAAGAACAGAAGCGGATTATGGGCAGGCCATTACGGGGTTGAGTGGCGGGCTTTTTAGAGGTGCTCAGGAGCATCTGTGAGAGAAGGCTCCTGGCTCTATCTGCTGACTGCTAGAGACGAGAAAATGCCTGTAGTAGGGCCTTGGAGCCCACACCGTGTCAAATACCTATTTACCATCTCCTCCATCCTCTCTTCCAACTAGGCTTCCTGCGGTTGAAAGGCAGGAAAATAGCAGGCTTCCTGGGACTTTTCAACAGAAGCACTCATCAAGGCAGCGGAGTACACAGAGAACTGAAATTTCTTTGAGATCCTGTGTTCTATTGTTGAAATTCACGTTGAAGTAGCATTTCATGCCCCCTCTCCACGATTCCAGAATTTTGTCTTGTGTATTTCGCTCCTCAGGCATGCCAGGTGGCCCGCCTCCTCCCCTCGTCCCCTCCAGCCACACCAGCCTTTCCCAGGCAGCTGCCACGGAGGGTCCCCGGCGCAGGCAGAGCGGGTCTCATGCTGGGCTCCCCAGCCAGCCGGGCACACCTCCCTCAAGCGGCAGCCGACTCTATTAAGCAAAATCTTCAGATGTCCGGGTCGCAGGGCGGTGGGGATTTTCACAGGCACTGAAGTGGATGGTCACGTTGAGAGGCTGCCAGCATCTCACCTGCTGTCAGGAAGAAAGGCTTCTGGTGTCCAGGGAGTCAAGAATGACTCACTTAAGCAGGAGTGTCACTAAGATGAGAGGGGATTCAAGAGCGCAGCTGACAGCAGAGCACGCTGTTAAATCCTCCCTGAAAGTGAGAGGACAAGCCCGCAGGGTGTGGAGCCGGCCCCCTGCCATGACCACACTGCTGGCACGCAGACACTCCGGGAGGATTTTCCGGTTACAGTTACGAGCGCCAAGACTTTCTCTCTTCTGCGGTGGAGCTGCCTTACAGCTCTGAATGGCCCTATCTCTGTGACTAATTGGAACCTGAAAGTGAAAGAAGCAATGCCCTTGCAAAGCTACTGTGGTTTCAAATGTGGCCTCCACGGTGGGAAGTGGCAGACAGATTAGATAGATAAGGAAATATTTAAAAACAAGATAAGACAATCACAAAACAAAACAAAACCCTTCTCATTCATTCCCAGTATTAACACCAGTGAAGCAGTAGAATGAACATGCAGGAAAATGTTGCTGTTACTAGAAACAGCAAATTAGCAACGAATGGGCCACTGGCCCATGACACTTGGGAGCAGAGAACAGGGCAGGAGCGGTTTGCTTCAGAGGTGAGGAAAATGAGCCCGGGGAGGCTGACTTGCCCAAGGTCACCCAGTCAGGTGGAGGTGGGAGTCTCACCCCGTTCTGGCTCCAAAGGTTTGTCCTGTTCTTTCCCGGCATCGCATCCGCTTGGTGTTCTGCCCTGTCATCCGAGAGCCTCAGAGGTCAGCAGAACCGGTGCAGCAGCCTGGGCAAGTTCTGGTCCAGCCTACAAGGCAGCACTGTGGCGTCTGGCATTTAAAGGGACAGTGTCCACCATGGGCCTCCTCTTGTCCCGTGCTGAGCTACTGAAGAGTTGGTGTGTTGGATATTTCATTCTCTTCCTCCCTGACTCCTTCAAGCCTCTCAGCTGCCTTCTGCTTGGGATTCCTATGGCTCCAGGAAGTGCTCCACAGTGGAAGAGTTGATTAAAAATGGCCTTGTAGGGTTCCCCAGTTGCCTCGGGTAGGTCTGATCCAGGGCAGAAAGGGCAAAGGCATTTACCTCCCACGGACGTGGGATGCCTGGAGAGCCGTGTTGAGATTTCTGAGTCTGAGTTCAGCTGAAGAGTAGTACTGTGATCGATTTGTGATGCCTGGCATGAGCGAGGCAGGGAAACCAGGTGTGCACCATCTAGATTAAAAACAGCTGCAGGAACGGGCCCCTCTCAGCCTATGCCCTTTCTCCACATAATCAGTCCTCCTTGCAATCTTCAGAACCGCACCAGGTGCATAACTAGGCACTGGATGCCCCACAGCAGACTGCCACCCTAGCCTTGCAGTTAACGCCCTGAGAGAAGGCAGGGTGACCAAGCAGAACACAACAGCTTTCACTCCAGATTTCAGTCCCTTTCCCTCTCCAGACAAGGCCAATGATCTTTTCTAGAAAAATCAGAGCCTTTCCTTGCAGCATTCAGTGGTTCATAGCTACTGTGTGTAACAGCTCAGGCTGCCAGATGAAGACTCACCTTTCCTGACAAGCACCAGTAAGGGTAGCCAGATTAGAACCTGGCTTCTCTTGATGATTAGCAAGCAAGATTGATCAAGAATTTTTACGCCTAACATACCAGTGGCTCTGAAGCTTTCCTTGCTGTGATGTTAAAGTTTCAGAGGAGCTCTAAACTGCTGGGAGGTCAGGGATGAAAAAGATGCAGGGCCTCAGTGACAGCTCTTTCCTTCTCCTCACTGCTCTGGGGAAGGGGCTGGCCGATTTCCATGTTACTGGACAATGAATGCAGAACTTTTCAGCTGAAGACATCATCCTAACCTCGACCAAGATTAACTCAGCAAGAGCTTCCTACCATGGTGGTGTTAATACATTGGCCATGGTATTCCTCAGTAGGGGTGTCTAGACATGTGTTATCAAGGCTGGTGTTTAGCTAAAGATACAGGAAAGAAGACTTCACCTTCCTTCTCATCTTCACAATTTGAAGGCATTCACTAAAAGACATCCCTGCACTTCCATGGTAGGGACCAGCCTTCAGCTGTATGCCTTTATCTATTATGGGAGACAGCCTCTAGCTTCCCCAAAGGGTAGTGCCAGTGTGGGGACCCATAAAGATTCCTCAGGTACCAAGGAAAGCTGAGAGTCAGGGTACAGCCAGCCCATCACCTGAGGGCCCTGGGAAACATCAGAGTCACTATCTGTTCCCTGTTCTTCAATCCATCCAGATTCTTTCCAAGATTCTTGAAGAGCCAGACTCCGGCTATAACCCAGTACTGGAAGACAAAAGAGAATGACGTTTGCTAAGTTTCCTTTTACCAGGACAAACCAATTTTCTTATTACGATCCTGCACCATTTACACTCTTCCCATTTGCTAGACTAGGAAGCGTAATCGGGTGAATCTTAAAAGTGTTCTAAGTGGTTTCCACATCTTTGGAAGTGATGACCTCCTTAGCACTGGGCAAGATGCTGGCTTTATGCAGCTTTTAGGTTTGACACTATTTCCTTTTCATGAGGGTCACAGTTAACCTGCAGTTAGCTGCAGCTGGCCAGAAATGGGTTCTTTCCAGGGTTCTTCAGTTCTTCAGGCACTGAATTAACCAGTTCCCCATCATCTTCACTTCCTTCATTAAATCATCACTGCCTACCTCAAAGGACTCCTTTAGAGACACTTGTTTGCTTTCTTCCAAAATTCGGGCATTCTTTGGTTCCACTGTTTTCTGCTGCAGCTCTGAGCCATGTACTGAGATACCCAAATCAACTTCAGCATCTGATAAACTCCAGTTCTCCTGAAATACTACATAAGTGAAAAATCTGAGTACAAAAAGTAACCTCCTACTTGCTAATGTCTACACAGACAAAAATAAAGATTTCAGTGTAAATTTTACTATTTTATTTGTGAAAAAACTACAAGCAGAATTCATAAATAGACATTTCTATTTAAAGCAGGAAAACGATAAAGTGGCTTCTAATAACATAGTCGTGCACATGCCAGTAACAGGAATATATTAACATCTTTTATTTGCTAGACAAAGAGAAGTGTCCAATATAAATTTCCCCCAAACATTTAAGACCTGTGAATTTCTGACCAGTTCACAAAACCACCGACACTTTAGCATGAAGAAAAAAACAAATCTAACAGACTGTCAGCTCTAAAGACATTACAGAGCAGAACTTCCAAAAGCGTTATACAAGCTGTCTTTCTGAGCAAATGAAAAATATAGCTCGTATAATACATTAACAAAAATTCACAAGATAAGATTATGTTTTGACATACTTAACAAGCATTCTCTATTTGTCTCCAACAAACAAAGCTAAGGAAATAATGTAACCATCTTTACACAGTAAATTAAGGTTACAAGTCATACACAAGAACAGAACTGCTTGCGCATTAAAAACTGTTCAGCTCCATTGTCTTACTCTAAATGTCGGCTCTTAAACCATTTTCGGTTACATACAAGCAAAGGTTATTATATATCAGCAATTAATAAATTTTCAATAATTTAAGATATGGTAGCTTAAAAAAGTAGACTGAGAATGGTCTTGATAAGGCAGGTGAAACATCTTAGTGGAACTAAACTCACAGAAGCTTCTGCCAATGTTTTAAATGTCCAGATTAAAACTGAAAGATTTTGACTGAAAATATTTTGAGGGTATCAGGATGTCTTTACCTTTTTTCTTTTTTTTCCCCCTTTTTTTGAACTGCATGACTCAAGCAGAGCAGGTTGGGTAAGCTCTGTGTGTGCGTGCACACGCACGAGTGTGAAAGATTGTGTGGTATTAAAACAAATGGAAACTTGCAAGCATTAACACTGTGCTTTTGTTTTGTTTTTATAACCTGCTTACTGTGCCGCTGAATACCAAGTATTTCTGGTCCTCTTTCAATATATATCTTTTATCATCTACACTAGTGTTTTTACACGCTGCCTACTAATTGTAGGGTAAACTGCAAAAGCAGGAAGTTACAGGAATTCCATTTCCAGAATACATGCCTGAGGGATGTCATCCACTTCGGAAATTAAAAGTCTAAAGTACCTATTGCTTCACTATCATAACACAATACACAACAGCAGCCAAAGGCCGGGCCCAAAAACATCTGATTGCTGAGCGCACTCCCACCGTGAGCTGCAGTTTCTACCAAACTGGCAATGTCATCATCTCACCTATTCTAAAGCGATCCTCCCTTCCTTCACCCCTATTTTTTATTTTTAAATTTATCACGGAGGCAGAACTGAAAAACCAAGACATTGGCAATGAATTAGCAGCCTCTGAGTAGCTGGTTAATCAGCTTTTTCCACTAGTCTAGGGGTCCAATCACTTTACATGAAACTAATTTTGCAAAAGTACACAGTGTTTCTGAACAAAGTGCATACCAACACTTACTGGTTCCAAAAGCAGTGCAACCCACATGAGTTTGGTGGCATTTAAATTTTTTTAAAAAGTTAATTAAAAAACTTAGCAATTCCTTACATCTCTGGAAAATAAATATGGCTGACTAATTTACCCTCCCTGAGACCCTTAATAAAAGGAATATTAAAACTTTAGAAGGAATGTCTTTGCAATACCCCACTAATATTAAAATGTGGATTTAAAATTCATAGTCAAATCACTATGTATTATATATTCTGATGCTTATAGAAAGCATCTGATTTCCTTTGGTTCATTAATAAATACTTTAAAAATGTATTTAAAAAGGTAAGTATAGCTTGCATCCCAGATACAAGCAGTATTTTTTAAAAAGAGGGGAAACATTGTCCATGCATTTGAGAAGAGGACCATAGCAACAAATGGCACTGCTTTTATCATCTATACCTTTGAGAACAGAATTTAAATGATGGTACATCAGTGACTACAGAATAGTTTTAATGTAAATGTGAAAGGAGCCTTTCCTGTTGGCTACTCAAATCAAGCTGTTAATTTTTCTCTTTATTCGTTGCCTCCATACACAGAAGTTACTTCTATTCTTATGCAAAACCAGGTTTTTCACACCAAAATGCAGCGTTTCATCACTAATCTGCTGCCCTCCCAGGTCGAACAAAGGAAGGTGACATCAAGTTCCCATGCTTGAAATGACTCTCAAGTCTACGAACTCTGCGAATATGAATGTAAGAGTCAGACAGAAGAGAGATCCTAAATCCAAACAAAACAAAACAGAACATTTTTATAAAATGAGGAGGGGTGGATTCATATTAGTGGTCTTTTACACATTTTTTATTTTTGCAAGGCATTAAAAAAAAAAGTGAGAAGAATCATTTTTAAAAAGAGTTTACTCAAGCTGTCTTTGTGTTGAGGAAGTAAAAGCTCAGCTCACAGGAAGTAGGAGCTTTCCCTGCAACTCTAGCTGCCCGCCCTTCAACCATTTCTTCACCACTTGCATTCCTTCCCACAGCAGGGAGCTGAGACACATCATGGAACTGAAAAGCTCCATGTCGGGACTGGATGTGCTGGTTGATAACCTCTGTTCAGTCAAACAACAAGACTAGACTTTAAGAAAGGAAAAGAATTCTCACTGAATGGTAAGGGAAACAAGGGGCTGTAAAGCAAACAAAGTTCGATTAAACAAAACACCGTGTGCAAAGTGGAAACAGGGATTTGCTTGTGTGGACCAAAAAGTACAGGTTAGACGGTTTGAATGCTAAAACTAAGAGACAATTTATCAATTTACCTCAGACATGAGTAGAGGTCTGGAAAATGGATGGAATTCGAGTTACAGAATACCATATTTTCATGAATGCTTATGTAAGAAGAGCAAAGTGAACATGTAACCGTAATTTACACGAATACTTGGCATTCTGGAGCTAGTTTAGTTACTTCCGAATGATCAAAGCCCTCCCGACTAAACCACTTGTGATTTGTCAGTCATTCCACCACAAATGCAGGCTATCTGGAGCAGTCTTTAAATTTGAGATCACATTGTTTAAAAAATATATATTTTCGTATCACCCGGTACTTTTTAGACAGATGAGAGTCAAGTCCCCACGTGGGCTGGAACGTACTTCACTAAGACTGACTCTAGCTCAGTTTCAGCGCGGTCATAGACGACTGTCCCAGGTCTGTAACTGTTCAAGGCTGTGTTCACATCACAGTGTATCAAGCACCAGCGTTGCCATGGATTGGTTTCAAATAACCTTTTATATATAATTTTATATTTATATATATATAGTTATATCAAAACTGATAGTACATAGTATAACTGGAAGAAAGAACTAAACTTAAAAGGATATGCTGCAAGGATGGAGTCTGTGAACACAATAAATAAAAGTTCCCTCCCCCTCCCACCCTGCCCTCCCCCAACAAAACAAAAACAAAAAACCATTTGTAATGTACATGGAAAATTGTGCACAGCAGATTTTTTTTTTTTTTTTTTATAAAAAGTAGATTCAGGAGCACATCCAATTATAAATGATTGTTAGGAAAATCATATAAAACAATGGAATACATAAAAGTGTCAAGAGTAATCGTCAGGGTGCGAAATTCCTTGGTGGCCAGATGCCCATGGCAAGCAGAAATTATCCTGGCAGCATCACTAAGAGGTCGATGTCCACAGAAGATTTTCCAGGGGGTGCAAGCGGCATGGGCAGGTGGAGGATGTGAATTTCATACCCTGATTCATAGTTTTCACAATTCCATGTGCAACTTCAGAAAGATTCATCATTTACTGCTGACATGTCGCCCTTCGGCGTGGAGGAGCGGGAGGAGCCCTTGTCTGTGCTCTCCGACCCCGAGCTGCTCTGGTTCTGCTGTTCTGACCCCGCGCTGGAGGTCACTGTGGATGAGGATGTCGAGGAGGAGCGAGTCTTTTCCTTAAAGTCTGTGATAATGACGGTGACGTTGCCCACAGTTACTGCCAACTGCTGCGCGGTGCTCCTGTCCACGTTTTTCAGCCGGGGCCTGAAAGCAACACCACAGGGGAAGAGCCTGTTAAATCAGGTATGGGTGCAAAGGACTTCAGTTCCAACGTCACACACACACACCTCATGACACTGTGCCAATGAATCTAAGCCGCCAGCACGGGTACCAACGCTTACCACCAAACCGGCTGAAAAGCGCAGCAAGAATGGAAACCACAACCAGTCAGCAAAGCTTTGGACCACTGCGAAATTAAAATCAATTTATCTTTCTCCTGTTTTGGTCTCAGTGTTAAAAAAAAAAATAGCTCATACATATGTGCAGGTATTTTGAAAGTTAACAGTCCCACCCCAGCTCTTCATCCCACCCCTTAACCTACAAACCCAGAGGCACAAACCATCCCCGACTCTTGACTATGAGCAGCCAAATCCAGGCAGTGATGTATTTCAGTCTAGTTTCAGATACCTTGAGGTGTGATTCGTTTCACTGGTCTTTGTTGTAGCATTTGCAGACTGTATACTGTTCACTTCGCTAGGAGGATCTTTCAGAATATCAGACTTTGGTCTAAATGGGGAGACAGAAAAAGAGGCATTTAAAAGACATCTTTGATTTGCCTGCAAAATAACACAGCACTGTACTGAGTTACTCAAGACCTTACTTTGTTTTCTTGTTGGTGTTTTTCTTGGTAACACTAGGACTAATTTCTTTATCTTTCTCAGGTTTCTCTTTGTCTTGCTTTTCGACTTTCTCCTTCTTCTCCTTCTTCGGGGGTGGGGGAGTGGCGTACTGTTGGGCCACCTGCTGTGCCACCAGCTGAGAATTGATCCGAGGTTTTCTACAACATTCAAGAAGAGATGCCTCATTATTTGCTTTATTTATAAATATTTATATTTCTTTGATTTTTAAATTTTGGTCTCATAATGTTTAGGTATTTTATTATTGGTATCTGGCAACTCAAAACTAAATTATATGATGTTATTTCTACATTATTATTTCTCGGTAGTATGGTTAAAGTCCATAAAACTTTTCCTCTTTCAAATCCACTCTCTGTACACCTTTAATGACACAGACACGTGCTCAAACACATACACACATCCCTGTGCAGTCCAGACTTTCAGCCAATAAAACATGACTGCTTCCAGAGTTCTGAGAGCACTACTTCTTTTGAGTTGTCAAGATTACACTGACTGACAGCTTTCAAACACTGCTGCTGCAGAGGGTTAATCTCATTTTATTAAATGGACACTGGTAATCCCTTGAAAAGAGAATGAAATTAGAAGTGTGACATTCACTCCTCAATCTAATCATTCTGACTTGGTCTGCTCCCCTGCAGTTCTGTGACTGGCACCCCAACAACACAGAGCAATGGACGGTAACTGTGGTTCATACGAGCTCCCAAGGGAGTGAACACTGAAAATCACTATAAAAAAAATCTTAGAAAAGGGATACATTCATTGTGCCGTCAACCATTATGTGTGTGCCAGTCTCCAACTGACACTGGCTTTTAGCACTATTGTTTACAAAGTCTAAGTGATGCCAAATGTTTCTCACAATGCATGACCATTCAGACCCAAATGGCAAAGGGAGAAAGGAAAGCTTAGCACACAGTATTAATTTTCAAAGACATCAGCTTCTAGATCGACATTTACAATATAATAAACTCTCCAAGTATAAGGTGTGAAGGTGAAAGTCACTCACTCATGTCCAACTCTTTGCGACCCCAAGGACGAGACAGTCCATGGAATTCTCCAGGCCAGAATACCGGAGTGGGTAGCCTTTCACTTCTCCATGGGATCTTCTTAACCCAGGATAGAACCCAGGTCTCCCACTTTGCAGGCGGATTCTTTATACCAGCTGAGCCACAAGGGAAGCCCAAGGTAGGACGCATGCATCTAAATTAGGGTCACTAATGAGGTGAAGCAACTGCCGGCCACCATCTGACAACCCCCCTCAGACCCTATATCCCACTCTGCTCGCCACGATGGAGGCACTGGCCAGAGAAAAGTAACTGGACAGATGAGGTCTGGTTCATCCATGAAAGAACCAGTGGTAGAGGAACGGAAGTGGAAGGAAAAAATAAAAAACAAACCTAGGAAAAACAAAAAATAATCATGCCATTTTATTAAAAAAAAAAAAAAAAGCTGCTGCTGCTAGGAAGAGGACACACTGCCTGAACTACCTCTTGGGAGAGGGTGTGATGTGGCTGAGAAGAAATACGGGATGAAGGGGGGACAGCCGCCTACTCCACAACCTCATCAGGCCGGCCTGCTTGGGGAAGCCCCTGGCTTTTGTCTGAGTGTCTCGGTGCTGGCTCCACAGTTGTGTGGCTTTGCAGGAAACTGATGAACACAGGACCAACCCCAGGGCACGTCTCCTATGTTCTCCAGCAAACACGGGCCTTGGTAGTGGATGGCACACAACGAAACCCCGTCCCAGATACAGTCACCGCAGGCTGGACCACAACCACACACAGCCTCACCTGCCACCGAGCGAGGGATTCAAACACAGATGTGCAGTGCCTAGGAGACAAAGGGGGGAAGCACTTAAGCTAAGGCCCTGCCCTTTCATGTGGAAGGCAACTTTCCTTCTTCATAGGTTTGCTTCCTTGGTGGCTCAGACAGTGAAGAATCTGTCTGCAATGCAGGAGACCCAGGTTCGAGCCCTGGGTTAGGAAGATCCTCTGGAGAAGGGGATGGCATCCACTTCACTATTCTCACCTGGGAAATTCCATGGACAGAGGAGCCTGGCGGGCTACTACAATCCACAGGGTCACAAAGAGTCAGACGCTTACTTAAGGCAGCAGCAGTCTATTCTACTCCTTCAAAGAGGAAGCATATCTGTTAATACTTAAGAGAGAAGATAATCACCACTACAAGCCATTTCACAAGTACTCACCAGGGACACAAACAGATCAGATCAGTTGTCTACAGGGATTACCAGACAGCTTAAATCAGAGTAAGAATACAAAACAAAACTGTCTTACACTAACCAATACTCAAGATGAAATAACTTAATCAGAGTTAAACTAAATACATACAAAAAGCTACCGTGGTGGAGAATTTCAATTAAACTAGTATGTATGCTCACGACACAGAATGACGAGAGGACAACGGGACAGCAGCCCAAGGCCACCTTCAACAGACACTCCATGGCGCACCAAACCCTCGCCCCGAGGAACCCCGAGCCTCGTCCACCAGGCCTGCCCAATTTGAGTTACGGGGGGCCTGTCTCACTCCAGGCACATCCTGTGAAGTTCTACAATGTTACTTACCACACCACTATGTAACTAGCAATCAAATGTACACTCCTGAATGGCACGACTGCATCTTAATCATCTTTGCACTATGGCATTCAGCACAGTACCAGGTACCCAATAAAATTACCTCCTGGTTGAATGAAGAATAAACAAACGCTGCAGAGAAAGACAAAGTAAGATAAGGACTGAGAAAAGAGCCCAGGCTCTGGTGATCAGGAGGTCACTGCTGATTTTTAGGAGACCAGTCCCAATGAGATTGGGACTGTGAAAGTGAAGGGACGACAGGATGTCAGAGGAATAACCTAGGGGTGGCCAAGAAGAACTTTTTTGGAGAAATGTCGCAGTGAGATAAAGGATGGTCCTGCCACTACAGAGGGGTCAGTACGGCTGGAGGAAACTTCCACAGGAAAGGGAGGCTGAAGTCGCGTGTGCTGTAGAGCGAGGAGGACGGAAGGCAGGCCAGACCGCAGTGCCAGCCACGGGGCAGAGGGGAGACAGCAGACAGTCAACAGCAGCACTGGCGGAGGCACGGTCTTCTGAGACCGGGGAGGGATGCCAGGTCCTGGGGGGTTATGGACAGAACATGGAAATGAGAAATCAGAGCAGAGAGCCTGAAACCATGGACATCAGAAGTGGTGCCTAGGATGGTTGGCAGCTGGAACTGCCAGAGCAGAGAGCTAGGGACAGGCAGAGATGAAAGGAAGTCACCCTTGTCTCACAAACAGCCCTTTACGCCAGGCACCTCGTGCGCCTGAGAGCAGCTCCCCAGCACCTGGACCCCGCTCCCTGGCGGCGCGCCCAGGCCAAAGGCACGCCGGACACAGGTGACAGGCCCGGGGCCTGGCTGGCGCTCCTCCCACGGACGACCACCCTAACACCTCAGCAGGCAACCCCTCAGAATGCTTCAGCCCATGTGCCACAATCCGGTACCCAAAAGACACGATCTACACGCGCGCACTCACACAAAACCATAAGGATGTCCTCACATGCCCCTAAGGAAATGAATGCCTGACCAGAACGGTGAAACAAGTGTTCCTCCCCTCTAATGTGCAACCAAACCGAAACTTCACAAATGAAAAGGACCCAAGGCTAACTAGGAGAAGGCAATGGCACCCCACTCCAGTCCTCTTGCCTGGAAAATCCCATGGATGGAGGGGACTGGTGGGCTGCAGTCCATGGGGTCGCTGAGAATCGGACACGACTGAGCGACTTCACTTTCACTTTTCACTTTCATGCATTGGAGAAGGGAATGGCAACCCACTCCAGTGTTCTTGCCTGGAGAATCCCAGGGACAGGGGAGCTTGGTGGGCTGCCGTCTATGGGGTCACATGGAGTCGGACACAACAGCAGCAGCAAGGCTAACTGAGATCAGATTACCAAGAAATATGGCATGTCTGCTAAAGGCACCTGTGTTGTTTCAGAAGTACATTCTCAATGTCCTCAAGTAACAACCCAGTAACTCTTCCATCACCACTTGCCCCTTGCCCACAAAAAAACCCTCATCAACAAGTTGACAATCATTATTTTAATTAGAGTGTTTTTTTCCAACTAGTTGCCCCAACAAATTCCACAGTTTTTCTCAGATCAGGAAACATGGTGAGGTAGGAAAATGCATCTAATTCATTTTGAAATGGTGCAGTGTTACTGAACTAAATGCATAACTTCTGGAGGAGAAGATGAAGAAACAAGAAGGGGTCATCAGTGGGAGGCCCTCCAAAGGTACCACCCTGCCAGATCTGCCCTGGCAGCTCCTGTCATCCGTCCCCTCATTTCTAGGCCAGCACGCTCCAACGGCATGAGGGTTGGGGATGTGCCCGCTCCACTAAGAGCCACATGAGCCCCACTCCCACCCTGATAGGTTCTCCCAGCTCAAAGTTCTAAACCGCCTGTGAAGCAGGAGGAGCAGAGCCACCTCACAGCCACCAAAGGACAGGCACACTGTGATGGAGTCAGCACAATGTCCTCTAGATCAGAAAGAGCAAGACCCCTGCTAAGGCTTACAGTAAATGGCTACACTGGGATTTTTAACACAGACCCAACTGAACTATCATTCAAAAACTCCTCTGATGTAAGTAACTTGAAAATGTCCTTGCCCCCCGACACCCATGTGTTGTGTGCACACGCCCGTGTATGGGGTGGGTGGGGTGGGGAGAGGGCTCAGGGTGCTGGGAATGAAAGTCCCAGGTCAATCCAGGCTACAATTCTGACAGACACCTGCACAAGAATTCTAGCACACTTGATAACCCCACTGTCCTCACTGGAGCAAGGACAGGACTACTTGGTTATCCTTAAAGGGAAAGGGTAGGGGGAAGAGACGCTGGTGAGAATGTTTTCCGATGTCTATGGAACACTGATATTTAATACTGCTGATCAGTGAGAAATAGTTACTTCTCACAGATTTACAATGCCCAATGCAATCTTTTAAATGTTACACAACACACTGTAAACAGCTTGTTTAATGGGCAGAACTTCCAGCATGTTGTAGGGAAGTCCGTTCTTCAATGTGGAGCTGAGAGCCTGGATTCTCCAAAATTACCTAAGTCTCCCAAGAAACAAATCTTAAATAAGCAATCAACAGCCTTCACAATACAGGGGAAACCTCAGATCAATGAACATGGTTTACTGCTTTTAGTGTCTAAGTCTGAAAGTCCATCAACTAAAAATAATAAAAAACAACAAAAATGCTACACAGCCTGACCAGAAATGCTAAAATGTAACAGGGGGTCGGTCTGGTTTCCTCTGTAAGTACATTTGGCAATGAAAGTTTTTTCCTATCTTCTTCTTCAAAACTATATTCTGTCAATAACAAAATTTTTAGTTTTCTCAAAAATTTTGTGTTTATTGTTGTTTTTACAATAGTTTACAAAAGAAAATCTGCTGTGAAATTTCAAACAGACACCATCAAGAAATCTTGTCTATCTGAGCCCACATGAACACAAATGAGAGCAAAAAGCAAACAAAACCAAGCTATCTTCCTGGATCGCTTAGATGTGTGTACTCACGGCACTTCTGGGGAGCAGGGGCAAACCTTGTATTTCCCCCCCAACAGCCCTTTCCTTGTCCACTGTGTGCTTGGGGAATCTGAGATCACTTCTGTGCTTTTCTGTATCTCCTCTGCTCCCACAACTAGAGAAAAGAGAGACTACTTCTTTAGTTCAGGCAACAAAGAGCAATAACACATGGTTTCTTTTGTTTCATAATGTCCAACTCTTCCTAAACTATCACTTGTGTCTGGCTCACTTATGGAACTCTATTTTCAACAAAAATACCTCAAAGGCTCTGGAATCAGACAATCAATTTATTCATTAAAAAAAAAAAGTACTCTGCAACTTACAAAACATCTTCTCCAAGTTAACCTACATTGCCCTTAAGTGCTCTGAACACTGCCTTTTCACTGACCCCAGCCAACCCCTTCCTTGCCTTGGCAATCGGTTAGTTGAAGAATTAGCAATTTCAAGATCTAACTACTCTGAAAATGCCTGTCCACTTAGCTCACACTATTAGGAGAGCGGATCACATCATGACTCTGTATAAAGGAGACTTCTCCACATGACCCATTTTCCAGTCCCTACACTCAAAAGAGTCTACACATGTGCACTGGACTAACTAGGATGCATTCCTCCCGCTCAACAATGACTGAATTTTTCTATTACTGATGCCCCACAATACATACATGAACACACACACACACTAGCTGGGAACAAAGAAAAGTACTCTGCACAGCCATTTCCCACTACAACACTGTGAAAATGAAATGGGAATAGTAAATGTAACCTCAAGGAAATGGGAACCTCACGGAACGCCAAATGCGTAAAAATGCTTTGTAAACTTTTTTCCTTTGCAGAAGTACCCTGATAAAGCCATAATGAGGTTAAATAAATCTGATCTTTGTCTGGACTTGTCTGCATACAATATGTATTCCAAGTTAAAGCAATCAAACAGCAAATTTATTTGTGGGATAGAATCCATTTTTACATGGGCTAATGCCTGTATTTACCTTTTAAGGTGATTTAAGGTCATAGTTTGTCTGTCCCAACATTGTCAACCACACACTAATGGCTCCTGGCTTTTACAGCAAAACAGAAAAGAGGTCCTACAAGAAGAACTTGTTTTCTGTCCATCTTACCCGCCCCACTCCTGACCCATTATATTTTAAAGCCCAAAGATACAGCAGAGGAGAAATGCTGTGAGCAGAACACAGAAGTCAGGATTCTGGCTCCAACATCAATGGCCACAAAATCTTAAAAGGAGATACAAGATTTCTTTTAATATCTAACAGGCACAGTTAAAATAGATTTGAATAATCAGACTACTTTAGGCCTGTTTCCCCTTCACCTATCCTTCTTTAAAAAGAAAAAACAAACACCAAAATCCAACAACTACTACTGGTTATCTACAACAACACTAACAGGTATGTTACACAATCACTATTATTCCTAAAAAAAAGAGAAAGAGGATTTACAACCAGACCAAGGACTATTAGTCTGGTAGTCTTTCAGCTATGCCAAACTAGGCTGAGAGTTTTTAAATTAAGGGTTTTAATCTCATACAAATTTCTGTACATTTTTGTATTTGATGCACTGCTATAGTACACTTATTACTAAGAATCACCCATGTAAGTCAATCCAGCCCAATGAAGAATAATAGATGAGAAAATATGGCAGATGATCTAGTTTAGTGAATTCCAAGGGAGTTTCTATCTAAGCACCTTCTTTGCCACTATTTTAAAGGACTGATTATCTTGATAGACCAATAGACAGATGAATACACATCTGTTCAGTTATGGAAAGATGAAACCACACAGCACTCCAACCAAATTCTTCCCTGATGGAAGAAGCAGCATCAGACCTTGTTACAAGTCTTTAGTCCCAGTGACTAGGGTGCCATTTCAGCTTGCTGGTTTAGGCCCAGGTCATTATTTACCCAGACCTAACTGGCTTTGTTTTGGAAAGAGGAATACTCTTGGCCTTCCGCAGAGTTGTTCTCGGCACAGAGGCAGGCTACACCACAAAGTAGTGCGGAACTTCTGTGACCTTGGGACCTTCACTGCTAGGATCGTACACTGCATGCCACTATTAAATTCTCTCTGCTCCCCAAATAGTATCTTTTCTCTCCTAAAGAGTTTTTCCCCTCTCAGGTAAATACTCGTCTTGATGAAGTTTCTCAAATCCTCTGGCTTATCTTCTAGAATGAGCCCTTGGGAGGGCCTTAAGGGGTCTGAGTTCTTCTCCTTGACTCAGGAGAACCACTCTGCTCTGCATCAGGAAACAAAAATTTCCCCCTCAAACTGGACTCCAACCATCAGATTAAAAAAAAAAAAGGAAGCCATTCCCTTTATCTCATCAACTTCTCCATCCTCGCTTTCACAGATGATAGGCAGAGTACAGACTTTTGAGTTAGGACAGGCTCTGGACCTTATCCAGACTCTGCTACTGAGCCTGGGTAATTCTCTAAGTGGGAATGGAGCCACACCTAACTTAAGAGGTCAAGATTAAAGGCGGTCAAGTTCACTTAGCTCTTGTCATAGTACACATACACAGAACATGCAGACATTCCACAAAATACTGATTGTTGTTCAGTTGCTCAGTTGTGTCCGACTCTGTGACCCCATGGACTGAAGCATGCCAGGCTTCCCTGTCCTTCATCATCTCCTCATCTCCTGGAGTTTGCTCAAACTCATGTCCATTGAGTTGGTGATGCCATCCAACCATCTCATCCTCTGTTGTTCCCTTCTCTTCCCGCCTTCAATCCTTCCCATCATCTGGGTATTTCCCAATGAGCTGGCTCTTTGCATCAGTGGCCAAAGTATTGGGGCTTCAGCTTCAGCATCTGTCCTCCCAATAAATATTCAGAGTTGATTTTCTTCAGGATTGACTGGCTTCATCTCCTTGCTGTCCAAGAAACTCTCAAAAGTCTTCTCCAGCACCACAGTTCGAAGGCATCAATTCTTCGGCACTCAGCCTTTTTTATTGTCCAGCTCTCACACATCTGTGCATGACTACTGGAGAAAAACCATAGCTTTGACTATACCGACCTTTGTCGGCAAAGTGGTGTCTCTGCTTTTTAATATGCTGTCTAGGTTGGTAACAGCTTTTCTTCCAAAGAACAAGCGTCTTTTAAATTCATGGCTGCAGTCACCATCTGCAGTGATTTTGCAGCCCAAGAAAACAGTCTGTCACTGTTTTCACTTTTTCCCCATCTATTTTTCCGGGAAGTGATGCGACCAGATACCATGATCTTTGTTTTTTGAATGTTGAGATTTATGCCAGCTTTTTCACTCTCCTCTTTCACCTTCAACAAGAGGCTCCTTAATTCCTCTATGCTTTCTGCCATTAGGGTGATGTCATCTGTGTATCTAAGGTTATTGATATTTCTCCTGGCAATCTTGATTCCAGCTTGTGCTTCATCTAGCCTGGCATTTTGCAAGATGTTCTCTGCATACAAGTTAAATAAATACAACCTTGATGTACTCCTTTCCCAATTTGGAACCAGTCCATTAGTCTATGACTGGTTCTCATTGTTGCTTCTTCACTTGCATACAGGTTTCGCAGGAGGCAGATAAGGTGGTCTGGTATTCCCATCTTTTTAAGAATTTCCCACAGTTTGTTGTGATCTACACAGTCAAAGGCTTTAGCATAGTCAGTGAAGCAGAAGATGTTTTTCTGAAATTCTCTAGTATCCAAAATACTGATAAACCATCTTAAAAGTAATAGATACATTTCAAAGCACTATCTCCCCAAGCTGGAGTTGCATCTACCACCCTTGCTTAGCTGTGAGGCCAAGGGAAAGATACAAGTCAGAGAGGCTGGTAAGTGTTGCTCCAAGGAAATGGTTCTAGCAACAGAAACCCTTCATGTGGCTGTCTCTAAGTTACTCACTGTCTGACAGCAACAGCGGAACTAAGGACCCCCACTGACTTCGCTGTCAGTTTTTCTGTGTTATCTCAGACAAAAGTTGGGTTTCGCAGATGTGTGTGCATGTGCAAATCACTCAGTCGTGTCCGACTTCTCCAACCCCACAGATACAGCCCGCCAGGCTCCCCTGTCCGTGGGACTCTCCAGGCAAGAATACTGGAGTGGGTTGCCATCTCCTTCTCCAGGGGATCTTCCCCACCCAGGGATCAAATCCAGGTGCTGTATACTGTAGGCAGACTCTTTACTGACTGAGCCACGAGGGAAGCCCCCCAATATACATGGTACTGCACAAATTCACCAGATACGACTTGGCTGGAAACTGGCTCCAAAAAAACTAACATAAGCATTCCTTTACAGCAGAATCTAAAATGTTCTACTACAGATTCAAAATGGTCGTTTTGAGTATTCAAATGTCTCTTATGCTCTGAAAACACACTTACTTGAGCACCATGAACTGTCTGCACTACCAACTTTTCTGTAACTCAGGAACATACATTCAGAAAGTAGGAGAAGCTACAAGTGGCTACAATTCTTGAGAACAAAATCTCTATTTTATAAACCAACCTGGCAGCAAGGAGAGAGATTCTGGTCCAACTGTTCTCAGGCTGTGGTCCAGAGACTCCTGGCGGTATTCAAGACCCTTTGGGGAGGGTGTACAACACCCAAACTATTTTCTATAATAATCATCTCCATAATATTACTTGCCTTTTCGTTTTTCAGCTGAAATGGAAAGTGACATCACTACTCTGAGAGCTAATGTGGCAAATTCTTGTGTTCTAAACATTGCTCAGTTTTATCTGATATAGAAAGTATCTATAGGTATTGCCAACAGGAACAAAAGTTACTTGGGTCCATAATAATTTTAAACAGTGCAAGAGATCCTCTGACCAAAAAATGCTAAGAAATGCAAATTTTAAACTTATCAAGCACAAGGAAAACTTCCAAGAAGGAGGCTTAAAAGTACTTTAACTACAGACTGTAAATCTGGCTTACTTCCATTTCCTCACCCAGGTGGTGCCTAAAACAACAGAATTTCATCATGGTCCTTCAAATATCTAAAGTAAATGTCCCATAAATATGTCCTTTATCTCTCTCACAAAAAGTCAGTCCACTGACAAAGAATGGAATAGTTGACATGTATGGAGAAATGTTTCCTAAACTGTTTTCAAAATGGACCTTTTCTGAAGATGGCTAACCACATTTCTCTTTGACACCTGCCATTCCATATCTCAACACAGATTTTATTCTACTGTATGTAAAAGACTTCAGCGTGAAGACTGACAAGTGCTCGGACCTGGTGCACTGGGAAGACCCAGAGGAATTGGGTGGAGAGGGAGGTGGGAGGGGGGATCGGGATGGGGAATACGTGTAAATCTATGGCTGATTCATATCAATGTATGACCAAAAAAAAATAATAATAATAAAAAAAATAATTTAAAAAAAAAAAAAGAAAGAAAAGGGTCGTCTGCTGGCTGAGCATTTGGCCTGAGCAGTGCTTCAGGGTGGCTACAGCACCTCAGGCAGTGTACGAATCACAGTAGTTGCTGGTACTGTGACGACAGGAGCGGTGGATACACACCTCCCCTCACCTGCCTCGTTAAGGAGGGACGTCCGTGCAGGTACCAAAACCTGACTCTCTGGGCAAGCATCTCTGCTTCCTAAAGCCCAACTGGGCAAAGGAGCACAGAGAAATTTAACAGTCCCTGTGATGTCTCTTATCCTGGTTTCATCTTTGGCATTCTGGCTTATGTTTCCAAATTCATTAAACTAATGTCAACTATATGCAGAGGCAGGGTACTCCGCACTCTAGGTACAGAAATGCTTGTTTTCCAAAGAGTTGATGAAATATGATGCATTAGACTGGTTCCAAATAGGAAAAGGAATACGTCAAGGCTGTATATTGTCACCCTGCTTATTTAACTTATATACAGAGTACATCATGAGAAATGCTGTGGTGGAAGAAGCACAAGCTGGAATCAAGATTGCCGGGAGAAATATCACTAACCTCAGATATGCAGATGACACCACCCTTACGGCAGATAGCAAAGAACTAAAAAGCCTGTTGATGAAAGTGAAAGAGGAGAGTGAAAAAGTTGGCTTAAAGCTCAACATTCAGAAAACTAAGTTCATGGCATCCGACCCCATCACTTCATGGCAAATAAATGAGGAAACAGTGTCAGACTTTATTTTTGGGGGCTCCAAAATCATTGCAGATGCTGACTGCAGCCATGAAATTAAAAGATGCTTACTCTTTGGAAGGAAACTTATGACCAACCTAGACAGCATATTAAAAAGAGACATTCCTTTGCCAACAAGGTTTATCTAGTCAAGGCTATGGTTTTTCCAGTAGTCGTGTATGGATGTGAGAGCTGGACTATAAAGAAAGCTGAGCGCTGAAGAATTGATGCTTTTCAACTGTGGTGTTGGACAAAACTCTTGAGAGTCCCTTGGATTGCAAGGAGATCCAACCAGTCCATCCTAAAGGAGATCAGTCCTATGTGTTCATAGGAAGGACTGATGTTGAAGCGGAGACTCCAATACTTTGGCCACCTGATGCAAAGAGCTAAAAGACCCTGATGCTGGGAAAGATTTGAGGGCAGGAAAAGGGATGACAGAGGATGAGGTGGTTGGATGGCATCACCAACTCAATGGACGTGGGAGGCCTGACGTGCCTGATGTGTTCATGGGTTTGCAAAGAGTCGGACACAACTGAGCGACTGAACTGAACTGAACTGATGCATTAGATTTCACTGGCCCAGATCTCTGCTGAGGGTCCAGTGTGTTTTCTGAACTGCCTCCTGTCACACAAGTTGCATCCCAGGACTTGGCAGGTGAGATGCTCGGTTCTCTCTTCTGCTTTCTGCATTTATTTTGGAATCTAACTCCATGACTTTGGATGAATTACACATTCTCTCCAAACTTCAGTTTCCTCACTGATAAGAGATTAGAACAGAGGAATTAAGCAATCTCTATGGCTCAGATACTTGTATTCAGCATTAATAAAAACTGAACAGAGTAGCTGTTCTTAAGGTACAGGCAAGTTTGCATGGAGTACACTGTACCAACTATACTGCTGGTTTAGTGACTCTGATATGACCTCTCCCCACCACCCCCCAAAGATACCCTAAATTACCTTGTAAATCATGTCAATGATTTTCAGAGGGCTCACAGACACTACAAATCTCTTAGCAAACTGTATCTTCAGATGCAAGTAAACGTGATGACGAATCAAGTCTTTCTCCAAGAAATTCTATACTAAAGCAATCAATTTGCTCTGCAAATTACTTTACAGCTGTCAGAGATCGCATTTTAATGTGTTTAACCATTTTGAAATTACAGTTCATGTCACAAAACTGGGCATTTATAAAGCACACAGAAAAATCAGTAATTCTTCGGGGGGGGGGGGGGGGCTACTTGGATAATTTAAAGAAATCAAGGTCTAACAAACCTGCCCTCTTCAGGTCTTGGTTTCCTCACCTGTGAGGTAAGAAGGTTGGCTAAATTAATGTAATCTTAGGAACTTCCTCAAATCTAATCTTAAAACAAAAATATATGTACTAGAAAATAACAGTTCTAACAGGCTAGTTCATGGTCAAATTATAATGGGCTTCCTAAATCATTGGTAGTCAAAACTTTCTTAAAGCCTATCATCTGTTTGTAAGGGTGTCTACTGCATGGTTTCCCAGCCACAGCATTGGTGATATGCTAGAGAGCTCCTAACTCTTTGCTGTGGGAGCTGTCCTGATGCATTGTAGATGTTTAGCAGCATCCCTGGCCACTACCCACCACATACCAGTAGCACTTCCACCCCCAAGTTCTGACAGACATTGCTAAATATTTCCTGAGTGGCAAAATCAGTCCCAGGTTAGAATCACTGGTTTATACAAGAATATATTAAAAAGGAATAGAAATATTTACAAACAAAGGGAGGCAGCCCAGCAGAAAAACAGCCCTTGGCCCATCAAAATTTTATCACAAGATATCTGTCAAAAACACATATAATTCATCATTCTAATTGCTTGGGATTATAAGAGGGTAGGATTCAGAAAGAAGGGTCCTAAGAGCTTTTCATATATTGGTACTGTGGGGCTTTTTAAAAATTAAGTTGTAACTATCACTCTTCTCAAATAATTTACACAGGTTTTATTAGATAAACTTCTATACTGCATAGCAGCAGGGAAATTTACATACATACCCATCATAAGATAGATCAGTTACAATGATTAAACATGATGTCTTTGGTAATTTTAAACAGCTACCACACATTTGTTCAGGAACATATCAGTTGCTCAAGATCTTAAGTAACGTTATTTTAATATGCAGAGGCTTTTCTAGGGGAAAAACACGAAGTAAATGTAAAGCAACTTCTGAGTATAATACACCGCAAGACCAGTCTGTTTAATCAATCACCAAACAGATGCTTGAGGGAAAACCATCAGACGGTTTCTACACAATTATAACTCTGACAACTAACAACATCTTATACTTCGGGCACTTGAGGCTAATCATGGTCTTTTATTTCCAGGAAGAGAAGGAAAAAATTTTAGGTTTCAACCATTTCAAATGGTTGAAAAATTAGACGTGACTGAAGGTGAAGACTCTGACACGAACTGCAGTTATTGGTCAGAGACACATGCACTGGGCTGGAGAAGTCCTTCAGCTCAATATACAGGATTCTGTTGTGCTAGGACCGCGAACAGGTTAACAACGGGATTTCACATATAATCTGTGAATTAAATGCTGGTCATATTTGCTACTCATGGATGAAACATCTCTCAGAATTCAAGGAAATAATTAGAATTTGGAGGATAAGAACAGAAACTTAAATATGTCAGTGCAGTCATCCCTTAGTATCTGAGGGGGACAGGTTCCAGGACCTCCGAGGACACCAAAACCAATGGCTGTATTTGCTTATCTGCTGAATGAACCTCACATTTCATCTGCAAAAGTCATACCTATTTTAAGACCCAACTCATATGCCACTGCGTTTCCAATTTCTCCTGGCAAACAACAGTTTGTGGTCACATTTTCAGGGTTCCCAAAACACGACATACCTCTACCACTTAATGTTCTACATTATAATATCTGTATATCTGTACAATATTATTTGTTGCTTTGCACCAGATTATGTACATCTCTGCAGCAGTCTCCACCATTTACATTTTATGCTACACGTTCCAAACTTGCTTCAAAGTAATCATTTGTTCCCGACAGCATTCTCCGCACAATGTTGGGTAGAGAGCAGATGCTCTGCCGCCGGCATGTAACATAACAGTGTATTCTAATACTGAACTGTCTCTCTGGGCTTCTGAACTGAGGAACTTCATATAACTCATCTTTCATACTGCCAAGACTCAGCAAAAAGCCTAGGACATGACACATTCTCAATGAAGACAACTATCTATCCCAGAGAGAACAGTTCTCAGTTTGTCAGAGGTGAAGGAAGAAAACAGATGATGAAATGCTTCCTATGACAAGGCACTGTGTTGAGTTTTTACATATATAACTCACAATTCTCATAACTTTTTGATGTTTTTGGTGGAATCAAAGCCCAAAGGTCCAACAGCAAATAAGCTAGAGCAGTTTACTCCAAGTTTATTTTTGTTCTTTCCACTAACCTACATGGCCCACCCAAAGAACCTTAAGAAAGGGAATTCAACTGGAGCCAGTAAAACTGAGGAAAACAAAGGAGACTGGTATACCAAAAAGAGCAGGAGAAAGATTTCATGAAGTGGTCAGTAGTACTGAGAACTGCTACTAAAGAAGACTGAAAACAGGTCTGTGATTCGGCCAGAAGGGCACTTTAGGGATATGTCCTTCCATACGAAGTGATCTGATTCTCTTCTAACCCTTCACTAGATCACATGTGCCCCCTAACCCTTCACCTTTCCTCTTAACCTCAAATATCCCAACTACTTCAACATATCCCACCCTTAGAACCACAACCATATTAGGTACGAAAAAAGCACACTCTGACATTCTGTCTTACATTGCCTGTATTTTTAAATATCGAGGGCTAGGGAATTAGGACAAAATTCCTAGGAAGTCAAGTCTAAGTCCTTCAGGAATGCCCTTGGTTTCCTGTTTCTCTATCAAAGTAAAAAAGACCTGTAAGTAGTAACAACTGACTTCTCAAAGCATGGCATATTTAGTAAGTCTGCTTACTTAACCTTAAGAGAAACCACATTATCACCAGAGTAAGTAATGTAGAACCAAGTGGGATTCTCACAGTACCAGCAAGCTCTTCAATTACACAGATTTATCTAAATCCTTAGCTTATAAAAAGGGATACTTAAACTGCGATGATGATATACCACATACATGCATGTATCTGCATCATTCTGGTACAGGCACTTTTCAAGTTGATATTCCACTCCAAAGCATCTGCCTTTGGCATCAAAGTAAGCCAATTTGCATGCCTGTAATAAGTTTCCAACAAGGTAAGGATTCTGCGTGTGCCAAAAATAACTTTGAAATGCCTTCATTTGAAAGGGACTTTTTTCTTCTTAAACTAAATTGCTGCAAGTGCACTTTCATCAAACAAAGATTTGCTGAAAATTTGATTAACTCATTTGCAGAGGTACAATGAAAGATTTGCAAGGTCTTTTTTGAAGTCTGAAATGAAATTTTCAATGTTTCACTTTAATTTTTAGAGTTTCAAAAATGGCAGAGTTCCCACATACCCCTCATTCAGCTTCGCCTAACGTTAACATCTTATATAAACACAGTATAATTATCAAAACAAGAAAACTAGTCCACTGGTACAATTCTGTTAACTGAACAGGACACTCTTTTCTGAAAAGTCTCACCAGTTTCCCCACAAACATTCTTATCTCCATCAAATTCCCGTCTAGGCATCCACATCAGAGTTTGTTTTTCCTTATGTTTAGCCTCCTCCTATCTCTGATAGTTCCTCAGTCTCTTTGATGGCCTGGACACTTCTGTGAGTATTAGTCACTTATTGTCAATAGGAGAAATTTCCCTCAATTTGGGCTTATCTCATGATCACAATGAGATCATACGTTCTGACAATACCAGAGCAAACACATGCATTCTACAGACTGCACCACAGCAAGGAGTTCCAGATGTTTCCATGTCTTATCCCCACTGATGTTAACCATGATGAGGTGTACAAGGTGAAGTCTGTCAGATTTCTTCACTTTAAAAGTTATTATTAATTAAATACTTTAAAAGAGTTATCTGGAAACTATATATGTAACAATATGCCATTTCTCCACAACCTTTCACCCACTAACTTTATCATTCCAACATGGATTCTGCAAATATTGCTATTGTTTTGGCCCCAGGGTGATTTGATCTTCTACATTTATTAACCGGAATTTTTCTGTAAGTTAAGAGCTCTATCTTCGAATTCATTTATTTCATTTTTTTAATCAGTATGAATTCATGGCTATTTCTCATATCCTATAGGTTAAAATCCAATTCTACCATTTTTTTTTTTTTTTTTGTCGTGCAAATTGTCCCAGCTTTGGTCATCAGGAGCTCTTTTTTCAGGCTGAGTTTTTTTGATAGGTTCCAGCCCCTTTTCAAGCCCAAAAGTATAGAAGTTTTTAGGATCAAATGTTCCTTGGACTATTTTCTATTCTGAAGTGTTATATACTCAAAGAAAATCCTTATAGTCCAGTTAGAGAAGGAATAAAACACTTGTCATTCAAAGTGATATATCATCACATCTTATCCTAATCAGGGATATAATTCTACACAGCATAACCACTAACAGAAACTGGGTAATATCTAAGCAAATTAGAGCTGTGGGTATCATAAGGAGTACATTTTCTCAGAATGTCATCATTAATCTAATGCTTCTATCAACAGAAAACTTTTGTGTTCTAAAGTGAGTGAAAGTGGAGTCGCTCAGTCGTGTCCGACTCTTTGCGACCCTATGGACTGTAGCCTACCAGGCTCCTCCATCCATGGGATTTTCCAGGCAAGACTGGAGTGAGTTGACATACTTAATCATCAAACATTTTGTAGCCAGTGGTAAAAATTCCAGGTGGAATAATGATACAATTCCAGTTAGTCAGATGAAGTGTGACTAAAAACACTATATATTTTTCTGGCATTCTGCAGAGGAAAAGGGAAAAGATTTCAGACTCTGGAAGAAACTGGGCGTATTCTGCACAGGAATAAAGGTACAAGACCCAAGGCTGAGTGGATGTTCCAAAGAATAAACAGCCTGTGGTGGAAGAAGGCAACAAAGACACTGTTCCTTCAGACATTATCCTGCCCTCTCCAGGGCTCTAAAAGCACTAAAGAAAAGTGGGGCTTCCCAAACTCCTTCCTGTTTGCTTACAGGTGCCTATTCACCTGCCATCCAAACATCCAAAAGAGGGCAGGGTCAGGGGAGCTAGAAAGAGGAACCAGTGCTGAGGTCTGCTGACTTGGACAATCTCTGCCTAGTACAAATCTTAAGAAGGACGTACAATTTACACACAACAAAACACACGTTGTTTTAAGAGTACAGTTTGTTTCGACAAATACATACAGCAGTGAAATCACCACTTCTCATCAAGGTTCTTCAGTGTCATTTCCCAGACAATCTCCACTCCCACCTCCAGGAGATCACCCAAGCTGTTTCCTTACCCAGGAAACCAGGAAACCGGGGTTCCTGCATTACAGGTGCCTTCTTCACCGGGTGAGCCACTAGGGAAGCCCTATGTTCTCCCTCACTGTGGATTAAATGAGTCTTTCCTGGAGTTTCACATAAAATGGAATTAGATGGCATATCTCCGCTGTTTTACACAGCTACTTTCAGCGAGCACAGCATTTTCTGAGAGTCATCCCTGTTGCTGTGTGTTCTGTTCACCGAGGTTCCTGCGGATGGACAGCGGGGCTATCTGCAGCTTTCAGCTCTCATGAATCAAGCTGCTATGAACATTCATGTACAAGTCTTTGTGTGGACATGTTTTCATTTCTCCTGGCTAAAAAAATCCATGGCAAGTACAATATATATTTAACTTTATAAGAAACCGCCAAACTCTCAAAAGTGACTGCAGGGTTTTCCAACTGCTCCCCATCCTCAAGAGCACTTGCTACCGCCAGTCTCTGAGTCATTCTAGTGCATGTATACTAGCATTGCAATGTGGCTTTAACTTGCAACTCCCCATGACTAATGATGTTGAGCCAACTTTTTGTCCAGGATGTACATTTACACAAATGCAGGTGACGGCCCATCAGAAACCAGGACTTCCGCAGTGCTCGTGAGGCTCAAGGAGCCTGTCAACACGGCCACCGCGGGGACCGGGTGCCGGGCAGGGAGGCCGACGTCTCCACGTGACTCTGTGGTTAAGCTGTGTCCACTGAAGAAACTTATGAACAAACCAGAAGGCTGCTGGGTTGCCTACCTTAATTGAGGTACCGGACTCCGAAAGAAGAAAATAACAGACGATGACTTGTCTAATTTAGGTGTAGAGTAACGGAATAAAAAGCATTTTGACTCTGAGCTAAGCAGCTTTTCAAGAAACTACTATCAACTAGCTCTTAAAAGTTACCCAATTGACCCAAACGAGTAAGAGTGTGTGTATTATATAAAGGTCTGTAAAGATCAACTGATGAGATGGGGACACACCAGACAGGTGGCAAGCCTAGAAAGGATAGCTGGGGGAGATCTATCACTTTGGATGATAGAAATCTAAGGGGTTCAGTGAAGGGAATCATGGATGCGGGGTCAGACAGTAAAATTTCACAGGATAACAATATTTATACAGGTAATCTGCTTGCTGTATTTCTTAATCTGAATACAACTGGTCTAGTGAAGAGTCAGATATTAAGAAAATGGCGTTTTACCCCCAGTTCTCTTACCAATTTGAAGAATGATTTTTAAGAACCACAGCCTTCAGCCTCAGTCTTCCCAACCACTTAACAGACAGAAAAATACATGTCCTACATTCATCTCAATACAGATGAGATAAAATGTTAGAACCAGCAAAACGTACACTTGGGTGTAGAGGAGCAGAACTATTTTGGTTTTCACCTTCACACACACACTTTTGTATGCACGGTATTAAGCAAATCGAAGTTTTTAAAACTGGTTTAGTAAAAACAGAAAAATGCTTTCCTAAGTTTCATACCAATAAATGCCTCAGAGGGTTGATACTACATAAATAATCATTCAATATGGAAAAAAAGACAAGTCTTAACTGCCACACAACATTTACTGAGCACCACTGGTGAGCTGAGTGAACTTGCCAAACAGTTTTCTCTTTTTTAAGGTTTTTAAAAATTATATTTTGAATTCCCAGTATTGTTAAACATTACACGGAAAACAATTTACCTTCTGGTTACTTCAGGTCGCTATTACACTGAATTCCTTTGGAGAAGTGCACAGAGCTGCTCTGGTCCCATACAGTCCCCGTACAGTGTTTTCACAGTATATAAATCGATGATCATATCCTATACTTCTGCCATCTCTGTTGCCCTAACAGCCGTCCACTCTTCCCGTTAAAATAAGAGCACCCACACCCACAACCAGGGCTCATTCTGAGAAACTGGAATGCTCTTAAAATAACATGCCCAGACTTGAGAACACAATTCTTTTAGAAGCAGATTACAATGCATTCAATTTTTAACCAGTAATTCAGGGTCTTGTCCAAATGTCTTTAAAAGGAATTTGTTTTTTTACATGAGTTATTACTGCATCAAATTCATCAATCACAAAAAATTCATTTAAAACTTCCTCCTATACCTAACTGTTCTTAACAAATAAGCCACAGCCACATAATCTCGCCAAACTTAAAATCTAGCAAGGAAAACTTCAGCAATTCCCAAGTGGCTCAATCAGTAAAGAATCTGCCTACAATTCAGGGGGCCCGGAAAGGAAAACTTCAGGGAGACACAAACTCATCAACAGTCATATTCACTCTATAAGTAGGAAACATCTCCTGAGAACAACAACCACAATAAATCAAGACCAAAACCTTTCCCTTCAAACAGAAGCTAGGAAATCTATTCTTGACTGGCAGGGATATCTGTAAGGACATGGGGACTAACCATTAATATCTTCAACAGAGAAGAGGTGTTTCCTACACAACAAATGACTTCTGAAGAATGAGCAAATTCAATTCAGAAGTTTTAGAACTGCATGAAACTCTTTAAGTAATATTCATTAACTCCCAATTTGTTGTCTTCCTTGGTGTACTTTTAACAGAATCAGCTTCATTTAACCTTTCCCACTACTGAAGAATATGATTAACTGTTTGTTGATTATGTTTTGGCAAAACTAAAACTCTCCCACAGAGTTAAGAGAAATATGAACATGCTTAAAAGGAAGAAACAATAAGGAGAGTAAGAGGTTCAATGGTGGTGGGAGGCAGCGCACATAGCAATGGCTCCCCCTCAGTTTTTCAGCTGTGAGAAGCTAAGTTATCCAGAGAAATACAGGCCACAACATGTTCGCAACAGACGGTAAACATTAAAGAAAACGTCTACACTGAATCTGCATAGCACTGTTTTTACCCAATGATTCCACATTTGATTATAGAACCTTCTTTGGTTTTCCTTACTATATTCATTGAGTTTGTTTACTATATTCACTGAGTTTGTAACTTTCATACGGTGTTCTTCTTGTGTTCCATCCATCTCACCACTGAAGTAAATTAAAGTATGAGGACTGGTGCTTTTTTGCCTTTAGAACGGAGTATCGGTGGTATACTGTTATTCTGAAAGAAGTTGTGTTTCACTGTTGTCCTTTTTTCTAGTAATAAAAATTAACTCTTCAAAGTGCTGTGTCTGTGATAAAGTCCAAGTTAGTAACTAGTATGGGAATGAGTTCATACACTTTACGTATCACAATTCGCAGGGTAATCTTACTGTGGTTGCATGGTTATCCAGGAATGCAGACAGACAGGGGAACACCTGCAAAGGCGGCTCATGTACACTGGCTGCTACTCTGCTTAGCTTCAAAGCAATTGCTTTTTAATAATAATGAAAAATTTCCTTTATTTTACAGATGAGCAGTATGCTTAGAGAAAACTAGTCATTGTCACAAGAATCTGGCTTTAATTTGCCTCTCCACACAGTAAACTACCAGGTAAGTGCCTAACCAAGACTCTTAAAAAAATTTTCAGAGTTTTTAAGAGAAGGGTCAGTGCACAACTAAAATTATTCATCTACTCCAAGCCCCCAACTCATGTCTTGTTTTCTTACCAGATGTCAAAGGGAAATTTTTACACCTCTACTTGTTAACACCAACTAAAATGTCAACAATTTTTGTATATGTCACCATGTCAGGAAGGTTAAAATATGGGAATCTGGCATATCAGAACAGGCAAAACAGTGTATGATTTGATTTACTCCTTTGGATCACTCAGCACTTGAGTCGCTACCACTGCAATAAAAATACATCGTGCTTAAAAACAAAACTGGATTTTAAACACAGAATTAATTTTTAAATACCATTTTTAAAAACGCTTGTTTATTTTTGGCTCTGCTGGATCTTTGTTGTTGGGCACACTTTTCTCTGGCTGTGGTGTGCGGGCTTACTGCCGTGGCTTCTCCTCTGTGCGGAGCATGGGTTGTGGCGCCCAGGCGTAGTTGCCCTGAGGCACGCAGGACCTTCCCAGGTCAGGGATCCAAGTGATGCCCTGCATTGGCAGGCGGATTCTTCACCACTGAGCCACCACGGAAGCCCTATATACACTTAGTATTCTCGTTTTGAGGTCTGCTTGGATTTCCCCCTCTCTATACCCACTTGACCTGAAATAGTTAACTTTGGTTAATACTTACCCCCTAAAGCTCTAGAGAGTGGTGCAATGTATCTACCTAGTGACTTTAAAAAACTAAAAATTCTCAAAATGACCCAAGAGAACTGGTCTCCTTAAGATGCTCTGCATTTTATTCTGAGGTTCTGGGGCTCAAGAAGAAAAAGGAAGCAAAACATGCATTAATAGAGGGAATTATGGGACATCTACAGCAATAAATTTTCCCAGAAAAATACCAGACTCATATCCCTAGGACATACTTAGTCACTGTGCTAAGTGCTTGAGGAAACGGAGATAAAGAACACTATGTGTGTTGCAAATAAATGCTTCAGCCGTTCTTAACCTGGGTGGGTATGTGCGTCCTTCTTGCAAACTTTTGCAAATATGGTAACTATTAATCTACTCAGAAAAAAGTGCCCACAAGTAAATGTCAGGGTTTAACTTGAACAGATTTGTAGATCCCACAGTTAAGACAGGTACAACAAACACTAGTTTATATAAAAACAAACAAGAACAACAGGGATGACAGGCTAAGATTCCATCTGGGACTTACAGAATCTCAGGATGGTATCATTGAAGCTGTCCAATCTTTCTCTTTATCAACTATGAAAACTGCAAATACTGAATTTAAGACAGTCCTTGACCAGTATCCAAAAACTTAGCTAAATGAAAATGACTGAACATGGCCACACACAAATGCCATCCTACCTTTTTTCTATATAGTCACAGACATTATTACCATTAGAGTGTGACAGAACACCCACATCCAGAATCATTCCATCTTTCCCTTTCCACTTTGGTCCCATCATTACCTTTTATTAGAGAAGAATTAACACAAGAGTTTAAGCTCAAACTTGCTTGTCTATTCTTAAATTGAGTTTCTGCTTGTGTATTAATTTCCCTAACTAATAAACTGCAAGTATTTTGTGATGTAAGAATAGTTTTTACTTATTCTCTTTTGAAATCCAAGCCTCTATAAACTGTTAGCTTCAAGACTAAGAAAAATCACCAATCGTCTAGTATTAAAGGATGTTCTGTTTCTTTTCTCCTGTGACACATGGGCAAATAGCCCTGAATTCAAAATCTGCATTTTAAAGTTCTCTCAGAATAGAAATGCTTTGGAATATGTTTCAACATGAGGGAATAAGTCTTATACAAAGATTTATTTAATCTCTTTCATAACTGAATCCACTAGGCCCAATCTGAAAATGTTAATATAAGAGTTTGGTGATACTTCAAACAGATCCTTGACTAAGTTGATGGAAACAGGCGAAAATGGGTAGCTTGGGTGAGACAAATTCAACAGGCTTGTGTACAAAGGACATCCACAATAAATACATGTTTTTGTTGTTCAGTTGCTAAGTGTCCTACTCTTTGTGACCCCAAGGTCTGCAGCACGCCAGGCTTCCCTGTCCTTCACCATCTCCCGGAGTTCGCTCAAACTTATGACTCCTGAGTCGGTGAGGACATCCAAGCATCTCATCCTGTCGCCCCCTTCTCCTCTTGCCCTCAATCTTTCCCAGTATCAGGGTCTTTTCCAATGAGTTGGCTCTTCATATCAGGTGGCTTAAGTATTAGAGCTTCAGCTGAAGTATTAGAGCTACGGCATCAGTTCTTCCAATGATTGTTCAGGGTTGATTTCCTTAAGGATTCACTGCTTTGAGGTCCCTGCTGTCCCAGGGACAATCGACATGTTTGTGTGTGCGCGCGCGTAACAAAATACTTCCATTTCACAGCAAAGGCAGAGTCCAAAAGCAGAAATGACTCTTGGAGGCCTCCAAATGAAATCTCAATCCACCTGAGACGGTGAAGAGTCTACCTTATTCCACCAACCAATCAGTCTTCCTTCCTGATAGAAACTGCCTCACACTGTTTACCTCACCTCAATCTCATCTCACATATACCAGCACACACCCCTTCGGACAGACACATATACATGCCCACTCACGCCCCTTGAACAATCTCCCAAATCCACTTCACAGAAAACCACACACCCCTCAAAAGTACATGCTCTTCAAACACACACCATGACACCAACAAAATACAAACACAAATATACTACCCAAATAAACCAGGGCTCCTAATTCCACCCAAAGGATACCTACTCCTATACCTCCCTTCTGTCCCTTCACTTTATAACAGGCATCTAACGGACAGAACAGGACTCAGGTGCTCTGAGCTGAGAATAAGAGGGGACTGCAGCATCCTCTCTGCTCTCTCTTGGGCCACTGAAAGAAGCCAGCAGTCATGTACTGAGGATGCTTACAAGCCCTTAAAAAGAGGTTCATGTGATGAGCAGCTAAGACTTCCTGCCTTGCCTGCCGACAGCTAGCAAGGAACTGAAGTTTTCAGCAAAGTCACACAGGCAGTCATCTAGAAAAGAAGATCCTCTGGCCCCAGTCAAGCCTTCAGATGACTGCAGCCCCATCCAACATCTTGATACAATCTCATTAGCGACCCTGAGCCAGAATCACCCTGCTAAGCCACTCTCAGATTCCTTAGCCTTTTTAAAGGGGTGAGACTTGGTTAACGGTGGTGAAAAGGGACAAACTTCCAGTAATAAAATTAAGTAAGTACTGAGGATGTAGCACACAACATGAAGATTAAACACTCCTGTGTGTTAATTTGAAAAGTGCTTAGGAGAGTAGATCTTAAATTCTCATCGTAAGGAAAAAATATTTTTTTCCCTTTTTCTGGTACCTGAGATGATGAATGCTAACAAAAATTACTGTGGTTATCATTTCACAATGTATTTAAGTCAAGTCATGCTATACACCTTAAACTTGTATCAGTGCTATTTATGTGTGTTTATACATAATTCAATTGTATTTCAATAGAACTGAAAAGGCTGTGAGATAACATTTGTTTTAAGTTGCTATTTGGGGGATAACTTGTTACACAGCAATAGATATCAATAGTTCACACATGGACACATGCCTCCTACATTTCCCAAATAGACAATAGTTTAAAAGAAAAATGACTAGGAACGAGAACGCCTGTTCCATGTTAAAATATATCTATTTTCTACAAAACCTTTAAGATTATACAGTCTCATCAGATCGACTCTAGAGGGAATAATGGTTAATTCAAGGAAGCCAGAAGTGAATCTTATTCAATAATTAACGTAAGTAACTCAGCTCTGACCTCATGTCAACTCTTCAGATACTCACACCTCTTACATTTAAAACAAATATGAAGAAGCCTAAAATAATTTCATTGTGTCTACTTAACTGTTATTAGGTGGTAAGCAGGTGTTCTTATAGTTAAAAGGGGAGTGGTGCAGGACAATGAAAAGAAATTAAGGTTTGAAAAACACACAATTTGCTTATGCTCTTTTATTAGGAAAAGTCTATAAAAAGTCAGTGAAATGTTATCTAAAGGGAATGCTACTCTCATTGTTTAATTTGCCTTAAGACAATATTTTGTCTCTGTCTCTAAAATTACAGAGACATTAATTTTCTCATTAGAAATCTATTTTCTCCCAATAAAGGTTTCTTGGTAAATGTCCTCCCGTAAGTGGAAATATCACTGACAGCACTTGAAATCAGTCTGGTGGACCATGACCCTGAAAACCCCCACAGGAAAAATAACAGGATCAAGCTACATCTGCCACAAACAGATAGCTGGCTACTCACTGTGAAATTATACATAGTCTTGCATTCCCTTGGTTAACACGGTTTTCCTGTTTAGTGGCTGAGAGTTTTTAGGAAAGACCCCATTGTCTATCTCTCACATTTGGTGATGGGGTAAGGATCCAGTTTCAATCCAAGAATGATATGGATACTGTTTAAAGCCTTTTAATATTTTAGATATACTTAACATAAAGCTGTGTATGTATCTGGAGTCCATACTGAAATAAAATTCTTTAAAAAATATGAAGTACCTTAGAGAAATTCAATGTTTTAAGAAAACTTAAAACTGTTGAACCTTTATTCTACTTCCACTGAATACCACAAAGGAGGAAGTGGATTACAAATTTTCTTAATCAGAGATTATAAATATATATAAAATGAAAGACCAAAGTAGAAAATTAGGACTAGGAAAAAGAATATATGGCATTGACATTGTCACCCGAAATTCAAATTTTGGCTGAGTTTCCCATGGCTCCCTCATACTTTTAAAAACCAGAGGGCAACCGTCTTCACTTAGGGCCACTGGACCCTTAAGAAGAGAATTTAGGGACAAACAGACTGTTATATTATTATCAGTAATTTGGGGGAGGGGAGATTTTGGGGCGACACTGAACAAAGTGAGCTGGAGAAGGAATTTTCTGATGAAGGTCCAGATACTAGCAACCATGTACAGAGGTAAGTCCTGAGACGTGACAACGCAGGCGCTTAGACCAGGTCAACCATTCCCTTGTGGGGTGAGCAAGCAAAGGCATCTATAGGTAAAGTCTCATTTTCTGTTACTTGAAAAGCCCACACCTCAATATGTGTACAAGTTCTAAATTGACCCCCTAAAGCTCTACCTCGGCCACGGAGGGTGATTTTTGCCTGGCAACTTTCCAGAAGAGCTGGCCACCAAGATCACAGAAAGGCCGTCCTGGATACTGCAGCTTTGCCAAATGCTTGCCAGTGAGCTTCAGCAACAGGCTTCCTGCAAGGCTGGTCATTAGCAAATAACACTGATGAATCACCATGCACTTTATTCCCTGGACAATTAAAAGCAGGAATTAAGGGAGGTGCATCTGTAATTACCTTTCATTTTGTTTTCATTTAAGCTGTGAGGTAGGGTAAATTCAGACCAAAAAAGAGCTGTAGGTAACAATGATCTCTCGGTTCTTCCCAGTTAGAAAACATTTAGTTCAATTTCTCCTATTTTACAGATGACAAAAATGAAATGTAGATACTCAGTGATCTACCAAAGGTTTTAACTGTTATTTACTGTCTTCTAACTCCTGAGTATAGTGGTCTTGCTCTTTTTATTCCATAACAGTGTTTTCCTTATAAAATCCATGTAAATATTCTGAAATTAACATTCACAGATATGTGAAAATATATTCCTAAATATTAGACATGTGTCCTCAGACTCCTCTGCTATTAATAAACAGGTGGTTTAATAAACAATTGCTTTGCCTGCCAATTTTAAACCCAAGGTGTGAATTATCCCAATTTCCTTAAAAGAAAAAAAAAGCACCCAAAAAAGTTTTAACTAATCTGTGTCTTTAAGTTTTGCTACCACTGAATAACAATTTCTCTAACAATAATCACTCTTTATAAACCACTATTTTTCCATACTGACTCCTGATCGTCCATCCTGCAAAGCCCATGGAAGACAAACACCTAGCACAATCTCTCTCCCTTCCAAACCAGAGCAAATGTGCAAAGTTCAAATGGGGCTCCAGAATCCTCAAAACAGCACTCCTGAAAGCTTTAAGATAAAGCCTATATGCTACTCAGTATCTCCAGCCTCAGAAGTCTCTGAGTTCCTAACAGCTTTCCTATTTATTTGGTTCTATAGACACATACAAGATTATGGAATTTGGTCCAGTTACACTGCCACTTTAATTCACTCATTCAACACACGCTGTGTCTCAAGCCCTGGGCTAGATGCTAGACACAACCAACAGTGGGTAAAAACAGGTTCATCCCTGCTCTTAAAAAGCTAGGTCTAAACAGGGAATCAAAGTAGCAAATAACCACACACATGCATAGAAAATTACAAGTGAGAAAGCACAGGAACATGGAGAGCATATTCAAAGAAAGTGGCTTTGGGGTAGGCTGATGGAGTTAACCAGAGATGGGTGGTGGGGGAGGATCAAACAGAGGCGGTCTCAGGTAGGGAAAACATGGGAAACGGCCCGATGGTCAGAAGGAAAATAGTATGGTGTTAGGTCATACTAAGAGAAGACCAAGGTGGCAGATTTGCAGACTGGGTGGGCACCAGAAGATGAGACCCGAAGGCCAGGCAGGGAGCCAGATCGCTACTATTATTCAGGGAGCAGGTACTCAAGTACTCTAAGTCCTCTGTACTGTCTACTACATACTATTTTATAGAAAAGTAAAATTCACTAGCTTAATGAAAAGTTGAGTTCAACAACAGGAATACGCTGAAAGATTAAAAGACACAGAAACTGCTAAAGAAGGAACAGCTTTGGTGGACAGTCCTACCAGATTCACATCACTGATTGTCAACTCCTATGTTCACCCTTAGATCAGTAACTCTCTATACCGACTGCACACTAGAATTAACAAGGCAGCCGGGAAAGCATAATGAGGCTCCAGTCCCACCAACAGACACTGCCCACCTAGGCAAACGAACCATGCTCCCCGGAGACTCCAGTGTGAAGTCTACATGGAGAGCCATTTTAGGGATAAACTCTCCTAACAAGCTTCTCAGAAATAGCCCCATGTTTCTCATAGCCCTTCCTTAACTGCTAGACATTGCCCCCTAATTCCTCCTGGATTTAACCCAATTGCTGGGGTCCCCAAACATAGATCTGAGTACCTGAGTCCCAGGAACCACACTCATTCTTTTCAGATCCTTTTCAAACAAACAAGTTGGTATAAAAAATGAGGTGGAGATGGAGTGAGGTGCTGAGCTAGAGTAATAAGAACCCTGAAAGTTAGGTTCAGTCTTGAATACTAGTCAAAACTCTTGATTTTGGGAAAGAAGTAAAATCTGTAAGATGTCAGACGAAGCAAGAAGGGTGACTTCTGTTCAAGAGAAAAGCTTCCCCCCAACCTCCATTATCAGCAAAAAAAAAAAAAAAAAAACACAGGGAAAAGGAAACCACTGGATTTGTGTCTACTTGCCATCTAAGGCAAAAAGCTCCGAGAAATCAACAGAGAATATTAGACAGCAGGATGCCAAGAATGAGAGGAAAGAAGGGCACTTAAAACTGCTTCTGAAGCTGCAAGCATGCAACAGTCTTAGGAACTCAAATACAAAGTAATGTAGGTCAGCTCTTAAGCTATTAAATTAAAATTGCCTGAGTTTAAGCAGAGAGACTTTAACTATAGCTTATGTTTGTTATATAAGAAAACTGCTAGTAGATATCTGTAATAATAGGATTCTATCCCCCAATCCTGGTTATATACAAAGGTAATGTTTTTAATAACTCAAAATCAAATGCAACTTCGGAGTAATTTTAGATTTCTCTGGCAAATGTGGATTTTCTGTGCATCTCTCCAGCGGTATGAGGTTGATGCACTAAGCATAAAGATTTCAAGTAGGCAGTTTTACATATGAAAAAAATCGGAATTTGGTGACAATTATCTCAAAAGATACAATGCAATTTTCACCTTCTCTATTTTAAAAGTGAAGCCATTCTAAGAACAATTACAGGTGACACAATGAGAAAAATTAGCTCTCTCCAAGAACTTTCCATTCTAAGATTAACCTGGGCCAACTGTAAACGACACCATATTGGCACCATTATTTGAAGTCATTTTCCATTTAAAGAGTCTCACCTCAATGGCAGAAGTACCTTTCACTGTCTGTGGCCCTTAATGCCCACAATTTCTCCCAGTTCCACTGATCAGAATACACAGATTGATGTGACAGTGGATTACTGGGATCCTTAATGTCTTTACTTCTGTTAGCGACACGCTGGACCCTGGACAGTGTGCCTGAAAGATGGAGCACATGGAACTGTCAGCCTAACATCAAGTGTCTTGAGGAGTCTTGAAGGAATTAATGAAATAAAAAACAGTGTCTGCTCACCAAATGCCTCTCACCTCCAAACTTCTAAGTTTCAAACATACATAAAATGTTTTTTTTTTTCTTTAAATTAACAAGAATATCCCATTCTACATTTTGATGATATAATAAACAACACTTTTCATGCAAATTCTTATTTTCTTCCCAGAATTACACTTTGAAAAAATGAGATGACTTGAAAATGCCATCCAGAAGTCCTTCTTTTAACAACAGCTGCATTCATGGAAATGGGTTCTCATTCCATCATCACCACCATTAAGGCAAGAGTATGTCTCTGTGTTTAAAATATTAATATAAATTAACTTAATAAAAATTAAAAACTGGCAGAAAAAAGTCAGAATTATTTTATAACACATCAGGCATCTTTTACAAATACAGTGCTTTTCATGTGGTACTTAAAAGTTGTATCTATAAACTCAGTAATTTAATAGTCCTAAAACCATTTCCTTTGCCTTTATTATTTCATCCAACTGGTGTAGCTTAAAACACACACAAAACTAGAATGACTAAGTTTGTTCCTTATTTTTTTTTTTTCTTTTAAAAGAAATGAGCCTGCTCACACTGTATTCAATGCCAAACAAGTGGAAGATACTACAGTTCCCTTTTGGAGATTACGGTCTAGACATATAAACAAAAATATTCAGGACATACAAAGTAAAAAAACAAGATAAAATATCTTAGGCAAGCTAAACACTGCATTTTGTTGTTTAGTTGCTAAGCCATACTTGACTCTTAACCCGCAAACCCACCACATCTCCCGCACAGGCAGGCGGCTTCTCACTCAGGAGACTGGTGAATAAACAGGCAAAGAGCACCAGCAGTGCGCAGCAGTAAATCATGACTCCCCATAGAACAGCTGCACCTCAACACTAGAGCGATCTCCTTGATCCAGATCTCTGGGGTGACTGAGGGAGGGAAGGTGACAAGCTGATATAAGCATTTCAGAAAGAAATGCAATTAGAAAGGCGGTTTGCATGAAGGAATACAAAGCTTAAATGAAGTGGACTGCTGCATATAAACCTGTAAGATCTACATAAAGTAAAGAAGTGTGAAGACATCAGAGAGGAGAACATCATCTGTTCTAGGTAGGGGCTCTGCAGAATAAAACACTGTGGACACCATCAAATACTTGAATGATTAAAATTTTACTTTTATTTCTTCTTTGGGTGGTTAATGCACTTAGGTTACTCAAGTGGCAAGTTAGTTACTAGACAGAGCTCTTAGTTTTACTTTCCAATGTATGTATTTGTTATTTTTTCTCCCCCAATTCAGGATCTTTACAATATGCTACCCCACCATTCATTATCAAATGAACCGGTAGTATTAATTTCCAAAGTGGTTAAAGATCCTTCCTCACAGTAAGACAATGTTCAGTATAACAACAAACAAAGAGGAATTTCCACCCACTCCCACTTTTCCCGAAGTGGGAAGGTGTCATGTAACACGTTCCTCTGCAACTGGAGTTAATACATCATACTGACTCCGTGTGTTCTGGATGGGTTATGTCTACCTTCATCTTTAAAATGGCAGTAATACTAGGTGTGTCTCCACGGCTGCTGTGAAGATTAAAAAAGCATACGCCTGGTACCAGGCCTAGCATATAAAGGTCCCTCAATAAATGGTTATTATTCCACCTCCCACTGTGGATCAATGTACAGCTCACCTGAGCTATTTTTTCCTACACACCTTCAGGCCTCTAGTATTGTCCTGTCTTCAGTTTATCACAAGGAGTGTCAAAGTTCATTCACTGTCACTGATTACACCATTCCCTCCCTCAAAGTAGAAGGCAACAGCACCCCACTCCAGTACTCCTGCCTGGAAAATCCCATGGACAGAGGAGCCTGGTAGGCTGCAGTCCATGGGGTCACGAAGAGTCGGATACAACTGAGCGACTTCACGTTCACTTTTCACTTTCATGCATTGGAGAAGGAAATGGCAACCCACTCCAGTATTCTTGCCTGGAGAATCCCAGGGACGGAGGAGCCTGGTAGGCTGCTGTCTATGGGGTCGCAGAGTCGGACACGACTGAAGTGACTTAGCAGCAGCAGCAGCTCCCTCAAAAGTTTCAGCATGAGTTCCCTCAAGCACTAGAAGCCAGATCTAAGTTCTTACCCTCACAATTCATTGACAGGTAGCACTGGCACTTCTGGACATTCTCCATAAGATTCTTTGGCCTGGACCACTCTTTTTGCACTCCAATCCAAGCCACAGTGTCATTTTTGTTCATTATATATCTCCAAGCCTCACTTGTCTCCTTGACTCAAGAAATATTTATTGAACATTCACTATATGCAAAGCCTTATGTATTAACCTCTTTGAGAAGAGAGATGACAATTCTAGAAACTTCTCAACAATTCAAACTTCAGAATCTGTTCCGGTTTCACTAACATTTCACACTTCTATTTTGTTGCTTTCTCACTTTCAACACACTTGCTCATACATCCTCAAACAATTCTCTCAAAACAACAGTTTCACAAATAAGAAACTATGAGAGGCCCAAGAATGGTACTGACTTTTTAAAGCGTTCTATATAATGAAAATATGTGCTGGTGCTCAATTGCTAAGTATGGTTCGACTCTTTGCGACCCTGTGGACTGTAGCCCACAGGCTCCTCTGTCCATGGGATTCTCAAGGCAAGAATACTGGAGTGGGTTGCCATATTCTCCTTCAGGGCTCTACCCAACCCAGGGATTGAACTTGCATCTCCTGCACTGGCAGGCAGATTCTTTACCACTCAGCCACCTGGGAAGGCCTCAAAGTGACAGTATTGACCATTTCATTTTAGGTTTTCTGGGTATGTACCTCCTTTGAAGCTCTATTTATTTAAAGATCTTTCTGCCTTGTTCTATGCCACTAATAAAATACCTGTATTTGACATATGCAGCCTTTACATCACTTACGCTGTTTTTTAATGTCTATGTTTTTGTCAGCTGGTAATAGCAGTTATGGGCTCAGATGATTTGAGTGTGGCTTTTTTTTTTTTGAGTGTGGTGTTAACAAAGCCAAGATTGCATTTCTATATGCACATGGACCAAAACGTTCTGCTGTTTGTTACCCAGATATACTGCTGCAAAACCATACTATAAATGCCTATCATATCTACACTGAATAAGAGAGTGTAAATGGATTATTCCATATTCAACCAACACACACCAGGTGTTGACAAGTCTAACAGTTCCTCTGGGGATGGATAAGGATGGGGTTGTGAGATGTGGCTGTAAAACACTATTTTTCAAATGTGAAAGATGGTTACAAGGCCAGCTACTGGGGCACAAAAGAGGGAAAACCAACTCTATACCAGGAGATGGGTAACAGAAGCTGACTAGGGAGTTTTCAATCAATGAACCAGTGAACAAAGGGAACATTCCGAGGAGGGGAAACATGCAAGGGGAGAGTCAAACAAGTTTTTCAGTGTGGGGAACTCCAAATAATTTGGGCAGCCAAAGCACATGATCACCAATGACAGAAAGGACTGTAGGTGCTCATTGGGCGTCTGGGTTCTCGGAAAACTAACAGCATATGCCAGGTGCCGATTTCTTAAGTACACAGAACACCTCTGCTGCAGGTTCCTGGTGTGCATTCGTAAATTCACAGGAGAACTGACTATACTACATTAGTGTCCACAGCCTTTCTCAACCTGAACCACAGAGCACACACAAAACGATCTAATTATTTCTCAAGTCTCCCAAAGATGCAGACAGGAATATATGTGTGTGTGTATACATACATACACACATAAACTAATATGACTGTGACTGCATGTGGGAGAAGGTAATTCACTACCTTCAATGGAAGCCTTAGAGCAGCAGAGTTCAACTCTCTTCAGAACCATTAAGAAAGTCAGTTGGGTTTAAGAACTCTGTGCAGTTAGTTATCCTAAGACTGTACACAGAATGTTTATCTCTTCAGAATACATACAGAATGTATATGTGTTCTATACACAGTATGTGTATAAAAACTCAACCTGAGGGTTCTGCTCATCTGAAAGCTAATAGATGGTAAGAAATTTCCACTGGTGTTAATAGTTTTTTCTTAGAGGTGAGGGGGGGAAAGCAGTAAGATATGCTAGTCCACAACTGTACAATATTTGCAAATAATTTAATTGCTGAGCATCTCAGGTGATGCTATTTATTTAGAACAAAACTAGGTAAAACACATTTAGAACCTATGCATTTAAGGATTTGGAGCTGCAAAGCACTACTGAGAGCTATTAAAGGTAAGCCTCTTATTTTACAGCTTAGAAACAAAAGCAGGGAGAGTTAGAGTCACATCCCGTGCTCACGCCTTTGCCAGCACTCTCCCTTCCCCTTCACTATCAGTCCTCTTCACAGGTGATACACACCACTTCAAAGGAAAAAAAGGACACTATAACGCAGTGATAATTAGCAATACCAACAACAGGAAAGAAGCATTACTTTATAACGCTTCCCAAATTCAATGTTTATATCCACTTGAACACACATTGTAATAAGAACTAAGCTTATCTGTTTACATTTCAATGTCAACTTTTTTAAAGTCTGAAAATACTTTTAGATTTGTTTACTTATTAGTGACACTTGTTCAAGTCAGTGAGAAACTGATTACTATCAGGAGAAATATGCTAAGACCATCGAACCTATAGGTATCTCATTTGTAGTAATTTTTGAAAAAGTTAGAAAATGTGAATTTCATCTTTAATGCTTCTATAAGAAAATATTTTATAAATTCAACTTATTAACATCTCATGTCTCATTTATACTTTTAGAACGAGCTAAGTTTGAACTTACTTGGCTCAAGCCAAAGTCATTTATTTTCAGTGTCACATGTTTTAATAGTGGTTATTACTCAAACTTTTGCCAAGATCTAGAAACTTTAAAGTATATATTTTAAGCTATTAATATACAGACACTTCAGAACACAAACTTAAATACAACTTATATATGAGAAATGAGCAACCAATCAACTTGAGCCCAAGAGACAAATTTTAGACCAACAAATAGCAAAAAATAAGGATGATTCAGCCAATTTGTGAATCTGTGATGAGAAGTCACCTCAACATTTATCTCCAGAACCAAATGTAAACAAAGAATGACCCACAGCCCACAAAACCATTTCATAGGTGAGCAGGATGACATACGCACCTTGGCAACTTTAAAGGACGAGATCTCTAGGGAGGCAAAGGGAAGATGGGTCACTTTTATCACTTAAGAGACTCAGAAAGGTCCCAATCGACCCTTATGCAGCTACACTAATGGTACAAATAAAGGACAATAGATTATCTAACATTTTTTCTATATTGCAACAAATGGGGTTCCATTATTTATTAGCAGATTCACCTTTTTAAATGCATGTTCATGCTTAAGTGGAGTAGAGCAGTCTAAAGATACAGCAGTTCAAGTTTCCTGGCCGAATCAGAATTCCTTCCCCAAACACCCTCCCTGCATACTCTGGCACTGACAGTGACAAACAAGTGCATCAGAGAATATTCTTCAAAAACAGAAAGACAGAAATCACCAGCTGTAAATGCTGTGAAGAAAACCTCATTAAACCATATAGTTAGCACATGGTCAGTGAGAGTAACACCATTACTTGGAGGAAGAAAATTAAAGACAGGAAGTCCACTCACCCGCTTGTTAACTCTCCACATTTTCTCAAGAGTCTGCAAAACACTCACCCTGGTTCGTAATTGAGAGAAGGCATCCAAACTAGGTTGGAGGGTCCTCAGCTTACTAGATGTGGTTGGTAACAGGACAGGATAAGATTGCCTATACAACTAAGTGCCGCTTGGCTAACTGCAGCCTAACCAAAAAAGTTTGTGGTTAACTCAGCAGGACCTATCACCATAGAAGGCTTGAAGACTATACTTACTTGAAATACATTTCTGGCAAACCTCTAGAGAGTAGAGGTCTGAAAGATGATAGCATGCTTATTAAAACAATTTCCCATATTTTCACTTTTGTGTAATCAACTATGCTGGGGAAAACTGCAACAAGTAAATATCTGCACAAGCAGGTGTTCCATGTCTGAAAGATCAACCTTCATGGCATGGTGTACAATGTAAAACAAAGACAACTTCCCAAAAGACTCCTCAGAGTCCCTTAGAAAGCAAAGAGATCAAACCAATGAAACCTGAACAAAATCAACCCTGAAAAGTCAATGTAAGGACTGATGCTGAAGCTCAATACTTTGGCCACCTGATGTGAAGAACTGACTCATTTGGAAAAGACCGATGCTGGGAAAGATTAAGGGCAGGAGGAGAATGGGGCAACAGAGGATGAGATGGCTGGATGGCATCATCAACTCAATGGATACAAGTTTGAGAAAACTCAGGGAGATAGTAAGGGATAGAGAAGCCTGGCGTGCTGCAGTCCATGGGGTTGCAAAGAGTCAGATGCAACTGAACAATTTTCTGATGGGATTGATCCTGCACGAGACCTTAACATGTTACTCCACCAACACCCTGGATGCTACGCACATTCTCCCTCATAGAATTCTTTCAGTTAAGATGCCTTCACTGAAGCCACAACTAAATCCCTGTTAACTTTTCCATGTCATCAACTTTAGATATGACATTTTACTTCTTGGCACAAAAAAATTTAACTATTACAGGCAAAAACATGCATAGGAAGTTTACACACAGTTCATACTAAAAAGTGTCCTGAGAGGCAATCTCAGGCCGTTCTGATTTCTGATCTTCATTATCAGAGTCTCTTATATGGTCTGCTATCCATATATGAATACATACTGACCCAAAGCCAGGACCGTTCTGGAATAGGAAGATTCATAAAAGATGGTTGATGCAAAGCAGTGAAAAAGTACTCAAATAATCTTTAACCTGAACCCATCTTGAGATCCACCTGAGAAGTTCACTTTCAATTAAGTGGTGTCATTCTGCTGCCTTCTGCTTATGAAGATGAGTGGCTAAAAATTCAACTCCAACGCCAAAATAGGTGTACAGTTTGCATTCCTTTCCTGATCAAATTTTAAGAAACCAAACAAACAGAATTTAGTGAAGATATACCTTGCACGTCAATAATTTACTATTAGTGAGCCAATGTCAAACTAAGACAAAAGTGAGATATGAAGGATACCTCTCAAGCGAGAATTACATTGGTGTGATTGAGCTCCGAGTTCAGAGACACTGGTTCCCCACTACCCTGAATTTCTGATAGCATTTGGCATTAGTTTTAACATGTATATTGTGTATCTCAATCAAGTTTAATTACCTGATATTCAAGAAGTGGTCTGAAACAGACCTAGGGGAGAATCATTTATTACTTTTTCACTATAAAGTAAAATGATAAAAACCTAATTTTTCACACAAGATTTATAAAATCTTGAGAAGGCTCTGGGTATTATAAGCTGTTGTTTCATTGTTGGGTAAAAAAAGCTAAAACCAAGAAAACAATCAAGGCTGGAGCTCAGTATATTTTAGAAACAGATGAATAAAGGTCACAAGGTAAGTACATCTTTTTTCACTGGTAAGACTGCCTTCTTAAAAAAAAAATGTGTTTCCATAAGAGGATGAAAATGATAAATTTAAAACTTCTGCCCTTCAAAACACATCAATAAGAAAAAAACAAGGCACATATATTTGATAAAGGACATATATTCAGAACATAAAACTCTTACAATTCTAAAAACACAGACAACTCAATTTTTTAAATGGGCAAAATATCTAAATAGACATTTGACTGAAGAAGATACACAAATGGCTAATAAGCACAAGAAAAGATGCTCTTCCATTAGTCATTTCAGAACTGCAAATTAAAACCACAATGAAGTTTCAACACATTCACTAAAAGACTACAATAAAAAATACAGTACAACCAAGTGTTGGTGAGGATGTGGAGAAAATTTAACCCTCATACGTTGTTGGTGGGAATATAAAAAAAGTACAACCCCTTTGGAAAGCTCTGACAGTCTCGTAGAAAAACATACAAGTCAGGAATCCACTCCTAGGTTATCTACTCAAGAGAAACAACACACAAATAATAATCATAACCACACAAATGCTTATAGCTGCATTATTCTTAACAGTCACAACTGGAAAAAATCCTAACCCATTAAATGGTGAGAATACAGACAACTTGGTTTAACCATGCAACCAAATACTACTAGAATAATGAAACAAGGTGGACAAACCTCCAAAACATTGTACTAAGTGAAAGAAGCCAGATACAAAAGAATATACAGTGAATTATTCCACTGCCATGAAATTTAGAGAGAGACTAAAACCTATGAGTGGTTGCCTGGACAGTGAGGACTCACTGCAAACAGGTCCAAGGGAACTTTCTAAGCTGCTGTGTTCTAAAACTGGGCTTTAGTGGTGGCTGTACAACGGTATCAGTTCACTAAAACTCACTGAATCGTTTCATGGGTGAATTGTATAGTATACAATGCAATAATGCTGTTAACTTTAAACCCAATCCTCTAAATTATAAATTTTCAAAACTTTCTCACTTCTTATTCTTTATGTACCAATTAAACAATAGGCTGTTTTCAAATATCAATTCTATTAGAATTAAAAGAAACTCAAGATAGTAGCAATTTATCATTTAAGACATGTGGTTTAGAAAATGCTACACAGCACACACACTCCAGTCCTAACTGGAGTGTTTAAAGAAAGAACTGCACTGCCATCAATCGCGCTCTTGGGCACTTTCCTAGAGAAGCAACCTGACGTTCACATAAAACCTGTGCACAGACATTTGTTTCCGTCGCTCAGTCACTTTCGCTCTTTGTGACCCCGTGGACTGTGGCCTGCCAGTCTCCTCTCTGGCCATGGAATTCTCCAGCCGAGAATACTGGAGTGCAAAGCCATTCCCTTCTCCAGCGGAAACCAGGGACTGAACCCAGGTCTCCTGCACTGCAGGCATATTCTTTACCATCTGAGCCACCAGGGAAGCCACACAAACATTTCTACCAGTTTTACTTGTTCATACTGTTCACAGGGTTCTCAAGGCAGGAATACTGAAGAGGTTTGCCATTCCCTTCTCCATTCCCACATTTTGTCAGAACTCTTCACCATGACCCATCCATCTTGGGTGGCCCTACACGGCTTGGCTCATAGTTTCATTGAGTTAGACAAGGCGGTGGTCCATGTGATTCAGATTTGGTCCATGTGATTCAGATTGGTTAGTTTACTGTGAGTATGGTTTTCAGTCTGTCAGCCCACTTATGGAGAAGGATAAAAGGATTATGAAAGCTTCCTGAGAGGATAGATTGACTGAGGGGGACACTGGGTCTTGTTCTGATGGGCGGGGCCATGTTCAGTAAATCTTTAATGCAATCTTCTGTTGATGGGTGGAGATGTGTTCCTTCCCTGCTATTTACCTGGGGCCAAACTATGATGGAGGTAATACCATAATGGTGACCTCCCTCAAAAGATCCCAGGTATGTACTGTTACAGTCCATGCCCCCAACCCTGCAGCAGGCCACCACTGACTCACGCCTTTGCCAGATATTCCCGGACACCCACAGGCAAGCCTCCTAACAGACCACCTGACGTGCCTCTTGGGAAACCTGTATGCAGGTCAGGAAGCAACGGTTAGAACTGGACATGGAACAACACATTGGTTCCAAATAGGAAAAGGAGTACATCATGGCTGTATATTGTCACCGTGGTTATTTAACTTATATGCAGAGTACATCATGAGAAATGCTGGGCTGGATGAAGCACAAGCTGGAATCAAGATTGCCGGGAGAAACATCAGTGACCTCAGATATGCAGATAACACCACCCCTACGGCAGAAAGAGAAGAACAAAAGAGCCTCTTGACGAAAGTGAAAGAGGAGAGTGAAAAAGTTGGCTTAAAGCTCAACACTGAGAAAACTAAGTTCATGGCATCCGATCCCATCACTTCATGGCAAATAGATGGGGAAACAAACAGTGGAAACAGTGAGACTATTTTTTTGGGCTCCAAAATCACTGCAGATGATGACTGCAGCCATGAAATAAAAAGACGCTTACTCCTTGGAAGAGAAGTTATGATCAACCTAGACAGCATGTTAAAAAGCTGAGACATTACTTTGCCAACAAAGGTCCGTTTAGTCAAGGGTATGGTTTTTCCAGTAGTCGTGTACGGATGTGAGAGTTGGACTATAAAGAAAGCTGAGTGGCAAAGAATTGATGCTTTTGAACTGCGGTGTTGGAGAAGACTCTTGAGAGTCCGGTGAACTACAAGGAGATCCAACCAATCCATCCCAAAGGAGATCAGTCCTGAATGTTCATTGCAAGGACTGATGCTGAAGCTGAAACTCCAATACTTTTGGCCACCTGATGTGAAGAGCTGACTCATTTGAAAAGACCCTGATGCTGGGAAAGACTGAAGGCAGGAGGAGAAGGGGATGACAGAGGATGAGATGGTTGGATGGCATCACCGACTCAGTGGACATGAGTTTAGATAAACTCCGGGAGTTGGTGATGGACAAAAAGGCCTGGCATGCTGCAGCCCATGGGGTCGCAGAGAGTCAGACACGACTGAGTGACTGAATCGAACTATTTGTTCATAGCCCCAAAGTGTAAATAACCCAAATGTTCTTTAATGGGTCTATGTCACAATTACGGTACATTCATATCATGGAATACGACTTAGCAATAAAAAGGAATCAACTATCGATACACACAACCTGAATGGATTTCAAAGGAATTACAATGAGGAAAAAAAATCCAATTTCAAAAAATTACATATGTATGACTCCATTTATATAACATTCTACAGAGATGGAGAACAGTTGAGTAGTTCAGTGGCTGCGAGAGACGCTGGGGGTGGTAATGATGGCTATAGAAGAACAGCATGAAGGATCTTGTAATGGGGCTATCCTGTGCCTTGACTGTGATAGTGGTCAAACTACGTACATGGTTGTATTATAAAAAAGCAAATACACAAAATTCTTTCACACCCACCACCAACAAAGGGGGTCTGAGTAAAAATATAGGAAACTGAAAAAAGTTTACAGATTGTATCAGTGTCAATTTTCTGAAAGTGGTGTTGGTCAGGCAAATATTACCACTGGGAAAAACAGGGTAATGGACATATAGAATTTCTCTGTAGTATTTCTTAAAACTGCACGTGAACCTACGTGTATTTCTAGGTAAAGGTTTTTTAAGTTAAAAAAAAGATCACTATATTTATATTTATATTACTACTTCTGTGCAATATCAATGTATCACATATTCTGAGGAAGCATGTTTAAGTCTTGCTATATATTATTCGTTTTTATGGGGCATAAACTTCCTTACCAGAAGAAAAGTTTTGATCAAAAATCAACCATTAACTTTTGGCAGAAAGAAATTCAGCACTTAAAACTTCTACACCAAGTCACATGAAACAATTTCTGGAGATAGACTTAAAATTTTCACCGAAAACAAGAACAATCTTATTATCAATCAGAAAGGTATCTAAGACATGCCTTTAAAAAAACCGTAAGACACACAGACACACCTTTTGTTGCAAATTCCAGGTTTACCAAATAAGCTCAAATCACTAACCTGGGTTCTTAGTATCCTGGCATGTAACAAAGTGCATTGGATAAGGATATCTGGGCATTCTGGTTAGTGGAAAGAAGTATCACTATAAACTGCCATTCTGCTTCCACCTGTCTTTTGCAAATCTGATTTCATCTTCTTTCACCTTTTATGCCCACTGAAAGCCTGCGACAAAGGTCAGTATAGTCAAAGCTATGGTTTTTTCAGTAATCATGTACACATGTGAGAGTTGGACCATAAAGAAGGCTGAGCGCCGAAGAATTGATGCTTTTGAATTGTGGTGCTGGAGAAGACTCTTGAGAGTTCCCTGGACAGCAAGCAGAGCAAACCAGTCAATCCTAAAGGATATCAACCCTGAATATTCACTGGAAGGACTGATGCTGAAGCGCCAATACTTTGGCCAGCTGGTACAAAGAGCCAACTCACTGGAAAAGACCCTGATGCTGGGAAAGACTGAGAGAAGGGGTGACAGAGGATGAGACAGTTGGATGGCATCACCGAGTCAACTCAGTGGAGTTGAGTCAATTCTGGGAGGCAGTGAAAGACAGGGAAGCCGGGCATGCTACAGTCCATGGGGTGGCAAAGAGTTGGAGATGACTTAGCAACTGAAGAACAACAACAACAAAAGCCTGAGAGATTCAGTCCCTGGAACCTGGTGACCTACTGATGGCACTATCTAGTCTTCAAATGGAATGAACAGCTGCCAGGAAAAGGAGGATTGGGTAGAAATGGGTAAGATTTCCTGTCCGTTTCAAAGAAAGGAGAAGCTGTAAAGTAGTCATTTAAAACTATAAACATTACCTGGTAGTTATAACAATAGAAAGATAATCAAAATGGGCACACACTGTAGTCCTTTGCACCCTGAACAGAGAACTAAAGACAAAAGGATAGAAAATATGAGAAGAGAGTCTATAAAGCAAAAAAAAAGGAATGCCAAAGTTCAAAATTATAACTCTGGGAAGAACGTTCAGAAGATTAAACCCTCTCAACATTTCAATAGCTAACAAATATAGATGGATTTCAAATAGCTAACAAACATATGAAAAGATGTTTAACCTTTTTGACAAAGGAAATGTAAGTCAAAACCAAGAAAAATCCTTCCCCATCCTATAGATTCCATTCTCCCTTCTCAAATTTAAATCTGATAATCCCACTGCTGGCATTATAGACATACCCTGGAGATATCCTGGGTTCAGTTCCAGAACACAGCAATAAAGTGACTCAAATGAACTTTCTGATTTTCCAGTGCATATAAAAGGTATGTTTACACTATACTGTAGTTTATTAAATGTTATGGGCTTTAAGAAAAAATACACACCTTAATTAGGAAATATTGCTTAAAAATGCTATCATCTAAGTCTTCAGTGCATAAGATTTTGCAATAGTAACATCAAAGATCACAGATCATTATCATATAACAATGAAAAAGCTTGAAATATTGCAATAATTACCAAAAAGTGACAGAGACACAAACTGAGCAAAAGCTTTTGGAAAAATGTTAACTGACTTGTTTGACACAGGACTGTCACAACATTCCATTTGTCAAAAAAGAAAAAAAAAAATGCATTACCTGTGAAGCACAATAAAATAAGGTATGCCTTATATAGGAAAACTGGAATTTTGTTGCTGGCAAAGAGTCTGGAGGACAATTTAATACACAGTCAACCCTCTATCTGCAGGATCCACATTCACGGGTTCAACCAACTGCTAACTGAAACTACTTGCAAAAAAGGAAAATATTTCCAAAAAGTTCCAAGACCCAAAAATTCAATTTGCAGTGTGACAGCAACAATTTACATAGCGTTTACTTTGTATAAGGTATTAAAATTAATCTAGAGATGATTTAAAGTACACAGGAGGATGTGTGTAGGGTATATGCAAATACTATGCCAGTTCATTTAAGATACTTGAGTATTCTCAGAGTTTAGTATCTTCACGGGTTCCTGGAAACAATCCCCTGGTAATACCCAGGGATGACTATGATTCTTAATACTGAAGAAGCTCATATCTTACGATCCATCAATTCCACTTAAAGATCTCTAAAGAAACTCACATACTTATCACAAGAAAAATTTTCTAAGATGCTTCCAACAGTGCTATTATAAAGAAAAAGGAGAAGCAACTTACCTAAGAATAGACAAGCTATATTTTACCCAATAAAATACTACACAGCAAAAAAAAAAAAAACTACACAGCAATTAAAATGTGCAAGTCAGATCTAGTATCAACATGGATATCTCTCAAACAAAACTGAGTGAAAAAAAAAAAGAAGATGCAAAAGGAGAGGTACTGTACACCATTTAGGCAGATTTCCCAAAGAAAAAAGGTTTATACACTGATAATGAATTCTTACAAACAAGTACTAAGAACAGGAAAGTGCGCACATGAATGACGTACACCAGCTTCAAGAAGTGGAGTACTCACCATTTAAACTCCGACTACATGTTCACTGTTTAAACATTGGGGCTTCCCTGGTGGCTCAGACAGTACAGACCCAGGTTTGATTCCTGGTCAGGAAGACCCTCTGGAGAAGGGAATGGCAACCCACTCCAGTATTCCGGCCTGGAGAATTCCCCTGCCAGAGGAGACTGGCAGGCTACAGTCGACGGGGGTCACAAAGAGTTGGACACAACTTGAGCGATTAACATACATAAAGCAAATGTAGAAAAAGAGATGTTAACATTTATTGACACCGAGTGGTAAGAGGACACAGGTACTTATTACTACTCTTCTGTACTTTTCTATTTACTTAGAGGATTATGCTGTATGTTAGTTTTTGAAAGGGGTTAACATATTAAGTCAAGGAAAAAAGAATATAAAAAAATCATCTCTATCAGGAATGAAAGAAGAGACATCACTTCTAACGCTTATGAACATTAGAAGTTTATGGGAAAATTGCAAACAACTTTATGCTTAAGACTGACTGATTAGATGAACTATGTGTCAAGGAACTTTTCCAGTCAAAGCTCACTTAAGAAGAGATAATACAAATAGACCTGTATCTACTAAATTAACTGATTTGTACTTAAATAACCTACAGCAATTAACAAATCCAGAAGAAACCCTCCAGGCCAAGATATTTCATTAGTGTCTCTCCTGGAAAAGAATTCTACAGATCTCCTCCAGAAAAAAACAAATTTTTCATTTCACTGTTTAGAATATCAAAGGCCTGCATTATTAAAGCTAGACAAAGGTCTAACACAGGAAAACTACAGACCAATCTTTCTCACAAATACAGACCCAAAACTTGTTAACAAATTTCTAGCAAACTGAATCCAGAAATGCATAAAAACAATAAACATGATGACTCAGTGGGTTTTATACTGTGAATGCAAAGTTGTTTCACTATTTGAAAAATCAAAATAATTCACCATGTTCACAGATTAAACAAACAAACAAACTGTATGTTGGGACTTCCCAGGCAGTCTAGTGGTTAGGACTCTGCTCTTTCACTACAGAAGTTGCAATCCATCCCTGGTCCAGAAAACCAAGATCCCACAAGCTGTGCAGCAACCCCCGGCCCCCACCAGCCAAAAAAAAAAAAAAAAAACCCGGTATCTCAATAAATGCAGTAAGAAAGCAACATTCATTCACTGTAGTAATTTTCAAAAAACTAGCAAACTAAGGCTTCTATTCAACACTGTACTGGAGGTTCTTGCCCATGGAGTAAGCAGACATTCTAAAAAGACCAAAATAAAACTGTCTTTATTCAGAGTTTGCATGACTGTATATGCAGAAAATCCCAAAGAACATACCAAAAAAATTACTAAAATAAGTGAATACAATCATCAATTTTATCTCTACATACTAGCAATTACTCATCAGAAAAGATCCTGATGCTGGGAAAGATTGAAGGCAGGAGGACAAGGGGATGACAGAGGATGCGACGGTTGGATGGCATCACAGACTCAATGGACATGAGTTCGGGCAAGCTCCGAGAGATGGTGAAGGACAGGGAAGCCTGGAGTGCTGCAGTCCATGGGGTCACAAAGAGTCAGACACAACTTAGTGACTGAACAAAGATAAGGGTTCAGTACTACCTACCCACAGGTACAGGAATCCTTTAGGAGTCTTGGAAAGTATCACCCATGGATAAGGGGGGAACTACCGTGTATCATGAAGCAGTGGAAACTACAGTCATCATGCTGTGCATTACATCCCTACTGCTTATTTATAACTGAAGTTTGTACCTTCTGACCAAATCTTTCAAATTCTCCCTCCTCGATGAAAGATACTATTGGGAAAATATAAAGCTACAGACCAGGAAATTTTTTTTTACAAAAGCCACATCTATGTAATACAGATGTATAATATTCTGTGTACTATCAAAATACCTATCTGATAAAGAACTGTTATCCAGGATACATGAAAAAATTTAGAAGCTCAGGAACAAAGAAACAAAACATTTTAAAATGGGCAAAAAACTGAGTTCGTTTTATCAAAGATACATGGGTGAGTTCCATAAGCAAATGAAAACGGCTTATCCTTATTCATCAGTGAAATGAAAATAAAAATTACGATGCAGTACCACTACAAGCTACCACTCAAAACAGCAACTGGCAATACCTGCTAAGAAGGACACATTGAAATGGAATTCCTATACTGCTGATGTGAGTGCTAAATGGTACTTTGGGGATGATGGAAATAATCTTTCTCTTGATGGTAATTACAAAACCAAGTTCAGACATATACATGAAAAGTTAATACCACAACAAACCTAACTTTTTAAAAATTCTCAGATATTTTCTTAAGTATTTTCTCTAAAACATTTAAATTATTTCAGTTCTCCACTCAGAAACTCCTTTCATCATGTCCTTGTAGGTGGCCTTCTGATGAGGAGTCTCACATAAGCAGCTTCATCAAACATCAACTCTACAAGACAAGGTGAGCAGTCCACATTTCTAAACAGTATTTCTAATGCAAAGAAATGTACAATCAGATGAGCTTCAAAAAGAGAAGTAAAGCATTCTACCTCTTTAAGAGTAGTCCAGCTGTTGCACAACTGCTTATAAATAAAAGTCATCAAGGGGACTTCCCTGGTGGTCCAGTTGTGCTTCCAATGCAGGGGGCCTGGGTTCAATCCCTGGTCAGGGAACTAAAACCCATATGCTGCAACTAAAGATCCCACTGCTGCAATAAAGATCACAGATCCTGTGTGCTAGAACTAAGAACCAGAGCAGCCAAATACATAATAAATATCTTTTAAAAGTCATCAAGAAGAATAAGCAATACGAAACGATTCAAAAACAAAGGACATCTTACAAAGGGAAAGGAAGTGGTTATCATATAGATTGTAGCTTTAAAAAAAGGAAAAAAGCACACCCATCTCTTACATGCTTCCCACGGAGGGAAATTAGACGGGTTCAAGAACAGAAACATGGCAAGAGAAAGCAAGTTACACCTGGAAACCCTCATCTCAAATAAGAAGCAACCCGTCAAGCAACCAAACCATAGATTTCCAAAGATAACATCAACAGTGGAAGAGGTGAAGACAATAACAACACTTAAGTGTAGACACTGTAACTATAAAGCTTCTAGAATATGATCTGAGAAAACTATACTGTTAATGTTGTGGCAAAGATTTCTTAAATGACACAGATTATGAAAGAAAAATAGAAATTAAAACTTCATCAAAATTAGTAAATCTTCTCTTCAACACACTTTCAAAACATATATCCAAATTGAGAATAAAGAACTCACAATCCAGTAAATCAAGCAACCAAATTTTAAAACAAAGATACAAAAAAGAAAGTAAGAACTTAAAAAAAATACACAGATGACAACTGAACACATGAAAACGCGCTCAACATCATTCTTTATTAGGGAAACAAAACCACAATGAGATACCATTGGAAGTCCTCTATTAGCCTAAAATTCAAAAGACTGACCACCCACATCAAGGTCGGAAAGATGTAGAGCAGCTAAAACTCCCATACACTGTTTTGGAGATTTGAAATAATATAATCACTTTGAAAAAGATAGTTTGGCAACTTATTAAAAAGTTAACCATACTCACTGATCTTACCCCTAGATATGTACTCAAGAGAAGTGAAAGCATAGGTCTACACTCAAGACTTGGTCAGAAAATGTAAACTCAAAATACCCATCAACAGGTGAAGGAATAAACAAACAGCAGAATATGCATGCAATGGAATATTACTCAGCAGTCAAAAGTAATAAACACGGATGACTCTCAAAATAAGCAAGCTAATTCAAAGAAATCAGACCCAAAGAAGTACACAGTGTACGACAACATTTAGATAAAATTCAAGAAAACGCAAGCTAATCTACAGGGACACAAAGCAGATTAGCGGTCGCCTGGAGACAAAGGGGAGCGAAGGCAGCTACCAGGGGCGAGGGGGAACTTTTAGAGGTGACAGGTGATCGTTCTCTTCTTGGTGGTGGTTTCCCAGTTTACACTCTTAAGTGTGGAGTTTTTTATATGCCAAATGTACCTTAACAAAACTGAGAAAAAATAAACATAAATGACAAGATGTTGTGTTTTACTTCCTGACTGCAGTATAATACCTCTTGGTTTCTCTTAAATAATAGAAAGGATTACGTATAACACACAGTTTACACAGAAATTATACGTTAGTGTACATAATTTACACAACTTTTACTGTTCATCATCTTTTAAAATCAGGAGATAAAAATCTAACTGTTTAGTACTATCTGATGATACAGTCTAGAAATGCTACAAATAGATCATCTTCTTGTAGAGCAGAGTTATTTTCTCACTAACTTAAGTATTTTCAAAATACTCTTATATTCATTCCTAGTAATTTTAACTGGCAATAGAGCCTGACATTTTAGCTGTAAATTTAGTATCAATATGATCATTACCATTTCACACACACACACACCACACACCCTATAAATTATAACATGCATCTCTTCAGAAACAATCTGCACTGCCAGAGTTTCACCAAGGCATAGAGTGGTTTTCCTGATGACTGGAAGAGACCATAAATCAAGCTTGTTTACAACTTCATGTGATTTGGGGGTCACTATGCTATTTCTCATATTCCCTACATACAGAAATCCTACTCTTTTTATATTTACACCAGTATCTGGTCCAAACCATTTTATGTCCAGCACAAGAAAAGATATGAAAGTAACAAAACACAGCCAGGCTGAATTTACCTAAAGGTCAGTTATCTAGTCAGCTCTGAGTCTGGAAGTTCTGAGTCTGGAAAACTCAGAGCTAAGCAAAGAAAAGTACTAATTTATCAATTTCCATTTGCTGTAACCCTTTTTTGGTCCAATTCCAGGGCTTGGGTTTGTCTAGTGTTTTATTTGGGGGTTTTTTGGGGCGGGCGGGGGTGTGTGTGACAGCAGTGATAAAAAGGTTGAAACTAAAATGATTAAAATGAACTTGGGAGTTAGATGAGGAAATTCTAAATCATGTAAGACAACTGGAAACTGATGCATTCATCACTCCACATTCATCACTCTTATTTTGCTTCATCTCACAAAGCAGAAGCAGGGGAGGCCAACAATACTGTTTTCTCTGATTTTAAATACAGCCAATGGAAAGAGTTATAAATGTCTTCATTTACAGGCAATAAAATGTATTCCAAATATTTGCTAACCTGAAGGTCAAATTATATACTCAAGAACAGAACTAGAGAAGAAGTCTGATTTATCTGCACACTACAAATATTCTGACTATAAAGAATTCGTAAGTTCAAGAGTTTATTCTTTAAAGGAAAGAAAAAAATACAAAGGACACAAAATAATCTACATACTCTATCTTACATTCTACAATCCAGGTAGGTTTACTCAATTACATAAAAGTAAAAGACTTGTAAAATGAAATCCATAGCAGCCACCACCATAAGCCAAGTTAGCTCTGACCTATATCGAAAATCTCATCCATTAGCACCAGGGTTTGAAAAGTTTAAATGACACAAAAGTATTCAAGATGTATTTGTCATTATGTCAGAGTTTGAAAGGTTTTTCACTTCACCATACTGCCTATAACTAAGAAGCTAATGTAAATTTGAATTTTACTTTACAGACATTTGGACAAGAATTACAAACAAAAATTTCTGAAGTATTATTTCATATAAAACTATATAGACCCTAGATAAAATAAAGGGGAATGGGAAAAGATAATCAAGACCTGTTTACTCACAAAATCACTGAACTGGAAACAAAACAAACTTTGGTGACAGGAAACAAAACTAAAAAGGACATTTTAGGATTCTATTAGTCACTGAGAAAAACAAAGCAATATCCTTACACCAATTTTCTGTGAGCAGGTTACGAACAAAATTAATTCTGAAAATACACCTTCAAAACCATGGAGGATCGCGAAGTCTTGTCAAGTTAGCTTAAGCTGATTAAGTACTAGGATTAGTACTCTAATACTAAATTCAGCAAAAGTTTCCCTATCTACTGATCAGTCCAGTTGCGGTATACTAAAATTATTCAATTTTTACAGGACATTTCCTGCTTGTAAATATCCTCTAAAACTAGGCATTAAGTTTCCATGTTAACATCTGTTTAGAAACTTTTAGTCTCTATTTTCACTGAGAATTTAGTCTCAAAATTCATGCTCCAGTTATTAACTGCTTATTATTAGTGAACAGGTTAATTTAAAATGTAACATATTCATTTTTACCGAAACGTAATAATGCATCAGGAAATATATCTTATCATATGAAATTCATTATTAAATCAAAGAGTTCTGAAAATACTAATTCAGAGGCTTACCAGCTGAAAAGGGAAAGATCCGGGACTTCACTCCTGAAAAATTAACAGGTAAAATTCAAACATGTCTAAATTATTAAGCAATTCTAAAAATTCGCTAGTCCACCTGTTGAAGATCCTTTTGCAAAGAGAAATACAATCATTCTGAGTCCCATACAGCTGCAAAATTTCTAGGAAAAATAAGACTTCACGATCTTGTCAATTTTAATCCACCTTTTCCTCCTTCAGCCATACTCTTGAGTCTAGACCCTCTAGTCACTGTTTTACAAAACTTACAAGATAACTGTTTCTAAAACCTTAAGCCAGCAAGCACAGAACAGAATGGAATTTAAGAGGAGGGCATTCTTAGTTCTCCTGAGAAGGATCATCTTTTTAAAACAGACACCACTAGAGAAGAATTCTATTTTGCAATCAATTGTTGTCTCCTGTGAGCAGAAAAGCACGTATCAACTTGAAAGGAAGAAAATCAAGAGACCTAACTGAACAGTAACAACAGACTATGCAAAGAATAAATGTAAAATTAGAAACTAAAGAGAGGGAAGTAAACTAGGGTTGGCAGTATTTCCTAGTCACTTACGAAGGTTTTTTTTTTTTTTTTTTTAATGGACATGTGCAAAAAGGGTAAACCAATACTCTATAATTATTTTTAAAAGGAAACAGGATTTTTGAAAAAAGAGATTAGCAGAATGGATTACACCCTAGAGGGTTCAATGAGGACCACAACAGCAACAGCAGAGAAGACCCTGCCTCTGAAAATGTAACCGCATGCACACTGCGCATGCTCATGAAAGCGTCCAAACTGAACTTGGGTAACAAACACAAACAAGAGGTTCTGGTACAAAATGACGCTATGCTAGAGATGCATACAACGTGCTTCAATGATCACAAAAGAAAAGAATCAAGGAAGGTTTCCCAAAAGAGTTTCCAGGAGCTGGATCTAGGCAGCTGTTAAGAGTCATTAGGCAGCACAACAGCATGAAAGAACATGTTGAAGGAACACTAAGTTTGACTGGAAGGTGCATGATAAGACATGGATGGCATGGATGAGCGGGTGGGTAGGAGAGCGCCAAACCGAGGTGGGCCTTCTATGTCATCTTTAAGGGAACAAGTCAATACCTCCTTGGACAACAAGGCAACCACCAAGAATTCTAAGCAGATCAGCTCCATCAGCCACATGTTTTCTGGACATGTGACATAACTGGCAGACAAGTCTCAAGGCTAATGCAATGGTCCAGGTGCAGGTCTCAACTATAAGCTTGTGATTAAGTACATGATTAAATAAAATATGAGATAATCAGGAACTAAATTAAGGTAGTAACAGCAGAAAGATAGGAGAAATAAATCAACAGAATTCTGTATCTGACTGCTACAGGTGGGTGTCTAAATTCATATATTCGGATTGCACGGCAAAATAGATGGCAATGCCATTTTCAGACAAGATTAAACAGAAAACAAAAGGAAATCCTGTGAAGTGGGAAGATCCATGTCAAGTGTAACTGCTATTTTAACTTTCATTAGGAATGTGAACTCTAAGATTCATTATCTATAAAATGGAAATATAACTATATACACACCATAGCCATGTAAGGATCAAATGAGACAATGCATGAAATGAACACTGTGCCTGCTATATGTTAAATGCTCATTAAATGGAGGCCCTTATCAGCATTATTATTGGGTTGAGTGCAGAACTGATCAAGTCTTTGAAGAGCTATATCCCACTGTCCTTCCTGTTACCCCCAATGAAGCTCCTTCTGGATCTGTGTTACATTTATAGTTCCGAGCTCACTCGATGAAGTTGTCCAATAAACGCTAAGCATGAGAAAGTCCAAAGTACACCTGTTCTATTAGAACCCAGCTTTGCCTTGGGGTATGATGCAAGCATTAACTATTTCAGTAATAATACAAACTTAAAAAAAAATCAGCAACATCTGATTGAGGTACAGCTGATTTCAATGCTGTGTTAATTTCTGCCGTGCAGCAAAGTGACTCAGTTATATATGTGTGTGTGTACACATTCTTTTTCATGTTCTTTTCCACTAGTTTATCACGGGGTATTAAACATAATTCCCTGAGCTATACAATAGGACTTTGTTGTTTATCCATTCTATAAACTTGTTTTTAATTAAATGCTATAACAAAGAGGTAAGTAAGAATACCCCTAGGGCTGCAGTACACCTGTCTTTACTTACCAAAAAAAAAAAAAATCATCTTCCACACTAGGTGTCTGTCAGGAAGCCCTTATCTTAAAGATCCTTAATAGGAGATTCACTGAATCTCTGTTTTGGTCAGTCTACAATGAGCTCGATTTATTTGGCAAAATCAGGGACAAGGATTTGTTAACTCATAAATGAAGAATTTCAAAATAAAAAGATTAACTATAACTTAAATAAGAAACTACATAGCCACATATAAACTCGACAATGCCAGAAAGTTTTCACAAATAAAGAACTCCTATTGAGAGACTGTGAAATGTGTATCCAGTGTTATACCTTGTGAGTGGAGGGTTAACACATTACAAATACATTATTTTCCATATATTTTAAGACAAGTATTTGGCATCCATGATATTTAAGGGTCATTGTATTATAAGCTACCAAAACTGACACAAATCACAGTATTTCAAAACTGGAGGAAACAGATACCATTCAGTTCTGTGAATTTCAGGGTATTTCAAGTGTTAACTGCAACCCAGTTTTACATTCCAACTTTGTACACAAATCTGTACATGTATGTTTTATTACAATGTATTATTTTTAAATTATATAACTGTAGCAGCAGACACTGTGTACCCTGAAACTTGTAAGAAAGTCTAGGCATTAAGACTGCCCCTGACAAAATAGTAGAAATGTTTGAAACATGACTATATCAAATTTCATCCCAAAAGTCAATCAGAATAGCTACATCCCACAATTCTCACACCCCTCCAATAAAAGAAAACAAACACTGAAGCAGAATTTCATGTTGTTAAGTATCACCAAGATCAGAAATGAGGTCTCTTTTGTAGGAGTTCTGATGGGTTCTTTGTGTAGGATTTATAGCCCTCAATCTACAGTAAAGATAATATAGACAGGAAGAGAGGCATTGTCAGTTAAATCATGCTGAGCCAAAGGACAACTATCTGAGAAGGCAAAGAGAAAACTAAGGGGCAAAGAACATTTCACCTACCTCCCCCAGTTATCACGCTTGTCCTGAGCACCAAAACATAATTCCCATTCTTATAAATATGCTTCAATGATGTACACCAAAGTATTTGTGTGAAGATGACTTGATAGCAACAAATTGGAGGTCCTGTGACTGTAACTTTTTAACTGAAGAAGAATCCAGAAGTTCCACAATGCACAAAGTGAAAAGAGAATCTACATATTATATCGCAGAAACTGAACACCTAATGATACATGTTCCACCTGACTCCACCCAGGAGACGACTGCCTTCTACTGCACCACTGCCTCGAGAGAGTCAATCATTCACAAACTCATTGCCTCTCACCACTGACTTTTAATGGTGGCATGCAATGTTCTTTCAAAGAATTGTGTAATTTTCTGAGTAAGTCAAGCGATGAACAGCACTTCAGACAAAAAGCACTTCAAAGAATATGATTTTAAGGCAGTCAGCATATATGGCATACTCTTAGCCCATTTTTATGGGTGTATTTAGCCAAGAGATAGAATGATAAACCCTCAGCTTTATGAGAAACATCACAAAGAGCAAAATGTATCACCTAGTCTATACAACAGGCTTATATTTACATTTTAAAACACAGGTGAACTGATTCAACTAATAATGACAGGATAATTCTGAGAGAGGTAGCTATTCAACTCTCATTCTATCACCACCCTCTCCTAATTTAAATGGCCCTAGATGAGGATGATGTGTTTCTCCCCTGAGGTGGAAAATGTGGAAGGGAAGGAATCAAAAGAATAATCAAAAGAATATAGTTAGAACACTTTGGTATCATATTTGCCTGTTTAATTACACTCACTTTTCTGTTCTATTCTACTAACTTGGGTATGAAATCAAGTTAAGTTATTTCAGTTTTCTGAGTCTCAGCTTCCTCAACAGTGAAAGCTGGAATAACAACTACCTCTCAGGATTGCTCTGAGTACTGTACTGGGAAAACAGACATAAAACTGGTATGCAAAATGTAAAGTACTATGCAAATACACTGTATTTGAGGATATCATCTTAGAACTTACAGTCCAAATGTCTGAGTGCCTCATGCAGTATTTTGCACATAAATGCTCAAATATTTTTCCATTCATTCAGCCATAAAAGTTAGTGCCCAAAGCTTTAATTCTGGAACCAAAGATTATCTCATGTGCTTCCTACATGTTTATTCACTAGTAATAATACTAAGAAATCAGCTGTGCCTTAGAATGGTTAGTCTTTTTAATTCAATACACAATCTATTGGAATAACAACATTACCACTAGTTATATACTTCCTACAGTATGTGTTCTGTGCCAGATCCGTATACATTCACTCATCTAATCCTTAGCATACTCCTACGGAGAAGCTACTATCCGTAACTAAAAAACTACAGCACAAGTTAAAGGAACACACCCAAGATTCTCAATACTGCATGTGACAGACCTGATGCTACTCAAACTTGGGTCCGACACCAAAGCCCTGCCTTTCAACTGCCACTGCCGCTCCTCCCCAGTATGACGCCAGGAGGGGCTTGTGGCTGCTGAGCGCTCGCAATGTGGCTCGTCTGAACTGACTCGCGCTGTGACTGTAAAACGCACAACGGGTTCTGAACACCTAGTATGAGAAAAGAAAGTAAAGTATCTCACTGCAATTTTATATTGATTACAAGCTGAAATCATATAATGGATTACAGAAAATATATTCTAAAACTAATTTCACCTAATTTCATTTATTGTTGCTACTAGAAAGTTTAAAATTACTTGTGGCTTATAATGCATATACCGGACAACACTGATTTAGAAATATTATACAGGATTTTGTGAATCAGAAGAGCACAGTTAAATGTTTTAATTTTTAAATTAATTTTTACTGAATACAGTTGCTTTATAACGTTGTGTTAGTTTCTCTGTACAGCAAAGAAAATCAGCTAACATATACAAACTGGGTTGGCAGAAAAGGTCATTCAAGTTTTTCTGTACCATGCTATGGAAAAATCTAAACAACTTTTTTGGCCAGTCCAATGTATTCCCCCCCACCCCCTTTTGGATTTCCTTGCCATTTAGGTCAACACAGAGCCCTGAGTGGAGTTCCCTGCGCTGTTCAGTAGGTTCTCATTAGCTAGCTATTCTATACCCAGCAGTGTATATGCTTCAGTCCCAATCTCCCAATTCATCCCGTATCTCCTGCCCACCTTGGTATCCCATCTGTTCTCTATTTCTGTGTCTCTGTTTCTCCGTTGCAAGTAAGTTCATCTGTTCTATTTTTCTGGATTCCACATATAAGCGATGTTATACGACAAGAGCACAAGACAACATTAAATTTATAAACACAGTATGTTTTAGAGTATACAGGTACTTTCCCATCTTGACAGCTGTTTTAATACTAAGGCAGTTTTACCAGGGCTTCCCTGGAGGCTCAGTAGTAAAGAGTCCACCTGCCAATGCAGGAGACGCTGGTTTCATCTCTGATCCAGGAAGACCCCACATGCTGCGGGGCAGTTAAGCCCGTGCACCAGAACTACTGACCCTGCACGCTAGAGGCCTGCAGCGGCAACGCCTCAGCCCGCGTGCCGCAACTACTGAAGCCTGCACGTGGAGAGCCTGTGCTCCACGACGGCAGAAGCACCTGCAACGGGAAGCCTGTGTATCGCAACCAGTGGTCCCTGCTGCCACAGCTAGAGAACGCCTGCGCAGCAGCCAAGACCCAGCACAGACAGAAATTAGTAAATATACAAAAGTAAACATTAAAAAAAAATCTAAGTGTAATCAGCATAAACAGAACTTTACATTTCCTTAACCTAAAATATGATTTTGCTCATTTAAATTTCAATTTCTACAATCAGGTAATTATTTTTAAAATTTTCTATCATGAACATTGGTTTTTCCAACTACAAAACTGATACCGGCTCATTAACACTACAGAAACTACAGAAAAGTACACATACAAAAAAATCCCATCATCCCACCAAACAATATTTTGATCAGTCATTACTTCTAGGTATGTATATCAGATGAAATCACATGAAATAATATTTAATGTGGGATTACACTTTATCATTTTATAACTTGCTTTCTCTAATAAATTAAGAGCATTTTCCTTTATTACACATTATTTCTCAATTTTTTCCCTTAACTTTTTGTTGTTGTTCAGTCACTTAGTCATTTACAACTCTATGTGATCCCATGGACTGCAGCACACCAGGCTCCTTTGTCCTTCACTATCTCCTGGAATTTGTTCAAATTCATGTCCGCTGAGTTGATTTTGGAGCCCAAGAAAACAAAATCTGTCACTGCTTCCACTTTTTCCCCTTCTATTTGCCATAAAGTGATGGGACTGGATGCCATGATCTTAGTTTTTTTAATGCTGAGTTAAATTTTTATTTGGAATTATATATTCATAGGAAGTGGAAAAAATAGTAAAAGGTCCTATATAAACTTACCTAATTTCCTCAAAATTGCATCTTCCTGATTATAGTACAATATCAAAACCAGGAAATTTGCATTGCTGTAATACATGTAAACAGTTCTATGCCATCTCATCACACATGTGGGTTCATGAAGCCATCACTACCATCAAGATTCAGATCTATTTCATCACCGCAAGTATCTCCCTCCTGCTATCTCTTTACAATCACATCAGTCTCCCTCCTTTCCCCATCATCCCTAATGCCTGACAACCATCAATCCTGTATTTCAAGAATGTTACTAGCATCCTCCAATAGCTGACCTTTGGAGACTGGCTTTTTTCTCTCAGCACAAGGGCCAGCTGGGTGCATCAGCAGTTTGCTCCTTTTTACGACCTGAGTCGTCGTCCACGGTACGGATGCACCATTCACACTCTGAAAGACACTTTTCTTTCCAGTTTCAGCCTGTTACAAGTAAAGCTGCCATGGACACCTATGAACAGATTTTGTGTGAATACAAGTTTTAATTTCCCTGGGATAAATGTTCAGGAGTCAAATTCCCAGGGCATCCGGTGAGTTTTATAAAAAAAAAAAAAAAAACTGCCCGAACTTTTTTTCAGAGTAGTTGTACCATTCTACATTCCCACCACCATTGTATGAGATCTCAAAACATTTTTAAAAGGTGCAAAATATTTATAGCTATTTGACAACTTCTAACAATTCCATGCTGATTCCTACGTGGGTAACTTCATTTTTTGTTAAAATGATGCCATTAGTATACATACACAAAAATTTTGGCATACAGATCACCAAAATTCCTATATAACAAATTATTGGGTAACGAGATACAAATATTTTAAAGACATTTGCTACCAAATGCCATAATGACCTTCAAAAAACTTAAATCAACATACACACCACCCGCCAATGGTCTGTGAGAAAGTTCACTTCCTGGTCTTGCTAAAATATATTTTTCCATCTTTAATTTCTTACTTGCAAAAAACATTATCTTGTTTGGTATATATTTGAATAATGGGAAGGCTGTATACATTTCCCACATTTCCTGACTTAATTTGTAGTACTTTCATAAATTATCTGTTCATATTCTTTGCCAACATTTTACTGGAATATCGGTGCATTGATTTTAAGACCTGGTTCTGTCTCTCTGACTTATGGTGCAAAGAAAGAGGTGTTTAAATAAATATATGTGAAATTCAAGATAATGTTTTTTCCAAGCATTAGTAATGCAAGATAATCACTGATTTTAGGATGCAAAAAATAAACTAGTTTACTTGATATGGTCCCCCAACTTATCAATACTCCTACATTCCACACAATGTGGAGGACTCGATACTAATGCCAGCTCTGGATTAAAAATATACTTCTTAGAATGTTATCACTTACTTAAGTTCACTTTAAAATGCCAAGACATAATTTTTCCATAACAAACATCAAAAGCAATCTTCATGAGGACTGGCTGGTTTTCTCTTTAAAGGAGAATTTAAGGTCATCTAAACCAGTTTTCAACGTATGCTCCCTAGACCAGCAGCATCAACATCATCTTGGAACTTGTAAGAAATGCAATGCTACCCCAGACCTACTTAATCAATAACTGAGAGCCTACATATGAAATCTGATCTGTTCTTAGAAAGCAATCACCAGGTTTGCTTTCTCCAACTAATCACCACACATGTGATATTTTAAGACCCAATAAGTTGATGAAACTGGCATCCTACAGCACCCTTAATTTCTTGTCCCTTCCAAAGGCTTTTGAAGTGTTCTCTTCAATTGTATTGCTAATGATCTCAAATTATAGAGAAAATGTTATGAATAAGTTTTAAGATGCTTCTTTTACACTCCCCCCCGCCCCACTCCTAGTTTCTTTCCCAATCAAAGGATAATCTACATAGATTTTCTAAATTGACTGAGGGAGGAAAGGAGAGGAGCAATAAAGATCTAATTATATTTAAAAATAAAAATTTCAGCTGTTTACCCTGTGATTTTAACTATACACAGTCCTCAACTTACTGATGGCTCACAACTTAGGATTTTTCAACTTTACAATGGGGCAAAGTGATACACAGTCAGTAGAAACCACTTCAAATTTTGATCTTTCCTTGGGCCAGAGGCATGGGGTACAGTATTCTCTGGTGATGCTGGGCAGAAGGCAGGTCCCACAGCCCCCTAACAGCCACAAAATCAGCAGGACAAACAACTGATGCACTTACAACCATTCTGTACCCAGACAACCATTCTATTTTTCACTTTCAGTACAGTATTCAAACATTACATGAGACATTCAACAGTTCACTACAGAACTGCCTTTGTGTTAGGTGATTTTGCCCAACTATAGGCCATCATAAGCATTCTGCAGTGTTTAAGGTAGTCTAAGCCAAGCTGTGATATTCAGCAAGTTAGGTATTTTAAATGAATTTTCAACTTTCAGTGTTTTCAACTTATGATGGTTCTGGACATAATCCCATTTTTAGTCGAAAAAGGTCTGTACTTCTGATTTCTGAGTTACACAGGGGTTTATTTGCAATGCCTTTACTGAGAATTCATCTTTGGCATCCATCTGTGTCAATCACTGCATAGAACTGAAATTACAGCTAAATAAATAAATGCATGAGCCAAGTCTTCAACTTAGCAGTAATTAATTCAAATAACAGCAATGTATACCATGTACAAGGTGCAACTATCAAGTTATGGGTATGTTAACACAGTGGACAGCATAGCATAACACTTTCAACAACACTTAAGATGCTCTGCAGCCATTTTTAAACTGCCTTTAGGTGCCAGCTCACAAGCACACTCTAGTTCCTTGTTTAGTCGCTAAGTCGTGTCTGACTCTTGCAATCCCATGGACTGCTGCCTAGTTCCTTATCACACCTCAAAACTGGTTTTACACAACATGATTGATCCTCTGCTTTATTAGCAGACTTCTCCATATGACTTTTGGCAGCTTAAATCACCAAACGTGCAATAAGAAGAGAAGAACGGTCCCAGTTACTGTTTAGGTAAGTATGCTCCAGCTCTGAAGACCAAAGCCACTCCAGAAGTACTTTAAGTGTACAGGCCAGGGTCTCCAAGGTTGCAGTCTGTGCTTAATTTCTAGAACGTGTTTAGGAAACAAAACCAGAAAATGAGAATACTACTTCTTAAGGACATACTTTATAAAGACAAATTTCCCCTAATGCAATAACTTTACAGACAAAACGCAAGCCCTAATGTTCAAGAGTATGTATTAGAACTCTAACTGGAACAGCTTTAAAGGCAACTCCAATTCAAACTTCCAGTCTTCATCTATTGTGTACACATTTACTGAGCCCCTACTGAGCGCCCCGGCACTGGAACACATACATAGAATGATGTGAAAAGAAAGGTCATGCCCTCAAAAAGGGGAAAACATAACAGGTAATGAAACAAAAATACAGTTCAAATGTTATGAAGAGCTATACATGACTGTACGGCACTGGAAAAAGACTTCCCAAGACCTCTAGAAGGACAAACAGGAGCCAGCCAGGCTAAGGAAGGAGGCACATCTGAGAAGAAATCCAGAGGAAAAGAATGTGTGGAGGTATGGAAATGAGACAGTATGGTCCATATGACGAAAACCAAGCAGTTTGGTATGAAACACACAAGTGCTGTGTGTGTAGGGCAGATGGTGTGGGGGCAGGCTGCATCCAGAAATTCTAAAGAAACAGTGAAGGATCAAATCAGAAACCCTTTGTGATGGTAAGGATTTGGACTTTACCCTAAGAACAATGAGAACCAGGAGATAATCTAAGCTGTCCAAGTGGCCCAAGAACCAGTTGGATCTGTCTGTCACGTGTATTCATGCATGGGGGTGGTGACAGGTGGTTAAAAAACAGTATCTGGGAATTATCAGGCTGTAGAGAGAAGTGGGAAGGTACGGGTGACATCTGAGTGTGAACAGTTAAAAAGGAGAAAGCACAGAACTAACTTGTATCAACTTGTACAACAAAATCCATGTCAAGAACCAAAAAGGCATAGTTTAAATCTCAGGTTCAGTGAGGAGGTCTTCCCCCAAATACCCCTCAAAACAGGGTCTCCACCTCCTCTAAAAATCACTGCCATTCACAATCACTGGTCATCTTTTTATAGTCTTATCTTTTCAACAAGCTTGTGAGGTTCCTTCAGAGCAGGAATTTTCTGTTTATTTAACCAATGCCTTGAAATATAAATGATTGATGAACAATATTACTCATGACAGGCAAAAGTTTACTCTATTTATATACTCTAGAAAGTTCCACATACCAGGTTTTCTTCCTTGCACCTAATGATATGTGGATTTATGCTGCTGCTGGAAGGAGATGGCTGAGTTCAAGTATGTAGGTAGTGAACAGAAGTTGAAGAGATTCTCTCTCTAGAACATGTCAGAGGTCTGCATGCAGTTAAACACTTAAGATGTTCTTACGATAAAACAGCACTGGTAAAATAAGCAAGAACCACACACAACATGAATATTCACAAACCTAAGAATGAGTGTAAGAAGCCAGACTCAGAAGTGTACATACTGTAAAGTCAAAAGCAAGCAAAACTCATCTCCAGTGTCAGAAGTAAGGACAGGGTTGGAATGGGGGAAGTGACTGGAAGGGGGCCCAAGGGGCTTTTGGAGTCCTGTTAATATTGATTCTTAATCTGGCTGCTAGTTACACAGGTGTGCTCACTTTGTGAAAGTTCATCAGGTTTTAGGATTATGATCTGTGCACATCTCTGTATGTATGCTACAGTTCACGAAGTTCACTTAAAAATAAACAAGCAAAAAAAAAAAAAAAACACCCAGGAGAGCAAATGATAGGAAGTATAAAAGATGTCACAAAGAGAAAAGACCCTGGCGATGCGGCAAGAGGGCAAATGAGAACCACAGTGACTGCAAAATGTTTTAGTTCGAGTTGTAAAGAGGCCATCTGGAGATCCACTATTTCCTCAAGTTCTAAAAAATTGACGTGTTAGTGCTGATAACTATTTTGCTAAACTACATACAGTTAGTTGGAATTTCTTCAGCATCTATGAAAGCACACAATAAATATATGATGCATGAAAAAAATCACACATAACTGAATCCATTTAACATTTTTTGAGTAACAGTTAACCCTTACACAACATGGATTTGAACTACACAGGCCCACTTATATACGGATTTTTTTCAATAAACACATACTACACTACACATTCCGTGGTTGGTTGAATTCACAGCTGCAAAACTGAAGACAGCCTGCAATGCAGGAGACCTGGGTTCGATTCCTGGGTCGGGATGATCCCCTGCAGAAGGAAATGGCAACCTACTCCAGTACTGTTGCCTGGGAAATCCCATGGACAGAGGAGCCTGGCGGGCTACAGTCCACGGGGGTCACAAGAGTCGGACACGACTTAGCAACTAACCCACCACCACCAAGGCAGGTCCTGGAACTAATGCCCTTTGGATACTGAGGGACAACTGTTACCAGCTACACACAGAGGCATGGGAATCAGCACCCCTCATCTCCCAGTTGTTCAAGGGTCAAATGCAACAGGATATACTGGCATGCTAGCTGGCCAGACTTTAGTCTACAAGTGCAACTAAAAGTTCAGTCTGGGCATGAACGCTCGAACTCTGTAAACTGTCCCCAACCAAATGAGCTAAATGGTGCAGGCAAACCTCTGAAAAAAAAAGTTATCCCCTTGTTTGAGAAGAAAGCAGCATCAGTGTTTCCTAAAACGGCCAGGGTGCATCTCAATACTATCTGTAAGGCAGTTGCTCCACCCAGTTCTCACCACTCTAGTTCCCTATCCTGCTCCAATTTCCTTGGAGCACTGATCTCCAGCTGAAATTTTTCTTCTGGTCACTTGTTTATTTTCTTTTCCTCTCCATAGTACTTTAAGCTTCATGAAAACAAAGATCTCACCTGTCTGTACACCACGTACACAGAGCCCAGATGACTGTGAACTCAATAAAAGCTTGTCAATCACAACTACCCAGGTAATTTATTGACACTTTAAGGTCACCAAGTATACATGAGATCAAGTCAGTACCAATAAATCAGTTAAGTCCAGTGTAACAGCAAACACAAAATAAATTATCACTTCGTTTCTGGGTTAAGAATAATCTCTAAACCTGCACCCGCTTTTGCACCAACTATGAGGCAAGATTGCGGGGGAGAAATATCAATAACCTCAGATATGCAGACAACACCACCCTTACGGCAGAAAGAAAAGAGGAACTAAAAAACCTCTTGATGAAAGTGAAGGAGAGTGAACAAGTTGGCTTAAAGCTCAACATTCAGAAAACTAAGATCATGGCATCCGGTCCCATCACTTCATGGGAAATAGATGGGGAAACAGTGAAAACAGTGTCAGACTTCAATTTTTTGGGTTCCAAAATCACTGCAGATGGTGACTGCAGCCATGAAATTAAAAGACGCTTACTCCTTGGAAGGAAAGTTATGACCAACCTGGATAGCATATTTAAAAGAAGAGACATTACTTTGCCAACAAAGGTCCGTTTAGTCAAGGCTATGGTTTTTACAGTAGTCATGTATGCATGTGAGAGTTGGATGGTGAAGAAAGCTGAGCATCGAAGAACTGATGCTTTTGAACTGTGGTGTTGGAGAAGACTCTTGAGAGTCCCGTGGACTGCAAGGAGATCCAACCAGTCCATCCTAAAGGAGATTAGTCCTGGGTGTTCATTGGAAGGACTGATGTTGAAGCTGAAACTCCAATACTTTGGCCACCTCATGCGAAGAGTTGACTCACTGGAAAAGACCCTGATGCTGGGAAGGATTGGGGGCAGGAGGAGAAGGGGACGACAGAGGATGAGATGGTTGGATGGCATCACCGACTCAATGGGACATGGGTTTGGGTAAATTCCCGGAGTTGGTGATGGACAGGGAGGCCTGGCGTGCTGCAATTCATGGTGTCACAAAGAGTCGGACATTACTGAGTGACTGAACTGAAGAGGCTGAAATGTTTAACAAAGTTTGATGATTTGGAAGATGGATAATTTTCTATGTACTTTATGGAGAAATTTTATGAAAAGGCAAACACTAAAATAAAACCAGTGCGGAGAGTTCCTGGCGGTCCAGTGGTTGAGCATCCACCTGCCGATGCAGGGGACATGGGTCCAATCCCTGGTCTGGAAAGATCCCACATGCCACAGAGCAACTAAACCCATCCTGCAACTACCGAAGCCAATGTACCCTACAGCCTGTGCTCTACAACAAGAGAATCCACCGCATTCAGAAGCCGGTTCACCGCAATGAAGAGTCGTCCCCCACTCTCCGCAACTGGAGAAAGTTCAAGCATAGCAACAAAGGACCCAGGGCAGCCAAACATTAATAAAAATTGTAAAACTTAAAAAAACAAAAACAACAATGTGGCCTAAGCAGAACCGCAGTGGCAGATGACCCAGAACTATGGGCAAGGAAACCCTGCTCCACTCTAGATGAGGCCACAGTGGAGACTCCCCAGCTTTCTGGGAGTCTTCCTATCTGAAAAGTATCACAGGATGATGCACTTCTGAAGCTTTCAGCAAAGACGAAAACTTTTCATGTTTCGCTAAATATGTGCACTTTCCCCCTAAAACTTCTAAAGAACTTCATGACAAGTCAGGAGACTCTGAGTTTTCAGGGTATCTGAATTTAAGGGGAGAAAACGTCCAAAGTTACAACTGCAAAGAATCAGGGAGTTCCCAGACAAGGGAATTATTTTACACAGAGACAACTGAGTACTACCAACCCCCATTCAATATCCTGAGCACCAGGCTTTTTTTCCTTTTCTTTAAGGCCACACCATTTTATTACACACCTAACCTCACTTTTACTCATCTGTAAAAGCTCTAAATAGAGTACACTTTTCAGGGGGATAATAGTCAGTGCAGCACTATTATCAAGGCACCACTAATCAAGAAGAGCTGCAGCAGTATCTTAGTAATTTTTTATTTTACAATATTTATTTACAGATAATTGCATCCAGAGAATTAACAAGACCAAAAGTGAAATACATTTATCAACATGTCTGGGAAGTTATTACCCTGTCCAATACTCAAGAACTTCAACTTAGAAGAACAACGGTTAGGTAAATTTGTTAGTTTGTGGTTTTGTTGGTTTCTTTCCCCCTTTTAAAAGCTGATATCCTCTTTCATGAGATTTGCAAAGTGGGCTGGGAAATACTACTTAGGCTATCACCTAGGGAAGGGATAGTGTTTCTTCCCACTCACCACCACCTTCCATACACACTCCTTTATCTTCTACCTTGAAAAGCTCAGGGTACAGCAACATGGTGGGAAAACGAACATTTCAGCTGCAGGTGCCTCAACTACTGAAGCCCACAAGCCCTAGAGACCGTGCTCCACAACAAGAGAAGCCAGCACAATGAGAAGCCCAAGCCACCCAACTAGAGAGTAGCCCCCACTTGCTACAACTAGAACACCAGGACAGCCAAAAATAAATCACTCACTAAATAAATAATTTTTTAAAAGTGTATCACAGAACAGGCATAAGGAAGCCATTCACAGCGATAGAAATGTTCTATCACTTGTGGTGATGGCTGTATAGTCAATTTTTAAAATTACCAAAAATCACTGAATTAAAACTTCTACAACTGGTGAATCTTCTAGTATGTCTTAATAAAGCTGTTAAAAAAAAAAAAAAAAAGAGTGGAATGAAAAAGTTGGTGAAAGGAGTGTATTTAAGGACTAAAGAGATGCAAAACAAATCCAAAATAAAGATTTCCACTGCCCTCTGAACCTCCAAGTAGCCAACAAAGTATTGCCTCTTTCTTCCCTTAACAGATTCCTTTGGAGCTTCTGACCTTTCATTCTGCTCTATGCTGCTACAAAAAGAAAAGGCCTTCTGAATCATTTTCATGACTCTACCTGGAGAATTAAATTTATCTGGTACACATGGCAATAATAGTGAAAGATGGCAGGTAATTCTGGAGAAATCAATTCTTCTCCAGAAGAACTGAAGGGAGGGGAGTTCCTCTAATTGATGCCCAAGCCAGATTGCTCAGACCTCCTGTAGCATTTTACACATACCTCTCTTAAAGCCTTTATAACTTGGATTATGGTCATTCCTATACATGTCTTGTGAAGTGAAATCACTCCGTCGTGTCCAACTCTTTGCGACCCTATGGACAGTAGCCTGCACCAGGCTCCTCCATTTTCTAGGCAAGAGTACTGGAGTGGGTTGCCATTTCCTTCTCCAGGGAATCTTCCCGACCCAGGGATCGAACCCAGGTCTCCTGCATTGATAAGAGACGCTTTACCGTCTGAGCCACAAGGGAAGTCCATAGATGTCTTACCAACCTTCTAAAAATCCCCCTTCCTGTCTTCAATGTCTTAAGCAGTAATCTTTCACATCCTAGTAATTTAACAAATGTTCTTTGGATGAGCGACATTATTTTCCAAATCAAACTGAAGAATACCAATTCTATTCTCAAAGAAAATCTGGATCCTACTGGACTACCATTAATTCAAAGCTGACTTCCTTATTTGATTGACAGACAGATGATGGCAACAACAATGACATGAATGATGAACAAACTCCAGAATTACCATTAGCTACCCAACTGTCAAGGCTGTTATAAAATATCAGCTCAGAGCAATAAAACCCAATTTCTGTACCAGTCAGCAGATTAGAAGTCCTTTAATTACTTAAAAATTATACTAAAACTCAAAAAAATTTTGCTTATTACCCAGTATCCAAAACCCAGCAAGTTTTCTACTGCCGTTAATAGCACGTCTGATTAAAACTACGCAAGGCATGGGACTTCCTGAGTGATCCAGTGGCTAAGACTCAACATTCCCACTGTGGGGGGTGCAGGTTCGACTCCTGGTCAGGAACTAAGATCCCACATGCTGTGTGGCAAATTTTTTTTTAAATAAATAAAACTATAAAAGGCAGAAATGTCAAACCTTTGTTGAATCAATTAAATTATAAATTAAAAAGGCCTGGAGAAAGGACAAAGCAGTAGTAACTAGTATCACAGAGAAATCAGCCAACAGTTACTACACTGGGTAGCACAGTATGAAAATCTGTGAAATTCACCCTTCTACAGGAAACCCATTCACAGCATAGGAAGGCCAAAATGTTATTTGCCTTCTTATTAATGACTTTTAGAACAGTTTTTTATAAAGACTTTTAGATCTCACACACCAAAATACTGACAACAACCAACACGAAATTAAGTTATGTAAAAGTATCATGAGTTGGTTAAGAATCTAAATCCTCAGATCTCTTAAATCTGTGTTCAAATCCTATACAACCACAGACCTCAAAAAAATCATATTCTTAAAGACAATAGGTGGGTATCGTGTTCCTGAAATACTTTTATTAAGAATTTAATATATTTGTTTAAAAAAACTTAATTCTAATGTTGTCATCTGTGGGTCTGAAAAAATTTTAAACATCTACATTGTTTTTAAAATCAACACCTTCCACGTGCTTCCAAAAGTTGATGAGTCAGGTTTTTCTTAATACATGTAGAAACTGAAATGCACTTTGTTATCAGATAATTATTCCCAGCAATACACTGGATGTAAACTTTTTGAATTTGCTTTAAGTTTCTCTTCACCAGTCAAAGTTCTCAAGTTCTCAGGAGTTTCCTAGTCATTACTTCAACATCATCTACGGTAACACTCAAAGCAAAACCACAATAAAGAGGTTTGGCCTCTGAGGGATTCTACACGTAAAAAAACATTACTCAAATAAAATACAATCACTATTGCTTTAAATAACAAATACATTTCTAAACTTTCATGTCATTTGATGGAATTCCCTGTTTTAAGTAGCAAAACAAGATCTACTGAGCTCCCAATGGGTGTTTCTAGCTAAATCTGCTCTATAATAGCACCAAATATTGATATGAATTTACTTTAAAAAGTACCTATGGGGAAATACTTTTAGCCCTGGAGTATTTTTACTTAAAGGTCTCATTACGTACAGTCAGTGAAATTCACAGAAGTGTTCCACCAGTAATTGGACCAATTCATCCCAGTTACATTCTTTAGGTTGCTCAATATCCTATTTAGTCCCAGGTATAAACAAAGCAACCAAACCCTAACAGGACACATTCATTTAGTCAAAGAACAACATTCAGTTAGAACTGTGCAGTACTACTACACGGTCACGTTGGAACATTATCAATTCAAAAACAAGTACCTGATGAAATGAAACTTTCAGCAATCAACTTTAAAGATGCACAGGAAAATCACTCATTCCATGTTACTTTCACACAGACACACACACATTCCCCCAATGTCTGCCCATTAAATGACATAAAGAATAGTTTAACTTCAAGCTAAAATCACCGAAACAAATACAAGATAAAGTTAAAAGATGACCGAAAGACTTAAAAAATCAGCTTTGACATTTCATTCAAGTATATCTAAATGTTAAATCTGAAGTAGTTCAACTCTTTTTGATACTATACACTTTACTACCTCCACTAGAATGAAAAGGAATTCCTTCAACATTCTTTCATTACAATAAAGCTCTAAACACAAACTTCAATATAATCACACTGTTCATTACACATTTTCCAAAAATCCGTCCTCCATCACCATCCCTCATAAGCTAATCAGAAAAGAACAGACACACACAAACTGGCAGTTCGGTCTTTCAAAAAATGCACGTTATCAAACCCCACCATTTATTGTCAAGTGCAAGGGGGTTAAAAAAAAGAAAGACAGCTGCAGTTCAAGACAGGAAAAACACAACAACCCCGTTACTGTACAACCACCACCAAATTTCTCAGGGAAGAGAAAAATAAATCAGGATAGGCAAATTAAAAACATTCTGCACATGGCAAAAATAAAAGGTCCAATGTACTACAATCCATAGCAAAAGTACTGCTTCCTGTCTTTTGGAGCCAATACCAATAAGCCAATGGACACAAGTGTCAAATAAATCCAGCGTCTGTTTGAAATAAGATGAAACCTGGAAAAATTCTCTCCCATAAATCATTCAGTGAACATAAGGGTTTGCACCCAACATGAAACTACACACAATCAAAACCACACATCAATCCCCCCAATCCGCAAATGCAGAAAAAGCTGTAATCAACAAGTTGGAAAGAGGGTAGGAAGTAGAGCTCACAACCCTCTCCCCAATCTTGATTTAAAAAAAAAAAAAAAAAGTCCTTTAACAAAAGGTAACAGAGATCTTCAAGTACCTGGTGGAGGTGCCTTTCCTCACATCGCAGATACTGCATTTAAAGGCTTCGGCGCTGTTTCTGAAGGTGCAGACGCTACAATCCCAAAAGCCTTCGTCTGCGGCAGGTTTTGCTTGTCTTTTTGGCCTTCAGAGGAGTGAGGAGTGGGGGAAAGGGGAGGAAAGAGTCAGGGAGCAGGAAAAAGAGGGAGCGACAGCAAAAACACAGGCGCTGGTGAGCCGTCGTAATTTCCCAGGAATCCGGCGCTGGAAACTTCGCTAAGACGACCACCCACCCACCCTTTTCGGGCCCGAGAGGAAGGACCGGGGGAGGGGACGGGGCGCCCCCACCGGCACCCTGCAGCCTCCGGGCCCGGGCGGTGCTGCCTCGCACAGTAGGCGGCGGCGGCGCCCCGGGAAGGGCCGCGGCGGGCGCAGGAAGCGGGCGGACTTGTGGACTTGAGCGTGGGGCTGGGGGGGCCGGGAGGGGAGCCGCGGGCCGGATCTGGAGGGGGCGCGCAGGGGCAGCCCGAGGCCGGCGGCGGGGAGTGGGCTGGCTCCTTCCCTCTCCCCTCCCATGCTCGCGCCCTCCCTCCCTCCCCACCTGGTTAAATCTCCCTTTGTCTGGGAGGAGTGGCGGCGGCGGCGGCGGAGGGCGGCTGAGGAGGAGCCGCCATGGCTGCGGCGCGCACGGCCGCCGGCCCCGAGCGGGAGCGACACCGCCTCCCGCCGCCGCCGCCACCGCCCGCCGCCGCCGCCTCCCCCCGCCCCCGGATCTCCATCTTAGCAGCGCCTCCCCCCGCCCCGGGTGGCTCCGGGGCCTAGTCGTCGCCGGCCCCCGCCCGCCCCCAGCCCTCCCTCCCCTTCCGCCCCCTCGGCTCGGAGCAGGTACCTGGTCGGGCTCTTCTTGTCGCCCATGGTCATGGATGGGCTGTACCCCCGCCCCCCCCAAATCCGACACCGGCGCTGCTCGGAGGAGAAACGCCGTCCGGGGAGTCGTCGCGGACCGGCCCCCCTCCCTCCCCCGCGCCCGCCCGCCCGCCCTCAGCCGCTGGGGCTCGAGCTCCGGCCGCCGCCGACGCCGCCGCTGCCAGTCTCCGGACGAGACTAGTCCCCGCCAGCGCCGCCTCCGCCGAGTGACTGACGAGGGGCGGGGCCGGGCGCCGCGCGTCACTCGCCGGGCGGCCAATGGGAAGGCGGCGGCCGGCGCCGCGAGGGCGGGGGCGGGGCGCGGGGGAGGGCGGGGCGTGGTGGACGTGGGCCGGGCCGTCGGTGTGCGTGCCCCGGAGTGTGTGCGCGCTGGGGGCGCGCGTGCCTGCTGGTGGCCCCGCGGCCCGGCGTGGCGGAACGTGCGAGCCCGCCAGGGCGCACGTGGCCGCGCCCGGGTACCCTCGCTGGGCTTTGGCCCCCGCGCGGCCGCCCCGTAGGGCTGTCGCCGGGCCCCGGGCCCCGAAGCCGCCCCGGGGAAGTAGTTGGGCGCAGTTTGCGCGAGCCGGTGGGGCTTTCAACCGCCGCGACGCTCGCAATGCCTCGAGGCTTGCAGTGCCCCCGGAGCTGGCAGGGCCTCTTTTGGCCCGGGTTCCCCCGCGCCCTTATGCTCCTCTGCCACGCGGAGCTTTGTACCTGCCTTTCATAAATTCCCAGCCTCCAGTCGATAACACCGCCCCGAAGCCCCTTCCTAAGCCCTTGACGCAGGAGGGAACTGTGCAGAAGAGGTGTTGGCACAGCTAAATGTCCCCCAAGGCCAGACACTCAGCTTCTGCTTGAACCCCCGAGTCTAAATGGGGCGTTTCCCTAGGGAAGTTACTGTTCAAATGCCAGCAGCCACATGTCAGCAGTTTAAACCTTGTGCCTCGGTGCCATTCTCCTCCTTTGGTTGTTTGGCAAATTCAGGGACGTAATGCACGAAAAGCAAGCAGGTCAGTACCTGGCACTTAGAAAGGACCAATAGAAAGTGGTGGTTTGAGAACTATTATAACTAGGCCTGAGTTGTGCACCATTTCCCCTGCTTTAGAAGCTTCTTGGAGGCCAGGAACAAGTAGTACCCTTTCCTTTTTAGCCTGCTCCAAGAACGCTTGCCAAATTGACTTGAACGTGACTCAGGCCCCTCTGCCCTCACGCAGTGGGGAATCATGGTAGAGGGAGGACCCGGATGATAAGATAAAAGGCTTGACTGGGCTGAAGCCCTGGGTGGGGGTAGGGACAGGGTCAGAGGATGATGCTAGAAATTGAGGGGTGGGGATAGGGGCGTGGAGGGAAAATAAGAGGGGCCTTCGGCTTCCACTGAGATAGCTCCCCTCCCCCCAGTTTATATGCAAACACAGAATGGGCTGCTATCAAGGCTGCCCTATAAAAAGGAAGCGTTCCAGGGCAGGAGACCAGGGAAGCTCACTTCCCTGAGACAGAGTACCCACGGAGCAAGAAGTCCTAGGATCAGTCCAGGGATTAGAAGAGAGAGAATAAAAGAGGGAGGGAATGTGTCAGTGATAACCTTGATCAGCACAAGGTGTCCTTTCTAGGGAGGCACACCCTGGAGGGCCAGGAGGGACAACACTGTTCAGCCAGGGTCAGCAACCTCCCAGGCCAACCTTCAGGGAGAAAAGGAGGAGAGGGGGAGGGAGGCATGGGGCTGAGGGCCGAAGAGGCCAGAGAAAGACAAGGGGCATGTACACAAGCCGTGGCCCAGTGCCCACAGCCTTGGCCTCTGGTGTCTGCCTGGCATGCTCCCAGGACTCTGCCCCTAGTGTGAAGGTACAGCGAGAAAAAGGGAATTAAGAAATCCCAGCTGGAGGGAAACTGGGTAGCTGGGAGCCACAGGTAGTGGGAAGGACACTGACTTTATTATTGTTTATCTAGAGTAAAACAAAACAGGAATTGTTTTGATAGCTCCATGAATTTTTACATGTATCCACTACACCTTTGCATGCAACATCCAGATCAAGATATAGAATCTTTCCGTCTTTTCTCCCTGCAGACTAGCTTTGCCTGAAGATCATACGGTATGTACTGAAGTGTTTGGCTGGCAGCTTTTGCTCAAGAAAATATGTGTGGTATTAATCCATACTGTTGCCTGTCCTAGTAGTTCATTTTCACTTGCTTAAGTGTGTAGAATACCACTGCAAATACACGGTCATTTAGCTATCCACAGGAGACCAACCTGTATTTCTGTGTATTTGACCTGTTTTACCTTTTTTTAAAAAAAGAAAAAGATTCAAACCCAATTTGAAGAAAAAAGAAGTTCCAGAATAGAGAACTAGTTTCTGGGAACATATCAGACCCACACATCACACCATGTGGTTGTAACTGTAGAAGCTTTTAAGTTCATTCACATGTTGGAGGTAAATATCTACTGAGAGTCTCCTTGTGGTTACAGGAGCCAGACAAGTCTACTCCATGCTGGAGAACAGCATGTCTCTAGACAGAGCATCAGACTATGATTCTAGAGCAGTGCATTCAACCTGAGCTGGGTGGGGAACAAATCTTCCACCATGTTACTTGGAACTAGTGTGAGGTGAAGGGATGGATGAGAGTTGGCAGAGAGCCACCCTCTTGCTGGTGGCTATCTTGAACTTCCTATCAAGGTTTCCTATCTTGAACTTCCATTTCATATTTCACTGGAAGGAGAGGTTCTACTGCTTTAAAACTATTAGAAACCCATGATTTTAGAATGCACACTGGTCAGAAGCACTCTCCAAGAAATGTCTGGTGTAAATGATTCCATGGATACACAGGGCAGATAAAAAGACTACATTTGGACACTTTGCTTCCTTCCTCCTTATTCACCACTTCCATTATGCTGACTGTTCCAGGAATGTCATGTTCCCACCACAGGGCCTTTGCACTTGCCATTCCCTATGCTTGGAATGCTCTTCCTCCACACCCCATCCTGATAATGACATTTACAGATGCCTTACCTCCTTCATGTCTTTGCTCAAAAGCCACGTTCTCAGTGAGGTTTTCTCAAGTCATCTAATCTAAAAATATTGTCCACCAGCCCTCTACGTGTTCTTTAACTGCCTTACTTTTTTTGTCTTTTGCACTTATCACCGCTAAACATACCATGCCGTTTACTTATCTTGTTTAGCAGATCTTTGCCCAGTAGGATAGAAGCTCTATAGCAGCAAGGATTTTTTTTTTTTTTTTTTCTTTTTCTCTCCCACACCACCATCCCCACTCCAACATACACACACTGTTATATATAAATGCCTAGAACAGTGTCTGGTAATCATGCATTGAAGAGGATTTCTTTCATTTAACAGTAATTTATTGCACAGCAACTTGGTGCCTTGCCCCTTGCCAGGGACAAGAAGATCAGATAAACAAGATAGACTTGATTCCTGTTCTTGTGGAGTTTGCGTTCTACTTGAGAAGGCCGACTTTATCTGAGTAATTAATTATGATTGTGACAACTACTGCAAAGTACAGGATGCAAGGCGAGATTGCCTAGAAGAAGACAAAGGAAGAACATTCAGGGATGTGGAGCTTTGAAGAAGTCCGAGGCAAGCAGCTGTACCAGGAGGCCTGCAACAGAGGAGACCTGAGACTGAAGATGTAGCCCTTGGCTATGTCCTGTTTGGTGGGGTGGGCTAAGGTGAAAGTACAGTCTTTATCCTAAGTGCTGTTGAAGCCACGGATGAGTTTAACAAGACTCTCTGCTGGGGACTGTCTGTGGTCTGCTTTCATGAATGAGGGCCTGGGAGAGGCTGAGCCCCTTGGAGCTGGGACACAGTGGGAGGATTAGATCTCCTTGGGAGTTGAACAGGAAGGCAGTTCATAAAGAACTTTCCTCCTTTCTTATGCCCAAGAAAGATGCAAAACTACTGGTGCCTGTCAAAGGAAAGGTCTGAAATGTTATCAGCTCAGCTTTCTCCTGTCTTTACTCCCAGACAAAAAACCTAAATACTAAGACTGGAACTTTAAGTGAGAGAGAAAAGCCTTTCTCCAATACCTTAGGGCTTGCTCCCTCCATGATATACCTTCCTTTAGTCTGAGTGCAAACTATAGTTTGGGGTGAGATTGTCCCAAATCTGCAGTGAAATGAGAAAGCTAAAGGGGTAAATGTATGAATACTATACTAGATCCAAATAAATTACCAATTAGTTGGTTCTCGGCAAACACTATTTTTTATTCTGATATTATGTCCTGCCAATTTTTTTCATTTCTTGGAGGTTTGGGTAATTTAAATGCTCCTTTTTTTAATGAGTGTTGGCAATAGTAGATGGTATTTGCCTGCTTAAAATGTCCTCAGTTGACCAAATCACAAGTGGACAATTCTCTGTTGGCTTCCTAATGCTCTCTCCTCACTAATTTTATCTTTGATATTTAAAGTGTACCAAGATCTGAATAACTTTAAAGAAACATTGCAAGATAGTGTTATTGAGTGAAACAGGAAGAAAAAACCAGTATCACTTAGTGAATGAAAAAGTCACCCAAGAAGGACAGAAGCTAGGAAGATTAAGATTTAGATCGTAATTGCTAAGATTTAATGCCCTACTTTGCACTGAATATTCCTTCAGTGGTTTAAGAGAAAACATTGTTTCTTGAAGCATCTAACTATCTACAGTATCTTAGGAACTGGAGAAAACCTGGCTCATTTCACTGAAAAACTCAGGCCTGTGCTGGTACCACTGAAGACATCTGTAGAGAGTTACTGAAGATAGGATTAACTTCTAAAGAAGCAACCTTGGAGTCAGAAAGAGGTGGAGCTTCCCAGAACATCTGTGTTTGAAACTTAACCAGAGTTTTCCACGAGCTACACTGTCACCTGTACACATGCTCATCAGAGAGAGCAAGTTTTATTGATCCGCTTCTTGCACCGTAGGCAATATCATGTCACATTTACAAAAATTAATTCAAAATAGGTGAGACCTTAGTGCAAAACCCAAAACTATAAAACTTCCAAAAGAAAGTAAAGAAGAAAACCTTTATGACCTTGGATAGACCTAGATTTCTTAGATACAAAAAGCAAGCAAACAAAACCACATGATCTATAAAAGAAAAAGTTGGTAGCTTGGACTTCATCAAAATTAAAAACGTTTGCTCTTTGAGAGACACTATTTAGAAAATGAAAAGTCAAAGACTGGGAGAAAATATCTGCAAGACACATAGTTGATAAAGGAATTACATCCAGGATATATGAAGAATTTTTATGATACAATTGAAAAACAAGTAATCTGATGAAACATGAGGAAAAGATTTGAATGGACATTTTGTCCAAAAAAAGTATGAATGGTTAATAAGCATGTGAAGAGACACTCTACATCATATTCATTAGAGAAATGCAAATTAAGCCACAGTGAGATACCACTCACTGTACCTTAGAAAGGCTTAAATAAAAAATCCTGACATTCCCAAGGGCTGGGGAAGACATGGAGCCACCCTCAAACAACACCGGTGGGAGTGCAATATGGTATGATTCCTCTGAAACAACAGTTTGACAGTTTCTTACAAAGTTAAACATACACTTACTATATGAGCCAGCAATCCCACTTCTAGAAATTTACAAAGAGAAGTAAAGACATATGTTCACACAAAAACCTGTACTCAGATATTGATGCCTCATCACCAAAATTTGGAAACGACCCAAATGCCCTTCAGCTGGTGAATCAGAAACAATGAGCCATAGGTACCTCCCCACCACAGAATACTACACAGCAAGGCAAAGGAATAAACTCTGGACATATCTGTGCAGCACAGGTGAATCTCAAATGCATTATCCTGAGTGAAAGAAGCCAGTCTCCAGAGGTTTCATAGGGTGTGATTCTATTCAGGTGACACTGTGGAAAAACCAAAATTACAGGGATGGAGAACAGATCAGTGGTTGCCAGGGGTGGAGAGAGGATTTGACTACACAAGGAAGAACAGCAAAAGGGAATTGGGGACGCAATGGAAGTAACTTACATCTTGATTGTGGAGGTGGCTAAGACAAAATACGTGTCTACAAAACTCAGATCTAGTCAACCAAAAAAGTAGCTATCACTGTACATAAATTGTACTAAGTCACTTAAGTTGTGTCCAACTCTTTGTGACCTTATGGATGGTAGCCCACCAGCCTCCTCTGTCCATGAAATTGCCTAGGCAAGAATAGTGGAGTGGGTTTCCATGCCCTCCTCCAGGGGATCTTCCCGACCCAGGGATCAAACCCACGTCTCTTACATCTCCTGCGTTGGCAGGTGGGTTCTTTATCACCAGCACCACCCGGGAAGCCCATATAAATTATGCCTCAATAAATCTGACTTTTGATCATTTGGAATTGAAAAGGTCCCCAAGCCCCCACATTCCACATTGCCTGCCCTCTTTATGGTAATAACCGCAAAGCTACACTTTTGTAGTTTTGCTGCATGCCTAGCACTGTGGGTAAGCCTGTGCTTTCCTAGGTGTTCTTTCCAGTAATTCACCCAGTTACTCAGGCCGTAATCCTTGGAGGCATCCATGACTCATCTCTTTGCCTTATACCCTATCTCCCGTCCATCAGCAAATCCATATCCTGAATCTGACCACTCCTCTTCATCCCCATTGCTATCACTCCAGGTTAAGCTGGGATCACCTTCCAGCCTTCTAAATGGCTCCCTACTTCCCTCTTGCTCCTGGAAGCTGTTAGGATAGATTCAGTTAGGTTATGGTTACAGTCCCCAAATCATGATTCATCCTGATGAAGGTTGATTTCTCACTTAAGCAATGTGGCCAGCTGCAGCTCTGTCCACCTCCAGACCCAAGCTTCACCTCCAATACTGCTGACTGCTGACGCAGAAGGAAAACGAGCCCTGGAGGGTCTCATACTGGCAATCGACTGCTTTCCCTGGAAGTGACACTTGTGGCTTCTGTCCCCCCAACTCGTTGGTCAGAGTCTTATAGCCCCACTTGGCAATAGGGAATGCAACCCACTGTGTACCCGGGAGGTGCAAGAAATACTTGGCAATCAGCTTAGTGATTACCATGATTCTTTAAAGTCTCTTCTCCAAACAGTAGTCGGAGGATCCTTCTGAAATGTAGATGACAGAGTCACTCCACTTGCTCAGACTCCTCTAATGACTTCTCATGACACTTTGGTTAAAATTCAGAACATTTTTTTCCCCCTAACATTTTCTTTCTGTCTTTACATTTAATAGTCTTCATTTTATCAATATAAAATGTATCAAAGATGTTGATCTTTTCTTCTTAATCAATTTTGAGATGACAAAGTAAACATTCTGTTTTTATTCCAACCTCACAGTACATAAAAAATTAATAAATCATACATTTTTTGAGTGATTCATGAGCTAAATGGAATTAATAACTAAAAATTACATATAGTGCTTTAAAACGGTATGAAACCCAGAATTTTGACCCTGGTCTTCAGGCCTGCTGACTTCATCCACTTCCAACTCAGCGCCTCTTGCAGTTTCCTGCCAAGTGCAGCCATCCCTTAGGGTGTTTCTGCCTGTTCTTCCCCCAGATATTCCAATGGCTCCGTCTCTCTCATGGTCCAGACATGGGTCTAAACACCCCCTCTTCAAAGAGAACTTCTCTGACTAAGCCATCTTACCTGGTATCACCACCCTCCCCCACCACCCCCACCAGTGCTGTCTCCTCATTATGCCTTACACATCCTGGCATAGCATGATGTATTATTTGTTTTTGCCTGATGCGTCCACTAGAATTTAATTTCTCTAGGATGATGGCTTTGCTTCATTCTGTATCCCTAGTGCCTAAAAGAGTGTAGGAAATGTTCCTACACACAGTTGTTGTTGCTGTGTATTTGCTAAGTCGTGCGTGACTACTCAGAAATTACTGGTGGAATGAATGAAGCACTTTTACATCTGTTACCCCATGGAAACCCCAAACACCCCAGTGAGCCAAGAACTATTATGGCTGTTTGACAGATGAAGAAACCAAGTCAGCGAAGTGCCCAGAGTCGGGGACAGGGTTTGAATTCAAACTCAACATTGATTCCCCAGCTCCATCCCTTCATCTCTGCCGCTAGAGCACAAGCTTCACTGAAAAATAACCGTCGGTTTTGGAGGGAGCCTGAGGAAGGTGGCAGAGATGGAACTTCAGGTGGTCTTTTTTGACAGCATCACAGGGTCCTCTTAAAGACAAGGAGGTTCTCTGCACCAGCATATCTAGTTTATGGTCCCATGTTACTGTGAGTTCTTGCCAAAGCAGACAAGCCACATGTGCCAGGACCATGGGACTGAATGATACACATCGGCACTGCTGCAGTTGGTTGGGGCTTCGGAATATGCAGAGCAAGGGGTCTCCGTGACGGGTGTGATTTCCTGCATTGATTCAAGTATATCTACTGATACCTTGGGCCCAGAAACTGATTCCCCAGCAGCTTGTTTTTGATGCTTGCACTTCCACCCTTAGAATCACAGTCATAGAATTTTGAGAATGGAAAGGAGAGTCAAGACAATCCATCTAGTTTTGTCTTTTTAGGGCAGAGGCAAAAACCTGTGGGTGTGGAGGTTATGCAGGGTTTCACCCACATTGTGCCCTTGGTCCTCACAGCTATCCTCATGTGAGTTATCATCCTCTTCCTCAGAATGAAGATGCTCCATGAAGATCAGGCAAGTCACAGACCCCTGAGCAGGTTTTAAACAGGAGCTTCAAAACCTGCTGCTCTGAGAGCAGGTCCTCACTACTAAACCACAAAAGAAATCCCCTAAAGCCAAACACCCTGGACTTCATTTTCAAGAATTAGATTAAGAGGTTCCCTTGCAGAACATGTATGTAACGGTGGGATTTATTTACATGCTGTCATGGACTGAATTGTGTCCCCCACATAAATTCATATGTTAAACCCCAACCCCAGTCACCCCAGAATGTGACTGTATCTGGAGAGAGGCCTTTAAAGCAGCGTTAAAGCTAAAATGAGCCCATTAGTGTGGGCCCTAATCCAATCTGACCAGTGTCCTTGTAAGAAGAGGAAGAGACCCTAGAGATGTATATGCACAGAGGAAAGGTCAAGTGAGGACACAGCCAGGAGGGAGCTGTCTGCACACCAAGGAAAGAGGCCTCAGGAGAAACCAAACCTGCCAACATCTTGATCTTGGACTTCCAGCCTCCAGCACTGTGAGACAATACATTTCTGTTGTCTAAGCCACGCCCTGACCCACATCTGTGGTATTTTGTTACAGAAGCCCAAGCAGACTAATATAGTGTCATGAGTTTGTGGGCAGTAAAGAGAGGCCACAGCAGGATCATAATAACCAACATACACAGAGTACTTACAGTTGAGATGGTAAACAATTTAAGATTTTTTGTTTTGCTTTCGTTTTCTGAGTTTTTCTTTTGGGGGTAGGGGGTGGTGGAGTCTGACCCACTAGACCACCAGGGAATTCCCAATTTAGGTTTTTTAACTCAGTGAATGTTAACAAAAACCCTGTGAGGTAGGTTCTGTGATGGAGCCTCTTTTATACAGAAGGAAACTAAGACAAAAATCAGCTGTCCTGAGCTGCACATTTGGAAAGTGGCAGGGGCTTCCCAGTTGGTGCTAGTGGTAAAGAATCCAACTGACAATGCAGGAGACGCGGATTCAATCCTTATTGGGGAAGATTCCCTGGAGTAGGCAATGGCAACCTGCTCCAGTCTTCTTGCCTGAAAAATTCCATGGACAGCAGAGCCTAGCGGGCTACAGGCCATGGGGCCACAAAGAGTCAGACACAACTGAGTGACTGAACATGCACACACACGCAGGGATGTGAACCCAGGAGTCCTGGGTTAAGTTACTTATCATCATTCCCATTTTCCAGATGAGGAAACTGAGACTCAGAAACTTGTCCAATTTCCCACAGCCAGGGCGTGGCAGAACCAAATTCCAAATTCTTATACTTCATCATTAACTAAATGCCTGGAACTCAAGAATCCTGGAAGTCACTCATTGGAAGGGGTGGAGGGACCCACCTGGTGGGTCAGGACAAAAAGCTATGGTCTCACTAAATGCACCTGCAGAGGAGAGGCATCTGATATAGAAGTGTGGGCCACATGAAGGTTGAGGGGAGGTGATAATGTCCAACCAGAATCTGGGCAGGCTAGGAGGAGGGACATTGTCTTTGAGGAGCACTGTTTCTCGCCTCCTCTTCACACCCTTGCCTCCCCGTGGCTACTGCCCATGGGCAGAGATGCAGCAACTGGCTCCAGGTCCCTCAAAAAGGAAGGCAGCTGGCAGGACCCATTCGGCTCTCCCTGACTCCAAAGTCCTCTCTTACTTTTAGCTTTAGATTTTAGCCTACTTACAAGGCACCCACCACGTGCCAGCTCACCCAGGTGCTGACAGCCCTGGGAGAGAGGCAATGGCAGGCCTCATCTCCCGGAACTCATGGGCTGAGAGAAATGAGCCTTGAGCAGAAAATGACGGGTGGGGGAAGGCGGCAGTGGCCAGGTGATTGTAACTGCCCTGCGTTCTCTTGTCTCCTGGCATTTCCCCCCTTTCCCAAGCAGCTAATTCCCTGTCTGAAAGGAAGCGATGTGACACAGGAGAAGCAAAAAAGGCCTGTCAGTCTCTGTCTCTTGTGTTCCCAACTCTCCATGTTCCCGGGGAAGCTTAGGGGAAGTATGGAATAAGCAAATCTTCAGAAGAAGAAAGCAGACAGAAGTTTTATTTTTGGGGGGCCACACCATGCAGCACGTGGAATTTTAGTGCCCTGACCTGTGTCCTCTGTAGTCAAAGCACAGAGTCTTAACCACTGGACTTCCAGGGAGGTCCTTGGAAGTGTTTTTATGAGACAAGAAAACTTCCCAGGTGCCGCAGGAAAGACAAAAGGCAAAGAGGTAATGAGATGGAGAGGGCAAGGGGTGAACAGCAGGGGTGTCTGTCTGCAGACCCCCAGGAAGGTGGCAAGATCTCAAAGCAGGTATGGGGCTATCTATGCAGATATAGCAAAATCCACCTTGTAGAGATTCCAGGGACCCAGCATGGAACGGGCATTGCCAAGATAACACCTAGACTGGAAGCGGCCATGAAGAGAAAACCAGGGATGTCTCTGTGGAGACCTGTGATGAACAGATGCCCTGAGACCAGGGAGTCACGCTGCTCAGCACCCTGACACCAGACTGTCTAGAACTTGAATACAATGCTGGAGAAAGGGGAAGCACCAAATGGACCTAGATTGAGTTGGGATGGGGGTTCAAGTTAAAATCAAGAAGAGAGAGATAAAAATAAGGAAAGATATTGTTCTCACATGACTGAAATGCACATCTGCTATGTTATATTAGAGGCAAAGTAAGGTGCATGAGAACAGCCAGCCAGGATTGTCTAGGGAAACAACTCAGGGAGGACATCTGACATTGAGGGAACCAAACGTACAGTGATGCTTGGCTCGTGGACCACAGATACAGGTGCGCTAGAACTCAGAGCATGTGTGGAGTGGTAGAAGTGAGAGTCCAGAGAAGTAAGTCCCATCTTGAAGCATCTAAGAAACCATGTGGATTGGAAGGATTTCATCTTGAAGACAAGGGTAGACTGTTGACACATTTTAATCAAGGAAGTTGCAGAATCAGTACTCTGTTTTTAAAATCTCTTTGAGAGTAGTATAGATGGTGGTGACTTGAGTCAGACTGAGAAAGGGGGGCAGTTAACCAGTAAAATGACAAAGAAAAGAAAAGGAGAGGGTTAATGGGAAGGAAAAAGCGAGAGAGTTTCAACAGTAGAATCTCTTGGACTTAATTCATGATTGCACTTTGTGGGTGAAGCAGAGGGAGGAGTCAATGATGATGTCCAGTTTTCTGACTTGGGTGAATGAGTCAATTATAGTGATATTAACAGTGATAGAGTGTTATGAGAGGAGGCTGTTTGGAGGAGGAGATAATGAGTTGAGTTGTGGATATGATGAATTTGATGTTACACTTAGGATGCTTTTGGCTGCAAGTAGCAACAAAAAAAACAACAAAAGAAAAGCCCATACAAACAATGAGAAAATGTATTATTTAACACAGTTGGAAGCCCCTGTCCTAGTTAAGGTGCCATCAACTGGTCCTTAAAAACCCAAGTTCCATTTTTCCCTTATGGTTGCTGATGGTTGTCATTACTCCAGTATTACAAGGCAATACAACATCTAGAAGAAGAAAAGGAACCATTTTTCATCTATCTCTTTAAAAGGGAGAAAAACACTTCCTAGACATTCTCAGAACTCTCTCCTGGCAGAATCAGGTCATGCACCCACTCCTTAAATAATCCATAGGCTTTGACTAAATATCTGGAATGGAGTGGCCTTTAGTGAGTTTACCATCACCACCTCTACAGGGTGACTGGGGCATATGCAAACAGAGAAATCTTGGAAAGGTGGATCAGAGGACAGATTTTGGCTGAAGATACCACAGAGGGGCTGTGAGAGGAACGCTGTAGATGAACTTCTGCAGGGATGGGGCAGAGAGAGAAACAGGGGCCAAACAGAGGTCTGGGAACAACAGTATTTAGGGGGCTGCCTGGGGAAGAGAAATGACTGTGTGGTAGTTTAGAATTTGAGTCTGGATTCAAAGAACCCCAGATGGGAATTCCAGTCCTGTTACTTATCAGCTATGTGACCTGGGGTGAGGATTACTTCATTGCTCAGAGCCTTACTTTCCTTGTCTGTAAAGTGGAACCATTAAGTCCTAGCTCCCAGAATTGCTGTGAAATGTTCATAAGAAAAGACTCAGAGAGCCCTGTGTGACTTCAGCACACAGCAGCTGCTGGTAGCCACTGATGGAAAAGAGAAGGGCCTAGGATGGGGTGGTGCTGTTGACGGCACAGGGCGAGAGGATTTCAAGGAGGAAAGAGTGGGCAATTATGTCATCTGCTGAAGAGAGGTCGGGTCAGAAGTGGACTGAAAAATGCCCTTTGGATTTAGCAATTAGAAGGTCACTGGTACCCTTGACAAGAGCACTTTGAATGGAGTGCTGGGGTTGGAAGCCAGGAAACAAGGGGTCAGCAGTCAAGACCGGAATTCGAGTTGCTTGGCTGCCAACATCAGCGTCCTTTCTGCTATGCCAGGAGCTCCTTCATTCTGAAAATTCCTGTTTTTTTAAGTCTTGCCTTAAAAATACTCATTCAGAGAGCAGTAAACAGTAGGACTCCACAATCTGTGAATGAAACAGCCCCTCTTCATCATTTTTTTATTTTTGTGTGAATCAAGTGAAGGTGGTTGTTTCCTTTCATTAGAAATATGTTGCATCCTTTTGGAGGGTTTGTGTTTACATTACCATTTTATTGCTATACGGTTCTTTTTTATATAACATATTTTGCAACTGCAAAAACAAACAAACAAACAAAACCCAAACAACATATGTGCTTTGCATTAAATTCAAAAAGTTCAAACCCCTCTCACTTTGTGCACATTTTTGAGGCAAACTGTGGGATTTGGAAAACCCTAGAAGAACCATGCAATTTGGCAAATCCTCCTTTAATAAATGATAGCAGTTGCTTTTGAGACTGATTTGGTCATACGGATCATGTTTGTCAGGGCTGTCATTAAAAGCCTAACATTTTTCCTGTTGCAGAATGTCTCCAAGTAATCCAAACGTGGGCCGTGGCTGAGCACGGTCAATTTCATGACCTCCTTCCTGCTACCCACCTCCCCCTCCTGGCCATCTCAACTCCCCAGTGGATGATCCCTCATCCCTAGCAACAACTGCAGCTGCTACTGTTTCTTGACTCTGGCGAGGAAAGTGGGCTCAGGGCCAAGTCTACTGTCCAGGGCTCCCTGTGGAAGATGCTGGAAGAACACCGCACACCCTCTCACTGTCCATGACCCAAGTCCATCACCTCTGCCGAACATCTGGATTGCAACACACTGAGATCAGAGGTGCAGCATGTCGGTCTGCGCCCGGCCTGGCTGTTTAAACGGGGCTGACCTAAAATCAAACACCGGGCCCCGCGCTGTTATCTATGTGGAGGGCTGGATGCCAAATATAAATATTAACTTCGGCATCTTCTCCCTATAGGCCTTTGTGAATTTTAAAAAATGCATATTAACCATCTATTGTGCAGGGAAAACCACCCAACTCTTCTGAGTCCTACTCTCTTTGCCCAAGCAGGCTGCTCTCCCTTTTGATCCCTGTTTTGAATGTTTGGTTTTTGGGTTTTTTTTGTTTTTTAATTTTTAAAAATTTTTGAAGTAGGATGACACATTTGCAGGAGATTTGTAAAATACAGAACAAGGTTACATATAGTTCCAGCATGTATTACAATTACTTTTTTAAGTCGATAAATTAAGATTTTTAGTTGGAGTTCCAATATCAAGCTCTCAAAAATTAATAGAATACAGAGAAGTAGAAGGATATAAAAGACCTGAAAAGCACTGCGAACCAGTCTGAATGTCTGTTTACTTGAATAATATCACAACTCCTTTCCAGAGGAGCCCACTGTAGCCTCCTGTATTTCAAGTCATCAGGTGATGGGCCTGTTGCCGGGGTGGTGTTTCCCATCCCCAGGAGAGGCTACGAGCGAGCGCCATATGTTATTAAGACCTCTCAGAATTCATTGCCAGAGCTGGGAGCACAATCAGAGAAGAGCAGGGCAAGATGGGGCCTTGAAACAGAAGTCGGTTCTTAATTCTCAGCAACTCAGAGACCGTCCTCTTTGAAGTCAGCTAAGGAAGATGGATGAGCGTGTGTGGAGGGTGTGGCTGAGAGCAGCCGGGGGCAGAACAGGTGTAGCAGTTTAAGAAAAAGGGAGATCATGCATTTCTTGGGCATGAGAATGGACCTAGTTTTCCTGTTTCTGGAAAGAGGCCTAAAGAGAGAGGGCATGGTTTAATTTCTACTTACAAAAAATTAACAAGTTGGCTGTAATTATTATCCAATGGAATAAGTGCTGGGGCACATACACAATATTATGGGGTAAAGAGAAAAAAAAAATTTTAACATTCACTCAAATATTTGACAAAAGTTTCACCAGGGAAGGAGTGTTTGAATGGGATCCTTCAGTCATTCCTTCACTCAGCAGGTATTTGTGAGCCTTACTGTGTGTTAGCACCACACGGGGCCCTAGGTTGAGGACAGGAAAGGTGGCTCCCATCATGAAGCTGCCTCCTTCATGAAGCTGCATGGCATGCCTCTTTGGGGACAGGCCCTGTGAGATGCCCTCTTGGAGATAAAAGTCTGTTGAAACAAATGAGACAGTCAGAGAGGTCATTCTAAAAATGTGCCATAGGTGTTACAATGGGGAAAGAACAGGGAGCTATGGGGTGATAAGAAGGAAACCTGATCTAGGTCAATGGCTCCCAGTGGTACAGAGGGTTGCATTTCATCCTCCAAGAATATTTTACAGTCTCTAGACACGTTTTTCTTATCTCAACTGTGGGGAGAAGGGAGATGCAGGCATCTAGTGGGTAGAGGCCAGGGAAGCTACTAAACATCCTATGATGCCCAGGGCAGCCCCTACAACAAGAGCTATCCAACCCTAAATGTTAACAGTGCTGAAGATGAGAAACTCTGGTTTAGTCCCAGGCTCAGGGAATGTTTTGGGGAAGAAATGCAGTTGGATTTAAGAACTAGGGGATAGTTCAGAACCCTGGGAAATGGGGGTCTGGCATGAAATCAGAGGACACAGTAAAGGGAAAGAGGAGTCGAGCTGAGGATGCAGGGAAGGTAGAGGGGAGATGGTAGGAGATGAAACACAAATCCCAGGCTGTTCCCAGAGAGACTAGAGGGTCTGCTATGCTACATACTGTACAGTGTGGACTTTATTTGGAAGGCATGATGGACTGATACAATCTCCCACCCACACCCCCTTACACACACCTCTATCCACTTGGAAAATTTCAAATCCAGCGATATGATTCCATTTGCTTTGAGAAAACCCACTCTAACAGTGATGCAGATGATTGGAGAAGGGAGAGCTTGGAGGCACATGAGCGGCTTTCATGATACAGAGAAGACAAATGGAGACGGAGGCCACGAACATGAAGAAGCTGCCACAGACTCCTGAGAGTAGAGGCATTCTTATACTCCATGATTAACTGAATGTTGAGAGGGAAGGAGTGCTGAGGATGACTTTGAGATTTCCAGCTGAGGGCTGGTGTGAGTAGTGAGGTGTGTCATAGAGGAGAAGTAATTTGCAGGGGACGTAGTTCACTTTAGCAATATGGTGTTTATAGTCCTGGGGGACATCTAACTGAGCACATTTTTTGCACAGAGAGAAAGGTGGATTAGATGCTGAGGAAAGACCTGCACTTGGAAACACGTTTATGGTGGTGGCTTGCGTCTGTGGAGGCCTAGAACTGGAGAAAGCATTCAGGGAAAATGCCTAGAGAAAGATGAGAAGGAAAAGGCAAAGGGCAGGATGTCAGGGTTCATCATAGTTGAAGGACAGGAAGAGAAGGGAAAACAGAGAAGGGACCAGAGAAGTAGAGCAGTGACATCTGCCAAGGAAGAGACTCACTTTAAGAATAAGAAAGTGGTCAAGCTGTCCAATGGATCAGGGGTTCAGCAGGATGTAAAATTAGATGAAGCTGTTGGACGTGTCAGTCAAGAGGTCATTGGTGACCTTTTCAAGAACAGTTTCACTATAACGGTGAGTGTGGAAGTTATTTAAAGACACTTGATTATCCAAATGTAGAAAAGAAAATGGAAGCTGAATGTCTTTATATGTAGGCAAAATTTGTATAGCAGTCATTTTCCAGACTTGGCAAACAGAAAAGGAGGATATCAATTAAGTAGCAGAAAATCAGATTCACAATAGGCCAAATCATAAGAACAGTTATTGTGTATTAAAATAGAAATTTGAAAGCAAGCATCCCCAGAGTTAGTCTAGCAGTTTAGCAATGTCATTAGGAAGCTGGCCTCTTTTTTTTTTTTTCCTGCTCTGTCACCCTCATGCTTATAACCACATGGTCACAAAATGGCAACTGCAGCTCCAAGCATCACATTTTCATCTGAGAGTACCTAAAGCAGAAAGGAAGACAGCAGTGGCCAAAGTGAGGCTCACCCCACACTACTCTCTCCTTTTCTTGGGAGACTTTCCCTTATATTTCATTGGAAACTCAATCACATGCCTTCTTCTAGACCAGTTAAGAAAAAGGTAAATGGGACAGCCATAAATGGCTTACCCAAATCATGATTCCTCCCTCAGGGTTAGGCACATGAAATATGGCTGCTGCTGCTGCTGCTAAGTCGCTTCAGGCGTGTTCGACTCTGTGCGACCCCATAGATGGCAGCCCACCAGGCTCCTCCGTCCCTGGGATTCTCAAGGCAAGAATACTGGAGTGGGTTGCTGCCTGAGTAGAATTGGTGTTCTGTTTACAAGAAAGAAGGGCAATTGACAGCTGGGTTGGCAACCAGCAGTGTTTGCTGTAAGAAAACATCCTTTCACAGGGAGAGAATAGATCATGGGGGAGCAAACCAGAGACTTTACAGAATGGGACAAGCCCTCAGTTTAAAAAGAACAGTTAAATTTTACATTTGATATTCACAACAGAGATGTTGACAGAAGGCTGATTGCTTTGGAGATCATACACAGGGCATCAACAAGATGTAGGCAATAATTATGATGATGCTGGCCATAAAATACTCTTACTGAGTGCTTACTATATGCCTCACATTTTACATTGATTATCTCAGTTAATCCTCAAAACATAAATGAGATAGATAGATGTTATTAATATTCCCATGTTATCAAAGAGAAAATTGGGGTGTATAGCAGTTCAATAACTTGCCCGAGGTCCCTAGTAACAGCCAACTCAGGGCTGTCTCTTCCCAAAGTCAGTGCATTCACTGACTGCCTCCTTAGGTTAAAAAGAAGCCACTGGGAAGTTTTACTATATCCCAGAGGTAGAAGCGATCGTATCTAAGAATGGAAAATTTGCTGTCACGAGCTTTCTGTCTCCACCAGTGTTTTGAGTTTTCAGTATTTCATTTTTCCACACAACTTTGCATCCCAAGTACATCCAATGGACAGCCCATTCCTTCCAGCTTTGCACTCTTGTTTGCAAGCTCACTGGCCTAACACTGCACTTCTGGGGCCTGGAGACCAAGAGGGAGAGGCATGCTCATGGCTAAGTGCACATCACGGTAGCCAGAACTTCCTCCTGGTATGAGAAGCAATGCAGACAAGGTTTGGGGGACTAGGATTGAATTCTGAAAGCATTCACATGGAGTACAGGGGACCTCCAACAAATGGTGACAAAAACTGTCTCAGGTGTTCAGCAAGTTCTCAACCAGAAATTAGTTTCCCATCTTGAGATGTGAGAAGAACTGTCATTTATGGATGCAAATGTTCTTGGCTCTGTCCTCACTATTTTACATGTGTTTTCTCACTGAACCTCCCAATGAGGTTATGGAGAAGAAACTTATTATCTCTGTTTTTCAGATGAGGGAAATGAGTCTTGGAGTGTTTAAGCATGTTGCTTAAGGTTATAGAGCTGGTGAGAGACAGGGATGAGATCTGAGCCCACCCAGCTCTGTCCCTGCAGACTGATTGTTTTATAACCAGTAACTACCAAGGTAACGCTGTGTTATAAATATCTCCAGGTATTGAATGAGACTGGGGTGAGGGAGCAGGTAGGAGGGGATCTTGAAACTCAAAACTCTCTTTCTTTAAAATCCTATCTCTGTTCCAAATATACTCCAGTGTGTGTATTTCAGGATGAGCACACATGCCTAATTTAAATCATGGCCTCCTGTTGGAAAGGCATCTTAACAGTATCTAGAAACAAAAGTAAAGAGGCCATAAATAGTATGTAACCCTTTAGTTGTGCCCATAGCATCCTGGGGGTTGGGCGGAAGTACTTTCAGTGTCCTCAGAAAGAAAGAGCTCTAAGGCAAGCCAGCCTTTCACTGGGTTAACACTGGCCTGCTCTAAGACTGGGGCGAGTCGTTTTGCTAACCGAGTTTTCAATTTCTTTCCCTACTATTGACAAGACTGCTAAGATTGCCCTGTGGCTTGGATTAGAGCAGTGGGTAGAGAGACCAGCTGGGAAGTGGCAAGGAGATGACCCTGCCTTCTCACCAACATGTGGAAACTAAGTTCTAGGCACCAATGTCAACATGTCTTTTGCTTGAGAAGAACTTAACAGAATTTGAATTCCTCTTACCAATACAGAGATTAGAGGTATTATCCAGAAATGGCATCATCACAGATCATAATCCAAACCTAAAGCAGGAGGATCTGAAACAATGTTAAATCCATCCAAGGCTGCTTCTGGACCACAGTGCACCCATGTGGTGCCCTAGCTTGGAATTAGAATAGGGCACCTCTCCCTCTAAGCAATACAGCCAGCCTGGTATCAGGGTTCATGCCTTGATGAGTGGAGGGCAGCCTGGATTTTAGCTCTCACTGTGCAAAGTACAATAAAAAAAATGACAGCCCTGACCCAGGTCTTGTCTTGGATTCCTTGGAACGTTTTCCAGTGGTTAAAAGCACAAAGATGAAGGACACCTTCTCACCCAGCTTAAAAGGGAAGGAAAGGAATTCTGAGGACTCATTTCTTGTTGTTGAATTACTTAAATCCTGCAGCTCAACCTAGAAAGACTCAATCAAGAGGAGTTGTAGGAAAACCTCAGAACCATGAAAGGCCCAAGGCCATGTTCAAAAATCTTTCAAAACCTGTTAGCATGGAACAATTTTGTTTAGTTCACAAAATTGGCATTGACTCAGCCAATATCTTTCCTCTTAGCTTCATCTCTCAGCCTCATTCACAGCTCCTCCTGGCCCAGGAGGAAGGCATAGACAGTGCTTAAGAGGACAGGGCTATAGATTTAGGTTTAGAATTGGCCATAGTTCTTTGGAGTTGTGTGACGTTGGGCAAGTTACTTAACTTCTCTGAATTCCAGTTTCTTCGTGGGATTATCACAGCAAATAAATGGGATAATGATTTATAAAACACTTTACATTATGTTAGCTCTTTGGAAAATGGACAGTACATAATAGTCATTGTTAACCAAAGCAGTGCTAGGAAAAAGAAAGCAAGAGTGGTCAGCCTACCTGATCCTACTTTTTTTGCCTAAACACTCAGATAGGTTATGACCAATATGGTAAGAACTTTGAGAAGTACATACGATTAGAAGTTGGCATGAGCTACTTAGTCTTTCTTTACTTATAGAACATCTATATGTAAGGCACTGAGTTAAGTAGTGCTGAAGTGGTGGTGAAGACAAAGATGAAAAAAACTCCTCTACCTTTGAAGAGTCTGCAGGCTGGTAAGAAAAGAAGTGGACTTCTCAGATGGCGCAGTAGTAAAGAATCTGCCTGCCAATGCAGGAGATACAAGAGACACAGGTTTGATCCCTGGGTCACGAAGATCCTCTGGAGCAGGAAATGGCAATGCACTCCAGTATTCTTGCCTGGAAAATTCCCTGGACAGAGGAGCCTGGCAGGCTACGGTCTCCAGGGTTGCAAAGAGTTAGACATGACTGAGCACACACACCCAAGAAGAGAAGCAGGAAACAGGCATCTGTTATTACCAGTTTAGAAAAAAATCTGGAAGCATCTATCATTTTCTCCTTGCTCCATCCACCACCTGGTAGAAACAGCCTTTCATGTCTCATGACCTGACTCATCCTGGGCACAGTTGATTAGACCAGAACTAAACACCTGACCACACCAAGCCAGTAAGATTCTTCCCTGGGACTTTAAAATTAAGCACATCTGAATTCAGACTTGGGATTAAGTCTGTCATGATGGTGATGGGTACAGAACCCACAGTGATGTAAACTCAAGGCTGACAGAACTTTTGGCCTTGGGCACATCAACCATTAAGCAGAGAATTCCAGAGTAAAGCAATGATGGGAGACCAGGCAGCTCCAGAAAGAGAAGGAGGCAGTAGCCCTTTTGGATTCCTTATTTTCTTTTCTTTTATTTGCATTTTTTAAAATTTATTTTTTTTTATTGAAGTATAATTGCTTTACAGAATTGCCCTTTTGGATTCTTAAATGCTTTTCAGTTCCTATGAGGCTCAGCTATCCTTCCTTCAATGGGGTTTCATGAGTCTTCTCTTCTGATAAACCACTTTTCACCTGAGCAATCAACACCCCCTTGTTCTACAGAAGGGCTAAATGTGTGGGACCCACTGATTAGATATAAAAAGCTGCCAAAGGCCATTCAGATATGATTCCTTTAATCAAAATAACTGCCTTTTAAAAGCCTGATTAGATTAACCATTTGGTTTTAATCCAAACAACTGTTTGGCAATTGATCCCATTTGAACAGATCCAGGAAAACTGGAGTATCCTCCCCTCTAACTCAGAGGATCTCAATGTTATATGATAGTAGACCATTAGGAAGAGTTCCCTGAAAAACACATACTTCTGGGGAAATATATTGCCAAAAGTTATAAAGAAAAGGAAAATGCAGTTAAAGCTCTTTTAGGCATTTTTAGACCTGCCTTGTGATTTCTAGAGGGGGCCAGTTGTTTGCTTTCAGGTCTTGGGCTTGTACGTATGTACTTATTTTCAAGGCTGACTTAAGAGACACTCTGGCAGCACCGCCCAGCTGTGTAGCAGACAGGAACAGCTGGCCATCAATCCAAATGCAGCGTCCATCCAAAACATCTTTTTAAAAGGCACAAACATAATTACTTTCATCCAATCACCCTTTCTAAATACTCTGGGCGTGCTGGTACATTAGCAACATTATTTTGCCATCACTAAAGCCTCTAAAATTTAATTCAGGGAAGTCTATGAAACGGGTATGGCATTTGAGGAATATGTATATTGCCTGTACATCAATTGGCATCTTGGGACTACTCTGGGGCACAGAGGTCAAAGCTTAGTGATGCATGGAGTTGTCGTCCTAATGGTAAGTATTGATTAGTAGCCTCAGAAACAACCAGTGGGCACTCAGTCTTTCTCCAGCCAGACGCCAGGCTCCCAAAGAAGGAGTGTCTTTCCCAGCGAGCCTTGAAAAACAATGCATGGAACGCTCAAGCCTGCCACACAGAGAGGCACTGAGAAGGTGAATGAGTGCTTCAGCGGCTTAAGTGGAAAATGATAAATAACACTATGAAACATCTGCTTAGCTATGATACCTGATAGGAAAGTACTCAAAACCAACAAATACAATTTTCATAATATAATATCATAAAGTAAATACATTAATTTCCCACTGCTACCCAAATTACCCCAAACTTAGTAACTGAAAATAACACAAATGTATTTTTTCATACCTTTGTAGATCCAAAGTCCCAGTTGGCTGGACTGATTCCTCTGCTCTGGGTTTCACAAGGCCAAAATCAAGGTATCAGCAAGACTTCATTCCTCCTGGAGACATTTTGGATGAATTGCTTCCAAGCTCGTTCAGGTTTTTGGCTGAATTCAGTTCCTGACAGATGTAGGGCCGACCTCCCAGGTCCTTGCTGGCTGTCTGCTGGGAGCTGGTGTTTGCCCCTAGAGGCTGCCCATAATCAATCTTATTCTGGACACATTCTCCCCAGCACAGCAGTGGCGGGGTTCCTCTCACACGTCAAATCTCTCCAACTTTGACTTCTGCCAAATCTCTCTTACCTCCAGCCAGAGAAAGTTCTCTGATTTTAAGGCTTCATGTGATTCGACTGGGCCCACTGGATCATCCAGAATAATCTCTCTATTTTAAAGTTTGTAACCTTAATTACATCTGCAATTTCCCTTTTACCATGTGACCTAACATATTCATAGGTTCCATGGATTAGGATGTGGACATTTTGGGGTTTCTACTATTTGACCTACTGTGATATACATACACTTTTCTATCCTGAAGAACAGAGTTACAGGTGGACCAACATGGTGGGATCTGCACTGCAATCTGAGCAAAATGCATTGGATGGTGTGTTAGTCACCTACTGCTGCATAACAAATTGCCCCAAATTTACCAGCTTAAAACAAGTCTTCATTATCCCATGGCTTTCATGTGTCAGAAAACATATGCAGCTTACCTGACTGCCCTTCAATCTCTAAGGAGGTTGCAGTCAAGCTGTTTTCCATGGCTGCAGTTTAACAGGAAGACTCCACTTAGGTGTCAAAGATCCACTTTCAGATTTATTCACATGTTGGCAGTCCTCAGAAGATTCACCTCCAAGTTCACACAGATGGTTGTTGGCAGGCCTCTCCTCCCCACCATGTGGATCTCTCCATGGGATGTCTGAGGGTCTTCCCAGCATGGCAGCTGATGACCTGAATGAGGACCAGAGCCAGAGAGTGAGCATACCAAGAAGGAGTGAGAGAGGCTGAGATGGAAGCCACAATCTTTTTCTTTTAAGCCATCTTAACCATTTTGAAGGGTGTAGTTCAGTAGTACCAAGTATACTCACATTGTTGTATATCGTATCTCCAAAACTTTTTCATCTCGCAAAACCAACATTCTGTCTTTGTTGAACAACGCCCCATTTCCCACTACTCTCAGCTCCCGGAAACCACCATTCTACTTCTAGTCCCCTAGAATTTAACTACTCTAGGTACCTCATATAAGTGGAATCACAAGTATTGGGGTTTTGTAATTAGATTGCACTTAGGACAAGGTCTTCAAGTTCATCCATGTTGTAGTATGTGGTAGGAGTTCCTTCTTAAGGCTGAATAGTATTCCTTTTTATGTGTATATCACATTTTCTTTATCCATTCATCCATCAGTAGGCATTTGGGTTCCTCCCACCTCTTGGCTATTCTGAATAACATAACTGTGAACATGAGTGTGCAAATATCCCTTTAAGATCCTGCTTCCAGTTCTTTTGGTGATATACCCAATGTGGGATTGCTGGATCAGAGTATTTCTATTTGTCATTTTTGAGGACCCTCCATCTGGTTTTTCACAGCAGCTACACCATTGAATATTCCCACCAAATGTACATATAGGTCCCAATGTCTCCACATCTTCACCATCACATGTTGTTTTCTGTGTGTGTGTGTGTGTGTGTGTGTGTGAGTGTGGGTGGGTGGGTGTGTGTTTACAGTGACCCATCATATGAGGTGATAGCTCATTTGTGGTTTTGATTTGCATTTCTCTAATAATTAGTGATGTTGAGTATCTTTTTATATGCTTATTGGTTATTTGTACATCTTCTTTGGATGGAAGCTACATTTTTTGTAGAAACCTAAAATCATAAATAATATCTCATCAATTCTGTTGTATTCTGTTTATTAGAAAGGAGTCAATAAACCCAGTCCACACTCAAGGGGAGCAGAATGCCAGAAGTACGGGGGTGCTTCAGGGGGACCACAGGGGTCATGTTAGAGGTTGCTTTCCACAGATGGAGTATCCAGTCCATAAAGAAGGGCAGTTCAGGCCTGCTGGGCACCAAGAATCTCTACCTAAACTTTGGATTTGGTAAGAATCATTTGAGGAGCTGATTTAAAAAGCAGATTCCTAGGTTCCTGCCTCGGAGGTGCTAAATCAGTGGATCTTGTGTAGGACCCGGGAATCTGCTTTTTTAAACAACCTCCTAGGGATTTTTTTTTTTAAGATACAATTCTCATGCCATAAAATTCACCCTTTAAAAGTATACAATTAGCAATTTTTAGTATATTCACAAATTTGTGCAGCCATCACTGTGAATAGTTCCATCATCCCATAAAGAACCCCCTACTCATTAGCATTGCCTCTGCATTCCTCTCTCCCTCCAAACCCCTATCTCTATGGGTTTGCCTATTCAGGATATTTTGCATAAATGAATTACATAGTATGTTGCTTTTTATGTTTGACTTTTCATTTTGCATAATGTTTTTAAGGTTTATCCATGTTGTAGCAGGTAACCATACATCATTCCTTTTTATGGGTGAATAATATTCTATTGTATGGATTTACCACATTTTATTTATCCATTCATTAGCTGAAGGACCTAAGAGATGCTTACCAGAAGGGTAGTTTGAGAAAGGCTGCAAACTAAGTTTTACAGGGAGATCAAAAGCTGTTTGGATGTCTCAGATGCTCATAAAAATGCAGATTTTGAGACCCAACCCAAATCTCCTGAGTTAGAATCAGAGGACGGCCCAGAAATCTGTGTTTTAAACAAACTTCAAGGAGATTCTTTTGCACAACGAAACTCAGACTTAGAGCAAGTGAGATTAGGTGGATAGCAGGGAAAGCGATTATTCCTTTTAAATCATTGTTCCCAAGTGGCACCTTTTTAGAAAGTTTTTAAAGACAATGTGAAGAGATGAAACCTCATCATTGAAAATATGACTATGATGAGAAGACTTGAACAGAAGCTTCAGGAACACAAATCTTGAGACACATAGAGGAGGCAGTCAAAGATGATGCCTCTTACTATTTTTCTTATTTTCTGTTTTATTTCTTTGTAGACCCTACCTTCTGGTCAGGCCTCAGCCCCAGATCAGTTTCTTCTGACATAAGAATTTAACGAAATAGGTGTAACGTCATAGATTCTGAGAGCTGAGAACTTAGGAGCTTATCTTGTTCAGAGGCTCCAAACATGTATGATCATCCAGTGAGTTTTCAGGATTCTTTTAAAAACCCTTCTTTACAACACTCCTCTCCCCCACTCCAGCTGTCTAGATTTGATAGCTCTGGGATCTTGAAATCTATGGCTTTATGAAGCTACTCAGGTGAATCTGAGTGTCAGCCAGATATCTATAACCACTGATCCAACACCCTCATTTTTCAGAGCAGAAAATTGACTCAACAGAAAACTGCAGGAAAGAACATTCCCTAGAATTTAGGTCCCTAAATTCTCATCGATAGTCTTGCAAACCTGTGTTGTCAAAATGTCTAATCATTAGAATAAAAACTACATCGAATTTGAGAATTTGGTTGCTGACACTGGAGTACAAGTCTACACACAAATAATCAGGATTTAACTCAGTCCTTGATGTTGTTTTGTTAGCTGGCCAATGACATGAAATTGTGAAAGAATGAATGATGAATGACATGGTCATTATCAAGTTAATACCCTTTGGAATCAGCAGCCATTAGTATTTCAATTCTAGCGATATCTCTTGGTGGTTTGATTATCATTAAGATGTAGAGATTAGAAAACTTGGACTTCAGCCATATCATAAATATGGATAAAATGTTCACTCGCACTTATTTACCGTAAACCTGGAAATAACAACTTTCCGGCTCAACGGTTCTCCAATTTCCCTGTGTATTGGAATCACCTGGGAGAATTTAAAAATAGACCCTTGCCCAGTCCCATCCTCAAGAGAAGAGAAACTAGGTCCAGAGCCGAGGCTCATGTATTTTTAAATGAAACTCCCCAAAATATTCCAATGCATGGCCAGGGTTGATAACCACTAGTGTAGCTCTTTGGATGTCTAATAAAGTAAAAAATAATTAGAAAAGTTTAAAATTTCACATCATATTCCTGAAAAACATTTTCACCCTGAGTGGGCTCATGAAGGATCTCATTCTGTGCTCCTACAGCCTAGGAATTATAATCAGTAACATTTGTGCCCTTCTTTGTAATTTACTAAGTGCTTTCACATATATGTCACCACCCAGTTATGATTATTTATGAAGTGTCTATCATACCTTTTTCTGCTAGAAGTTTAAGGTGGTAGAATCTCCTGTCCATTCTAAAAAGGACTCCATTAATGAGGCTTTTCTTTTTAGAATTTTAAATAAGTCAAAGGGGAAAAAAATGTCAGAAAACAGGGCAGAACTCTATTCCACTGGAAAACTGTGCTGTAAGTAATGACACTGGAACACCTTGCATATTGTGTGTTGAGACTGAGCTAAATTCAGCCTCGGAGGTTCACAGACTGTTGGAGTTGAAGTAATGATGAGAAAGGAACCAGGGGGGAAAAGTGAGTTCTGGACCAGGGCTTTTCAAAGTCTAAACGCATATGAATCAACTGGGGATCTTGTTTAAATGCAGATTCTGTTTCGGTAGGTCTCAGGTTGGATTTGAGATTCTGAATTTTTAAAAGGCTCCCAGGTGACACCAGTGCTGCTGGTCTACAGATCACAGTATGAGTGGGATGATTTTAGAACTAGGGACAGGCAGTTGGAAAGGGATCAGAAGATCTGTGCCCCTATCTCTACCCCCAGGTTCTGGTACCAAGAGGCTTTGGAGAAAGAAGTCACTTCACCCCCCAAATTCTTAGATTTCTCATCCACAAATTCGGGTTGGGATACTGGTCTTGATCAAAGATGACAAATACTTAACCCTTGTGACTGCTCTGTCAGATGCTGTGGAAAGATGCTGGATCAGTCAGATGCTGGAGACAGGATGGACATGATTTCCAGTCCTCCCATCCAAAGAATGTAGGTGGGATCTTCAGGAAGACCTTAGTTAAGTTGTCACATGTTGCAAACTGTGACCCATTAACTCTTTAACATGGATCTGATTATCAAAGCAATTAGGTGTAGTGAGTCAGACTCAATATGGATAAGTTGTAATGGGAAGAGAAGCCACAGAGAGGAGCCTGAAGCTCCCAGAGGCCCAGGAAAGATGCTCAAAGAAAGGGCAGGAGTCCAGAGGCGGGGGAGCCACAGGGCATAGACTTAACTCACTTCCTAACATCCTGGTCCCAGGCATTACCGTCTTAAACCTTGGGCTTCAGCTTCAGCCCTCAAACCTGGACTTCTACTACAGAAGGGACTTCTCCAACCCAACCGAAGCAGAAGGTAAGAGATCCCTAGAGGCAGAGCCTGTTCACCTTCTCCCTCAGGACCCAGGTATCCTTTCCAGCTCTGGCTGGTCCTGACTGGTGCTGAAAGTGAGCTTCCAGGACTTCCGAGGTTGGGGTGGGGGTGGCGCTCAACCTCATTTTCTGGAGTTGTTCTCCAGCATCTCTTAATTTCACAAGGAGATGATTCTATGTCCATGAATAGAAATGCAGTTCAGTGGAAGCTGTCCAGGGATAAAACTGATCAATGCATTCCTCAGGCAAAATCTTCAGGGGTCGTGTGACTGGCACTCTTCTCAGATTTTCAAGGTTAAAAGAGATACTCCCAGAGGGAAAAGTATGTGTACCCAGATATAGACAGTGTGCCAAGGCACTATGCTAGCAACTCTCACTTTTATCTCATTGAAGCAACACAACACTACAAATTTTGTGTTATTGTTCCCATTTTACAGATGAAGAAAACGAGGCTCAGAGAGGTCACCAAACTCCTGCATCTTGCACGGCTGAAATGTACATGACATGGCTTTTGACTCCAAGTCTGCTGCTCTTGATGCTGCATCTCATTGCCTCCAAGGTGCTGTACTTGGAGGGAGGAGTCTCCGTAAGCTAAAACTAAGCAAGATTGATGAAATGGAGTCAATTTTATTCCACCTCTCCCAGGGATGGGGTCACACAGAGTCGGACACGATTGAAGTGACTTAGCAGTAGTTGTAGTAGCTGAGGACAGAACAGGTACCTAATTTGATAGAATACTTCTTACAATTCTTCAAAAAAAAAAAAAAAAACAGTAGGCCTGGCTCTTCTGTCTCCAGGTGGTGACCACAGGATTTTGGGGGGTTACAAATAGATGACCTCAAGAAGGTGCTAGGATGCTGACTGCCTGCTTAAGTGGGGTCCAGCTCCTTCTAGATACAAACTGTGGATGCTCTTAGCAACTTTCATATGTATACCCCCAGACCCTGCAGTCAATTCAGACATGTTTTGAAATGTGACAACCTGCCGAACAGAGTGGCAGGTGCTGCAAGGGAGATGCAGGTGAACAAGGCAGATGAAGCCGCCCCCCTCCTCAGGGCTAACCTCCTGGCTGGGGGACAGGCAAGGGAGCTGGTCACAAGTAAGACGTTTTATGTGTAAGGAAGATGATGAAAGGGGGCCCTGTGGTGCTCTAGGAGCACACAGGGCCTCAGCCTTGCAGTGGGCGGTGTAGAAAGCCAGAAGGATGACGTTAAACTGAAACAGCCTTCCCCTACCCGAAGGAACTTGAGCCGAACTAGAGGCTGAGCCACTTCGCCGCCTGGAGCCATGGCCGTCCTGCCTCTCACTTGCAGAAACACTCTTTGCTAAGGTTGTAATAAATCCTCCACCAACCTGGCCAAGTGCTGATGTGCCAAACGGTCTGGGCAGTGAAGTACCAGGCGTGTGCACATGTGTGCACACACACCACATAAACACACGCACAGCCCACTGCACTCACAAGGTCATACTTCACATCCTTTCTCCCCTCAGGCGAAGCCAAGTGGATGGGCTTTCCTTCACAGTCTGCCCTGGAGATGCTGTTAATGTACTTCAAAATCATTTCCTTTGTTCTTCGGGGAAATACACTAAGACGTTAACAGTGCTAGACCTGGGTGGCATAATTATGGGAGAATCTTTTCTTCCTTTTTTTTTAAAAATCATTTTTATTTTGTAGCTTTTCCAAATGAGCATGGATCACTTGTGTAATAAAAAAAAATTAAAAATAAAAATGAGATTTCCTTTGCTCCACTACAACTGCTCTCCAGTTCACATTTGCCCTGGAAGACAAGGACACTGGTGGTGTCCTGGAGGCCTGTGGGGGCCGTGGTATGATGACAAGATCACTGGATTAGGAACTACAACATACAAGTTCAGTTCCCAGGCTTCCAGAACTTTCTTACTTTGGGATACTGGCAAGTCCCTTTACTGCTTTGAGCCTTCATTTTCTCATCTGTAGCATGGAGCAGTAATAGTTCTCAAAAGATGAAATTGATGCATAAAGGTCAAATGGGATTATCATTATATCTATTTACACAACTGAAAATTGCCTATTTCATGTTTGTGTAGAAAGAAGAAACAAACAGTGGTTCTGTGAATAGTGGCTTAGTCAGTTTCAACTGGTATCTGGAAGTGGTAGCCAGCCCTAGATGGCCTCCAGTGATTCTCACTTACTGGCATTTATGCCCTTCGATATTCCTCCATTGAGTTGTGCTGACCTGTCCCCCCAATAGGATATTGCAGAAATGACAGAGTGTGACTTCTGAAGCTAGGTCATAAAAGAAAACATTGTTACTCCGGCCTTCCTCTTTTGCATTGCTCACTCTGGGGGAAGCCAGCTGCTATGTCATGAGGACACTCAAGTGTCCTTATGCAGAGGTCCTTGGAGTGAGGAGCTGAGGTCAACTGGCAGCACCAACTCGCCACCCATGAAAGAGCCACCTTGGAGGCAGAACCACCTGTCTCAAACCTTCACATGACTCCAGCTCAGGGTAACATCTCAACTGCAAACTCTTGAGCAACCCCAAGCCACAACCACCCAGCTCAGCCACTCCCTATTTCCTGACCCACAGAAACTGCGAGAGAACAAGGGTGTATCGTTACTCTAAGCTACTCAGTTGTGGGGTGATCAGTTATGCAGCAAGAGATGACCCTTAAGCTGGCAACCATCGAGGAAGGTTAGGGACCCACGTGGCTTTGGGAAGGGAAATTCATTCCAAGCGAATTTCTTTTCCTTTTGTGATAAGGTCACTTGGTATATGAATAGGGAAGGGATGGGGGAGAGCATGAAGTGTATCTTTCAGACCTCAGGAGGGCTTTTAATTTGATACCACATGCCATGCTCATCAACATGCCTGGAGGCAGGATCTTAGCATGGTTCATTGATTTGGCCCCAAGAGAATGGATGCAGGAGCTAAGTGAGGATTTGAGGGAACCAAAGGAATAATGATACCGATGCCAGTACCAACACTAAGAGTAATACTCTTCACTGCTGCTCATGTTATCTCTGCTAACACTCATCACATGGACACCTCCCCTTTGGAGAGCCCCCAGTTCTCTGGAATTCAGTAATCACGCTTTCCTTTAATAAACTAGGGAAACGGTTTCAACCTCCATGGTAGTGCTTTGACAAGCCTCCTTCAAAACCTCCACAGACTTCCTGAAAGACCTACCTTCTCTGGTCATGAGGGCTGTAGCCTTGGTCACTGCTGTTTCCTACTCCTTCACCAGCATTCATTGCCCTTGAGGCTGCCATCCTGTGTCCCCCTCTCTGTTACTCCTGGACCACCTCACCTTCTCCACGTTCCAAAGCACCACGAACACATGGCTAGTTCCCAAAAGCTTGTGGGGAGTGGGAGGGGAGTAACAGTCCTGCGCAGCTGATGGGTTAAAGGGACTCTCCACCAGCCTGGTCCTCGAGTTCTTCAGCTCTCAGGGTTTCTCTTGCTCTGTAGATGCCCTTGCTGATCACTGCTCCCCTGAGCTGCTTTTCTTTTTCCCTCAACCCTCTCCTTTCAATCTCTCCCTTCCGTCCATCCCTAGTACCCGCCCCCAGCTGCCTTTTCGTTGGCTCGCAGTCCCCAACTCCAAATTTCCGTCACCTTTTTTTGCAGACAGGCTACCTTTACCGTGAGTCACTTTCCCCACCAGGGTAACATAGACATAATAAAACATGGGCTCTGAGGCCAGAAGAGAACTGTCCACCCCCCAACCCCCACCCTCCACCCCCCAACCTTGAACTCCCAGCTCTGCCTTACCTCCTTGAATCCTTCCCGTCCCTGTTATACAGCTGATATAACTGACTTCTAGGGGGACAAGGTTTTGTGCTCACCCAGGGTGAGCAGGCTCTGGGCCAACTCCCAGGCTCTACCAGGCAGGAGGAGAACTGGGTTAGAGATCGCTGGTTGGGGGCACCTGCAAGGGCTAAATTGAGCCTGCCTGAAGCTTAGGAGGAAGGAAATATACGTATAGTTCCTAGAGGGCTTATAAATAGGACCACTGCTCATCTGTCCTGAAAAGTTACAGGGCCAGCTTTCCCGAGGTGAGGGGAGGGGGCGGGGTCATACGTCCTGAGGTCATTTCTAGCTTGATGATTCACGCGACAAAATCCCAGCGTGGGTTCAGCCCCTCTGAATGTACTTTCATTTTGCATTATGATTTGCCACTTGAGCTGATGTGAACCCAAATTGATGTCACTTCCCTCCTAATAAGCTCTTGACCAGAAAACATCTGTTTCTCCATCTAACTTGGGATTTTTTTTTAATCCAGTTCCTACAAAATCATCTTGCACTTTGCCTCAATATTTTTTCTTCTCTTTTAAAGATAGCATTTGTCAGGGCTTCTCCTCTGGTCATAAAAGTAATGTACATGCACATTTCCAAAGAATCTGGAAAGCATAGAAAACTGAAGGAAGAAAAGAAAAATTATATATAATGTCACACCCATAGACAAACATTAAAATGGTAGTATGTTTTCTCCATGTATATGATACTTTTTTTTTTTACCATAACTGGATAAAAAGTCTTTTTTTTTTTTTTTTTAAAGATTTCTATTTAACAGTGGGAGGGAAGGATTATACATTCTAGCTTTAGTGAAAAAGAAATTTTAATAATAGCTACACTTACTGAGTACTGACACTGTTCCAAGTGCTTTATATGCATTGCCTTAATGAACATAAATCCTTTAGATGCATTGCCCTGTTCCGTGCTTATAACAACCCATTGAAGATGCTAATACCCTCTGTGCCCATTTTACAGATGAGGAAACTGAGGCTCTGAGGCCATAACTTGCCCAAGGACAACTAGTTCATAGCACAGTTGGGATGGACTTGAGGGAAGATTTTTATGCCTCCACAGGCTAGAATGGTCTTTATGGTACATATACAGTTTACCTCTTTTTAGCAATAATTGCCACAACTGGAAACACCACAGTGGAAATACAGGTATGCTTCTCATTTAAATGGGAATATCTTAATCGAACCATAATATATTCATGGAACAAAGACCTCACTCCATTTGGACCTCCTGTAGCTCTTTGCTTGTGAAAAATACAGGGAGGAAAAAAAAAAAAAATACAGGGAGAAAGAAAATTCAAGTGAAAGGTCAGAAGTTTAATAGCTGGTGCTGGTGCAAGATTGAACACACTTTCCTATAAGCTGTTGCTATTTTAGTGCCTGATGGCCATCTAACAGTCCCCAGGCAGAGGAGCAGCTGACAGATGCCAGGGTTCAGTGCAGATGCTGTCAAGTGACTGCTCATTCTTTCCACGGGCATTCATTGAGCATCTACTGCATTTCTCTCAGGCACAGTGCTAAGCATGGTCTCCAAATGTAAGCAGTGCAAAGGCAGCACCCATGGGTTCAGCCTAAGTGGTGAAGTGGTCTTCTAATTAAAACACACACAGAATTAGGAAATGAAATCTAATTTCAAAACAATAGCTCAAAACGATCTACTGATTAAATAGCATATCTCTTAGGGTGCTTTGATTGCAAGCAACAGAAATGGACTCTGGTGGATCTAGACAAAAAAAGAATTTCTTGGAAGGATACTAGAGAGTACGCTAGAACAACGGAGGGATAAAGACTCAGGCGTGCAGCTATCAGGCACCCGGCATCTCCAGAAGGCTCTTGGCAGCAGAAAATGCTCAAAAATCTCACTCAGCTGCCTCGGCTGGAATGAGAACACTCCAACTGTGTGTGTTTTGGGCCTGAATCCATGATTCAGATTTCAGAGCAGGCATTCCCATTGGCCTCTCTGGCAGTCATGTGCTGGGGATGGGCAGTGCCTGGCTCATTATTCCATCAGAGGACATGGGAGAGCTACTAGCTGAGGAATATGGGCAGCTGACAAACCAGGAATGGACTTGCATTTCTTGAGAATGATGAGAGCCCAGTACAGAGGCTGTGACAGTGTTTAGAAAAAACAAAAACCCTTCCTCTTCTATCCATTTCTGTCACATGCTGACGCTGCTCCACAGAATTTCTGTCTCCAGTTCTGTGCAAACCTCCTTGCTATCCAGTCCTTTACACCCTTGTTGTGAATGAACCTGCATCACCTGGGAGCTCGTAAGAAATGCAGAGTCTCAGGTTCTGGCTCAGACCCACTGAATCACGATCTGCATTTTCACAAGATCCCCAGGTGGTTCCAGTGAAGATGGTTGGAGAATCACTCAATTATAGACTTTCCTTTCCACTCCTTTCTCAGTTTCTTTATTATACAGATAACCTAGTCTCTCACCAACCTGAAAGGATCCCTCCTCTTCAGCAAGAGGGAGGAGATGTGTTGTCAACTACAAGGTTGTTCCGGTGGGCTAAGGTAGAAGACATAAGAACATTCGCATGCTAACAATTTCTGTCTTGTAAACAAGGACTTAAGCTGACACAGTCTGTGACCTTGAAGAGCTCATGTTCTAGAGGGAGGAGCTGGCCAGCCAGTTCAAATCCTATTGAGGGCTTCCAAGGTGCATGGCACGGTTCTCAGGGCTGAGCTGGCTCTGGTATGCTGGGTCTGGTGAGGGTCCAAGGTACAAAGGGACAGAATGGGCAATTAAGTTTTATTGGGCTGCTCAGATGCATCTGGAAGGCCAGAGGTCCTTTAGGTGCCTTACCAAATGCCACACTGAGCTATAAAACAGTGCCAGGTACTCATGGCTGATCTGTCTTCCACTCAAAGAGAACAAACAGGGAGCTGGTCCCAGAGGAGGGCGCAGAGGGGAGTGCAGAGCCTAGAAAGTGCAAAGTTGCGAATGCAATTTTGAAAGCTTTAGTGTTCAGGTACACTGCTGTTGGCCTCTCAACATATTGGTCTTTGCAACATCCAAATAAAGCTGGCACAAGATTTCCCCCAGAATTAGTCTCCCGTGACTCATTTCTCTGGAACTTGGTGTGGCAGCCACTTGGCTGAAAGCAGCGGTGAGGAGGAATGTCCAGGCATGTGGTTTCAGCCACGGGCGCGGCGGTGGGTGTGACTGGAGCAGGACAGAGAACGGGTATGCTCATAGTCGGGGGCGTGGCTGTAGCAGAGGAGGCGGGGCTGTGGGCGTGGCTGTCAGCCTCAGCAGCCCCCAGTTACTGACGACTGACTAGCCTCAGCTTAGTAACCCCATGGCAGGATTCCTGATGGTGCTCTTGGGCCCCAAACAGGTAGAACTACAGCCAAAGGTGAGAACAAGCCCTAGGAGGGTCTGAAATATCAGAGAAGAGGTCCCAGTCACACACCTTGGTTTTTTCTGTCGCTGCTGGGGATCCGGCATGAGGGTGACCTGAAATGCCTTGACCCCCACCCCCACCCCACCCCCCGCCTGCCCCGCCGCCTTCCGGGTGTCTGGACGGCACCTGGGTTCAGGGAGCCCCAGGAGCCACAGCTGGCTGTGTCCGAGGCAGAGGCGTGCACAGTGAGGACACCCCTCCCCAGCTTCCCTGGGGATGCAGCAGGATTCTCGTGCAGGATTCAACTCACCTCACCCTGCTCTCATCATTCAGATCCCTCAAGGCCACAGGAAAGCATCAGTGGCATCTCACCTCTTCCTCATCTCCTGTTCCCGAGGCCTCACAGTCTGCCAAATAACATCCTCTCTTCCGTCAGCAGAAATAAGTAAAGACACACCCCCACACCAACCCGCATCCCTCATACCAAGCTATGGCTTCCCACCAACTCAGTCTTTCCACAAACAGAAACGATTGCATTTCAGTTAGAGCTCAGCTAGGACACACTGTGGTGGGGTCCAACGAGTCAATGGTTGTGAAAGCTCTTAGAAAAAGAGACACTCCTGAAGGAGTGTGATTTACATTTCTTTGACATTCTCCACTTTCAAAAGCCACTTACCAATGCCAGTACTTCTGAGTTTTACTTCTGATACTTGTACCTACAAAGTAAGGCACCTTTCATAAAAAATTTTAGAAGACTTTTAAACCATACTCTTCAAGACAGGAGAATGGAAGATGCAAAAAGAAATAATGATGAAATAAATAAACAAGCAGATCAGTTTGCAAAGTAGCCCCCACTTCGAGTCCACCCCTTGCCAGGACCTTCTCATCAACACTGATGGCGAAGGTTCACCCAGCACTTACTGGCAGCACTTACTTCCAAGTGGTTTACAGCAGCTCTAAACAAGTGCTTTTCAAACAGGGATTATTTTTCCCTCCCCTCCCCAGGGGATATTTGGCAATATCTGGAGACATTTTTGCTTGTCACGACTGTGGGGAAGGGAGGATGGCGACTGTTATCTGGTACCTAGAGGCCAGGGATGTGGCTTAAACATCCTATGATGCCCAAGACAGCCCTTACAGCAAAGACTTTCTGGCCCCAAATGTCAATCAATAGTGTTGATCTGGGACTTCCTGGTGGTTCAGTGGCCAAGACTCCATGCTCCCAATGCAGGGGTCTGGGTTTGATCCCTGGTCAGGGAACTATTGCAGATTCCACATGGTGCAATTAAAGAGTTTGCATGCTGCAACTAAAGATCGCGTGTACTGCGATTAGGACCCAGGGCAACCAAATAAATGTTTAAAAGGGAGAAAGAAAAACCCTGATCTAAAAAAAAAAAAAGAAAAAAAAGAAAAACCCTGATCTAAGAGATAAAAACGAGCATTAACCCTCTTTTACAGATGAGGAAACAGAAGTTCAGAGACGTACTTCAAGAATCTTAGGTTTATAATCGAACATAATTAGCAAAAAGGAGCAAAACAAGAGATGGAGAAAAGTTTGCCAATATTTTGAAATGAGCTAAGAGAAACAGGAACTTGGAAACCATTAGCTTTGTGTCTGCCCTGTGATTTTCTAAGTTAGGATAACGTGAATCCGTGGCTCCTATTGAACTGGATGGTTCATGCGCAGGATTGAGGGCAGTGACAATGCTTTCCAAACTCATCACTCACTATCCCTATTTGCGAACACAATTTTCCAATCTCACGGCCACACTTCTCATTCTCTTCTCAACTTGTAGCCGGTGCTTCTACCTTATTAGATCTGTTTGTGAGAGATCAGAGCAGTGGTGATGAAGGGAGGCACCTGCCCAGCAAATACAGCACTATCTCACTTTAGACTGAGAGCCTGCCTCTACCTGGGGGTGGACAGGGTAGGTGGCCAGCTGTCTGTAGTCTCTCCTTTCTCTCCTGGGCAAAACTTCTCAGAATCATTGGGAATGTCAGCTGATGGCTATGCAAGGAATGAGGGCAGAAGGAATCAAAAAGAGGCTAAGACTTACGTGGACTGTCATTTTTAAAAAATGCTCAGGGTACTTGGAATGAAACAGCCAAGTACAAAATTGAATGTACATCAATGAAGACTTTTTAAAAACTTTGCACTTTTGCATAGTCCATTTTCTAAATGAATATGTATGACTTTCATGAGAAACAAGTTAATTATTTTAATAAGACTGTTTTTTTAAAAAAATCCCACGTAAGGAGTGAAATGAGTGAGGTCCATAAAGGGGAATGAAAAAAATGCTCAGAGCAGCCTTTTTGTGTGTGAGAACTAAAGCCATCCAAATGAAGCGGAGAAAGGCTAAATAAATTGAGGGTATTTTGCTGCAACAGAATACTACATAGCAAGGGTAAAAGAGCAGATTACTACCTCCCACGGCCACACAGATGAGTGTCAGAGACATAATGTTAAGGAAGCTGGACAGAACACGAAAACATATACCCATTTTATTTAGGTATTGTATTTAGGTGAAGCTCAAGCCTGAGTATTGACTGGAAAAGGGGCAGAGAGCCTGGGAGGGGTGCTGGGTGGGTGGCTCCCTCTCCTGCCTCTTTCAGAGCCACCAACCGGCCCCTCATTTGCATAAACCACTCAGCAAAAACAAAAGCCCTGGAGGTAACAGAAATCTGCTCCTTGAAGGCAGCCTATCCACAAGGTCTTTTCCAGGTCTCGTTGGAAAAGACCCTGATGCTGGGAAAGACTGAAGGCAGAGGAGAAGGGGGACGACAGAGGATGAGATAGTTGGATGGTATCGCTGACTTGATGGACATGAGTTTGAGCAAGCTCCAGGAGTTGGTAATGGACAGGGAAGCCTGGCATGCTGCAGTCCGTGGAGTTGCAAAGAGTCAGACATGACTGAGCGACTGAACTGAACTAGCCACAAGGTAATAGGACTCTTAGGGTGCTGCTTACCCACCAACCCCAAACCCTTGTTCCCCTTGCTCCCCCATCCACCGGTAGAGGAGGTCCCATCATTATCATTATATCAGGGATCCTATTTCACCAACATTATGCCTGTGTATTTTACTTTCCCACTGAAAACTATTTTTTCTTTTTTTAAAAAAAAATTAAAAATTTTAATTGAAGTCTTGTTGATTTACAATGTGTCAATTTCTGCTGTGCAGCAAAGTGATTCAGTTATAAATATATATACTCATTCTTTTTTTCATATTCTTTTCTATTATGGTCTATCATAGGATATTGAGTTGTTTCCCTTGTAGCTCAGTCGGTAAAGAACTGCCTGCAGTGCAGGAGACCCCAGTTTGATCCCTGGGTTGGGAAGATCCTCTGCAGGAGGAAATGGCAACCCACTCCAGTATCCTTGCCTGGAAAATCTCGTGGATAGAGGAGCCTGGTGGGCTGCAGGCCATGGAGTCGCAAAGAGTCGGGCACGGCTGAGCGACTAACACTTATAGGATGTTGAATATGGTTCTCTGTGCTATACCGTAGGACCTTGCCATTTACCCTGGTAACTGTTTTCTTGGTGCTGCTCTGCTCTAGGGCTGAGCCAGAACCCTTACTGCCTCAGGGAAGGAGAAAGATCTTTCTGAATAAAGAGGCCATTGATCAGCATTAACATCTAAGTTGAGGTTCTTGACCTCTGCAGGGGGACAATGGCCTTGAAAGGCAGGCTCTTGCGGGGGGAGGGGGCGAGTATTTCCCAATAACTCAGTTCCTTTCTGACCAAGTCAGGCAGAGGGCTCTAAGAAGGGCTTTTCAACTAGAGTGCCTCTGAACTCCCCAGGAGACTTGGTCCCCTCTGCTCTCAGAAGAGTCTGGCAGGATCAGCATGGCTGGGGACCCTATTAGTCCTCCAGAGCAGCCCTCTGGGGTTGAGATCCTCTCCAGGACCCAGTGGGCCACACCCATTATTTCCTATGTGATGTTTGCTACCACATGAAGAAACTGGAGAGGTATGGCTCTTAATCAGTGCATTTTGTCATTCCCAGTAACCTGTTCGTGCTACCCTGGGAGGGTGGTGAGGAGGAAAAACCTGCAGACCATTGATAAAATTGGATGACTCCAGGGAGACGAGATTCAGAAACATTAAGAAAATGATGGGGAAAGTATGAGAACATCGGGGTAAATGGATCATATCCAGGGCACAGTGCAAGGAACTCTGCCGGACCCTGGAGATGGGGCCCTGCCTTTGGCTTAAAGCCCTGTGTCCCTCAGGCCAGCAGCAATGGTGTGCAGGTGGGATGTGAAGGAGTGTGTAGAGCAGTCTAAAGAAGATGCCCTGACTCTGTGGCCTATATGGGGCATGGAAGGGGACTCAGAATCTCCCATGGGCCTGATGAGGTGCCAGGGAGGTGCCAAAAGAGCTCGGAACCAGCTCTAACCCATGATCAGGAGCAACAAGCTGCCACAAGCAGAGTGTAAAGCCAACGGCAAATAACCTGGACTCTGGGTGCTGGCCAGGGTCTGTCCTGGCCTATGGAACACCTTTGTGCAAACTAGAAAAAGCCTCTTCCGACATACACAGCCGCCGGGCTCACAGCTCACCTAGTTAAGTTCTGGCTAGATTTCAGCCCCTCTGCGGGCACCCTTGAGCAAGGCATACCCCCCACTCCTGTGAGAGATGGCTCCAGCTCCAGAACATTGCTCCACCAAAGAAAGTTAGGCAGACAAATTGCCCCTCTGTGATCCCTGGTGCAGGTTGCAGCCAAGACCAAGCATTCCTTAAAGGAGACCCTGATCCTCTTTCACTGTCTACTTGTCTCCCATGTGGTGAGGGAGTTGAGGTGTTTGCCGTGAGGGGGACGGGGGGAGGGAGATGGGGCTGGAAATTCTGGCTGTATTTCTCTCTTTGTTCAGCCATGTCAAGACTGAAGGTCCCAGAGATTATTCAAAACACTAGGCTGGCATAAAATCATATATCCCCCCTTCACTACATGCAGGGAAGAAGATGTATTGTGGAAAAATAAAGAAGCTACTTTTTTTTTTGGTACATTCAAGTGTTGAGCAAGTAAAACCACAACTCTACTGAACAATTTTTTCTCTCTTGCTATATTTCTGGGGAGGTGCTGGCACCTCTTACGAATGAGGTAACCAAAGGTTGCTGTTTGCCCTAGAACTGTCCTAGATTTTCCTGATCCCCAAGATCATTATTGTTGGCTACCCCTTTCACTCCCAGAAGTATCTCAGAATAGATGATAAATTATGTGGTCATCTACTAACAAAGCCACAACAGATATCAGGCTTGGCTTTCGCTGTCTTTCCTTCTAGCTTTGGTTAGTGTCAAATAAGAATGACAGGCATGATCAGAGGAGGGAGGGAGGAGAGAGGAAGGAGAGAGGCAGGGGAGAGGAAGGAGAGATCCCTCTGGGCTGGAGACTACAGGCAGGAAGAGGAATTTGATGCGAGCCTTGAGGGAGAGAGAATTAGGAAAGGAAAGGAGTAAGCCTTCTAGACAGGAGTGAATGTATTAATTACTTTCATAGCAGAACACATTACTAGCAGCTTAAAACAGAAATAAATATTATCTCACACAGTTTCTGTGGGTTAGGAATTTGAGAGTGGCATAGCTGGTGGCCCTGGCTCAGGGTGGGTATAATCAAGATGTCCGCGGTGGATGTTGTCACCTGAAGACTTGAATGGGGCTAGAAGATGTTTCCACAATGGCTCACTCACAGGCCCATTAACAGGAGTTCCTCACCGTGTGGACCTCTTCACAAGGCTGCTTGAGTATCCTCCCAGAGTGGCAGCTATTCTCCCTCAGAGCAAGTGATCCAAGAGAGGAAAAAGTAAAAGTGAAAGTCACTCAGTCATGTCTGACTCTTTGTGACCTCATGGACTATCCAGTTTATGGAATTCTCCAGGCCAGAATACTGGAGTGGTTAAGTCATTCCCTTCTTAAGGCCAGAATACTAGAGTGGGTAAGTCGTTCCCATCTCCAGGGGATCTTCCCAACCCAGGGATTGAACCCAGGTCTCCCGCATATGCAAGTGGATTCTTTACCAGCTGAGCCACGAGGGAAGCCCAAGAGGGAGCAGAGGAGAAACTGCCAGGGCTTTCATGACTTAGCTTTGGACGCCAGGCTCCATCATTAGGCTCCATCATTTCTACAGTATCCTAATGCCTACATCAATCAGCCCTATACATATACGTGAATACAAAGAGGTGGGGTTTAGCGGGGGTCATCTTGGAGGCTGGCTGCCACCCTGAGTGTGCACTGAGGCACAGAGGCAGAAATAAGAAGTGCGTGCTTGGAAAACTGGTGACCGGGCAGTTGTCTGGAACATTTACTGACTTCCCACTGTGTTCAGCACCGAACAGTCCTCTCCAGCCAAAGTCCAGCCATCCCATATTGGAGAATATTGATTGCCTGAGCATGTTTGAAGACCGAGGAACTGCAATCCCTTAAGCATTGCTGAGCTCTAGAGCAACGTGCTAAGAAACATTTTACCTTTGCTAGGCTGAGAAATGCACTATACAGAAAGCACACTGCTGCCTTATAGGAGTTGAAGATTACTCCTTTCTAGGAAAAAAATATACATCATTAAAAAACAATCTTTGAAAATTCACTCTTCTTTTTATTTATGAGCATTTTTCTCATTTAAAAATGATATACTGCTTGTGTAATTTTTAAAAGATTAAAAAGCATTACAAAATATACCGTGCACAGAGCTATCATGCTTTTCCAATACCAGAGTCCTGTGGGGCAAAAGAGAACGAGTTTCAGGAGTCTGTGCTAAAGAATGAAACATAGCTAAGGTCAGGCCAAGGAGGGGATCACTGTGGTTACCAGATGCCTGGCTTCTAACTAGGTCAGCATTTTAAGAAGGATAGAGTAAAGTTTGAGCATTTGAGTTGTGGAGTCACAACTGATCTTTATTTTACTCTGCGGTCCTATAATACTGGCCCATTTCTAGATTTTTCTCTATCCTTAGCTAATATGTTATGCGTCTTATACTCTTATACTCTTATGTTATACTCTTATACTCTTGTTTTAAAGTGTTACTGCTTGAAACTGATCTGAGTGTCCTTTAGAGAACAGTGCTCCCTCACTCCGCATCTATTTATTTAACAATTATTTTTCGGTCCCTAGGGACGTCATCATGTACACACAGACACAGCCTTGCCCATGTGGACCTTCCATTCTGGTGGGCAAGGGAAGGGAATGCTACTTTAAATTTCATTTACAGAGGATCCACCTCAAGGGAAAACCTAGTATTCTCTTTGTCTCTTAGATGACTTTAGAGTTAACTTGAAAGAAGACTGGATGGAGATATTAGATCAACATATAAATACCATGTAAATGTACCAAGTAGCCAAAGAATCCTCAGAATCATTTATGTCTTTTTTTTTTTAAATTTTATTTATTTATTTATTTTTATTAGTTGGAGGCTAATTACTTCACAACATTTCAGTGGGTTTTGTCATACATTGATATGAATCAGCCATGGATTTACACGTCTTCCCCATTCCGATCCCCCCTCCCACCTCCCTCTCCACCCGATTCCTCTGGGTCTTCCCAGTGCACCAGGCCCGAGCACTTGTCTCATGCATCCCATCTGGGCTGGTGATCATTTATGTCTTATATCTCTCTGTGATTGCCCTATCTTTTTCTTTTCTCCATTTCTATAACAAGTATATGATGCCAACTATTTCAGCTATTAGGAATACATAATTTTCTGTGACATATCATGTATCAATGGAATATAACTTGGTCATAAAAAATAATGAAATAACATCAATTGCAGCAATACAGATGGACCTAGAGATGATCATACTAAGTGAATGATGTAAGTCAGAGAAAGACAAACACCATATGATATCACTTATATGTGATATCTAAAAAATGATACAAATGAACTTATTTACAAAACAGAAACAGACTCACAGACACAGAACACAAGTTGGTGGTTACCAAAGGGGAAAGGAGCCAAGAAAGACAAATTAGGAGTTTGAGATTAGCAGATACAAACTACTACATATAAAATAGATAATCAACAAGGGTTTACTGTATAGACAGTTCAGACAGTAAAGAATCTGTCTGTAATGCAGGAGACCTAGGTTCGATCCCTGGGTCAGGAAGATCCCCTGGAGAAGGGAATGGCAACCCACTCAAGTATTCTTGCCTGGAGAATCCCATGGACAGAGGAGCCTGGCGGTCTCTAGTCCACAGGGTCTCAAAGAATCAGACACAGCTGAGTGACTAACACACACACACACACAGAGGGTACTCTACAAGAGCTGGCAATGACCTATCATGGAAAAGAATCTAAAAAAGAGTACATATACACTTTGCTCTACAACAGAAACTAACACAACGTTGTAAACCAACTACAGTTCAATTTACCAAAAAAAAATAATATATCATTTTCCAAGTTAAAAAAAAAAGCCCCTGTAGATAGTAAGCTCTATGTGTCAGGCACAAGCTTTATGCCCTCACTTGTATTAATCTCAACTAAATCACACAACAGCCTTACCTGTGAGATATGTCCTCTTTTTATCCTCATTTCACTAGTGAGAAAACTGTAGCTCTGAGAGGCAAGGACACATGTTCAGGGTCACCCAACTAGTCAGTGGCTGAACAGGGACTCAAACCCTTGTGAATCTGACCCTCTCAGCCTCCACTGTGCCAGCGCCAGTCCTAACTTCTGGCTTTTAGTTCCTATGGAGTCTGTTTTGACATTAGCAAGAATTTACTGGTAGCTCCTCTGAACTTAAAACGGCAAACTAAAAAAGAGAGAAGAAAACAGCTTGAAACCTGTTTCAGGCCCTGCATGAGGCAAGGAACAGAGTCAGCGGAAATGAGAAGCCAGCTGGATTCAGCAAGTCTTCAAGTAAGGGGGGCCGTGTGAACCAACTTAATTGGATGATTATTTCAATTATCTAATTAAGAAAGATTACAGCTGAACAAAGCCAGAGCTGGCCTCCAAGGTGATAGGAAAAAAGAAGTTGATTAACTGGGATGGCCCTTGGCAGCACTGGGAGGTGGAAGGGACTTCCCATTGGAGGCCCCGGCCCTTGGGACAATCAGCCACCAAGAAGGCATCCTCTCACACCCCTTCCAGCCCTCCCCTGTTGAAAGCTGTCTTCCACCTTACTTACTATTTGAGACTCAAGTTGTCGAGGAACCAATTTTCTCCTCCCTCCTTTCCTTCTTCCTCCATTCTTTCTTACTTCCTTTCCTCCTTCCCTTTTCTCTTATTTATTGTTGCACTAGTTAAAGCAAACGGAAGCCAAGAAACAGTGCGGGTTTCCCCCTTCAGTTTAGGACAGGGTTTGTAATCTGGTGACCACCACCTGCTGTCTCCCTTACCCTATGTCTAGCCCATATACCTAACAAAAAGTTATTCACCAATATTTCTAAGTCAAAGATTTCACATAAAAGTTCATATCTCTGGCTTTGTCTGAAAAATCAGATCTGACAACACTGATATGACAGAAGGTCTTCATATCAAAGACCTTCTTAGAGGTCTGATTCAAAATGTTTAATATCGCATATGGCTCTGTAAGGTCCTGCAAGGTGCCACGTCCACACACACTGGTAGGAGGGGGGCCTCTCATCTGTCCCTCAGATGAGCTGTGAGCTCCCCAGCTCCCAGGGCCTCTATCTGTCCTTTTGTTTCCTTGACACGAGGTGAACGTTACCTGCCATTTATCATCACACTTGCCTGATCCACTCACAGTAAAGAAGGAAGACAGTGTTTCCTCAGGCTGGGCTTTGCTCTGTTCTGTTATCTGCTTGGCCTGAGCTGGCTTTGATCTTATGATACTTGTTTTACTCAGCCCAGGGCTTTTACTCTTTGACAAATATTGGTGGAGGAATTTCATCATGTGACTTGGTGTAGCAGAGCTCTTGACAGGAGCTATGGCGTCAACAGTTCTGGATTCAAATTCTGTCTCACTCGCCCACTAGTTGTGTGACCTTGTTCCATTGCCTGACTTTTAAATGAGGAAATTTACAAATTTGTCTAAATACTTAAATTGCCATAATACCTGTTTCTCTTGCAATGTAATTGTGAGTTTTATGGTAAAGTTCAATGAGAAAACATAATAAAGGACCTAGCTCAGACGGTAAAGCGTCTGCCTGCAGTGTGGGAGACCTGGGTTCAATCCCTGGGTCGGGAAGATCCCCTGGAGAAGGAACTGGCAACCCACTCCAGTACTCTTGCCTGAAAAATCCCATGGACGGAGGAGCCTGATAGGCTACAGTCCATGGGGTCGCAAAGAGTCAGACATGACTGAGCGACTTCTCTCTCTAAATGACCATTTGGGGGGAAAGTACCAGCTCTCATTTTTGTTCAGCTAGACTCTCATAATAATATTTACAATATAACTATGCTGTATACCCATGTGTTTTATTCCTTCCACTCAGTCCTCATGAAATCCCTAGGCAGTGAATAACATTATCCCCTTTTTTTACAAGAGGACACTGTCCATCAGATATTGGAGTCTGTCTCTAAGGATCCAAGTGTGACAAGAGGCTGTGCATATGGAAATATATAAGAGGGTTAGAAGGCAAAAGTACTCTACTAAATGGAGGGAAGGGAGCAGTAAATTGACCTAGGAGATGAGAAGGAGAGATTTAAGTTTTTTGCTGGGAAATAAATGACAGTAAAACAGTGCTTCTCAGATGTACATGTACATACAAATCACTTGGAGATCTTCAGAAAAAGTGGATTCTGATTCAGAGAGTCTAAAGCGGGGAAGGTTTGGTATTTCCAACAGGGCCAGAAGTTTTCCTGCTGATCCATGGACCACACTTTGAAAAGCAAGTTAGTCCTAAGTTAGCCAAGGTACTGGTAGTCGATCACATTACCCTATTTCCATTTCCACAGTGATTGGTTCAGGCATAACCATGGGAACCAAACTTGGTCAATGAGAATCTTCCCTGGTATAATACCATGCATGTCAGGAGAGAGAAGCTCTCTGTTTCTTTTACGGCCTTTAAGTAGAGATGAAGAAACCCTGAGTTGCTTTGAACCAGGTCACTGTATTGTATACAGAGAAAGAGTCTCTGGTAGGAGAGAATGAAGCCTCTCCAGAGAAGCCAACAGTGAGAAAAATTTCTGATGACATTATTTGAATATGTTGAATCCTCTCTAGCTCTAGTCTTCCTGAAGACAAGAACAATAATAATTATTTTTCTCCTCCCCTCACTCGTTGAATTGGATTTTTATTACCTCCAACTCAAAAACTCCTGAGTCAAATATTAGTATTAGTTATCCTGGTGTATTCATTATTTATCGCGACTTAACAATTACCCCAAAGTTAGTAGTTTACGATAATAAACATATATTCTCTCCCAGAGTCTGTGAGTCAGGAATCAGAGGGGAATTTAGCTCTCTGGTTCTGGCCAAAGTTCTCACATGAGGTTGCAGTCAAGATGCCAGCCAAGAGCTGCAACCTGGAGCTTGACTGAACTAGACAAAGAGCTCCCACAGTGGCGCCCTCATACAGCGGGAAAGTTGGTACCAGCTGTTCGTGGGAGTTCTCTGCTCCCCACTAAGTGGACCTCCCCTAGAGGCCTACTGAGGGTCCTCAAAACATGGTGGCTGGATTGCAAGAGAGAGGGAGGACCAGGAAAGATTGTATTCTTTTTATGACCTAACCTGAGAAATCACGTGGTATCACCTCTTCACATTCTATTCATTAGAAGTGAGTCACTACATTTAGAAGGGGAAGGGAATTACACTGTGATTTTTGAAAGGAGGATTGTCAAAATTTTGTGGATATAGTTTTAAATTGCTATACCTAGCATGTAACACTGGAGAAGGAAATGGCAACCCACTCCAGTGTTCTTGCCTGGAGAATCCCAGGGACGGGGGAGCCTGGTGGGCTGCCGTCTATGGGGTCGCACAGAGTCGGACACGACTGAAGCGACTTGGCAGCAGCAGCAGTAGCAGCAGCATGTAACACGGCTGATTAATTATAGAACCAAGATCTGAATTTCTGTCCTGGATTTACTACCAATGGACCATGTGGCCCTGGGCAGACCATTTCATATCTCTGAATCTTGGTTTCCTCATTTGACAAATGAGGATGTTGGATTTGACCTATTTAGCCTTAAAACCCTACAAATGTTTATAACCAAAAACCCTTAAGGCCATGCACATTAGTGCCTGTGCAGGAGCCTAATTGTCTTTGCCTTCCTTGAGCCTCTAATCTCCTGCAAAATGACTCTGGGACATGAGGAACCAAGATGTTTTTCAACAGTGAACATAATTTGTCTCATATTGCAACCCCAAACTCATCAAGCAGGACTTAATTCAACTAGTCACCTCATTAAACAAATCCAACCACATATGAATCCAGGGGAACACATGTGTTTCAACCAGGGTCATTTGGGAACAATTGCCCCTACACTGTTCCTCAGTCAAGCTTCACGTGGTAGAGATTTCAGGATGGGATGGAAGTTGAGAAGACACATGACAACTCAGTTGGTGAAATATTTGGAGGGAAGACTTAATATTATTAATCATGATAAAGGTAATGCCCTGAAATTGAGTGCCTACAGTTCGTGGTAACTGTGCTAAGTGCGCCTTTTATCTATTTCTCCCCATAACAATCTCATGAAGAAGATAATATTAGCACCAGTTTATGGATGAGGAAATAGAGAGTCAGAAGAATAGGATGCATTGTGCAAATTCAAATAGCTAAAGTGGGGTGAAAATGGGATTAAACACGGGTCCACTGGATTTACATGCCTGCTTTTCATCACTATACTAAACCCTATTTCTTGTAAGTGGCCATATAGTCTCTCAAAATTCAAATTGAAGATTTGGTCTGACTTTATTGTCACTGTCAGTTTTCTTTCTATCATAAACTTTGGTCTTCTACCTTCCCCACCCCCCCACCCAAGGCTGTACAGCTTGTAGGATCTTAGTTCCCCAAACAGAGATTGAACCCAGGACCCCATCAGGGAAAGCACTGATTCCTCTCCACTGGACCACCAGGGAATTCTCATGGTCTTCTACATTTTAAAGAATGATTAAAATTTAAGAAAATTTTAAATTTTATTAATTCTAAACTTAATGATTTTTAATTTAAATAAATTTATAATTTTAATTATAAATTTAAAAATAATTATCATCATTATAAAACACTCATGAGGTTCCCATAGTGTGATCCTTTATTCGAAAAAGATAAACAGACTCAGCCTCAAGTGCAACTACATAAAACAATCAAGAGAAGTCCAAGATGGGGCCATGAATTGGGTAGGTGATGCCAAGGTAGTAAGTGGCTCTGGAAGAGGAAGGGGAATTAATCAGAAAAGTCAAAGCCGGATGAGTAGCCAAGAGGCACATAGGGAAAGGATGATGTTGGCAAATGTCTGTAAAGTCCTGGATCAAAGCTGAACTGGAGAGACAAGAGCTGGGTGAGTGGCTGGAACCCTTGTGGTATGCAAGTCAGTTGGCACAGGCAACCCAGGAATAGTCAGAGGATGAACAAATGCCTGGGGTTAGGGCACACAGAAATCAGGCAGATAATGGCTAGAGATCAGGAGGGCAACAAAACCAAGAACAGGACAAGGCAGCCTTAGGCGCAGGCAAGCAGACTTCAGACCCATGGACAGGAAAAAGTAAGTGGGTAAGGATTATGAAGACACAGTTTAGCCAGGAGCGGAGAACTTGGTGAATGGACAAAGATAAGCTTCCATTTCCACTAATGGCAGGACCAGCCTTTCTCAGGAAACAACTAAACTTGCTGGATAAACTGAGTATCTTATAAGCACTTAATAGTTAATTATATAATAAGACATTATTGAAGGAAAAACAGGAATCCAAACAGATAAGCAGAGCATAGAAATCGCTTTTGAAGAAAGGGCATTAGTTGATTCTAGCAATCTGAACTTTTGTTTTGATGGTCTTTGTTGGTGGAGTAAGGGAGGGCGAAATCAAAACGGCAGTCTAATTGGAGGTCCTCTCCATAATAACAGGGGCCCTCAAACCCCTGTACCCTCAGGGAAGAGGTGAACCAGAAGTAATCTAGGCCTCGTGTACTGAATTGTAGCCATGATTCAGAGTTTGGTGGTACAGGCACCTCAAACCTGAATCTGGTTTAAGGGTCCCCAGGTTCCTGGCAAATGTATATAGATATCCTCTCTGGAGGAGGGTACATTTATCCTAGACCTCAAATTATCCCTATGGATTATTTTTCAGGTACAATGAGCAGCATATGATAAAAAATAACCATGAATAAAAAGAAATAAGGCATCATGAATAAGAACAAACAGAAACAAGAAGCCAGCAGAAATAGTCCTGCTAAGACTTTAGAAAAAACAGGTAATAAACGATGCTTAATATGTTTATGAAAAGAGAAGACAAGGTGGAGGATGTCTGCATGGATCAGAAAACGCTCAGTTCACCCAGTAGATTTGAAAAAAGAATCAAATAGAAATTCTAATAATAAAAAGTACAGAACATCATCAAAGAAAAAAACTATTTTAGACACAAGAGTGTATTCCATCAAGGAAACTCCTTGGAAACAAGTCTAAGACACAATAAAGGGATGATTTTTGGCTAGAGGAAAGAAAGTACACAATTAAACGTGGTTTAAATGATAGACTATTTACTGTCTTACATATCAAGAAATCCAGCAGTTGGGCTGTCCCAGGGTTATTTATTTTTGTAGTGAAGTATTGTCATCTAGGACTCTGCCTCTGGGCTTCTTTTGAGCCGCAATCCTCAGCGTGTTGGCTTTTGCTTTAGACTTGTCCTCTCATGATGGTTAAGGCAGCTGCAGCAACTCCAGCCGTCATACCTTTATATTGTCACATTCAAAGGCAGAAATAAAGGGGACCTTCTCTTGTGCATCTTTCATTAAAGAGAAAAATCTTTCCCAGAAACAACTTCACCACACTTCTCTTCATGTCTAACTAGCCGGGAGTAGGTCACATACTTTAGCTTCAAGGCAAGCTGGGAAAGTGAGTTGCCTGGTCAGTCTCTAAAGTAGAAGGTGGAATCTACAGCCAGAGAGAAGAGTAAGAGAATGGCCACAAAGTCAGCAGCCCTGATTCCATGTAGGAATACCTAGAAGGGGACGATGGTGATAGAGGAAGAGGAGAAAGATTCTAAAATTGAAGCAGTCTGCCTTCAGGGGCAATGAACTTCCTTTTCAATACTATTTTTCTTCTTTTGGAACCATTGTCACATGTCATCTCCCTTTTTAACCCATTCTCCTAAGATACTGAAGCCCTTTGTCTGTGATGAAAGAGGGTCTTAAAAGCAATTCATCAAATAGTATACATTAGCTGTCTGTGTTACCACTCCCAGGAGAAGCACAAAGAAACCTGAAAGGAATGAATACAATGGTGATACTTCGGTCACTGTTGGCTTGTTGAGGGGTAGGGGGCAAAGTAAGTAGAATGTGCGGACTTCCCTGGTGGTCCAGTGGTAAAGAATCTGGTTGCCAACACAGGGGACCTGGGTTTGATTCCTGGTTGGGGAAAATTCCACATGCTGCAAGAGCAGCTGAGCCCATGTGCCACAACTACTGAAGCCGCAGGCCCTAGAGCCTGTACTCTGCAACAAGAGAAGTCGCTGCAATGAGAAGCCCATGCACTGCGACGAGGAGTAGGCACCATCCACTGCAAATCAAGAAAGCCCACGCACAGCAGCAAAGGCTGAGCGGAGCCAAAAATATATTAACGAAAAAAAGAAAAATGTGGCGGGCAGTGAAGCTGGGGACACACTATCCAGTGACCTGGGAATCACACATTCAGTGAACCCACGAGTCTCTTGACTAGCCTGATAGAATGAATGTACGTGCACCTGGACTCTGAGAACTGGATGCCAGTCCTGACCTAGAAGCTGGCTGACTGGAGAAAGGGCACTGCCTCTCTTGACTCCATTTTATTCATCTAGAAAACAGTAAAGGGTGGCTCATGACTTTAAAGCCCCTCTTATTCTCAAACAATAATAAAACCCAAATCAAAACAAAAAAGCAATAATAGTTAAAAAGGCGAATTCAAAAGAAACTGAAACAATGTTGTTGGGACTTCCTTCCCTCTCTGCTTTTCAGGTCTGCCTTTGTTTGTGTTCTTGCCTGGAGAATCCCAGGGATGGGGTCGCACAGAGTCGGATAGGACTGAAGTGACTTAGCAGCAGTAGCAGTTTGTTTGTGTATTGGCTTGATTTTCTTCCCATAGCAGGAAAAAGGAGGGAAGAAGAAGGGAATGGAGGGTGGACAGAAGGATTTGGAGGCATTGCTACTCAGACCACCAGACTTTCTTCATTTTAGTTCAGAAAAGGAAATAGAGAGGGTCTCTATTCTAGCATTTATGTAAAAAATCCTAAGAAAGGATCTTGTCTATTTCATATGTCCGTGCTTTATGCCTAAGCCTCGGCCTTGTTGAGGGCATGAGGGGTGGTGGCAATGACTAGTACTATGATTAGCATCTCCACTAGAACCACAAAGAACAGGAGATGCTATTACCAGAAGATGGGATTTCCCTGGGCAGGCAAAAAGAAAAAGAAAAAGAAAATGTCTGCCTAGTATACTTTAAAATTAAAAGACGCTTGCTCCTTGGAAGAAAAGCTATGACCAACCTAGACAGCATATTAAAAAGCAGAGACATTACTTTGTCAACAAAGGTCTGCCTAGTCAAGGCTTTGGTTTTTCCAGTAGTCATGTATGGATGTGAGAGTTGGACCATAAAGAAAGTTGAGCGCCGAAGAATTGATGCTTTTGAACTGTGGTGTTGGAGAAGACTCTTGAGAGTCCCTTGGACTGCAAGGAGATCCAACCAGTCCATCCTAAAGGAAATCAGTTGTGAATATTCATTGGAAGGAGCATTCATTGAGCATAGTTTAAGCATTCTTTGGCATTGCCTTTCTTTGGGACTGGAATGAAAACTGGCCTTTTCCAGTCCTGTGGCCACTGCTGAGTTTTCCAAGTTTGCTGGCATATTGAGTGCAGCACTTTCATAGCATTACCTTTTAGGATTTGAAATAGCTCAACTGGAATTCCATCACCTCCACTAGCTTTGTTCGTAGTGATGCTTCCTAAGGGACACTTGACTTCACACTCCAGGATGTCTGGCTCTAGGTGAGTGATCACACCATCGTGATTATCTGGGTCATGAAGATCTTTTTTGTATAGTTCTTTGTATTCTTGCCACCTCTTCTTAATATCTTCTGTTTCTGTTAGGTTCACACCGTTTCTGTCTGTTATTGTGTCTGCTATTGTAAGTTGGTTTGTGTCATGCAAACTTTGCATGAGAAGTTTTAGCCCATAATATCCTTTAGTGTGTCCATAATTAGTTGGGAAAAAAAGGGGAATTAACCATATTGCTCCTGCAGCTCCGAATGGACATGGGAAACCTTTCCATATTTGAAGCTGGAGTGAGAGGATAAGGTTTCAAGTAGCTTCAGAATTGTTGGTGTAAGCATGTGGATGTGCATGCATTGGTGAGTGCTCAGGTATTCAAATTTGTAGGTATGTGTATGCATGGGTGTACACATAGGCACATGCATGCATGGGTGTGAGAACAGGTGTGTGCACATGTGGGAGTGTACATACACATGGATGGTAATGTAATAGAGACTGGAGGGTAGGCCACACTTGATTTTTTCAGTAGTAATCAGAGCTACCAACTATTTACTGCTGATCATGGCCAGATATTCTGCAGGCACTGTCTTATTACCTTACTGAATCTTGTCTTGGTTTGGGATCCTCCAAAATAGAGACCCAGAAAAGAATGTGGATGCTAGAAGTTTTTTTGGGAAATGATCTCAGGAAGCAACAAGTGGGGAGTGGGGAGGATGAGACAGGTGAAGTAAGACATGTCAGTGAAAGGTGAGTTGTTGAGGTCACTCCACCTTGTGGGCAGTGGGTGGCCAGATTCCTCCCAGCCCTACCGGGAGGATGTAGGTGTCTCCCAGTAACTGTCCGCCCCAAGACCAAGGCTGCTGGGGTATTTATCACCCTGTTCCTGCTGCCCTTGGTTTGAGGGTCCTCCCTAGGACAGATGCTGAAAGCATCACAGAAGGCCCTGTGTGTTGTGCCCACCTGAGACAGGCTGGGACGCCAAGGTTATCTGGTGAAGGTCCTCATCACAGGATGAGGAGGAAGCAACTGTTAGTCTCATTTTACACATAAGGGACTGGATCACCCAGAACTTCCCAGTTGGAAAGTAGCAAAGCCAGAGTAGGAAGACGGGTCAGGGCTGTCAGCCCCAGACCGCTGATATTTCAGAACACCCAGGACAGATCTCAAAGAGGACCATTTCCTGAGGGCCAGTGGAATGTCAGACAATGTGACTTCATTGCCCTTGATGACTCCTACACACCTTGACCAGATCTGAGGGGACCCCAGTGCAGGGGTTTTGACTTCGCTCCTCAGGACCTCTTAACTTGAGGCTTCCAGAGTCATTCAGCGGCATCCTTCTTTCTTGGTGTCATCAAAGTCAAGTCCAAAATTCCAGAGCTCCCAGAGCCAGTCAGGATAAGCCCAGATGCCAGGACTGCCAGGAGCTCCTCATTTCACTCAGTCCCCTTGGGATCCTGTCCACATCCCAGCCCTGTGGGCATCCGGCCTCTGCTTACACACTTTCCACAATGAGGAGCTCACTACCTCCTAATCTATTTCTGACAACTCCTAAGTGTATTTCCTATAGGATTTTCTGTGACAAACTAATCCCCAAAGCTACCTTGGGGGCCAGAAATGGTTGGTGGATAAATAAGTTGGAAAAAACTGCTTGTGATAATATTTGCTTAGAGATTTAAACCACAATAGTATATTCTGGGCTCTAAGAAATATGGCCACTGAGAAACTTCTTTAACTTTGCTTAACTGAGATTTATTTGACTACAGAACTGGAACCTCCTACCAACATCCCCAGAACCTTGTATATCTAGGAAGTCCTGAGTCACCAAGTTTTTTCCTGAGGTTGGAATCTCTCTTCCTGTAGGTTCTACCTATTGTCTTCATTGAAAAGACCTCAGCTACAAAGACCAAGATTGGCCCCTTCACAGATTGGAATAATCAGATCTAACCCTTACTGAGCATGTAGGTGGAGCCAGGTACTGTGCTGAGTACATTTCCCAGGTTATCCCACACTCCTGGTTTAACAGATGAAGAAGCAGAGAATCAAAAAAGTTGATGTCACACAGCACAAACTGGAAAGCAGACCTAGCATTAAATACAATATTTAAAAAACACTTCAAAGAGTATTTGGCATGTGGCAAGTGCAAGTGTCATGTGATAAGTGTTATCTGCGTTGTGTTGTGTTGTTATTGTCATCATTATTTGACTGAAGTAAGTAAGTGCTTATAACCACTCTGCGTCCTTTGCTGGCATCTTCAATCTTCTGGGTTAAACAGTGTTCATATTTTTCCATGTTTATATGACGTCTCTTTCCTATCCATTTCTCTACATTGTGCAAACCAGGAAGAAAGACTGAGTGCTGAAGACATCTTTTCTTGTTGAAAGCTTTCTTCCGTTTGCTGTTTCCACAGATTTTCATCCTCTAAATCCTCAGGAATGCAACAGTAATGAATCCTTCAAAAAGGTCACTGAAGGACAGAGGGCAGAGGGGGCTGGGGAGAAGATGTGGGGAGGATGAGCCTAAGCAAGACCCGCGAGCAGCTCGCTAGAGCCCACAGGCCAAATTTGGCCAGTCCTTGTTTTTCATAAACAAGGCTTTATAGGAGCACAGCTATGCTCATTCATATATGTATTCCCTGCAATTTTGGATTGTAACGGCAGAGTTGAGCAGTTGCAAAAGACCTAAAATATTTACTATGTGGACCATGAGAGAAAAAGTTTGGTAACTGCTGCTCTAGATTGTGGAAAGGAGAAAGGTAGGCTGAAAAAATTTTTGATGAGCCAGGTGTCTGTCTTTCACTGTTTTCTGGATACTCTTGGAAAAGCCAGCTGAGAGCTGCTGGGGCCCAGACCAGGATGCCTTCTAAGAACTTGCAAGGAATATGCTGCTCTCTGCTGAAGTTAAGTTTTTTATCTATTCATGGTGGTTCAGAGCTAGGATATGCAAAGTCAACTGTATCACCCATCTCAAGGCCAGATCAGTGTGGCTTTCACTAAATCAAGGTAATGGCCTATCTAAAGAGAGACAAGGGCTTCCTTGGTGGTCCAGGGGTTAAGACTGCGAGCTTCCACTGCAGGCAGCATGGGTTCAATCCCAGGTCAGGGAACTAAGATTCCACATGCTGCATGGTATGGCCAAAAAAGCCTTGCTGCAACTCCATGATCTCAAAGCAGCCTTCTGGGTATGACTTGGCTAATTCTCATGTAGTTCTGTCTACAGAGGGGGAGATTTTGCACCCCAGATCACTGGTTGGGTTTCAAGGTAACTGAGATTCCCCTGAAACTGTATGCAAGATGTTGTGGGTGTGTGGGAATGCACACTGCTCTGAGGACAGAGATCTCTGTGGTCATCAGAGCCTCAGAGGGCTCCATGAAACAAAAAGGGGCTGTTGATCTCTGTGAGTGTTCCAGTGAGGGTTTCCGCCCACTCCCGAGACTTCCGCCCACCCCCCCTTGAGGACAGGAACTCTGCAGGCTTCATACCATTGTTTCTCTGGCTCTTACCCTCATGCCTGGCTCCTAGAACATGCTCATGAGGTATTTGTCAGAGCAGAAATAGAAGGAAGGGAAGAGGAGAGGCTAGGAAAATGGAGAAGAGGAGGCAGGAGGGAGGCTGGGTGGGACAAGCAAATATGAGTGTTCTGGTCCCTGTGATAGTCAGAATTTCCTTGAAAACCCATAAACTGACCTTCTGGTTTTATACAAGAGTCAGGAGGGTGGTTAACAGGTTTTCCCTGGGGCATAGAACTGCTCCTGGTGTGCTGCCCGCAAAGCTCACGGCCAGAGCCTAGACGAATTCCCAAGTCACCCATGGGACTCCTTGGAGACAGACTCCTGGCTTTTTTCCCAAGTAGAAGAGGGTTTAAGTTTTGCTGTAACTGTGTTGCTACTGCAACAATGGCACTTGCTCTCTTTCCACAGTGCTGAGGACATTTAAATCCAGTGTTTCAGTGTCTAGGCCAGAGTTGTCACCCAGTAGGTGCTCAGCAAATATTTATGGAATAAATGGATGTTGTGCTATCTTGAGGAACCAATAAAATATAGATTGTACAATTATTTTTGCTTTTAAATCTATTAACATGATTGAATAACTCACAAAGTAGTTGCTATAGGCTGCAGCTAGAGACTTTCTAAAGCATAAAGGCTAACAAGAATGGAAAAGAATCATCATAGCTAGTTTTGAAGCATAGGATTCATTAACACACACAAGAGCCCAGTCTGACCCCAATGTGCCATCTTGAGAGAAAAGTGCTCCAGTCTTACTTAGGATAAGTGGCAGCAGTTTACAGCTTGGTAGGCAGCAACCATGTGAATAAGTGATCTTCAGAGTGGATTGGTTCTTCAGCCCCAGCCCCTTGGTTAAGAATGCAACTTCAATCTCGTGAGAGACCTTGGACCAGAACACTAGTCCAAGTCTAAGAACACTTAGATAGAGCTAAGCTACTATCCAATTTCTGACATACAGAAAATGTGAGAAATAATAAAATGTTTAATTCTTGCTTTAAGCTACTAAATTGTGGGTAATTTTTATGCAGTAATAAATAATATAAAACACTTATTGAATTTCAAGTTTCTCAGGTGTCAACAAGAGACTCTACCATAGTTAGTATAAATAGAGGATGAAGTATTAAAGGAACTGGGTAGTTCACTGAATTACTGAGCTAAAGTGGTCTTGACAAAAACAAAACCCCTCTAGTAGGGATCCTTCTGCTGCTATTCCTGGCACACACCCCAGATACTCCAGCAATAGGGTGCTGCCACTAGGACTGCTGACGCTTTGCCTCTGTAAGCTAGATGCCTCCTCCACCACCACCCCTCTTGAAGAATGGATTCCACAGGGTACTTACTTCCAAACCAAAGCCTTGCATAAGGATTAGGTCATATGCCCATGCCCTGTTTCGATGGTTAATTTTACGTGTCGACTTGGCAGGGCCATAGTGCCCAGAATTCGGTCAATCATTATTTGGGGGTGTTTCTGTGACTATGTTTTTGGATAAGAATAAATTCAAATAACTGAAGTTTGATTAAAGCCCAGCTGTCTTCCAAAACGTGGGTAGGCCTCATCCAATCAGTTGAAGGCCTCAAAAGAACAAACACTGCCACCCCCCAGGCATGAAGGATTTCTGCTGGCAGGTTGTCTTCAGATTTGAACCACATATTACCTCCTCCCTGGGTCTCGATAAGTACGTGAATCAAGTTCTTGAAATAAATCTCTCTCTCCTTCTCTCTCTCTCATTTTCTCTCTCTTCTTACTCCATCCTATTAATCCTGTTTCTCTAGAGAGCTCTAATACACCTACAAGGTGTATCAGCCTTCTAAGTTACAAGCCTAAGAGAGGCTAGTTTAGACATATTCAGACTCATAAGATGGGAAATTTTATAGGCATTCTAGTTGCTGGGTGGCCAAGGAGCCTAACCAATATCCATCATACTTATAATTTAAAGAACCAAACATCACAGCAATCTTTTATATCAAGTTAAACTTATCCCTCAATAACCATGTCTCTTACCAATCCACAGAGAAAATCCTAGATGACAGTTTGGTGTATATCCCTCAAGCTATTTTTTCCGAGTTGCAGACTTTAAATATGTGTTTGGGGCATGCACCTGGTGAGATCCCAGGGAGTTCTACTTATATTTAAGCCTTTGGTCTACAGACAGTAATGTCTTTCTTCTGTATATACCTCCTTTCTTTAATTATGTACATTTGTAAATAATGACATGTCCCACAAGAGATTTTCTAATTTTATCTCTTGATCCAAATTAAAGTCTGACCATAATTCCTTCTCTGGGGAATGATATTGTGTCTGTGACTAAAGTTATAAGCATCACAGTCTCTTGGGAGGAAGGTGGTAGTCCTCTCTTAGCTGGAAAAATCCCAGGAAATCTCATTAATTCAGATTCCTTAAAGTTGGAGTTTGTGATTATTCAGCTTTCCCTAGGTTGGAGTTTGTCTTTTCATTTTCTCTGGGCACAAGGATGAAATAAAAAAAATCACAAGAGAAATATTTTAGTAGCTATAGTTTTAGAAGTCTTTAGCACATAATTTCTTTGGGCCCAAATGTAATCTGCCACATAGAAGTAATTTTTCTCCCCTAAGTCAGAAGAAGTGATGGAGACTGATTTTATTATAGAATCTTTGTTTTCTGACAAGACTGCCATAAAATTTCGTTCTGTACTTTAAACAACAGCAAAGCTGGAATCTGCATGGGACCTTGAATTGTAAGAAACAGCATTAACCTAGGAATATGATATTAAAAACCAGAGACATCACTTTGCTGACAAAGGTCTGTAGAGTCAAAGCTATGGTTTTTCCAGTAGTCATGTATGGATGTGAGAGTTGCACCATAAAGAAGGCTGAGTGCTGAAGAATTGCTGCTTTTCAACTGTGGTGCTGGAGAAGACTCTTGAGAGTGCCTTGGATCTCAAGGAGATCAAACCAATCAATTCTAAGAAAATCAATCCTGAATATTCGTTGGAAGGACTGATGCTGAAGCTCCAATACTTTGGCCACCTGATGCGAAGAGCTGACTCACTGAAAAAGACCCTGAGACTGGGCAAGACTGAGGGCAGGAGGAGAAAGGGGCGATAGGAGATGAGATGCTTGGAGGGCATTATCAACTCAATGGATATGACTTTAAGCAAACTCTGGAAGTTAGTGAAGGACAGGGAAGCCTGGCATGATGCAGTCCATGGCGTCACAAAGAGTCGGACAGGACTGAGTGACTGAACAACAACGATTCAGGAATGGTTCATAATCTAATAGAACTATCCAAGAGAAAGGCAATCCCAAAATGATTGCCACTGTTGTCTTCTAAAAAGGCATCTACTAGAGTGCAAGCGAATTCCAGGCATGATAACAGCATTATTGAGCACTTAGAATATTTTAAAATAAAAATAAATACCTGTAATAATACTAGCCAAGTTTCAGAACTTCAAGAGAAATATACTTTCCTCAACATGAAGGAGAACAACTTAGGAATCATGAGTTTTCTATGAAAAGGGATTCAGTCCTATAACCAACTGAGCTCTTGCTCAGTGTATCGGTTCTAGGTAAAGAAACTTATTTCCCCAGTTCTTGGGACAACTGGGCAGGTTCTGGGGTCAACAGAGTGCCCAGGAAACACATTCTGGCTTCATGTGGCCTTGATTTTTCAGTGACCATAGAGGTATTATATCTACTACTTCCACAGGGAGCTTCCACAAGACTCTTATCTTTATGTATCAGAGGACAGACAGAATGAAAACCACAATCACAGAAAACTAACCATACTGATCACATTGATCACAACATTGTCTAACTCAATGAAACTATGAACCATTATATCTACTACTGTGGGCAAGAATGCCTTAGAAGAAAGGGAGTAGCCCTCATAGTCAACAAAAAAGTTCAAAATGCAGTACTTGGGTGCAATCTCAATAATGACAGAATAATCTCTGTTCATTTCCAAGACAAACCATTCAATGTCACAGTAATCCAAGACTATGCCTCAACCACTAACGCTGAAGAAGCTGAAGTTGATTGGTTCTATGATGACCTACAAGACAATCTAGAACTAACACCAAAAAGAGAGATGTCCTTTTCATCATAGGGGACCGGAATGCAAAAGTAGGAAGTCAAGAGATATCTGGAGTAATACACAAGTTTGACCTTGGAGTACAAATGAAGTAGGGCAAAGGCTAACAGAGTTTTGCTAAAAGAGTGCACTGGTCATAACAAACACCCTCTTCTAACAACACAAGAAACGACTCTACACATGGACATCACCAGGTGGTCAATACTGAAATCAGATTGAATTATATTCATTGCAGCTGAAGATGGAGACACTCTATGCAGTCAGCAAAAACAAGACTAGGAGCTGACTGAGGCTCAGATCGTGAACTCCTTACTGACAAATTAAGACTTAAATTGAAGAAAGTAGTGAAAACCACTAGACAATTCAGGTATGACCTAAATCAAATCCCCTATGATTATAAATGGAAGTGAAAAATAGATTCAAGGGAGTAGATCTGATAGAGTGCCTGAAGAACTACGGATGGAGGTTCATGACATTGTACAGGAGGCAGTGATCAAGACCATCCCCAAGGAAAAGAAATGCAAAAAAGCAAAATGGCTGTCTGAGGAGGCCTTACAAATAGCTGCAAATAGAAGAGAAGTGAAAGGCAAAGGAGAAAAGGAAAGATATACCCATTTGAATGCAGAGTTCCAAAGAATAGCAAGGAGAGATAAGATAGCCTTTCTAAGTGATCAATGCAAAGAAATAAAGGAAAACAATAGAATGGGAAAGACTAGAGATCTCTTCAAGAAAATTAGAGATACCAAGGAACCATTTCATGCAAAGATGGGCACAATAAAGGACAGAAACGGTATGGACCTAATAGAAGCAGAAGATATTAGAAGAGGTGGCAAGAATATACAGAAGAACTATACAAAAAAGATCTACTACCCAGATAACCATAATGGTGTTATCACTCACCTAGAGCCAGACATTCTGGAGTGTGAAGTCAAGTGGGCCTTAGGAAGCATCACTAAGAACAAAGCTAGTGGAGGTGATGGAATTCCAGTTGAGTTATTTCAAATCCTAAAAGGTAATGCTATGAAAGTGCTGCACTCAATATGCCAGCAAACTTGGAAAACTCAGCAGTGGCCACAGGACTGGAAAAGGCCAGTTTTCAGTCCAATCCCAAAGAAAGGCAATGCCAAAGAATGCTCAAACTACCGCACAATTGCACTCATCTCACATGCTAGCAAAGTAATGCTGAAAATTTTCCAAGCTAGGCTTCAATAGTACATCAACTGAGAACTTCCAGATGTTCAAGCTGGATTTAGAAAAGGTAGAGGAACCAGAGATCAAATTGCCAATATCCACTGGATCATAGAAAAAGCAAGAGAATTCCAGAAAAACATCTACTTCTGCCTTATTGACTACGCCAAAGCCTTTGATTGTGTGGACCACAACCAACTGTGGAAATCTTAAAGAGATGGGAATACCAGGCCACCTTACCTGCCTGTTGAGAAATCTGTATGCAGGTCGAGAAGGAACAGTTAGAACCAGACGTGGAACAATGTACTGGTTCCAAATTGGGAAAGGAGTACAACAAAGCTGCATACTGTCACCTGCTTATTTAACTTTCAGGCAGAGTACATATGAAATGCCAGGCTGGATGAAGCCCAAGCTGGAATCAAGATTGCTGGCAGAAATATCAATAACCTCAGATATGCAGATGACACCACCCTTATGGCAGAAACTGAAGAGGAACTAAAGAGCCTCTTGATGAAAGTGAAAGAGGAGAGTGAAAAAGCTGGCTTAAAATTCAACCTTCAAATACTAAGATCATGGCATCTGGTCCCATCATTTCATGGCAAATAGATGGAGAAACAGTGGAAACAGTGACAGACTTCATTTTCTTGGGCTCCAAAATCACTGCATATGGTGACCACAGACATTAAATTAAAAGATGCATGCTCCTTGGAAGAAAAATTATGACCTACCTAGATAGCATATTAAAAAGCAGAGACATTACTTTGCCAACAAAGGTCTGTCTAGTCAAGGCTATGCTTTTTCCTGTAGTCAAGTATGGGTGTGAGAGTTGGACCATAAAGAAAGCTGAGTGCTGAAGAATTTATTCTTTTGAGCTGTGGTGGTGGAGAAGACTCCTTGGACTGCAAGGAGATCAAACCAGTCAATCATAAAGGAAATCAACCTGAATATTCATTGGAAGGACTGATGCTGAAGCTGAAGCTCCAATACTTTGGCCACCTGATGTGAAGAAGTGACTCATAGGAAAAGACCCTGATGCTGGGGAGGATCAGGGGACAACAGAGGATGAGATGCTTGGATGGCATCACTGACTTGATGGACATGAGTTTGAGCAAGCTCCAGGAGTTGGCGATGGACAGCCCATGACTATTCCACAGACCTCTCTGTCCACACCTTTCTGGATATATAGTTTTTTCAATATTAAAAGGTCACATATGCTTGTTTTTAAATGCAAACATTCCAGAAGAAGCTGACCATAAGAAAGTGAAACCACCTTCTTATCCCAGAGTGTTAACTGTGAAGAGTTGGGTATGTTTCTTTCTGATCCTATTCTCCATGCATGGACAAACGCTAACTTTTATCTGTTCTATATCCATCAGTCTATCCAGCTACCTAGCTATCATCTATCTATTTGGTCATTCTGCTTATATATCTAAATTTACTTACATTTGCCCATTGTGAAGGAGGCTCATATGCCAGGCAATAATAGGACTAATCTCAGCTGTATGAGATAGGATTCTTTCTGGTGTCAATTACACAGAATATGATGAAACTATCCTAAGAAGCAAAAAAAAAAAAAAAGAAAGAAAGAAAAAGAAATTTGTAGGTTTGCTTTGTGCAGAAATTTGGTGGGGGGAAGGTTTAATTTCCATTCTATTTGATTCAGGAACCCAAATACATCACCAGGACCCTATTTCTCTTTCCCTCCTCCTTTTGTCTCCTACACTGATTTTAGACTCGGTGGGGGGGGGGGGGGCAAGAAGGTACCAGCAATGTGGGGTCCCCTGCTTTTCCAAGTTCAAAGCAGGGGGAAGAGTAAAGAGACCTAAAAGAAGTCCCACTGCCTCTCCTTGGCTCTCACCACCCTTGCCCCTGGTGTTACTCTTATATCTCATTACCTTGTTTTATTTTCTTCTTAAACACTTATTATTAACTGAAATTATTTTCAGTATTTGTCACTTGTTTACTACCTGTCTGCCTACCCTGGAAAATAAGTACCACCAGAGCAGCATCACTTCAGTGAGTCACTGAGCCAGGGAAATACCATGCACTGACTGGCCAGACTCCAGGCGCATGACCCCTTCCCAACACCTGGAATGAGAGTCGGGGGAAAGACGGTACCCCAGAGAAAAATCAGAGTATCATTTGCAAAAGAAAGCTGACTGGAATGGTTTGTTGAGCAGCAAAACCCACTGAAGTCCATTCCATCATCTAAGCTTAGATGTGATTTCCCCAACAAAAAGACCAAATACTGTGGTGCTATATTTAAATATGGGGTTTGCCACTTGTTAGCTAAATGACTTTTTGCAAGTTACTTTGCTTCTCTCAGCCTTCGCTTCCCTCATGAGTAAAATAAGAAATAGACCTAACACTTAGTACAACGATTAGAAGTAATATAACTAAAGTGGTCAACAGACAGTGTGCTTGTGTGCTAAGTCGCTTCATTTGTGTCCAACTCTTAGTCCTGTCCAACTCTTTGCGACCCAATGGACTGTGTAGCCCACCAGATTCCTCTGTTCATGGGATTCTCTAGGCAAGGATACTGGAGTGGGTTGCCATGCCCTCCTCCAGGAGATCTTTCTGACCCAGGGATTGAACCCGAGTCTCTTGCATCTCCTGCATTGGCAGGCAGGTTTTTTTTTTTTTAACCACTAGCGCCATCTGGGAAGCCCCAATAGACAGAAGATTCAGTTAATAGTAGCTTTTACTATTTTAGTAGCCGTGATTATTCATTCTTAGTGATCTTCTCCTTTTGATATTTTAAACAAACTCCAGTGCAAACACATTTCAAAAACCCTGAATGTGAGGGCATTAAGAGTTGGTTAAATTGTGCCTCCAGTTTTCTTTTTTTTTTTTTAAAGCAAAGTTATCGAGAAATTTAACCCTAGCATAGTATCACACTGACACAGGAGTCTGCTGCCAATGATTTAAAGAAGATCGGTGGCCTGGGTGATTTCTATAAATATTTAACAACTGGTCCAGCTGGATATTATCCAATCAGAATAATCAACTACATCAGTTAAAAAGGATGCTGGCCTTAAATAACTTGTCCAGCTGTCTTAGGATGCATTAGTGGGAGACAGGTCCAGCTAGAAGTCACCTTTCAGCAAAGCCCTCATCAGTATCCATCACACAGCTTCACATCAGGATTGGTCATGGCTGTGCTTCATCCCAGTGTGGGAAGATATCGTCCACTCCAAGTTGCAACTGGCAAACAACATGGCATTTGTGATGCCATGGATGATAGCTGCCCAGCCCACTCCCCAGATTTTCCCACAGTAAACCAGACACTTGGGCGTTCCAAGTGCTGTCCAGCTAAACTGACCATCCAGGCATTCACAGAGGAGGGTGCACAGTCTTAGTGGCATGGAGGAGCTAAGGGCTGCCCACTGCTTGGGCCAAGACTCAGTCCTTAAATGGTATGAGCAATAGCCACAATCCCAGCAGGTTATTGGAAACCGAGTGATTTTTACAGAAATCAGCATTGTAAAGGCAGCACGCACAGACTGAAAAGTCAGGTCACTGCTAATACTACTAATGACAGCTCCAACTTTTCCTTTAGACTCTTTTTTTTTGGCATTCTTATAAAAATCACTGAACTGGAAATATCAAGTTTCTGATCTCCCAAGTGGACCTGTTCCTGAACCTTCAAACATAGAAAGCAAACTCTCAGTGGCAGTCCATCACCCCTTCATCAGTAACCACCTGTAAATATTATGATTCACGCAGCCAAAAGACTTTTCAGTTTCTTGAACTTTTTCCTGCGCTCTTGAAACACCTTTTGACTTCTTTCCTTAAGGTATGCCCTTATTATGACCAAATTATTATGACCAAAGTTCATCCACTTGAAATTTGTTAGTTTTTAAAAATTATGGTCACATACCTAGTACAAAATTTTACCCTTTAAAGGCTATTAAAGTGTACAGTTTGGTGGTGCTGAGTAGATTCACACTGTGTGCATCCACCAGCATCCAAATCTAGAATGTTCTTCATCTTCTCAAACTGACACTTTATACCCATTAAACAATTAACTCCTCATCGTTCCCTCCCCTCCATCCCCTGGCAGTGACCATTCTACTTTCCATCTCTATAAATTGGACTATTCTAGGTACTTCATATATATATATATATATATATATATATATAATCATACACTTTTTGCCCTTTTGTGACTGACTGACTTCACTTAATGCAATGTCCTCAATGCTCACCCATGGTGCAGCACATGTCAGAACTTCCTTTCTTTTTAAAGCTAAATAACACCACATTGTATGTATTGATATATGCCACATTTTGCTTATCCATCCTTCTGCTGATGAACATTGGTGCTGCTTTTGATTATTGTAAATAATGCTGATATAATCATGGGTTAACTCACTGTTTACGGTTGTTATTTTTTCCCCCAGAAACTTGTTAACTAGATTCCCACCTTGAATATCAGTTCTTGTATCTATATTAAATGGCTATTATAACACCCGCCTACTAGGATTTATTATACCTGAGTTTAGACACGTTGTGTCAGGTTTATTGTACAATTTAAACCCAATAAGATTCCAGGTGGCCTCTTTCAAATCCTTTCACACTCTTCTGTCACAGCCAGTGTCTGCTTGCAGTTCTCATCTAATCAGCCCCAGAAAGACAATCCTCACTTTTACCTGAAATTAGAACAGGTTTCATTTTGTCAACTGTTGGTTGATAAGAGATAAGAAAGAAGATCTCAGAAATGGCTACCCAGTGGGCAATATTCATTTTCTTTTTTATACTCTTTTATACTCTTTGGTATAGCCTACATCATCTAAAAGGGTCTTGTATTACTTTTCTAATTAAAAAAAAAACACAATGTTGTTTTTCTTTTTACTTGTGTTAAAAACAAAATTGTGCATGAGGAGATCTCTTTTTAAAATAGAGGTCAGCAAATTTTTCTGGCATGCTGCAGTCCATGGGGTTGCAAAGAGTCAGACACAATTGAGTGACTGGACAACAACAGAACTTTTCTGTAAAGGGCCGCATAGTAAATATATTAGGTTTTGTGGTGCACAGTCTCTGCTACAACAAATCGACTCTCTCTGTCCTTAGAGTGTGAAAGCTACCATGAGCCAGGTAGAAACACATGGGTGTCACTCTGTTTTCAGTAAAACTTTATTGGCACTAAAATCTGAATTTCTCCAACCCGAACATTTTCAGTCATCAGTAAAGATCATTCATAGTTTGAGAGCTGTACAAAAACATTTCTACCACTGGTCATAGTTTGTCATCCTCCCCCTAAAAATAGCATAGATGAGATAAAAAGTCCCCTTTAAATTTTATACCAATTCCAGTCTTTTCTTACCAATTTCTATGCCTTCTCTTGTTGCTTATTTGCTTATTATATCTTATTATGGAAAGCTGCAGATATATACAAAAGCAGAAAGAAAAACCTAATAATACCCACATATATATCACCCAATTCTCAACAGTGATCAGCTGGTGTCTAATCACACATTATCTATGGTGCCATTCACCCCCTCTCTGTGTTCCCCTGCATTATCTGAAGCAAATTTTAGATATCATACTTTAGCCACAAATATTTTAGGATGCATCTTCTAAAAGATAATACTTCATTTAAAAATACCATTACCAAGAATTTCCTGGCAGCCCAGTGGCTAGGACTCTGCACTTTCACTGTCCGGGCCCAGGTTTAAACCCTAGTTGGGAAAGTGCTGCCAAAAGAAAAATAAAGCCACATTATCACATCTAAAATAAGTGACAATAATTTTAGCTTTCAACATGCTAAAGCAGAATTTTAAAAATTCTTTTTTAAGTGACAAGACATCATCAATGACATTCAGAAGTTCATGATAGTGTACTGGTTGAAAGACTGGATTCTAAGTCAAGCTACTTTGCAGTGATGTGGTTATGAGGAAAGACACTCACCCTCCAAAATAAATCTTTGGAGAGAAATCATACTCATTCTTAAAGCTTCTGCTTTTAAGTGTTATTTGTTCCTTTCTTAGTTATCATTCCTCCTCTTTAAAAAAATTTTTTTTATTAGAGTATAGTTGACTTATTGAAGTGTCATTTCTGCTCACATGACATTGGCCAATGCAAGTAACATGGCTGTGTGTATCTTCAAGTGGGCAGGGAAGTGCAGTCCTACTGTGTGCCCAGAGGAAAGAAAGCTAAAATGTTTGTGGACACCCTCATGAGTGCCACAGAGCTGACCATAGACAGTTTCCATTTGTGTCCTCTTCTTATCATTCCAGTCATGTATATAAAGGCATTCAGAGAGAGTTACACATGCCATCACCTCGAAAGTATACAATCACTTTCTTCCTGGACCAAAATACCCATTCTAAGGGTAATTGTGTTTTTTGGTAAAGCAAAAACAGTCTTAATTCTACTAACTTGTTCACCCTGGACTCATTTTTCATCTCTTAAGTCACTGAGATTATTTTATTTGAGAACTTCTCAAGCTGCCTCCCATTTCTTTAAAGATAAACAAGCTGAAATTAGTCAGAATAATTAGAATAGCCTTTGACCACTGCAAGGTGACTTATTGTGCACCTTTCTGAATTAGCCTGCTGTTTTTTTTGACAACTGTTGTGCTGCCAACTCAAATTCTGTCTGAGGCCCCAGTGAGCCCAGCACTGCTCCCCCATCACTCAGATTTTCCACATCTTCAGAATATTTTTCCCCTACAACTCATCCTGTTTTTGATGTACCACCTCTTGACTATAACTCTTTCAAGTTATTAGTAGTTTGATAGTAAGACAACTGGTCTATCTCCTGATACCACTCTAATGGCAGAAAGTGAAGAGGAACTAAAGAGCTTCTTGATGAGGGTGAAAGCAGAGAGTGAAAAGCTGGCTTAAAACTCAACATCCAAAAAACTAAGATCATGGATCAGGTCCCATCACTTCATGGTAAATAGAAGGGGGAAAAGTGAAAGCAGTGACAGATTTCATTTTCTTGGGCTCCAAAATCACTGTGGACAGAGACTGTAGCCATGAAATTAAAAGACGTTTGCTCCTTGGAAGGAAAGCTATGACAAACCTAGACAGCATACTAAAAAGCGGAGACATCACTTTGCCGGCAAACGTCTATCTAGTCAAAGCTATGGTTTTTCCAGTAGTCACGATCAGCTGTGAGGGCTGGACCATAAAGAATGCTGAGCACTGAAGAACCGATGCTTTCAAACTGTGGTGTTGGAGAAGACACTTGAGAGTCCCTTGGACTGCAAGGAGATCAAACCAGTCAAACTGATTTCCTAAAGGAAATCAGTCCTGAATATTCATTGGAAGGACTGATGCTGAAGTTGAAGTTCCAATACTTGGCCACCTAATGCAAAGGGCCGACTCATTGGAAAATACCCTGATACTGGGAAAGAGTGAAGGCAAAAGAGAAGGAAGCAACAAAAGCTGAGAGGGTTAGATAGCATCACTGACTCAATGGACATTGCATGCCCAGTCACTTCGGACGTGTCCAACTCCTATGGGCTATAGTCCACCGGGCTCCTCTGTCCATGGGATCCTCCAGGTAAGAATACTGGAGTGGGTTGCCATTTCCTCCTCCAGGGAATCTTCCTGACCCAGTGATAGAACTCACGTCTCCTGCAGCTCCTGCGCTGCAGGCAGATTCTTTACCACTGAGCCACCGGGGAACAGGAATTTGAGCAAACTTGGGAGATAGTGAAGGACAGAGGAGCCTGGTGTGCTGCAGTCCACAGGGTTACAAAGAGTCAGACACAACTTAGTGACTGAACAACAACTACCCCCAGAATAACTCTAAAGCCAGCCCTTGACAGTTATTCTTACTAGAAAGTCACAGTTAAAGGGCCAAAATTTACACTCTTTAACTCAGATGTGCAAAAAAGATTTTTTAAAAAAATCTTCCATTAACTGACCTCATTTAGCTCGAGAGTCCCCATTTCTGCAGATGGAGAAAATGTAAACTTGACAACTGGAGGTCATTCTACTTCTCTAGTTTAAAATGGTCTCTTTCAGGTTCAAATTCCCTAAGGGAACCATTTCTTTCATCTTAAGAGGTTCCCATCTTTTGTATTCTTTTTCCAGATGGCATCTATGAACCACCCAAATGTCCTTCAACAGTAGAATGGATAAATAAATTGTGATGTAATCCCACCACAGAATTCTACCCAACAGTGGGGAAGAAGTAAACTGTTACTTGCAACAGCATGTAAGTTTGCTCAAACTCATGTTCCCTGGCGGCAGTAAATTTCAGAGGCGTAATACTGAAGGAAGAAAGCCAGACAACAAGAACTATATGCTGTATGATTCTTCCTATGTGATGTTCCAGAACTAACTAGTGGTTAAGTTAAAAATTGGTTATCTTGGGTGGAGAGTATTTACTTGGAGAATGCACAGGAGTACCTCCAAGGGTGCGAACATGGTTGTATCCTACTGTGGGCCGTGAATACACGGGTGTGTGTATCCATCAAGCAATATACTCTGTGTCCTTTTCTGTATGGATTTTATATCTCAATAAAATAACAGCACAGATGACAACTGCATATGGGGGAAAGTTTAACTAGCTTTGGGTGGTGGGAGAAGACAGCTCATCTGTGGAAACTTCTGAAGGGGGTCTTTCCTCTCTGGTCAGGGAATGTCCCTCATAGGTATCTGTGGAGGGGTGTTTGGTTCCACATCTTTTAGGAGACATACGGCTCGAGCCCCCTCTTCCTTAGTCTCCTGTCGGGAGCTCCCCATTTTAACCCCAGACCTCTCTCTGCCTCACTGTTTTCTGTGTATTTTAGCCCCTTCTTCCCTCCAGGTGGGAAATCCCCAAGCCCTAAGGAAAGGGGCCGATTGCAGGCCCACAGTTCTGGATGCCTCTCTTAGTCTTTCTTTTCCACTGACTTGGCACCCACCCCAGTCAGAGACTTTTAGGGCAGGGGCTGTGTCTCCCCAATGCCAAAAAGGGCTTCTACCCTTCCTGTCTGGTAGCAACTGCCTGTGACATTTCCTCTTTGGGGCCAGCTCCCTCCTGTTTCCTGGGAGATGGGCTACAGGTCAAGAAACTGCCCTGCCAGTCAGAAAAGTCAGGTACACTGGGTGGCATTAAAAAGGTATTATACATACTACTCTATTTCTTTCATGCACAGTTTGATTTCTTTTCATCGTGTGACTTGGATGATTCAAATGAGTGTGGCTAGAATAGAATCACAGTATTTTAGCAATGAAGCGGTTCTTAATTATCATTCCAGATTCTAAGTGGGACAGTTTCTCTTTGTGTGGTCCTAAGCCTTGAATACATCGAACACCCCCTTTCTGATCCCCACATCACATACATAAATGCCACTCATTAATCAGTAAGACCATCAAAAATACCCCCTGCCCTGCCCCCACTTCAACACAACCATAGTTCTAAATGCGAGAAGGCAGTGTTTTAGCCTAAACTGTTTATTTTAGAGATAAGAGAAGTAAAGCCTAAAGCAGAAAAATGACTTATCCAAGCCAGTGGTCAAGCAGGGATTAGACCCTGATCTCCTGATGACCAGTATGAGACTTTTACGACACCCCACTGGATTTCAGTTTAGGTTTAAGGAACTGCCAGGGAACTTCTGTTTCTTACTGAATTTCTGCTTTTCCTTTCTTGCAGTGGAAGCTGCCCCATCATTTCCTCTTTCCCTCCCTTGAGAGCTAGCAGACGCTGTGGTTCCAGAGCACGGTTCCCTCAACCAGAGTAGCAATGGGGACAGGCCTGAGAACTTTCCAAAGACACACCCAGAGGGAACCCGCACTGCTTGCCCACACTCTCCACCCTGACCCATTTATACAGATATGCAAACACACAGCCATTTCTTCGTAACCTCTCCTTTGCACCAAAAATTGATATAGGAAAGATACAGAGAACACTCACTTCTAATTGAGCTACAAAGAGACGAAGCTGACAGCCTGCTGAGCAAAGTAAGGAGGACAATCAGCAGGGTTGCTGAGATTAGAACAGTTGGACCCTTTCATTAACTCATTCATTCGTTCTTCATTCCAGTATTTATTGAACGTTTACAATGACTGGGTCCATTCTGTGTGCCAGGTAACATACTGGCAAGCACAACTTTCCCTACTTTTGTGAATCTTGGAGTCTACTGTGTAATTTCAAAGGCTGCCTCTGCTGCTTACCTAGCTGTGTGAGTTTGAGTGAGTAGTTTAATCTCTCTGAATTTCTAACTCTTCATTAATAAGATGAAAAAATGGAAATAGAGTGGTGATGATTAGGTGTCAAAAAGTGTGGGAAGGGACTAGCCTAGCTCCTGGCACATCGTAAGTGCTTGGGAAGTGGAAGCTACTTTTATTACTAAAAATTTAACATTCTGAAGGAAAAATCCCTAAATCTCCATACATATGCAATCTGGACATCAAGTTTTGGCTGAGAATTCTCCATTTTCCCCAAAATCATGTATAATAAACTTACTTTTTCCAAAGTTGTGTAGTTGCATATTGTCAACCAAAATTGTGTATACACTATATACATATTTATAACTTTGTATCCTAAGGTGAGAACAATAGTTTTTATTTGTAGCACACTTTTAAAAGAGTCTTGCATAAGAAAAACATGATAATGACGTCACGAGTTTTTTAATATTCTATTCTCTTCCCTGGGCCTCCACTCTTGACAGACACGTTACCTTATTTAGCCTCTGCTGCCTGGTCTTGAAACCTCTAAATAGATTGGTTATTTCAGGCTGGCCAAACCCTCGAAATTATTTGCCAGCAGTCTTTTGGAAACATATCCCCTTACTGTGTGTAAGAGAGGCCAAAGAGAAGGACTGTGTGTTTGTTCCCAGTCCTCTTCCTTCTAATCCTCTGCTTCAACTGTGCAGCTCACAGGAGGAATTATAAGCCAAGGAAGGAGCCTGGCTCTGAGGTCATTGCCAAGTATGTGACCTTTGGCAAGTGACAAAGCTTTAAGAGCCTCAGTTTCTCCATCGGTAAAGTAGGTGGCATATATTTAACTATCACTATTAGGATAACTGGCTAAAGTAACGATCGAAAGAGTTACTCATAACCAAAAGGCAATGAGAGGAAGACCTCCTATTACAAATCAGGGATGCCCCTAAAAGCAAGCTTCCTGGGCTTCACAGTCACATCCATGGATGTCACGATGCGAGGATGTGACAGCCTGGAGATTTCTATGTGCCCTTTATATGGGGGGAGAAGCAGAGAGAAGGCTTCTGCTCAGGTGTGGGAGGAGCCCAGGACAGAGGGAACATGTGACCAGAACTGGCTAAGCACATCCCCTGCAGCTGGCTTGTCTCCATCCGGGGCTGGCAGGGTTCCTTAAAGATCACCACAAATTGACAGGGTTAGGTACAGGTCTAAAAAGATGCTTCTCTCAGAAATGCTATACATTTTAGGTGCATCAGCTTGATGAATTCCACCTGCAGGCCTTCCACATTGTTTTCTAGAAGGCCCCAAAACTGCCTGCACACGCTTCTGGCCCTAAGCTCTCTATACTTTGAAAAGACTTTCTTAGCATTTTTCTTTCAACAGTTTCCTTCCGTGACAGTTTACTCTGTCCCAGGTGCCATCTTTGGAGCTGGGATCCTAGCAATGAACAGACTAGATTTATCCCTGCTTTCTTGAACTTTTGGGAGGGGACGGGGGAGACAGCCCATGGTCCATGTATGATAAATATGAGGTTGTAATAAATTCTGTAAAATGCTTAGAGCAGGAGTCAGTGAGAGTGTCAGAGAGGCTGTCTGAGGAGTTGGCAATTGAGCAGGGATGTGAATGGTGTGAGCCCTGTAGATCTGTGGCAGGAGTATCCAGACACAAGGAATGGCAGTGCAAAGGCCCAGAGACATCAGCCAATCATGACTCTCATTCTACACATTATGACATTGAAGTTCCAGAAAATGAAGTTACTTGTCCATGACACAGAGAAACCTTAAATGCATATTACTCAGTGAAAGCCGGAGAAGGAAATGGCAACCCACTCCAGTACTCTTGCCAGGAAAATCCCATGGACGGAGGAGCCTGGTAGGCTACAGTCCATGGGGTCGCAAAGAGTCAGACACGACTGAAGTGACTTAGCAGCAGCAGTGAAAGTAGCTGATCTAAAAAGGCTACATACCATATGATTCCAACTATCTGACATTCTGGAAAAAGCAAACCTATAGAGATAGTAAAAAGATCAGAGGGTGGGGGTAAGGAAATCATAGGTGGAACAGATTTTTAGGGCAGTAAAAATATTCTGTATGCTGCTATAGTGATGGATACACGTCCTTATTCTTTTCTCCAAATCTACAGAAAGTAGAACACCATGAGTGAACCCTAATGTAAACTATGGATTTAGGGTGATGATGATGTTTGTCACGGTCTGTTCATCACCTATAACAAATATACCACTGGCGGGGTGGGGGGATGTTACTAGTGGGGTAGGCAGTACATGTGTAGGGGCAGTGGTTATGTGAGAACTCTGTAAGTTTCCACCCGGTTTTGGTGTGAACTTAAAATTGCTCAAAAAAGTCCTTCAAAATAAAAGTAAAATAAGATAATATAACCAAGGCTACGTTTCCTAATAATTTTTTAAACATATTTTTTTTCTATCTTCTTCTCCACTTCTGACCACCCTAACCAGATTATCAAGACATATTTCCTGTTTGTCTAGCAATTACCATTTTGGTTACATTAAAATTGTTAGGGGATTCATCTTATTTCCTTTACTGTAATATTTTGGAAGGTTATGGCAGGAATGGCAGTGTACTCTTCAGTTCTCTTATACTGCCTTCCCATGCCTTGCCTATTTTGTTGTTGTTTAGTCCCTAAGTCGTGTCCAGCTCTTTTGCAACCCCAAGGACTGTATAGCTCACCAGGTTCCTCTGTCCATGAGACTTTCCAGGCAAGAATACTGGAATGGATTGCCATTTCCTCCTCCAGGGATCTTCCTGATGCAGAGAATGAACCCGCGTCTCCTGTATTGGCAGGGAGATTCTTCACCACTGAGCCACCAGGGAAGCTCTTTCAGATGGTGCTTTAAAAAAAAAAAAAAAGTTGTGAAATTTAATCATTAAATTCTAAATTTCCTGCACTGTTCAATAAGGCATTCACTAGCCACATGTGACTATTTAAATTTAAATTAATTTAAAAATAAATTTAAAAATCAGTTCTTCCATTGCACTGGCCACATCCCAAACTCTCGTGTAGATAGTGGCCAGTACATTGGAGAGATCAGATATAAGTTATCATCGAAGAAAGTTCCTTTGGAAAGTGATATTTGGGAACATTCTTGTTGACCTTTTTCATTTAGTCCTTGAATTAAAACTGTGTTTGCAATGCTTATATCTTATTTCTACATTTTTTTTTTTTTTTTTTTCAAAAACAAACGTTTACTTAAAAATTGTTCAAATTGCCAGATGGTGCATTCTACATACCATTTACCACTAGAGAAACCAGGCTCTTTAAAGAAATGACTGATTCCAGGTCTAGGCAAAAGTCTTATAAGCCTGGCCATCTAGTCATATCAGAAACTACGGAAGCTATCAGGACTCAGGAGTCAACTTACAGAAGCTTCCACTGGCCAGCAGTGGGATGGTCTGAGCATTAGTAAGAAGAACCACAAAGGACTGCATCACACTGCATTTGTAAAACTTCCTGAGTTCATAACAAAATAAAAACAAACAAAACTCTCAGTCCTTTTGAAGGGTACTAAGGAAACAATTCATTACTCTGAAGACTGGTAAGTAAAAGGGGAAAAAATAATTTATCCTGTCCTTCCTATAGGCATTGTTCCTCATGGTAACCATAAACGGCTGAGGATAGAACACTGCCTTCTATAAAAGTATTTCAGCTAGTAAATAAAGAAGGAATAAAATAATCTGAATATCACATTTTGCAAACACCTACTGATATAATGGATTGAGCAAATGACTGTCAATGGCTGCCGTTGTTACAGAGAGACAGGCATGATGGGCCTCCAACAGCAGGAACATACACTGGTGAAGACGGATCTGACCTGTGTGAGACCAAGCCTTGAGATCATCAGGAAACCAATGACCTAGCAATCAATTATCAGGAAATGTAGGGGAGGAGGAACATGTTAAATGACACCAGTGGGATAAAACCAGTAAATCCAGACCTTGTGAAACTTTACTGTGTACATGAGGAAAAAACAGATGAAGTAGATAAAAACTTAGAGGCATCTCACATAGCAACCAAATGTAACATGCAGTCTTGTTTGGATTCTGATGTAAAGAAATCAATCGTAAAGGGGCAGGGGGAGAGGAAGTAGAGGATACTGATGGCATACTTAGTTAAACTAAGGAATTACTACTGGTTTTTAAAGATGAAATGAAACTGTGCTGGGATTTACTCAAAATAATCCAGGGGTAAGTCAGGAAGTAGGTGAGGGGTGCAGGTAAGACTGGCCAGGAGTTGGTGATTCCTATAGTTGGGTAAAAAAGTTGATCTCTCTTTCAGTCTCTGCCTTTCCCAGCTCCATCCTGTGATCTTTTAAAATAAATTCTCCATGTCAGCAGTTTTCTGGTCTAATTTTGACAAGCAGAGGGGCTTAAGCATGAATGTTCTGAGGGGAAAACCAGTCTTTGAAAATATCACAGGGCTGTTTCATTAGAAATCTTCTCAGCAAAATTTCCCCAAATGGCAATGGGTCTTACAATGCTTTACTATCTGCTGAGGTTTTCTTTTTTTAAGGGCATTCTAATCCACTAACCAGACTATCATTCAAGTAATATGCAAATTGCATTATTCTAAAAATTTGCAGGTCAGCCTAGAGAGGTTTTGAATGGCAGTAGGGAGGAAGCTCCCTCCCTCCCCCCTTTTCTCTCCCTCCCTCCTTTTTTCTCCCTCTCTGACTTCCTCCTTTTGCAAAAGGTAGAGAAACTCCTCTTTCAATGAATGAGTAACTGAAGCTACTCTCTGAGACAGCTTCTTTTGTTCTGCTCCTCTTGGCCTCCCATGATGAGTCAGAACAAGAACTAGAATCTCAAACCTACGGCTGGAAGGAGGCTTTTCACATTGATCAAACTCCTGGGCAAAGGCGAACACTGTTTTCTAAGGGGTTAAAAGTTCTCCATGGCCTGGGACTAGTTTCTATCTTCACATTTCCTTCTACGAAGCCTGACTACCTCTTCTGATTCCTACTCAGTAAATTACAATCACATTCCAGACCTACTCCTGTGATTATTCCCAATGAATCAGCTGCGGTTTTCGGACGTTCTGACCCTCCTTAATTTCAGAGTTGCCAACAGTTTCCTGGTCTTTCTTAAGGATGGGGCGGCAGACTGTATGTTGTCCCCTCCAATCTAAGCAGTCCTCCTTTCAGTATAAAGACTTCCCAGGGGAAGACTATACTTCCCAACTTCCTGTGTAGTTCTGTGTGGCTATTAGACTAAGTTGCAGCTGAAAAGGGTAATGCTGATACTCATTCTGGATCTTGTAGAAAATGGAGGTGTCTTCCTGGTTCCTTTCCCCCTTCCTGCTGGTTGGGAAGGTCAGAAAAAGACTCACACACGGAAGCCATGTGGGGAGACTGGAGTCGTCCAACCAGTCCTGAATTGCCACCTCTGGACTGTGACAGGAGAGAGACATGACTTGTACCTTGTGTCAGCCACTGAAGCTTGGAATCTCTCTGTTCAGCTGCTTACCCTGTTTCTTAACTAATACAGATGGCTACCCTGTAACCGCGGGGTATAAATTTTACTTTGGGCAACTCTCGTCACAACTTTATTTCCAAACACCTGGGGTAGCCCCCACCTCGTCACCTTCTTGTCCCAAGTGACACCTGTGAGTCCATGCAATGTGGTCACTTTGATGATGTGCCTATTCATGGCTATAAACTCAAGAATCATTTTATCAGGCAGAAATTTCTCAGTTGAGCACCCTAGGCCAATATTTTCCCTTAAAAGTCAAATGACAAGGAGGATCTGGAAACACCTGAGAGCAATGGGCTATGTTTCTATTTTCCCAAATCCCTAGTATTTGCATCTTGATTCTTACTTGGAAAGAGCATTTTCCACCAAGAGCCAATAGCTCGGCCAACACCAGCAGACGTACTCCATTACAACTAATAATGGGACTCAAGCACTTCAGAAGCTTTTACTAATTGAGCCGCTAAATATCTCTATGAAGTAGGTAACCATTATCGTCCCCAATTACTGTCAAGAAGCTGAGTTGCAGAGACATTAAGTGGCTTGCTAGGATCATGCAGTCGCGTCGCAAGCAGATTAAGTTCCCCAGTGGAGCCTGAATTTCAACCCCAATCAAGGGAACTAGAATTGGCCTGGAAGTCAGGAGACCTGTGTCCTACCATTAACCACTGAATAGAAGTCATTTCCTCTTTCTGTGCATGCATGTGTGTGAGTGTTGGGGCGGGGGCGGGGGGGGGGGGGGTCCGAATAATCCATCCATCCTCTGTGGTTTTTCCCACTGAAGGCTGAAGAGGAGGTTCCCTGGAAACAACAGACATCCCACTGCTGAGTCTCCCAGAAAGTGGTTAATCCTGAGACCCAGAAATAAAGACTTAAGAGAAAATAACCTCTTTATAGGACCAAGACTCAGAGGTGAAGAAAGCCTGTATTAGGATAAAGTATGGTCTCCAGGGTGTTCACTGGAGCTGGGACACAGCGGGAGGGAGGGGTGGGAATTCAGGGCTCCTTTCCAGGCCAAAGTGCAGACAAGGAAGAAGTGACAACTGGAAGACAGCCCAGTCTGACGGTGACGGCCTCATGTCAAGTTTATGGAGTGACAGGGTGAGGCCAGCAGTCCTGAAAGGAAAAACATGGGGAGCTTGTGCCCAAGCAGGGGCAAAGCAGCACCCTGGGAAGTATTCCCAACCAACAGGGAAACTGAGGAGAACAGACATCCTGCTAAGAGTCCATTGTGAGCTATGCCATCATAATCTGGGAACAAACTGAAGCCACAGGCTGTGTGGCCTGGGACAAACAGGTTCCAGGGAAAGGAGGTTGTCCAGGTGGCTTCCCTCTCAAACTCCACTTTTTTTCCTTTTCCTTTTTTCTTTTTGCCTGTACCATATGGCATGCAAGGTCTTATTTCCCAGACCAGGTATCAAACCTGGGACCCTGTAGTGGAAACTTGAGTCCTAACCACTGGATGGCCAAGGAAGTCCCCTCAGATTCTTTCTCATTGAGATGCAAGAGCCACAGTCCAGGGCTGCTGGGAATCCAGCTCCAAGGTCCCTGGGCAAGATTGAGTTAAGATTTCATCCCCCTACAATCCATCCACACTGGCCCTGGGCGTTTTCGACTCTGGCCCCAGGTGGTAGGTGACTGGCTAAGGTTGAGTTAGCCTTTAGTGATGAGGGTTTGGTTAATTCCAACACAGAGGAAATGGAGGGTTCTGTGGTCTCTCTGTTTCTCATGTCTGTTTCAAATGAATTAAATTTTGGCTAACTCATTGGAAGGTACACTTCAATGCATTTTGACAAATATCACCACCATGCCAATCAAGATCTAAAACATTCCCTATTGCATGGAAAGTTCCCTCAAGCCCCTTCCAGTCAATCCCCCCCCCACCTTCCAACAAAGAAGCAATATTCTGATTTTTTATCACCTTTGTTTAGACTTGTCTGTTGTAAAACGTTGTAAATAGAACCATACTATATGTACTCTCTCTAGATCTGTTTTTAACATGCAAACGATGTTTTCAGTTACTTGCCATAAGTAAACATGTCACACCGAGAAGATCCAGTGCATTGATCATGTGGCTGCGCATCACCCCCAGCACACCTGAATGCCCTGATGTGAGTTTACAGAGCCAAAAAATGTGAACCTCAGTTGTTTGCTTAGCAGCGGCCAGGTGATTCTCTCCCTTCTCCCACTCTGAAGTCCTGAAACCTCAGGCCTTACCTCCCCCCAACTCCTCTCCACCAGCCCCAGCACAGAGCAATCACTGTACCCTGAGGGTCCTGGCATCCTGAGAGGTTCTATTTTTGGCTAGAATAACAATCCCCAATGCAGAAATAGAGCTGTTACAGCTTAATAGCTAATAATAATATTAGCTACCGTTTACTGAAGGCTCTCCAAGACCCACTTATGTTTGCATACAATATCTCATATAATTTTCACAGCTCTCACCCTACCTCCACCCCAGGTATTATCTCTATTTTACAAACCAGGAAGCTAAGGCTCAGAGAGGTTAGAATGGCGCTTCCAATATGTTAATAGGCAAATGATTCATCTGGAGTTCTTATTAAAATGCAGATCCTTATTCAGTACGTCCAGGGCTGGCCTGAGCATCTGTTACTTGTAAAAACTCCCAATTGATGGTGACGGTGCTGGTTCATGAATTACATCTGGAATAGCAAGATGTACTGGCTAAAGTCAACTACCAGCAAAGGGAAAACCTGAGACATTAACTCTCAACATCTACCTCCAAAGCTGGTGCTTTTGACAGTTTTGTTTATGTAGTGGGGAAAAGAAGAGAAAAACTGGGACTGAATTCCTGTTTTAGGAGGCAAGTGTTTTTGTTTAGCAAAACACCTTGATGACTATATATAAAATAGATAACTCATAAGGACCTGTTGTATAACACAGAGAATTCGACTCAATATTCTGTAATGCTGCTACTGCTGCTAAGTCGCTTCAGTCGTGTCCGACTCTGTGCGACCCTATAGATGGCAGCCCACCAGGCTCCCCCGTCCCTGGGATTCTCCAGGCAAGAACACTGGAGTGGGTTGCCATTTCCTTCTCCAATGCATGAAAGTGAAGTCACTCAGTTGTGTCCGACCCTTCATGACCCCACGGGCTGCAGCCTACCAGGCTCCTCCGTCCATGGGGTTTTCCAGGCAAGAGTACTGGAGTGGGTTGCCATTGCCTTCTCCAACTCTGTAATGACCTATATGCAAAAAGAATCCAAAAAAGAATAGATTTATGTATATGTATAACTGATTCACAAACTACAATGTATTCCTTAGTTTCATCTTCTCCACCTTTATCTTTCCCAAGGAAGGGTAGTCTTGGCCTAAAACCATCTCCTCAACACCATCCAACACTATAGGTTACCTGTGTCTGGCACATGCTTGCTGGCATAGTTTCCCTTCTACCTTCACTTCTTCTCATATTTACAACACAGCTCAAGGGCCTACCATACCTTTGACAGTTCCTTCTCTGATTTGTAAGATGACACTCAGACTCAATGGCATTGCTCTATGACACACTCCACACATACAGCCTCAGGGCACAAAGCAGCTGCCTGTCAATTTTATGGAAGCTAGAGGGCTGGGGGGTGCTTCCCAGGTGGCATTAGTGGCAAAGAACCCACCCCTGCCAATGCAGGAGACTCAGATGCAGTTTCAGTTCCTGGGTTGGGAAGGTCCCCTGGAGGAGGAGATGTTAACCTGCTTCAGTATTCTTGCCTGAAAAGTTGTATGGACAAGAGGAGCCTGGCGAGCTATAGTCCATGGGGTCGCAAAGAGTCAGACACTACTAAGCAGACGTACGCACATGCAGAGCCTCCTGGATAACTCCTTGGCTCCTTGATAGCACTGCTTCCTTGAGCCTCAGGGCTTCTGAAGCTGTAGGAAAAAACCAAGATCCAAGTTCCAAATAATACCTGCCTTTCTGTTATCACTTAGCTCAGAACAAAGACTCAATGGATATGAGTTTGAGCAAACTCTGAGAGATAGTGAAGGACAGGGAAGCCTGGTGTGTTGCAGTCCATGGGGTCGCAAAGAGTCGGACACGACTGAGTGACTGAACAACAAGGACAAAGGCCAAGGCATGGTGGTTCCTTTTTGATAAATTCCTCAAGGTGATGTCTTCTGTCTACCCTGAAGGATTAATCATGTATAAACACACGAAGCATATTAAGGTACAAGTATATTAACCCCTAAGTCATTTATGACAGAAAAGAGTTAGAAACATCTAAATATCAATATGACATTGGTTAAACAATTATTGATATATACATATAGACATTATGCAGCTCTTATGCAGGAATTATTATGCAAGCAAGAAAAATAGTAGAGAAGACTATCGAATGAGAGGAGAAAATAAGATATGTTGCTAAGGGGTAACATAGTAAAATCCTATTTTTAATTAAAAAAAAATTTGTACACACACTGTTATTGTCTGAACTCTGTCTCTCCAAAATTTATGCTGAAGGCCTAACCCCTAATATTTACTAAATTGGAGGACAGGGCCTGCAAGGAGGTAATTAAGGTTAACTGAGGTCATAGGACTGGGGCTCTGACACAAAAGGATTAGTTCCTCCTAAAAAGAGCAACCAGAGAGTTCATTTTCTCTCCACCAGGTGACCACACAGTGAGAAGGTAGCTGTCTGTCTACAAGCCCAGAACAGGGCTCTTATTAGAACCCAACTATCCTGATCTCAGAATTCTAGCCTCCAAAACTATGAGAAAATACACTTCTGTTGTTAAAGCCACTGACTATATGGCATTTTGTTTCAACAGCCTGAGAAGACTAATATGCACATATCCATAGATGACATAAAACAATGTTAACAGGGATCATCTCTGTGAGGAGGATTACTGATGACTAGTTTTTTCTTTCTTTTTTTTTTTTTTCCTAGAATTTGTTACAATGAACAAGATCTATTTTTATTAATGCATAAAACCAATGTTATCTTTATATGAAAAGACCCTCATGCTGGGAAAGATTGAAGGCAGGAGGAGAAGGGGATGACAGAGGATGAGATGGTTGGATGGCATCACCGACTCAATGGACACGAGTTTGAGAAAACTCCGGGAGTTGGTGATGGACAGGAAGGCCTCGCATGCTGCAGTCCATGGGGTCGCAAAGAGCTGGACACAACTGAGCGACTGAACTGAACAGAAGTGAAGGAATGGACTTCCCTGGTGGCTCAGATGGTAAAGAATCCGCCTGCAACGCAGGAGCCCTGGGTTCAATCCCTGGGTTGGGAAGATCCCCTGAAGAAGGAAATGGCTACCCACTCCAGTATTCTGGCCTTAAGAATTCCATAGACAGAGGAGCCTGGCACCAGCACCAGACCTGCAGTGGTTTCTCAGTTACAGTTTGTTGAGAGGATTCTAAAATATGAGGTCTCTCTGCAGACAGTCCATGGGGTCGCAAAGAGTCAGACACGACTGAGCGACTTTCACTTTCACTGAAGAAATTAGTGGTTTTATATTCTTTTTGCTAACCCTAACTTCCTAAAATTCTACAACTAGTATACATTAATTTCATTTGTAAAAGTTATTTTCAAAGAGATTGTCTCCCTCCATGTGAAATCATCCATATGAGTATATGAAGTGTTTTGTGTGTGTGTGTGTGAGTGTGTGTGAGAGAGAAGGAGAGAGACCTCATATTTTAGAATTTTCTCAACAAACTGTAACTGAGAAACCACTGAGGTCTGGTGCTGGGCTAAATTTTTTTCTTTAGTGCAGTAATAGTTTTCTATTTGTGTAACAATCTTATGACAAATTTCTCAGCCTGAAACAACGCACACTTGGCTCCCAGTTTCCACGTGTCAGGAGTCCTAACCTGGTTTAGCTGGGTCCTATGTCTGGGTCTTGCCAGGGTGCCAACAAGATGTCAGCCAGGGCTGAGGTCTCACTAGAGGTTTGACTGGGGAAGGATCTGCTTTCATGCTTCTTCAGGTTGTTGGCAGAAATAGTTTCTTGTCACTTATCAATAGAACTGAAGGTTTCAGTTTCTTGTGAACTGTTGGCCAGAGGCCACCCTCAGCTCCTAGAGGACTACATGAGATATCACGGGGTATCATTACCACACAGGGTTCCCCAACCTGGATTCTTGTTTCCTCCAAGCCAAGAAGGGATGCAGAGATTGTAGCAACATCTATGTACTGTAATCATGTACATTCTGTCACCGCGCTCTGTTCTATTGGTTAGAAGCAAGTCACAAGTTCTGCCCACATTCAAGGGAGAGCATCACACAGATGCTGAACTGCAGGGCCACGTTAAGCATTGGTCACAAACACTGTATTTAATTTTATTTATCGTTTGCGGCACATTTTAAAAAATGAAATAATGGAAGTTTTTTTTACATTCTCTCCTAGAGACTTATTTTCACAGGGCTTTAATTCTTTTTTTTTGTATGTTTTGAGACTTTTACTCATATTATATTTATTTTACTATATAAAATTTTTAACGATGTATAAATACAGCTACAGAGAAGAGAACAAATCATAAATGCAAGTACTGTTAGATGACTTTTCACATCCCCTTAACCAGCACTCAGATCAGCACATTCCCGGGAAGCCCCCTCCTGCTTCCTGGCAGTCACTGTGCGCCCCACCCACTGAAGGTGCCCACTCTGCTGGCAGAGCTGGACTTGTCTTCTCCTCTAACTTTTTCATGCCTGCTGGCCTCACTTATGAAGTCATCCCACGACAGGGATTTTCAGGCTTAGGAACAAGACCTGCTCAGCCAACCAGGACTGAAAAGAACCTCTGCTACAGACCTGGCGCTGATAGAAATGATCCTCTGGCTCAAACAGGATTGAGCTGCTGGAATTCGCAGCTTGATGGCATCCTCTCCATGAGATCATTGGAGGAAAAACCCATGTTCAAGGGACTCGAAGGCTAAGAAAGGAAAAGCGACTGTCAGGTGCTCCCTTGATCCCTGAAATAAGTCTCTGCTTCTGGACGCAAGTGAGTTACTCCCCAGGGACATAAAGAAACCCTGCAGATGCAACTGGGAAACTCAGAATCCTCTAAAGCAGCACTCTCCAATAGAAGTATAATGCAAACACATCATGCAGTTTAAATTTTCCTGGGACTTCCCTGGTGGTACAGTGGGTAAGAATCCTCCTGCCAATGCAGGGGATGTGGGTTTGATCCCTGGTCTGGGAAGATTTCACATGTCTCGGAGCAACTAAGGCCACAAGCCACAACTACTGAACCCACATGCTGCAGCTACTGAAGCCTGTGTGCCCAGAGTTCATGCTCGGCAACAAAGAGAAGTCCCTGCAATGAGAAGCCTGTGCACCACAAGGAAGACTAGTCCGTGCTTGCGCAGCTAGGGAAAGCCCATGAGCAACAATGAAGACCCAGTGTAACCAAAAATAAATAAATATTAAAAATTTCTGGTTGCTGCATGAAACAAAGGGTAAATAAGCTTTAACCAATTTAATAATTAAATATTAATTACTAATTTAATTTCACTATTTTAATTAAACACAACATAAATGATATCATTATAACCTATAATCAATATAAAATTATGAATGGGATATTGATATTGATAAGCAATGAAATATTTTACCTTTTTTGTGTGTGAAGTCTCTAAAATCCAGTGCTTTAAGTCTAGTATTTTACACGTCAGTTCAGAATAGTCACATTTCAACAGCTCAGACGCATATGTGGTTGATGGCTACCATGTTGGAAAGTGCAGTTTTAAAGAATCAAAAAGAGATGCCAGGACATGAGAAAAAAAAAAAAAAGCCAATTTAAAAAATGCTCCAAGAGTGGGTTGTAATGATATGCAAGAAACAAACATGCATTCATTTATTAAACAATTTTTGCAGGCAGAGGACAGAAAGAAGAACTCAAAGATTCTGCCCTCAAGGACCTCATCATTTAGCAAGAGAGCAAGATCTGAATGGATTATTATAACATCAGGTGGCAGATGTAGCACCAGAGACAATCAAAAGTGAGCAGAGAGATGCACCATTCTCTGGAGAAGAAGGCTGGAGAACAGGGCCCTAATGTCACCATCCATTACAGCTGGTTAAGGTCCCTGATGTTCTCATCATTCATGAAATTCTCATCATCTCAGGAGTTCTGCATCATGAAAATAACCTGGTTAAAATGCAAATTCCTGCTCAGGCAGGGAGAACACATGAACGCATGCATGCCCATTTACATGCATTACTTTTTGAAGCCAGATTTATTTGTGTTATTTGGCAGAAAACAAAGCTGGAGGTATGAGACAAAGATCTAAGATGAAAGACTTAAATGTGGAGCTCTGTGAGCCTAGAAGCCTTCTAAGATAAAATAGGAAAAGGAGAAAGGGAGCGGTGAGAGATTACGGTGTCAGGCAGAAAGGCAGGAAACTGCCCAACTCTGAGCTTTGGGAAACTAATCCAGACTAACATTTTTTTTATCCTAACATGTGATCACCCAGAGGTCCTCAAAATGTGGCCCTCAGATCTCCTGTAACAGATTCACTGGCATGCACTACTAAAAATGCACAGTCCTGGCCCCATCCTACACCACTTCTGGCAGAAAGTATTACTGTTCCTTCTCTCCTCTAAGATGATTATTTGCTCCTTCTTTCCTCTAGGATAATTATTCACCTTTGGTATGAGTGGTGTGTCCCCTACTGGGGCTATTTCTTCTGCGTCCGTAAGTGAAGAAAATATGGCAGACTGACTGATAAAATAAAAAATATTACTGTTTCACATTATGGTCAACATGTAATGTGAGTGAGAAATAACTTTTTCTTGTTATAAGCCATTGAGATATGGGGAGTTATTTGTTACTGCACCATAACCAAGCCAAAGCTGCCTAATACACCTACTGAATAAAAATTTCCAGAGGAGACAGTGAATCTTAGCAATCTGCGTTTTAACACGCTCCCTGTGTGACCCTCATTCTCATCATCTGAGCAAAGAATCCTCTTTGGGAAGTGAGACTTTTATCAGCTTGAGAGTTGAATGCTGCCCACAAAATAGACATTCAGAGTTTTAGGTTCCAGTAGTACAGCATACATATGAATCTTACTTCCTCAGTCTGTCACAGTCCTATAAATTAAGGAAAACTAAAGCAAGTTAACTCAGGTAGATGGGCTTCCCTGATAGCTCAGTTGGTAAAGAATCCACCTGCAATGCAGGAAACCTTAGTTTGATTCCTGGGGCAGGAAAATCCGCTGGAGAAGGAATAAGCTAATCACTCCAGTTTTCTTGGGCTTCCCTTGTGGCTCAGCTGGTAAAGAATCCGCCTGCAATGTGGGAGACCTGGGTTTGATCCCTGAGTTGGGAAGATCCCCAGGAGAAGGGAAAGGCTACCCACTCCAGTATTGTGGCCTTGAGAATTCCATGGACTGTATAGTCCATGGGGTCACAAAGAGTCAGACACGACTGAGCGACTTTCACTTTCAAAGCAAGGTAGAGGCAGTCTCAGCAGCTCAGCAGCAAGCATTTATTTGAGTTCCTGCTTTATAAAAGGCACTGGGCCAGATGCTGTAGGTGAATTCCTTGCACCAACACTGAAAGTCCCCAATCCTCCAAGACTTGTCATCCATGAGGCCCTGACAGTGCCAGTTTTGTCTCTCAGAATTGGGCAGAAATGGGCTTCCCTGGTCCTGTGATGAACAGGGGCTTTGGTAGGAGGGTGAGGAAAATTCTACTGAGAAGTTCAGCTCCTATTTCAGAATGGGAGGCTGGCTTTGCTTGAACAGAGCAAATGCCCACTTCTAATAGACAGGGCAGTGCCGTGCTTCTTCTGAAATGCAAACCAACGAAACATCCCGGCTTTACACTCTCCAGACTCCTTACCGGGGCAGAGATGGCCCTTTGTGAACTAACCCAGGCTTTCCTTTCTGGTCTCCTACCTGCTACAACATCCCCAGCTGCCCTCCTCCAGGTACCTCCAGCCACTCAAAAGTATTTTTTATAGTCAAATCACCACCCTCTCCTTTTCATCACTGGGCTTTTGCACATTCTGTTTCCTGGCCTGGAATGTGCTAGACCAGTTAATGTGCTGCCTCCTTCAGGAAGACTTCTCTAGCACCCATTGCCCGCAAAGGAAAACAAAATTTGAAAAACTAGGTGAGGTGGCCCTCTTACAGGCTCAGCCAGTGCTTCTGAACTTCCTCTCTCCATCATGATCACCATGGGTGGAATCTTTCCATTTAAATGTCCATTGCTCTGCTAGCCTGGAAGCACCCAGGGGAGGGTCTTTCTCTTGCCTACTACAGTATCTTCTTCAGCTGTCACCTTGCCTGACACGTGGCAGATGATCAGTATGTATTTGTGGAAGGAATGAAAAAACAAGGAACATGAAAACTATCAGAACAGCTCCCTTCTGAAACTACGGTGGGCTGGGATGCAGGTAGTTTTTAATAAATTTCTCACTATCCCATGAATCTGTCAATAACTTATCTCTTTCTCACCCCACATCCATCCACTCTTCTGTTTGGTGGGTTCTTCAGGGTTCTGGGCCTGACCACCCGCTGAGCTGTCCCTGGGTTAAATGAGGACCTGGGAAGGGCATGTCACGGGCTCATGCCCTGCTCACTGAGCACCTTTTATGTGCCAGGGCACAAAATGTGCATCTTAAAAATGCTCCCACCATACTGGGAGGCCAAGTTCATTATTTTTTAACCCTTATAAAGTTGTGAAATACAGTATTCAAATAGGCAAACACCAAAAGCATAAATATAGAGCTTAACACAGTACAGTCCACAAACAACTGTTGAACCCCCAGTGAGCTGGGTAAGGTGAGTTTCCACTCCAGAGCCTCCAGGACCAATCAGGCCACAAGCTTCCCCCTGCTCCTCAGGTAAGTGCTTCCTTGTTTCTTTGAAGACACCAAAGTGTGCTTCCCCAAACAGCAGAGTATTGTGCTTTTTGAAAATCTCTTTAGTAAACTATAGTTGTCATAGAAGAAATAGCATGTACTAAAAATGCAGATTTGCGGGTGAATATTCTTATTATCAGGCTTCCCAGGTGGTGCTAGTGGTAAAGAACCTGCCAACCAATGCAGGAGACATAAGAGATGCTAGTTCCATCCCTGGGTCAGGAAGATCCCCTGGAGGAGGGCATGGCAACCCAGTCCAGCATTCTTGCCTGGAGAATCCCATGGACAGAGGAGCCTGGTGGGCTACAATCTATAGGGTCACAAAGAGTCAAACACAACTGAAGCAACTTAATGCATGCACACGCACACACACACACACACACACACACACACACATCCTTATTATCTCAGTTTCTCAGATGAAAGCAGGGAGACACAAAGGGGCGAGGTGGGCTCTTCAGGGGTCCCACCCTCCCTCTCCCACAAACACACACTGGAAGGAGGTTTAGCCTCCAGGGCTCTAGCCTGGTCCCCCCACTCCACTAACTCCGACCTGCATGCGGGAAACCCTAAGCGACACCACTGTAGCCCCGGCAAGGCTGGGATGGGGGAGGTACAGTCTGTCAGGAGGGCTTGGGGTGACAGCGGTGGGCTCCAACCTGGATCCCAGGAAGTCTGTGGGGAGCAGAGGGAAGGGAAAAAATCAGCTTACATTTGGGCTTTGTTTCCCAGGCTTTCAAGTCAGAGTGAAGTGAAACTCTAGCCTCCTCTCTTCTCGCAGTTCTTTTGATCTGTCGAGACCTCCACACGCAGGCACAGAGTGGATGGAAGCGCCTGGGGCTTAGGACCCCAGGTCAGAACCACTCAGGTCCTCATTCTTCCCAACTAAAACCCTGAGAAAAATCTAAAGTTTTACTAACCAAAAAGAAGCATGTGAAAACACCCCGGGAATTAAAGATTCTCCTCAGTCAGGGGTACACGCATGGAGCTTAGCAGGAAAACGGCAGACAGTGGTTCAAATTCCAAATGTGTCCCTCTCCTTTCAAGGACCTTGGGCAGGGTCTCTACCACCCTGATCTCTACCACCCTCAGTTTCCCTGGATCTATTGGGAGAATCCATCAAGATGATGCATGCAAAGCATTCAGCACAGTGCCTGGCACTCAGGCGTTAATTTTTTTAAAAGATAACTTCTTCTTAAACATTTTATTTTTTTTTATCATCAGTAAAATATAACACTGCATGAGAGAGTGAGAGTGGACCTTCAGCTCTGAAAACCCCTCAAGTGTGTGCCCTGCGGCCTTTGTTGGAGAATGTTCCAGCAGGCATGGAAGAAATTCCCACCGACTGTCCTACCAAGCACGCTAACCCAGGCAGCACCAGCTGCAGAGGCAGCCACTGAGCCCTCAGTGGGGCTGAGTAGCAGGAGAAGGGGACTCATCATCATCTGAAACTGCCCCAGGGAAGCCACATTGCCAAGAGGCCACTGGAGTGTTGGGGAGGGATGTGGGCCTTCCTGGGGCTGCGTCGTCCAGCGAAGAGTAGCTGGTCCCCACCCCCACCTCTTCCCAGCCATCCCACATGTGCAGAGCCTGATCCTGGGCACCTGGCCACGGTGGGCCTCCCTGCTCCCGCTCCCAGGGCCAGCCTAGGGTGCCTGGGTGATGGTTCAGTTGCAGCTGTGCCCCCCCTCACCATGGCATCAGGCTGTGGGGAGCAGACACCCTCTCGAGGACACCTGGGGTGAGGTAAGGGTGTTATGTCAGGATGCAGGGGACACCTCAGGAATCTGGGGCTGGATCCTCAGGTGAACCAGGACGTCCAAAGGCATGGACACTGGGGATGGGCCAAGGGTGGTGGCGGGGGAGGGGGGGTATAATCTCTTCCCCTCTGCTCCCCGCATCCCTGCTTGTTTCTCCCTCCTCTTCCTCCCCTCCCCTCCCAGACCCCTACCTTCCTCCCTTACCCTCCCAGGGTGATTAGTAGTCTGTATCTCCAAAGATGAGTTGGTTTCCTTGAGCAGCCATAACAAGTCACTACAAACTCGATGGTTAAAATCAATAGCAATTGATGCCCTCACAGTTATGCAGTCTGGAAGTCTGAAATCAAGGTGTCCACAGGGGTGGTTCCTCCTGGAGGGTCTGAAGGATAATTCACTCCTCCCTTCCCTCCCAGTTTCTGGCGGCCAATCCTGGGCATTCCGTGGCTTCAGTGCACATCACCGCAATTGCTGCCCTGCCTTCACATGGCCTTCCCACTGTGTGTCAAATCTCCCTCCACCAGTCATCAGACTGAGAGCCCCGCCTAACCTCAGGGTTATCTCATCTCTAGATCTTTAACATAATTACATTGACAAAAACTCATTTTCCAAATAAGGTTCTGTTTTGAGGTTCTGGGTGAGTATATATCTTTTTGGGGGATGTGCTACTTATAACCCACTAAACTCACCCTTTTCTCTCCACTGGCCCTGTTTTTATTTCCACACCCTTTCCCCACCCCTTCCTTCCTTTGCCTCCCCCTTCCCCTTCTCTCCCTCCTTCCTTCCCTCCACCACTCTCTCCCCTCACCTCTCCACTGACAATAACGTGGTGTGACTTTATAGAGCTGATATCCAGCAACAGCTAGTCTAGAAATTTTAATTAAAAATTCTTGGGAGAAAGGATTTGCCTGGGACATCCTAGTCAGGTGTCCAATCAGATGTGGGCTAAGAGGCAAGGTTCATCACCAGATGGCTAGTTACCAGGTGCAGGCAGGATGAGCTGGCCCCCGTGGAAGGTTGTGGTGCCCCGCCAGACCTGCCTCTAAACGGATCCAGCATGTGTGTCGTCAGAACTGGCTGTCCAGTGACTGCGGCTAATGGGGCATCAACAGAACTTCAAGATCTCTCTCGCTTGGATTTAATAATTCCACTCTGTCTGGAAACTCACTTTTTCTGGGACTATATTTTAATGCCAGGAGGTATAGCTTTTCTAACTTGCTTGACTGTAAGACTCACGTAGGGAAGGAAGATGTTTTGTTAAAAATGTACATTATCAGATGCCTTCTCTAGAATCTGCATTTTGACACTCTAGAAGATTCTTATAGTCAGTAAATTGTGGAAAATATCACCATAGGGTACAGTGTCTTTCCAATGTCAAAAATTCTGTTTCTTATTCCCCCAAAGCCTGTCGCCTAAGCACAAATTCCTTTGACCAACCTAAGGAGAAAATTTGGTAAAATTGTGCAATGCCAGATGGGGAATGTGGCATCCGTGTGGTTAAGAATGTGGGCTTTGGTGCTACTGCACAGACCTGAGCCTTCTGGCCGGCAACCCTGGGCTCTGTGACTTATCTAAGCCTCACAATCACCTGTAAAGTGGGGATAGTAACAGTCTCATTGGCTTGTTGTGAAGATTAAAGACAGGAGTAAACACAGATTTTTTGAGCACTCCCTCTGTTGAATGCTCAAGCTGGGCCTGTGCCAAAGCAGCCAGCCCTGCAGGTGGAGGCTGTGGCAGAGAATGAAGGGCCTCATCCCTGGGGTTGGAGCTGCCACCATACCTGGCCAGGTAGCCAAATGAGCTTTACCTGAACAGAATTGAGATTCTCTGAGGGAAGAGAAAGTGTGGGTGGCAAGGGATGAATACTGGGTTAGAAGAAACCATGTCTGCCACATCTTCAGGCATCTCAGAGTGCTTTAATTCTCCAGGCAAGAATACTGGAATGGGTAGTCATTCTCTTCTCCAGGGCATCTTTCCAACCCAGGGATTGAATTCAGATCTCCTGCATTACCGGCAGATTCTTTACCATCTGAGCCATCAGGGAAGTCCTTTAATTTTTGTTAAAGATTCGCAAGTTGAGAGAGTAGCACAGTGAGCCCCATGGACCATGGCCCAGCTGCAACAACCATCTTTCGCCATTTGTATTTTGTTTCTTTCCCTTCCTCACCACCTTGGCGCCCACAACCTTGGAGTAGTATAAATCAATTGTTCCATTTTTGTTTTTTATTTCTTAAGTACCCTTTGTTTCTTAGAGCACTTTTAGGTTCACACTAAAATTGAAGGGAAAATGCAGAGATTTCCCTAAGACCCCTGTCCCCCTTATACATAACCTCCCCCACTATCAACAACCCTCACCTGAGGAGTACATTTGTACAATCGATGAAACTACACCCACATATCTTTATCACCCAAAGTCCATAGTTCACTAGGTTTCATTCTTAGTATTGTGCACTCTGTGGGTTTGGACAACTGTACAGTGACATGTAAGTGTTCCCCTTTTAAGTGCCACAGTGCGTATTTCTGACAGATACCACCTGCCGTGACATGAGCCTTCTGCTGGGATGTTGTGGAAAGCACTGGGCACCACCTACAAAGGAGTGTTGCCACAAATGCTGAGCCTGAACTGAAGTAAGCTCCAGCATTTACTGCAACTACAGGGAACGGTGGGGGCAGGATATGTTCAAAATCACCACCTAGAGATAGTTAAATCTATAAGGGAGGACATTCTACAAGCCAGTAACCCAGTTTTCTTTTTAAACTAATGAATAGCATAAAAAAGGAAGGGAAAACTGTTACAGATTAAAACAGACTAATGAGACCTATCAACCACATGTAATGTGGGGGTCAGGAGAAAAGCTAAGTTTTTATTGGGAATAACCCAATCATAAAGACCGAGGGATTGGGCATTAAATGGTAATAGAGGATTACTGTTAGTCTAGTGGGGAGGGAGTATTATAATGGCATGGTGGTAGATATTCACCAGCATTTCTGTTTCCATTCCAGTATTCCTGCCTGAGAAATCCCATGGACAGAGGAGCCTGGCAGGCTATGGTCCATGGCATTGAAAAAGAGTTGGATAAGATTGAGTGACTAAACAACAATGAGAGCAACAACCAAAAAAGCGTTTCTTTTGACCTCAACGCACAGGACAGACTCAGAAGTAACCCAAGGTCTTGGTCCCAGGGGGGCTCCACCAGTACGTCACTGGTTGTCCGGTATTGCACTCAGCCCGGCTCAGCCTCAGCATCTTCATCTGCAAAATGTGCAGGATGGAGGAGCTTTCATCTGCAGCCTCCCACCTCCTACCCCCAGCACCCTGACAAGGTCAGTTCCAGGGTCATCTCTACCCTTCTCCATGCTGACACCCTCCTGAAATCCAAGAGATACAGTACGGGGACCTGATGGTTTAGACAAACCATGCGTCTGTGTATGTATCACACTAACTTCATTGTTTCCAGAGACAATATTATTGATTCCCATTTAGCTTGTGGGCCACTCTGAGATTCTTATCTCCCCTCACCCTAACAGCCTGCCTTGGCTCAGGCTCCATCCAGGGAATGACACTTCTATTAAATGCCCTCTGATTCCCATCTCCTTATTTTTCTACTTTGTCAAGATTATTTTAGCTAATAAGGTCCATGTATTATTTATTATTCAAATAGCTGTGGTCACTCTAACTCAAGACAGGTAGATCACAGACTGGTTCTGGTAACCACAGACTCACAATAATAAAAATGCCTTCCGATTCCATACAGTAGCTCAAACTTTTAAAGTTCATTTGTGTGGATTATGGCCTGCTTTTAACTTCATAGTCACCCTAGATTAGGGCTGACAGGCATTCTTATCCCCATTTCACAGACTGAAAAGCTGAGGTTATAAGGAAGTGAAATGAGAATTGAAGAGTTAGGAGCCTGAGTTCCAAGCCCAGTTTCTACTACATCTTTATGACCTTGGGCAGTGCTGGGGCCCCACCAGGCTACAGTTGAGTTGACTGCACATCAGAATTATCCAGGACAACCCCAGTTTGCACCTGTTAACCTGTGTAATTATCATCCATGACCCCTTTCACTCTAAAAATATGTTCCAGCTTGAAAGATAAATTATACGGTTCAAAAGCCCTAGAACGTGAGGAGCATGGACCAGACCACCAGATTTCGATCTTGGTTGCACAACAGAATCACTGAGGGAGATTATTTAAGCTTCCAAAGCTCAGAAACTGCCCAAACCAAATACATCAGAATAATTTCAGGGGTGGGACCAGGCATTGTATTTGGTTGGAGCTTCTTAGGTGATTCTAAGTACAGTCAGGGCTGCGACCAGTGACAGATGCTCTCATTCTGTATCAGCATCACCTGGGAGTTTGCTCCACTGAGGATGCACTCATTCCATCTGAGCCCTACTGACTGAATCAGAACTTGCATTTGCCCAATATCCCCCAGAGATCCACCTGCAAGTCAAGTTTGAGAAGTTGACTGCTTCTAAATGACTTGGCCAGTATCACTTGGCTGGTGAGAGCCCCAGCAGGGCCTCCCAGTCTTGTGTCACCTCAGTAGGTCCCCAAGGTGGATGCCCTAGCTAACCATGCAGGTTAACACTTGGAGATACCATAATGTAGGCTGACATAGGGGGCTGGGTGTGATAAAGGGATAAAAAAGGCTGCCTCATATACTCTTCACAAGGAACAGGTGAATAAAAACATTGATCAATTCAATGGGTTTGACCATCTTTGGCAGCTTGTGTGTGTTCTCAGTCATGTCTGATTCTTTGCGACCCCATGGACTGTAGCCTGCCAGGCTCCTCTGTGCTTGGGGTTTCCCAGGCAAGAATACTGGAGTGGGTTGCCATTTCCTACTCATGGGGATCTTCCCGACTTAGGGCACAATCAAGGTCACATCCATTCTTATTATACACATCATTGGTCCTAAGCTCCCACCTGTCTAACTAGCAGCATACCCACTGCCTCGCTCTCTCTCCTTTGCCCTCCCAGCACTCCTATTTTACAAAAACTGCAGGTCCTTACCTCTTCAGAGGGATCAAATCTGTGCCCAAGGATGCAGAAACTGATGGGTCTACTCAGAACCCAGTTTCAGGTTCAAAACTTTCCCTCTCAAAGTTGATGGAGGAAGTTCATCCTGCCCTAAGTGTTATATCTGACTGCTGATATACTCAGAACCCAGTTTCAAGTTCAAAAACTTTCCCTCTCAAAGTTGATGGAGGAAGTTCATCCTGCCCTAAGTGTTATATCTGACTGCTGGCAGATATAGCCCCTGATGATCAAGGTGCCTGGTCCAGCCTCTCAGAGTCTTAAGAGGGAATCTCACAGTCTCCATGCAGCCACCCTTGACCAGAGCAGCCCAAGCAGGGTTCTGTATTGATGGGGCTGAATTTTCAACTTAGAGTAACTGACAAGAAGGACCTCTTACCCCGAGATGAGTTCCCCCGGCAGGGGGGCGGGGGGTCGGGGAGGGTCTTTGGTATCCATCCTGGTAGCTGACCTGAGGTGACACCAATGCCATCAACACAGAGTTTAGCACTGCTCAACCTCATGAGGGTTTCCTGGTTCTCCCAAGAGGTTTCACGGCCTTCATGCAAATTTGCCTACCCTGTCCCAGAGCTTAGTATACCAGGAGGCACGGAAGGGGACAGATGGGCATTACCAGCCATACAAAGGCCTGGTGTGCCTCTGGTGGGGCCAAGGGGCCCCCACCTTCTGTTTCTCAGAGGGTCCTTGTAGCTTTCTTCTAGACCAATGCATTGTTGGCAATTTGAAAAGTCACCCCCTGCTCCAAAACTAACTACAGAGTTTTGAGGTAGCCATACTCCATGCCAGCATCATGCTGGTCAAACTGCAGGCTTTGTCTCTCTGCCCACAGCCTCCCCAACTGCCCATTTCACTCAGAGTAAAGTCCAAAGCCTACAGACTCCCAAGCAATCTGCCCTGGGGCCACTTTCTCTCTGCCCACCTCTCCTGGGGCTCCTCCCCGTCCCCGCCTCACCTCTGTCCCCTCTCCACGAGGTATGCCAGCTCCTCCGACACAGAAGGCACATTCTTATCCTAGAGTCTTTGCCCTGCCTATTACCCTGTCCGGGTGCTTTACCCCCAGACACCAGCAAGACAAACTCCTACCTCCGTCAAGCCTTGCCTCAAATATTGTCTTCTCTTTGAGACCTATGGTAGCAGTTCTGTTTAAAATTACAACCAGGACCCATGCTGCCAGCTCCCTCTCCACCCACCTTATCTTGTTCTGTTTTTTTACAACTGAATTTGCCTTCTACCATACCACATACTTTTCCTCTTTATTCTCCTCATTCCTTATTATCTGTCTCCCTCTGGTAGAATATAAACTTCGGAGCAAAATAGAGAACTTTCCTCTTTCATTTGCTCATGGATATGTCCCTAGTGCCTAGAACAGCACCTGCAGCATGGAGGCCCTCAGTAAATATTCACAGAATGAATGAATGAATGTATGAATTCTCAAGACATCTGGAGGTCGGGAGAATTACAGTGCCCATTTTACAGACAAAGAACTGAAACTCAGAGGCAGGAGGTCATGCAAGAGCCAGTTACTAGCACCAGGGCACACAGGCTTTAGAGTCAGTCACTGGGCTTGTTCAAAGAATCCCACAATGCCACTCCAGGGCATATTAGAAAACTCTAATTCAAAAAAGATATATGCACCCCAATGTTCACAGCAGCACCATTTACAATAGCCAAGACATTGAAGCAACCTAAATGTCCATTGACAGATGAGTAGACAAAGAAGATGTGGTACATTATACAATGGAGTACTATTAAGCCATTTAACAGGATGAAATAATGCCATTTGCAGTAACATGTATGAACCTAGAGATCCTCATACTAAGTGAGGTAAGTCAAAGAAAAACAAATATCATATGACATCAGTTATATGTGGAATCTAAAATATGACACAAATGAACTTACCTATAAAACAGAAACACACAGACATCAAAAACAAACTATGGTTATCAAAGGAGAAAGAGGGGCGAGATAAACTAGGAGGGTGAAACTAACAGATACATACTACTAAATATAAAACAGGTGAACAACAAGGACCTACTGTACAGCACAGAGAACTATACTCAAAGATCGTGTAATAACAAATAAGGGGAAAGAATCTGAAGAGGTATATTTAACTGGATCACTTTGCTGTATGCTTGAAACTAACACAACATTGTAAATTAACAATATTTCAATTTTTTAAAAAAAGGATCTCAGCGCACACAAAAATATGGCTACTTTAGGTACAGTTGAGGAAGAAGAATTTAATTTTGTTTTATTTTTAGGGGAAAAATTCTGGAAGTAGTAGAGTGGAGATGAGAAGGATATGACTTTGGTCACCTAAGAATTTGGGTCCACGTTATAATTCTGTCCTTAAAAACAGATTTGGAATCTGTACCCCAAGCTGCTAGAGAAAAAGAAGACCAGACTGATCTTCCTTTCTGGAGACTCCAAAGTATTAGCCTGTCTATTGAATGGAGATAGTGTCACTTGAGGTCAGCTACTAGGAAAAATTCCAAGATGTACTGTAAGAAACTACCTTAACACACAGGGGTGGAAACAATAAGCCTTTCTTACTGCTCTCTGGGCTGTTTGTCAAACTAGGTGTGTTCATGGATCTGGGCCTGGCTCAGCTGATCTCCTCTGGGCTCACCAAGGCAGCCGCAGTCCCAGGCCGGGTGCTGGGACTGGCTAGCCTCCCATGGTCTCAGTCACATGTCTGGAAGGCTGTCGGATGGGGCGATGGAGAGGCTGGGGTATTGTGCCCCTCATCATCCAGCAGGCTAGCTCTGGCTTGTCCATGCGGCAGCTGCAGCACAGTTCCAAGAGAGCAGTGGAAGCATGCCAGGCTGCCTGACTTGATGCAGTCAGCTACAGTCAGTCGGCTGCAAGTTATTAGCTGGGGGCCAGCACAGATTCAAGGGGGTGGAGAAATAGATCCTACACCTTGATAGGATTTACTGCAAGGATTTGGTGCAAGGAAAGAGGCCTTGTGGTCATTTTTGAGACACAAACAAACAAAAAAACAAGTTGACTTAGGGTAATAGAGATGCACAATATAAAGCTATAGGCCAAGCGATAGGTAAATAAGGAGGGTTAGAAAGTAAAGTGGGCAGAAGAGAGAGTCCTATGCCAGAAAACTAGTTTATCTTTTGAACACATATTCAGTGAGCATCTCCTATAGACCAGGCACTGTGCTGGTCCTGGGGATGATAGTGGGGATGGATCTGGAACCACCCCCCACTCTGGGGGGGAGCATTTTAGAGCAGGACGCAGATCAGGGAGGCCACCTTTTAATTCACCATGATCAGTGCAAGGGATCTGTGGGAACTCATAGGAGGGGAGCCTAACCTGTCTGGGTCAGGGAATGAAACACAGATGCCTTCAGAGAACAAACTCTGAAACCCAAAACAAGGTTCATGGCACTAATGATGCCCCAGAGAGGTGCAGAAGGGGAATGGCATGTGCAGAACCCCAGACGCAAGAAAGGGTGAGACTATGGGACTTCCCTGGCAGTCCAGTGGTGAAGATTTCGCCTTCCAATGCAGGGGGTGCAGGTTAGACCTAGTCAGGGAGCTAAGATTCCATGTGCCTCATGGCCAAAGAAACAAAACATAAAAAAGAAGCAATATTGTAACAAATTCAATAAAGACTTTAAAAAGGGTCCACCTCAAAAAAGTCTTGGAAAAAAAAAAAAAGAGGGTAAGACTTGTGGATTCAATACAGCTGGAGGGAAGGAAGATGGGAGTTGAGGGGATGGGTGGAGATGCAAGAGAAGCTAGGGAACTGAGTCTTCACATGGAAAGATCTGATCCTTATTTAGAAAGACCACTTGCCCTATGAGCATGAAAGATGAACTTTTTTTTTTTTTGGTTGGCAGTGCAGTGGAGGAGGAAAACAAGATGAGAAGTCCAGTTAGGCTGCTCCAGCAATCCAAGGATGAAAAAGAGACAGATTAGAGAAAGATTTCACAACAAAAACCTTCAGGATGGGTCCTTGCCACAACAAGACAGAAAAATTTACAATGTTGTCTGGGATTTCTGGCTTCAGCCAGTTAAATAGATGGAGGCACTATTCAACAGGATAGAAAATCTTGGCTAAAGGAAGTCCTCTTAATTGAGCACAAAATTTGATTCTAAGCTTCCCAGCAGCAAAGGCAAAGAAAAACCAAAATAAATGACCTCATCTCACTGCTCCTAACAGGATGCAGAGCTGTGCAGCATGGAAACCAAATTTTCTCGTCAGGTGTATGGGGGGACTCCACCGCGGGGATCTTCACGGAAAGGACCACAAACCAAAGACAGACAACAGTTTTATAAAAGAAGCAGAAATGTTCTTGCAGGATTGTTCTGTGTATTGACCTCTGATAAGAGCTGCGAATAAGATATTAAATCACAGCTGTGTAGTCATTTGTGCAAGGAAGTCTGTATAATGGCCTTGGGGTCTCTCATTTGCTGAAGAGCTTTGAGTTCTTGGCATCTAGAGAAGTGAGGGGTTGGATACAAATGGAAGGAACTTGAACTGATAAATACACTTTATAAACTTGCAACTAAGAGTTCATGACCTTAGTGTACAAGTTAGTGCCAGGATAATTTTAAAGGAGAAAAATACAAAAGCTCCAATTCCAGCAAACACCACAAACAACATAGTCAAGTAACTTAGAGTTTCATTTTTAAATGTTGAAACAGTTAGAATCCATTGTGGGGTTTCTTTTAATTAATTACATTTCTTCCTGATTAACCTGGGTTTACTATAGAAACTGGAAAAATTGAGAGACGCAGGAATGGAAAAACCCTAGATCACCTCTGATCTGAGCAAAGATGACCAACTGCTGCTAATACTGCAGTGTATTTATCTTTTCAGTTGTTTTTGTAGGCCCACAAATAAGCAAACACTTTTCTTTTAAAAAAGTTGGGATAAGGCTGGATCAATTGTTTCATATCCTGCTTTTTCTCAGTCGCATTTGCCAATGACAAATAGAAAAGGAACTTACTTTCTCATGACCTCTCTTAATTTCTCAAAATGCATGTCTTTTGTCACTTATGCAGACTTTCTGTAGTCTCTTTGCTTGTTCTCACTAGCTTCCTAAAAAAGAGAACTTGATTTTTTCTTGCCAAGGACTTAATTGTGTCATTTATAATAGAAATCTCGGGGCTTGGCATTTTAGCACAGGGAGAAAGAAATATGCTTAACGCCGCGTGCTTCACAGAAAGCACTAGAATAATTAGCCACCCAAGGCCACTTCTGAACAGGCTGTGGCCTTCCGGCCTCCTCTGCCGGGTAACTTCCCTGGGGAAAATTCTCCTCCTGTAACTACTCCACAGGGACATAACCTCCATTCTTTCTTTCTCCTTCCTGCAATGTCACTACAGTAGATGGTAAAAATGGCCACAGTACTTTATTATTTCTCCCATCAAGAGAGAAAGTCTATCTCCTTCCCCGAGGATCAGAGTCTGTGATTTGCTTTGACCAATGGAAGTGGAACAGTGGGTCAGTTCTGAGCCACAGGCTTAAGACACCATGCAACTTCTCCTCCTGTTGCTCCCTGCCATCAACATGCAAACAAGCCTGGGCTAGCCTGTTGGGTGATGAGAAACCACATGGAGAAAGGCTCCAGGTATTCCAGCCAACCCCATTATAAACCAGCAACCCCAGCAGACCATGGTGAGCCTGGCTGAAATCAGCTGAGTCTAGTCCAGTTCAGAAGAACTGAAATTGATGAGATAAAGTTGAGAACTAGGGGACTTCCTTGGTCATCCAGTGGTTAGGACTCGGTGCTTCCACTATAGGGGACGTGGGTTTGATCCCTGGTTGGGGAACTAAGATCCCTGAAAACTAAATAGTTGTTTTGAGTTAGAAGGCGTTGGGGTTGTTTGTTATATAGAAAAAGGCAACTGATATAGTCACTGAGCATATGTGAAGTAGATTTAAGCACATTTTTGAGTATAAGAATTCAAGAGTTCAAATGTTACACTGATGAGACTAGATAAGTCTCAGAAAGGCAGCTTCCACATGTGTTTTGATCCCTGTGGCAGCTCCATGTCTAACATGCTGGGCACACAGTAGGTGGTGCCTAAATGATAATAATGGCATTTATCGAATGCTTCCTATGTACCCAGCTCTATGAGACATGTTTTTATGTTGATTATATTATTTTGTGCTAAAACTGACACCTTCCCACCCCCTAAAAAAGATGTCTGCTCCTCATCCTCAGAACCTATGACTTTGTTTACCTTACACGACTTTGAAGATATGATTAAGGATCTAGAGAGGGAGAGATTATCCCGGATTATCTAGGTGTGTCCTGTATGATCACAAGGGCCTTAAAATAAGGAAACAAATCAGAGGAAGAAGTGACCATGGAACTAGAGGTTGGAGTGAAGCCCTTTGAAGATGAAGGAAGCAGAGAAAGGTTCTAAAGGAGGTGATATAAGGAGGACACCCTAGGCAGAGGGGTTGGCGAGAGGTGAAATGCTGGGAGATGGGGGGGGCGGGGGGGGGATGGGGAAGGGTGGGGCTGAATGTTCAAGGCTCTGTGAGCTTTGTTAGGAGCCTATTATACAGAGTGAAGTAAGCCAGAAAGATAAACACCAATACAGTATACTAACGCATATATATGGAATTTAGAAAGATGGTAACGATAACCCTATATGCAAGACAGAAAAAGAGACACAGATGTATAGAACAGACTTTTGGACTCTATGGGAGGAGGCGAGGGTGGGATGATCTGAGAGAACAGCATCAAAACATGTATATTATCAAGTGTGAAACAGATCGCCAGTCCAGGTTGGATGCATGAGACAAGTGCTCAGGGCTGGTGCACTGGGAAGACCCAGAGGGATGGGATGGGGAGAGAGGTGGGAGGGGGGATCGGGATGGGGAACACATGTAAATCCATGGCTGATTCATGTCAATGTATGGCAAAAACCACTACAATACTGTAAAGTAATTAGCCTCCAACTAATAAAAATAATTGGGGGGAAAAAAAAGAGCACTCACGCTAGGAGGCAGGGCAAAGACGACGTATATTCAGGTGGGATGTCAGTGCTTGCTTCGGCAGCATGTATACTAAAATCAGGGGGGATGTCAGCAGACTCCATTGAGCATAAACAGCTCTGGGCCCTCTGGAAGGACCACAGCTTGGCTTGGTCTCAGATGGCCTGGGGACTGTAGAATCCTTCTGACTCTGCCCAGAGGATTGGCTGGAGGGAAATAAAAGGCTTTTTCTTGGAGAATTTTGTTGTCGTGTCTGACTCCCGTAACTTTACCCGTCATGCTCCTCTATCCATGGGATTTTCCAGGCAAGAATACTGAAGTGGGTTCCATTTCCTTCTCCAGGGGATCTTCCCAATCCAGGAATTGAACCCTCAGCTCCTGCCGAGTCTCCTGCATTACAGGCAGATTCTTTTACCACTAAGCCACCAGAGAAAGCCCCATTGGAGAACTAAAGTTCACTCATCCAGGAGTGGCTTACTGGGTTAATGGTGTAGCCCAGCGAGAAATCAAGGGAAACAGTCTTTTAACTCAGCTATCTATTGCTGCATAACAATTAATCCTCAAATTTAGAAACTTCCAACAACAAACACTATCTCACTGTTTCAGTAGGTCAGGATCTTAGGAGCTGCTTAGCTGAGCGCTTCTACCTTGGGTCTCATTTAAGGTTGCAAACAAGATGTAAGCTTGGGGGCTTTCCTGGTGGTCCAGTGGTTAAGAATCTGCCTTGCAATGCAAGGGACACCGGTTCAATCCCTGATCTGGGAAGATCCCACATGCCTCGGGGCAGCTGAGCTGATGGGCCACAACTAATGAGCCCACACTCTGGACCCTGTGAGCCACAACTACTGAAGCCCATGTATCCTAGAGCCCACGCTCCACAACAAGAAAGGTCACTGCAATGAGAAGCCTGTGTACTGCAACTAGAGAACAGTCCCCGCTCACTGAAACTAGAGAAAGCCTGCTTGTGGCAATGAAGATCCAGCACAGACAAAAATTAAAAAAAAAAAAAGTTAGCTGGGCTTTACTATGTGAAGAATTGGCCAGGACCTTCTGATGACCCACTCACGCGTGGCTCTTGGCTCACTGCCTTGGTGTCTCGCCCCATTGGCCTGTCCAGATCCCACATGCCTCGGGGCAGCTGAGCTGATGGGCCACAACTAATGAGCCCACACTCTGGACCCTGTGAGCCACAACTACTGAAGCCCATGTATCCTAGAGCCCACGCTCCACAACAAGAAAGGTCACTGCAATGAGAAGCCTGTGTACTGCAACTAGAGAACAGTCCCCGCTCACTGAAACTAGAGAAAGCCTGCTTGTGGCAATGAAGATCCAGCACAGACAAAAATTAAAAAAAAAAAAAGTTAGCTGGGCTTTACTATGTGAAGAATTGGCCAGGACCTTCTGATGACCCACTCACGCGTGGCTCTTGGCTCACTGCCTTGGTGTCTCGCCCCATTGGCCTGTCCACGTAGGGCTGCTTGAGTGAACTCACAACATGGCAGCTCGCTTCTCCCAGTGCAGGTGATTGGAAAACAAGGAAGAGGCCATGGTGCCTCCCGTGCCCAATATTGTATGTCATCCAGTGTCACAGCTGCCACATTCCATAGGAACAGAATGAGTCTCTGAAGTCCAGCTTGCACATAAGGGAGAAGAATCAGACTCCATCTATTTTTAAGACTTTCTCTTACTTATTTATTTAGGTTGCACCTCATGGCATGTGGGATCCTAATTCCCCCACCAGGGATAGAACCTTCGCCCCCTGCATTGGAAGGCCAAGTGTCAACCATTGGATCACCAGGGAAGTCCCCTAGGCTCCCTCTATTGAGGGGAGAAATACTAAAAAATATTAGACATATTTTAAAACCACTATAAGCAAATCTAGAGTAGTGGTTTTAGGAATGTTCTTTGGTAGGACAGTCTAGGCAGGAACAATATGTCCAGGTTAATGGTTCTCAGATTTGGGTGTGAATATGATCCACATACAGGTGCTTTTTAAGAGTTAAGATTCTTTCCCATACCCACCTTCAAGATAGTATACACTGGGAGCTGGGACCCAGAAACTGGCATTTTTTGATAAGTCCCTCAGAGTATTTTAAATCAGGTTATTGGGGTCCAGGAATCTCCATTTGATAAGTCTCCCAGAATTATTCTGACACGGGTAGCCTGTGAAAACAATACCATTGGAATTGGTGATAATTGCCCACTGGAACAGTAGGGTCAGAAATTTCAGTACAAATGGGAATAGCCACGTGGATAGACGGGTCAAAGGCTAAAGAGGAAAGGAGCAGCCCTCGGACCCAGCTCTCCGTGCACATGCCCCTGATAGAGCAATCACAACCTGCTGCCCGCTCTCCTGGACAGAGTCCTGGAAGCCTCCTGGTCCAGCACTCCAGCCAGCTGCCTTCCATCACTCAGAGTTGCCACAAGACTTGAAGCTTCTTTGCCATCCTTGTCCAGGAATATCTGTCTGGTTCAGAAACTCCTGGCAATACAGCGATTTCCTCAGCGTGCTCAGGGAAGGAGCAGAGCTATTATGTATTGTACAGTTGAATGGGGATGATGGTTGGGAGGGTCTGGGACCTCAGGGGGCAGGAGTGGCACTTGACCAGCACTTAGCCCTGGGAACCTGTAGTCTGAGTCAAATGCTGGAACACTTGGCACAGAAGCGATCCTCCCCTGAGGAGCAGGGTTTATTAGGTGGCCCCCGAGGCGGCTCTTTGTCTAGTGCTGTCTGGTTCTTCACCCATGTTGTCAGGAAACTTGCCAGGAGCCCCTGTGAGTTTCCAGCCATTGTCTGGGTCCCTCTTGTCCTCTTTTTATGGGATGGTTTATGTCTGCTCCTCAGCCCTGGGAGTTGCTAAGCAGCTGCTGGAGCCTTTCTGTTTTAAGCTGGGCCACTATTGTCACTCTCTTTATCCCCATAAGGAGCCGTGACCCAGGTGGCCTTACAAAACTGCCGCGAGAGTCTGCGGTGCTATTGGCTCATAAAAGGGCAAGGAGCACACAGAGCCACACAGAGTGTGAGGAGCAGGTGACGGTGTTAGACCCTGTCATCGACACTGTGGCAAAGCCTCCTGCAAGTTCACCTCCAGTCCTCAGGGATCTGACCTCTCACAGACTCTGGCCTTGGGCACTTTGGACCACAGGTCTTTGTGGTTGTTGTGTGCTGGGGTTTTTTTTTTTTTTTAACCCAATTTTCAGAATCAGAGAAACCATTCCCCAAGAGAAAGACTTGACATGGCAATAGCTTGAACCCCTGAAAGACCTACCCTCCCCAATTCTTCTTCCTCTCTGCTGCTTATAATCCACTGAACCATTTCTAAGGCAAATGTAACTATATAGCTTTCTCCACCCCTCCTCCCACATTCAATCATGCTCTGTTTAAAAAAAAAGAAAGGTTAGAAAATAGAGATATGGAAAAAATTCACCCTATACCCAAAGATAATGACTATTAACATCCTGAAATATTTCTTCTAGATGCTTTGTCTCCACAAGTATATATTTGTGAGTGTGTGTGTGTGCATATAGTTGATCCTTGAATAACACAGAGTTAAGGACACTGACCTCCTGAGCCTTTGAAAATCTTCCTCCTGCTGTCTCTGCCTCAAAAACAAAGGAATTTATAAATGACTCACCCAAAGGCAGGAAGCTGAAACAGTTTGGATGGGATCAGGACTCCAACTCTATTTCTTCTGACTCCACATATTGTGATCTCTAACTGAATACAAACTTTCCCCCACATTTAAATTAAGGATCTCTAAGATGAAAATATAGATACTATATTTATTGAAAAAAATTCATGTATGGATGAACTTTTGTTTAAGTGGAATTTCAAAGTTCAAACCTGTGTTGTTCAAGGGTCAACTCTATCTATTAAACTACCAACAATTTGAGTAGGATAATTCTTTGTTGTGATGTTCAGCAGTATCCCTGGCCTCTACATTTGTGATAACAAAATGTATTTGTTGGTATTGCCAAACGTACCCTGAGGGGCAAAAATCACTCTCAGTTTAAAATCACTGATCACACATACGCACATTTACAAAATGGAATCATATTGCAAATACAGCCTTGTCTTTTTTTTTTTTTTAACAAGTTATTATGCCATGAACTTATTTCATGTCAACCATTAAAAACCTACTGTATTATTTGTAATATCTGCAGAACTGTCCATCAGTTGGACTCATGTGAAGTAATTTATGTCATCAATCCCCCATTACTGGATCTTCTGTGTAAAACTGAAATTATATGGCACACCCTACATGATAAACTGCTTTTTATATTTAAGATGTCATGAACATCTATCCACATCATAGCTGTGGGATGTTGACCAAATTATTCCACCTCTCTAAACCTCCACTTGCTCATCTGTAGAATGGGAATGTTCTGGGAGGATGACATACCAGAATGGGTGCCTGTGCCCAGCACAGAGAATGTTCTCAAGAGAGGACCAGAACTTTCATTCCAGTCCTTGCTATCATCACCATGTCCTGGTTTTTTAATGGCTTTTGGTAGCCATTCCCCATAGGAAGATACCATACATTAGTAAATTGCCTCTGAGGATGGACTTTTGGGGGGTTTCTGAATTTCCATACTTATCAACGACCCTGTTGTTAATACAATCATAGATAGCTTCTCCTGATGCTTTGAGAAATCAACGAAAGAGAAGAAGCTGATGCACCTGTGCTAACCTGGGATGAGTGAAGCAGAAGACTAATCATATTTCTCATGGCCAAGTTCTAGAAACATTAGTAAGTGCTATGGTCCTACACACCTTGCACCCTCAGGCCCTGCCAAGCACTAGTTACTTGGTCCTAAGTCAAGATGCTAACCACAGGGCATGACTCCCAAACTAAACCCTGGATGGTTTTATTCTGCTTTTGTGTTGAGCCCAAGTCCCCTTCATCTTGCCTAAAGACCACCTCAGGATGGTCTTCAAACACCATGAGATTCCCCTTCTATTCTTTTCTTTTTAAGTTATGAGTGTGCAGTGTGTGATATATACAACACATGTATGCGTATGTATGTGTGTATGAAAATGTATTTGTACCATTTAAAGAGCAATAACAAAATAAATCCCTCTGTATCTACCATCCAGATCAAGAAACAGAACACTTAATACCAAGAAGCACCCACGTGCATACTTGCCTCTCCTTCAGGGAGCTTTCCTCGCAGCTGAGGACTAGAAGGAGGAGGGCCCTTGGAAATAGCGGTCAGCAAAACAGCCCCTACCAGGGTTCTGCTTGCTTGCGCCCGAGCTCGTGGCCCTGGTAGCTGGTTATCTCTGAGAGCTTCAGTTCCTCACCTTTGAATGGAACTTTGTTTTGCAGAATAAATGAGATGCTCCTTTGGATAAACACCGAGTCTGACGTCTGGCATCCGAGGAGGTGCCAAACCACAGAAGCGGTTGTTTTTATCGTGGTGGAGCATTTCTGGACAAGGAAATTGGAGATGCAGTGCTCACCTGGCTCTTCCAGTCCTGAGCTGTGTGATTCCAGGCAGAGCAAGTCCTGGGTCTCAGTTTCCTCGGGTGGGAGGTAAAGACAGCAGCCTCACTAGAAAATTTCAAACCTCCTTTCTTCCCAACCCTGGCCTTTTGGAATTCTACTAATTCTTAAGCCACAGAGAATGGGGGTAGGATGAAGCACAAACTTAATACAAAGCCTCAGTAGATCCACAGCTAGATCTTAGAAAATGATAGTGTGACTGGCTCAAGGTCACGTGACCAGGAGGTCATGCTCTAGTTAGCAGTGATGATATTTTAAGCACTTGTGGGAGATTGGTGCTTGAGAAGCACATTGACCCTCTTTAATGTGGTGATGACACATGTGGGCATCCTCCAGTTAATGCCTGGGCACGTGTTCCTTTAGACCAGCCCTGTCTCCTTCTCTTCCACTCACTCCCTTTCTGCTCACATCCTGGTCCTTTGTACTTTCTAGGTCTTCTGAGGGCTGTTTGGTTTCTCAGTGTCAGACTTCAGGTGGTGAATGTGCCTCTCCCTCTGTTGGAGAGAATTCTCTTTCAGCTGTGACTCTCTGAGCTCATCCAGCCTCTTCTACAATAACCTTGGCCCTCATTCACCCGTAAACTGAGAACTTGTCTGCTCTCTCACTCCTCTAGACTTAAGAAACGACCATCTTAAGGTGAACTGGCTTTCAGAGGCAAGTAACTCCCAGGTAGAGTAGCCATCCGCCAAGGGCCAGAAAACAACACTGCTAAGACCAAGGCTCCAAAGGAAGAGTCTACAGGCCCGATAAGGTCTTCCTGGGGCCCCAGTGATGACATCTGTTTGTCCCCAGGCCTCTTTCTTCTGCAAATCCCAGGAGCTCTTCTCCTCTCTGTCCCAGACATGAATCCCTCCTGTCAGGGAGAAAGACAACACGTTGAAAATCTCCCTGAAAGAGGCAACAACCACAACACATCCTGCAAAATCCTCGCTCAGTCCTGACTGCTGCTCTAAATAGTGGTGCTAAGGTAGAGAGAAGGAGCAATTTCTTTACTCCCAAAGAAGGGCTATTTTTACTACATCCCAGGAAAAGAAAAATTAGGGCTCCACTCACTGCTTCTGACTGCTTCTGGGTCTGACAGACCAAAAAGGAAACATTTCCTGTTGACAAGAATTTTCAAGTTTCTCCCACTGGCCATGTTTACTTTTTCCTGACTTTTGTTGAAATCTCTGCTCTGGATCTCTCCCTGTGGAGGACAGGGACTTGCAATGCGAACTCACAGTTATTTTTTAACCACACACTTCTGCGAGGGTGCTTGACCTCCAGCCCTTCACAAGTGTGCTGTCAGTTTCCGGTCATGGCATCACATTGATTTTGGCTACCACCAAGGGTCTCTGCTTTATCCTCCCAGTTATACCCGTTAAGTCTGGGAGGGGTTTTGCATAAAGGCTATAACGATACGAGAAGTCTTAGATGTGTACATATAAAGTCAAAGAAAGAGTAAAACATTATTTACTTTCCCCAGCAAGTCATTCTTTGGCAGGAAACTGGGCTCTGGGAACCTCTTAGCACTTTGCTCTCCCAGGATTCCCCACCTCCCACTGCCCTCTGCTTTCAGTCCTGCCAAGCTCTCTGCACCCTTCTGCTCCTTTCTGCTCTTCTTCCTCTCTGGGTCCTGGTTCCATAAGAAAGTAGTGGCAGCAGTTCCGTCCTTTAGAGTCCTCTGGGGAAAACAGCTAGATGACAGAAATGCTCCTTTCTTTGACAAGACTGTGGTGCACTACTGTGCAAACAGAGACCCTGTAGTCTCCTTTCCCAGGCAGTGTATCGGTAGAAAAGGAACTGGGGGAACAGAGAGTCTCATCTTCCCCTGGCACTGCTGACGCTGCTTCTGCAGTGTCCCATGCAACCTGGAGCTGAAGAATGGGACCTTGTGGCAGGGAGCAGGATGCAGCTTGCCCCACGATCACAGAAGAGTAATGGCCTTATGTTAAACCAGTGCTAATGGAAGACGGGGTTTATGGTGCCTAGGAAAGCAGTTGTCTGATGAGCACAAAGATGAGCAAGGTTACAGTGGGAAACACCTCTCAGACTTGACGTGTGCTACAAGGTGACAGAGTGAGTGTGTAACTGCAGATGTATTTATAAGAACTGTGGGCACTGTAGGGTATAATCATGGTTCGCCAGTTGGGCCACAGCTTTATAAAGGAGGTGATTTGGGAAAATTGGGGAAATTTGAATACAGTCTCTGCATGTTACATAGTATTGTATCAGTGTTAAGTTCCTTCGATGAGATCATGGAATGTCTGGCTATGCAGGAGAATATCCCTTGTTCTTGTTGGCGTGTGCTAAAGGATTTACAGGTGAAATTACATCAAGTTCTTCAACTTACTTTCAGATGGTTCAGACAATAAATACATGAATATGAACAAACATACACAGATATTTACATAAAATATATCAAGAATTTTACAAGAGAAAGTCATGTTTGTCTTATGTTTCCCACTGAAGAGTCTAAATATATACATATTTTGTCCTGAGTATATTATAAAATATAATAAAAGTATAACTATATAATATATAGCAGGTGTATATGTATATAAAAATATATGTACTGAGAAAGAGGGAAAAGAAGAGAGAAAGCACCCATGGGAACTCACTATCAATTGGTGAAACTGGCTGAAAGGATATATACTTTGTTTCAATTTTCCACTGGTCAGAAATTTTTCTAAATAAAACATTGATAGAGGAAGTACACTATCTCAACCAGTGAAGTAATCATCACTGGGAGGCAAGACGCTGTCCATCTGTCTTAATTTGGGTTTCCCCAGAAGCAGATCCTGAGATAAAGGTTTAAGTGCAAGTCATTTATTTGTGGAAGTGATCCTGGGAAACACCAGTGGGGAAGTGAGAGGAGGGGAGGATGTCAATAGAGAGGACATTTCCTAACCACTTGCCTCCCACAGTAAAGGGAGTTTCAGCCCACTGGGGAATTTCAGAGTCCTGTAGAACATCCCAGAAGAGAGGCAGGGAATTTCTGCACCAGTGCAGCACTGGTAACTCCCACGGGTGTGGGCTGGGACGATGGCAGCAGCCAGAGAAAGGCTCCCCAGTGCTTAACGGTTAGCCAGGCCCAGCTATGGTGAGCCTGGCTGTCCAGACTCCTTCATCATCCATCCATTCAGTCATCCAACCAATTTCTACCTAGTGTCCACTGGAGCCAGGCCCCGTGCTAGGTGCTGGGGTTTTATTCATTTGCATTAAGACAGATACAATCCTTGCTTCTACAGGGAGGTGTAAACAAGTCGGGAAAGAAACAAAAGTCAGGACACAGAAAATAACAAGAGTTGGAGGAATTACAGTCATTCATTCAGCTAATCCTCAAACTTTTACTAGGCTTATACCTTGTGCTAATCATAATTCTTGACATGGGGACACACAGATGAAACAAGATTTGTAGGTCCTCTGACAAATCATGGATTTTTTTTTTTTTTTTTTTTAAGAAAAAGTCTAATTAAAGGCCTATTGCTGCAGATGGGTGATGAGGCATTGAAATCCAGCTGCGGAGACACTGAATGGCCCCATCATTTGCATGTACTTAGAGAAGCCTCCCTCCTCCCCTCCCACCACCCCACTGTGCCCAGAACGCTAACCCTGCCCGTGAACCAACCCAGAGGAATAGCCTTCTATGAAATGAACTTGCTTCTGAAACAGCTACAGTAGAAGGGTGCACTCTGCCCCCGTCCTTGGGACACAGGTCTTCTGGGTGGTGTGGCAGCTGTAAGGGCCCCGGCGACCCCCCGGGGGAGGAGGGAGACCCAGGGTCCACTGAGAGACACCACATGGCTTTCACTTCTGCCCAGCAACCAAACGTCGTCCCTGATCACGTGAAAGTGGAGACATCAACCAAAGCTGGTTCCAGTCCTTCTAAACACCAAACGACTTCCTCGTACAAGATTCATCATTTAACTGACGCTGGCAGAATACTGTGTGACTTCAGCCTCAAACACATCCGTCTTCTGTAAGTGTCCATCCATTAGGACACAGAGACAAAGATAAGAGAGAAGCGTGTGGCGCGAGCTACAGACATCAAACTCTGGGATTCGGGAAGCGGCAGCTGTTTTAGGGAAGAGAAAAAAAAGCAGGAGGTGTAGCTTTGAGAATTGCAACCCTATTGTTCTGAGTTGTTTTTTTCCCAGAGTGGTGTGGAATGGATCCTTTTCTTTCGGTCAAGCTTTTATTGCTTTCCTGTAATTTGGATGAGGAGGGAAACCAACACTTTGTAACAAGAAGCCGGAGGAAAGCCATGGTGTGCTGGTTTCTGAATGGTGCTGGCTGGTGGTGGTGGGAAAGGCTCAGCCCCACCCTTCCCTGGGCCAGCTCTGGGCAGCCCCGCTCAACTTCATTCTGGGTTCAAAGGCCTCCTCAAAGCTTCTCCTTTCTCTCTTTTGCATACAGTCTGTCTGAGTCCTACAGGCCTTGCATTTGTCTGTCCAGGCCATGCATCTCCTCTCCTGGCCACCCCCGGTGAAGCTGGCCCAGGACCTATCATCTCCAGCCGGATGTCAGCAAAGTCCATAACTGGCCTTTGAGCTCAGCCTTGCTGTCCTCCAACCCCTCTCCACAGCAGTCTTAGAGAGCCTCCTACAATGTACATCTGTTTCTGGGGACCTCCAGAGAGCCGTGTGCTTCTCAGGATAAAGCCCTCACTCCCTGGCACAGCCTCAAAGCCCCCATGACACTCTACTTCCCAGCTTCATCTCCCTTTTGCTCCACCCTGACACCCAAGCAAACCTCTGCCTGACCTGTCGAGAGCATATGGAGACATCCACAAATGCTGCTCTCTCTGCCTGGAAAGGACTTCTTCCTTCCAGGCCCTTTCACTGTGCCAGATCATCATCATTTCCTTTTTTAACTTTTTATTTTGTACTGAGGTATAGCCAGTAAGTTAATGTTGTGATAGTTTCAGTTGAACAGCAAAGGGATACACAATGGATATACAAGAATCCATTCTCCTCTACACTCCCCTCCCATTCAGGCTGCCGCGTAACATGGAACACTACACAGTAGGATCCCAAACCTTCTTTTCACTGAATCAGTTTTTCCTCCTCTTTCTAGGCCTGCCTGGACCTCACCTCCTCCAGTGGGGCAGCCTTGAGCCTGGACACTGGGGTGAGCGTCTCCTCCCACCCAGCTCTGCCCGCCCCATCACAGCCCTGCCTCACCAGCAGGGTCTGCTTGCCTCTGTGCCCACCTGAGCCCTGGCACCACGCCTTAGCTTTCCTGGAATGTCTCACAGAGTTCCTGGGGTGGAATGCAGGCTCGATTAATGCATACAGGATATACTGGTAAATAAATGAATAGATCTTTGTTAAGACATTCGGACCGCTGCTGAAATGGGGTTCTTCATTAGTGCCAGGAAGAGTGTGGACCATCCACTGGTGACCAATTGGTTACAAATTAAGTATAGAAATTGAGGGTGTTTAGAAATCTTTATAACAATTTACCTGAGAACTTTCATGTCTGCTCGACCTGTTACTAAAAATGTTGGCCTTGTATTTTGTTTGTTTGCTCTATTTATGTATTTTGTTATAGTTTTCTATTGTATTTTTTCTATTAATTTATTTTCATGGTGTTTTATGCAAGCATTGGGCTTCCCTTGTGGTTCAGCTGCTAAGGAATCCACCTGCAATGGGGGAGACCTGGGTTCTATCCCTGGGTTGGGAAGAACCTCTGGAAGGAAAGGCTACCACTCCAGTATTCTGGCCTGGAGAATTCAATGGACTGTATAGTCCATGGGGTCGTAAAGAGTCAGACACAACTGAGCGAGTTTCACTTTCATGCAAGTATTGGTTTGCAGGGGGTTAAAAATATAAAACACTGATCCTTGTATATGTATAATTGAATCATTTTGCTATACATACACCTGAAACTAACACAGCAATGTAAATCAACTGCAATAAAATGAAAATTAGAAAAAAATGAAATCAATGAAAATCTTAAAGGTCTTAAAATCTCTAAAGTTCTTTATAACTCACTGAAATAAGGAATCACAAAATAAAGAAATCTTCAGAATACAACATAAAAAAACACAAAGCTGGGTCCTTTACCCCAGATCATTTGAGAAGCACTGGGTTTATACCCTTCCTGGGATGATGAGATAGAAGTGATGTGTGTGTTGTGGTGGGGTGGGGCTGCGAGGGGTTGTGCGGAAAAGGAAAAGGAAGAATTCGAAGATAAACCTGGTTGAATCGGCATTTACAGGGAATGTTTTTGCATAGGATGTCATCAAAAGACTTTCTCAGAATCACACAAACCAGACAATAGACAGCTCATCGAACAGTCTCCTGAGCCCTGAGCCCCAAAAGGAAGAATAAATTGCAGCTATTAAGATCATTCTGTTCGCCTAACTGACCCAGACAGCCCCATGTCACTGGGCCCCCCACCATCAAGACATGTCTCTCTCACCCACACTGGAGACATGACTTTTAAATTTGTTTCCTCACTTTCCCCCAATCTGGCTTCCATTAGAGAACTATTTCCCAAATTAACCTCTGTGCCCTCCCCAGTAAAGAATGCAAGAGATTTCCACCAACTCTTTTCTCCTGTTTCCAACATGCCACATGTGTTTAAGAAGAGGCAGCGATTTCCAGGCGAGAAGTGGTTGGGAAGGGATCATTTCGGCAACTGTTCTTTGAAAATCTGCACGAAGTTTTTTTTTTTTTTTTTTAATGAGAGGCATCGCTTTGCTCCCTGAATGATCTCTCACATTGCCATCCTGAGGCCAGTGTTTAACTGATGTTAAAGAATTTCACATGAAATCACCTTCCAAGTGCTGAGCAAGTAGAAAAATGATGTCTGTGGAGCCAAGAGGCTGCGTGGTGGGAGACCAAGGTAACGGTTGAACTTTATCTGTGTTCGTGAGGGGAGATCAAATAAGTCACCAGTGGCCCCAGCAACAGTGTTACCATTCTCCACACTTGTTCAGAAAAAGGTCAGAACACAGGGTGCTGATCATGCATTCAAAGCCCACATCCAGTCCCCCCCAGAAATGGTTTTCTTAGCCGTGTCCTCCAGAATCAGACACACTGGGTTATTTCCTTGAAGGCAGCACTAACCACATGTTAGTGAAAAAGTTCAAGGTCCAAAGTATAATTTCAGAAACTATGAACCAAGTTTCCAACTCACACATTGAGGTAAATGGACACAGACTGTGAGTTCAGAATCAGAAGCAATGCTTTTCTTTAAAGCTGCCATAGTCCCATCCCTTCATCCACACCCTGTATTCACATCCTTCTATGCTAACTCTGGGCTTGGCTGTGAGATTTGATTTGAAAAGCGATTGTGCCCTGCTGCTTGCCTTCTCCTGCTGCTTTTTGGAACCCTGAGTCTTTCATGGGAACAAGCTTGGGCTTACCCACCGGAGGAAGAGGGGGCACATGAAATGGAGATGAACCATCCCAGGTAAGTTCCTTCAGGACCAACTAGCCTGCCTACAGTCAGGTATGTGAGAGAGGCCAGCCTGCTAGATGAGGCAGCCCCAGCTGAGCCGCCCACTGATCACAGAGACCAGCTGAGCCAGTCCAGAGAAGAACCACCCAACTGATTGACAGAATTATGAAAAATAAGTTTGTCAATTTACAACAGTAGGGTGGTTTGCTACATAGCAGAAGTTAACTGCTATACACATCCACCCATTTGTCCATCTGTTCATTTGACAAATACTTGTTTATTCCCTCCTGTAGGGTCACTGTGATAAGAACAGAGGCAAGAGAGCCTCACCCAGGAGCCCCTTGAAGCCAAGAATGCAGCTATGTGTCTCTGTATCCCAGGCCTAATAGAGTCTGGCATACAGGAAGTACTCAAAAACTTTGTCTTATAAACACATAATTTGGAATAAATCCCAAGGGGAGAATTATAGATCTCAAGCTTTGGAAGTGCATACTGCTTGACTCAGCAATTCCACTTGTGAGCATTCAGCTGAAGAAAATATTTTCAGGATGTGTGCAAAAATTTAATTACAAGAATGTCCTATCACAACCTTGTTTACAGTGGCTTCATTTGATGTGGCTAAAAATCCATTGGTTGCAATAATGATTTGGTCTCTATGAGAATGTGGTTTTGAAAAAAACATTATCAGTCATGGGCATGGGTAATTGTGATCCATGATGGGGTAGCTGTATGACCTTTCTGTATCTTTATTAGACACAAAATATTGAAATATTTTTCAGAAATGTAGAGGTTTTTTTCCTGGTTTTAAATTTCAAATTCCTTTGGGGTTGCTATTAAGAAGAAGCAGCAGCAGAAACTAAGGTTTATGTTGATCAATAGATAGTTGGTTCGGTGGCAGCAGAAGCATAAAATGGATACTTCTTGGGAATTCCCTGGTGGTTCAGTGGCTAGGACTCCACGCTGTCACTGCCAAGAGAGATATGTCTCTGCTTACATCAAAAGATAGGCAGGATTGTCCAGAGAGCCAGAAGACACACAGAGAGAGAGAGAGGTGGAGAGAGAGAGAGAGAGATTTTTAAGAGACGGGTTCACATGATTTGTGGGGACAGCTAAGTTTCAATTTGTTAGGAGGAGCTGATCGCCAGAAACTCAGATGGGAGTTGATATTATTGTCTTGAATCTGAAATCTTTAGGGTAGGCTGCCAGGCTGAAACTGAGGCAAGATTTCTGTTACAGTCTCAAGGTACAATTCTTCTTCTCCAAGAAATCTTGGTTTTTTATCTTAAGGCCTTCAATTGATGTAGGCCCACCCAAGTTATTAAGGGAAGCTTCCTTTAAAGTCAACTCTTAGAAGATGTGAAACACAGCCACACAGTATCTTTATAGCAAGCTTCTAGACTAGTGTTTGACCAAACACCTGGGCACCACAGCTTAGCCAAGTCAACACAAAAATGTAATCTGCATTGTTGTGATACAAGTTTTTGAAAAATCCAGTTACAAAGTAGACTTATTGAGTCCTAGGTTCAAAGATAAAAATAATAACATGCATGTACAGAAATTAGAAAAGGTTGTCTAATACACTAACAAAGTTGTCTTTTGTGTGTGTTGGGGGGGCAGATAATTGTGGGTCTCTCTCCTCTCTGCTTGTCTGGCTTTTCTGTTTTGCCTGGAAAGAGATGGCTTTGCTATTGAAGGAAAACAAATAAAAGGCAACACTGAATTAAAGAAAAGAATCTTGCCAATGCTTTCAGCCAAAAACTACCAGGAACATGCTTGCCATTAAATAAGCTGGGTTTATGACTTGTAATGACAGGGAGTGCACACCATAGAAATTAGACGGAACCTAGTATCAGATTCAGGCTCCGGCTGGGGAATGCGGAGGAAGGTCTCATGAAGTAAGCTCACGCTAGGTTGGGTGCTGGCAGAAAGCAGTAGTTCAATGATAGGGGATCACAGCATCTTAACTCTATAGAAGGTAGAGTAAAACTATAGAGCAGCATCATTCACTCCTCTTAGCCGAGAGAGGGAGGTGTTTGGTGTTTCGTGGGATGCAAGGTGACTCCGACTGCAGAATGACTTTGTCTGATACCGATGTTCTGTGAGATTGTGTCTGACCAGCAGGACTGTCAGACCATTTCCTGGATCTCAGAGGTGACTTTTTTCCCTTCTCACTCTAGATTGGGATAAGAGTAGGAACTTTATTTGTACTTAAAAATAAAAAATCAGATTTATTTTTAGTGACTGATTCTTTTTCTGTTTATTTAACTGCATATTCCTGAAAGTTTTTATTTAGCAAATTGAACTAAGATTAATTTTTCAATCACTGGCACATACGTCATAAATTTTGAGTGTTCTGTTCTAGGAAGGAAATGAATAACACTTAGGCCATTTCCATCTTTTTAGGTGATGGCTGCATAGGTTGTTTCCTTCTTAATCCAATCCCAAACAGAGTATTATTGATGGCAAATATGAAGACATTTAAAAGTATACAAGTAAAAAACAAAAATCTTCCATTAAAAAATTGACTTTATTGCTGAAAGACGCATAACAAATTGCAAAACCATTCCGAACAAAATTTCCCCTTTGCACACAAAAATTTCCCTTTTGTGTAAACCTAAGAACAAAACATTTTCATTATCAGTGGAGTCAACATCCTAATCACACTGACAGCTTAATCAATTTGCTTTAGGCCAAACGGCTCTTGACCAAATTGTTTGCTCTGATGTGTAACAGTAAAACACTGGAAATAACCTAAACATCCAACAAGAAGGTTAATAAACCATGCTAAATAAATCATGGTTTGTCAATACAGTGAAAGCCATGCATTTATTTAGAGCAATGTAAATATGGATTTATTGCAAAGGCAGTAAATAAATTCTTTAAAATGCTAAAGAAAAAGAGTTACAGGCACAAATAAGCCCAATTTAGTTGACTATGTAGCAAACTCTAGGAATTTAACCAATAGAGAAAGACACTCTTTTCCCTTTAAAATCACCCACATTTCCACTGTTTGTTCAGTTCCTCAAACCTATTGTGTCCTAAATATTCTTTCCTGGCTATTTCAGAACATAGTATCAAGCAGAAACTGAATCCACTTGGTTCCAAAATGGTAGGGGTGATTCCACTGCTAAACCTGCCCATCAAATCCTAGGAAGAAGAGACTGACATATAAGCTGCATCAACCCAGGGATAAAGTGCTTTTTTCCAGACAGAGACTTTGGTCTCTAATAACCCATGATGCCCTCCTTCTCCTGGAATTTAGTTTTTAAAAAATCTTTTTGAACAGCTTTATTGAGGTATAATTGTCAGACAATATACTGTATATTGAGGAGTTTTGATATATTCATCTACCCATGGAACTATTAATAAAACCATAATCAGGATAATAAATCTATCCATTCCCTCCAAAAGCTCCCCTGTGCCCTTTTGTTTTCTTTCTATCTTGTCCCAATGCCCCCTGCAGGCAATCACTGATCTGCTTTCTGTCACTGTAGATTAGTAGATTAGTTGGCATATGGTGGAATTTTATATTGTTGCCAGTAGTTCATTCCTTTTAATTGTTGAGTAGTATTCCATTGTATGTATGTAGTATATCTGGTCTATGGGTTCACTGGTTGATGGAGTTTCGGATTGTTTCCAGTTTGGTGAAGCTAGAAATAAAGCTGCTATGAACATCTGTGTCATGGTCTTTGTATGGACACACAGGATGGAGAGAAATAAAACTGCAGGAGCCAAAGAATCCAGAAGGTAGACCAGGAAAGAAGGTGGGTCACATTTGTTTTTCGTAGGTAAAGATAGTTGACCATCCATAGCCATGGGTTTCACACCCCAGATTCAACCAACTGCAGGTTGAAAATATTTGGGAAAAAATTCCAGAAAGTTCTAAAAAGCAAACCTTGAATTTGCTATAAGGCAGCAACTATTTTGGGCTTCCCCAATGGCTCAGTGGTAAAGAATCCACTTGTAATGCAGGAGATGTGGGTTCTACCCCTGGATCTGGAAGATCCCCTGGAGGAAGGCACGGCAACCCACTCCAGTATTCTTGCCTAGAGAATCCCATGGAGAGAGGAGCCTGGCAGGTTACAGTCCATAGGGTCACAAAGAGTTGGACATGACTCAGCACGCTGGAAAAGATTGGAGGCAGGAGGAGAAGGGGATGACAGAGGATGAGATGGCTGGATGGCATTACCAACTCAATGGACATGAGTTTGAGCAAGTTCTGGGAGCTGGTGATGGACAGGGAAGCCTGGCGTGCTGCAGTTCATGGGGTCCGCAAAGAGTCAGACATGACTGAGCAATTGAACTGAACTGAACTGAGCAACTCTTACTATATCATTTACATTGTATTGGGTATTACAAGTAATCTAGAGATGATTTAAAGTATACGGGAGGATATGCGTAGGTTATATGCAAATACTATGTCATTTTATATAAAAGACTTGAGCATCCATGGATTTTAATATCCACAGGTACTGGAACCAGTCTCCTGTGGACTCAGGCACATTTGTACCTGGGAGTGGGATGGCTGGGTCATATGGTATGTTAATCTTTTAAAGAAGCTGCCAAACTGCTTTTTAAAGTGGTTGTACCATTTTACATGCCCCTCAGTAGAGTGTGTGAGGGTCTGGACTTTTTTAAAACCCACACAGAAGTCTGTAGAAGAGCTATCCTTTACATAAGCATCTTTAAGAGACGTGGGTGGAAGTTGGGGACAGAACATTTACGCAGAAATCAGCAATGGTCCACAATGAAGTAGGGAGGGCCTGTCCGATGGGTGAGCTGGCTGGCTCTGCATCTACTCCCTGCTCTTTGTCCCCGCCTGGGAGTGGGTGTGGGAGAGGAGGGGGAAAGAATTCCAATGAGCTGCTGTGACTTGATGCAGTTTTGCTGGTGTCAATAAATATTTGTTGAATTAATAAATGAATGTCAAGGGAGGCCAAAAGGGAAGAGGCACAGGGCTCGTGTTCCAAAGAGGGAGATGAAAGTGCTTGTGGAGGAGGAGCAGAGTGGAGAGCCATGGCTGGGCTGACACAAGACTCTCATTTTACAAAATGCCTAGAATCGGGATTACAGAGCCTTTTCATTACTGGGGAAATGAGGTCCCCAAGGCTTGCATTCTCAATGCCGCAAAAACAAATCGCTGTTTTTAAATTTCACAGTTAAAAAGATATTTGATGTCTCTTGAGCCTGTGGGCAGAGAGAGATTCTGATAGGACTCCTTGATTGGATGTAACAGAACATGAGACAATAGAAAGAGGCTAGTTTCTCAGGGCCCACCTTCTTTCCTGGCCTACCTTCTAGATTCTTCTGTGCTCGCAGTTTTATTCCACTCCATCCTCAATTTCTCAGCCTCTCTCATTCACTGAAATAATGGCTCTGGGATCCTTGCTGGCTTCCTAGTTGCTACACCCAATAGCCTTTCTCAGATTCTCACTCCTGCTCTCGTGGCAGCATTGGGTTCTGCTGCCCATCTTCTCCTTCTGGATCTTTCTCTTTCCAGGGCCTGCAGGACACTATTCTCCTGACTACTTCTCCCATAGCTGCAAGCTGACTTCCCTGCAAAGCTGACTCTGAGATGCAGATGATTAGGGGTGCTCTCTATATTAATACCCATGGAAGTGGGGAGTAGGAGCAGAATGAGGGGGAAGCTGAGCTCTGATTCAGTCTCAGCAAAATCCTCAGCCAGCCCCCTGGGAGCTGGGGAGCTGGTATGGCATTCTGAAGCCTGAGCTAGAGCAGAAGGGCCAGCTCTTTAGGGTCCCTGCAGAGCAGCCACGGGATGAGGGATGCCCTTGGAAGGAGGGGAGGCTTGGATGCAGCAGTGTTCTTCAGCCAGAAGCCACTTGACAGCATCCCCAGCAGCTGGGGGAATCAGTCCTTCCCTGCTGGGGATCTGGGCAGCTCGTGACAGCATGCACTGTATCTACCTTCCCTCCAACTGCTCCTTCCCAGGCATTCCTGACCCTTTAACCATGGCCTCAGGCTATGGCCTTCTGCTCTTCTCTATTTACCATCTCCCTTTTGTAAAACACTAGCAAGAAGAAGAACTAAAAAGTGGAGCTAACATTCAGGGGCTGCTGTCCCAGGCACTGTCCTAAGCATCGCCAATGTATTATCTCACTTAAGTTCACAGAAACTCAATAATGTAAGTAGACTGAAACTCCATTTTACAGCCAAGAAGAAAGTGCCAGGAAAAGTTCCTTAAAAAACTATTTCTGCCATGTCATCGCCAAGCTCAAAGATCTTCGATGACTCCCAGCTAGGATAAAAGTCTAATCTCTCTTAAATCAGCACTCAAGGCCCTCCACCATTTGCTTTGAGCATATCTTCATTCGTCATTCATTCACTTCTTCGCTGGTTCATTTATTAGAGACCTAAGGTGTGAGGCTGTGTGCCAGGTGCTGGGGACACAGTGCTGACTGGACATGACCCATCTGCTCCTTTGGAGCCATATACTCAGACAAGAAACAGGAACATTATTCAAATAATTGCCAAAACTTTGTCAAGTGCTAAGACAGAGCTTCACAGTGTATTGAGAGCTTGAGAAACAGTGACAAAGAAATACCAGGGACTCTCCAGAAAGCAGGCACTCTTTGAAGGCCATGGATATAGCCTCTTATACCAATCACCTCCCTCCCCCAACTTCATATCTCACTCTCTTTCTGGGGCCCTATCCAAGCATCCCCGCTTTGGGATCCTCCACTTCCTCCTCTGAGCATCTAAACCACTTGGCCAATAAGACCCTTGCTCTTACTGTAAAGTACCTCTCTCTCAGATAAATTTTAAGAATCTTGCTGATACTAGTTATCACTTATTCAAGGGCTCATTCTGCGCCAGGTTCTCCATATGCTTAGTATTGCTCAATCATGCGATAGTTCCATGAAAACCCTGCTTCTTCTCGTTGCCCCCATTGTCTTAGTTCTCCTAGAAGTCAACCTTGAGCAGGACTCCAGTACAAGTAGTTCATCCCGCAATTGAATGAAGTAGAGGAAGGGTGGTGGGGAAGGTAGTCAATAAAAGGCAGACCTGGTACAAAGTGAGGAGAAGGCAATGGCACCCCACTCCAGTACTCTTGCCTGGAAAATCCCATGAATGGAGGAACCCAGTAGGCTGCGGTCCATGGGGTCGCTAAGAGTCGGACATGACTGAGCGACTTCACTTTCACTTTTCACTTTCATGCATTGGAGAAGGAAATGGCAACCCACTCCAGTGTTCTTGCCTGGAGAATCTCAGGGACGGGGGAGCCTGGTGGGCTGCCGTCTATGGGGTCGCACAGAGTCGGACACGACTGAAGTGACTTAGCAGCAGCAGCAGCAGCACCAAGTGAGTTAGACCCACAGGAAACTGGAGCTGGATCCCCTGGGGAAATTCTGGGAAATGATGTAGAACAGTCACACCTCAGAGTCACCGTACCCAATGGGGAGGAAGTTGGGGGTATTTATTCACCAATTCCATCAGACATGGGTTGAGAGCTATGTTTGCATCTGTGTTGGGGGAGGGGAGGGGAGGGCAGCATTAACTTCTGAGCACTTCTGGCCACTTCAAGGGCAGATAAAGTGATGGTCATGAGAAGCCAAAGTCCCCTGGTAAAGAAACACAGGTATTGGGGTGCCCTAAAGAGGTAAAAGCATGAGGCCCATTACTCCCATATTACAGACAGGTAAATCAAGGCCTGCAGAGTCTGGCCTGAGGTTTCAGGGCCAGAAATGATCAGTGCTAAGAGTCTTTTTGTCTCTGAAACAATCTAAAATGCCCCTTGAGAGGCATTATCTTGTGTTACCCTTCAGTAACCCTTCCTGCTCTTCACACAGGCTAAGAACCCAAAGGAGACTCCACAATGGCTTCCTGATTGATGAGCCTTAAAGACTTGTTAAAACCACAGAGTAACATGCTCTTAAATGTGCCTCCTTCCTTCATGGGAACAGGTTCCATGTCCCAGTTTCCTTATAAGATCCTGTGCTTCTCAGATCCCTTGTCACAACATCCTCTCTGGGATTTTGTCACGTGAAGACAGGGAAACTGAGGCCTGCGGTCCTTGCAGGCTTCCCTGTGTGAAGCGGAAGCCAGAGCTGGAGTTGCTACTCCCTGGCCTCCAACAAAATCCAAATGCCCATCCAATCCTTTTTCCCCTCCATGAAATTCCCCTAACTCGATTAAAGAAAAAAAAATCAATCAATTTACATGGTAACAGAAAAGGACAGGGTCATGTATAAAATATTCCCCCATCTGTACCAGAGGGCATGGCCTACACGCTTCAAGAGCGCAGCCAAAGGCCCTGGGGATTTGTTTTTCTTTCCCTGACCCGAGGACTCTGATCTCTCACTTAACCTCTGACCTCTTCAATTCAGATAACCAGGGAACTGGCAGCTGGGGCTGGGGGAGCTCAGAATGCCACCCTGCTCTGCCTCAGGCTCCTTCTGGCCATGGAGATGAACAAAGGGAGGCGGGGAGCCCCAACAAAGCCCTCCAGAGCCCCAGAGTCCGGCTCCCAGGACAGCAGCCAGTCCTGCAGGGACTCCAGCTCTGTAATCACTTCCCCACCACATCCCCCATCCGGCAGCGCAGGGGGCCGCCTCATTATAGCTAATGCCATTTAGAGCCAGCTCTGCGCAGGGAAAAAATCATCAAGCAACATGAAGTCCTTGCTTTGACTCCATTTTCCAAACTCACATTGAAACAGGTTTCACCCAAGCTCCATGACCTCCCCCACAATCCAAATAGGCCTTTTTAAATTTTTTTCCACCTCAGGCTTCATTTAAAACAGGGCCAGAGCCTGGATTTTTAACAGCAGCTACTCAGAGGTGGGTATGAGCCACTTCTTTGAAATTGAATCAGCCGTTTTTATTAAACCATATATTTTCATTCTTGCCAGCGAAGCTGGGAGAGGATTTTTGTCCTCTCTGGTATACTCCCCAGCGCAGTTTCATAGCAAAGAGAGCTACATAGCCAGCCCTGCAACCCCAATTACCCCACTTCCAGCACACAGCTCTGGGGCCACGTCCAACTCTCCGCTGCAACTCCAGAAACAATGCACTTTAAAGGTCCCCACCCCCCAAAACTCATTTCTAACTTGGTGGCTCCTCCCCCTGCCCCACTCCCCAGCCCCCACTCTTGCAACTGCTCCAGGTTCCCAGCTCTGTGGCTGCTCCCTGAGGTGACTTACTGGTGACTTGGCAGCTAGCAGTGACCACTGTGGTCGGTCGTGCCCCAGGGCTAGATGACTGCTTAATCTCTGCTCTGGCAACAGGCTGTTTGCTGCCCACTAGACAATTAGACGTCTTAGTGACAGGCATTTCTTTGGAGTCTCCAGTCCCCAGATGCACGTGGGTGGGCCTTTTCCTCATTCATTCATTCATTCGCTCACACATTCATTCACTCATGTGTTCATTCAGTCTCTGAACTTTGTGGGAGAATGTGAGGGTGGGATATTTCAAAAGAACAGCATGTATACTATATATGGTGAAACAGATCACCAGCCCAGGTGGGATGCACGAGACAAGTGCTCCGGCCTGGTGCACTGGGAAGACCCAGAGGAATCGGGTGGAGAGGGAGGTGGGAGGGGGGATCGGGATTGGGAATACATGTAAATCCATGGCTGATTCATATCAATGTATGACAAAACCCACTGGAAAAAAAAAACAAAACAGTGGCTGGGAACCCAGAGCTGACGCTCTGTGACAACCTAGAGGGGTGGGATAGGGAAGGGGGTGGAAGGGAGGTTCAAGAGGGAGGGGACATATGTATATCTATGACTGATTCATGCTGATGTATGGCAGAAACTATCACAACACAGTAAAGCACTGTGCTGTGCTTAGTCACTTAGCCGTGTCCAACTCTTTGCAACCCCATGGACAGTGGTAATTAACCTCCAATTAAAAATAAAATTTAAAAAAAAAAAAAAACCAGTGCCTGGCACTTAGGGACAGCCTGTCTGCAGTTGTCATTTGTATTCACAGCCAACACTTACCAGGGGCCTCCTAGTATGTGCCAGGGACTGGAGATGAAATAAGTAAGACCTAGGCCCTACCTTCAAGGACTTCATGCCATTGAATGTGGTTTTCCACCCCAACCCCAGAGATTCTGCTTTACTTTGATGTGGGGTAGGGGGCAGGTCTGCACAGTAAGGGCCCCCGGTCATTTCTAGGACACAGTCATAGCTGCACATGGCTCTCTGGAGGGAAGGGCAGGCCGCACAGCTAAAGCCCAGGGTGAGGAGACCAAGAGCAGAGTGCTGTGCCTACAGCGCTGACTGGGGGCTGGAGGCCTTCCTAGGGGAGCTGAGACCTAGAACTGTGAGTCACCACTGGCTGGGCCAAGGTATTGGGAAAGGGAAAAGGGGCTGAAGATTCTAGGAGATGGGACTAGCACAGGTCAAGGTCCAGACTGGAGACAGGGATAGGCAGGGGCTGTCATCTACATGAGGGGTTTGGACTTTGCTCAAGAGCACTGGGGAGCAGAGGAGGGAAATGATTAGGTTTGCATTTTAGGGAGCTTCTTTCTGATACAGAGTGGATGGAAGGCAAGATAGAATCCAAGCGAGACACAACAGAGGCCTAAACTAGGGATGTGACAGTCTGATTTAGTTTACCACCCCCAGGAGCAGGAAGCTGGAGTATCTGCCTACCAACTCCTATCTGGCACTGGTCCTGCTTCTGGGAGGGGTTGATCTCTCAGCATTCTGGCCTGCCTGCCCTCTGCCCTCAAGAACGCTCCTGGCCAAAGAAAGCTCCCTGGCAGAGTCTCAGATGCTGGAGTAGGAAGGCAGTCATGTACATGGGTATGGTGAGAGCCAAGAGGATACATGCAGGGCTTTACCCGACTAGGGCTTCACCCAGTGACTGAGGGGATCGAAGACTGTGGCCAGTCCCTCCTAGGAGAGGCTGGTGAGTGTGGTGTGATGGATGGGAGACGGGAGTGAAGAGGCAAGGAGCGATGCCAAAGAGGGGAGTGCAACCTTGCAGATGCCAACCGACCAAGGGCAGGCCCATTAGAAGCTGGGACCCCAGGGGAGATCAGCACAAATGAAGGCAGATACCAAACAACAGCCCTGTGAGTGGACACGCAGGGCAGAGCTGTGGGATATAGCTGCTGGAGTCTCTTGGACTTCTGCTTTTCAGGAGGGAGCAACCTGCATTATTTGTAACAGGTCAGAAGTCAGGCTCAAGAAGACGCCCTGCTGGCTGGTCAAAACCGAGTTTTAATTCTGGTTCATCCCCCAGCCCCAGCCTGTGCCTCCTGCCTTCTCTCCCGGTAATACCATCTCTAACCTCATCCTCCATTTCTTTTCCTTGTCTCCTCTGCCCCATGCTATGCTATGGTATGTCGGTTGTAACTATCTGGTGGTCAGCAAAAGAAATCCACTTAGACCAATGCGAGTCCCAGAGGCCATTTTACGGGAAGGATACAAGGGGAAGAAGCTGAGGGCAGGACGCGTGAGCAGGCTCCCTGTGGGTGCAGAGGCAGGGACCACGAGGACCTCAGGGATAGAGAAGACCTTTCTCATTTTCTTCCTGAGGTCATAGTGACTCTTATCTTGGTCTCTCTCTCTCTGTTCATCTGTTCCATCTCTCACTCTTGTTCCTTCCTGCCACCTTTCCTCCGATATGTCTGCCTAGGTGAGCACGTGGCCACTCTGACCTGTGCACATTTGGTGAGCTCTTAAACTGACATAAGTGAACTTCAGTCTTTGTGTCTCAATTCCTACATCTCAGAGGAGAATAACCTGGTTTGTAAGTAATAGAAGACCCAACTCAAACTGGCTTCAGGAAAAAAAGCAAATTTATAGGCTCAAGTAACTTAAAGTGTAGGCTGCAGGGGGGGCTTTCTCAGTGGCTCAGCAGTAAAGAATCCACCTACAAGGCATGAGACGAAGGAGACACAGGTTCAACCCCTGGTTTGGGAAGATCCCTTGGAGGAAGGTATGGCACTCCACTCCAGTGCTCTTGCGGAGAAAATCTCATGGACAGAGGAGCCTGCAGGGCTGCAGCTCGCAGGGCGGCAGGGTCAGCCCTGACCGAGGTGACGCCGCACATGCGCACACAGGCTGCAGGCAGAGCTCCTGCTGTTTCACTGGGGATTCCCGCATCAGTACTGTTCGGCTCTGCCTCAGTTTCCTTTTCCGGCATGTTACCTCTAGGTTTAGACCCTCCACTGTAGCTATCTCAATAGAAGTTCCGTTCAGTTCAGTCACTCAGTCGTGTCCGACTCTTTGCGACCCCATGGACTGCAGCACGCCAAGGTTCCCTGTCCATCACCAACTCCCAGAGTTTACTCAAACTCATGTCCACTGAGTCGGTGATGCCATCCAACTATCTCATCTTCAGTCGTCCCCTTCTCTTCCCACCTTCAATCTTTCCCAGAATCAGGGTCTTTGCCAATGAGTCAGTTCTTTGCAACAGGTGGCCAAAGTATTGGAGTTTCAGCTTCAGCATCAGTCCTTCCAATGAATATTCAGACTGATTTCCTTTAGGAAATCTTTCTATCTCAGTAGAAAGAAGGCTCCTTTCTACCAGAAGTTCCAGTCACATTGCTAACGCTGACTCTCTTTGAGACAACCAGGATCACAATTTCACTGCTGAACCACTGGCTCTGTCCAGTGGATGGAAATGCTGATGGGCCAGACCTGAGAAACATAGGTACCCTCGTACCAAATGGACTAAGAATGGGAGGAGGGTGTTTCCCCAGAGGGAAAGGAGGGACTGGTAATCATAAGGAGGTGGCATGAATAATCAGAAATAATAACCAACATGGCCAAGGGGTGATACCAGCCCTGCTACCTTCCTGGGAGGGCTGAGAACAAGGCAGTTCCCTTATGACAGTGTGAGAACTAAAGCTATCACCAAACTTACTGTCATTTCACCTGAGCAACCTTTCTGAAATCTGCCTCAGTCTCTCCAAGACCCAGGAAAAAGCCAGGGCTGACTAGGCTGCTTGTGCTCTTACAACCATTAGCATTGTGAAAATATCATACCACTGCCATGTCTACTGGTAAATATCCACTAGCCTGAGTCCTCAGCTCCCCCTACCCCACCCCACCCAGGCTCCCCAGGCCCCTCTCCTGGAACCCCCAGATTGCCAGGGTCTAGCAACTAAAGGGTTAGCACTGAGTACAGCAGGGACACCAAGACCTTGCCCCAGCCCCTTCTGGCTGTTTGATCTCAGAACCTACCACATGTTCCGTTGCTCTAGGGCCAGCAGTTAAATATTTCAAATATCACTTTGATTCTAGCAACAGCTTTCTATCTGTTCTCCTTCAGGCCACTCTGTCCTTCAACTCCACAGTCCACCCTTCACACAGCGGCCAAAGAGCTTCCTAGACTCCAGTGGCCTCCTAATCATTCCCTGATGTGTCAAGTTCCAATTCTTTCGCAGGTCTCAGCTTGCCCCTGAGGATCTTGTCCCAAAGCCTTTTTCAGCCTTATCTTCCCATCTACTCCCACTCAAACTCCCTGCCTTTCCAGAGGGGCATGCCTCTTCATGCCTCACTGCCCATACCTGGGTGGTTTTCTCCATCTGATACCCTTGGTAAATTTCCCCATTACCCAGAAATTTACAGAAGGCCCAGGACATGTCAGGCACCAGCTTGGAGTAGAAGAAAAACAGAGGGAAAACAGGACAGAGAGATGCTGTGAACTATAGACAGAGCAGCTCAGCCCTGGGGGGCACTTCACCACAGTTGGAGGAGCTCCCTGGAGGAAGATTTCTGGATGGTGGGTAGGAAGTTATGAGGTCTTGGGCACGGAGATGAACTCCAAGGAAGCACACCTCCCATTTACCGGGCACTTTCCCCTGCGCACACATGGCCTGCACTCACCCCATTCCAAGCCTGATCTCACTCAGCCACAGGATGGCTGCAGCTTATACACAGATAAGTATGGTAATTTTTTTCCAGCTTATACACAGATAAGTACGGTAATTCTTTTCTACCACCTCCCAGCAGCAGGGATATGAATTGATTGTCAGAAGCTGTTTAAGGGCCTGTGATTGAGGAGATGATCTGAGATAAGCTGCTCCAGTGAAATAAAGGCCAACAGCTGCCTGCTTCCACGTCAGCCAGCCGCTGAGCTTTTCTAAACAGCAGCACCTGCCCCCCAGCCCTACACAATCCCAACCCTGAGGAGGCAGGGAGCTCTCTCCCCACGCCTTAGGGGAAGGAGATCCTATTTTGTGAGAGATGAGATGTTATGTTGAAGACTAAACCCAAGGGTGTCAAAAAGTGCAAGAGCTGGGGCTAAAAATGTCAGCTTCCTGTTCTTCGTGGGCAGGGTCTCAACTATGAATAAAAATTTCACGGAAATCTCAGGATGGAAAGGAAGGAGCGGTTGGAGGAGACTCAACCCCACCTCAAGTCAAAGCATGTGAATTTCCTAGCTTTCTCTGAAGCATTTTGCACAGAATCAGTTCTTTCATCAGAAATCTCATCCATTCATACACTTCTTCATTCATTCAACAAATACGAAATGCAGAAGAGCCTGGGCTTTCGCAGTTGACAGATGAGTTCATTGGGTTTGACCACTTACTAGCCATGACCTCAGGCAACTGACCTCACCTTTCTGAGCCTCTGGATGCTAATACCTACCTCATAAGACTATCTGAGGATTACTGAGATAGGGCCTAAACCCAGTGCCTGGCATGTACAAGTGAGCAATTGCTGCAGAGTGCCAGGGAGTCGAAGAGGAGCTTCAGAGAGTTCAAGATGGAATCACAGAGCTCCTTAAGGCGCCCACAGGCCAGGACATAGAATAACCATGCCACCAAGGTGTTAATATTATAAGAGGCACAGAAAAGCTGGCATGGCAAAAGCTTTCTTCCAACTGAGAGGACAAGGAAGACAAGGGGATCAGGACCCACTTTTGAGCTGAATCCTAAAGGCTGCGTTGAGAGAAAGAGTCTTCCCGGGAGGAGGCGACTGTGCAAACAAGTATATGCCTATATTTTTAGGACCTTGCTAGGCCAAGTATGGCTCATAGGCGAGCAGGGGAAGCTTGTTCAAAATAGTAGACTCTTAGGTCCACCCTGTCTCACCAGATCAGAATCTACATTTGAACAACCTGGAGGCTCAAGTGCAGATCAAAGTTTGAGGGGCTCTGGGCAGATATCACTGACCTCTGTGAAATGCCCTTGTGGCAAAGAAAGAGGAAGAGAGATGACCTCCCTACATGTTTGGGCTGATGACAAGGGTGTACAGATGTGCCCATGCTGGACCCTTGGCTGGGAAGTGCTTCCCGGAACCAGGGGCCCCCAGGAGCACAGCCCCAGAGGCACCTGGCAGCTAAGTGCTTCAGCCTAGAATGTTCTCTGGAGCTGCATTTGAACCTGTTGCCTCAGGGGCAGGGTTGCAGTCCTGGCCGGTCACTCTTTCATCCATTTATTCCACAAGCATTTGGGGGCACTTTTATGAGCCAGGTGCCCTGCCAAGCTCTGCCCTAAAGAGAGTCCTCAAGCAGGTTCCTTGCCTTCAGGCAGGTCCTCTTGGCTCCCAGCTTCTCTACTTGTCAAGTCCAGCCTGTGTGCATTGATAACCTGAAAACACAGCGAAAGTGACTTAGGAAGTGGGGGAGTAGGACAAAGGGGCTCCATCCTGAAGGAGAGTATGGAGACAGTGTGGGTCAGACCTCAGGGCTGTCCCCAAAACCAAGACTGCCAGGCCAGTCATAAATTCCCAGGGACTTCCAGCGCTACATTGGCACAGACTAAAGGAGGTTCCAGCAGCCTGAGGACAGCTCATGAGTGAGTCAGCGAAGGCTCAGGTGCAGGCTGGGGAGACAGCGTGCAGAGCAGCAAAGAGACCCAGGGAGTAAGGGAGGAGTGCTGACAGCATCCACCACACTCTCTAATCACCATGCTCAGCGGAGGTTCTGAAGACGATATTGTCATCATCACCACCATCATCAACATCATATCATCATCACCATCATATTAGTCTAAACCTCTCCTTTTTGGAGCGCTTCTTCTGTGCCAAGCACTGCCCTACACATTGACTGCATGGTCTCTCATTTCACAGATGGGAAGACTCTCTGAGGTCTTTTCAATTTTCCTAATGTCCACCCCACCCCTAGGCCACACACCACCATTATTGCTTTGATCTTTCCTATTATAAACAAAACAATTAACATGTATGAAGGCTGCAGACATGAACTATGGAACCAGAATGGAGAAAAATCTCAGGCAAGCCAGAGTGTTTGAGGAATCTTCACCCCACCCCACCCTCGAGACTTCCCTTCCCTGCCAGGCTTTTGATAATTATCTGGAAGACAGAATGATTTCACTTCCCAGGCACTTGCACTCGGACTTCCCATTGGTCCTTTCATGTGCCTGGAAAATTCTATGCAGCACTGGAGACACACAAAATCACACAGACTGGATTTTATGGTGATTTAAGGCATTTTTCAAGGGTATTTTGGACTATACATGATATCCAGCTGACTTTGGAGCCTAACCCTGTGTTAGGTTCTATAGCACAGGGTTAAGTCCTGTAGGCTCCATTAAGTCTGTAGCACAGTCAGTATTTTGAGACTGTGACACAGAGAGGGCATATAATCTGCTCGGGGCCACACAGCTAACTGGGGAGGGGGTAAAATTGCAAAGTAAAGCCACAGAAGTACCAAGTCTGTGTTCTTGATTGCAGGGCTATGCTCTGCCTGATGCAGAAGAAAAGGGAGCACATGAGGGGCCTGGTCACTGTGGACAGCGCTCTGTGCAGCCCTTGGCCCTGCCCCTCCTTGGCTCCACAGAGAGGAGATAATCCCTCATCCATCTTTTTACCCAGCCTCCTGTGGTCCCTATTGGCAGCAGCTGCCCGACACCACCTCTGAAAGATGCTTAAGACTCTGCCAACCCAGTGTTTAATGCATGCAAAGCCCTTTCCAAAGAAGTCACTTAAAAAGATTACAGAGGACAGGATCACCCCTCCCGCCTCCAGCTTAGGGAGTCTTTGCAGCTGGCCTGGAGCTAAGCTAAGGAAGCAGAGTCTTTAGCAGCCTGAAAATAAAGTGAGCCTTCATTTGAGAAATCACTCAGAATACCAGCTGCAAGGGCTCCATTCATTGATTTGTTCAGTAACTATTTGCTGTACACGAAACAAGTGCAGGCACTGCTCTGGGCACTGGGACAGCCTGGGGACACAGTCCCTGCCCTGCTGCGGCTGACGTTCCAGGAGAAAGTCCCCACTGTTAGGAACTCTGCCTTCCCACGTACTTCCCTCGTGGTGGGGGTTCTCTCTCCTGCTCTCCTCTGAGAAAAGCTCAGATGCTGAGAAGCTTCTGAGATGCTGAGAAGTGCTTCTCTCCTGTAGCACTTTGGGGAAGCAGGTAAGGTTCATGCATGCCCTGGGGACGGAACCTGTCTGACTTCATTTTAGTTTCAGTGTCTGGTCTCTCCTCTTTGGGGCTTCCCAGGTGGCACTAGTGGTAAAGAACCCACCTGCCAATCCAGGAGAGTAAGAGATGTGGGTTTGATTCCCTGGGTTGGGAAGATCCCCTGGAGGAGGGCACGATAACCCACTCCAGTATTCTTGCCTGGAGAATCTCATGGACAGGGGAGCCTGAAGGGCTAGGGTCCATAGAGTCGCAGAAAGTCAGACACGACTAAAGCGACTTAGCATGCAGCTCTCCTCTTTCCTACGCGTATGGACCAAGAAAGGAGAAGAGGAGAAGGAATAGAATGTTCGTGAGTGGACAGAAGAAGGAAAAGAGTTGAGGGTGAGAGGAGGGGAAGGGAACAGAGAAAGGTCCAGGCTGATGGCACTCTGGCCAGCCAAGCGATGGAGGGTGGGCTGACCATGCAGCTGCAAAGAGCCTGGCCACCCCCTCACTCATGCCAAAGCACTTCAGGCTCTGGAAGGACCAGAAAAGGAGGAAAGGATTGATGGACAGGAAGAGGTTGAAGAAAAGCATGACCTAACTTTGCAGCTGCATTCCCCAAGGTCACCAATCTGCTCAGGTATTTTAAAAAATATTAATTAACCATCTTTCCACATGTATCAGTGCCCTAAGGCAAGACTCAGGAAACTCCAGCCCATGTGACATATCTCACCTGCTGCCTGATTTTGTAAATAAAGTTTTACTGGAACTCAGCTGCGCTCATCTGTGTATCATCTATGGCAGCTCTCCCACTGTAAAGGCAGGGTTGAGTGATCACACCACAGACTGGATGGTCCACAAACTCTAAAATATTTACTAGGCAGTTTTTTGTAGGAAAAGCTTGCCAACCTCTGGGTGTTATTCCTAGGATCTTCAGCCTTCAGAGTTCTACAACTTGTCAGTTCCTCAGCACGTCCTTTAAATTCACTCATCAAATATTTATTAAAGCCTTCTATATTAGAATATTCTCTTTTGGTGCAAGTGATGGACAATTCAGCACAGGTGGGCTTTAGCTAGAAAAGAGGGAGAGGATTATTGTCTCCTGTACCTGAAAAGCCCAGGGACAGGGCATGTTACATGCAGCTGAGCCCAGAAACTCAAACTCTGACATTAAGCTGGTGACCAGGGAGACTGGCTTCCAATCGATGGAACACAGCAAAGGTGACAGGATGTCACTTCCATGATTATGTTACAAGAGTCTGTTCCCTCTGTCTTGCTACCAGACTCTATTGCCCTCTCTGCTTGAACATTTTGATGATGCCAACTGCTATACTGGAGAGGACATTTCTTTTTCCACGTGGCAAGAAAGGGAAGGAGGCCTCTTCCCAGGAGTCAGCAAGCAACTGAGACCCTCAACTAAACAGGAACTCAATTCTGCCAACAAAATCATGAGCTTAGAAGCAAATCCTTCCCCAGTCAAACCTTCAGTTGAGACCCCAGTCTTGCCTGACTCTCTCATGGCAGTTTGGTTCCCCAGGTTGACCACACAAGCAAAGGGCCCAGCCAGCCTTTCTCCTCACAGAACGTTCCCTCTCTGGTTTTCTCTATATAGAAAGTCTATGAGAAGGAAGTCATCAAGTTTATGATACTTTGTTACACAGCAGTAGATAACAAGTATATGTCCTAGTCCCTAAGGAAGGCTGGGAAGATAGTTTTTAGCTTGGCATGTTGTCATCACCAACTAGACTAGGGTTCTCTATTTAAAAAAAGAGAGAGAGAGAGAGAGAATGTGTATTATTGGAAAAGTAGAAGTTATCCATAGAAGCTATGGAGGTATTCCTGGGAGGAGAGGCTGGTGTTTTGGATTAGGGCCATGACAGCAGGAAAGAAGGGTAATGTTTGGAATCCTGATTCCTTATTTCTTTTAAAAGTACATCCTTTCACGCAGCAACAATCAACTATTACAAATTTGCAAGGTCCCCCTCTGCCCCCTTATCTCATGACCTGGTTCCCACACAAAGTTCCTAAAGAGAATCTCAAATCAGAAACACAGGTATAGCAGGAAAACAGACTGGACACAAAAGCCATTGGCTAGTTCACAATCACACATTTCCTCTCCTTCCGTCCTACTGATCTCGTTACTTGTGGGATCCGGTGGCAAACTAAAATCTATTTCATGGGGAGTGGATAATGTCTGTAACTCCAGATGCAGAAATAAAACTTACCCTTTAAAGTGTCTGCAGAAATGAAAAGAAACCCCAGACCCTGTATAAACGTTTTAAATGTAAACAGGACAGATTTGGGGGGTCTAGACATGAACTTTACGGTTAAAAATCCAGCTAGCCCAACCCTTCTAAGTCTTCACTTGGGGAGTTTGGAAAATGCATAATTTTAAGTGAGGCTGAATTTATGAGCATTGTAGTTATAGCAACAGACACTTCAGCTTCTGGGAGGCAGGTCTATGAGACTCTTACATAACAGTCAACTCCGTGGAGAAAAAATGTGGGAACACCAAGTCTGCTAATATATATACATATAATAGGACCCAAAGAAAAGGAGATGATGGGCAAAGGAGAGCAGTGAAGGCTGGAAAGGCTTTTTCAAAGAGCATGAGGAATCTTTGTGTGAAGGGGTAGGTAGAAGCTTCGTTTTGCAGGCTCACTGCTGCCAGCTCAGGCATGTAGGAAGAAACTCATCAGACAAAAGAGCAGACAAAAATATGGATGCAGCACTCAGGGGCCTGCCAAGCAGAGGATTAGGAAACACCAGAAAACATGAATTGTGGAGGGAAGATTGTTAGATTCAGAGAAGGCTGAAAGGAAGGCACAGGCCATTGTCAGTGTGCTTCCAATTCTGTTTTCTCCTCTGATCTCCCTGATTCCAAGACATTCCTTCCTACCCTGTTTAACCTTCTCCTTGGGAGGCAAGAATGACAAAGATTCATCTCCCCCAACTTCAGAAATGCCATATGAGCCTGGTCTCCAAATTGGAGATCAGAATTTCAGGGTTGTTAGCATGAACAGAAGAGCCTTTAGAATCAGGCAACATGATCTTGTCCCTGTCCCCCATTTTAAAGGGCCCCTCTGACTCTCTTATGTCCTCGTGTTTCCCCACATAGAGTCTATGAGACCAAGGAGATGTCTCCATGTGACCCCAAGGGCCTGCTCCTTCTAGACTCCAGGCTGGGCACCTAGGACTCCATAATTTCCTGCCCAAGTGGCCCTGATCCTGTCTCCAGGGCATGAGGGCACCCTCCTTTTCTTTCTTCTTTGGAAGACCAAACCTCCCCACCAGCATGCACACCTCAAGCTTGAGAAGTGGGGACAGAGCATGGATACAAACGTTAGAGTGTCCTTAAGTAAGAGAGCCTGCTCTTCATGATGGAGGAGGGGGCCAAGTTTGCAATAGGAGACTAGTGGGTGAGGACTAAGGGCAAGGAACACTGAGGATCCTGAGAAGTCTAAATCCATTCCTGGCACTTTAGAGCATTAGGAAGGTGTATTTGTCAAGGATGGAGGGAAGAATGTATTTTACGTAACACTCTGCTGGTGAAATATATCATTCTGAAATACTTAGACTTAGTGTATGCAGACTCCCATCTGCCCTCTTGCTCCAGTTCTATAGGATTAGGGGCTCTGCCTGAACACAGACTGGGGGTTCTGCTCTGCTTGGCTCCCTTCATCCTGGCAGGAGAAGGAAGGGAAGTTATAAGTGCCAAACCCTGTCCCACCATAGGGCCGGACACTGGAGACTTTTGAAAGCTATAAAAACCAAAGAAAATACATGGGACTCTTTGCTGGAGCAACTGAGCAGCTCTTCACAGGCATCCTTCATCCCACGAAACACACAATGGCTGCAAAGACTCTTACCTTGCTTCCGACACATGCCCTCTCTTCCATCACCTTCAGCCAGCCTCTCCCCCCACACCCCCACACCCCTCACACCCTCCACACCCCCAGCCGTCCTCTCTGAGCTGGCTCACACAGCTGATGCAGAAAGCAGTCTCTTGTCTCAGCCTCAGACCCTAGCAAGAAAAATCAATAGCAATTTGGCCTCTAGCCAACCTCATGTCATTCTGGATAAGCCAGTCTTATATGCCATCCACCAGATAAAGCCAGGGCGCCAGAGCCTTCGGACAGAAGGAAGCTCAAATCCTCTTCCTGGGCAACCCTGGCACTGCCTGATTTATTTACTGCCTCATGGACCTGCTCTGGCCAGAGGTGCCCCAGCAAGGCCACATCTCTAGACCGAAGGACAACCCAGCCCTGCATTTAGCTGACAGTGGGCACAGCTGTGATCCCAGCGTGAGATTGATAAATGGATGGGCTGGGCCTCTGGAAGTTGATCTGCTCATGGACTGAGTTCGGAGAGTTTCCGGGGGAGGACCCACCATGAGGGACCACAGAGCTGAACCCTTAAGTTCAGCCCCGTAACAAGGCTTCGATTGTTAAGCCAAGCACAGAGACTGTGGGGTCTGTTCCTACGTTTTATATTCCAGTCTGGCGTCCCAGGGACGTGGGTCAGTACTAGGTTAGGAGGGAGGACCGGGTACACACTGCAGGGGGAGAAAAAGATTTTATGAAAACTCTGTAAGGTCTTTCTGAGGAAACATTGCTGTTAAACCTCCTTTCTCATTCCTACTTCCCTCAGGAAGACACAAATTAATAGCAATAACTTTTAGTCAGGACTTATATTGTGCTAGGCTGAACTAAGAATTTAGTTCCATTTTTGCATTTACCTTTTACCACTACAACTTTATGAAACAGTACCCTTTTCGTCAATTACATTTTGTGGAGAAGAAAACCAAGGCCCAGAGTGTCACCCAGACAGTAGGTAACCAGGCCAACCAGGGTTGAACCTGGGCAGCCTGATGACAGCCTCTGACTTTTAACCATTGAGCCACACTGCTCTGATTGGTCTGTTCCAGAATCGCCTTGGATCAGGTCTGCAGTAGAATGGGGTTATAATGCATTAAAAGATCAGGACATGATGGTAACTTCTACCTTCTTTTCCTTCCTTGTAGCCAGGATGCAAAAAATGTCAAACTTGGGTATCTGCAAGTTGTCGGGGGCGGAATTCTAGGGGTCAGAGATCACCAGGTGCTCTGGTTTAAGATCTAACCATTTGAAACCTAGTGTCCTCCCCAAAATTTGTGTCCACCTGGAACCTAAGAATGGGAACTTATTTGGAAGTAGATGCAATTAGTTAACAAGGGAGCATAGTGGATTAGGATGGGCCACAAGCACAATAGCCGGTGTGCTTACATGAGGAGACCACACTCAGAGGTCGACAGAGGGAGACAGTCTTGTGCGGACAGAGGCAGAGACTGAAGGGACACAGCCTCAGGCCAAGGAACGCAACGGGTTGCTGGCAACATCAGGAGGTGGGAGGAGATGAGGAGGTGAGGCAGGACCCTCCTCTCAAGCATTCTGAGGGAATGTGGCCCTGCTGACGCCTTGACTTCAGACCTGTGCCTTTAGAGCTATGAGAGAGCAAATCCTATTGTTTCAAGCCACTCAGTTTGTGGTCTTCTTTGTATGGCAGCCCGAGGAAACAAATTCACCAGTTTAGGAAAAAAGAAGGGGCTCCATGTGGTCCAGTTAAGCTACCAAAGTTGTTTGTGTTGCAGTTTGGAGCCCGACTACCAAAAAGTGACTCTGTTTCCTATCAGCCATCATTTCATGTGTACATATCTCTCTCAGATTGGTGGACAGGCATTGTTTTTTTGGCTGCTTTCAGAATTCATTCTCCATCCTTGCCACACCCAGATTTCTTTTGGGAGAATTACATTTTCCTTGATGCATCATCCTCACCCATTCAGGGATGCATTAGAACTCTAGTGAGCATTAGAACTCTTGCATTAGAACTCCATTTAAAACAAATATTAAAAATTATACTTTATGACTGCATTGGAATCAAGATGATTATAATTTAGGCTAGATTTATTATTATATATTTCCTATTATTTATTTTTCTATTATGTTCTAAAAAGACATTAAAGTCACAACATTATCTTGGGCCCTAAACAGTTATCTGGGCCCTAGGCACTGTGTCTATTGGACCTAATGGAGAAGTCAGTCCTGCCCCCATTCAATAAATATTTATTGAACACTTATTATGGGCCAGGAGCTGCCCTAATTTCAGGTAAGAAAAAGAGTTTCTGTCCTATGGGACTTATTTTCTAGCATAAACTCCATATCATTCCTCAAAACTTCTGAACGAGGAATGGAGTTTTCTGAGGATTTTTGCCACCAGTAATTATGGGGTATCAGAATTAAAAGGATCCTCCCTTCATTTCTTTTACATTTGGATTTAGGAAGAAAAGAAAGAGTCACTAGACATGCTAATTGAAGGATCTGCAGTTCATTTTGGTCTCTGAGAGCAGTGAGAGGCGGTGCGCATTTCTGTCCTGTGGGGCCTTCCCTTCTAGAATGGAGTCCTTTGGGAGGCGGTGCCAGGCAGCAGGTACTAGAGTGCTCAGATTCCAGCCGAGGCCCTTCCTGGATGCATAGCCTTGGGCAAGATACCCTCACACCAAAAGTAAAATGTTCCCAGTGTGCAGGATTTTTTTGAGGATTAAAGGGGAAACTCACTTGTGACACAGGGAGAGCTCAAGAAATGTTCACTATTAATTAATGTTTGAGCCTGTCAAACATTGAGATTGAGAGTCCATCTGCAGGCTGGAGCAAAGAGGGGCTCAGTCCAATAGCTATGTTGGCCATGGACAGCTCATTACTTCTGTATCTGTTACCACAAGAGCAAGCTTGGGGTGCGGTGCAGTGGGGGTAAGACCAGGGCACCAAGACAAGGATGGCAGGAAGATAGCCTGCACTGGCTGAGTGTGCCCTGTGGGTGGAGTCCAGGCTGCTTACTTGGCTCACTGCATTTCACTTTATTCTCTCAAGTCAGTGGTGAGGTAGGCATTATTGTTCCCATTTTACAGTAGAGTAAGTGGAGGCCTGAGAAAGTAAGTAGGTACGATGGTAGAGGGGAAGCCACAACCTTGTGGGAGTCATCCTCCCTTTGGCTCTTACCTCTTTAGTGGAGTTGGAGGTGGAAGTGATAGACAACCCAGGCATCAGGGAAAAGCTGGTGTGGTGTCAGTACAAGTTAAATCACACATTGCCTAACTCTGGCAGACAGGTGCTTTGTGGATATGTCACCAATTCAAGAGAAAGTGTCTTCTGGCTGCTGCTAAAGTGGAATTTAAGACTTCTCCGGCATGTAACACTTCCCAGACTTGGGAAGAGCAGCTGAAGAGCTGTGAACAGTGCTTAATCCTTTCCCCTCTTTCTTTGAACCAATGAGGCCATTGAGCACTTGGTTTCACCAAGCCTTTGAAAGGTTCTCATCACAGCTGCCAAGGACAATAACAGCAGCAGCCATTGAGAGATTTCTAGAGGCTGTTCGCATCTTCACCTCTCAAAACTGTAAATAATACAAAGCTCCCGCAAACCACATGGTGTGTCCTTTAGAACCCCTTGCACTGAATCTCTAATTCCAGCCCCTGTCCACCTCTCCCAGCTCGGCTCCTCCCCAGCATCTCTCCACCTGGCCTTTTGCTCTCTTAATATTTAATCGCCTCTAACTACTCCAATAGCCCATTCTTTTTCCTTCTATGTGCTTTTTCAAGATGCACTTCTCCATGGATTCCCTCCCCATCTGACAATCTGCTCTTCAACTCCCAACTCAGGAGTGCTCTTACCAGATATTTTTCTCTTCCAGAATGGTGGCTTAGTGGAAAAGAATCTGCCTGCAATGCAGGAGACCTAGGTTCAATCCCTGGGTTGGGAAGATCCCCCGGAAAAGGGAATGGCAATCTACTCTAGTATCTTGCCTGGGAAATCCCATGGACAGAGGAGCTTGGTGGGCTATAGTCTGTGGGGTCACAGAGAGTCGGACACGACTGAGTGACTAATACATAACACAACCTATTGCTCTGTAATAAGCCACCCCAAACTTAGCGGCTCAAAGCAACAGTTATTATAATTGTTCATGGTTACTCAAGGGGCTCTGGGTTGCTGGAGCTTAGCTGAGTGGTTTTCACTTAAGGCCTCATATGCAGTTCCAGTCAGATGACAGGGGCCACGGTTGTCTGAAGATTCATCTGGTTGTCTGAAGGTTCACCCAAGACAGCTCCTTTACATATCTTTCCAGCACTCGACTGAGACAGATGGAACCACTGGCTATTGGGTGGGTATCTTTCCATCTTCTTGCGTTGCCTTCAGAGGGCTACAGTGTGTTTCCTCACAGCCTGGTGGCTCAGCATGGTCAGGCTTTTTACATGATAGCTGGTTTCTCCCAGAGCATGTGTTCCAAGAGACCAAGGCAGAGTTGCAAGGTTTTTTATGACCCAGCCTCAGAAGTCACACAGGGCCACTTCCACTGACTTCTCTTGGTTACACAGGCCAGCCCAGCTTCAGCATGGAGGGGGTGTACCCAACAGCATGAATGCCAAGAGGTGCAGTTCACTTGGAAACCGTCTTTGAAGCTTGGTTAACATACTCTCCTCTTCCCCTCTCTCTGCTCCCACAGGAAACACGTACACTCCCACCTCTGCATTCCTCTCTGGGCACTGCCCTTGTTTCTTTTTCTATGTCCCTGCTCCACTGTGAGTGACTTTGGTTGGTTGGTCTGCTTGGTTATTTTTGAGCCTTCTGTGCCTGGTCTAGAGCCTAACCCTCACCAAACACAAATCTCCTCAGTGGGACTGAACTAAGCTGTAATTTAGAGCTCCCCTCACCTCCTGCCACCCACCTCAGATGTACTCAAGGCTCCAACCAAACCAAATGGTACCCTCACCTCCAAACTAAAGACAGTCACCCTGAAGCCCAGATCCACTCCAGGCTAGTCACCTGCCAGACAATGCGGCATCAAGCACTTCTCTTTTTTTCCTTCCTTTTCATGGTAAGTTAATTCAGTTCTTCAAAAAGACACCAACGGGCACAGCCCCACAGATTGAGGACATATGTCTTCCTCCAGAAGGGCCCCTGTGCGCTGAGAAGCAGGAGTGGATTCTGAGGGGGGCAGCTAAGTGTGGGCACACGCCAAGACCCAGTCTCAGACCGTGACTCCCAGGGGCCAGTCCTGCCTCTTGAGCAAGAGCCAAGTAGGAAGGATGCTTCTTTAACAAAGATATCACCTCCGGGCACAATCTGACAATCTGACAACCTGCCTGGATTCAAGCTTCAGTTCTGCCTGAGTTCTTCTGTCTTTACTAGATTAAGGGTGGATTGGAGTGAGAAGAACAGTGAAGAGAAAATCTGTCTTGATAGTGGAGACCAAGGGGAGGATTATAGGATGAAGTAGGAGAGAAGAAAAGTGAGGGATAAAACATCTTCCTTCAACAGGCTACGAGCAAAATAAATGTTCGATAGTTCCTGTCTGTACGAATCACATTCACTCACCTTTCTCCAAATCATGACTGAAACCTTCTTCATTCAAAATAACAAATATAACAAAAGCTACCAGTTAACGAGCACTCAGGCTTCCCAGGTGGCTCAGTGGTAAAGAATCCGCCTGCCAATGCAGGAGACGCAGGTTGGATCCCTAGGTTGAGAAGATCCCCTGGAGAAGGAAATGGCAACCCACTCAAGTATTCTTGCCTGAGAAATCCCATGGGCAGAGGAGCCCGATGGGCTACAGCCCAAGGGGTTGCAAAAGAGTCAGACACGACTTAGGGACAAAACAACAACAACATGCACTCACTCTAGACCAGGCACTGTGCTGAGCACTTTATGTATACTACCCCCCTGAATCCATGGCATTCTGGGAGATGCTTATCCAGCCCTCCCTTTCCTCATGTGCCCAGTTTCCAGAAGACATTGAGAGCTCTTCAGAGAGACAGAAGACTTTGGCAAAGATCACAGATTTTGAAGTAGCACAAGATTGTCACGCTGGCCTGTCTGCCTCTAGAGCTTTGACGCTCAAAACTGGTCTGAGCATCAGCATCACCCGGGAACTTATTGGAAAGGCAGACTCTCAGGCCTTACACGTGACCCACTGGATCAGAACCTGCATTTGAACATGGCCAGGTTGGTGGTTCTTTCACACAGTGCAGTGTAAACCGTCTCAGCCTGTGTCCTCCAGGCAGAAGCAGTCCTAGGTCCACTGGCTTGATACAGTGGCATTGACTCGGGGTTGGGTGACTGGTGATTGTTACCCAGCGTTGTGTCAGAAAGAGCACATGAGACTGGCTATCTCAAAATGGGACTAAGAACACAAGGCTACTACTGTCAAGCTGCTCACCCCAGGCATGGTCTTTGGGATGGCTCATTCTGCATTCCCTTCAGACAGCCCTACCAGTGGAAAGGAATTCTCTTTATTCTTTTATATTCCTTTTCTATTAATGTTTAATTTACGCAGCTCAGTGCCCAAATCTTACTTGTGTAACCATCACCTGGATAAAGATATCAAACATTTCCAGAACCCTAGATGGCTTCTTTATATGCCTTCTCCCAATCAACACTTGCTTAACATTCACTATTCTACTCTTTACCATCACAGGTCCACTCTACCTGTCTTTAAGCTTCAAAGGAATAGAATGACATAGACTGTTTTATCTTGCATGTGACCATGAGATTCAGCCATTTTGTTGTGTATTTCAGCATTTCATTCTTTTACATTGACCAATAGAATTCCACATTCTAGAATACTAGAATTAGTTCTAGTATTGGTGAACATTTGGGCTGTTTCTGTTTTTTGGCTTTTATTATTTAAGCTGTGGTGAATACTACTGTACATGTGTTTAGCTGGACATATACTCATTTCTCTTAGATAAGTATAAGCATTAAAATTGCTTTTATTCAGCACATAGGAGGCTTTGTTAGCCACTGTCAGTTTCTCTAAGCAGATGTACCAATTTATACTTCCACCAAAAGCATGTGAAAGTGAGGTTTCCTTTTTAATTCTGGTCCTACAGTTGGCCAGGATTCCATTACCCTGCACTGAGTCATCCTCCTTTGCAAAGGAGAAAGAAAAATTTGCTCCTAATTTCCTATCTAAGACATGACAGCATTACACGTCATCTGAAACTAACAGATTTCTTCGTGCGTGTTTGTCTGACATCAACTATCTGATGCAGAATCCTTTTACGGCCCACGTGAACAGACACTTGATCCCAATGAACTGAGACAATTGAAACTTTACAGCTTCTGCTCACATTAGGAAAAGGTCCCAAAGATGTAATCAACTTTTAAAAAACATATGGGGCAAATTTCAGGGCAGTGTATGGGGAATTCAGGGCACAGCTCACAGTAATGATAACCTGAAATAACAGGAGCTCCATAGAGAACTCTGGGCGGCCAGCAGAAATTACACCCCTGAGGTCTCCTTCACATTAGAGGCCATATATTAACACATACTTCCCTCCTGGGACCCTGCAGTTTACTAGAAAGAACCACGACTTGGGTCTAAGAAGTAAGGGTTAGGGGCTCAAAGTCCATGTTCATTGTTCAGTGACCCTTGACCGGCCATTTAGCCTTTCCATGCCTCAATGCCGTTTCCAGCAAACCAGCAGCTGAAACTTCCACCTTCTCTCTTTCCCTTCCCTGACTCTTAGCCTATACATTCTTCTGTTCCACTCATTTAAAACAAATCTTTTCATTTTAAAATCATTAGAATCATATAGGAGAATGGTAAGAAGAGAAGAAGGAACTCCCTTAGACATCTTTGCCCAGTGTCTCCAGTGCTAACATTTCAGTGTATCTGTTTTAATCACTTTCTCAGTCTAAATAAACAGAAACACTTGAGAGTCCACTGCAGACACCATACTCTTTTATCCCTAGTGCGTGTGTGTGTGTGTGTGTGTGTTAGCTGCTCAGTCCTGTCTGACTCTGCGATTCCATGGGCTGTAGCCCTCCAGGCTTCTCTGTCCATGGGATTCTCCAGGCAAGAATATTGGAGCGGGTAGCCATTCCCTTCTCCAGGGGATGTTCCTGACCCAGGGATTGAACACAGGCCACCTACATCACCCTAATAATTCAGCCTAAATTTCCTAAAAACAAGGACTTGCTCTTATAGAAGAAAAAAATAAGACTTTAAAAATATCAGTACAAAACTGTGACTTAATCTACAGCCCCTATTCAAATTGTGTGACTTGAATGAATAATACTTTTGTAGAGCTCCTGCTTCTCCCCAGTCTGGACCAGTTCAGGAGTGTGCCTTGCATTTAGCTTTCATGTTTGTATAGACTCTTTTAATCAGAGACAGTATTTAAGCCTTTCTTTCTCTTCCATAATGTTGACATTTTGAAGGTGCTGACCCCTAGCATTCTATAGAACACCCTTGAACTTGTCTCTCTACACTCCTACCACACACAGATCTGCAAGTCCACAGAAATGTTTTCTTTCCACCAGGCTTTATTGCAGGCAACCCCTCAATCCCAACTCCGTTCCTCTTTCCCCTGGGAAATTCCCATTCTCTGAATGATCCGCTAAGCTTGGAACCCTTCCACAGGTTCCTACTGCACCCCAAGCTTAGCCCCTCTGAGCATCTCCCAAACTGCACTTTGTCATCTGTGTGGTGAGATATCATTGACGACTTCCGTACTGGGGGCTATCATATCTGCCCTGTTCAGGATCCCCCCTAACACCATAAGCAGGAAGCCCCCTTGCTCCACACCACCCACTGTGTGCCCAGGGCCCCTGCCTGGTTTCACAAGTAACTGGGCACGACAGGGTAGAGTGCACCTAGTTCTGGCGGAGATGGCGTGGCCAGCCTGACCAGCTAATCCTGGGGAGGCCCTCTGTGGACAAAACAGCACTGCAGACATCTGAAGATCAGCTGGGCCCATGTGACAATAATAACTACAACAACAACAGGAATTATAGCAAACACACAGCACTTACTCTGTGCTATGTCTAAATTATTTATGGAAAGCAAACCATTTGCTTCTATGAGTGAGGTATTTTGGTAGTGTGTCAGTGGTGGCTTTTACTAGTTCAGGAGGGGTGTGTGTGTGTGTGTGTGTGTGTGTGTGTGTGTGTGCTCAGGCAAGTCCAACTCTTTCAACCCCATGGACTGTAGCCTGACAGGCTCCTCTGTCCATGGGATTCTCCAGGCAAGAATAATGGAGTGGGTTGCCATTTCCCTCTCCAGAGGATCTTCCAGACCCAGGAATTGAACCCGCATCTCCTGCATCGCTTGCCTTGCAGGCAGATTCTTTATCACTATGCCACAGGAGGACCAATTGTTAAATATTTAGGAGTTTCACCATCTGGTTTTTAAACCATTGATTGCTTAAAACTGACCTCTGTGGGAGTATTTATACCACAGAAATCAGCAAATGCTAAAAATCATGGCTTTTTTTTTTTTTCTTTTTTGGAAAGCTGATTAATTAGCACACTGGATATTATAATCAAGCTCATTTCATAAATGAAGAAATTAATATGTGTATATATAATTTTTCTCTGATTGGATGAGATGTCACCTCAGGTAACAAAAATGTCTAATAACAAAAAATTCCTTGAAAGGAGGATTACAAGAAAAAGCTGGGCTTTCAAAGCAGGGTCAAGGGAACTGTCACAGTGTGGCCTGGGGCTCCTGCTTCCAGTCTGAGACTGAGTAAAGATTTATTGATAAGGAAAGCCCAGAGAGGAGCCAGCAGAGTTATGAGAGAGGATTAACTCAGGGACAGAGTGACAAGAGGAAAAACAGGCGTAGTCATCAGTGACAAGCTGGCCTTGGCAAAAGGCTGGCATAAATCTGAGGGCAAGAAGATGAGAAACTTGGAGGTCAAAGGTTGAGGTGCCAAACCCAGGAGGCACAACCGAAGTGGCCTAAGTGAGTCAGCAGGGCTCTGGCCTCTGTGTACCCAGTGTCAGGCAGGAAAACTCGGTTCCCAAAATGTAGTTCAAGTCAGTTACTGGGAAAGGAGGCCTTTCTAACTGAAAACTGGGGATCACTGTATTGGTGTAGGCCCCTGAGAAGCAGCCTCAGGATGAGGATTCAAGTGCAGGTGGTTTATTTGGGAGGTGAAAGAGAAATGGCAAGGGAAGTGGAGAAATGAGACAGGTGAGGGCACATAGTTATTAAAGGGTGACCACTGTAGGCAACTGAAGCTTCATTCCATAGGGATTTCTGCAGGTGTTGGAAGTCTGGAAAAACACTCATGAACGCCCAAAGATAGGGGATTATGTCAATAAATCATGGGCTATGCTCTCAACAGAGAGCAATGGAGAGAGAGGGAGGGAGAGACTTTAGTAGCAATTACAAGTAATTTTCATTGCAACCAAAACTTTTGCTTATCTGTTCTCAGATTTTTCCATAATCAGCACAGATAATTTGTTTAATAAAAATGACAGACGTTCTAAAAAAAAAAAAGAAAGAAAGGAAGGAAGTGCAACTCTAAAATATAATAGGAAATTTGGCAGGTAAAAAATTTCTAAGGCACATCCTTCTGAAAAACAAAGCTCCCCCCATCCCCATCCCATAAAGACAGCATGGCTCTCTAGTTTATCTTTGGTACAAAAATACAATTTTAAAAGGAAGAGGGGGTACTTCCATACAGAGTGGGCTCAGAGCCAGGGTCACCTCCATCTCCTCCCTGAACCAGCCAGAGCCTTGCTGGGTTCTAAGGAACAACACCTCTGGCCCAAGTGGCTCTCCTGGCCACCTCTTGTCATCCCATGATAAGGAACCACCAGTGTACCCCATCTCTGCACAGAATCTGAAGAGTCAGTCTGGGGCCATATTGCTCTAACTTTTCCACCAGGTCCTGGCAAGCCAGAGCCTGTGTGCCAAGGCCGAGCCAAGTGGGAGCCTAGAGGCTGAGTGACGGTGGCAGAGCCTGTCAGGCAGGACCAACCTGCAGGTCAACCTGCTCGCTGCCATTGTGGGGGCAGAGTCTCCCTGAGAAAATAAAGCTGCATGCCCCAGGGGAGTTGAGGGAAAATTCTAGTTCCTTCACCATACAGGGGCATAGAGTTCCTTCCTGTTGGATGGCAGCCATAGGGACTTTGAATATTCTTGCAGACCCTGGCGGGTGATGGGAGGGAGCTCATATCACTTGAGGATCATTATGGGTGAAGTTAGAGGGGGCATTACGATGCACATGAAGATATGCCCCAGGGACAAAGACCCTCAGCTCCACACATGATAGGAAAGCAGATCCAGTGCTTCTTGGCTCTTCTTTCACCAGGGTAAGGGTCTTCTAACGCATGACTGTCTTCCACCTATTTTTTATAGACTAGAGAAACAAGATTGCATGGGTTACTGGGCTCAGCCAAGAATGATGAGTGAATGGCCAAGATCAGCATCTTCCTCCTTCTTGGCACTAGTTTTCTTTCACCAGCAAGCAGGAAGTGTAGTTCTATGAGTCACAGAGAGCGGAAGGAGGCAGCAGAGATCCTGACAATTACTTCCAACAAATTGGTATTCAAATATCTTTTAACCATGACAGCTTTTGTTCTAACGAGATGTTACTTAAAAGTCCAATATATCTTGCAGATAAAAGTGAGTTACTCTGGTTGAGGGTGGAAGGAGGCAGTCCAAACTTGACCCAATGGTGGCCTCCTGAGGTTGTCCCATGAAAGCACTAGGCTTGAAAAGCACATGTGGAAAATCACTCCCTGTTGTAGATTACAAAAATGGCCAAAATTCTTTGTAGCCCTTCTCATCAAGAGGTGGGATCCAGTCTAGCATTGGTGCTAGACTGCTGACTTGCTTTGATCAACAAAGTGAAATGGAAGTGTCATCGTGCCAATTCTGAGTCTGGGCCTCAAAAGGCTTCTATGCTTGCTCTTGGAATCATTCTGCCACCAGGTGAGAAAGCTCAGGCTAGCCTGTTGGATGATGGGAGCCATTTGGCCCCAGCTATCCCAGCCGAGACACCATAAACCAAGTCATTAGCTTATGATGCCCATCTGAGATCAATTTCAGCCCTGACCATAAGGACTGCCCAGTTGAGATCAGCCCAAATTGCTGATTTACAAAATTTTGAGCTAAGTAAACAGTGTTGCTTTAAGCTATTAAGTATCAGAGTGGCTAGTTACGTAGCAACAACTAAATGATAAAATTCTATGGTAGAAGAATCTCAAAATGATGTAATGATCTTCCCTTCAGATCTCAAAATGCCAGGAAATACACAGTAAGGAGTCCATCCCCAGAGCAGACCCTCTCCTAGTCTTAACCAAAGCCCTCCCCAGTCCACCTGTGCCTTGGGGTGTGGTGGATAGAAGCCAGACATGTCCCCTTCTGCCCTAACTTCAAACAGAAGTACAATCACAGAGGGGGACAAAGACTCTATTATTTGACCCCAAGAGGGCCAAACGTCCATTTACAGGATCCCATTCAGAATCCACATGTGCAGAGAAAGGGTACCTCCCAGGTTCCCCATAGATGCCTCCAGGCTCAGGGTATTCTTGAAGTTTGAGGCATGGGAAGAAGTGGCAGAGTAAAGGAAAGAAGGTCTTCAAATTTAAACCTAGCATGTTATAGCTGCTCAGAAAATGCCAAAAAATGTAAATGAAAATTTTTAGCCGTAGTGGGAGAAATCAAGGCCCAAGGCCCCAGGTTAATCTTTCAGACTGTCGGGCATACTGCAAAGCTGTCTCCATTTATTTACTTCTAATTGAAAGCTGGCGTGCTGAGGGTTACTCCACCCAGGCGTGAAGCGCAGCCATCCGTGAAAGATTTCCCAAGACCTCTCCCTCTGCAGAAGCATCCTTCACGTGCTTGAAAGGGAAAATGTCATGGGGACACTAAATTAAAACTCAGTTTTGTCTTTGAAAAATAGATCCAGTCCTCAATAGGATGTGGTTGGAGAGACATCAGCATTGGCATAATTCCTTAGTACACTTTATAGGCCAATCAGGAACAAAAAAAAAAGGATATCTAGAAAGCTACCAGAAAAAAAGATCTCATGGGGGCCACACGTGATAATTTTCACAGATAGAGACTTCTGAGGCTCACAATTAACAATGGGTGATTTTCTTTGGGAGATTGTTACCTCTTACAGGGTGGTTTCAAAACAGTTGTTCAGCTGGTGGGAAATACCATCCAGGAAAAAGAAGCTGACTTGCTTTTAAGACTGTTAGCTATGAAAAAACTCATTACTTCACTCCCTTACTCCTTCACTGATTCAACAAATCCTTATTGAATCCCTACAGTGGGCAAGACAGTGTCTTGGTTACTGGGCATACAACTGCAAACTAGCTTCCTAAAATACTAGTTTACCAGAAAAGAGATATGGACAAACAAGTTAAGACAGTCCTCTATTTACGTACGGACTCCCTTTGGAAAGCCTTCTGTGAGTCAATTTTGGACATAAAACAGAATTGCTAAAAACTGTGGACCCATTCAGCAAGTGTCCATACAACAGCACTGAAGACATCTGAGCACACAGCAGGCAGCCTGAGAAGGCTCCTGTCTTGCTTCTTAGACAAACTCTTTCCTTAGCATAAAAGGCAAAGAACATGGGTACTGGAGCTGGGCAGACCTCCATCCAAGTGCTGGCTCTGTCCTACCATCAGTGAAGTTTTAGGCAAGGTTCCTGACTCTTAGAACCTCAGTTTCCTTTTTGGTAAAATGAGACAGCATTACTGAAGGTTGCAGTGAGCCCAGTTGAAAGACTATCTTGGCCAGCCTCTCTTGCAGCTAGGTGTGGCCATGGGAGAAATCTCTGGCTGATGACATTTAAATGGCAGTTGTTGGGTGGGATTTCTGGGAAAGTCAGCTCATAAAAGAAGCTGGCACATTAAAAAATATATATATATTTTGGCTTCCCTCTTTGTCCCCATTGTCAGAGATGTAAACAAAGGAAGCAGTTACTGCAGCCATGCTGAAACCTGAGGTAACCTGGAAGATGAAACTTTGAACTAAGAAAGACAGAAGGAGCCTGAGATTCTGATGATCATGGGTCTACTCTTAAGACCATGGCCAACAAGTTTCAGGCTTCTTTTTTGTGTGAGAAAAGTTAAATATTTCTTAAAATCACATTATTTCTGTTCTCTCGAGGCACTGAAGGCAACTTCTAATATAAGTAACCATAGTTTTACCGTGAAAATTGATTGAGTTCATTCACACTGAAAACTTAGCCTAGTACCTGGCCCATAGTGAGTTCTCAGGGCAGAAGAATTCGTATTGTGATTACTCATATGAAATAGTTACGTTGTCTTAGCTCAGGCTGCTAGAGCAAAACACTATAGACTGGGAAGTTTATATAAATGAAATCTATTTCTCATAGTTTTGGAGGTTGGGAGTCTAAGATCAAGGTGGTGGCCAATTTGATTCCTGGTGAGAATCCTATTCCTTGCCTATAGATGGCCACTTTCTCACTGTATTTTCACATGGCAGAAAAAGAGGGAAATCTCTGGTCTCTTTTCTTCTTGTTGGAAGGGCACTAATCTCATCATGGGGCTCCACCCTCATGATCTCATATCTTAAACTAACTACCTCCCAAAGGCCTTTCTTTCAAATATTATCACACTGGGGGTTAGGTTTCAGTATATGAATTTGTTGGACCTCAGTCTGTAACACACACAGACCCTAACAGAAGTTTTAAATATAGTTAGTTTACTGAAGCTACTGAAGCTATAATAGCAGAAGTATCCTGGATTATACTTTGAGAGTCCTCAGGAGTATAATAAAGGGATACCGAAGGACTAAAAGTCCAGCATGATGGCAGGACTGCAGATTGCATCCATATGTGATGCTTCCTGGCAGCACTTAGATAGGAGGGCCAGTCATTTGTCAAGGCCACTCCTAACTCATGAGAGTAAAACCACATCATCTGATTAAGAATACCTCAAACAATGAAATCTATGTTCAGACCACATATCCATCTTCTGTTTCATTTTTTGCTTCGTGGATGGCAAAACAACTTCAGCAGCAGACTATAAAGAGAATGTGCTATGTGCCAGACTCTGTCCTAGCTCTTGCCTCAGCGTGAATCAGCAGAAGGGCCAGAAGAAACAGAGGGCATGCTCAAATTAGGAACTTTGAGAAGAGTTTAATAGAAAGAATTAAACTCTATTAAATAAATAGAATTGATGCTTTTGAACTGTGGTGTTGGAGAAGACTCTTGAGAGTCCCTTGGACTGCAAGGAGATCCAACCAGTCCATCCTAAAGGAGATCAGTCCTGAGTGTTTATTGGAAGGACTGATGTTGAAGCTGAAACTCCAATTCTTTGGCCACCTGATGCGAAGAGCTGACTCATTTGAAAAGACCCTGATGCTGGGAGGGATTGAGGGCAGGAGGAGAAGAGGATGACAGAGGATGAGATGGCTGGATGGCATCACCAACTGAATGGACATGAGTTTGGGTAAACTCCAGGAGGTGGTGATGGACAGCTGGCGTGTTGTGGTTCATGGGGTCGCAAAGAGTTGGACACGACTGAGCAACTGAACTGAACTAAATAGAAAGACCATTTGCAAAGATGTGGGCAAGATACAGAGAAACCACAGGGAGAGTGCAGCACCAGGGGGTTATGAGTGGGCTGTTCCTCTCTCCCCTGTCCCCCTGGGCCTGCAGCCCTGAGGAGACAGAGCAGTCACCACATTTATATGCCCGACAGCAGTCACAGCCTTGGATCACAGGACCCAGGCAGCTCACCAGACCCCACAGGAATGAGCCTGGCTTCACTCCTTTCCCGCTCCAGCCTCATGTTCCTATGAGCTAAACTTTGCAGAAACCAGACAGCCGTAAAGCCTGTGACCATAGCCCATTTGGGTCAGTGTTCTAGACACAGAGCAGGGTGGAGAGTGAATTTGGAGGGATCTTGTGCCTTATTCTTTTTATCTTCAACAACTATCCTATGAGGTAAATACTATTACCTTCATTATACAGCTGAGAAAACTGAGGCCCAAAGAGAAATCATTTACACATTTGAAACATCTAGTTTTGTAAAGATGTACAACTTGGATTCTCTAGAATGAGATGTCAAACTCCTGTTACTTAATCTATTTAAAGTAAGGTAGTATCCCTATTAAAATATTTGCAAGTCTGTGTCAGAAATTAGCAGACATGACAGCTCATGTCCCTATGAGATGCACACTCTCTGGTTATCTCTATTTTACTGTTGAATAAACAGAGACTTAATGAGGTTGAGCCAGGTGACCTCTACAATCCTTTAAAATCAAAATAGTCTCTAGTTTGGTGACTACTTAAACCATTACTCATGATTTGTAAAAACAAAAGCACAAAAAGTCCCCACCACCAACAACAAAAATTTGTACTGAAATTATAAAACTCTTTCCATCAAAATAGACCACTGCAGTAAATCCTTCTATTTAGGGACACAAAAGTGGTTAGTTAACATTAGTTAAAACAGCCCAGATAACCTAAAATCAGGGGCAAACATGTTCTGTCCCTCCCAATTACATTCTTGGCCATCATGCCCCACATTCTTTCTTTCATCCCTCTTTTGTATCCCAAGACCAAAGTTTCTTGGGGAGAAAGAAAAGGGTTTTCTGGAGACATGACATATCATAGTGTTCTTGGCCATAGTATTAGCTGGGATTCTGAGGATACCAGCTACAGGAAATCCAGCTCAAGCTGGCTAAAATTAATAACAGAAAGCTATTGGCTCATGCCCTGGAATAATGCAGGCTTCAGGTATTGATTGATTCAGGGCTCAAAGGATGTCACCAATACTAGTTCACTTCTCTGTGTCCTTAACTGTGCTCCTTGGTGTTGACTCCATGCAGCTGCAAAGTGGCTATGAACATTTCCACAGTCCACCCTCTTTCAGCATCAAATCCAGCAGGAAAGTGGAATTCCACTTCTTCAGTAATCCAGATGAAAACAGCAGAATTGTGTCTCTGACCCAACAACCATGGCATGGATGCTATGGTATCTATGGCCAAGGAAACGTATTCCAATAGGCCAGAGTGGGGTTCACCAGTCCTACTACATGTGGACAGAGGCAAGGCAAAGGATAATTTTATAGAAGCATCAGGGCTGCTGATCAAAGAAAAAGGAAAGGATGTAATGTGGGGAAGGCAGCCCCTCTCCTCCACAGTCAGCAAAACCATCAGCAGAAAGATGGACTAGGCAACTTTGGCAGCCCAGAAACTGGTGGCAGAAGTCAAAGGGTTGTCCAAGCCACAGAGGGATTCAGGGACATGACTGTAACCTCCTCTTTGCACCCACCCCCAGTGGTTTCCCACCCAGTCTTCTTCCCAACTTGGGGAAGGGGTCACAGGGTGGAAGACGTGCCTCCCAAGACAAACCACCTTCAGTTCGCCACTCAACTCTTGAAGAATTCCTCCCCTTGTCCTTCAAACCTGAGCTGAAACCTTGCCTTTTCCCTGAAGACATCGCTAACAACTCTCCCCAACTTCCCCAAGAGCTACTATTTCCCTCTTCCAGGTACTTACAAAACTTTGTACGTACATTATCTTCATTCAAGTGTTTTTTTAATGTATCACAATTACTTGCTTACACACCAGTCCCTCCTATTCTACACTCACTCATACACATACTTTCACCTAACCAGATTAGAAGCTGTTTGAAAGTAGAGACCAGCTTTTCTTCACTCTGAATCCCTAATACGCAGCCTGATATGTAAAATGTTATTCAGAAATGTTGAGTGAATGAACAATAAATGAAAGCCTTCTATAGCTCTTGACCAGCAGATAAAATGTGCAGCACTCATTTGGGCATTTAGTCAGTCAACAGTTTTTTGGAAAAGAATGAAATAATACTATTTGCAGCAACATGGATGAACCTAAACATTACCATATTAAGTGAAGTAAGCCAGACAGAGAAAGACAAATATATGATATTGCTCATATGTGGAATCTTAAAAAAAAAAAGAGCCAATACAAATGAGCTTATACACAACACAGAAACAGACTCATAGACAAAAAAAAAAAAACAAATGTATGGTTACCAAAGGGGAAAGTGGGTAGGGAGAATTTATGAGTTTGAAATTAACGTGAACCAAAAAAAACCCCAGAAGCAGTGTTTAATAAAGGCTTACTGAGTATATATTAGGCATGAGCAAATTGTCAAAATTAAAATCAAATCTGTGAAGTGAAAAGCAACAGTATGCTTATTCTGCTTGTTTTAAAACGGGAAAAAAAAACAAAAAACAAAATAAAGAGAACATGCCTGGTCTAAGCATTCTCATGCGGGAGCTACACCGTCAGGTGGGGAAAGGAGGCCCAGAAAGGGTGAAGAAAACACCATGAAATCCAAGAAGTATATCCAGTTTGTCCCCACAAGTGCAAATGCATGGGATGTGCTGAAATCCAACTGCCTCCCTCCCGCTTGCCTGCTGTGGGTCTGAGCCTCTGCTGACTGGGACGAACATCCTTGGCATCCAGAGTTCAGTCCCAGAGGTGCCCTGAGTGAGCGGTGATGCCAGCACAGCCCCATCGCAAACACCTGTCTGGTCCACTAGAATCCTGAGTCTGGAAGGGGAGGGGGACCATACCCTCTGGTCAGGTGCCGATGTGGATTATCCCCAGCCTGTCCTGCCTGAAGTCCAGAAGTTTCCACCATAGCCCATGAATCCATCCGTGCCTGATCAAGTCTCCTCCCTGGCCACACACCATGTACCTCATTGTCCGCCTGCAGCTCCAACATGCTGACCTTCTATCCGCTCCTGGATGTGCAACTGTGTCCTGCTTTGGGAAGTGGCCCTTACGCTTCCTTCTTCAGGGCAGCCTGAGTTCCTAGATTTTAGCTGTTGCATCCTTGCTGTCCTTCACATCTCCCCTCAGCCCTCCCTGACATCACATGCAAGTCCAACAGGAATAGTCTTTCTGCTACCTGAATTTTATTTTCTTCATCACATGGATTACTGCTTGAAACCATCTTATTCGTTTGCTTAATTGCACCCAAACTGGACTGTCTGCTCCACCAATGCAGGGATGTAATTTGGGGTCTCCAGACTCTAGGATGGTTCCTGGCGCATAATAAATGCTCAAAAACTATTTTATGGTTACATCACTTTGCTGGTAAATGTTCGTATAGTCAAAGCTATGGTTTTTCCAGTACTCATGTATGGATGTGAGAGTTGGATCATAAAGAAGGTTTAGCAGTGAAGAACTGAGGCTTTCGAAATGTGGTGCTGGAGAAGACTCTTGAGAGTCCCTTGGACTGCAAGGAGATGAAACCAGACAATCCTAAAGGAAATCAATATTCATTGGAAGGACTGATGCTGAAGTTGAAGCTTCAATACTTTGGCTGCCTCATGCGAAGGGCTGACTCATTGGAAAAGACCCTGATGCTGGGAAAGGTTGAAGGCAGGAGGAGAAGCGGGTGACAAGATGAGATGGTTGGATGGCATCATCAACTCAATGCACATGAGTTTGAGTAAGCTCTAGGAGACAGTGAAGGATGGGGAAGCCTGGTATGCTGCAGTTCATGGAGTGACAAAGAGTTGGATGCAACTGAATAAAGAATGAATGAAAGGAGGAAGAAAAGAAGGGAGACACTGGGGGAAGCGCATCCCCCAAAGGATGATTATAGAGACTCCATTGGACAATTGTCCTAAACGTCTCAGACAGTGCCTGGTACTCAGGGATGACTTAATACACCAATTATTATTCAGTTATTAGGATAGAATAGTGGGCAGCGCACATACGGGAGAAAGAAAAGCAAAAACAGTCCCGGCACTTTGCTTGGATTCACCTGGCCTCTGAAGAGAACATTGGAGGCCTCTAACAAGCAACATCCCACTCAGCTCCCCTGAAACTCTTGCTTGAACCCAGTTCAGACCCCAAGGGTTTGGAGTTCATTTTCTTTTGGCAAACCATCAGCTCTTCTTTTCTAAGGGAAAAAATAAAATACAGAAAGACACTCACATAACATCTTGGAGATCAAATGACTCTTGGAAAACTGCATTTTGATGAGTGAGGGAATCAAAACCATATGGATTAAATTCTCCTTAGGTCTCCTAGGGGGAAATGGGAGCAGGAGCAGGGGAAGGGCATGGATGGCGGTGAAAGTCTGCATTGACTTTTCTGAACACAAAGCTAGCCATGAAGGATGGCCTGGGATGTCTCAGGTCCTTCAAACCAGTTTGTTGACTACATACCAGCTGACTCAACAGGAAAGGAAATGTGAAGGTTTTATTATTATTATTATTAACTCCTGTTTTTTTTCCCTTCTATTTCCCCTCCTCTATGGAATTGACTTTGGGGTCTTGTTAGTGACCCAGAAAAGGTACTGGATAGACACTAAGTGTGTATAACTTCTCCCAGAAAGCAACCTTCAAGTCTCTCTCTGAAGAAAGGGCCTGAAATATCAATAAATGCTGAAGCTAACTATTTGTAATCAGGTCCTTAGATGAGCGTCATTCTTGTTTTGTTTTGTTTTTTTTAATGCTTGTGTTTCTATCTTTATTTTGCTGATGCAGGCAAGTCGCAAGAAAGAGACTCCACATAAAGCATGATTCACACTGTCACTTGCTGTGAGAGGAAAACAAGGGGAACAAATGCTTCCAACTTTTTTACCTCAAACACATAGAAACCTCAAAAGCCATTTCCTCTGTTCTGCTAATCCTAATTTCCTGAGAGCAAGTGACACTGCTGACCACCAGCCTCGACGGGACACTGAACTCAGGTAACGCTGCCTGTTTACACTGCTTCAGACCCCTAGTGTCCTCTTATTTCATCCTCCCAACCACTTGAAGGCAGGTGTTCTTAATGTTCTCATTTTACAAGTGTAACTGAGGCACAGAAAGGTTAAGCACCTTGACCAAGGTCACACAGTGAAGAAATTGTAAATAGAATTGAGTCAATAGTAAATAGAATTGAAGTAAATAAGTGAATACACTTGAATAGCAAATATATTTGAACCAAAGTTTTGCCAGTTCCAGAAGTCTGTACTCCCAACTGTTATTTCCCTCAAAATATCCTGTGTTTTTGGAATTTGTGTCTTTGCTTTTGCTGTTTAATTCGTCTAAAATCCTTCCTCACTACTACTTACCTTTTCTCCCAGCTGCTTAATAAGAATCATCCTTACCCTCCAATGTGTGTCTCATATGCCCAGGAAAGCTTTACGCATACAAGCATGCTCAGTCGCACAGTCATGGCCAACTCTTTGTGACCCCCTGAACTGTAGCCCGCCAGGCTCCTCTGTCCGTGGGGTTTCCCAGGCAAGAATACTAGAGTGGGTTGCCATTTCCTCCTCCATGGGATCTTCCCAACCCAGGGACTGAACCTGCATCTCCATCTCCTGCACTGCAGGCAGATTCTTTACCACTGAACCACCCGGGCTTCCTAGGAAAGCTTTTTGGAAACCTCCAAATTGGTTTGGGACTCACACCTCTGAACTCCAGGACACCTGGTGCCTCTCTGTGGCTGTCCAGCCCATTCTGTGTCATAAAGCCAGCCTAATGCTGCCTTGGCTTTAAATGGGACACTATACATTTACATACCACTCCAAGATTCAGATTCCTTATCTACAAAAGGGGGAAATTGAGACAACCTATGTGAGCAAGTGGCCAGCTAATACATGCCAAGACAAGGCACTCGGCAAGCATGCCCTCCACCTCATGTTACTTGGCTGCTTGAGCTCCCCCACCTGACTGTAAATTCTCTGAGGAAATGTAATAGTCACTGATTTAGGCAGTGATTGGATTAGGCATTTGGCTAACTGAGTTTAAAGAAGGAGAGAGGAGAGGGGGCTAGTGGGAGCAGCAGATGGAAACACATCTCAGAGGGAATAAGGTCAGTCACTGTGGCCTCAGGGCCTGTTGTACGCAGGGTTTTCAGGATTATTCATTTAATCTTCACAGCCATCCTGGCAGCTAGGTCTACTATTATTTCCATTTTACAGATGAAGAAACTGAGGCTCAGGGAGGTTGAGTGACTTGCCCCATGCCAGTTATGTAGTTGGTAAATTCAGTCAGGATTTGAACCCTGACATTCTGGGTTCAGACTCCAAGGTCTTACCTGCTAAACTAGATTACCACTAAAAGGGGGGGCTTTAAAGCTTTCAAATAACAATAAATCAAAAGACTGGGCATACTCAACTTGGACTGGCAGGTATTTAATGGGAACAAATCTGTGACAACTTTACCAACACATTCCTGGAAGTTCATTCAAAGGGAAGAAATATTTCGGGCTCCCCCGCAGGAAGCTGTGTTGGCTTTGTGGTGGCACATGGACTTGATTATAAAACAGAAAAAATACTGACTGAGGTGAGGAGGCTTTGGGTGGGATTGTATACATATATATTTTATCATGTTTGCATAAAGTATCATTTTTTTTTCTTGAAGGACTTGACTTCACATATACCTCAAAGTGAGGTTCAGCAAACAAGTTCAAGACTGGGGAAAGCATGAGAGATCAATATGATGATGAAACATTTAATTAGTGCTAAAAAGGTGAGGGATCAAGGGAGTCTTCCAAGAAGAAGGGACAGCTGGACTGAGACCAGAAAAGCGAGTCTGAATTGGCTTAATGAAAAGGACACGAGAGTTGAATCAGTCTCTGGCCATTTCCAAACACTTTCCCTCCACTATAGACATTTGAAGAATGAGAAGCTTCCAGCCTCCCTTGAAGCTGGAGGGGTCTACGAGTCCAAGTTTGGCCAATGAGACACCACACAAGTCTGTTAGAGTTTTTTCTGGGAAAAAGTTTTACTTTCCTCATAAAAGAGACAAAAATGTCTGGTTTAGTCCTTTCCCATTATGCGTATGGGAAAGGAAGGATGTAATGCCTGGAGCCATGGTAGCTATGACCATGAGGCAACACAGAACCAACCCTGTTGTCATCATGCTGCTGAAGCAGAGCCAGGTGCTACCTACCTCTAGATTTCTCACATGAAGAAAAGGAGCTGCTACTTTAGCCCATCTACACCCATTGTTTCATTCAGTTCAGCCGCTCAGTCGTGTCCGACTCTTTCTGACCCCATGGAATGCAGCACACCAGGCCTCCCTGTCCATCACCAACTCCCAGAGTTTACTCAAACTCATGTCCATTGTGTCGGAGATGCCACCCAACCATCTCATCCTCTGTCGTCCCCTTCTCCTCCTGCCTTCAATCTTTCCCAGCATCAGGGTCTTTTCAAATGAGTCAGTTCTTTGCATCAGGTGGCCAAAGTATTGGAGTTTCAGCTTCAACATCAGTGCTTCCAATGAATATTCACCACTGATTTCTTTTAGGATGGACTGGTTGGATCTCCTTGCAGTCCAAGGGACTCTCAAGAGTCTTCTCCAACACCACAGTTCAAAAGCATCAATTCTTTGGTGCTCAGCTGTCTTTAGAGGCCAACTCTCACATCCATACATGACTACTGGAAAAACCATAGCCTTGACTAAACGGACCTTTGTTTGCAAAGTAATGTCTCTGCTTTTTAATATACTGTCTAGGTTGGTCATAACTTTTCTTCCAAGGAGTAAATGTCTTTTAATCTCATGGCTGCAGCCACCATCTGCAGTGATTTTGGAGCCCCCCAAAATAAAGTCAGCCACTGTTTCCGCTGTTTCCACATCTATTTGCCATGAAGTGATGGGACCGGATACCATGATCTTCGTTTTCTGAATGTTGAGATTTAAGCCAACTTTTTCACTCTCTTCTTTCACTTTCATCAAGAGGCTCTTTAGTTCTTCTTCACTTTCTACCATAAGGGTGGTGTCATCTGCATATCTGAGGTTATTGATATTTCTCCTAGCAATCTTGATTCTAGCTTGTGCTTCCTCCAACCCAGCGTTTCTCATGATGTACTCTGCAAATAAGTTAAATAAGCAGGGTGCCAATATACACCTTGATGTACTTGTTTTCCTATTTGGAACCAGTCTGTTGTTCCATGTCCAGTTCTAACTGTTGCTTCTTGACCTGCATACAGATTTCTCAAGAGGCAGGAGAGGTGGTCTGGTATTCCCATCTATCAGAATTTTCCACAGTCTGTTGTGATCCACACAATCAAAGGCTTTGGCACAGTCAATAAAGGAAAACTCTCCACTAGGACCCATCTGTCTTGGGTGTCCCTACATGGCATGGCTCATAGTTTCATTGAGTTAGACAAGGCTGTGATCCATATGATTAGATTGGTTAGTTTTCTGTGATTGTGGTTTTCAGTCTGTCTGCCCTCTGATGGAGTTGTTTCATTACTTGCAATCAAAAGCATTTATAACTCATATACTAGGTGAAGAAGGAAATTAGGACAAAAATGTGCTGGTCAAGACAGAGGGTCCAATATGTGCAAAAACCTGGAGAAGAGAAAGACTGCTGTGTAATCTGAAGATGAGAGATTCAATATACATGAAGTACATGTTGTTGGTACTGATGCTAGTGGTGTGTGGTGGCAGCTGGCTGGGGTGAGCAATGAGATTGGAGAATCACACAAGAGCTATAACATACAGGGCCTTGCACAACTTTAATCTTAGCTTTGGATATTATCTGTAAAAATGGTACACCATGGAAAGCCAGTGTGTGTGTTTAATCAGGGGAATAGCTGGGATAAAGTTAAGTTCTAGAAAGACCATTCTGGCCTGAATTCACTCATTCAGTAAATATTTTATAAACATGGGAAAGCAAACCGGTAGAATCACTTTGGAAAACTGTTCTGAAGTATCTAGAAGACTAAACATCCACTACCCTACAAACCCAGCAATTCACAACACAGGACATATGCCAGAGAAATAATTGCATGTGTCCTGCAAAAGACAAGCCTAGGCATGCTCATAGAAGTTTTACTAATAATAGCCCCCAAGAAGTAGTAACCCAAATGCCTGTTAAGTCTAGAAAAGCAAAATAATTTGCAGGTGTCCTCATACAATGAATCAGTACACAGCAATAAAGAAAAGGGACATCTTACTGCCGCATGCAACAACATGGATGAAAATCCAGACTTAATGATGAGGAAAAGAAGCCTACAGAGAAAAGTGGACATTTGTCTGGGTCATCCAAAAGGAAGTCATGCCAAGACTAACTGTCCAAGAGATGACTAAGGGAAATACCTCCAGGCAAATGGGGAGGGAGCCTAAGGAGGCTGGGAACAATCAGACTGTGATGCAGAGAGGGATCACAATCTTCCCCCTTGTGAAGGAGAGAGGGAAGGAAGGGATGGAGGGAGGGATATTGGTTAGATGGAAACATCTAAGAGCACCATGCAGTTCTAACAAAGCTCAGAGAAACTGATGAAGAGTACTTGAGGCAAAACTGGTCAGTGGAGCTGCCCATCTCTCAGGAATGGTCTGCACTAACCTCCCTGCTGCACCTGGTCAAAGAGAGGAGCAACCTGTGGGAAGTGTGTCCTCTCTTAGATGCGGTGATGGATTTCAGGGCCCAGGAGAATCAGCTGTAGGTCAAGCCCTACAGTCAGAAATCAGAAAGATACATTTTCAAGACCACAACATTGAACAATTCCATAGACAAAAGTCAAGAGCAGGTGAAAAATCAATGTTCGGTGATAAAAGTCACAACGGTGATTTATTTCCAGAATGGGTTGGGCTAGGGTGTGTCAGAGAGGGCATGAGGGAGCCTGGTGGGGTGACTGGAAATGTTCCGTATCTTGATGAGGGGGTGGGGGTTGTGTGGCTAAAAATTCTTTTGAAATATCACTGAAGGGTTTGTGCATTTTGTAGAAAAATTGAAGAAGTTCTCATTGAGCAAATGCTTTCTGTCAAATCCTCAACTCTGGGCACTGAGGGATGACTAAAGCTGACAGGGGTGCTGACCCCAAGGGACATGGTCTAAAACACAAGACAGGGGCAGGGGGGCCCATTTGGAGGCCATTTGGTGTCCCCACTGAGGGGACAATTGTGGCACAATTGTGCCACAATTGTGGCAGGGTGCCCAAGGCATAAGAGACTGTCTGCAGACAGCCCAACCCAAGAAGCATTTTTGTCAAAGACTCTTGAAAACAGAGAGTAAAGCAAAATGACTGACTTGCAAGAAATGAGAACTAGAGATGTGAAAGCAAGTCAGGAACCATCGGAACTGCTTACAGAGGAAAATGCTTTCAGAGAGATCAGTGACAGGAAAATTCAGTGTAACTGTTTACTGCCGGGACTGCAGGGAGCAGAGCCCTGGGAATCGCATCTTTCCTGGAGCCAGGCTCATCTCCCTGTGCCCAGCCATCAGGTTCATTTGGTTTACAAGGACCCACTGGGAAATTATGTCTGATATATTTCAAAGTCAGCAAAGGATTTCACACCTTTGTGAGGACTGCTGGGAGGCAGGTAAAAGAATGTAGCCTCTTGGGGTAAGGGGTGCCAATTAGAGCTAATTAGAACTAAATTGACCAGGGTCATTTGGTAGAAATGCCTCATGGAACTCACCCTGTTCTAGAAAACTGAAGATTTCTCCTGTGAGTTCATTTGCTCAGAGAAAGTTCTCTATGGAGAAGTACCTATAGGGATCATTCCTTAAGGGAAAAAAAAATTCTTTTAAGTAAACTCATCCAAGTGACTATGTTTTTCCATTGCTTCCATTATCAGCTCTGAATTTCCAACCATTTTCAATTTGAAAGGGTGATGTTGACTGTCGTGCTGTGAAACAAAAAATGTTAATATCTGTGTATTTTAAACCAGCATGCCCTCAAAATGTGAACTTGCCATAGCTTTCCAGAAGGAAGACCTATAAATAGAACATTTTACACATGTCTAACTTTTCCTAGGCTTTTAAAAAGCTGTCCTATCTTTTCAGTTTGTGATAAAAGCAAAAAAAAAAAAAGTATTTATCCAATAATTTACTGTGCGAAGATGGCAGCATAATTGAGTCACCCAAGTCAAGTGCTTTAGGAAAATTTCCATCAGGTGCCATCATGTTCTTGGTCTAAGCTTTATTTAAACTCACTGGATCAATTTGAATCAATTTGACCTGTACACACTTTAGGGTATGGTTAGTTTCAAATCAGTTAAGCTCTTTATGACTTTATGATTAAGAACCCAAGGTTATTAAACATTAATATAAAAATCACAAATTATAAACTGAAAAGTAAAATCTCCACCCAAGGTTTCATAAAAATCACCAGAATCATTATGTAAGCTTCATTAAACAAACAAGGTGAGAGTAATTAGGTGGTAAATGAGTACAGTGGTTTCAAAAGGCTCTAACTGGGACGAACCAAACAGTTTAATGAAAATTAGAAAGCCAGGGTCCAGGGCAGTTTCTTTCAGTAAGTTCAGATCTGAAAAGAGTTCTTCAGATATCTGGTGGCCCTTGTAGCAGGAGCTCATGGCTTCTATAAAAACAGAGAGTGGACCTTCAGGCCCTTCCCTGACCTTGGCTGGCCTGCCCTTCACCACCAGACACAAGATGACAACCTCCTTTTGGCTGGGGCCAGCGAGCAGCCACGTGAAAGCATTTTAAGGATCACAATGAAATGTGATTCCCACCTTCTTGAGTTACATGGAATTTTTCTCTCCTGGTTTTGGACCTCAGGAAAAGGAAGTAAGGAGGAGGGAGTGGATTAGCTTTTACCTTAAAATAATAATGGGGGCTTTCCAAGGGTCAGGTCCCTTGACAAGTCTGATCATTGTCATTTGTCTTTACAAATCCCCATAAGGCTGAGCTGGGTTCTAATTCTCATCCTATTTTAGAGACTGAAGTACAGGCAAGTTAGGTAACTTCCCGACTGATCACGTGGTGAGCAAAGGGCAAAATCCAGGCCCACATGAATCCAAAGGATAGATTCTTCACCTCCAAGGGTGGAGAGGTCACTTAAACTCATTCATTCAACATTTATCTCAGTTCAGTTCAGTCGCTCAGTCATCTCCAACTCTTTGTGACCCCATGGACTGCAGCACACCAGGCTTCCCCGTCAATCACCAACTCCTGGAGCTTGCTCAAACACATGTCCATTGAGTCGATGATGCCATCCAACCAACTCATCCTCTGTCGTAGTCCCCTTCTCCTCTCTCCTTCAGTCTTTCCCAGCATTAGGGTCTTTTCCAACGAATCATTTCTTTGCATCAGGTGGCCAAAGTATTGGAGCTTCAGCTTCAGCATCAGTCCTTCCAATGAATATTCACAACTAATTTCCTTTAGGATGGACTGGTTGGATCTCCTTGCAGTCCAAGGGACTCTCAAGAGTCTTCTTCAACACCAAAGTACAAAAGCATCAATTCTTCGGTGCTCAGTTTTCTTTATAGTACAACTCTCACATCCATACATGACTACTGGAAAAACCATAGCTTTGACTAGATGGACCTTTGTTGGCAAAGTAAAGTCTCTGCTTTTTAATATGCTGTCTAGGTTGGTCATAACTTTTCTTCCAAGGAGCAAGCATCTTTTAATTTAATGGCTGCAGTCACCATCTGCAGTTATTTTGGAGCCCAAGAAAATAATGTCTCTCACTGTTTCCACTGTATCCCCATCTGTTTCCCATGAAGTGATGGGACTGGATGCCATGATCTTAGCTTTTTGAATATTGAGTTTTAAGCCAACTTTTTCACTCTCTTCTTTCACTTTCATCAAGAGACTCTTTAGTTCTTCTTCACTTTCTGCCATAAGGGTGGTGTTATCTGCATATCTGAGGTTATTGATGTTTCTTCTGGCAATCTTGATTCCAGCTTGTGCTTCATCCAGCCCAGCATTTTGCATGATGTACTCTGCATATAATTCAAATAAGCAGGGTGACAATATACAGCCTTTCCCGATTTGGAACCAGTCCATTGTTTCATGTCTGGTTCTCACTGTTGCTTCTTGACCTGCATACAAATTTCTCAGGAGGCAGGTCAGGTGGTCTGGTACTCCCATCTCTTTAAGAATCTTCCATAGTTTGTTGTGATCCACACAATCAAAGGCTTTGGCGTAGTCAATAAAGCAGAAGCAGATGTTTTTCTGGAACTCTCTTGCTTTTTCAATGATCCAACGGATGCTGGCAATTTGATCTCTTGTTCTTCTGGCTTTTCTAAATCCAGCTTGAACACCTGGAAGTTCATGGTTCACAAAATGTCGAAGCCTGGCTTGGAGAATTTTGAGCATTATTTTGTTAGCGTGTGAGATGAGTGCAGTTGTGCAGTAGTTTGAGTGTTCTTTGGCATTGCCTTTCTTTGGGATTGAAATGAAAACTGACCTTTTCCAGTCCTGTGGCCACTGCTGAGTTTTCCAAATTTGCTGGCATATTGAGTGCAGCACTTTCACAGCATCATCTTTTAGGATTTGAAATGGCTCAACTGGAATTCCATCATCTCTACTAACTTTGTTCACAGTGATGCTTCCTAAGGCCCACTTGACTTCACATTCCAGGATGTCTGGCTCTAGGTGAGTGATCACACCATTGTGGTTATCTGGGTCATGATCTTTTTTGTATAGTTCTTCTGTGTATTGCCCCCTCTTCTTAATATCTTCTGCTTCTGTTAGGTCCATACTATTTCTGTCCTTTATTGTGCACATCTTTGCATGAAATGTTCCCTTGATATCTCTAATTTTCTTGAAGAGATCTCTAGTCTTTCTCATTCTGTTTTCCTCTATTTCTTTGCATTGATCACTGAGGAAGGCTTTCTTATCTCCTCTTGCTATTATTTGGAACTCTGCATTCAAATGTGTATATCTTTCCTTTTCTCCTTTGCCTTTTGTGTCTTTTCTTTTCGCAGCTATTTGTAAGGTCTCCTCAGACAACCATTTTGCCTTTTTGAATTTCTTTTTCTTTGGGATGGTCTTGATCCGTGTCTCCTGTACAATGTCATGAACCTCGATCCATAGTTCTTCAGGCACTCGTCTATCAGATCTAATCCCTTTGAATCTATTTGTCACTTCTACTGTATAATCATAAGGGATTTGATTTAGACCATACCTGAATGGTCTAGTGGTTTTTCCCTACTTCCTTCAGTTTAAGTCTGAATTTGGCAATAAGGAGTTCATGACCTGAGCCACAGTCAGTCCCAGTCTTGTTTTTGCTGACTGTATAGAGCTTCTCCATCTTTGGCTGCAAAGAATATAATCAATCTGATTTTGGTATTGAGCATCTGGTGATGTCCATGTGTAGAGACTTCTCTTGTGTTGTTGGAAGAGGGTGTTTGCTGTGACCAGTGTGTTCTCTTGGCAAAACTCTGTTAGCCTTTGACCTGCTTCGTTTTGTACTCCAAAGCCAAATTTGCCTATTATTCCAGGTATCTCTTGATTTCCTACTTTTGCAGTCCAGTCCCCTATAATGAAAAGGACATCGTTTTGGGGTGTTAGTTCTAGAACGTCTTGTAGGTCTTCATAGAACCGTTCAATTTCAGCTTCTTCAGCATTACTGAATTACAGGATTTTGCCTCCTCTATATTCTAAGAGCTAAAGATATAGTGTGAACCAACCAGCTAGGTTTCTGCCCTCACAGGGCTTTCCCTGATGTGCAATGAGACAAGTGAAAGTAAGTTATTAAACAAACTGACAAACTCAAAGAGTGATAATTCTCTGCAGAGAATGTTCAGAGGGTAATGTGATAGTGACTGGAGGCTTCTTCCATTGGATGGTCACATTTTAAGATATGGCACATGATTTGAGATTTTAATGACTAGAAGGTGCCAGCTTTACCAAGATCAGGGAGAAGGACACTTCACCTGGAGGGAAGGGTAGGCACAGAGGACCCCCAGGGATGAACGAGCTGATCACGTACAAGTAACAGAAAGAGGGTCAGGGCTGTGAATTGAAAATGGCCACAAATTCTTTGTATATATTTCTTCGTTTGAATCTGGGTGCATCTTGTGATTTGCTTTGACCAGCAGAATGCGAACGAAGTGTCTGTGTTTTGGTTCTTGGCCCAAGATTTTGGCAATTTCCTATTTCACTCTCTTGAAGCCTTGAGCCAACATGTATATGGATCCAGCTACACTGTTGGAGAAACCACATGGAGAAAAATAGATTCTTGACTGGCTCCCAACCAAGGAGCCAGTCATGTGAAAGAGGAGTTCCAGCCTCAGTAGAAGTCCCAGCCAAAATGCAGCCACATAAGTAAGCCTAACTTTACCACAGAGGAACAGAGATGAGCCTCCCAGCAGAGCCCAGCTAACCCACAGAATTGTGAAAATAACTTCTGGTTGCTGTTTCAAGTCACTAAGTTTCAGGATGGTTGGATTTGCAGCAATAGATGATTAGAGCAGCAAAGGGGATGGTAGAGAATAAAGCCAGAGGTCATTCTTCCAGCAAGGGCTGGATCAGGTAAGGTTGGAAAGCTAGCGTGAGTAGTTGGTACTTCACTCAAAGTGTGATCAGAACCATAAAAAAAGCCATGACATGATCTGATGATTTATGTATATTTTAAAGCTTACTCAGTGTGATGAATGAATAGTGGGGTGTAGGGAGTAAGAGAAGAAGCAAGCAACTGTCAGTTATGTGGCTGCCATGCGAAGACCAGCAGGGGAGGATAGCAAACTGGGCCAAGGTAGGAGCAGTGGAAATTCAGTGAACTGACTGACCCTGTGTTTGGAGATGGAGACAAAAGATGTTGCTAGATGGAGTGCATTCAGGCTGTGGAGGATAACCGCTCAGTCTTTAGCTTGGGGAACTCAGTTGACTGTACACCAGCCTCTGAGATGAAGAAGACTAGGGTATAGGAGCAGGTTTGGAGAAAAGAGAACAAGAGTTCTCTTAATTATGCCATGTTTGATGCATTAGTAAGATATCCAAGTGGAAAGGTCACATGGACAGTTAACTGCAAGAGTGTAGCATTCTAAGGCGAGGTCACTCCAGGAGGCTTTGGAAGTCCTGGGAAAAGAATGGTATCTGAAGCCCTGAATCTAAAGAGAATGCTTATATACGTAAAAAAGGGGGGGGGGGGGCTCTGGATTGAGCCTCGGAGCATTCATTATTTGAAGATGAGAAGAAGGTGGAATTTAGCCACAGAGGCACAGAAGGAACAGCTAGTGAGATAGGAGGAAACCCAGAGTCTCTGGGATCACAGAAGCCAGGAGAATAAAGTTGTTAAAGGAAAGAGGAGTCAAATGAAGTCAAATAAGACAGACATGACCACTGGTTCATGGAAGCAATAGAAATCACTGGTGATCCATGTGATTCATAAGGAAACATCCAGAAGAATTATACACTTCAGGGGATGATGGCACAGAAGAAAAATTGACTCCCATTTGTGCCTAATCAATACCATGATAGTATTTAAACTATTGAGTCTTTGGTCAATACAGGGGAGGAAAGAGAATAAAAGAATCCAGAACTGAGTGAGCTTAAACTTTAAAAGAAAGGGTTTCCCCACAGATGTTATTAGGAAGAACGAAGGCTCAAAATGGAACACACAGAAATGAGTTCTAGAAGTGGGAAAAAGAAGTAAAAAGTGAGTTAAATTTGGACACAATGCTCAAAACCATTGTGTCTGTTCCATCACTTTATCACCATCACCACCACTACCACTGTGGAGAGAGGAAGTCATCTTTGTGGGCTGTACAGCATTTTTGAAGAGAGGCCTTTTCCTTTTCTTTTGTCCTCTTGGTGAGGACATATATTCTACCTCCAAAGCCAGGAAAGGGAGGTCCAGAGAGATAACCCCCTTGTGACTGGGGGTACCTGCAGGCAGAAGAAACTGGAATTCCACTTGCTAATTGGAAGCCCTGCTGACATTTCTTTGTGTGACCAGAAGAAATCAGATGGTAGAATTGGGGTATGACGGCCTGGGGGGCCGACGAGGAAGACAGGGGCCAGAGTATCCCACTCTAAGTCCCTAGTTCTTGACAGGTACAGGAGTTGAATCTCATATGTGCCCAGGAACCCTAAAGTTGGCCATAGAAGGCAAAGGAGCACAGACACTGCACTGTGGGGACCAAGAGGATGATGGTAGGATAACCTGGAAGGTGTGGCCAGAGCCAGGAAGGGAGCCGCAGCACCCAAGGAGGTACCAGGAGACAAGCCCATTGCAAGGCCAAGGGCAGGTAGCCTACAGAACCCTAGGGTAGTAAAAGCGCCGGCCAATGGCAGAAAAGTCTGTCGACTTATCAGTAAAGGGCATAGGATGCTTCCTCTCTTTCTTGCCACCTTTACTAGAGCCAGTGCAAGGAGGGGTGGGAAGAGCAAAGGGTGTAAGGGAACATCCTCCCTTCCTCTCCCTCCAGACCCTTAGAATCAGAGTTCAGGCCCGGAAATGGGCTTTCAATCCAAAATGGGGTTGAGGTTTTAAAATGAACAGGATAGAGAGTAAAGAAGCAAAAGTGATGGTTTTAGTAAAAGAACTGGTACATTCTAGAATCCAGCTGAACCTCTAAGGATGTGTTTCCTGATGGAAAATGTCATATCGCTCAACTGGGGACAATGATTAGAAACAACAAAGTCATTTCTTATTTATCCCGCCAATGAATGGAGACACTTGAAAAAATAGGTTACAATGGACTGAGGAGTGACCCTGTGCCAGGCACTACCCAGGGCATTTTGTATGTTTCGTTCATCTCATCCCTCCTTACACATCCCACATGGTGGGTGCGGTTAGTACAACTGGTATGGTTAGTATTCTTTTGCCTGTTTCGCTAATAAGAAATTAAGGCTGAAGCACTGAGGCCACATAACAACTAAATGACAAGGTTAGGGCTCAAACCCAAGGTACAGTGACTTAAAAATCTAATATTTCAAGTGAGACCCTGATTCCTTCAAAATGTCTTATTTAATCACAACAGTAGAAACCAGGTCACATTGTAATACATGTGGAATTATAGGCTCCAAGCACAACCATGGAGGAATATTTCTCCTTTTTTTTTGACAACCAGAGTTAATTTCTTTGTCAGGTCTCTGACTCTGGAAGTGGCAGAAACAAGATCACTCTCATTTAGGAAATTCTCCGACTCTCTCCCAGGCTGAGACCAAGCTCTGGGGCCCTCGGGAGAATCAAGGTGCAGGAGGCAGGGGTGAGTCTAGCCTCCTTGAGGCTTCCATATCAGTTCTCCCATGTCACCCTGAGACTTTCTCAGACCTTTCTACCTGAACTCAATTGACCATCATCAGTCAACTAATCCCATGCTAGCCTGGGCATGGGAACCCTAGCCCTCCCCTCACTATCTAGGGAATGGCTAGGTATCCAGGCTCTGGAGTCAGATTAGTTTGGTGACCTTGGGCAAGTTACTTAACTGGCTTGTGCCTCAGTTTCCCTTTCTGTAAAATCAATGGTCTCATAGGGCTGAAACAGGATTTTAAAATATAAAGTATTTGTAGAATACTTAGGAACAGTGCCTGGCACATCATAAATACTTAACTGAAGTTTACTTCTTTATTTGGGGCTGGGTGGGAGGAAAACAATGACTCTCACAATCAAGTCTTTTTTTTATGCTTGGACAGTAGCTTTGGAAATTATAGTCACATCCCTTCTTTTCCTAGGCAACATAGGAAATTATCTGGCTTCCCCCAAACTGGAGAGGTTGGGGTTTGGGTGTGGTCAATATCTCAAAATTCCACCCTGCCCAATCATAAGTGGACAGGTCTGTTTGAAACCCTATGAGCCATCCCCCAATAATCTTGCAATTCCCACCCACCCTCTTCACACACTCCACCCTCCCTCCAGCATCAGTCTCTACAGGTTAGAATTTGTTGGCATCTAACTCTCCTACAATTCAGTTTATCCTGCAGCCACATCCATTCTTTGGAGCCTTATCATGACCTTTGAAAATAAAGAAAAGGAGATTGGGGTCTCAGCTGCCATCCTCTTTTTTTTTTTTTAATAAAAATATTTTTTTTTCATTGTGGACAATTTCAAAGCGGAAGCAACAGGAATTCAAACACCCATACATACACCATGCTCAACTCATGCCCAATCTGGCTTCATCCATCACTACCCATGTACTTTGAAGCAAATCTCAGAGATCATATAATTACATTTATAAATATCACTGTGTGCTTCCAAAAATTTGAAACGCTCTTAAAACACATTACCATTATCACAACTTAAAAAAACAAAACAACCAGTGATGATTCTTTATCATCAAAAAGCCAAACAATGTTCAAAATTTTAACAGTATCCCATATGATACATCAGGGCACGAGGGTGGGGTTGCAACCTCGAAAATTGTTTTAGGAAACAGCGTGAGGCCTGCCGGAAGAATAATTCCACCCCTCTGTTTCCTCCACAGACAGAAATGTCATAGCCAAATCCACTGCTGGTGGTGCCAAGAACTCCAAAAGATAACCACGTGTCAAATAACCATGGAGACACAGTGGCAGAAGGAATTTATTCCTTGCTCCCTTGTTTAGAAAGAGCAGTCAAGAAGCCACTGGGCGTGGAGGCAGAAGGCAGACGCTGTCCACACCTCCAGATGCACACCCTGGCACTCCTGATGCATCAGGGCATCAGGAGGGCCCACAAGAGCTCGTTCGGCAGCTGTCAGTACCGGGGATTAGCACGTGCGCTTGCTGGATTTGGCCTGACCTCAGTGCCGGAAGACTTGAAATTGCCTTGTTACTTCCTTCTAATGGTTCAGCAGCAGTTTTGAGCTGAATCTAGCAAAGAACTCAACTGAGGTATTTTGACTGACTGACTGAGTGATTGATTATATTTTATCTGGTTCTAATGCTGGTTATTAACATGACAAGCCTTGTGATATCTTTAACTGAAGGGCAGTGCCAACCCCGATTCCTTGAAGTGACTGCAGTATTGGATGTGTAGCCTTTAAATGGTTTTCCTTTAGACAAGTTAAATAGATGGTGCCGGTAAAGCAAGAACACAGTGATCATATTTTCACCTTCAGAACATGTGTGTGCAGTACTCCCACAGCTGATGCGCTGGCGCTCTGGCCCTGCTCCTAGGCCTTCCTGCTCCCCCGCCACTCTGCCCCAGGCTTTACCTGAACTGCTGGAGGTGGTCAGGCCTGGAGTCAGGGAGGTGTTACCCTCAATATTCATCAGTGAGAGACCTGGCTTGGTGGATAAACACGCTGCAAGTGGGGTCAGTCGGAGGGGCTTTCTAAAGCACTGTACAGAGCTCCCAAACTGGCCAGAGCCCCATCAGTCCCCAAGGCTGACCTGCTCATTGTCAGTTGCCCTCTCTTCCTAAGTCATGTTCCCATCCCTCTATCAGCGCTTCTTGTCATCCCTCCCATTACAGGGTGACATCATTTTTGCGACCCTATGGACTATAGCCTGCCATGCTCCTCTGTCCATGGGACTTCCCAGTAAAGAATAGTGGAGTGGGTTGCCATTTCCTTCTCCAAGTGATCTTCCTGACCCAGGGACTGAACCTGAGCCTTCTGTATTACAGGTGGATTCTTTATCATCTGAGCCACCAGGGAAACCCAGTTGGTACCTTATCTCCCAAATAAATCACTTGTACTCAAATCCTGGACTGTAAAGAAGGCAGAACACCAAAGAATTGATGCCTTCAAACTGTGGTGCTGGAGAAGAGTTCTGAAAGTCCCTTGGAAGCAAGGAGATCTAACCAGTCAATCTTCAGGGAGAGCAACCCTGAATATTCACTGAAAGGACTGATGCTTAAGCTCCAATATTTTGGTCATCTGATGCAAACAGATGACTCATTGGAAAAGTCCTTCGTGCTGGGAAAGATTGAGGGCAGAAGGAGAAAAGGGTGTCAGAGGATGAGATGGCTGGACGGCATCACTGATGCAATGAACATGAACTTGTGCAAATTCCGGGAGAGTGTGAGGGACAGGGAGGTCTGGCGTGCTGCAGTCCATGGGGTTGCAAAGAGTCGGACATGACTGGGCAACTGAAAAACAGCAACACTCAAATTCTAGTCTAAGGCTTGGTCCTGAGACCCAAGCATATGATGATCCTTAACCCAAGGCACATCATATTCAGAGAAGAGTAGGGAATAAAATGTGCATCTTAACTGGGTATCCTTTGTGAACAGAACCTTCTTGAATTGGGCAAAGGGGCAGTGCCAGACTCTTTGGGTGTCTGGGGGTGGCAGTGAATGAGGATGGTTTTTTTTTTTTTGCCAAATCTGTATTTAATTTTTTATAAAGAACATATAGCATTTGTTTTTTTTTTTAAATACATAATAAAAACTTGGGTTTTTAAAAACCCAAATATTAGTTTTATAATTTTTAAAAGGTCATTTCCACTTAATATTTTTTAAAAAGAAGGAAAGAAGCTAGGGTTTAAAAAATTTTATAATGACTTAGAACAACAGTTTTTTTTGGTTTTGCTTTTTTTTTTTTGCTTCCAAATCTTTTTGTGATGGAATCCCTACATGGCTCCTCCAGTTACCAAGTGGCGCTTCTGTGACTAAAACAAGGTGTTGGGGCCTTCCCCACCAGACCACCATCCTCTTCCTCCACCTCAGGTAATCACTAGGTACTTTGTAAGAACCTTGGAGGTTTTGTTGGGACCAGCATGAATGCTGGAACCAGTGTGAAACCACTGTTGTAGACTATTTTCATGGTATAAAAAAAAATCATTAATGCTTTACCTTAAAACATGTTCTAAAATGAAAAGAGCCAGTCAAAAGCAACACATACAGTACTATCTTGATTTTTGTGGCAAGGAAAAAATAAAAAACCTGTATTCATGTACACTGAAAAAAAGCTAGAAGGAAACATACCAAAGATATTCATGGTGGGTTATCTGGGGTGGGGACAACCTGGATCCCCAGTACCTTTTTACTCTGGTTTCTGTGTCAATGCCATATTTCCTCCATTTTCTATGGTGGATATATGAATTATTCTTTAGGCAAATAAAAGCATAGCACATGATTTTAAGGAGGTGAGAGAGTAGGAACAATGATCCCAAAGTCACATGCAGACTATAGCAGCATTGGACTAGATTTTCAGTGTTTTTAGATACTGATCTGAAAAGCAGGGCCCTCCCCAGGTTGACAGAGTTTAGACACTGAAGCCTGCATAACTCAAGTTATGGCCTGTCAATTCTATGCTCAGCCAAGTCTTTGAAGTTTCTGATGATGATATATGAGCACTGCCCACAAAACAAGCAAAACAAGGAGTAACTCTCCTGCCTCTATTGCCATGGAGTGGTTCAGACTGTGAAGTGGGTGATGCCTCCCACAAATGTGGGCACAGTCGGGTCAGACTCATGGCCAGGGAGCCTTTGAAGGGAGATGGAAGCTTTGCCAAACCTGAAGTTAACGTAGGAATTAGAGTGTGTACGTCAGTTGTTCTCTAAGCTGGCAGCCCTTTAGAATTACCTGGGGGGCTTCTCAAAAATGGGTTCCCAGCCTACCCACTGATCACCTGATTCAGGAGACCTGGATGGAACTTATCACCTGAATTTTTTTTTTTTTTTTAATATCTTGGTAGTATTTATTTATTTATTTACCTTTTGGCCTTGTAGCACGTGGAATCTTAATTCCCCAACCAGGGATCAAACCCTTGCCCCCTTCAGTGGAAGCATGGAGTCTTAACCACTGGACTGCCAGGGAAGTCCTATCATCTGCATTTTTAACAGTCATACTTGGGGATTCTCATTCAACAACTTGGTGAAGTTCATCATCATTGTTAGTTTGTAAACTCTGGGAAACCTGTTTGCGGTTGTAACCTGGATACTGTTGGCGCAGCCCCTAATGCCCTGTAAATATTCAGGGAAGTGACCCTTTATTGAAGGCCCACTCTGTACCCAATACTTTGCAAAGTGGTTTCAGGTCCTTTTACCTTAATTACAACTCAGAGGAAAGCATTCCTATATCCATTTTGTAGGTAATGAAGCAGATGCAGAGAGGTTAAGAAACTTGCCTAAAATCGCTTAGAGAGGCCACATTCAAATCCTGACCTGAGGCCCAAACTCTAGCTCATCCCTCTTGGCCATGTCACTTGTTTCCTGGGAGAAAAATGGTAGCAGAATTCTCCACTCACCTTACTCATCTCCTATCTTCTACCTGTTCCTCTCTTCATCCACGCATACATGCATGCACACACACACACACACACACACACACACACACACACACACACACCCCTTCTAAGTTTGCCCTGCCCTGGTGGCTCATTGGTAAAGGATCTGCCTGCCAGTGCAGGAGATGTGGGTTAGAAACCCTGGGTCAGGAAGATCCCCTGGAGAAGGAAATGGCAACCCACTCCAGTATCCTTGCCTGGGAAACTCTATGGACAGTGGAGTCTGGTGGGCTATAATCCGTGGGGTTGCAAAGAGTCAGATACAACTTGGCAACTAAAACAAACAAACAAAAAAATAGCACTAGAACTCTACTCCAAGATATGCTATATAGACCTTTATTCTCACAATTTTCTGACTTGTCATAACACGTCTTTCCTAAGTTAGAGGAAACCCGTTATTCCTTGATTCCACTGTAATTCTCTTACTTATTTGAAAGCAATTGTTGCAGGCTATTCTAAGCTATTTGACTATTAAAATTACAAGGTGTTTGATGATAGCTTTCCCATCCCCCCAAAAATAAGAAATCCATGAAAGCTTCCTCCCCAATTTCCTAACCAGATGGTATGATATAGAGAGAGCCCATCTTAGTCTGAATTCCACCACCAAGGAAACAGTTATTAGCAAGCAGGCACGTCCACAGCCATACAACCCATCCTGTGAGCCAAGGGACCCCTCTGTGATCTGTCTTTTAGACACTTGGATAGCCTCTTTCATAAAAAGTTCATTTGAGACGTATGTGACAATCCTGTCAGTGCAATACTTAGCTAACCCAGTCAGATAAGTGAACAAATCAACACTTTAATATTTAGACTCAAGACTGATTGAACTTCAGAGCTCAGGGCCTTTCCAAGAGACTGAGCAACTGGTCTTGCTCAATTTATTTGCAAAGCTCATATAAGACAGGCTCACCATGAAATGTTTCTAACTATCTACCTTTTTTGAACACTATTATTTTCATCAATGAAAAACCATTTTAGAGATCCATTATGCTAATTAATACACCCGTAGGTGCTGAGCTAAGCCAGATGATTGAAGCACTTAGGGAAACTTCCTCTGGAATGTGGGGCTGTGATCTTTCCAATATTAGAAAACTGCCCCTACAGTGCAGAAGAAAGCGTGCATGTGCATGCACACACAAACATACGCATGTAGGCACATGCAGCATATTATCTAAGCTTTAGCTTTAGAAGTAAATCACAGACAACACAGCATAATAGCCACCTTGTAAATGAGAACCTACTGGATGCCAGGTACTGTGCTAAATGTTTGACCAGAAAGAAAACTGATCACACTTAATCCTCACTGAGGAAACTGTGGCCCCAGGAAACCCAGTTAGGAAGGATGAGCTGGACTCACACTCTGGCTTACTTGAAAGCTGTAAATCTCAATCAGGAGACTGGTTGCCGGTGAGTTCTTCTGGGCCTCCCAGGAATTCCCTAGCCATCATCAACAGTAATTTTTCATTGTTGGCTCGAAACTTTGGCCAATAAATAAAATCTCAGTCCCCAGAAAGTATTCCACAACATGACTTCTGAGCATAATCTGTCCTGAAGCAGGCTTGGGAACTCTTCTCTGAAAATACTGTGTTCCACCTGGAAATGTGCAGGGAGGGCAGCCTGATCTAAGAGATTCTAAAGGCAAGGGTGACTGGAGTTTGAATGTCCTCAACTTTCTGTTAGGTTCCCGCATGGACACCCTTCTTCTGCATTCCTCTGCTTTGTCATGTATCTGAATTTATCAATCAACCAGACAGGTCCATACAGAAGCCAAAGAAGAGAACAGCCAATCACAGCCCAGGAACGCCCTCCCTCTCCTGCCTGGGAGGTACAAGGACCCCCAGGTCCTCTATGATAAACTATAATGCTGTCAAGGAGTTTATGAAGGGATAGAGCAATGTGGGTAGTGAAACGTAGTCAAAATCTGGATACATTGAGAAAGGAGAGTGAAAAGAATTTACTGGTGGATCCACATAGGGACTATAAGAAAAACAGGAGTCAAGGCTGACTTTAAGATTTTGGGACTGAGCTGAGAAGAAGTGAGTTGTCACGAATCAGATGGGATAGACTATGGAGAACAGCTGAGCACTTTAGGGTTGAGGAGCTTATTAGGTATCCAAGGTGTACTTGCTTTTCTATTGCCACATAACAACTTGCCACAAACTGAGCAACCTGAAGCAAACCCATGAGCCCAGTTCTGTAGGTCACAGGCCAGGCAGATTCGGAGGTTTGTCTGCTCAGGGTACCAGGAAGCTGAGGTCCAGGTGTTAACGGAGCTGGAATCTTATCTGAGACTCTAAGGAAGAACTGAATTTCAAGGCCATTTTCCTTGCTGGGAGGCTTCAACGCCATGCTCTCACAAGCCAGAGGCCCCTTCCTTCCTTGCCGGCTGCCAGCTGAGAGCCACTCTTGGCTTCTAGAAGCTGCTCACTTTCCTTGCCATGCAGCTTCCTTCATCTTCAGGTCACAAAGGCTGAGTCAAATCCACCTGCTTTGCACCTCTCATTTGCCTGCCACCAGCCAGAGAAAACTCTGCCTTTAAAAGGCTCTTGTGATGAGATCAGGTCCAGGTGGATAATCTCCCTTTCTTAAGGTCAAAGGTATCTTGTAAGCTAATCTAATCACGAGAGTCTTCAGATGAGTGCACACTGGGATGGGGGCAGGGGCAGAAAATCTCGGAGGCTTCCTTAGAATCCTGCCTGCCACCCAAGTGGAAACATAGTGGAGATGGTCTCCTTCAGACAGTCTCCTTCCAGGGCTGAAGGATGGAATGGGAGGGGCAGCAGACAAGCCCATCTGGAGCTCTTTAGCCTCTGGAACCTGGAGCACTCAGGGAAGAAGGCCTGGCCCTTTGAAGCCACCCCACAGAGCCGCGTCTCCGAGCCTCACAACAGGCCTGCCTGCCAGTTCTCCTGCACGGGCCCTGAGGCATCTTGGCTGTAGCATCCCCATGTCTGGCAGGTGAGTCAACATTTGGCTTCTCTCCTGGGCTTTCTTGGAAAGGGCTATGTTCCAGGTTGGCAGCTGTGCTGGCGGGGAAAGAGAAAAGAGAAAAGCCAAGTTCCGGGGGCCTTGCTGCCAGGCAGGACACCTGGGCCTTCTCCCCTGCAGCCACTGAAAATGACGGGAGGAAATTTTACTATCATTCCAGGGAAGCTGGAGTGATAGGAAAGCAGAACGCGAGCGGAGTCAGATGGGTAACTTGGCCTCTCAGTGTCCCCATCCATAGAATGGGGACAGTCATTAGCAGCTACCCTACTGGGGTTGTGACAATTAAACAGCATGGTATCTGTAAATCATTTAGCACAGTGACTGGTGTATAGAAAGTACCAATAAAGCTTGCACAATGGATACTATTAACTGAAGAAGAAAGAACTGGCACAGTTCAACCAGATGAGGTTAAAAAGGAGGAAGGGATGGAAGGGATTAGGTAAAGAGGTCAAGGGGATAGCCAACTCCCTTTACAAGAAACTCTCATGATATTGGAATGCAAGTTGGTTGTTTCCATAAAGACCTTTGAATTTGCAAGGGACAATTACTAAACTTCAAAGCATGATGGATTTTGATTGGGCAATGTGGTAAATCTGGATAATGATGTTACTCCTGGGTAGCCAGAGAGGTTTTCTACTTCCTATAGAAATTTAGGAGCGAAAAGAGGGACAAGCAAGGGGCAGATTACTGTGTGGGTATGTTGCATGCTGCATTTGGTTGAAAGGAATAGAAATCTACCCAAGTTAGCGGTGGAGGGTAACATGTGAGCATTAACAGTGGGTTCACCCAGCACTTCCATACTTATCAGGTTTCTTTGCTGCATCCTGAGGAATTCATTCCTCATCTCTACCTGCAATCTCATTCAGCAAGAAGTGAGTTGATTACTTTGTGGAGAAATAAAGCAAAGACATCTTACACTCAGGACAGCATAGTGGGGGGAGAATAAAGAGCCTCTCCCCCAGCATTGCAACAAGGAGCTGAGAGTTCCCTGAGTTAACATAAGGCATCTCTCTTATCTGACATGGCCCACCAAATCCAATCAGTCATCCAGTTTGCAGTGATGTATCCCATGGATAACACACTTCCCTCCTCCAGTGACCAGACAAAAGCCTCCCAGGACAGAGGGGCCCATGGAGACCACTGGACCCATTGAGTGGTATCACTCCTCATCACATTGGATAAGCTGGGACCTGTTTTGAATCCCCACTGAGTGGAAACTTAAACCACGCTTATTCTAAAGATGCAACAGGCAATCCCACAGGCACCCAACAGTCGGAGATTGAGGTAGCCAGGCTCTGCCACTGCGTGAGGGTCAGCTCGTTTCCCCATTTCCCTTTACAGATTGGCATGCTCTCTGTCTGCCTTTTTAAGAGTGTAGGTGACGTTAGAGTCCTTCCACCATTTCTCAGTTCAAGTGGAGAGCACTGCCTGGCTGGAGTAGGTCACTTAGTTCACATGTCTGAAAGGCAGAGGCTAATTGACTCATGGACACCTGGGTCAGGAGTTTACCTTTGATCCAGCTAGTGGCAAGGGGTGGGGTGAGGTGTGGGGGTCCCCTGGCATAGATATGGCTGCCTCAACACACCTCTTTCGCCCAGTGGGGTTGTGCGTGCCTAGATTCTCATAAGAGAATTGGCAGGCCCCCCTGAGGCCCAAATATATCCACCGCAAACCACCCTCAACCCAATTCAGATTTCACATGTTCTCTCTGACCCATCATGACAGGGTTCTTAAGATCTAATCTATTCCAGAGCATTCCCAAGTGGACCAGGAGGGAACCAATATCTATGTATCTATCTCCTCTTTCTGCCAGAATCAAATTTCCAGGGTTATTTTGAAATGAGCTATACAGAAATGCCATTCTGCAAAACAAAGTCTGTTGTGGTTAAATAATTGTCTACCATCTATCTTTTCAATAAGTCTCAGTTTTCACAGAGCGGGCTTAAATATGGGGTACACCCATATGGGTATTTCTAGGGCAACAGCGTTTTACAGAACAAGCCAATTAATGACAGGAGAATTCATGGCCTTGACCAGGTTACTAGTAAGGCCAAGGACCATTTGCTGTGTCTTCAGCTCTTCATTTGACTCAAATCCCAGCTGTAACTTTCCGCTAGGTCTGAGAGTTCTGACTTTCCTTAATCTGCCAGATAGAAGCAGAGCGACAGCAGAGGCTGTAAATACTCTGTCAGGGCATGAAGAATAACAACAATAAGGCATTCATATTAGGAGAGGAGATTCATTCATCACGGTTTGTTTACCCTCTCAACAACCCAGTAGATTTGGTGTCGCTGTCTCTGGGGAAGCAGCTGGCGTAAGGAAATCAGATTGCAGTGAAAAGAATGTGAGCTTTGCAGTCACATGGACTTCATTTCAAATCCTGGCCTAGGCCCTTCACTTCTCTGATGAGACAAGCCTGTATGGAAGCTCTGATTGGTCAGTGCCCATGCCCTGACCTTAGTTACAGAGCTTGACTGTCAACCTGTTTTTCTGGTCCTCAGTTTTTCTTCTGAAAAATGGGGGAATGATAATACCTACTTCATAGGATGATTGTGAAGAGTATATGAGACCATATATATGAAAATAACTTGTGTCTAGTGGGTGCTTATTGTGTTTACTTCTTTCCCATTATAACTGACTTTTTCTAGGTTTGGGTTTGGGCTAATATTCTGTTAAGGTTTTTGAAAACTTTCTCTTACCAAGGTTTCATGACAGAACACTGCAAAACAAAGAGAAGAAAGCCAAACTGTCTTCGTTCTCATGAGAAAAAAAATCTTTCTCAATCAGTCCTGCCTCAGGTTTGAATCCCATCCTTTTTTTCCAGACCCTTCCTTCACTGTAGCAAAGCCTTCTCACTGTCCCCTAATATCAAGACTTCCTTAATTCTATAACATAATTTTCACATGCACACACACCCAAGTTTAAGCTGAACATAGAGTCAACAACAGAGAAGGCAATGGCAACCCACGCCAGTACTCTTGCCTGGAAAATCCCATGGATGGAGGAGCCTGGTAGGCTGCCGTCCATGGGGTCGCTAAGAGTCAGGCACGGCTGAGCAACTTCACTTTCACGCATTGGAGAAGGAAATGGCAACCCACTCCAGTGTTCTTGCCTGGAGAATCCCAAGGACGGTGGAGCCTGGTGGGCTGCCATCTATGGGGTTGCACAGAGTCGGACACGACTGAAGCGACTTAGCAGCAGCAGCGGCATAGTCAACAAAAGAGAGAATACATTCCCCAGCAACACTTGCAGGTCAACATAGACCATGTGACTAAGTGACCACATGACTATGCTTTCATCAGTGGGATATCAGAGGAACTGAAGTGAGTAATTACCAGTTACTAGAACTGATTGAGCTTCTCTTTCCCCTTTCCTACTAACTGGAAGGTGGACAAGGAACTAGTGAGCCAGTTTTGACCACAGGTATGAGACAACACTCTGAGCAACAAAATAGAAGGAACCTGGGTCCCCGGACAACCTCAGGCAGCAGAGCTGTCCCAGACCATCCATCTACCTCCAGACTTTACATAAAGTAGAAACACACTTCTATAAAATAGAAACACACTTCTATCTGGTTACCAATACTGTATTGGGAGGTCTCTTTATTGTACCAATTCAATCTACTCCCTAACTAATACCTTCCCTTGTCAGAACTCATCTTTGGAACTTGTCTTGAGCAAAAATAATCTGGAGCCAAGATCAGCCATTAGGATGGATCACATTTCATAATTTGGCTGCTTATAAACCAGATCCAGCCCACAGACATGCTTTGGTTCGCTTCTACAGTATATTTTTAAATTTGTAGGTTTGTTGTCAATATTTACAAATTGAGAAATTTCACATAAAAATCTAAATGCCCAGTTTTTCTTGAGAAATCAGAAGGTTTGGCAACCCTAGGCCCATATTCTTGCTTGGCAGAATTCAGCTTTAGTTCACCATAGTCAATGTTCGTTGCATCCTTGGGTCTTGCCAGTTTGGAGTGCAATGGCCTGACTTCCAATCCCCAGAACCCATGTTCCTTTGCCTGAGGACTTTCTCTGCCCTCCCCCACTCCCCCTGGAGCCTGCTCAGCCAGAAAGGTGAGAGAATTAAAACTCTACTACCCTCAACAGCTCCTAACCAACCAATGAAAGAAACTGAGGTATAAAGACCCCAGGTTCCTAGTCCTCAGATGGGATAGCTGAAAGGCACCTTTTACACTTGCTCCCAGAGTGTGAATCCCAGCTGCCCACAGTGGTAATTCACTCCATAATATACCTTTATTGAGAGGTTGAGTTCCTTTCCATGTCCTGGTTTCCAGTTCTCTCTCAATGTTTCCTAAGGATCACCTTCCAAATAAAGTAATTGCATTAGATCTTACTCTCAGAGTTTGTTTCTGAGACTGCCTAAATCACCAGTCACCAGTTTTCCACGTGACTGTTAGCATTTATCACCATGTTGCACTGTCATTTTTCTCCTGGTAGAGAAATATTTATCTGTATTTGATCTTTATTAAAAGTGAAAAGGGGAAGGCAGCTCCAGAAAACAATGTGGTTTAGGAAAAAAAAAAAAAAAAAAAGGTGAGAGTATCTCTTTGCGGGAGTAAAGAATATTCCTGCATATTTAACGTGCAAATATAGGCCTGGTTAGCACACTGACATTATCTGCCTGACCCTCTGCTGTTCGTGCTTGTGATCCCTGGTTTACAGCACTGAAAACTCTTCTTAAAATTCAGGAGTCATTAACCCTTGACTTTGAATGAGGCTCTGAGATTAACTAGGCAGCCCTCTGGGAGCATACACTGGGAAGAGGAAGGAAGGCACAGACATTCAAATGGGAGGAAGGACCAGAGGAAATCTTGGCACTTAGGCCAGGCAAGGGAGCTCAAGATGGCATCAGGGTAGGGGGGCCTGAAGGGAGATGAGGTAAGTCATTTCCTGATCTTGTGGAAATATCTTGCCCCAGAGTGTCCACTGGTCTCCGTGTCCACACCCTCCATCAGAGCTTGGCTCTCTTTAAACCAACACAGCTTCTGGGTGTGTCTCACTTGACTTGATAGGAATCCCTGGAGGGTGCAAGCTATACCTATTCTACTTGTATCCCCAGGGCCTGACACAGGGCTTGCCATGCAGTTGCTGCCTAATAAAGGTTTGTCTTACATGTTTGTGGGCCAACTTGACCCTAGCGTGAGTGATCTGAATTGCTAGGTAAGCCAGGGGGCGCTGTGATTCAATGTTCATTTCTCAATTGGGAAGCTGAAAAGGATATTATTTTGAGCAGTACACTGCAGTGATTAAGAGTACACAAGCTGGCCCCACGCCACTAAAAGCCAGGAGCATGGACTTTTTGGAAAACTAGCCATCTCTTACCTAGTTTGCAACCAATAAGTTTAAGACTGTGTGCTTTGGAGTCAGACTACTTTGGAGTCAAATCCTGGCTCCCCCAATTACTAGCTGTTTGACCATGACATGTCACTTAACCTCTCTGTGCCTCCATAAAAAATTAAATGAGCAAATGCATGTAGAGTGCTTTGCACTGTGTTTGTACAGAGGAAATGTTTGAAACATTTCAGCTATTAGTGGCCTGAATGAGGACAACAGGATCCTAACTCAAAAGAAAGACAGTGTAGAAAATGATCCAGAGGGAGATGCCAGTCTGAGCCCCAAAACTAGACCAAGACAAACAGAGCCCATATGTTCCAGAAAAAGGTTCTGACCTTTCTTGTGTTGGCATCCAGTAAAGTGATGAACTTCAGTGATCAATGCAAAGAAATAGAGGAAAACAATAGAATGGGAGAGATTAGAGATCTCTTCAAGAAAATCAGAGATACCAAGGGAAAACTTCATGCAAAGATGGGCTCAATAAAGGACAGAAATCATATGGACCTATCAGAAGCAGAAGATATTAAGAAGAGGTGGCAAGAATACACAGAAGAACTATACAAAAAAGATCTTCAAGACCCAGATAATCATGATGGTGTGATCACTCACCTAGAGCCAGACATCCTGGAATGTGAAGTCAAGTGGGCCTTAGGATGCATCATTATGAACAAGGCTAGTGGAGGTGATGGAATCCCAGTTGAGCTATTTCAATATGCCAGCAAATTTGGAAAACTCAGCAGTGGCCACAGGACTGGAAAAGGTCAGTTTTCATTCCAATCCCAAAGAAAGGCAAAGCCAAACTACTGCACAATTGCACTCATCTCACATACTAGCAAAGTAATTCTCAAAATTCTCCAAGCCAGTCTTCAATAGTACATGAACCGTGAACTTCCAGATGTTCAAGCTGGATTTAGAAAAGCCAGAGGAACGAGAGATCAAATTGCCAACATCTGCTAGATCATCGAAAAAGCAAAAGAGTTCCAGAAAAACATCTACTTTTGCTTTATTGACTACGCCAAAGCCTTTGACTATGTGAATGAAAACAAACTGTGGAAAATTCTAAAAAGAGATGGGAATACCAGACCACCTTACCTGCCTCTTGAGAAATCTGTATGCAGGTCAAGAATCAACAATTAGAACTGGACATGGAACAACAGACTGGTTCCAAATTGGGAAAGGAGTACATCAAGGCTGTATATTGTCACCCTGTTTATTTAACTTATATTCAGAGTACATCATGTGATATGCTGGGCTGGATAACGCACAAGCTGAAATCAAGATTGCCAGGAGAAATATCAATAACCTCAGGTATGCAGATGACACCACCCTTATTGCAGAAAGCGAAGAACTAAAGAGTCTCTTGATGAAAGTGAAAGAGGAGAGTGAAAAAGTTGGCTTAAAACTCAACATTCAGAAAACTAAGATCATGGCATCTGGCCCCATCACTTCAAGGCAAATAGATGGGGAAACAGTGGAAACAGTGAGATACTTCATTTTCTTGGGCTTCAAAATCACTGTAGATGGTGACTGCAGCCATTAAATTAAAAGACGCTTGCTCCTTGGAAGAAAAGTTATGACCAACCTAGATAGCATATTAAAAATCAGAGACATTACTTTGCCAACAAAGGTCCATCTAGTCAAAGCTATGGTTTTTCCACAAGTCATGTATGGATGTGAGAGTTGTACTATAAAGAAAACTGAGCACTGAAGAATTGATGCTTTTGAACAGTGGTGTTGGAGAAGACTCTTGAGAGTCCCTTGGACTACAAGGAGATCCAACCAGTCCATCCTAAAGGAAATCAGCTGTGAATATTCATTGGAAGGAATGATGCTGAAGCTGAAGCTCCAATACTTTGGCCACCTGATGCAAAGAACTGACTCATTGGAAAAGACCCTAATGCTGGGAAAGATTGAAGGCAGGAGGAGAAGTGGACAGTGGAGGATGAGATGCTTGGATGGTATCACCAACTCAATGGACATGAGTTTGTGCAAGCTCCAGGATTTGGTGATGGACAGTGAAGCCTGGGGTGCTGCAGTCCATGGGGTCACAAAGAGTCAGACACGACTGAGCGACTAAACTGAACTGAACTGAAAGTGATGTGAACTGAAGTGAAAGTGATGAATCTGTTTTCAGAATAATGGCTTCAAATGCACAAAATAAAATACACAGAATTATAGAGAAAACCAGTTACATGGTTCTCAAGATATTAAACAAATTTATGGTGTAGCAATACTGGCACTACTTTATCAACACATTAAAAAGCAAGATCTAGCAGTGGGTCTAATTACGACTGATTTTTAAATGGAAATGAGCATAAAATGTCATTTTCAGATATCTGTGACAACTGTAGAGTGATATGAAAATATCTCTCATTTTAATGGATGACAAAGTCATAGGCACAACTAATGTTATTGTGGGGTCGGATGTCTACATTTTGAATAGAAAGAAATGCCAATTTTCACTTAGAGATTGGCAAATACAAACAATACTTCTCCCACCCGAGGTAAGAACCTTTTGCCTACGGGAAGGAGGCCCTGAGTGCCTTCAGGCAAATGAAGAGACATCCAAACTGGCCTGATCACCACTCCTTCCTTCTTTCCCTCCAACCTGTAATTACAAGATACTGGGGATCTGAGCAGGAGTGTGAATACTTGGGGAGATGGATGAGTCTCCTTTGAGTCAAGGAAAGAATACTCGGGGAGAGTAACTTAGAGACTGCAAACTCCAGGGAATGCCCTTCATGTTGTCTTCTGTGGCCCAAAGGAGAGAGGAAGGGAGGAGGGGCAGGCGAAGGGGAGGAACCCTTAGAGTCAACCCAGCTCCCTCCTCACTGCAGCCCCTCCAGGGTGAGTCAAATCCGACCAGGGCAGAGGGTGGCCATGATGCTAGCATTTTAAACTGGACCTTTCTACATCACAGAAGGGCGGATAAGTTTGTTTTCCCAGGGACATCCCTCCAACAATGGGGGTGGCAGCCAGTGGCTAAATGCCCAGCCTCCCCACCCTCCAACAACACAAAGGGACATCACAAAGGTCCATTCCGTTCCTGCAGTTCCCTGCAGGTCACCCAGTTTGTACCCTGAAGATAAGGTGCCGTTTTGGGCCCTTCTCCCTTCCTTCTCTGACCACCCCTCCCCTACTCCTGCTTCCTGGATCAATTCCCAGATCAACTACTGGCCTGGTGCCCTTCTCTCAGGACCAACTTTCAGTTCAGTTCAGTTCAGTCGCTCAGTCGTGTCCGACTCTTTGCGACCCCATGAATTGCAGCATGCCAGGCCTCCCTGTCCACCACCAACTCCCGGAGTTTACTCAAACTCTTGTCCATCGAGTCGGTGATGCCATCCAGCCATCTCATCCTCTGTCGTCCCCTTCTCTTCCTGCCCCCAATCCTCCCCAGCATAGGGTCTTTTCCAATGAGTCAACTCTTCGCATGAGGTGGCCAAAGTATTGGAGTTTCAGCTTCAGCATCAGTCCTTCCAGTGAACAACCAGGACTGATCTCCTTTAGGAAAGCTGAGTGCCGAAAAATTGATGTTTTTGAACTATGGTGTTGGAGAAGACTATTGAGAGTCCCTTGGACTGCAAGGAGATCCAACTAGTCCATCCTAAAGGAGATCAGTCCTGGGTGTTCATTGGAAGGACCAACTTTAGGAGGAGCCAAAAATAGGAGAGTGATGGTCCCCTCATCTGACTAAATCAGGCTTCCTTAGAGGGTCACCTGTAAGGCTTCAACGCTCTGGGAAGGAAACTGGGGAGTGGGGATGGAGAGGAATCATGGCAGGCAAGGAAAATCACTGGGAAATTATAAAACTAAGTAGCTTTTTAAAAGCTGAAACCTGGATGGGAATTCCTTGGAGGAGCACAAATTGAAAAATGTGCTCGTGACAGATGAGAATCCGTCAACTGACAAGAGAGGGCTTTGTGGAGAAAACGAAGCAGAGCGCGGTGTCAGGGGGACAGATTGGCCCAATTAAGGACGTGGGAGGCCCCGGGGACGGGGTGGGGAAGAGTGAGTTATGAGGCAGTGGGGAGAGATGGGTCCAGACAGGAGGTGGGCAAGTCAATGGGGTGTCCATGTGCTCCATCCCCAGTGTCAGGCAACCCTAAGGAGAGGGATGAGATGCTGAGTCTCAAAAGGGGGGGAACGGACCCTGCAGAGGCCTGTGTGCTGCCTCCGCGCTTAGGTGCATCACTTCACAGAAGGGAGCTTGGCAATTCCTAAATGTGTCCACTGTGGAACGCTGGTTATGTACTAGTCTCTAGGAAAAAGAAGATAGGGTGGGGGTCCCGTGGAGGGCCCTGCTTGGAGATTCCTTCCTCCAACAAGTGTCCATCCATTGAGTCTGTTCCGGGCATGGCGCTGGGTACCAGGACTGCAGGAGTGGATGGTACAGATGACATCCCTGCACCAGGAGCCCAGCAGTCCTTTAAGGGAAGCAAGTTTTAAATTACTCTGCCTCACACAGTGCACAGGCAGCGCTAGCCTAGCTGCTCCACATGCACTACCTCACTGAATCCACACGACAACCTGTGAAGTGAAAACTACATGTTTGTTATTTTAGGGGTGAATAGACAGGAGCACAGAAAGGGCAGGTAAAGGGCTAAGGTGACAACACAGGTGAGGCGTGACCCAAGCCCAGAAAAGAGCCTCCCGAGTCTGCGCTTTGGCCCCCCGCAGCTTAGTGCCTTTTGCGCTAAGGGGTTTGACAAGTTCCGCAGGTCAGACCCAAAGCAAATGGAGAATGAGCAGTCCTGGCTGGTGGTGTTGGCAGCATGGGGGAGCTTACCTCCTCTTCCCATGGGCGCCCCAACGCACAGTAGATGCGTGATCCTCAAGGGATGACAACCTCCTTGGTACCTGGGTCAGAGGTAGGTGAGAGGCCCCCAGCAAACTGTCTGCCCAGCGTGTCGTGGCACCGCCAGCCTGGCATCGAGACAACTGCCACCTTGCCCGAGACCAGCACTTTCCATGCACTGGGTATTAGACCCTGTGGGCACTGGACCCCAGCTTCCCGCCTCACAAGCACCTAGGCCCATGTAGTTGGCAGAGGGTGATAGAAGACCACTCCACCCCCAGGAGTAACCAGTCTCCGTCTTGAACTCCATGATCTGAGTGCCCTGGTGACATGTTTCTGGGCAGGGCAGGGGGAGCCAGTGGACACAAGGAAAGAGAAGTAGGCAGTCAAGAGCCCACCTTAAGGAGACAGTGAGAAGCGGTCTCCTGGGAGTTGAGACACACAGTGTCCAGCACAAACTCTATTGTCCTATCAATCGTCACTTGTAAAGCACGACTTCAAAGATAAAATTATTGAGAATTTCAAGATAGCAACAGCAGGGCACGAAGCCCGAGTGCAGGGCCCTGTGGCTGCCCCTGCACACAGCCACAGGCTGGTCCTGCTGGCAGTCAAGGACGGTGGGGAACGGCTGGAACGTGTTTACCACGGTTGCTCAAGTTCACTCCAGCACAGGACCCCTTTGGGGTTAACAGTCCCATGCACTCCCCTTTTGGAAACACTGTATCAACTTATCCAAAACCTAGTAATAGCCCTGAGAGTCAGGCAGGACTGGGGTTATCACCACTTTCCCAAGAGGGAGAAACTGAGGCACAGAGAGGCAAGTGTTTCACTCAGAATATGATAGAAGGTAAGAGGCAGGGCTGGCTCTCAAACCCTAACTTCCAGCGCTGGCTCTGGGTCCAGCGCTTCCCCCTGTGATGTACCAAGCTTCCCAACCCTCTCAGATGCTTTACACATCCCTTGTTTGTCACGCAGGAGAGGGCTGTAATGATGGCAGGTTGCCAGCCTGAAGCTACTGTTTATTAGGAAATCTCCAGACATGCCAGGAAATTACAGACCAGCAAATTAGTTTAGTCATTTCACTAGTTTATTTAAGGAACTCTTTGCGAGCTCTGGGGGAAAAAAAAGCTCTTTCAAGCACAAGTTGTTGGGAGGGGTGTTTTTTGGTGCCTCTAAGATGCCATGTTATCCTGGGCATCTGAAGGCCACCTTAGTGAAGAAAATGCCCTTCAGACTAAGAAGAAGCTTGAATGAAAGTTAAGAATACCACTGCTCCCTTTATAAGTGCCGCAGTCAACCTCTAAGGGGCTCCCGATGACCGCTGACTCCTGTTATTCACACCCTGGTGTAGCCCACTACCACGGTGAATAAGGCTGAATTGCACAGTCAGTAGAATATTGCAGAAATGATTCCTGCGACTTCCAAGACTAGGTCATAAAAGATATTGCAGTTTCCACCTGCCTCTGTCTTGGATTACTCATTCCGGCAGAAGCCAGAGGACAAGCCTGAGGACACTCAAGCAGGTCTGTGGAGAGGTTAATCTGACCAGGACTAAAATCTTCTAACAACTATATGAGTGGGACACCTTGGGTATGGATCCTTCAGCCCCAGTTAAGCCTTCACACAAAACTAGCCCTGTCCGATGTCTTATCTTCAGCCTCTTGAGAGACCTTGAGCTAGCTGAATCCCTGACCCACAGAAGCCATATGTTAAAATCTGATTGTATTTTAAAGATACTAAGTTTGGGTTTCATTTGTAATACATTAATAGATAACTAATACACTCTGTAAGAAAGGTAATGGGAAACCAGCTGCTATGGAGTAGAAGGGAGCTAATCTTCTTAAATAAGATCCAAACACAGTTACATCCTTCAGGCCACTGTGCTGTTTCTGCCACTGTTACTTCAAGAGAACCCCAGGGACAGGATAGTCACCAATTTTGGAGGGAGATGGGGAGGGTGGGGAAGGGAGCTTACACCAGATCACAAAGGTGGTGTGGGGTAACAGGAGACTACACACCAGAGATGAGAAGCAGCACACACTCTAGTTATGTATTCTATAGCTGTGAATGGTGACCTGAACAATACGCCTCACTGATGATCTGCATGCTGATAACTTCACATTTGCTTTTGGTCCTTTACCTAAATAATCCCGCACAATAACCCAATGACACGGTTCATTGGTCAGAACACATCCAATGTGAGGGACAAACCCAACTCAAATTGGTTTAAACCTAAATGGTGGTACTGATAGGCTCATTAACTGAGAAGTGCCAGGGGTCTGTGGGCTTCAGGAACTGTTGCATCCAGAATCTCAAAGTTTTTTCCCTCTCTAATTCTTTCTTCCTTCTCTCCCCTCTCCCACTCATCTCCCTGATTTCTTTTTCCAAGAAAATTGGACACCAGTAGGTCAAGTCCATAGTCTTAAAGTTCACAATCTAAAACCAAGAAAGACCCTTTTCTCTAACAGCCCTGTATCAGATCCCATAGAGGTACTCTCCTGCCTGCGTCCCTTAGGCCAGGTCGGGAGATGGAGCACAATAACTGGCTGGGCCTGGACTATGTGCCTGGCAGGTAGGTGGGGCCAAGTGATCGTCAGTCCCACCAGAACCACATGCAGTGGTAATTTCCAAATCGGAAAGGGGATGACAGGCAGACAAAAACAAGACATTTATTACTATTATTGTCCTCATGTTACAAATAAGGAACAAACTCAGAGAAGCTACAAACCTGCCTGGGATCTCATAGGTGATAAACAGCAAAGCCAGATCTATATGAGTCCAGCTCTGAAGGATTTTTTTATCCATAATCAGTGATGATCCTTCCACCTTTCTTACTCGTAGGATCCCTCTGACAGACACAGGATGTCCGCAGGGAGGGTTATATCCCTTTCAGAAGCCAGAATAATTACCTGACCCCTATCCAGCCTTTGTAACCAATGCTGAATCCAACCCAGTCTGCTTCTTCCCAGCCTACCCAGTTAACCCAAGGCTAGAAAGCATTTCCCCAAGGACTTCCCATCCCGCCTTTGATGGCATTAACAGTCAGTCACACACACACACACCTGCCTTTCCCCACCCAGTGAAACTCCTCAGTGGCGCCATGTTGTTGGAGTAAAGACTCAGACTCTTACCTCAGGTACGAGTCCTGAACATCTGACCCCTGCCAACCCCTGCCTTGTTTTTTCTGCTCTGTCCCAGCCACAGTGGTCTGTGAAAGTGCCTTGCTTCCTCTCACCTGAGGACCTTTGCATGTTGTGTTCCCTCTGCTTAGAGTGCTCATTTCTCTTCCCTCTGATTTAGAAAACCCATCCTTCAAGTCAGCTCCTCAAGGAAGCCTCCACATACCACATAGTTGGGATCAATTCCTCTGAATTTCCTCATGGAAATTCAGAGCTTGCACTGATGTTATGAGAATAAATTTGTGAATAAATGTGTGAATTATGGTGAAAATCTGTCTCTCCCATAGACTACAAGCTCATCAGAGCAGAGATCATGTCCATGTCTATATTCACTATGTCTAGCACTTAGCCCAGGGCCTGGGCCAGAGTAGACCCTCAAAGAACATTTATTGAATAAATAGAAGGAAGTGGGGAAAGAAGAAAGGAAGGGGGTGGAGAGAGAGAGGGAGGGAGAGGCTTTCTGTGCCTCTTATTAAGGCTCCATGGAGTAAATCACAAGCATTTCAAAGATGTTGATTAAACTCTTAAACTAGGATGAACATGAAGAAAATGAAACTATTACAAGCATTAGAGGATTTATTGGCTGAGCCTGGCTGCTTTTCAGTATTATTCCCTTCGTTCTCATTTCTTGAGAACCATGGGCTGAAAGTCCTGCAGTTGGGGTGGGGGGAGGGGGAGGCGTGGGGAGGGGCGTGGGGAGGAGGAGCCAAGAAAAGGGAAGCAGAAACAAGAAACGGTAGAGAAACAAGGGAAAGATGGATAGGTGGAAAGGGTAAATAAAGGAAGGGAAGGAGGGAAGTTGAGAGGAGAAAGAGAAATAGAGATGAGGACAGAAGAGAAGAGGAGGGAGGACAGTGGAGAGAGGGGGAGGAGGGAGAGTGAGGTGTGGGGAGGAAGGAAGGGAGGAATGAGAGAGAGGAAGAGAGAGAGAGGAAGGGGAGAAAAGGAGGCAGGAGGAGGAGGCCTAAATGAAGAGGGACAGGAGATGATGCAGGACAATTCTGGCAAGCCCAGCATGGAAACCCATGAGCCCCATCATACCCAGAAGAAATCCTGCTCTGAGTCCCTGCCAGTGACAGGCCATCAGATTGCAGTGGGGATGGAGGTGGAGAGAATATGTCCCTCCTTTCCTTGGCCATGGGTGACCCACGGATCCCCTCATCACCTCGTCGGCTTTTGGACCTCTGTTTTCCCCTCAGATTGTGTCGATGGGATGAAGGGATGTTTATTGCTAACACAGCAAAATGTAGTCCAGTATCTGGGAGTCTCCCTGGCATGATTAATTCATGTTCTGAACGAATGAACAAGACCTTGCACTGCTGAAGGGGTTGCTGTACACACAGGGGTGTGGGGCCAGAGGCTGGGGATCTGGAATCCGGCACCGGCTGTTGGCAAATCACGGGAGGCACAGACACTGCGCCCTGAAGGGGACCCTGCAGTGTGCCAACTCCCGACTTGGGTTCTGGGAGCGTTTCCTCTTAAAAATCATGTGTGTCCATTGCCTCTAGGGGTGAGAAGTGGTCTCCAGCACAGAATCATGCATCTCAGGTATTTTAAGCAAGGACAGGTTTACAAAAAGGTAATACAAGTGGAAACAATGAATGGGATGACTGCAAAAAGGAGGGGGAAATCCCTAAGGCAGAAGCAGCTTGGTGAGTGAAGTTTCTCCACCAACCCCACCCCTAGGCCCCCATGTCTTGGCAGTTTACTCCTGTTGGGACCACTCATTCATCACTGGAACTCACACAGCTCTGACAGGCAAAAATGGGAAATTTATTGGCTTGTGTAACTGAAAAATCCAGGGATTGAGTCGCTTCAGGCATGGCTGGATCCAGGAGTTCAAGAATTGCCATCAAGGCTGTTTTCTCTGTCTCTGGATCTATTTTTCCTCTGTGCTGGCAGGCTGCCTCCATGTGGAGCTATCCCCACTTAAAGAATGCTTCTCTTTCCCAACAGTTTCCCCAAAATCTCAGGCCTGAGTTTTACTGGCCAGGCTTGGAACATGTGCCACCCCTGGAACCAGGAATTAGGGATCAGTCCCACCCAAATCAAGATGCTATTAACTAAATGATAATGAATGGCTGTTGTGCAGACAAAAATAACAGATGTGACCACAGAGCTGTGTTGATAGCTACAAGATGACAGCATCTTTCCCCAAGAATTTAAATACAAATGCTGGTTGCTAGGGAGGAATGCTGAGGACAGAGCACACATTGGTACTTTTCTGGGAGAGAGCTAGGCAGAAAAGATCCTTCCTAATAGGTCTCTGGAGAGTTTACTTGGCAAGTAAACTCATTTACTTGGAGACAAATCCTGGTGTCTCCAGAATTACCAGACCTGCAAGGAGGCACGTAACGACCTCCCTAGGATGCTATTCAATCATTCATTCATTCATTCATCCATCTATCCACTCATTTATTCACCTATTCATCACTCTCTTACCTCCTCCTTACCCCTCAACTCTCTGCCATCTGGCTTCTTTCTATATCTCTCAGGGGAGCTTGTCCTTGTGAGAGTTGTCAATGACGTCTTTTGTTCAATCCTGTGGACAATGTCCCTTCTTTCATTCCTTGCTGTCCCAGATGATTGGGTGCCGTTGCCTGCCTCCCTCTTGAAACCTGCCTGCCCTCTCCATGGCTCTGGCTCCGTGGTGCTCATCCTCCCTTGATGAGCACATGTTCACCTGTGGTTTCCGTTTCCCTCTCTCTTCTTGTCTCTTGTCCAGGTGCACAGACCAGACCACTCTGTTGAGTTTTGGTTTTTTGAATCTAAGTATCTTCTAGAACCTCCACTCGGACATCCCCATGGCATCTCAGACTCAACATGACCAAAAATAAACTTCTCACAGCTCTATCCCAAGACTTCTCCTTCCCTAGGGTTACCTAAGAGCCTGGTTCCACCATCCACCCACTTGCTTAAACTAGAGACCAAGTCTTGACTCAGTGTCTCTGTCTCTCACCCCTACATCCTTTCAGTTCTTGGAAATACCCAGCCACTTCTCATCATCCCACATCCTTCTGTGGCTCTGACTCCCACCATTTCACATCAACATTCTGCCAACAATGTCCCAACTGGCCTCCTACCTCATACCACTCCAATCTATCATCTACTCTGCAGTCAGAGCCTTCTAATCACATATCAGATTATGTTGCTTAATAATTGGCTTCTCGCTGCTCTTAGGAATAGGTCAAATTCCTTGAGGTGGCCATTACAACCCAGCCTCTGCTTACTCCTCCAGCTTCCCTTACTTTTTGTCACTCTTTTCTCAAAATCTACGTGCCTGTCACACTGACTTGCTTGCCTCCAACTTTGTATAGGCTGGTCCCTCTGCCTGGATCACCCTTCCTTCTGCCTCTTCATTTAACTTTCTTCTTGGTCATCCTCCAAGTCTCCTCTTATATCTATTACTCCCTCCAGGACAACTTCTCTGACCATCTAAGACTAAGCTAACTACCTTTTCCATGTGCCTCCAAATGTGAATGAATAAATGAATCAATCAATCAACTAACACTCCAGGGAAGATATTGGTGGTGTTTAAGTTCTTGATGAAAAGGAAAGGTCATAAGAGGAGAAGGGAAATCTATACGTATATTTTTAGCCAATAAAAACTTTTTTTTTGACACTTATTTTCCAAACAGCTGCAACTGTGCTGGACATGGATATACCACTGAACAAGACAGATAACTACCTTATCCTTTGATGTGATGTGAAAGTCGTTGAGTCATGTCCGACTCTTTGGGACCCCATGGACTATACAGTCCATGGAATTCTCCAGGCCAGAGTACTGGAGTGGGTAGCCCTATTCCTTCTCCAGCGGGTCTTCCCAATCCAGGAATCAAACTGGGGTCTCATGCATTGCCGGCAGATTCTTTACCAACTGAGCTATCAGGGAAGCCCACCTTATCCTTTAGGAAATGATAATTGAGCAGACAATATATATACAAAATAAATAATTTGGCAATGTTTACTGTGTACTAGACCCAACACAAGGGAGAGTCCCTTGGACTGCAAGGAGATCAAAACAGTCCATCCTAAAGGAAATCAGTCTTGAACATTCATTGGAAGGATTGAGGCCGAAACAAACTCCAATACTTTGGCTACCTGATGCGAAGAACTGACTCATTGGAAAAGACCCTGATGCTGGGAAAGATTGAAGGTGGGAGGAGAAGGGGATGACAGAGGAGGAGATGGTGGGATGTCATCACTGACTTGATGGACATGAGTTTGAGCACACTCTGGGAGTGAAGCCTGGTGTGCTGCAGTGCTTGGGGTCTCAAAGAGTCAGACACAACTGAGCAACTGAACTGAACTGAGCCCCGACCCTCTTGCAGAGAGTGTATTGTCCATAGATGGCTGTACCAATATACATCCCATTTGATATGCCCTCTAACAATGTGATACTCCACCATTGAGTTGTGGAGTCTGTGTTCCTGCCTCCCAAAACCAAGTGGACTTTGTAACTGCTTTGACCAACAGAGTGTTGTAGAAGTGACACTATGTGACTTTCAGGTCCATAAAGGGTCACATAATTTCCACCGATTTCTCTCCCACCCCTCTCTCTCTTTCTCTTTCTCTCCATCTTCCTCTCTCAACTCTTCCCTCTGGAACCCAGTTCACCATGTTTGTAAGGAAACCCAGACCACAGCAGAGGCCACATGTAGATGTTCCAGTCAACGACTCTAGCTAGTGTCTCTGACGACAGGCAGCATCAACCTGTACTTGTGCAAATAAACAAGATTTCAAATGAACCCAGCCTTTGGCCCTTCCAGCAGAGTCCCTAGACACCCAGAGACAAAATGAAGCCATCCTCATTGTTCTCCATCATATTCTCAATACACAGACTCTGTGAGCATAATAAGTGGTTGTTTTACGCCACTAGGTTTTGGAGCAATTTTTTCTGCAGCCATGGTAACCATATTACCTCTCCAGGCTTACTCTCAGAAAAGAACACTGGACTTGAAAGAGGGTGAAACATACTGCCATCTCTGTCTTTTAACAACCGTGGATACTCATGGGCTCTGTGAACTTGGGCATGTCATTTTCCATCTCCGGGTTCTTAGTCTTCCTGTGTATAAAATAAGGGGATGGGGCTGGATGATTTTTGAGACCCCAGGACGTCTGAAAATTCTTCCAAGGGAGACTCATTCAAGGTATCAGTTCAGTTCAGTCACTCAGTTGTGTCCAACTCTGCGACCCCATGAATTGCAGCACACCAGGCCTCCCTGTCCATCACCAACTCCCGGAGTTTATTCAAACTCATGTCCATCGAGTCGGTGATGCCATTCAGCCATTTCATCCTCTGTCGTCCCCTTCTCCTCCTGCCCCCAGTCACTCCCAGCATCAGGGTCTCTTCCAGTGAGTCAACTCTTCGCATGAGGTGGCCAAAGTATTGGAGTTTCAACTTCAGCATCAGGTATAACCCAATCTAAATCACGTCAATTGATGTGGCAAGAGGTGAACTTTTGATTTGAAATTGCTGATTATTTTTAAAAATCTTTCTAGGAGATGAACTCAACTAAAGCCTTTAGAAAAACAAAGGGATTCCTCTAATGCATAATTCATGAAGGGAAAGTGGGCTTAACCCAGCAGGTCATTTGAAGTAAAAGTGCCATAAAAATAAAATATGTTTCCCTCCCCTTCTGCCTCCCCATCTCTTACACTAGCTAATGGAGGGGGAAGAGTGAATTAAACTGGAGTTCAGGTCAAAGGTTTAGTTGATTCATTCCAGAATGGTCATCCCCTCCAGCCGCTGCTCCAGTAACAACAGACACTGCAGATGTTCAGGCTGGTTTTGTCCTCACCCCAGGGCCCCGCTACTGAGTGCTAAGGCCCCACCTCCTTCCCTGGGGAGATGACCTCACCTTCTAATGGCTTGCAGAATTAGGAAGCACAGAAGCCTGGTGAGAAGACACCCTGTCTACTTCAAAAGCTTTGGGGAAATTCCCCAAGGGGCCAACCTGTTTGACAGAGGCGGAGGGAAAAAAAGTAGACAGCCCGTAATTAGTATAATAACCTGTTCGGATTCCACCTGCCTGTGATTTCCTCCGCTTGTTCATCCATTCATGTATTCATTCACTCAGGCAACAAATATTTACAGAGCAGCTGTGATGTTCGAGCCCTGGTGATACGACAGGTCCCCCAGAAGGAGCTAACGATTTGTGTGCAAGCGATTGATTAAAGAAGTGCTCCCAGGGGCATCGGTGGGGAGCAGGGGGAGGTGGAGCAGAACAGAGAAGAAGACGCAAGCAAGCCCAAGCCTCAGCTGGATCCTGAAGGGAGCTCTGGAGTAGAAAGTACACCTTGGCATTTGTCCCAATTCAAAGCAAAGGAGTTGGGCTTTCACACTTCTGTACCAGTCATTGGTAAGGGCTGCCCAGTAGGAGTGTAAATCCCAGGTACCCTTGTGCTCTGGACTTGCAAAGTGGCTCCAACAGTCCTTTGTTGAAATGAAACAGCAGAGAAGCCAGGGGCAGATGTTTTTCCATTCTGCCAACCCCATTACATCAGTACTATCTCACCTCATGGTTGCAAAATGGCTGCAACAGCTCCAAACATCCCATCCTCTCAAATGATATCCAAACGCAAGAAGGGAGCCAGTTCTCCCTACAGATCTTATCAGGGAGAAAAATTACTCCCAGAAGCCTCCAGCACATTTTGCATCATGTCCTATTTGCCAGAAGTGGGCCAGTGCACACTTTTAAACCAATCATCCCCAAAAGGTGACAGGATTACCATGAATATTTTCCTGGATTGAGGAGGGGTCATTTCTTGAGCATCTTGCCAACCTACTTTGATACCCGATGATGGATTTTTTTTTTTTTTTTACCAGGAAGAAGAGGAAATGGCTTTTGGAGGGACAATGGTCTGTGTGTGCCACAATGGCCAATCAGAGAGCACCATGCTCTCTGTGGTGCAGTGACTGGTTCAGGCATGGGCACATCTTAAACCAATCAGAGGTAATTCTGAGCATTTTGCTGTAGTAATCAGGAAGAGACACTTACTTGTTCCTGAAAGCATCTTAGGCATGAGTTGTGGCAGTCACTTGGTATCATGAGAAACCTGAAAACAAAGCCAACGTAAGGAAGAAAATGAAGTGGAACCAAGAATGGTAGAGAGATCAAATCTCTTTGATAACTTACTAGAAATCCCTGAATCCAGGATTGTTCAAAGCCAATTCCAAACTTGAGTGGAAAGGAAGTCCCTTTTTGCCTAATCCAGCTTGGGTTGGGATTTCTGTTCCTGGCAACCAAAAGGTTTCCAAGTGATACAAATGGTGAACAAGGCAGACCCAGTCTCTGCCCTTATGAAATTCACAGTCAAATGGGAGAGGCAGGTGCTAAACAAAGAATTGACAATTGTAATCTGGGTCCAGTGCAGAAGACTGGCAGACCACATAAGACAGACAAGTCACACTGGTCTGTGGTCTGAGAAGCCTCTGTCTCAGAGGAGGTGTGGTGCAAGCTGAGACAGGCGGGAAGATGGCTGTGTTTTCCAACGTTTGACTCCCGTGTGACATCTGTACTTCACAGACACTGCAGCCTGTCACTTGGGGAAGCCCACGGACTCCGTCCTTCTCTGACACACCTCTCACTCCTTCATCCATTCTCCCAACACTCCAATTTGCTCAAAAGCAGCCAAGAATGACCAGTTTTTGTTGTTCCTGCACTCCTTTAAAAGCTTTGCACTCTGGAGAAAGACTGTGATGCCTTTCACGGTCAAGTGTGTTTTCTTTTTCATTCCTTCATTCCCTGTATAAATCAGAACGATTAAGTCAGGTCTCAAGGTAACAGAGGGATATAAAGAACTCCCAGCCAAGTGCAGGTCATTGTTGTAGCTGAGAGTGGCTGGAAGTGGGGAAGTGCTCCAGGAAATGTGTAACTTACACTTTCCCAGACAGAAAAAGCACTCATTGCTCTCCACTAGTCTGGCCTAGAAATGTGTGTTCTCTGGCATCATTCACTGACTCAGAGAGAGAACTCTAGGTTCAAACATCCTGGTGTCACTACCTTTTCTAGCTACACGGTCTCACTGATTCGCCACTGCAAGATGGGAAGACTTGTATTCAAGGGCCATTGTGTCCACTGCTTGAGGCTGTCTAATCTGCTCCTCTTGGATCTAACTTCACCACTAGGCCCTTCATCCTGGTTCCCAAATGGAAGAGCTGGGGCAGGTCCTTGGTGCTTCACCACCCACCATGTAACATATATGAGTCACCCTGGAAGCCCAACTCATTTCATGTGATGTGAAGGTGACCCCTAGAGTTGTGCCACTCAGTTTGGAGTTGACACTTGGACACAGCAACTCTTCTCAGCTTTGCAATCATCACTTGAGCCTGTGAGCATCTTAACTCACCAGGACTACCTTGGAAGGAGCACCAGCTTAGTCTTTAAAGGTATAAGTCAGGAAACAGTCTGAGAGCATGTGGGCAACCTTGGCCTCTGCTGCCCACCCTCGCTGACTTTCCACATGGTGTTCCAAGGTTGTTGCAGGGTCCCCAGAGGAAGGCGTCCTTGTGGGGGCTCTGCATTCCACATAGACAGCTCCCCCATATTCCAACTTCAGAGAAAATAGCTAAGATCCTGAAAGTTTCAGAAGAGGGCTCTGAATAAGAATGTGTTTGAAAGAAGGGAACGCAGGAAGTGGGACTGACAATTAGGCTAGTGGGTTGTCAAGACACGTCTGCTTTTCCCGTCTGATGACTCGCCTACAGCCAAGAATCTCTGATAGACATTTTTGTTCTAATGACTTCAAGGAGACAAAGTCATTTCACGACTGACGTGGAGTCAATGGATCAGCTGTTTCTTAATCCAAAACAATGCAAGTGGCTCTAAGATAAAAGATTCCTTAGATATGCCCAGGGATCCCCTGGGAGCTTGTTAAAAATCCAGACTCCTGAGCCCCACTCCCCAGGAGAGTGGCTGCGAGTTTGGGCTCGGAGCCAAGACCAGGAGGCCTGGAGGCCCCTCCACCACCCAGCAGCTCTCTCACTCCACACCAGCCAGCTTCTCTGTGCCTCGGCTTTCTCACCAGGGCAGTGGGTGTGGTCATGTACATACCCTAGGGTTTATGAGGCTAAAGTGAGTTAGGAAGTGAAAAAAGCACTTAGAATAGTGGCCAGCACATAATACACGTTCAGTAAATGTGAGTTGCTGTTATCAGGGTACAGCCTAGGAAGCTGCCGTTTAACAAGCAACCCTGGGCGATTCAGCTGCAGAAGATCCCTGGGCCCCGCTTTGAGGACTTCAGCTCCACAGGTACACAGATGAGTCTCCACCACGTGCAGTCAACTCCTTTCCTTTTGTTAAAAAGCAAGGAGTAAGCTTCTTTGGGTCTACCAGGCCATCTTTTTGTCTGAAGAGGCAGCAGCTATTTTGCCCTCAGATGGAAACTGCTTGTTATTCCAATTAGACATGTAAGATATGCTAATTATCCTTCAAAATCAGAAAGATGGAAAGAAAAAAAAAAACTATAAAGAATCCCAGGACCCAGAGAAAAGTGAAAGTGAGAGTCACTTAGTCGTGTCCTACTTTTTAAGACCCCATGGATTATACAGTCTATGGAATTCTCCAGGCCAGAATACTGGAGTGGGTAGCCGTTCCTTTCTCCAGGGGATCTTCCCAGCCTAGGGATTGAACCCAGGTTTCCCGCATTGCAGGCAGATTCTTTACCAGCCTAGCCACCAAGGAAGCCCAAGAATACTAGAGTGGGTAGCCTATCCATTTTCCAGTGGATCTTCCTGACCCCGGAATCTAACTGGGGTCTCCTGCATTGCAGGAGGATTCTTCACCAGCTGAGCTACAATCCCAGAGCACAGAGAAACCAACTAATAATGTGTTGTTTCTATGTCCCCCCACATACAAGCACAGAAAAAAAAATTTTTTTTCTTTAACCATGATCATTCTTTTGCCTTTAATAATGTGATGGGAACATCTTGCTATGTGAGTAAGCATAGTCACGTAACATTCATTTCAATGCTGCTCAGTATTCCTAAGTACGGACATAATACAGACTTAGCCAAATCCTAACTGTCAGACATTTAGATTATTTCCTTTCTGGCTGGACAGATGATCAACCACACAGGGATATTTGAGTCGCAGGTAGCCAAGCACTTTTCCTTTAGTAACAGTGAACAGGTCTAGGTTTCGATCAATGTCGGCCTCACCTGCGATGCTAAAACTCTCAAGTCAAACCTGGTTCCACTGCCAATCAGCTCTGTGACTTTGGGCAGCCAGTGAACCTTGATGAGTCTTGGTGTCCTGGCTATCAAGTGGGAACAGTGATGGTGGCCTCTCAGGGGCTCGCCCTGCGCAGTCTCTGAGGGTACACATGTGAGGTCTTAGCAGGGCACCAGGCACCAGCTAAGTCTTGGTCACTTACCAGGCACTTACCAAATACTTAATGGAACGAAATATCACTAAATAGCTTTTATACTTTAGTCAAAACTCCTTAGGGTAAGTTTCTAAGAACAGAAGGGCTACACTTTTTAAAGACTTAATTGATACTATCAAATTGCCTCCAGAAACAACACATCACCCACAAAACATAAGAATCCTGGTTTCTCGCCAACCCTCCAAACACAGCTGGGTGTGTGCTGGGTTACTGTGCCTTCCTTTTGTGTGGGGAGGGAGAGCCGAGAACCTGCATAGCAGATTCTCAAGGCTGCAGAGGTGAGGCCTCCAGAGTCACATCTCTCTAAGGAAGAGTAAGACAGTTGGTGTCCCTGAGGGCAAAGAGGCATTTCTCACTGTGACTAAGTCACATTAGACTTGCCTGGACCTTGGAGTCACGACTGCCAAAGTGTATCAGTGAAACATTTAGGCATCTCTATCCTAGAACCTGGCCCTCAACCTGGCATGTCTCTAGTGGGCAAGGGAAAGGTCTGGAACCAGCACCACCCCTTCACAGTGAGGCCTGGGGACCAGCACAGACGCTTCTCTGGGTATCCCAGCTACCCAGAACCCAGGCCTCCCTCCAAGGCCCTTCTCCTCTCCCAGCTGTGACCAGCTGGGGCTATTTCCAGCCGCCAATAGCTAATTCCAGGATTACACTTTGTAAGTTGATGAAATGTAATATCCAGAATGTAAAAGTTGTAGACTTGCTCCCAGCAGCCAAGCCTGGGGCGTTTCTCCAGGGATTGAAGATCTCGTTTAGACCACAGTAGAGCATGGCCTGCACCACTAAACCCTTTCATGACCCATGGTCCTGTGACACCAAGGGAAAATGCAGGCCCAGAAGTATCAACTTTATCACAACATTTTTTTGGCTCCTGAGGAATTGAAAAATCTGCTCTAAGTCACGTTCTCAAAAATGTGTGGAAAAAGGACAGGGCAGGGTAGTGGGCAGGGGGCTGGGGGCTGGGGGGGGTGGAGTTTCTTCCGGGTGCTTTGACATTCTCTCTCCAAAGTTTCACACTCAGAGTGCATTTAGGAAGGGGGTTTTGAGGATCATAGAAAGAAAAGAAGCATGTTTAAAACAGGGAGCTATTTCTCATCTTCTGTGGTGAATTGACACCTATCACAAAATAACATCAATCCATGGAAAGGCCTTTGTTAGGGCTGTTTTGTTTTTTTAATTTCCTTCTCACCTGAAGAATGATGACATTTTCCCCAGATTTTTTTTTTAATTAGACATTCAGAGAAATCTAAGCCTAAGAAAAATTATTAGTAACAGAAATAACAAGAAGAATCATAGCCATCATTTATGAAGCACCTCATGTGTTTAAAGGTTTTCACTATAATGCTCACATCCACTAAATCTCAGTATAACGATAGCTCTGAAGATGAAGGCTGTATTATCCATTGTTTTATAGATAAGGAAACCAAGCTGAAAGAGGCAAAACAATTTGATCAAGGTTGGCTAACGTATTATTAAATCATCATCAGAAAAATATACATATTATAAGTAACCAGGGGGATGGATTTCATGAAGTGAACACTTCCATGTAACCAGAATTTAGATAAAAAAGCAGAACATCATTACTAGCCCCCCAGGACCCCCCTCTTTGTCCTCCCGCCTACTAATCCCCAAGGACAACCTATACTCTGATTTATACCATAAACTAATTGTGCTCATTCTAAAATGCACAGAAATGGAATTGTGCAGTCAATAGTCATTCTTGTCCAAAATTTCCTACGTCCTGGCAGTGAGGTTCACCCACATTGCCCTGTGTGGTACTAGTCTGTTCATCCTCATTCCAGGGTAATAATCCACGGTGTGGATTTCCAAACTGACAAGCTTTTGGGTTATTGCCTGCTGGTGGCTCTTACAAATGGTGAGGTCATGGCCATTCTTGAAGGTGTCTTCTGGTGCACGGAGGTTTACTTTGTCAGCATGTACTTCAGAGTGAAAGGTTTAACTCTGGTAGAGTATGCTTTCCTAAGTGTTTGGACTCATCCACATACCCACCGTAACCCACCTACCCACATACCCACCTACCCATGGCGTAGAAGGGTTCCAGTTGCTTTATTGCCTCATTCGATTTGGGATTGAAGGACTTCCCTGGTGGTCCAGTGATTAAGACTCCATGCTTCCAATACAGGGGTATGGGTTCAATGATCCCACATGCTGGGTGGTGTAGCCAAAAATACAAATAAATAAATACACATTAAAGATTTGGGATTGCCTCTCACTTTTGTTCTAGCCATTATGATGGTCAGATAAATTTTGGTTGGAGGAATTGAGCATCAGACCCACAAATTTCTAGAACAATGTCTAGCCTGGTGCCTGGCAGCACTTGTCATGCTTACAAGATACTGATTAAATGAATGGCCCCAGTGCTCAGTGTTTTTCCTACAGTATTCTACTTGTTGCCACCACCTCACTCCCAGACTCCCACATATCAAGCTCCCAACTTCTCCTCTGAAACCACATGGTTTCATATATCAGGCAAAAATGATGTTACACCTTTGGTCTCTCAGATTTAGAGTCAGCAGTAAAAGGAAGCCAAGGCAAGCTGTGAGTTGATCCAGGAGCCTCGGCTATAGGAAGTAGGCACAGCCATGGGGTGGTAAGGTCCCGGGCTTCAGACCAAGACAAATGTCCCAGGTGGCTACCCGGAACCAGATGGTGACTAGAGACTGTACCTCTCAGAGAAAAGTTGATGGAGCAAAGGGCGGGAGGAAAACAAGAAGATGGCTGTGCCAACAACCCCATGTATGTGCACTAACACATCATACAGCAGAGAAGAGTGGCCGCAGGATGATGAAGAGTCTCTTAATTCCCTTGCAAACTACATGGCTTCATTAGGGCAACTCTTTCAGAGGAAATCAAATAAACAACTGTTCCAATTTTAAATGCTCTCCTGAGAAGAGGATTAAGTATGATTAAGACAATTCTATTCATTGGGAAAAGCAGGCAGCTGCTCAGGACCTGTTTCCCTCAAAAAATACAGGGTCTGAGAGAGCTTTCTTCCTTTTGCACCTTCTTTGTTATCTTGCCAGTCAAGTCTGTGAAAGGACTCATACTAGTAATAGCATTTTGGAGTACTTACTATGTTCTAGGCACTGCCCTGAGCACTTTGCCAGAGTCACTTCGTTTAATCTTCACTAAGATTCTGCCAGATAGGGACAACCATATCCATTTGAAGTAAGGGATAGAAGCTTGCAGAGGTAATAAAGATCAAATAGCTGGTTAGCAAGTGGTCAAGGAGGGCCTCGAACCCTGGTGCTCCAGTGATATACTGCATGTAGTAAATCACCCCAACATTTGACAGCTTAAAACAACAACCAACCATTCCTTGTGATGTTGACTGGGGTCACCTGGTGGTATTCAGCTTGCGAAGGGGCTCATCAGGAGGGCTCTTATGCGACTGGTGCCTTGGCCAGGAGGCTGGGCTGCTCAGCTGTGACTCACCTGGAGGGAACAGGTATGATCTCTCCACAGCTGTTTTGTGGTAACTACCACCCAGCTGGCTTGTGGTAACTGCACTTTGACAAGGCAGCTCAGGGCTCGCAGAGTTCTAAGGAAGTCAATGGAAGCTGCCTGAGGCTTGGGAGAGCATGACTCCAGGGCAATCAGAGAGCCCAGCCAGACCCAGCAGAGGGGACACAGACTTGATCCCTAGAGGAGTGCCAAAGAATCTGCAGCCACCTGGCGTCACCACATTTTGTCTCTGTTGGATTCCAGAGCCCTCAGCCATAACCATGAACTTACACTGCCATACTGGTTATTGTTGACTTTCTCCTCTGTGCCAGGCAATTGACACATTTACATATTCTGGTTTAGTCATAAAAGATTGGCAAAGTTGGGGGTAAGAAGGAGGAGGAGGAGAAGGAGAAGAAGGAAGAGGAGGGGGAGAAGGGGAAGAAGAAGTGGAAGGGGAGGAGGAGGAAGGGGAAAGGAAGAAGGGGGAGAGGTGGTGGAGGAAGAGGGAGAGGGGGGAAGGGAGAAAGGAAGATGGGGGACAGGAGAGGAAAGGGGAGGGGAAGAGAGGAAACCTAGTTCAGTTCAGTTCAGTTCAGTCGCTCAGTCATGTCCGACTCTTTGTGACCCCATGGACTGAAGCACGCCAGGCCTCCCACCCAGTTCATCACCAACTCCCAACTCACTGGTAACTCCCAGTTACCCAAACTCATGTCCATTGAGTCGGTGATGCCATCCAACAATCTCATCCTCTGTCATACCCTTCTCCTCCTGCCTTCAATCTTTCCCAGCAGCAGGGTCTTTTGAAATGAGTCAGCTTTTCGCATCAGGTGGCCAAAGTACTGGAGTTTCAGCTTCAACATCAGTCCTTCCAATGAACACTCAGGGCTGATCTCCTTTACGATGGACTGGTTGGATCTCCTTGCAGTTCAAGGGACTCTCAAGAATCTTCTCCAACGTCACAGTTCAAAAGCATCAATTCTTTGGCGCTCAGCTTTCTTTATAGTCCAAATCTCACATCCATACATGACCACTGGAAAAACCATAGCCTTGACTAGACGGACCTTTGTTGACAAAGTAATGTCTCTGCTTTTCAATATGCTGTCTAGGTTGGTCATAACTTTCCTTCCAAGGAGTAAGTGTCTTTTAATTTCATGGCTGCAATCATCATCTGCAGTGGTTTTTGAGCCCCCCAAAATAAAGTCTCTCACTGTTTCCACTGTTTCCCCATCTATTTGCCATGAAGTGATGGGACCAGATGCCATGGTCTAGTTTTTTGAATGTTGAGCTTTAAGCCAACTTTTTCACTCTCCTCTTTCACTTTTATCAAGAGACTCTTTAGTTCTTCTTTGCTTTCTGCCATAAGGGTGGTGTCATCTGCATATCTGAGGTTATTGATATTTCTCCTAGCAATCTTGATTCTAGCTTGTGCTTCATCCAGTCCAGCATTTCTCATGATGTACTCTGCATATAAGTTACATAAGCAGGGTGACAATATACAGCCTCGACGTACTCGTTTTCCTATTTGGAACGAGTCTGTTGGTCCATGTCCAGTTCTAACTGTTGCTTCCTGACCTGCATACAGGTTTCTCAAGAGGCAGGTCAGGTGGTCTGGTATTCCCGTCTCTTTCAGAATTTTCCACAGTTTATTGTGATCCACACAGGCAAAGGCTTTAGCATAGTCAATAAAGCAGAAAGAGATGTTTTTCTGGAACTCTTGCTTTTTCGATGATCCAACGGATGTTGGCAATTTGATCTCTGGTCCTTCTGGCTTTTCTAAAACCAGCTTGAACATCTGGAAGTTAACGGTTCACATAGTGCTGAAGCCTGGCTTGGAGAATTTTGAGCATTATTTTACCAACATGTGAGATGAGTGCAATTGTGAGGTAGTTTGAGCATTCTTTAGCATTCATTGCCTTTCTTTGGGATTGGAATGAAAACTGACCTTTTCCAGTCCTGTGGCCACTGCTGGGTTTTCCAAATTTGCTGGCATATTGAGTGCAGCACTTTCACAGCATCATCTTCTAGGATTTGAAATAGCTCAACTGGAATTCCATCACTTCCACTAGCTTTGTTCGTACTGATGCTTCCTAAGGCCCACTTGACTTCACATTCCAGGATGTCTCTGGCTCTGGGTGAGTGATCACACCGTTGTGATTATCTGGTGTGATATCTGGTGTGAAGATCTTTTTTGTACAGTTCTTCTGTGTATTCTTGCCACCTCTTCTTAATACCATCTGCTTCTCTAGATCCATACCATTTCTGTCCTTTATTGAGCCCATCTTTGCATGAAATGTTCCCTTGGTATCTCTAATTTAGGAACTCAACATTTCTCTCATTTTACATATGAAACTGCCATTCGTAGAAGTATAGTGTCTTGTCAAATGTCACATGGCTAGTGAGTCAGTATTCCTTCCATCCTTCACACTTCCTTCCTTGTCGATGAGCCCTTTGCCCTGGCCAGTCTGCAGTCATACTTCTGCCAATTCCCAAATATCACCCTACATGTAAGAATTAAGGGTATCCTTTGATCCTTCACCCCTGTTTAAAGAAGACCCAGTTTCCAGAACAGGTTCTCTCAAGAGTTTCCTTCCCTGAGCAGCAGCTCTGGTTTGTTCAAAGGGAGAAGAGTGATTACAGGGATCAGCTCTGATGGCAGAGAAGATTTTCCTCCATCTCTCCCCCTTTCAGACTCAATTTCCTCAAAAATGCTCTGTGGAGATGGATATTGAAATGACACATGCCATTCAGGGACCAAAAAATATATAGTTATCCCAGAGGATTGACAATGTAGGAGCAGTTTTGAGGATGTACATGGAGCACCCAGAAAACCACCAATGAAACCAAAGAACTTTCTGCACAAGACTTCTCGTCCTTCATGCCCTGACATAACACAGGAGCTGCTGCCTTTCCTGCACTGGTTATTGCTGTGATGTGTCAGTGTGGCAAACAGAATGCAGGCAAGGAAGGCTTAATTATAAAAAGGAATCTTTTCAAGACACTTTAATTCCCTCATTTTTTTTTTCCTGACAAGAACTCACACACAGACACAAAAATGTGAACCTACTTTAATCTGGGGCTCTTGAAATTACTGCCAATGTGATATCTTAATAGCTGTTGGTCCAATCTCAGAATTTCAAAATTTTCTGGCTAAGATTTTCTGTTGTTGGAGGCAACGGAGCAAAGAGGTTGAAAGTGTGGATTCTAGAGACAGCCTTCTGCCTCTGAGTTCCACTCCATCCCTCAGCACCCAGGGGGTCTTGGGCAACACATGCCCAAGCCCCAGTTGCCTCATATCTGAAATGAAGAGACCAACAGAGCCTGCCTCCCAGCCTTGCTGTGAGGTTAAAGGAAGAAAATATGAAAAGAATGTAACAGTCCCTGGCACTTAAATACTAAGTGTTCATGTGTTTTAAATGTCAACTATGTTAATATCATTATATTTAAGTAGCCCAAAGAGTTCATATATCTTAAGTATCACATATAACACATGGATATATGTGTGAATTGGTATAAAATGACCAAGTATACATGTCTCTGTCAGTCACTCAAAAACATGTAAATTATTATAAAAGTAATTTGCTTATTGTGGGAAATGTTTGGACTATATAGAAGTAGAAAGAAAAAATAATCACCACGTATTATCTAAATTTGTTGTTGTTAATTTGCTAAATCGTGTCCAACTTTTTATGATCCCATGGACTGTAACACTGTTTAATGACATGTGACTATATTTATGATATATAACTTGCTCTATTCACTAGTCATATATCAGAAGTATGGGCATGCCATTAAACATTCCTAGATATTTAATATGAATTAAATAGCTATATAATCTTCCATCTGAATACATCATAATTCATTTAACTGATCCCCAACTATTGGACATTTAGGTTGCTTCCAACATTTTTACAATATTAAAAACAACATTGAAATGAACAGTCAAAAATAAACTACTGTGCACTTCCAAGTTCTATTCCCTAAGGATAAATTCCTAAAAATAGAATTTCCAGGTCAAAAGTTCTGTGCAATTTTTAATATTATATATAGGACCATAGCACCCTCCAGGAAGGGTGTATCACTCCCTCAAGGGGTGTATGAGTATTTCTTTTTCCTGTATTTACCACCCTGAGCATTCCTTATTCAATTCTTTCAACTTTTTTTTTTTTTTTTTTAATTGCACTCCCACTATTTTCCAGCATTGTTGGGAATGTCTAGAACACAGACTCATTTCAGTCTGGCAGCTTTATCTCTCAACTTTACTTTCAGAGAAATAGGACTGTCTGATATGTACAACAGGGCAAGGCAGAGCTTCTGTCTCTACGGGTCTCTAAAACAGGAATGTGCCAGTCCTAGTGTCCCCTTCTTGCTGCTCTTGGGTCCTCTTCTGATCTAAACCTTCTGCATAACGTGTGTCAAGAGCTTATAACTCAAGGAAGAGGGTTTCAATGCAAACACCAACTCTAGTGGATTATACCTGGATCTCTGATTGAGAAGGATTCTGAGGCTATATTTGAGTTCATTTGAAAGAGGACTGTGATTGATTAGTGATGTCTGCCACCGAGATAGGAATGGGAAATAGTGGTCTGTATACTTAGATTCTGTTACTTACTCAATTCCAGGTTTCGGCTGTCCTTAGGACCTTATGGATTCATGTGCCATTTTCCTATATTTCTGACTTCTTTTTCTCCTTTCTTGTTCCTTATATTCTCCCCTAATTTGCTTTGCTTTCTCCTTCTTTTGTTTGGTACTTCACACATATTTCTCATCTCTGTAAATTTTGTCTCCTATAGACCACACCCCCATTGTGTTAAGCTTGCAGAGAGCTCACTGTTGCACTTTCTTGCACGCCCTTGATCTTCCCCAGCCTCTCTACTCCTACAGATCATCCACTCAGTTTCTCACATGTTACCAGAAGCTGTCAATGGCAAACAGTATTCCATCAATTTATTCTTGCTAGACTGCCCACAGGAGGGCTGTTTCCATCAGGAAGCCCCATTGTTCAGTCAGAAGATGCCTGATGCTCTGATAGAGTCACCAAGAATCCACCCCCACAGGAAACAAAGCACATCATTTATGACGCCTTGTTCATGTTACAGCATCCGCTGACTGCTTCACGAGCTCCTGGAGACTGGTAAAATGTCATCTGGAGAACAGTTCATTGCTGGCCCAGTCCTGTGGACAGGCCTCATGGGGTCAACTGTCTTTGGGTTTAGTATTACATTTCCCATAAACAGCCTCCCTTTACTGAGCTCTGACCATGGACCAGACATCGTGCGAAGGGTTTACATGCATTATCTCAAGGAATCTTCCTGCTCATCTGGAAGCTGATATCATCATTGCCCCATTCTATAGATAAGAAAACTGAGGCTTGGTGAGTCTTAAGTAACTTGCCCCAAGTCACTCTGCTAAGGAGCTGAGGAGCCTCCAACTGGTCTGTGCAGCTCCACATCATACATGAGTCAATATAATACACTGCTCTTTGTGAGGGGACCAAGGTGTCCCACTTACCCATCCTGCCCCACTGAAGAACTCAGAAATAAAGAAGACAGAATTGCCATCTTGGAGTTAAACCATACAACCAGCATACAATGGATTAGATCAGCAAACTGCAAGGTGGTTTTAAAGAGATAGTCTGTCTTCCAGGTTTGTAAGAATAAAGATATTAGTAAATTTAAACAAAATAATTGTGTCCCTTTGAAGGAAGCTTGACTACTATCAGTAGACACTTTCAAAAAGGGGACTGAGGACTTGCCTGGTGGTATAGCGGAAAAGAATCTGCCTGCCAATGCTGGGGACACAGGTTCAATCTCTGGCCGAGGAGGAGTCCACATGCCACAGAGCAGCTAAAACCCCTTGCACCCTAACTACTCAAGCCTGTGTGCCTAGAGCCTGTGCTCCACAACAAGGGAAGCCACTGCAATGAGAAGTCTGTGCACTGCAATGAAGAGAAGCCCCCACTCACCGCAACTAGAGAAAGTCTATGCAAAAACAAAGACCCAGCACAGCCAAAAAATAAATAATTTTTTAAAAATCCAAAAGGGGGGGACTGAAAGGATGGTCACCAAGCACCACCCAGGAGAGAAGTGAGTACCCCAAGTCTGCTCTGTAAGGCTATGCGTTCATTAAACTATCATGTACAGAGCACCTGCCCCGTGCCAGCCATGGTCTCGGCACTCATGGAGCCTACACTCTACTCAGAAGTTCACTTACCAAGAACTAATGAAGTCTGAGCATCAGGGCCTCACCTGCCGTGGGCCCCTTCCAAGAGCCCCAATTGTGTTCATGGGTCATGTGGTTTTATAAAATTTGCCAGAGTAATATCCTTCAGTGGCCATCAGTTAAGGCCATTGCCTCCACTTTTATTTTCTCACTGTATTTAAAATAAATATTCACTTCTGTGCTGACTTAATTTGGTTCCCCTGGAAGCAGCCCTTGGGACAAGAATGGGAATACGGTTGGTTTATCTGGGAGGCGTATTGGCAGGCATGTGGGGAAATGAGACCAGGAAAGGCAGTCAGCCAACAAAGGCTGCATTATCAAGCCAGCTCCCACTGTGGGTGTCTGGAACGTAATCCCATGGGGGCCTTTGGGGAACAGAATGTTTTAAAATACGGGTTTTATTATTATTTAGCTGAGACAAGGCCAGCAGATCAGGAGGCGACTGCCATTGAAAAGATAGCTTCTTACTCACAGTTCCCAAGAGGAGGGGACTCAGTACATTGGGAGCCACATGGAGAAGCACCAGGAGGCAGAGGGATGGGGTGCCATGAAGAGACTTTATTGAGGTTTCTTACGCCGGAATGGTTGAAGCAGGTTAAGTACATTTGTGACTGGCTAACTTGACTAATTTCCACGGGTTCTGGGTACAGGGATACTCTTCGTTGGCTGACACCTGGCCCTGGGGTAGTTAGGGAAAGGGATGATGACTTGAAGCATGAGAGCCTGACACACGAAGAAGGTGCTTGGATAGGTTGGTTTGAATGTGAAGGATACATGGACGGTGCATATTTGCTATCTCTAAGACTTGGCTAACCCTGCTGCTGCTGCTAAGTCGCTTCAGTCGTGTCTGACTCTGTGCGACCCCATAGATGGAAGCCCATCAGGATGTGGGTATTCTCCCACAGTGGGTCAGCAAGGCCTCAGAGGTCAAAACAACAGCAGTACAGAAAATAAAGACATGGTTGACACCCAGGATAGAACATACACCTCACTGACATCCCACCAGAGGGACGAGGCAGTCACTGGCCGAGGGCTTCTGAGTGTTGTGGTAGGAGTTATTTCCGCCAGCACTGTTGGTGGGCAAAGGCCCTTGGAGAAATCTGGGGGTCCTCACACTGAATGCCAGAGCCTGTGGGACATGAGTGGGGCAGCAACAGCTCTGCTCCCTGAATTCTACATTCACAGTTGTATATTCCTTTTTTTCTACTACATTTATTGGAAGTTGACATCTTCAAGGTAGCAATGTCTATTTGTAAGTAAAATAAATCATGCCATTGCTACTTAATATTATTTTTCTGCCTACAATAGTAATAGTAATTTTATCTCAATTTCCTTAGGGGAAAGGATAGTTAGGGAGTTTGGGATTGACATGTACACACTGCTATATTTAAAATGGATAACTAACAAGGACCTACTGTATAGCACAGGGAACTCTACTCAATGTTATGGGGCAGCCTGGATGAGAGGGGAGTTTGGGGGAGAATGGATACATGTATGTGATATGTATGTGTATATATGTATATATTCTTTTTTATCAAGAAGGCTTCCAACATTGCACAAGCATCAGGCTATAAAACTGGGTCTGTCCCTATCGGGAGATAATCAATATCTGATCATTATGAACTGAATTGTGGCCCCTCCTAAAATCATATATTGAAGTCCTAACCCCAAGCACCAAATATGACTATATTTGGAGAGAGGGTCTTTAAAGAGGTCATCAAATTAAAATGAGGTTCTTAGGGTGGGTCCTAATCCAATATGGGTGGTACAGTTGTAAGAAGGGGAGATTAGGACAGAGCTTCACTGAAGAGTGAAACATAGGGAGAAGACAGCCATCTGCAAGCCAAGCAGAGGCCTCAGAAGACACCAACTCTGCTGACACCCTGACCTTGGTATTTTAGCCTCCAAAATTGAGGAAATAAATTTCTGTTGTTTAAGCTACCCAGGGTGTGATACTTGGTTACAGCAGCCCTAGCAAACTAGTACACTGAGGAAGTTCTGACAGGTTGGTACCTTTCCACACTGGGGTCCAAGAACCTCCCGGGCTGGGTCCAGCCTCCCTTTGCAGCTGTGGCGTCATCTAATTCTTCAAAGAGCAGGCCTCCAGCTGGATGGGGCTGTGGCACTCCAGAGGGTTCCTGTTGCTTCTAGAAAGGGCAGTCATCCTTCACTCCAACTGACCGTTCCCAGATCCAGATCTTCTGGTTTCCCAGGAGAAGCCAGAAATCTGCATTATGAAAACTCCCTATTTTTACGAGTTGGTAATAAATTCAAACATTTTTTAAAGAAATACTCTTCAGGCCAAACAAAACAACACTAAGGAAGATTAGACTAGTGTACACGGTTTGCAACCTCCAGCTGTATTTCTTCCTCGCAGGGAGCTACGAGGTACTCATCTGCTGGATATTTCCATTTCTTGTTGTCAGTGAATCACTTGGTGTTGACTTGGGAGCCAGATCAACCTGAGTTAAAAATCCCAGCTCCACCACTTACTCCTGCTGGAGCTCACGCAAGTCACTTTACCTCTCATGCCTCAGTTTCCTCATTTGGAAAGTGAATGTCATGAGGACAGATGCGCTGTGAAGGTCAGAGGCAAGGCTTCAAAGGGCTGAGGGTACAGCAGGCATCCAGGAAATAACAGCACTTTACATCCCACCTCATCCATTTGCTGATGTCAGCCTCCCAGCATCGCTGCAACAGGCAGTGTCTGAGCCCATGTGGGGCCTGTGATAACTGAATCACAAGGTAAATATCTCCTGGTCATGACCTTGTCAGGCTGCTGTCCTCTCCAGGGGATGGTCTGACCTTGAGACACTCTCCAATGTCTGCACAATGGAATGAATCACTGTTAGTTTGGCCTTAGAAGGTCCCCAACACTGAGATTCAAAAGTTGGAGCTTCTTCCCTGATCAAAATCAGTCTTTAAACACACACTTGCTTCCTGGGCCCCTGATCATGATGTCAAATGATCCCAGGAGGAGGTCAGCTCCAAAGGCATGCCAGGTTCTGCTGTTGGACTCACTGCATCACACACGTTCGTTTTAAATTCCCAACCAGCCACATAAAGACAGGAAGAGACTGCCAAATATCGATCCTGGGAAATGAGACATAAATCAAGCTAATTCTGTCCACCCGGGCCCCGTTCCCACAGGCAGGCTAGAAAAGCAGGCAGAGCCAGCATCTTCCTTTTTCTTTTTTTGTATTTTTCATAAATTAAACCTGACGCTCAGTCCATGGATCAAGCTGTGAACACAGGCAATAGTGCAGTTACGATGGGCCAAGTTTTCTATGGATCTGGGGAATATTCTTGTGAGCGTTTGTTTGCTAGAAAGGAGACAGCATAGCTAGGTTGTGGAAACAAGTGCCTCAATCCTAGCTTGATTATTTCCTTGTTGTGTGAGGACTTTGAGCAAACCTTTCTCAGTCTCAGTTTTCTTATCTGTGAAATGGGTAAACAGTAATACCTATCTCATTGAAAAAGTAAGAGGAATAAACAAGATAATATTAAATACTTAGTCTAGGGTTGCCCCTAGTTGCTAAAACAATAGTGTGCAGCTCTTTATATGAACATGTATTTTCTAGACTATATGATTTTCATGGCAGGTTCTCTGTCTGGTTTATCTCATAGAACTCAGCAGATGTAGAACAAGTTTTTAATTATTTGTACCAATACATGCGTTGACATGGATGGGCCTTGAAAACATTAGGCTAAGTGAAAGAAACTAATCACAAGAAGACACATATGACTTGATACTACATAAATGAAATGCCCAGAATAGGCAAATCTTTGAAGACAGAAAGTAGACCAGTGAATTCCCAGGGCTGAGAGATTTAGGGGGAAATGGAGAATGACTGATAATGGGTATGATGTGTCTTTTCACGGTAAAATTGATTACGGTGATGGTCTCACAACCATGAATGCACTAAAAACCACTGAATTGTACACATTAAATGGGTGAACTGTATACAATGTGAGTTATTTTTAAATAAAGCTGCTAAAAATTATGTTAAATGAACGAATGGTTTAATAATTGGATGATTCCATGTATGAATGAGTTTCCTCGTTTCCTTGGCTATTTCTTGCTTCTTTGGCTGTTACCAATACACTTTGGTATTTATCTGTAATTCAGCTCACTTACTGGACGTCTAGTCAGTGCCAAATATGGTATTAGGGGCTGAGGATTCAAAGACAGAGGAGACATAGGATCCACCTTCTCAAAGACACATACTTGAGAAAGGGAAACAGATTGTAAATGCAGCTGCAATAGATAACACTGACATATCACTTACTATGAGCCAGGCACTAAATATAAGTACAAATATATGTTCTTTCATTGAATCTTCATAGCAACCCTTGAGGAACGTACCAGCATTGTTTGTAGTCTTTAGATTGGAAGACAGACGCACAGAGGGTCAGTAAGTTGCCTAAGGTTGCCCAGCCAGGAAGTGGTTAGGTGGGACTCGCAGCCCAGAACACTTGGCTCTGTGCCCATGGCCTTGTGCCCTGGGCTCCACTGCCCGCTCAGGGCCACACTGCTCCAACGGCAAGGGTCCCAATCATGGCAGTGATACGAGAGCCAAGGGCACAGTCTCCTCCCCACGTTGGGCTTGGGCTCCCAACCTGTAAAATCTGTCTTTATGCTCTTTCCCTGCCCCTCTCCTCTCACCACCTGGCCAGCCTCTGGCCCTGATCACACTCTGGAGATCACAGGAAAGGACCCCTAGTCCTATCTCTGGCCTCAGGTATTGCCTCGACAACTGTCTGCTTCTCTTCCTTTCCTGCAGCAGAGCAGAAACACCACACCACTTGTTATGGACTGAACAGTGGCCCTCCCAAACCCATCTGTTGATTTCCTACCCCCAGTGCGACTGCATTTGGAGATAGGCCTTTATGGAGGTGATTCCCGTTCAATGAGGTAATAAGGATGGAGCACTCATCTAATAGGACTGGTGCCCTTACAAGAGGAGGAAAAGACACCACGAGTATGGTGCATAGAGAAAAGGCCATGTGAGGACACAGCGAGAAGGTGGCCATCTACAAGCCGGGAAGACAGGCCTCACCAGAGCATTACTGATGGCGCCTTGATCTTGAACTTCTGGTGTCCAGAACTGTGAGAAATGTCTGTTGTTCAAGCCACTCTATCTGTGGCATTTGTTACAACAGCCCAAGTAAACTAATATACTGCTCTGCACCTGCTCCTCTCAGAGAGGAGGGAGGCCTGACTGGGAGGGACGGTAACAAAGGACGGAAGGTCTGAAGTGCTGTGGCCCTTCTTGGACATCTCATCTGGCTGTGGATACTGGGATGGATCTCATCAAACCACTGTTGTGCGGCAACCTGCTCATACCCTCCCAAGAGCTGACACTAAAATTTTTAGGAATTTTCCAAGCTGGTTATTAAACAGTCATAATAAAAAATTAAATTATATGAACTTCTAGCAAATAACTTATATTAAAAATAAAGGTCATAAGTACTCAAACCACCTCTTCCTAAGCATTTCACTACATTTTACTATTATGTGTGTTTCTGAGGTTATTTATATCTCCTGTATCTGTAGAGTGGGTACACCATATAAGGGTGTACAACCACACAACTCTTCCCAAATCCAGTTTCACTGACATCACCTGGGTAGCTTAAAATAGGGAGGTAGGAGTCTTTACACCACAGATGTTGGCCAACTGCACATCAGACCATCATCTATTGTTTTGTTGATTATCTAGATTTAAGAGGGTACTGGAAAAATGTCAGTAATTAGATGCATCATATATACAGTTGTTACACTGTGAGTAGCACAAAAATCAAGGAACTATTCTTCAAGTATTCAAACATTTTTATCCATTTCAACAAAGAAGTCACTCATGCCACTGATGAATGCATAATATCCTGACATATGTCTTTGTTGTTTCACTGTCATTTTCCTCTTTAACATAAACAAAAATATCAACCAATATTCATACCAGAACTACAACCATTTGTCAGTTGCAACTGTTGGTTGGATACTGATAGGAGAGTTGGGCAAAAATCAACAAAAACATTTTGTGAAAATCAGTTGACTTTGTGGAGCATATAATAGGGTAATCTATCTTTTATTATTTTCTATTAAATACTACACATCAGTAATATTAATAAACTGTATAATAAGCACGTAGTACAAATGCAAATATGTATATACATATTTATATATACATAGGATGTATACACACACACACACGTATACACACATGTGTAATTTTTTTTGGAGAAGAATTCAGTAAGTATTAAACATTCACCAGAGTACTACTGCATCAAATCTTCCCCATGTGAGAAGGTTGGGGTCATGGAGCAGAGCACCTGTTCCAGAAAACACACTGAGGTCTCCTGACCACCCACCCCACCTTGTTTGCTGCTTCCACCTAACCACAGCCCACTCATCTCATCGGGTTAAAGAATGATAACCCAGTAAGATGGGAAAAGACTCTGAGATTCCATCATTTATGTTTGTTTCTGAAATGCTTTCCATGCCATACAAATAGTAAGCCATAAATCCTAAGAGGTGCATAATTTCATTATTTTTATGATAATTAAAATAACACTGAGTCTAGGTTAGTGATTAACTCTTTCTCCACTTTCCTCAGCCTCCCATTGGGGTAATTTGTTTCTGAACTCACTGAACAAGCACAGGCAGGGATTGTGTTTTTCCTCTGGGTATTTTGGTTATTTTTAATGATTATTTTCATACTCCTTGAGGGTCATATTCCTCAATATGGACTGTACTTGGGAAAGTGTGAAGGAATGAATGTCAGACAAACCTTGGATCAACAATGGTTCCAAAATGGGACTGAGACACCATTAAGGAGATGAAAAGACAGGACACATACTAGGGAGTGGAGGCAGATCATATTATATTGTGTAAATGTGTGCACAATGTGTAAATATACAAATGCATAAAGTATCACTTAATCTCAGTAATAGTAAGACAAACAATCCAATTAAAAATGAGCAAAATATATGAATAAATACTTCACCAAAGAGGATATATTACTGGCCAATAAGCACATGAAAAATGATCAATATCACTAGATGTTTGGGAAATGAAAAGTTAAGCCTCGAGGAAGAAGGGGTGGCACCCACTTCAAAGATGAAAGTTAAAAAGACTGACCACACTAAAGGTTGGAGAGAATGTGAGACAGTTGGAACTCTCGTATGATGCAGGTGGGAATGCAAAATGGTACAAACGCTTTGAAAAGGAGTTTGAACATTTCTTCTAAAGTTAAACACAGAATGGTTATACAATGCAGCAAGTTCACTCCTAGGCATCTACCCAGGAGAAATAACAACAGATATACATACAAAACTTGTACATGAATGTTCACAGTGTCTTTATCTCTTAACAGACACAACCCAGAAACAATGCAAATGTCTACCAACAGGCAAATTGATAAAGAAATTATGTTCTACTCATATAATAGGACACCTCCCAGTAATGAAAAAGGAATGAACTGTTGATACACAGAGCAACATGGAAGAACCTCCAATTATTATGCTGAGCCAAAGAGTTGGGCATAAATGAGTACTTGCTATACATTGCCATTATGTAAGATGTTCTAGAAAAGGCAAAAGTATAAGGACAGAAAACAAATTAGGGATTATCAGAGGCTGAAGGATATTGTCTGCAAAGTAGCACAAGGGAATTGCTGGGGGTGACAGAGAGGTTCCATGTCTCACTTGGGTGATAGTTATATGTATCCACTTGTCAATAATACATTGGATGTGGATACACTGGAAATTCATACCTCACCAAAATTCATTTTCAAAGTAGCTTTAAAAGTTTAACCTTTGGCAATCTATTCTACTTTTTTGGAGCTTAGTTTCCTCATCTGTAAAATGGTGATAATAGAAGTTGCAATGTTATGAGGATTAAAGGAGAGAATACTGCAAACACTGAGAATATGCATGTGAACAATAAGCTTGGGGTGCTTTCCCTGTTGGTTTTCATTAAACTAAAAAGGCCGTATAATGGGTATTCATTCACTCACCCATCCATGAAACAAGTATTTCTTAAGCATCTACTATATTCCAGGCATTGTTCATAGCACATGAAACACGAGCAAACAACAAAGATTCTTGTCTTTTCAAGATTTAAATTCTATTTGGGGAAGACATAATAAATAACAAAGACAATACAAATAAATTATATATGTTATATATAGTATTATATAGATATGTGAGAAGATGACAAGCACTATGGAAAAAAAAAAGAAAGAAAACAGAGTAAGTTGACAGATAAGAGCATTCAGGGCTCACAGTTTGTGATTTTAAGTAAAATAGCCACAAGGGGTTTTAGTGAATAGATGTTTGACCAAAAACTTGAAGAATGCATACTGATGAGAAGAAGGAAAGAACTCAGGCAGGAAGCAGGTGAGGGATGAATTATAGTTTCCCAATTTGATAATCTATCAAGTTGCCTAAAGCTGAGTCTTAATTCTACCACGTGGGGTTGGGGATGGTCATGCTCTTTCTGCCATATCAGGTGGAATGATTTTGCTGGAGTAAAAGCACCGAGAGAATGACAATTGAAGTGAAGAATGTTTGAGATTCACAAGAAGGCACATTGGCACGCCAAAATCGAAACACCTACGCTGAAAAGTCACCTCAGCCACCTATTAGCCATGTGACCTCTGGGAGGTCACTCAACCTCTCAGAGACTTAGTTTCCTACCTGAGGAAAGGTGACAAGGGTCCCCAAGAGTGCTTTGAGGGTTAAAGAAGCTAACAGAGTAACGTTCTAGGATAATTCCAGGTGCCCTTCTTGGCTGAGACCCACTTGGATTAGTGTGGCTGCCCCTACCTGCAGGGCCCTCACTTTGCCCACCACGGGCTCCAGCACAGCAACTGTTCTGCTCTCTGTAGTCCCACCACTGCTTCCGTGACTCACCAATTAGCACGTGCAATTTCAGCACTTCTCCAACGAGATGATGTTAAATTCATAGTCAATAATTTATGGAAATGGATGCTGGTATTTTCCCCTCTCCCTCTTTTTTAAAAAAAGCACTTTAAAGAGATGGTCCAATCTTCTGACACTTGACATAGTCGATGAGCAATCTGCCTGGTGCCTGCATGGTGCCACTTCTGCCAGAGCTGGGCCTCCTGGGGAGACCCAGGAGAAAATTGAGCTTTCTCAAACATTTTCATTGTAAGTGGAGCTCATTAGTTTAGATCCCATTACAATAAATTATTAGCCACTGCTTTCAATCTTAACAAAATGGACACTACCATGATTAGAGTCTATGTTTATACAAAGACCCTATAATAAACCACACTTGATGATAACAACAGCAGATTGGTCCTCAACCAAACTGGCTATTTGTCCCAAGATGGAAGGCCCCACATTTGATGAGTAAAGTAGAAACCTGGTTTTCTTATGCTCAGAACATTAATAATGGTCCACTGGCAAATTTGATCATGGCATTTGTCAGCTTAAAACCTTCCACAGTTTCTCATCATGCTTAGGAGAAAGTTCTGTCAAAAAATCTTATTAAGAAGATAAAACCGATCTCTTTATTCCCCCAGTTATCCTGAGATATAATTGACATATAACATTACATGACTTTAAGGTGTATAACATAATAATTTGATATGTGTATATATTATGAAATGAGCACCACAGTTAAGTCTAGTTAACATATGTCACTTCACATAGCTGCAATTTTTTTTCTTGTGATGAGATGTTTAAGATCTACTATCAGCGACTTTCAAACATACAACAGTATTTGTCAACTATAGTCACCATGCCGTACATTACCTCTCTAAAACTTATTTATTTTATAACTGGAAGTTTGTATCTTTTGATCCCTACACTCATTTTGCCCACTCCCCACACACCATCTCTAGCAACCACCAATCTCTTTCCTGTTCTTTTGTACTTTGTTTTTTTTTTAGGTTCCACAAACAGATGAGATCATATGGTGTTTGTCTTTTCTATATCTGACTTATTTTACTTAGCATAATACCCTCAAGGTTCATCCATACTCTCACAAAAGGCGGTATTTCCTCCTCCTTTATGATTGAATTATTGTTTAGTCACTAAGTCATATCTGACTCATTGTGACCCCATGGACTATAGCCCACCAGGTTCCTCTGTCCATGGGATTTCCCCAGGCAAGAATAACTGGAATGGGTTGCCATTTCCTCCTCCAGGGGATCTTCCCACCCCAGGGATAGAACTCAGATCTCCTGCATTGGCAGGTGGATTCTTTACCACTGAGCCACCAGGAAAGCCCCTTATGACTGAGTACTATTCTATTTATGTAGTCTATATGTACACCATGCTTCCTTTAACCTTTCATTCGTCATAGATACTGGGTGGTTTCTATGTCTTGGTTGCTGTGAATAATGCTTCAGTGACTATGGGGATGCAGATATATCTTTGAGATAGTGATTTCTGAAAACCCAACTCTTATTGATATAGAATAAAAACATGTTGGATGTTTATTTAACTCATTAATGAGAGAACAAGTGGTATGATAGAGCTAAAAGCATTTGATGACATGGGTTTAAACTGTCCCTCAGAAAAGATGTAAGGAAGTTAACTGTTATTTACTGTCTTCTTTTTGGCCACACTGCATGACTTGTGGGATCCTAGTTCCCCAATCAGGGATCAAACCCAGGCCCACAACAGTGAAAGCATGGGGTTCTAACCACTGGACTGCCAGGGAATTCCCTACTTGTTCATTTTTTAAGTTAGAAACAAAACTGACTAAGTCCTTCAGGACGATAAAGTGATAACCTTAGGGGCCATCTTCTCTACCAGACAGAAAGCACTTGCTTCTCTGCAGAAGGACAGCTCTCTACCAATGTACATATAACTTCATAGAGATCAGGCCCAAACAGTAAAGAGCAAAATCAAACAAAGGTACAATCTCATAGAGAATTAAGTCATTGTTTGAGTGAGTTTGGTAATTATGCTGTAGTCTGACATCAAAAGAATCTATAGTCCCTTTTAGCTCTCTTTCCAAGTTTTGGATCATTCTTTGTAGGAGTTCTAAGTTTTATACATGGCCGACAACATCAGCTACTTCCCCAGCTCCAGCCCCATTCAATACTGCTGCCCTTCTAAGATCGGCTCCTCCTTCCCCTCTCTGGGCTCTATGGCAGCTTCCTTTGTCTGGAGGACAACCCTCCCGCTTCCCTTCTCCTATGCTCACATTATCAGCTGAAGTCATGGCCTCAAGGGAATGTTCCTAACCCCCTGGACTAGGTCACACCCACTATGAACACCTAAGGCAGCCTTCTGTTGGCCTCCACCTGGTACCTCTACAACTCTGGTTAGCTACCTTGTTGTACAGTTTCATTGTTGAAAGTCTGGCTCCTTGACTGGAATACAGCCCCCTTCAGAGCAATAGTGGGTCTGTTTCACTCATCACCTGGAACAAGGCAAGTGCAGGAGGGTGGTCTCTCTCCATAGGATCACGAGTCTCCACACCCAGGGGTCTTGTTGTGCCCAGTTCTGTCCAAAAGCCAGGCTGACCCCTCCATGGTTCAGGAAGCTCGTGTGAAGAGAATTCACTGGTCAGGAAGACAGACATAGATCCTGCAGCTCCTCCCCGACTCTCCCTGGCGGTAACTGCCTTTACCCTTCCATCCCCATTTTGCTTGGCTCATGGAAAGTTTTCAAACAGATTTCAGTTAGTTGTCAACATTCAAGGTTTAGGATCCAGAATGTCCGGTTCCTCTTGGAAAATCATTAGGCCCAAGAGGCCACACTTGGCAGGAGCTGAGGAGCAGCAATTTCCTGCAGTCTCTTTGCTGACTGAGCTGAATCACCAACTGCCGCCAATCTTGGTGTGGGCACCCAGCCCATGTCACACGTGTCTCCCTGGTATGAGCGCATTTGAGTTTTCAAGCCTCGTGCAGAAGTCTCCAAGAACCAATGAGGTCATCAGAAAGAAACACATCACGCTGGCTCCCCATCAATATATCCTGCCCACCTCACTCTCGAACTCTGTGATGTCCCCTCTACTTTCAGAAATCATCAGGAAGGAATCTCGACACATTCAGAAAAACTAAATCATCTGAGAAATTTGAATAGTTGCCGATGAATCCTCCACCGTATCTCTCAGTTCCTCTTCCTCTTGGGAGGAAAACCTCCCAAGAATGTCTGCTTAACTGTAGTAGAGGAAAGCTTTTCTTTCCTAATAATCTGCTTCGCCTTGTTTTATTAGCAAATGAGAAACTGAAACCCACTCACGTTTCTTTTTGAGCTTTGATTACCAGGAAACTCTGTTAAATTCTGAGCTTGCTTCCTGCTACATTCTTTGGTTTCTTTTTTCTGGCAACTTGGACACTTTGCTCACTCTGCCCTACATCCTCACTTTCCTTTTGGATAATTATTCCTCCTGCCCAGACCTCCCCCACTCTTACTCAGAAGCAACCAGGATGTCAAATGTGTTCCTGACCCACTTTGGCCAAAGATGATGGCTCCAGGAATGGACTCCTGGCTCAAGCCAGCCCCTGAGTCCTTAGATGAGGCATGCTGGAACTGAGAGATACATTATCCTTGAGATGCTGGATTGTGGAAGTCAAGTTTATATAATAGAGGAGCTGTTGGCTCCCTGTGGACTGGGGTAGAGAGAGCACAGAGAAGACCCAACATAGAGGTGAAGAACCTCCAGCTCTATGCAAACCCAGCTTTATTTTTTCCTGTAGTTTCTCTGACACACTCCCACAGTCTTTAAGAAATCCCACCTTTTGTTAAAACTTTCTTGAGTTGGGTTTCTAAATGTTTTAAAACGGTAAAGGAGACTATGCCATTTCTCTGCTTCAAGGGCCCAAAGTTCAATAGTTGAACACTTTATTATACTGGATAAGACCTTGCAGGATCTGGCCTCATCCAACCAATACAAACTGCTCTCCTTCCCTCATTTGGTTCCAGCCAAAACAGTCTTCTTATTATTCTTCAAACTCTTCAAGCTCCCACATACCTCAGGGCCTTTGTACATGCTGCTCCCTCTGTATGGAGAGTTTTTGTCCCAGAGTGTCAGGTAGCTGGTTCTTTCTTGTCCTGTCACCTTCTCAGAGAGGCCTTTCCTGATCACGCAATGTATATTTGCCCTCCACTCCACAGGCCCTTTCTCTCTATCCTGTTTACTTACTTCACGTCTCTGTCACTCTGAAATAATCTTATTTATTTGCTTGTTTTCTTGGACTTCATACAAGTAATACTCAAATGTGAGCTCCATGAGGTCACTGCTGCAAACCCATGGTGAGCGCACCGCCTGGTACCTGGGAAGAGCTCAGCAGACAGTCGTTGGATGCATAAATGTTCCTTGCAGCCCAAAGAGCCTTCCTTAATACAAGATATGGCAATCCTCTCTTCTTACCCCTTTCCTTATGTGGTTCTTGAATTCCTCAGTCTTCATTTTACTGATCTTTGTGTATCTTCACTTTTCTGGTCTTTGTGTATCTTCATTGGAGGACTTCTCAGAGCCCTTCTGGAGTGGACAGAAAAATATAAGAGAATTTACTTACTTGTGCCAGGTATGTTTCCAAGCAAATATTAATTCATTTAATCCTTCCAACAATGATATGAGGACTGTAGCATTATTACCACCCCATCTTACCACCCTATCTCAGAACAGACTGAGACACCGGAGATGGAGTCACTTGCCTAAGGAAACCAGCCTGTCAGGGGCAGAGCCAGGATTCTGCCCAAGGAGTTTGGGTTTGAGCCCACATCTGTGAGCTCTTGGCCAGTGCCCTCCTGGGTGAAGGGGAGGAAGCATCCTCATTCCTGGGCAGTGAGCATGGGTCACATTCTACCTCCTCGAGTCCCTTTCTCTAATATTTGGGCTCTTGAGCAGGGCCCAGGAAAGCATATATTCAACCCAGCACAAAGCCAGGGTGAAGTGCGTCTGATTAGGACTATGACAGATTGCAATGAGACACTGCAGGATGATTGAGGGCTTCCTCTAATCACACCAATTGATATAAATTACTATGCCGGCCGCCCCAAGCGGCATCTATGGGATTTACACCTCATTAGATCGGCGGTGCCAAATGAAGCAACAGGGTTGGGTCATTCCCTCCTTAGGAGCTGTGTCTGTGCTGGGCAAAAATTGTCAAGGGGAATCAGAAAGTAGGATCCAAACCCTCCAGGGGATGAAAGCAACTGTGCTGGAGAAAACAGAAAGTTAAGTAGGCACAATTCTGCATTTGGGAGCTTCTGATATGAAAACTATTTACACTTCTGCCAAACTCCTGCTTTAGCTCTTCTGTCGTTGGAGATTTAGCCTGTAAACAAGCAAAATCACAGCCTCAGGTGGTTCAGGGAGAGTGTTGGGAGGCTCAGCGTGTTCTGAGGTTTGGGGACTCAGCAGAGGCAAGGATTCAGCTTTGTTGGGGGTGATGCCAAGGGTGAGCTGAACCTCCTCCAAGTTTCCATTAGCCACCACCCCCATTAAATAAACAATGTCAGAGAAAACGACACACACAGCTTCAAGATGACCGCCCCCCTCACCCCGCAAGCCCCACTCCTGAGCTTTGTGCAGTCACTCCCGATCCTGCCAGCTCCTCCGGAGGTCTGTGGGATAAAAACAGGAAGGCAGGAAGCCAGGAAACCTGGATTTCCTTATTGGCTTCCGAATGTGGAGGGGAGGAAGGGAAAGAGGCAGAAAATGAAGAAAGGGCACATCAGAGCCAGGAACAGAGCCCAGACTTGATTATAAATTCAGGAGCCTTTATGTCATGATGATGTTTTAGCAGTCATGGGCCTTTTTTCTCCAAAACAATTCTTATTTAGCCTGTGTGAGGACAACATCACAGGTGAGTGTCTATATTTATACTGCAGTTGATGAATGGCGTTAGGGGGACAATAGTTTGGATTGTTTGGATCTGGCAGAAGAGAAGTTCTAGACACAGTGTGAGGCTCATGTAGAGGGTGCTTAGCTGGACGCTGACCACATCCTGCCCAGGGCAGCTCAGCAGGAACAACTGTAACCTCTCAGGAGGACTGTCTGCCTTCCTGAGAGCATAGCCTGTGTGCAGGGCAAGTGGAACAGCCCCTGCAAGCAGCTCTTCGTGATGGCCAGTGGGGCACTGGGATGATTTCAGGGCTATGTTCTCTGCTGTTGCCCAAAGCTCCCCAGCAAGCCTGGGCTCTGGTTGTCCACTAGACCCACCTTGATACACACCTGGACAATTCTGGTCCCCACACTTCCCTGTCTTATGCCCCTACTTCCTACTAGTGCTTCTTGGGATCATCTTCAAGACCAAAGACCTTTGCTGCAATATTGATCTCTGGGTCTACTTCCTGGAAAACCCAAACTAAGGCAGTGTCTTTGTTCAATTTATTAAGCACCTGTCTGAGAGGATGTGGTCTCAGGGGCACAGTACTTACAAACAGCACTCTCCAGTCTGATGAAGCCCAACACCGGGGTACTGACTGGCAGGTGACATGCAGGATGGATTTCAGCCCCCACCTATTCCTCTGCTGGGTATCTTTGCCTGACACAGAGGCACTGCAGCAGGTACTTCTTCTCTCTTCTTGGCTTCAGGGAAGGAACAATTTACTGGGAAGGACACCCTTCTATTTTGGGGGCATATCAAAAATTCCACCAACATACTCTTGAGAGCCTGAACATCCCTTTGAATTTAGGGCATGAGCAAAGTATGAAAGAAACAGTGCAGGGTTTAAGTGTGACTTCTCTGAATTCAAATCCCACCACTGCCAAGTCCTAACTGTGTCACTTTGGGTTCATCATTTTTACACTCTGTAGCTTCCACTGCATCAGCTGAGAAAGGACACACAATTGCTTGAGGCATAAAGTTAGGAAGCAAATCGTGGGTGCACCGCCTGGAGGCCAGAAGGTGCCCTTTCAGTGCTGGTCCCTCCTCACTCCTCCTGCACCCCTCTCTCCAAATAGCCAGCGGAGCTCACCAAGTGGTTGGGATTGGACTGGGACCCACGTGCATATTCTCCAAGATCTGTTGATACTCAGAACTGGGTCAACCTCGTGTTAGTTTTGAACGTTTGCCACTGTTAGTGCCAGGCTACAAAATGTTAACGAAAGGAGGCCACCAATCAGGTGATGGTGACAAAGCTCCCGTCCCAATCTGTCCTTCCCTCTGCTTCAGGCTAGCATGAAAACAACTTTTCCACTACTCCTCTGCTGCGTGAAGTGATACATGAACACATGCCCACCAAGAGACCCAGTGCCAGGGGAGAGCACTGCCTTCCCACTTTATTTCTTGACTTTTATGTAGTGAGGGTAATAGCCATGGTTGTCACTGAATTTCTTAGCAAGTCCTCCTAGGTTTGGCACCATCTGAGGTTTTCCTCACCTGGAGGTGCTGAGTGACCATGAGTCCTAGGCCTCCTTACCTCAGCACAAACCCTGCCAAACTTATTATTTCAATCAAGGGAAAGAGCCAGTAAGAGCTGCAGAAACAAGACTCTGGGAGCCTGGACACCCTGGCAGCACCTCTTCGAGGTTCCCCATAGACCTACCCCTGGCCAGGCAATCTTGTTTTATCCCTTAGGAACATACATACACACACGCACACACAACACACATGCACACACACACACGTCACCTTCCAGGTCTCACAAACATGTCAGGGATCATGAAAAAATAAAATGCATTGGCTTAAAATATTTAAAGAAAGATATGCAAAATCAGAATGAATAAATGTTTAATTCAACATTTCCATTCAGTTCAGTTCAGTTCAGTCTTTCAGTCATGTCCGACTCTTTGCGACCCCCTGGACTGCAGCACTCCAGGCTTTCCTATACTTTACTATCTCCAAGAATTTGCTTAAACTCATGTTCACTGAATCAGAGATGCCATCCAACCATCTCATCCTCTGTCACCCCCTTCTCTTCCTGCCCTCAATATTTCCCAGCATCAGGGTCTTTTCCAGTGAGTCAGCTCTTTGCATCAGGTGACCAAAATATTGGCGCTTCAGCATCAGTCCTTCCAGTGAACATTCAGGGTTAATTTCCTTTAGGATCAACTGGGTTGATCTCCTTGCAGTACAAGGGACTCTCAAGAGTCTTCTCCAGCACCACAGTTTGAAAGCATCAACTCTTCAGCACTCAACCTTGTTTATGGTCCAATTCTCACATTCACTCATGACTATGGAAATACCATAGCTTTGACTATATGGACCTTGCAAACATTAGATCTATTTTGTTCATTGTCAAGTTTAGTTTTCATAAAGATTTTATTACCTACGAAGACAATTTGTGTAGTACCTTGCTTGGCAAGAACTCTTGAGTATGCATGATGATTGCTTAGAAAATAGAGCCAATAGCAAATTAAATAAGTTACTGTTCATAGCCTCATAAGTTCAAAAGCAAACCTCTAAAATTTCTTTAAAGTGTATATAATATAAAGATAAATATATATACATATGATATGGGTACATTATATGTGTGGTATATATATGTATTATATAATGTGTATTATATATGTAATAAATACATATGATATGGTTTTAGAATAAATACTTGATGCAACATATAATATAGGGTGAGGTTCTAAAAGTAAGAGTAAGTATAAGAAAAGAAATATCTTTAAATGCTCTGCTCTGAGGCAAAAGTCACAACTGCTATTTGTTCTTGGGGAACTCTTTACTAGAGTATACCCTCCTGACGAAGCCCATATTTTTTTCCCCCTGGAGACCTTCAGTCACTGGTCATGAAAGATGCAGACAAATAAACCCTGCCTTATTATTTCAACATAGGAAAAGGGCCATTTTGCCCCTTAGAATTAAGAAAACTCATGACCGGCAACCCATATGTGTGTATATACATTTATGTCTTCCTTGGCCTCTTATCCTACAGATTTGCTGCCATACCTCTTACCTTTAGAGGTTTCTCAAGTTGGTTGGGTTCACAGGCAACTGAACCTCAATCTCAAATCTCTGAAATCATACTGCCTTTCCCCCAGGAGCCTGTGGGGTTCACCAGCCCTCCCAGGACAGCCGCCACAAATGTGCAAATGATCAGGTCCCCCGTCTTCTATCCCTGGTTCTTACAGGCTGCACCCTGTGAAACTGCTGAGACTAGAAAGCCACCTCCTCCCCATCCTACCACACACACCATTCTGCCAACCTCTTCAGAGCAAATGTGTGAGGAGGCCGTTAGCCACAGGTCATTAACAGAGCCGGAGCTGAGGTGGCGCCAGGGCAATCCCCTCACAGCGGGCATCCCTCAACCTTTTGTTTTCATGCCGCTTCAAGGAGAAAATTGATTTCAAATACACACTTTAGAGCCTCTTGTTCACCCCATCATCTCTCCAATTAAGACAAAAGGCTCAGGGAGGCTCATCTTCACTCTGAGGAAACCAGAGGCAGGCCTGGGCTGGGGGTGCCCTGGGCAGTGTTGGGCACAGAAAGGTGTGAGCAGTGCTGACTGGAGACAGATGGGTGCTGGGTTTTGTCGATGAATAATTCACACCCTCAGAGAGCTGGGTTGATACTTGGCATCAAAGAAGGATTCTTTTTGAGCCTGGCCGCTGTGCAGATAGGTGGGGGCTTCCAGCCAAAGGCCTGGGAGAAGGAAGACAGAGGCGGGGATGGAGCTGCATCCACTGACTGCTTGAGGACATGCATCCCGCAGCTTCAGCACCTCCCAAGCTGGCCTCCCAGGCTGGGCAGCCAGGGCTGAGTTCAACATTTCAGTCCACTAGGCCTGGTTTTTGGAGGGCTGTTGAGTGACCTGAAAATGGATCTTTCCCCTCCTCTTTGAAAGCTTTGCTCCTGAATCCCCTCTGTCTCCTGGGCCCAACCAGCCCTTGGGAAGCCACTGCTAGTCACATGTGACAGAATTGCAGACTCACAGAAAGACAGAACTCAATTCCAAAAACATGCATTCAGTGTTGTGATATGCCAGGCACTGTTCTGGTGCAGGGGATACAGCATCAACAAAATGACTAAAAAACAACTTCTTAGGGAGCTGTGGACTCTCTGGAAACCAGTATGACCCACTCTTCTCTGGTGAAAGAAAAAGTAAAAGAGACTGAGCTTCAACTGTCTAATGATGTGCCAGGAGTTTTATATCTCATTTCATTACCTCCCCCATAAAATCAAGGCCCAAGGAAGTTTGGTAAGATGCTCAAGGTCACAGAGCTAGTGGGCAGTAAATCTTGATCGTCTTCAAAACAGGTAATGTGTGTCCTTCATGAAGCCTCTCCATTTCTCTAACCCATATGATTAGTCTTCCTTAAAATAAAACCAAGTTTAGTTGCTAATGCCAATATTTAATAACTTTGTATGCTTGTGTAAGGGACTCATTTTTCTCATCTGTAAAATGGGATTGATGGCACCCATCTCCCTGGGCTGCAGTGATGATTATAGGAGATCAGACCTGTAAAGCCCTCTGGTTCAGAGCTTGGTGCTGGGTAAGTGGTCAATAAATGTAAATTCTTATTAATAGTATTTTCATATTTGATATAAATAATCTCACATAGAGAGAAAGTTATAATACACTGAGTAAATCACCCCTAATAAAAGAATAAAAATTGAGTCAGAGAAACTTTAATACTAAAAATGAAAGTGTACTAAGTCAGGCCTATAGAAGAACATACGGCAGTAATTATAAATTCATTAGGTGTTCAAACATTACGACCTTTTGACTCTGATTGTCACAGCTTTAGGACAGCCTAAGAGAAATTACAGACTGTCAGATGTGTATCTGACCACTCCATCCTAAAGACAAATCTGTGCTGGATGCAATGATTCCAGTGAACACTGGCCAGAATGGCTGTCATGGGGCAGTGCCACATGTGGTGCCCATCTAGGTGACTCCACTCAGAATTCAGCGTCATGGGCTCCATGCTTATTACAGCCATACCTCATTGTACTGTGATTTGATTTATAGCCATGGGTTTCCACCCCTGTGGAAACCAGAGTGTACTGTCAGCCCTTCAGACAGACAGGAACAGAACACTATTATCAGAGAGGGGAAGAGGAATGATTTCCCTGGGAAGATGCCAGACAGACCAAAAGGCATGCCCGCTATTGCCCCAGGAGTTCAGTTGGTTATGGAAAGATGCCTTGTGCGACAAGCTTTAAAAAATGCTCAAAAAGATGGGATGGGCCCTTCAAAAGGGATCACAAAAGGGCCATAGCTTTTGGAAAGAGAACCTTGAAGCAGAATGCCACCACTCCTAACCCCAGGAATGATCAAATAGTTCTAAGTCACTCCTCATCCTAAAAAAACAAGCATGACTGTGGCAGACCCATGTGACAACTACCAATGGTTTGTCCTTGAAAGCAGCCTCCATCCCTCTCCATTTGATTGCCCTCCCAGACTGGCACACAACAGTCTCCCCCCTCTCCAGTTTTCCTCAGAGTCTACCCCAGGTGGGCCTGGAAAACCCCAAAAGCCCCAGGCGAGGCACCTAAATTACTACTGGATAAGTATCCATATCCCACTTCTCCTAAATCAGGGGTCAGCAAACTTTTCCTGAAAAGGGCCAAATGGTAAAATAGTCTAGGCTTTGCGGGCTAAGAGGCAAATTCAAGGCTATGACATGTAGAGAAACATACAATAAGATGTAACATACGACAAGAGAAAAAATTTTTCTACAAGTTCTTTTCAATCATTTAAAAGCATACTTAAAAAAAATTCTCAGTTTATGGGCCACACAGAAATAAGCGATGGGAGCGATTTGGTCTGTGCGAGGTCTAGTTTGTGGATTCCTGTCCTAAATCATTCAAGAGGGAAAGAGCCACAAGTAAGCAGAATTTACATTGAAGGGAAGAGGACGCTGTAGTTTCAAAATCACAGCCACAGAGGGAGAAGAAGGGAGAAAGAAAGAAAACTGTGGGGACAGAGACTGAGAGTCAGGGAAATTTGGAAAGGAAAGGTGACTCTTCATTTGGTCGTGGGCAGAGGCGACGATCAGTGAGAAAAAGAGGAAGGGAGATGATTTACAGTATTTGCTGAGCTCTTAAAATGAAATGCATCAGGGACTACAATATTCAATTGATTTTCAGTTATTGTGTATACTAGGTTTTCTCCCCCCGCCCCCACCCTTTCTTTTCTGTGCCACAAAACAGAGTCTGGACCCACAAGTAGATGTGATTTTTATGGGTTGCTTCCCAATCCAGAGGGGTGGCTAACCTGCCCCCTTCTCTGTCCCCGCCATCTGATTCCTTCAGCCATCACATCCATCCACCTGGGACATGCTTTTTCACTCCAGCCTCGGTCTCCTTAATCAACTCCTGCTCATCCTTTCTTCCCAGTCTTCTGTGATCCCCACTGCCTGCTTCCTTGGCTCTTGCTGCTAAGTGCCTCCCCTGAAAGCCTGAGCCCCAGCTTTGAAATGGGCCCACTCCTGCCTGCCCCTGTTGAAAATCAGGCAATGGACAAGAAAGCACTTTGCAAACTGTAAAGCTCATATTAGTACTTGGTCCCAAAGACAGACTACTTCGGATCCTCTTCTCTGTGCCTTTTGCTCCAGGCAATACTTCCACGGGCCCCTTGAGTCAGCACTCCACACACACAGAAAATATGTTATTGGGAGGGGAATGAAATATGCTTGTGATTTAAGGATCAGCTTTGCGCCAAACAGTTTAGTCAGATTTGGGGTGGGAGCAGGCGCTCTGAGTTCTGTATTAAAGCCTCCTGGGGTTCCAAGTGATTATTTTACATATCAGGAAATTTTGGGCGCGCCACCCCCAATTAAAGAAGCAGATGTCTCCTCTCCGCGGCAGCTTCCAGTATGCTACCTTCTCGAGCTCAGCTCAGAGCTCCATCTGAACCTGTCTCCTATAATTTTTAACTAAAACAGCCCCCTCCGTCGACTGTAATTAAACATATACTCAGCCACCGCTAGTTTGGCGTCTGCACCTGCCGCTGGGATCCCCTTTCTCCAGGCACCTGCGCTCGGCCGCGCCCTGCCGCCTGGCCCTCGCCGGTGCGCACGCGTAGTCGCACAACCCCAGCCCGCGCCCCCTCGTCCGCCTCCCGTTGGCGCCGGAGGAACAGATGGAGCGATCATCCTCTTCATTCCGCCAGAAGGGCCCCGCTGCTCTGGGGGGAGTTCTGCGGTTGTAAGACACATAATTAGACACGTCAATGGACAATGCGGCGGATTAGAGGGGGTGGGCTCGCGTCACGGAGGACAGGCGTCCTCATTGATGTGCCGCACGCCGATCCCCGATCCTCAGCGCTCACACCCGCGCCCAACCCCGAGGGAGCAAGGGCCACGCGAGCGCATCCAGGGTAGCTGGCCGCCTGCCTGCTACATCGCTTTGAATTCCCGGCCCTCTTCAGCGACATCTGAATTTTCTTTATCTTTTAAAACGCCGTGCCAGAATGAGTTATGCGCAAAAGATGACCGGCTTGTTGATGGCTCACCTGTCAAGTTCCCAAGCTCCGCGGGGCAGTGGGTCCTGCAGCTCACAAAGTAGACAGACAGTGACGATCTCCACCGACAGCGCGAGTCCCCCGGGGGTGGGAAAGAGTCAAGAAAATCCCTCTGGTGTGGACACATGCTGAGACTCACTCTCTCCTCCCACAAGGAGCCAGGTGATCTTCAGTGACTCAGGCCACCTCACCAGGCTCCATTGGGACAGCATCTAAGGTTGTAAAGAGCCGGGGATGCAGAGAGGGAAAGATCCAATTTGGAATCCAAGGCTGTCCCTTGCTGCCTGGGGGACACTAGGCAATTCACTCAGTCTGGAGCCCTGGTCTCCTCTTCCGTATAGTAAGTCTCTACCCTGCAGGCACTGTAGGGTACAGTGTCTGAGCTGAGCTCTTTTGTGAAATCAGAGGCTCACCCAGAAAACCTATGTGTCATTTGGGTCCTGTGGGAAGCAGGAGCCAAGAGATAATTACAAGTACATCCTCCATGAAGGATAAAGAGGAGAGCAAACAGGAGTAGGAGCAGAGGACCTCGAGCAGAAAGGGGACTGACACATGTGAAAGAAAGGAGAGGAAGATTTGGTGGAGGGTTCCAGAGGGTCTGCAGCCTGAGAAGGTCTCAGAGCTATGAAGGCGAGTCCAGAGCAAAAACTGCCTGTGAGTGGAGTCCCACATTGGGCAGCAGTGGCCCAGTGCTAGCATCTGGGAATAACCTGGGACAACTGTGGCACATTTGTGAACAGTGCTTGATCAGGAAGTGAAGGTGTGGCAGCCTGAAGCTGTCAGCTCACCATACTCCCCTGAAGGGTCTCCTTGGAGGGAGAGAACTGGTGTCAGCTGAGCTGACACCACCCCCCACCCCCCATCCCCTCTCAGCTATCCTGCTCCTGGGTGGCCACTTGGTTGGGACAAAGTCAGCTAGCACACTTCATTGGCCAACCATGAATGATTCAGAGTTTCCCTAAACTGATCCAATCAGAGTAATCCAGTGACATCGGCTGAGGATTCAGTTCAGTTCAGTCACTCAGTCGTGTCCGACTCTTTGCGACCCCATGAACCATAGCATGCCAGGCCTCCCTATCCATCACCAACTCCTGGAGTTTACTCAAACTCACGTCCATTGAGTCAGTGATGCCATCCAACAATCTCATCCTCTGTCGTCCCTTCTCCTCCTGCCCTCAATCTTTCCCAGCATCAGGGTCTTTTCCAATGAGTCAGCTCTTTGCATCAGGTGGCCAAAATATTGGAGTTTCAGTTTCAGCATCAGTCCTTCCAATGAACACCCAGGACTGAGCTCCTTTAGGATGGACAGGTTGGATCTCCTTGCAGTCCAAGGGACTCTCAAGAGTCTTCTCCAACACCACAGTTCAAAAGCATCAATTCTTTGGCGCTCAGCTTTCTTTATAGTCCAACTCTCACATCCATACATGACCACTCAAAAAACCATAGCCTTGACTAGATGGACCTTTGTTGACAAAGTGATGTCTCTGCTTTTCAATATGCTGTCTAGGTTGGTCATAACTTTCCTTCCAAGGAGCAAGCGTCTTTTAATTTCATGGCTGCAATCACCATCTGCAGTGATTTTGGAGCCCCCAAAAATAACAGCCACTGTTCCCCCATCTATTTGTCATGAAGTGACGGGACCAGATGCCATGATCTTAGTTTTCTGAATGTTGAGCTTTATGCCAACTTTTTCATTCTTCTCTTTCACTTTCATCAAGAGGCTCTTTAGTTCTTCTTCACTTTCTGCCATAAGGATGGTGTCATCTGCATATCTGAGGTTATTGATATTTCTCCCGGCAATCTTGATTCCAGCTTGTGCTTCAACCAGCCCAGCATTTCTCATGATGTACTCTGCATATAAGTTAAATAATCAGGGTGACAATATACAGCCTTGACGTACTCCTTTTCCTATTTGGAACCAGTCTGTTGTTCCATGTCCAGTTCTTCCCTACCCCACCACAGTTTTCTTGCTTCTTTCTCATCTTAATTTTACACAAGTCTGAATACAGAGCTCAAGAACCCACTGTTCCTGAGTATAGCCTGGTAGAAACCCCTCTTCCCTGCTCCAATTCCTTTGGCTTTACTTGTTTTCCAGGCTCTTCCAGCAGGGTTGGCCCTGATTCAGTGGGACTTCAGAGGAGCAAAATTATTTCCAGCCAGGAAGAATGAAGGGTAACCTCCTGGAAGAGGTGGCATTTGCATGGGGCCTTGAAGGATGGGTGAAATGCAAATCTGGGCAAAGTCACAGGGAAAAGAGAAAGCAGTATGTAAGCAAACAGGTGGAGGTGGGAAAACACAGTATGTACAGAAACATAAAGACAGTAAACTGTACAGTTGGTAAGGCTCCATGGGAGCCCCTGGGTTGCAACATGGCTCTTCTTTTCCAGGCATCTCTAGGCTGGTGGTCAAACTGTTGGAGCTTCAGGCCAGATGGACTATAGGCAGGGCTCTCAAGTTGCTCGGCTGTTCCTGCTGCTGCTGCTTCTGAATGTTCACTCTAGCAAGAGCAGCTGGGTAAGGTCGCGCTGGAAGAACTTAAGAGGCAACATCCTATCACTTTGAATACTTAAAATACCAGAGGCAGAGCCTTCAGCGTGTGATCCTAGCTAGGACTGAGGCTCGCATGGCCAAACTGCTGCTTCCAGTATGTTTTGAGGGGAAAGGAAAGCGGATACACGTAGCCAGATTCTTCCAGGAGGTACATCCTTTCTGTTTGTTTTTTTTCCAAGTGCTCAGGCATCCGCTTTCACATTCATCCTTTTCCTCCAGCTTATCTTTTCATGACTTTGGAGAGAAGTCTTCCTTATCTAGGAAACAAATGGCCTTCACAGAGAGCTCAAAACACCCAAGTCATTTATCTGTTTGACATGTGTTTCCCTGTTTGTTTTCTCCAGCCTTGAGACAAGAGTTGTGTCAACTGTGGATGTCTGTGCCCCAGTCACTGGAGAGGCATGAATCAATTTCCAGCTGCATTTATCACTCGCTGCCTTAAATCAAGTCTAATCAATGCTTCCTTCATTTGGTATGGATTGAAACTATATATAACACACTCAGAAAATGGGCGGGAAAGGCAGCAGCCGATGACCAACAAAAACTGTCAGGGATTTAGATGGAATGATGTTAAGGAAACATTTGCAATCTTTGATTTGCTTTCATGGAGACGCCTGACCAAACAGTCACAGAGATTTGTGTTTATGAAGCTTTAACTTCAATCTACCTGACAGGCAATGACATTACATGACGGATCATTTTATACCAGAGGATGTCTGCATCTTCAAAGATTTTATAATTAATACATTCTGAAGAGTTGGAATATTTCTGATAGCGCGACAACTATAAAGCTGCCAAGAGTTTCCTTTCTATTATTGTCTTTCATTCATTTCCATTTCTTTTAAAGGTATCTCTTTTGTCACCATTGACTATATGGGTCAATCTAGTCACAAGATAGAAAATAAAAATCCCCTATAACAAAAGAGATATCTAGGAGCCCCCTCTAATTTAGAATTTTATAAAGTCTTACGGCTGAGAAAACTTGACCCTTTCTCTCCTATGCCCAGTTCTTGGTAACAGAATTTGATCCATGCATCCAAAATGGATTTTTCACTAGCAGGTGTGAAAACCACTCCCCAGCTGTTCAACCAATTTAGAATGTGGTAGGGAGCAGCCCTGTCTCATTTGTAAATTAATCCCATGCCAGTGAAAGATGATATCAGCATAGTCCCTGGCACCTTAAACCGATCATGCCCACAGCAAGTCCCCACATTGTTCTTCAAGGATAATGGGAGAAGAGACAGAACATAGAAAAACAGGTCAATAATTCAACCAGATGAGGCAGTGCTGTGATTCACTGATACAATTAATATTTCTATCTAATCTGCTGAACTGTACAGACTTTTACCACGAGCACACCTCAGAAGTGATTAAGAGAGCTCTCATTTTCCAAGTGCTGGCTCCCCCAGTGGCTTGTTGTCAGGTAGCTGAAAAGAGCCCTGTGCAGCTCTGGGAAGTGTGACAGTAATAGTAAACCCTTGTGCTGGTTTAATACTTTCTAGTTTATAAAGGGTTTTGAATATACAGTCTCCTCATCCTGTAAGGTGAGCAAGAAAAGTAGTTGTATTCCTACTTCCAAGAGGCTTCCCTGGTGGCTCAGAGGGTAAAGCGTCTGCCTGAGATGCGGAAGACCCGGGTTCGATTCCCTGAGTCGGGAAGATCCCCTGGTGGAGGAAATGGCAACCCACTCCAATACTCTTGCTTGGAAAATCCCATGGATGGAGAAGCCTGGTGCAGGCTACAGTCCATGGGTCGCAAAGAAACGGACACAACTGAGCGACTTCACTTTCACTTTCCAAGAGGAAGAGAGAGGTTTCGAGGTTGGCGTGCCCCTGTTGGGCTGCTCACACCTGAACTGTGTCTCTAGGACTCAATGCCTCATCTCCTCAGCCCGGTCACCGTGGTTCTTGACACTAAGCTGCAGCTAGTCAGCTGCTAAATCTTCCTCTTTGTGCTTTCCCTAACTTTTTTTCACCATCACCCAGGGTTCTTGGGAATGCACATGATTATAAGAGATCCCTTGAGTTGCCTACCAATTATCTAGTTAAAAAAGATACATTAAAAGCAGCACCTTTGGCTGTGTTTTGTGTTATAGATACAGTATAGTGCTCTTAACTCATCTTAAAGGCAGGGTAATATAATAAAGTTTTAACCCTCAGCAAACAAATACAGGGTAAAAGAAACGCTGCAGACATGGAATCTAAAATTAAAGTGCTCACTCTCTTTGTCTTTCCAATGCATGAGACTTGTATGGTGAGTTTCTTTGCTTTGAGGATGTCCAGAAAGGATCACATTTGCCCATCCTCTGAGTAAGGAAGTCACAGATTTTTCTACCCAAGGTGAGTCTCACCAAAGTAGATCCTCTTTAGATTCCTAAGTAAGGACAGAAGTTGATGGAAAGAGAAACTTCCACAGCTTTAAGTTTTTAGACAAGAGTGGATTTGCTCAACTTGACATTAGTAGTAGTAAATGAGAGGAGTAACAGATAATGCGTTTTCAAACTGGCCTCAGGTCATGTGCTACTGAGGAGAAACGCATTTTCAATGGTCATAGGATTTTGAAGCTCTCCGGGGAGCCTGAGAAAAGTCTTGAACACATTCTAACAAAGCTGTTACAGTGTTCAGGAGTTAACGTGCGTGTCAAATCACACAGTCACCCCAACTATCCTGTTAATACAAACTGGAATTTACAGTGGAAATACAAATACTCACAACCTACAGAGAAGTAGAATAAAAGGGATCATACCCTTTCCTGAAATAAAAATGCTACTGAGATTAATACATATCAGATTGCATTTCATTTCCTCCCCAAAGCAAATTGGTTTATTTCGTTTGTTCATTCATTCAGCAAGTATTTATGGTGCGCTGAGAATACGGGCTGATGGTTCAGTGGTAATAAGACACGACACAGACATCATTCCCAAGGAGCTTACACTCAAGTGAGGAAATTCACATATGAAATATTAATGGAAGTGTATGTTTCTAAGCAAGATGGAGTAACAGGGACTAGGTTTAACCTCTCCCCTTCTGATATAGCCAAAAAAGAAAACCAGAGATAATACATGAAACAATGTGGTTTTTAAGATATCGGACATCAGGCAATGAAAGACAGTGATCCTGAGGAATGGAAACCAAACCCTAGGAGGGTGAGAGGGCCTCACCTACTGTCCCAGATGATTGTCCAGGCTGCACAGGGAGGGGCAACCCAGAGAGAACCCAGTGGACTCTGGAGTTCAGGAGACAGAGCTGGGGGCCTGGGGGGCCAGAGTGTATAAGACAGAGTACGGGAAAGGTGAGAGCTGTGGAGAACACCCGATACAAGGAGAGGGTCAACTGCTCACCGAGGAGAGCCTGCAAATGAGGCTGGGAAAGAGCCATGCGAAAGGACTAGAGGGACAAGTATTCACACAGGTGTCTGTTTTCATCAGCCGGACTGGAGAAAACCTAATCCCTGGGGCATGGGAAAATCTTTCCTTAGGACTGGGAAATTGTTTGTCCTAGATGGAGCACTGTTTCAGACCTACCTAACAAACTAAAAAGCAAGACCCACAAGGATCAAAACTATTTCCAAACAACTGCATCCCAAAACAAAGCTAAAGAATACTTATGAGAATACGTATAACCAGCACCCAATGAGGTAAAATTCACAATGTTTATCCAAACAAAGATTATCAGGCATGCAAGGATGACTCATTTAAGGATTTGTATTTAGAATTTATAAAGAATTCTACAAACTCAGAAATAAGAAAAGCAACCCAGGTCAAAAATAACTGGCAAGAGATTTGAACAGACACTTCACCAAAGATACATGGATGACAAACACACAGGTGAAAAGATGCTCAACATAAGAAGTCTTAAAATGCAAAATAAAATCACAATGAGATACCACTTCACACTTATTAAAATGGCAAAAATGGACCACACCAAGTGATGATACCAAGTGATGACAAGAATGAGAAAGAAGCAGAGCTCTCACAGGCTGCTAGTGGGCGTGTAAAATGGTACAGTCACTGTGGAAAACAGTTTGGCAGCTTCTTACACTGTTAAACATACACCTACCATACGGCTCCATCATTCCACTCCTAGATATTTACCTAAGAGAAATAAAAGCATATGTCCACACAAAGACTTGCACACAAATGTTCATGACAGCTTTATTTGGAACAGCCAAAAGCTGGAAACAACCCAAATGTCCATTCAATGAAATACTACTCAGATATGGAAAAAAAACCAACAAATCCTCGATACATGCTACACTGATGAATCTCAAAATAATTATGCTGCATGAAATAAGCCTGATAATATTAATTACAGTTTGCTTTAGAACTTTGTTCTTAAAGGTACAACAAGAAAACCAACTGGTGTCAATGTTAGCTCACAAACAATGTTGTATATACCAAGGAAAAGTACAAAGTGGAAGAATTTTAATTCAGTCAATAAAACCAAATCTGACATAATTCTCAATAACAAATGAGACCACTCAAGAGTCGATCCTCAGGTGTCTGCCGGCTTTCTCTCTCCAGCACACTGCCCTGCTGTCCAGCAGCAGAGTCTTTGGGCTCAGAAATCTGAACTGAAGTCTCCAGTTGTTCTCCGAGCTCCTGGATCAGAGGCCCAGATGCTCTGGGAGCCCGGGGGGAGGCCAGCGGCTGTCCTCGACCATCATCAGACCCCAGGAAAGTGGTGCTTTTGCACATCCCACCATCGTTAAGAAGCAGGGCCATGCTGCTTTCTTCAACAAAGGGACCGAGCAAGGAACACCCTGTCTCAGATTCACCACCTCCGGGCTCCTCTTGTTCCGAGTCTGACTCCTCAGTCTCAGGTGATGCACTGCCCTCTGATTCCTCTGAACTACTCGTCTCAGAGCTGGAGGAAGGCGTCTGCTGCCCGGAAGTGGAATGGACTCCTGCTTTTGATGTGGTTTCTTCCTCCTGGACCAGAAAAGCTGCTGCCTCCAGCTCCTCCAGTTCTAACCCCAGCTGGGCCTTGGTCAGGGATGCTTTCTTTAAGGCTTCTGCAAGAGCTGCCAACTTTTTGGACCTTGAAAACCATTTTAAGAACAATTATTAGGACTATTCATTAACTGGCCTGGGGATAACAGGGTCCACAGCTTAAAGAGATGACAAAATAAAGTCGGATCCATACTTCACATGGCACAGAAGATGAAACCCCAAATAGATCAAGGATACAGATGGAAAAAAGGAAACAAGTATTACAAGGAAATGAAGGAGATTTCCTTTATGACCCCAGAATGAAGAAGGCCTTCCTATGATCAAAATCTAGAAGCCACAAAAGAAAGGCAAAGACTGATAAATTCAACTAATAAAAATAAGATAATTTCTGAAGGGTTAAAAAAAAAGCCATAAGAAAAGTCAAAAGGCTAATGCAAAATTGAGAAAAGTATTTGTGATTTATATCATAAAACAAGGCCTAATTCCCCTAATCTCTAAAAATAGAGATAACAATCCATGAGGAAAATGGGCAAAAGATACAAGCAGACAATTCTCACAAAAAGAAATAGAAATGACTCTGAAAATATATGAAAAGATGTTCAACAACTTCAGTCAAATAAAAGAAATACAAATTAAAGTCATGCTGAGATATATTTTCATTTATCAGATTGGCAAAAATCCAAACATTTGGTAACACTGCCAGCAAGGCTGTGGACGAAAGGCGCTTTCATTCACTGCTGGTGAGAGAGTAAACAGCTATAATCCCGATGCAGGAGAACCTGGCAATAACTTTCAAAATGGAAAATGTACATACCCTTGACCCAGCAAAACCACATCTGGAAATTAAACACATATGCTACAGGACACGGTAATATTTACTGTGGCATTGTTTCTAATACTCCAAAATAAGAAATACCCAAATGTCCACCAACACGGCACTGGTTAGATCAGCTGTGGAACAGCCACAGGAAGGAATACTCAATGGTGACGTAACGCAGGAGGCTCTCCAGGGACCAACCCAGACATACTGTTTAACAATGACAAAAGGCTTTCTGTATGTATATGCTGCTTTCTATGTTAAACACACGAAAAGTAAAGAAGCAAAAACATATTTGAAGTTGCTTGTACACTTAACCATGAACTCTGGAGAGCTACAGAAAACAATAATATTTATGTAGAGGGGGCACTGCAGGAGCTGGAAAGATGAATGATGATCGTGAAAGGGAGACTTTTCATGAATATGGTTTATTTTTAAACTTATGGGAATGGAATACCTATTCAAAATTCTTAACTAGAAAAGAAAAGCAGAATAAGAGAGCAACACAGAGTGCTTTTTAACTGAAAACCATCTCATGCTATTTCAGAGGATATTTTTGCTAAATTTATAACATTACATGATAAACATTATACTGAACAGATACTTTTTCACTAACTCAGATGCATTTTTGTTTTGTTTTTTGAAGCAATGTAAGGCATACTGCAGTTTTCCATAAAAGATGTCTTTGCTGTTCCATGGAGGAAAATCTGGTGTGACAAGTGAAAAAAGGTAGCAGTGAGTGAAAACATAAGTGTGCTGATGTGGCTTCTGTGTTTCTCTGGCTCCAAAGATTAAATGAGTGGCTTGAGACAAACTGAATGAGTTGAGTTCACAGGATAAATTCATTCGTCAAAGCGCAGTCCACCCCAAAATACTGGGGACTAGAGGCTTCATTTCAATAGAGTGATGGATGTGGATTTTCACCTAAGTGCCTGGATATACCTGAGACCCCTTTGTCTCAAAATATTTAGCATAACAAAAGATTCCTGCAGGGATGCTTCCCCTACCCCCAGCCCCAGGTCTGGAGAGTGTAATCAGGACCCAAAGTTCCACTGCAGTCAGTGTCCAAGGTTGGGTGGGACGAGGACAATGGCCGTCATGGATGTGCAATTTTCTCTTAAGTGGGACGAGGACAATGGCCGTCATGGATGTGCAATTTCTCTTAAACGAGGAAAACCCTGTGTTTCGGTGCTGGAATTGCTGGAGCTTAGAAAAGGAAAGATGGCCTGCGGTTGAAAGGAAAGCTTGGGGAGATCCACTGGAGTTGGTAGATGATCTACCAAAGGGCTGTAACTCTGGGTAAGTTCTGGTGGGTTTGAGACATCTTTAAAAGCACAGTTGTAAAATAAGATGTTTGCAATAGAATCTACATCCATGTCCAAGACAGTTGTGGATGATATACATATTATATTTTGAAGCCTTGGCTACCAGTCGCCAAGGATCTGGTCAGAGCTAGTGGACCAGTTTAAAACCTCCCTGCCGCAAGGCTCTGCCAGCCTAAGGACTAGTTCACTGTCATCTTTCTCACTAAAAAAAAGGTCCTCTCTGGGTAATGACACACAGCCTTAAGAGATAAAGAGCCATGAACTTGGGAAAGAAGAGAATGCTTCTTATTAAACTATAATATCCAAAATAAAAAAATTAAATAAAAGCCCTTACACTCCAGTGACTACACATCTCACATTTTTAACAGCCATAATAAACACTTTTGACAATATATGAAGGATGACGTTCCACAAACATTGTTGTACTTGCTCCTATGACAATCCTGTGAATCAGCTTCATTTTTATCCCCACATGACAAGTGGCAAAATAGAAGTTTGGAGGAATTGAGAGGCCATCTAAAGTTTGCCCCGCTGAGCAGGGTGGGGGGTGCCAGTAAGGAGCGGAAGCCCACATCTCTGAGCTCTAGCACTCTCTCTCTGCCACCACAGGGCCTCTCAGGACTACTCGGGCTCTGAAAAGGTTCCCATGATACCTTCCCAATTTGATGCCACTCAACACCTTCCCAAGGAGCAAGTTCTCACTTGCATAAGGCCCAGAATTCTCCATAGAAACTGTGACGGGTCTCTTTTTAGCTCAGCAGTCTTAAAGTATACATCTAAGCTTTACCTACAAGGACTGCAGGATCTGAGGGAAAAAAATGTGGATTATTTTTGTGAATATTAGTGAATACCACAGATATATCTACTCAAGCTAAAACTGTCTGGATCTTTATTATTGTCTACTATAAAAATATTACATCTGTCACTTATAACTATATAAATTTGGAATTCTAAAGTTCCTCACCTGTAATTTTGGCTCTTTTCAGAAGGCATCCCTCACAATGCTGGGACTAAAAAGTGTCAACTCTAACGGGCAGGAAAGTGGCAAAGATGTGCCAAGTGATCTTTGCCTGTTACCAGCTGAGGTAACTACCTATCCTTCAGGGAAAAGTTTGTTTCTCAGTTTTAACAGTATATTATTTTTAAAATGATCCATTATATAATGTGTATTTAAAAATGGACCATATGTGGATTTATTTTTTTATTCCTTACCACCCTGATTCATCTTTATTTTTTATTATCCCACTTTTACTACCTCAAGCTATCTAGTTTCTCAAATTTATATTAAACTTCTGATAGAAACTTAACAGAATAAGCATTTTGAACTCTCACAGAATGCTAGGAAGAAAAAAAAAACTAATTCAAATTTCAAAATATCATTGGTATAGAATATGACTCAACTAATCTGAGGAATCAAAGTCGGGTTTGTTTCTGTTCAATTATTTTACATAGATGATTTAGCAGTCACTGTTTACAGAAAAGGAAATTATTCCTTTGGAGAAAAAACGGAGCCATGAGAGAGTCACCTTTGCTCTTTTCGAACATCGGCACAAGTGGAGCTGGTCCTGAGTCTGCCACTCCTTGGAAACTCTACAATCTAACTGTAATGGCCTTGCCATTTCAGAAAGCACCTCATTTAACGCAGTTAGTGGCTTTTCACTGTCACACTCAAAACAGACCAGGCTAGGTCAAGTCAAAAAGCCTTGTCAAATGACATTATTAGTTAGCCAGAGTTCTTACAAAAACCAGGTACATGTGGATATACTCAACCGACACATATGTTGAGTTACTAGTTGTACTTATAGTGTATATTTTACATCTAAGTGAAGAATACCTATCTGTTAAGATGTATTAATTATGGAGTGGAGAGATTCAGCATTTAAAAGATACATGATAGATCATACTAATGTCATATTTTAATAAAATTACACTCAATGCAGGTTTTTCTCAGAAAATTTTTGGAAATGTAATCCTGCCATATAACTTAAAAAAAAAAACAACCTTCCATTCTGTTTATACACGTGAAATAATATCCTATTTGGAGAAATTTTTTTAAATTAAAGACTGACAAGCTACAGTAAATCCAACTACCAGTGAAGAGTGATAATAACAGCTAAGGGTGCATGCCTTTACTGTGGCTAAGATGATATAAAATTTCCTCAATTATTTTATATTTGGCAACTGACTTTAGGGGGGCAAAAAGGGAACCGTAACTTTATGAAACCACCAAAACAAAGTGCAAAAGGAACCCTGAAATGTAGGCAAAAGAAAACTGGGTATAAATAGAAAGCATACATCCTGTTTCTTGCTGTAGAATTTTGTCTCAAACTATCAATCAACTTTTCACCACTTCCTGCAATAGCAGGTCTACTATAAATCTCATAGTAACTGACTAGGTTTCATTTCCTCTGCCAAAACCTGCTAGCCTGCCAGCCATGACATACTGACACTAGAGCCAGCAACTGATAATGTAGGACAGGACTCCAGTGAGGCCACTCCAGACACATTTCATACTAGATGATGAATACGTGACTTGGCTTTTAATTTCAAAGGACACATACACACACCCCCACCCCCACCCCCTCAGACTCTTTCTGGGAACAAACCGTATATCAACATTCTTTTTAAAAGACAATGATGACAATGACATATAATCATAATTCCTCTCTACTGAAAAGAACCAGTTCCAAACTTCAAACTCCCCTGCCTAATATACATTTATGCAACCTGATCTAAATAAAAGGTAATGCATTAGCTTTAGGTAGAAGTTGCTGCTGAAACTCATCTCTGAAAACAGGCATGAAAGACAAATACCAGTTCATGCACAGATGAACACAGAACTAACTGCCTGCCCTGACTCTGTAAGAATGAAAAGCATTTCCAGCTCAGTCATTAGCAGAAACAACTGATCTCTTTGAACAAGAAAATACCAATTTAATACAGAAAATACTGCAAGATAAGAGTTATTTAGGCCTCACTGAGTATGGACCAATTTAATATTTTTTCATCCTATTTTCAACTTGACTTAATACCCTTCTCTGGGTCTGCATTATGAAAAACAATACCTAGTCCATGGGTCATTAGATCAATTTTCCCCAAAACTCCCTCTATTAGTTACTAGTAACCATCATAACAAACTACTACTGGCTGGCTTAAAACAGTAGAAATTTATCCTCTCATAGTTCTAGAGGCCAGAAGTCCAAAATCAAGGTATCAGCAGGGTTGCTTCCTTCTGAAGGCTCTGAGGGGAGAATCTGTTCCATGCCTTTCTCGTAGCTTCTGGTGTTGCCAGGAATCCTTGGCTTGTAGATACATCACCCTAAGCTCTGCTTCTGTCACCACCTGGTGTTCTCTCTGCGTGTTTCTTCACAAGGCTGTCTTCCATCTGGATGTGTCTCTGTGTCTCTTCTCCTCATAAGAATACCAGTCACACTAGATCAAGGGCTCATTCTACACCAATATGACCTTATCTTAACAATTAATTACATCTACAAGAACCCAATTTCCAAAGTCATGTTCTAGGGTTCTGAGAAGATATGAATTAAGGAGAGGCACTATCCAACGATGCAGTCTGTCTTCTAGCCTCTGCCTCACCCCCAATTCATGTCTGTCCCACATACAATATATATTCACTCATCTCAATACTCCCAAAGTCTCAATCCATTCCAACATCAATTTTAGGTCCAAACTTTCGTCTAACTCTCATCTCAAACAGGTTGAGGTGGAACTCTGGGTATACTCTATCCTGGGGTATCATTTCTCTGTCCACAGACTTGTGACTAAAGAACAAGTTATCTGTTTCCAAAACACAACGGTTGTACAACTGTTTAAAAAAAAAATTTTCCATTTCAGAAGGGAAAAAATGAAATGGATTAAAAAAAAGTTAACCAATCTAAAGCAAGTTCACAATGCAGTAGGTCAAATTCCATCAGTTTTGAAGCCTGAGAATAATCCTCTGTGGCTTGATGCTCTGTCCTCTGGGCCCACCCACTAGGGTGGAAGCTCCACCTACTCTGGCCTCTGAATTCCTGATTCTGCCCTCAGACCCATTCTCCCTTCATTTCATCCCATCTCTGCCCTTCTCAGTCCAGGCTGGTTGTTTCTCTGCTGCTGTAACATTCTCAAAAACCTTGTCAGTCTTCTGTGAAAGTCAAGGGGATGCACACCATTAGACAAGAGAATTCTCCACATGTCCCTCCTGGATGAGCCCACCTCCATTCCTGACTTGTGCCAGATGGCTGAGCGGATCCAAAATCCATATGCTTAATCTCTTTAGCCAAAGGCTGTCCACCCATACCCATGGCCCCAATTCCAGAGCACAGTTATGTGAACAAACTCATGATGATGATGATGAGTGCATGCTCAGTCCTTTCTGACTCTTTGCGACCTCGTGGACTGTAGCCTGCCAGTCTCCTCTGTCCATGGCATTTTCTAGGCAAGAATACTGGAATGGGTTGCCATTTCCTCCTCCAGGGTATCTGACCCAGGGATCCAACCTGCATCTCCTGTGTCTCCTGCATGGCAGGCAGATTCTTTACCCACTAAGCACTGGGGAAGTGTGGACAAGCTGGGAAATTTCCAAATCATCAAGTGCTGACCCCTTTATACTCAATAATTTCTTCCTCAATTTCTCTTTGCCTTCTCTCATTCTACTCTAGTTAACAAGGAGAAACCAGGCTGCATCTTTAACATTGGGGAAATCTCTTCAGCTAAATACCCAAGTTCTACTCTCCACACTGAGTGACTGGCTGACACAACACAACCAAGTTCTCCACCCTTGTAACAAGGGTCACTGTTCCTCCAGTTTGCAATAACAAGTTCTTTTCCATCTGAGATCTCACTAGAAGTACCTTTCACATTCCTGTTTCTAGCACCATTCTACAGGTGATAATATGTAAATGTTTTTCTAAGACTACAGAAGCTTTCTCTGTAGCTCTCCTCACTTCTTTCTAAACCTTTGCAAGATTCACCTTTAAAGTTCATATTTCTTCTACGTTATCTCTTTAAGTAATCTAAGATTCTTCCATCATGCACACATTCCCAAACTCTTCCAGCCTCTACTGATGACCTAACCCCAAAGCCATTCCCACAATTTCAGGTATCTGTTACAGTAACACCCCACTCATGGTATGAAAATCTGTATTAATTTCCCACAGCTGCCATAACAAACCATCACAACGTGGTGGCTTAAAACAACAGAAATTTATCCTTTCACAGTTCTAGAGGCTAGAAATCCAAAATCAAGGTGCTGACAGGGTTGATTCCTTCTGCGAGCTCCAATGGAACAATCTGTTCCATGCCTTTCTCTTAGCCTCTGGTGTTGTCAGGAATCCCTGGCGTTCCTTGGCTTGTAGACACATCATTCTACGCTCTGTCACCATATAGGTTTCCTCACAAGGCTGTCTTCCTTCTGAATGTATCTCTGTGACTTTTTTTCTCCTTATAAGGGTACAAGTCATACTGGATTAAAGGGCCATCCTACTCCAGCATGACCTCCTCTTAACAACTAACTACATCTGCAACAACCCTATCTCCAAATAAAGTCACCTTCTTAGGTTTGGGGAGGACATGAAGTTTGAAAGAGAGTGGAGATGCTCATTAATGGAAGATAATTAAGATGAAACAAGAACACTTAAAGCCGATCAACATAAAATAGAAGTCAAAATTTAATAGTAAAAAGTGACTTTTAAAAGGTGAAGATTTCACCTTGAGACAAAATGACAAACTACCCAAATAAGTTTAGAAAGTATTTAACAATATTCATATGTAGGTTATAATTACAACTAGGCACTAACTCTCAAAATAAAGAATGAGCCAAATATTAATTGTATTTGTAACTGTTCTAAGAATATTCTATTATAGTACTGTATGACACTTCACATTGGTCTTTTAGAGCAGAATCGTAAGATAGTTTTTATAAATAATCATGACGGCATCATGAGTTCAAGGGCCTCTCAATCATGTGATATTCAAATCAATGCTTTAACAGTCAAAATAAAGACTTTCAACTTGTCACTCTTATTGTAGAATTTTCTGCTTCAGTTGTTAATAATCCCACACATTCAAGCCTCACTGTCAGTGGTTCTATGTGTGGTTCAAATCCAGCTTCTATATTATCTCCTCTGCCTTTGTGAAATCCTTGTCCTTTTCTCAATCTGCAGTTTATTTGTACTATATAATATCAACCATCATCGCGAAGGCCCGCAGCGGGTGTTGACGCGATGTGATTTCTGCCCAGTGCGGGTAAACGGCGGGAGTAACTATGACTCTCTTAAGGTAGCCAAATGCCTCATCATCTAATTAGTGACGCGCATGAATGGATGAACGAGATTCCCACTGTCCCTACCTACTATCCAGCGAAACCACAGCCAAGGGAACGGGTTTGGCGGAATCAGCCGGGAAAGAAGACCCTGTTGAGCTTGACTCTAGTCTGGCACAGTGAAGAGACATGAGAGGTGTAGAATAAGTGAGCGCTCCCCCCACCGCCCCGTTTTCTGCGAGGGGGCAGGGCGGGGTCCGCCAGCCTTGCGGCCGCAGGTGAAACACCACTACTCAAAAAAAAGAAAAAAAAAAAAAAATCAACCATCATCAAGAGGTTAAAGAAAAAAAATACTGGCAGGATGAGTAGGGGAGAGACGCTAGGAAGGAGAGTGATATACTAGGATGGGAACTAAATTTATTAAATGGTTTGATCAACAGTGTGTATTTTTGTGTGCTATCACCAGTTCTCTTTAATTTTCTAAGTGTGGAAACTCTAATTATGACTATTCAAAAAGAATGACCCCCTCATGATACATATGTGGTGTACTACATACACAAACACCCCCCACCCCCCCCCACACACACATTTTTAGAGCAAAGTAAAAGAGTTTACATTTTAAAAATTGATATGGCAATTATACATACTGAAGTACAGTTAGTAGGTAAATGAAGTAGGTGAATGAAGGTTTACCCAAATCCAGAGAAGCTATCGTTCGCTTCACTACTGGCATCCATCTAAGAAGCGGACAATGAGGATGACAAATAGATTAAGAAGGATGCAGTGTCCACAGTTTGAGAGAAATGCACTGCATCCTGTCCTTGAAACCATTTTGCATTTATGCCAGACTGAATCAAATAGTAGAGATGGAAATGTTAAGTGTCATAAATTTGCCACATTTCCCTCTATGCCCCCCACACCCCAGCAGAACTGTGTTAGGGAAATGTGCTTCATTGTAATCCCCAAAATTAGAATTCAGAGTCAATTTCAAAACTGGCCCCATGAAATTTTTGGAACTGTGCCAAGTCAAAAGGTCTCCCTTTCTACACCAGCAGTTGTGAAGTCCCAATCCGTGATCCACCTGCATGTTAGAGCAATCCAGTGGCTCCTTCTCGCCTCTCCACTTCCATTTAGGTCTTTACCTTACCCCCGCTTCTTTTACCCCAACCCTAATCAGCTCATCTTGTTTATTCAAACAAGAAAGATGCTTTAAATAATTTCTGGTACAAGGCAGGAAATAAATATGTAATCTATCAGTGAACCCAAACAACTGGTTAAGTAAAACGAAGAACAACAACAACAAAAGACTTTTGTAGTGTAGAAAAGGATATGGGAAAATGGGGTGGAAACAGATCTCTTCCATCCATTTTTTTCTCTAAAAGTATTCCATGAAGCAAGACATCTGGGGGTATGTCAGACTTGTACAATTCTGACAATATTTCTACCTTTCATCTGTGTGAAAGGGGCAGAGCATACTGTTCAACCACAGAGGTGTAGTATTTTGACCTACTAACTGTTCAGATGAAATGGCTATTTGGATTCCATTAAACTAAGTAGAGGTCAATAAACTAAAGGGAGAAGGCACTAAGAAGGTGGTAGCAGAAGGAAGGTGTTCTGGTTGAAATGTACCCCCCACAAAGATATGTTCAAGTCCTCACCCCCAGAACCTGTCAGTATGACCTCAGTTTGGGAAATAGGGTCTTTACAAATGTCATAAAGTCAAGATGAGGTCATACTGTGTTAGGGTAAGCCCTAAATCCAATCACTTAGTGGGTACTGGTGTCCTTACAAGAACATCATATAAAGACACGAGGAACACTAATGGTTTATGATGTCTATCTTCTTTGTGAATTGTACCTTTTATTATTTATTATTAAAAAAAATTCATCTTTGTTTCATTTATAATAAATAAATATTAAAAAAAACACACAACGATACAGAGAAGACCATTTGATAATAGTGTCAGAGACTGAAGTGCTGTGTCTGCAAGCCAAGCAAGGACTGTCAAGGATGGCTGGTAGTTAGAATCTAGAGAGAGCCATGGGACAACTCTCTCTCAAGCCTGTAGAAAGAACCAACCCTGCTGAACCATTGATTTTAGACTTCTGGCCTCCAAAACTGTGAGGGAATAAATTTCTGCTCTTTTAAGCTTCAGTCATCTGTTATCACAGCCCAAGGGAACTAATACAGAGATGTATACAGGGATCAAGATCTTTAGAGCCAAAAGGAAATTAGAAGGCACCTCATACAAGTTCCTGATTTTACAAATGAAATAAATGATACCACCAAGAATATCAACAGCAGCAAGACACAGAAGTTTCCTTCACATAATAAAATGCAGTGAATGATCAGTCTGTTTCTAGTTTCTGAGTCTAAAATGCTATGCTTTGACACTTCTACATTAATGACCAAGATGTTCCCCTGTTTAAAACCTGCAATGGGTTCCCAGAACACTCAGGATAAAATCTAGACTTCCCCAGTGAAGACGAGGCCCCAGAAGATCAGCCCTCTGGGTCTGTCTGCCTCTCCGGGGGGCTGCCTGCCATTTGTTTCCACGTCATTGTGCTCTAGAGCTCCACTTACCACCCTCTCTCTGTCCCAAGGACACAATGATCTGTTCTTTCTTCAAGGCCTTTGCAAATGCTCCCTCTTTCTGGAACATTCTTCCCCCAAGTCTTTGTAGGCTGGCTCCTACTCATTCAGTTCTAAGCTGAACTGCCCCTCAGACAGTCTTGCAGAGTCTATTTAAAGCAATGCTTTCCAAGCTGTTTCATGCCCTGGGACACAGAAAACAGTCTCCATCTGGCATGGCACAAAAGTAAACTGTCCAGGCTGGCTCCCATCCCACCTGCCATCCTGAAGGTTGAGGAGGCCATTATCTCCATTTCTCCTGAAACCCACCAGTGGGGCCACAGACCACCAGCTGGGATGCTCTGCCCCTTGTCCTCCAATTTCTTGCACACACAATGAACTTAGCATTCTAAAACAGTCTTGAGGTCTACAGAAGTGCAAGTTCTGGCTGCGTTTTCAAACATGTCCTTTTTGTCTCCACTTTCCCATCTTGAAAGCAGAAGGAAAATGACTGCTCCCAAACTTCCTGGCATCCTCTGAGGAAGAAAGACTGGGACAAGTGATTTAATGTGTTTATTTCTTTGTAAGCTTGTTCTCAATGCTAAGATTTTCCCTGGTTACAAAACACGAAGTTTGTGCACTGTGTTGTTTTCACAGTACTGAAACAGGAAAATACTTGAGTGCCGGAATGTTTACCACACACACGATGCAGTACACAGCTCTCCAAATTATGATGGAAGTCAAGAAACTTTGAAAATTCAGAATATTTATCCACTTGCAAGTGTGATGGTCAATGAAATGTTCTCTCCAATGCATACTGCAATGGCATGAATCAGTTAAAAAAGAACTATTCTGCATTTTCTTAATGACAATTTTGTTCTACCAAATGAATGACAACCATGCACTGCCTGCTCCCTGGTGTGGGTTTTCTGGAATTATTAAATGTCTGACATATCACATAAGCTCTCTGCCTCTTCCCACACACTTCAAACCACAGTTAACATGCTCTCTAGAGAAAGTTGGGAACCTCTGCTTTCCAACACGATCAGACACAGTTACAGAACAGACCTCCTCACGAGGGCCAGTCACTATGCTAAGTGGCCACCTCTAGGGGCAGACCTGCAGGACCTTCCTGTACTCATTCTTACACAGAATGACTCCACAGAATGCCAACTGGTACAGCCTGCTGACATGATAAAGACAGCTCTATAACTTGTCTCCCTCTGTGGGGAAGCCAAACCCAGGAGCTGCAGCATTTAGCATTCAGCTTCTTCTTAGATAAGGTTCATTGGGTTTTCCTCAGTTGAGAAAACAGTTCAGTTCAGTTGCTCAGTCATGTCCTCCTCTTTGCGACCCCATGAACTGCAGCACGCCAGGCCTCCCTGGCCATCACCAACTCCCAGAGTTTACACAAACTCATGTCCATTGAGTCAGTGATGCCATCAAACCATCTCGTCCTCTGTCATCCCCTTCTCCTCCTGCCCTCAATCTTTCCCAGAATCAGGGTCAGGGTCTTTACAAATGCCATAAAGTCAAGATGAGGTCATAACGGGTATGACCAAGAGATTTTGCTACAGGTGCTCCCAGAGGGACCTTTAAAAACTGATACTGAGTTAGACTTCTCACCAAAATGAGGTTGAATAGATGAAGCCACATGCAAAAGAGCACACACTGTATTATTTCAGTTATACAAAGTTCCAAAGCAGGCAAAAACCAACGGATGGTAACACAATGTGAGAACGTACAAGGGACTTCCGGGTGGCTCTTGACTTGGGTGATACTTACGCAGGTGTTATAAAATTCAATATTTGTATATTTATCACCTGTACTTACTTAACAAACACAAGTTCTGGAAAAGAAGCCTCAGGCTTCTGAACATTTGTTCAGGTAAAGGGGGCAGAGCCAGAGAGAGAAGGGTGCAGAGAGTCACAGGGATAGCTCTGGTTTCCTTGGGGCAAACAACAAGATTTCTAATACAACGCTACTCATCTCAAACTATTTTTTAAAAGGCCTGGCACGTTTTACCAAACACAAAGAGAATCTCAAAATATGCCTAGAGAAAGATCCATTAGTCATTTCTTTCAACAAGCATACTCTCCACAGAAAGCTGTTCTTTGCAGAAGTACATAGTTCAATGCAATGGAAGTGATTCCTATGATATTGGTTAAAGCACTGTCTGTGGGTCATTTCAAATACCATTTTTAAAGGCATCTACTCAGAGCCCCAACAGGACATTTGATCTACAGACCAACCTTAGTACTTTCTCAAGTAAGAATAAAATAAGAATGTGTATTATTTTTCTTTTTAATACTGTTTTCAAGCCTTCAGCCTGGATGGAAGGGAGTTTGGGGAAGAATGGACACATGTATATGTATGGCTGAGTCCCTCTGCTGTCCACCTGAAACAATCACAACACTGTAAATCAACTATACTCCATACAAAATAAAAGGTTTAATTAAAAAAATATTTCATCTTTCCAATTAAAACCCTGAAAACTAGCCACCAGGAATCTATCACTTGTATGAATATTTTCTACAAAGTGAGCAACTTTATCAAATTTGTGTAGTACAGACTGAAGCTTGCTTTCTAAAACATTTATTTATTTATTTGGCTGCACTGGGTCTTAGTTGTAGCACATGTGATCTTCAGTTGCAGCAGGCAAACTCTTAGTTGTGGCATGTGGGATCTAGCTCCCTGACTAGGGATCTAACCCAGGCCTCCAGCATTGGGAGTGAGAAGTCTTAGCCACTGAACCACCAAGGAAGTCCCCAGATAGTTTTGTTTTGTTTTTAAATGAGTATAAAGGTTTATAAGTGTTAGCTGCTCAGTCATGTTTAACTCTTTGTGACCCCACGGACTATAGCCCGCCAGGCTCCTCTGTCCTGGAATTCTCTAGGCAAGAATACTGGAGTGGGTAGCCATTTTCTTCTTCAAGGGTTCTTTCTGACCCAGGGATCGAACCTGGGTCTCTCACATTGCAGGTAGATTCTTTACTGTCTGAGCCACAAGGGAAGCCCAAGGTTTGTAAGACTCCAGGCTATATTTTCAATTCCAATTAAAATTTATACAGGGTTTAAAAAAAAAAAATCCTTCCCCTAGAGAAGGAGAAAAGACAACCAGATTCCGTTCCAGGTGCTTCATTATAATAATCTTCTTTATTATTACCAGTAGAAGAGAAGCAGACGGGAAAAACTGTTTTTGGCAAACCTCTGATACTGCGGTTCTTTTGCTATGAATTTTTTTTTAAACAGAAGAGTATGTTTTATAACAACATCCGCTGGATCATTGAAAAAGCAAGAGAGTTCCAGAAAAATATCTATTTCTGCTTTATTGACTATGCCAAAGCCTTTGACTGTGTGGATCACAATATACTGTGGAAAATTCTGAAAGAGATGGGAATACCAGACCACCTGACCTGCCTCTTGAGAAACCTGTAAGCAGGTCAGGAAGCAACAGTTAGAACTGGACATGGAACAACAGACTGGTTCCAAATAGGAAAAGGAGCACGTCAAGGCTGTATATTGTCACCCTGCTTGTTTAACTTACATGCAGAGTACATCATGAGAAACACTGGGCTGGATGAAGCACAAGCTGGAATCAAGGTTGCCGGAAGAAATATCAATAACTTCAGATATGCAGATGACACCACCCTTATTGCAGAAAGTGAAGAACTAAAGAGCCTCTTGATGAAAGTGAAAGAGGAGAGTGAAGAAGTTGGCTTAAAGCTCAACATTCAAAAAACTAAGATCATAGTATTCGGTCCCGTCATTTCATGACAAATAGATGGGGAAACAGTGGAAATAGTGGCTGACTTTATTTTTTTGGGCTCCAAAATCACTGCAGATGGTGATTGCAGCCATGAAATTAAAAGACGCTTATTCCTTGGAAAGAAAGTTATGACCAACCTAGACAGTATATTAAAAAGCAGAGACATTACTTTATTAACAAAGGTCCATCTAGTCAAGGCTATGGTTTTTCTAGTAATCATGTATGGATGTGAGAGTTGGACTATAAAGAAAGCTGAGTGCCAAAGAATTGATGTTTTTGAACTGTGGTTTTGGAGAAGACTCTTGAGAATCCCTTGGACTGCAAGGAGATCCAATCCAGTCCATCCTAAAGGAGCTCAGTCCTGGGTGTTCATTGGAAGGACTGATGTTGAAGCTGAAACCGCAGTACTTTGGCCACCTGATGCGAAGAACTGACTCATTGGAAAAGACCCTGATGCTGGGAAAGATTGAGGGCAGGAGGAGAAGGGGAAGACAGAGGATGAGATGGTTGGATGGCATCACCGACTCAATGGACATGAGTTTGGGTAAACTCCGGGAGTTGGTGATGGCCAGGGAGGCCTGGCGTGCTGCAGTTCATGGGGTGGCAAAGAGTTGGACACGACTGACTGACTGAACTGAAATGAATGTTTTACAAATACACTTTTCTGTGAAATGATAGTTGATTTGGACATTATGGCCAATCTTTCAAATATGTCCTGAAATTCAAGGAATCTTTTTTTCTAATAAAAGACTCACATTTTTAATATTTATGATAAAGTCTTAAGATTTATCAACTCCTTCACTTTTCAGGATTTAAGCTTCCAATTCACATAAGAAACTATTCTCACCACTCTTCAAACTTACTCTGGGACTTTACTCTATACATTGTTCCTGCAGGAGGTAAGCTATCAGATTATATCACTTAACCATCTCCTCATCTTCCAGAGGCCATAATCATTTATGTCTCTAATTTGTTTTTAAATCAATTTGCTTCTTAAATAAAATTTCTACAGAAAATCCCTAAATAATAGTAAAAGTGAATAAGACATCATCTGAAACTCTTGGACCTAGATGAGTTCCAAAATTCCAGTTTGTTTTATACATAAGAAAGGTGATTCTGGACCTGTAATATTATACTATGCATTACTTAACACCACCAGCAGCAATCTGTAATCAAATAGACTAATATTTCTATGCAAGATGTATGGTTAGTCACTCCAAGTTGAATAAATGTTATAAATGGCCTCAGGTCACCAGTTGAATTTAGGTCAGTCAGGTTGTGCTGTCCATTGCCCCGAAAATACTTCTGCTTTCAGAACTTTGTAGGTTTCAGAACTGAGGAACTGAGGTCACGGGGTGGTGGACATGGACCAGAAGCAAGCAGACTGAGCTGCAGTGCCCAGGTCCAAAGTCAGTCTTTTGACAAATATTTATTGACCATCTTCTATGCGCCAGGTTTGGTGGATGTAATGGTGAATATAAAATACAGTCTTTGCTCTGAGGATCATATCATCTTAGTCTGGACTTGGCAAGGAAGAAGATATCCTACGAGAGTGAAGGACATCTATGATAAGGATCAGCCTGGGGTGCCCCAGGCATTGAAGAGACAGTCTGTTCCCACATATAATTCCATAGGAAAACCATTTTATGCCTTAAAATCAGGGTAAGACAAAAGTCCTAATTCAGCCTAAATTGACTACTTCAATGCTTATCTTAAATTTTTAAATATCAGATTCTTGGAGAGAAGCACTAGTTATTTCTTCTCCTCTGCCCCTTCTGTGTGAGTCTGTATACCAATGTTTACAGGCTTTATTATTCACAAATTCCATATTGGTAAATCTGACTACTTGTCGCAGTTTCCTGTAGCCTCAAAATCAATACTCCTCAGCCTTATGTAGTTATTCATGGCTGCACAGAGAGCAGTGGGCATCTTCAATACCCAACACACATATCCTGAGGGATGACTGGATGCAGCTCTGCCTTCTTGTTTCAGTTTTCATACTGTAAATAGGGTCCTTCTTCACGGTCAATTTAGTGCCATGGTTTTTGCATCTGGGGGCTTCTGTTGACAATTTTCCTGTATATCATGGCCTCCAAGTTCAATGTTGAACTGTTGTCTACTGCCCAAAGCCTAGAATGTGTCTTATGAAGAAAACATATGTTCTTAGATAAGCTTTGTTCAGGCATGAGTTATGGTGCTGTTGGCCATGAGTTCACTGTGAATGAATCAATAGTATTGGTATATATGAAATAAAGTGCCTTTAAGCAGAAACACTAATAAAACAAGGCTATGCGCTGATTGGTTGATGAAAATGTTGTGACCAGAGGCTCACAAGAAACTAACCGTGTATTTCAATAGTTGCAAGTTTGCTAATTGAGTGTCTGCAACAACTTCATATAACATACTTCTGTAAATGATGAAAGGTGACTGTAACTAGGTATTGGCCATGAGACCAGAAGGGGGCAACCATTTCAGGTTTGGAATGGTGGTAACAAAGTGAAGACAGTAGACAAGGTTTGCTCTTACAGAACAGGTCGTCTAAACTGAAATGGTCTCAAGGACTATGAGAAGCAGTCCAGGGTAGAAAAAACAGGAAGAAGCACGTGGGAATGGTGGCATCACAGAACAAGGAGAATAGCACCATTAGGTCCATGGCTCCATCCTCAGACCATGGGACAGGCTGACTGCTTTCCACAGACTAAACATTCTATCTTGGTATGTGGCAGAAAGGAGAGATGCATGGAAGAGGGTCTATTTATAAGAGACCTTGACTCTCAGAACACAAATTCCAAAATGCTCATGGTTTCAAGTCATCTTTCCTGCCTCTCTCTCTTAATTCTTCCAGACAGAAATATTGATAAAAGCATGGAGAGCCTTCAGTGTGACTCAGGTGCCACCAACTCCTGTGCATCACAAGAACAGATTTCTCTTAACCCCGATCCAGGCCCATGTCAAGACCAGCTTGGTCAGTGGCTCAGCACACCACACTATATCCTGCTGCGCACAACCATCTCTTGCATGAAGGGAATAGACATAAAAGTCCACTCAACTCAGGCTTGGAGTACTCAGTGACTGATTTGGGAAGTCTTAGATTTGAAAGCCAGACTGGACAACAGTGCCGACAAGCATTCATCTACAGAAAATCAAAACTGGGGAAGGCTGATTTTCTTAATGCTTATTTATATTCTCTCAAAAATTACTTCAACTAAAGTGAAAAGCATTTGCCTATTAGAACATTCTCAAGTGGCAGCCCCCAGCCCATCTAAGGGGAATTTTAAAATAGTTTTAATAAGAGCAATTGATGTCAGTGACATATTTAGCTTCTCTCTTTAATAAAGCCTTGCTACTTAAAGTATAGTCCCTTGCTATTTAAAGTATGGACCAGTAGCAGCAGTATTACCCCAGAACTTGTTAGAATTACAAAATCAGAATCTGCATTTAACAAGCTCCCAGGGGACCTGTTTGCTCAATAAAATCTCAGAAGCACTAAGTCAGATAGCTGTGACCATCATCTTCATCAGAATGAAGATTATGACCACCTTACACTTTATGGCTTCAACATCACTGACTCAATCTGATCAAACACCTGGGAGGGTGGGAGCAGCATGAGGCTCTCCCTGAGTCCTGGGTCAGCTCCTGAGGGTAAAGCATTTGCTTTCCCTTTACAGGTTCTGGAAAGGGCGGCCTGACTCTGTCCTAGCCCTCTCTTACCTGGAGCATAAACCTGAATCTTCAGCCTGCAGCCACTCAGCAAACATGGCTCCAGGTCAAAGGTGCAAGGAACCGTTCTCTAATGGCCCTTTGGCTCAAGGTTCTCCCTGTGGCCCTTTCTTCTAGGCCAGCTTAATCCTGAGGCTCAATCTCAGAAGTACCTTATCTCTCAGCCCTGAGTCTACAAAGCTAAGGTCAGCTGCTATCTTGTACAGAATCTTCAACCTCCACAGGGACCTCTACCAAGGTCAGGCTCCAAAAATCTGCCCTGATCCCTCTGCCATCCAAATAGCCCCAATACCTTGCCTGCCTTCCCCAACCTCCACCCATTACTTCACCTGGACCCTCCTACAAGTAACCTCTGCCTACAGGTCTCAATGAAACAATGTAGCAGGTGAATTTTTTCATTCATTCATTCATTCAATAAACATTTACTGAAAGTACTATGTGCCCAAGGACTGAGCAAAACACATAAGGATCCTCGTGTTCGTGGAGCTTATACTCTGCAGGAAAAGATAGACAATAAATGTGCCACATGGTGTAAGTGCTATGGGGAAAACAGAGCTAAAAAGTGGCCTAGGAGTGCTAAGGACAGAGGAGGTTCCATTTTTATAAGTGTTTAGAAAAGACCTCACTGAAAGGTGACAAAAAGACCAAATACGCTGAACAGCCTGAAGTGTGGGACCTGGCTTTCCTCTTTCTTTATACTGATCCTTTTCTTCCCGGCTTGAGCCTCCAGCCCACAGAGTATAGCACTCAAACTGACTTCCTCTTTCCAGTCCTAAGAGCCATATGGATATCAATTCCCACGAGGTTGTCTAATCTCCAGATCTATAGATCATGCATCCATGCCTAGACAACTGCTTCTCCTACCTGCCTTCACCTGAGCCTGATAGCCTACCTGTGCGGGCCCATGTTCATGGGACGTGACAACATGCTACTTTGTTTCTAAAAAGGAAGCCCCAGAGGTTTAGGAAAAGAGGAGAAAAATTGTGCCAGAATTTTACAGTATTTCATATGATAAATATAAGCTATATAAAACTACTTGAGGGCTCAAGAATGTATCCTTCTACAGCTAAATTTTCTCTGCTAAGAAACAATGAAAGATGACATAGGAAGACCTCATGCTCAGCCACCAGGGAAACAAGGGCAAAGATTACAGCAGATCCATGCACCTGGTATGAGTGGAGGATAGGACACTAGAGGCACAATCAATTCTCCTTTAAAAAAAAAATTCTTCTAAGGATTGAGCAAGCTACTCTGTTGAGGTCTACACAACTGCAGATTGAAAGGAACCTACTGAGCCCAGGGTCATCCAGCGGGGCTTCATGTAATGATGCAAATATCCTAGATCTGTACTATCCAATATGCTACCCACAAGGCACACGTGCCAACTGAGCACTTGAAATGTCCAGTGTGGCTGAGGAGTTGAATCCTAAATTGCATTTTATTTTAATTAATTTACACTAAAATAGCCTTGGAAGGCTATGAATATAAAATTGGACCACATAATTAAAATCTAAAACCCTAATTTTCTGACAAAGATGAGGCCTAGACAAAGCTAAGACTATTGGGCTACCTCAACTTGGAGCATGAATATTCCACACAAGCACCAGACTGGAGGCTTTTCAAGCTGCATTCACATGCATGAGCCCATGTGATTCTTTCTTCTGCCACACAGGCTAAGCCGGGACTCTCCACACTTTACCATGGCTCACAGGGCAACACGTGCCTGATACTAGAGGGAAAATCCGGGGGTAGCCTGGGCTTCTAACACACGCACCTGCTGTGTGCTGGCTCCCAGGAAGCAGTGACATCAGCTGGGTACTCAGAGGGCTTATCACCCATGTGAAACAAGATGCTGGAAGACTGCACTGGCCAGGAGAACTACTGAAGAATCTTTCCTTGGGCATACACACTGAGGAAACCAGATCTGAAAGAGACACGTGCACCCCAATGTTCATCGCAGTACTGTTTATAATAGCCAGGACATGGAAGCAACCTAGATGCCCATCAGCAGATGAATGGATAAGGAAGCTGTGGTACATATACACCATGGAATATTACTCAGCCATTAAAAAGAATTCATTTGAACCAGTCCTAATGAGATGGATGAAGCTGGAGCCCCTTATACAGAGTGAAGTAAGCCAGAAAGATAAAGAACATTACAGCATACTGACACATGTATATGGAATTTAGAAAGGTGATAACGATAACCCTATATGCAGAACAGAAAAAGAGACACAGAAATACAGAACAGACTTTTGAACTTTGTGGGAGAATGTGAGGGTGGGATATTTCAAAAGAACAGCATGTATACTATCTATGGTGAAACAGATCACCAGCCCAGGTGGGATGCATGAGACAAGTGCTCCGGCCTGGTGCACTGGGAAGACCCAGAGGAATCCGGTGGAGAGGGAGGTGGGAGGGGGGATCAGGATTGGAAATACATGTAAATCCATGGCTGATTCATATCAATGTATGACAAAACCCACTGGAAAAAAAAAAATAATAATAATAAAAAAAAAAAAAAGAAATTGAAAAAAAAAAAAAAAAAAGAATCTTTCCTATGTTGGGGGACACAATCCTTGACCAAACTTTTATGCAAATCAAGTTTTCTAGGATACAATTACACTTGGTTCTCTATTTTAGGGTAGTAACCATGACTTTCAAAAACTAGGACTCAACTAGTTTGTTGGACATCTCTTTAAAATCCTATGTTCACTTTAGCATCAAAACATACAGGCAAAAACTCTGCTATAATTAGAACTGAAGAGTTGCCAAGATGTCCAATAGACCCAAATTACTATCTACAAAAATTACTGATTACTAAAAATAAGAATGAAAAAGTGGCTCCAAGATATCATTTGACTAAATACAGGCATACACAGCACAAGTGAAACCCCCAGTTAGACGGCTGTGAAAAACAAACCTGCTGGCTGAACAGCATTTCATGTTCCTACAAGAACTAGATGCAAAAGCCTAATTATGGTTTGATTCAAACGATGTTATCAAAACACTTCCCACATGGCGTGAGAGATGTAAGTGCTTTTCTCCTTTCATTCTTTGTTGGGGCATCCGGGTGGGTTTTTTCTTGGAGCCATCTCACTCCAATGAGATGAATCCAAAAAAGCAGGATTGGCTGTCAGCAGGGAGTGCGAGGCTGGGCTTTGATCGCAGCTGAGCTCCCACCTGCTTAAAAAGGCAGCCGTGGAGCTTCCTCCTCTTGCTCAAAAACACAAGAAATCGGCAGAGATAAGCTGACAGGGAAAACATTACACAAATCACTGACCCTGCTGCAGGCAGAGAAGAGCTGCCTCTGCTCGGCTTTGATTTTCTGGAGCTGAGCCTGAGGGTAGAGGCGGCTGGACTTTCTTCTTTCCCGGGGCTTCCCATGGCAAGGTGCGTGCAGACAGAACCCTGAGGAATACCAAGTGTGGAAGAAAGGGAAACAAAGAAAGAAACAAAACAAGAAGCCAGACTAAACTAAACCAAGGTGGAGAGCTGCCATCAGCAGCCAGGAGGAAAGATCACATCTCTAGTGGAAAGCAAAGAGGGTTTTACAGATTTTGGGGAAACCACGCCAAGCCAGGAGCTCTGGCTGTGATCTCTGTTGTGCTACTGTCCTGCTGAGTGAAGCAAATAAGTACGTGCCCGAAGTCCTCCTGTTGCATGTTCTACTTCTATTGTTTAGTTTGTGTCCAAAGAAGAAAATAAGAGCGTGCCTACCCGTGTCCAGGAGTGGTGTTGGAAACAGAGCAACGAACAACCAGCAGCTCTTTCCTTGACACACACCATGACCATTCTCAACTTCATAAGCGACCTGTTTGCTGCTTAAGGGTCATCTACAGTTTGCCTTTTTAAGTGGATTTAAAATGAGCCACTGGGTTTACTGGTGTGCGCCTCATCAGTATTTAGCTTCCAAAATTAAGCCCACTATAAAGTGGTCACTGGTGCCATCCAAGTACCACACTGATTGAGGGCCTGAGATGTGTGGGGCAGATTTCCAGCCTGAGCAGCGCAGTAGTGCATAAGCAAAGCGTGGCTCCTGCTCGCATGCAGCTTGGCAGGAAGAAAGGACAAGGACCTCTGAGCCATTCTCAGAGCCTGTATCCATGAGGCCAAGGTCACAAACTCTGCTGTCCTCACCAGCTAGGCAGATGGAGTCGCAAGGAAGTGGAGGGGGTCTGTGGCAGAATGAAGACACTTATTCTGCATGATGGAGACAGCTGGCCTCAGCTCCAGCCAATTGTCACCATGTGGGAATGTGGGCTCAGCAACTGCCAGAACTTCCATTAGTTCAGGAGCAGCTGTAAATCCAGACTTTGACATAAAATCTACCAATTTCTAAGTGCTGACAACCAATTAGAAGTTTTAGAAAACTGAGTACCAACAGTGACCCAATGGCTGCCTGCTTGCAACCCTTACATTCTGCAAACTTTTATGCATCTTCCCACTGCTCCAACCTACTCTCAATACCCCAACATGTTCCCGCTATACTGGTGTGACCAGTTTGCTACTTGTCTCACTCCCAGCACAACTGTTTTAACTGTGGGGATTTGCCTTGCACACCTCCCTCTTTTCTCTCTGTGCCTGGTTAGATCCCACCCATCTTTACTTCCCAGGTCAAGACCCTCCTACTCCACCCAGCCCTGTAGACCACTCCAAGTTCCCTCTTCTCTGAGTCAATATCTTTCTTACAACTGTATCACTGGCAATAAGGCAGGGATTCACTCTACAATCCTCTAACTCTTCTATTGCATATCGTATCTCCCTAAGAAGACTAAATGCTCAATAATAGAAACCACACTAGAAATCTATCAACAGAGATGGAGTATGCAGTGTTAATGGAGAGGGAGGGTTAACGATCTGGAAGACAACAGGGATTGACTGACCACAGCAAGGTGGTTAAGAGCTTAGGTTCTGAAGACAAGCAGGACTAGGTTTCTTCATCTCTTTGAGCTTCAGTTTCCATACCTGTAACCTGGGGCCACAAAAAAATGGGGACCCATTTAAAACCTGTGAGATTAAGAGGTTATAAAAAATGCATAAATAGATATAAAGCACTAAGCACAATGCCTGGCATGCAGTAGTGAAAGTCACTCAGTCGTGTCCAACTCTTTGCAACCACGTGAACTATATAGGCCATGGAATTCTCCAGGCCAGAATACTTTTAGAAGATACTATATGAGAATATCTTGATTCCTATTCCCCATCTATTTGCCATGAAGTGATGGGACCGGATGCCACAATCTTAGTTTTCTGAATGTTGAGCTTTAAGCCACAGGACTGGAAAAGGTCCGTTTTCATGTGAGATGAATGCAATTGTGTGGCAATTTGAACATTCTTCAGCATTGCCTTTCTTTGGGACTGGAATGAAAACTAACCTTTTCCAGTCCTGGGGCCACTGCTGGGTTTTCCAAATTTGCTGGCAAATTGAGTGCAGCACTTTCACAGCATCATCTTTCAGGATTAAAAAAAGCTCAACTAGAATTCCATCAACTCCACTAGCTTTGTTTGTAGTGATGCTTCCTAAGGCCCACTTGACTTCACATTCCAGGATGTTTGGCTCTAGGTGAGTGATCACACCATTGTGATTATCTGGGTTGTGAAGATCTTTTTTGTACAATTCTTCTGTGTATTCTTGCCACCTCTTCTTAATACCTTCTGCTTCTGTTAGGTCCCTACTATTTCTGTCCTTTATCGAGCCTATCTTTGCATGAAATGTTCCCTTGGTATCTCTAATTTTCTTGAAGAGATCTCTAGTCTTTCCCATTCTGTTGTTTTCCTCTATTTCTTTGCATTGATCACTGAGGAAAGCTCTCTTATCCTTGCTGTTCTTTGGAACTGTGCATTCAAATGGGTATATCTTTCCTTCTCTTCTTTGCTTTTTGCTTCCCTTCTTTTCACAGCTATTTGTAAGGCCTCCTCAGACAGCCATTTTGCTTTTTTGCATTTCTTTTTCTTGGGGATGGTCTTGATTCCTATTTCCTGTACAATGCCATGAACCTCCATCTGTAGTTCATCAGGCACTCACTATCAGATCTAGTCCTTTAAATCTATTTCCCACTTTCACTGTATAGTCATAAGGGATTTGATTTAGGTCATACCTGAATGGTCTAGTAGCAGATTAAAGAAGAAAATCCTTAAGATCATCCCAAAAGATGAGGCAAATATGTGATCAAATTTGATGACCATTTGGGATTGTAACTCTTAGCAAAAACTATGAATAACAGGAACCTTTCTTAACATGATATAGGCTATCTACAAAAGCCTGCAGCAAACACCAATTTAATGGTGAATTGCTTAAAGTTTTTTCTAAAAAATAAAGAGCAAGATAAGAAGTACTTTACCACTACATCTATTCAGTATTTTACTGGAGGGTCTAGTCAGTCTAATATGATGAAGAAAAAGACAAAAGGAAATAAAAGATATAAAGATTGGAAAAGAAGAAATCTAACTGCTATTATTTGCATTGCTATCATTGCCTATATCAAAAACTGGGAAGAAACTGTATGTAAGTTGATAACAGAGTTTAACAAGGTAGCTGGATACAAAAATCAGTATTAAAAAATGAATTATATTTCTGCATATTTTAAACAAGAAGTTTGAAAATTAAATTTTTTTTAAAAATACCATTTATAATAGCAAAGCAAAAACTAAAGCAGTAAATCTAGCAAAACATGTGTAAAGTTTTTATGGAGTATTATTATGCAATTTCATTAAAAGACATCTAAGAAAACTTAAGAGAGTCACACCATGTTATTGCAAAGAGATGAAATGTTTTGGTCTCCCCAAACTGATAAACAGATTCAAAGCAATTCCAGTCAAAGTGTTATTCATGGAATTTGACAAGCTGATTCTAAGATACAAAGCTGCAGTAATTAAGAAAGTATGGTATTGGCACATGATAGACAAGCAAATCAGTGAAAATGAAGAGACAACCCAGAAGCAGATCCGTGTATATATGTAAACTTGATGTATGACAGAGTGAGCACTGCAGGATGCATAGGGAAAGGATGGACTATTTAATAAATGAAGCCGGAATAAGGTTATCCATATGGGGAAAAAATGAAACTGGATCCCCTACCTCATAAAACATACAAAAATCAGTTCCAGGTGGACTAAAGACTTAGATGCTAAACCCAAGGGGATAAAAATTTTAGAAGATACTATATGAGAATATCTTTATGACAAGCAAATCAAAAAACTTTCTTAAAGAAGAAACAAAAAGCATACCTAAAAAGGAACATATTGTTAAATATTGTTAAAGGAACAATGTTAAAATTAAAAACTTCTGTTTATATAGACACTACAAGGAGACTGGAAGATAAACTACAAAATGGGGGGAAATGTTTGCAACATATTTAATCAATAAAGGACTAGTATCCAGACTATCAGAGAAATCTAAAAATCAAAAAGAAAAAGATAGGCCTAATGAAAATTAGGCCAATACAACAGACAGATATTTCACAAAAGAAGGGACATGAATGGCTAATAAATACATGAAAGGATGCTTAGATCCACTTGTTACCAAGAAAGTGAAAATTACAAAAGAAACTCTTTCACAGCCTTGGAGAATGTCAAATTTTAAAATGTGAACAATACAAGTGCTGATATGAAGGATGAGCTATGGAATAAGTTGAAATAAATTGGTACAGCCACTTTGGAAAATAGTTTGGCATTATCCAGTAAAGTCTAACTGGCCTATAGCCATCCACTAAATCCCAGCAATTCCACTCCAGAGTAAAAGGGCTTACTCAAAAAGCTGCACAAGTGTACCATGAAGCATGAACAAATATGTTCAGAGCAGAATTTTTCTCATAACCCAAAATGGGAACCATTCATCAACAACACAATACACATTACAATAGATAAGCAAATTGCAGTCGATTCACACAGCAGGAAAATAAACTATACCTATGTGCATCATCTTCCCTGGTCACTTCCCTGGTGGATCAGACAGTAAAGAATCTGCCTACAATGTAGGAGACCCAGGTTCAATTCCTGGGTCAGGAAGATCCCCTGGAGAAGGGAACAGCAACTCAGTATTCTTGCCTGGAGAATTCCATGGACAGATAAGCCTGGGGAGTAAAGTCCATGGGGTTGTAAAGAGTCGGACACGACTGAGTGACTAACACTTTCATTTTCTATATGCATCATCATGGATAAATCCAAAAAAAAAAAGGAAAAGAAAAAACATTATGTGAGAATTGCAAGTAACAGCAGAACACATATAGTATGATTCCATTTACATACAGTTCAGAAGCAAGTGAAACTAAAACTAAACTTGGGATCAATACATTGATGGCAAAACCATAAGGAAAAGCAAGGTAATGATTAAAACAAAATTCAGAATTGTGGTTAGCAAACTGGGACTGCTCCCATAGGGTGCCTCTAGGAAACTGGTAATGCTCTACTTCTTAGGATTGGTGGTAAATATATGCATGTTCACTTCTTTTATTATTCTTAAAGTGTACACATTTATCTTATTGTAATATTTCATAAAAAAATATTTTTAAAAAATAAACTTTATAAACATACAAAAAAGGCATATAAGCTAGATAACTGAACCCAATAGTTCCATTAAAGAATTAAAAAAAAAAAATCCACAGAGGCAAAGAAAGAAAACTAACCATTAGTTTTAGCAGACCACCCCAAAAGAAGGTAAGTTCTGTAAATAGAGGAATTTTTCTAACAAAAGTCAACAGCCTGAGAATTATTTTTCCCAAATGCATTCTCATCACTTCTTCAGCTGTGCAAGCCACAAACTCAGGCATAATCTTCCATGATATCTTTTCCCTCTCTCCCCAAATTCATTTTAGTTTCTAAATTCTAATTTCCTGGTCAGGTTACATTCATCCTTTACAAGAACCTTTCTAGCTGGTACAACATGCAATTCACACTATTATCCTAGTGATCTCCCATCATGTACCCAAGATCTTTTTCCAGCTTCCCACTGCACTTAAGATAAAGATTCTTAACATTACATAGAAGCTACTCTACAGTCTGGGTCCTGCCTGAATCACCAGTCACATCCTGATCCATCCACACACACACATACACCTTTTAGGTTTCAGACACTCTGGCTGAACATCCTATGTTCCTTCAGTTTCTTGAACACATATAAAATTCCCTCCTGCCACAAGGCCTCTGCAAGTAGTGGACTTAATACATACTAGGTGAAATCCTAGAATACTAAAATTCACCACTTCTCTTAACTCCTGGTTGGGCAGATGCTCAATAATTATTTTTTCAAATCAGTAATTAACAATGAAATAACAAAATCATTCTTCACAGAATCATACATCTTGAGAAAGAACCTCTATCTCATCCCACTCCCAGACCTATATAATCATCCATTTCAAATTTCAATCATTTTGCCTCATAATGATAGTCATCTTTTTGTTCTTTCATACTATAGGTTAACAATAAGAAGCTCAAAAGCAAAAGACAAAGCCTCTGTAGCCCAAAGTGTCCAAGAAATATGTGCTACCATTGTGACAAAGGCCCTGCCTTTCAAGTCAGGCTTCTCTCTCAACTAAGCAAACAGAACATACAACTTAAGCAGGAAGGGACCATTTCATAGCTAGCATAAATCTCAAGCTCCAAAAGTTGAGTTTCTATGTCTTCAGCTAAATTCAAGCAATTGGCAGAGGCTGACTGGAGTCCCTGAACCTCAACTGCAGTTTCTTAGGCAAAACAACCCCTTCCCAGCCATAATTCAGGCTGAGAATAAATATACTGCTTCCCTTTGGAAACAACGATGGTTGTTCCTCTAAACTTCAGACCATTATTTTTAAAAATAATGGTACCCACAAAACATGATTTTTGCTACTGATCCATATATTAAATATTAGTGAAGCTGAATATTTTTCTTAATAAACACAGATCTATACAGTATGCTAAAAAGACTGTTTTATGCTCTCCATGGCCTAAGATCACCTCACTTTGGAGGCGACTGCAATAGATTTGGAAAATAAACATCTAAATTGTAACCACAATTTTACAGTATTAGAAAACTATGCATGAAAAAGAGATAAGATAAACATAAAATAAAACTAGAAAACAGTACTCTTCATGAAAATACTACATCATTTTAACAAAAGCAGAAGCTTCTAGGAGGAAAAGACAACACAAGCATGGAAGAGCTGACACTTTCCTTAGTGTAAACCTTCTAAAAGGCCACACTAAGTGAAAACATCTAGAAATGCACCAGGAATTTGCTGAAACCCATCCGTTTAAAAAAGAATCTGTCAAATTCTCTCAATGCTCTATTAATATCTATATTTTACAAGATAACTATTTCCTGGAAAGCTTTTTAAACTGAGAACAGCAAATAATCAATGATAAAATTATCTACAATAAATGTTATGCATCACTTACAATCAAGGAATAAACCTCAGAGGCCCTTTTCCAACATCATTTCCCATCCCAGGCAGAATACTCTCTAAAGCTCTATTTATAATTTTCCCAGCTTCTATTTATTCAGGAAAGTAGTCAGAGCAGGAAATGGGACCAGTCAAATGATCACAATCAATCTCATCACCTTCACAACATGCTGTGAATGTAATTAATCCTCTATTTATTTAGGGGACTTCACACCCCTTACATTAAGACAGCAACTCCCTGCTGGCTTAGGTTGAGATAATTATGTTATAACAAGGATTGGGTTTCAATCATATTTGGCAGAAGAAAAAGGAAACTATACTTGAAGTTGTCGGTTTTTTAAAAAAAGCTTTCTTGTGACTCCATTCAAAGGACGCTCTTGACAAAACTCTTCTTAAACAGAGCACTTTCTAAGTACGATAACCACACATACACCACGTTAATCAATGTAAGCCTCTTCTCTGAATGAGACGTGAAGACCATCCAAGCAAGGGAAAATTCTATCTGAAGCAGAAAATACTGGTTTACAAAAGCTGACTACATCAATCCCCACCTGAACTCACTTGATCCTACAGGGCTTCTCCACTGAGAATCCTCCCAAGACCTTTGACATGCAAAAACTACATTAGAGCAAGAGAGGTGAAGGAACATACCAATTTGCTCACAAAGTAGCTAATTATACTCCGTGAAAAGCCAGGGCTCCAGCAAGCCAAAACCAAGGATGTGAGAAGTCTGAAGCCAAGTATCCAAAAACGAAACGAGTAAGGACAGAGACAAAAACCAAACACAGCCACCCAGCTGTAGCTCTTGAATGGGCGTGACACACACAAACCTCCATGTAGCAATAAACGCAGGCACTTTCCGGTTTGGGAGCTGCCAAGTCACCCCTGAAAGTTTCTTTTTTACAAGAACTTGTATTCACACTTTCTTCACTAAATCCTCCACCTTTAGAAAATCAGTCAGAAAATATAAAGTCTTACTTTATTTTTACAAATCTGTTCTATTTTTATTAATCTAGCAAAATCACAATACCCACAGTATAGGTACAAGTAAAAATGATAAATGAATTATGTCTTCAAATTTCTAAAAATTCTCCCACCTGCCAAACATATTTTTTCCCCAAGGTCTGGATTAGAACGTTTGTATGTATTAAGCCCCTCAGATAAATCTTAACATATCACAATAATATTTTATTGCCTTTTGATAACATTTAAGCTCTTGAAAAAACAAAACATGCAAGAAACGGAGCTTGACTGATCTGAGTTCCTGTTCTTAATAAAAAACGAAACAAAACATGATAACCTGAACGAGGAAAAGGATATTAGTTAAGAAGTAGGAAAATCTAAATAAATCTATGGGCTTTAGCTAATAATAATGTATCAATAATGGTTCTTTGTGACAAATGACCATATGGATATAAAAAGTTAATTACAGGGGAAACTGAGTCTGGGGCATCTGGGAACTCTCTAAACCATATTCATAATTTTTCTATAAATCTAAAACTATTCCAAAATAAAAATGCTACTAAAAAAAAAGGATATTACAAATTTTAAAAAACAACAACAACAACAAAAAGCTCCACAAACCTTGGGACATTCAGATACAGGATTCTTTGACAAGTTTTCTCAATGTATATAGTTACAGGGAGCATTCGTATCTTTACAAAGGGTTATTTTGACCTGAACTCTTTAGGAACATTCATAATCCCATGATTCACTGGCACATTTCTTGTTAGAGAAGTCTAATGAAGAGCAGCAGCCCCCAGTGGGCATTGCTGAACTACTGGTGATAAGGTGAAGAACCATTAAGTAAATCCTTTCTATATGAAACCTCACTGAAGGGCTACAAGTGAATGGAGATTGGCATGTACTAATCTTTTCTTATGGAGATAAAACCCACTCCCATCCAGGATGAATTTGTGGATTTAATTAAAAATAAACAGTAAAACTGAAGAGCAACTTGACAGGTCAGAATAAGCACCTTACCAAGAATGATTTCAATTCAAGGGAGGTTTAACTTGCTTAAAATTCTGCACAATTGTCTCTTGAAATTTCTACATGCTAATCATTAGCAGCTAATGTAACACTTAATGTTGTACCATTTGTCAGAGAAGGAACTTCCCCTGCAGAAGTGAAACCACCTAGAGTGCCTGATCATCATTTGGTTATGCCTGAATTAAACAGACCTCTGAAATCAGCCACAGCACTGTATTTTTATTATGAGCATCAGTGACATGGGCAGCAGGGCTCTCCCTCAGTTATGGTTCAGATAGGTGTCATGAAATTACAGCAGTCCTCTTTGGGGGTCTGCATGCCACACATGCACCACACCCTGCTTTGAGAAAGGCCACTCACTAGTGACAAAGTGGGCCCTGGGACTATGTGTATACCACTTTAGGGGGCACATGCCCACTGTGATCAAGGCAACTAGACCAGAAACAAACACTGACCCACACTGGATCAACCTCATGCTCCTCCCTTGGAATCACAAGCAAGGGACTCTAGTCCATCTCTACTGAAACTAGGCACATGGAAACTCAGAGCAGTGGAAAAGCCATTCTCCTTCTCATGCATCAAGGAAGTAGAGCAGCAAGGATTTACAGAAAGAAGCAATGTGAGGGACCACAAGTCACCAGAAAGTCAGTCAACTGTCGTACTTTATGCCTTGAGCTCAGGGGTCCAACTGCAAACTCCCAGCACCTGGGTCCCAGAAGATAACCGACAGCCTTCTGATGACATCCCCATTTTTACTATAGAAGTCCAGGTGGGTTTCTTGTTTGTAACCAAGCGATTTCTAAGTAAAAATACTGTTGTAGTCTCCAGACACTGAAAGGAGAAATAAGGGTTTCATATCTGGCCCTGTTACTAAAATGCCAGGACCCCAGGCTAACTGCAGACTCTCTTATTCAATAATAAAGGGACACTAAAGGACAGATAAGCAGAAGGAAAAGGCAACCCACTCCAGTATTCCTGCCTGGAAAATCCCATGGACGGAGGAGCCTGGTAGGCTATAGTCAATCTGGGGGGGTCGCAAAGAGTCGGACATGACTGAGCGACTTCACTTGCACTTTTCAAAGGACAGATAAAACTTGTGATCCAAAAGCAAAAACGCCTCACATTCATTCTTGCCCTTCAGTGCACCAGAGCTACAACCAGAAAATCTATTCTCCATGTTGCTTACATGTTTGACTTGTCTACTCCTCTGTATGATGCTGTTCGCCCAGCCTGGAATGCATCTGCTGATTATTATTATACTCATATGTGAAACAGTGCTGTGCAACCAGATACCATTTTTTATGTTTTGCTATTAATTCATATCCCTTCTTTGTCCAACTCTTCTCCATATATCTTTTCCAGCTGTGATCCAAATGTTCCTCTTTTTTCACAGATACTCCTTGGAGATCTCAAATCAACATTTTTAAAACTGAACGCCTCATCTTACCTCCCTTCTCACTTTTCTTCTACCCTATACCATTCTCCAATACGATTTAATTTCAGCAAATGCACCTCCAACCACCTGGTTTACTGGCCAAGCCAAAATTCAGATCTCATCTTTGACTCCCCCACTTCTCACCATTGCCTGAGATCCAATTCTTATTTGGTCCTCTCTCATCTACCCCTGACCACTTGTCTCCTGCCCCACTCTCACTGCCCTCACTCAGGCTACAACTGCCTTTTGCTTCCATCACCTTTTCATCTGAAACCAGCCTTTCCAGCTTGAATCTGAGCTCTGCCCCCATGCCAGTTCATTCCCCACAATGTGACCTGATGGACCCTCCCAGAATCTAAATCTCACCATGTCACTCATACACATATCCCAGCACTTAATCTCTTTAGATTCTCCACACTCTTCCAGGATAAATTTCAAACATCTTCATGTGGCCAAGGCTCTATAAGAATCAGCCTCATGTGTTTCCTCTCATTCCTGTCCCAAGAGTCAACCAACCTGAGCTTTCAAGCTCTTTAAAAAGTCCATATTCTTTGGTCCCTATTGTCTGAAATACTCTCCATACCTGCTTCCCCATCTGCATCTGACCATCCCCTACTGACCTTTCAGCCCTCAGTTTCAACTTTTCCTTCTGGAAGCGGTTTCCAAGACCCTAAGACTAGGCATGTGGCCTTCTAGCTGGTTCCACAGCACCCATACTTTCCCACTGCAGCCGCTATTTGGCTACAGAATAATATTCCCCTTATATCTGTGTTTCCTGCTAGAAGGTCAGTTACAAAGTGGCGTGTCTCTTGTTCACCAGAGTGGCTCCATCAACTCAGTTCCTGGCACATGGTAGGGCTCGATAATTAGTGATTAAAAAAAATAAATAATTCCACTTTTACATCCAATGCTAATGTTTTACCTCTACATCAGTTACCACCACTTCCACGGCTTTTGGTAGATAAACCAGGAACAAGAGAAAGCCAGAAGGAAGAGATCTACACTCTTCTCAGGAACATAATTCTTCTCCCTACCAAAACACATACACAGAAGAAGCAACCAAAGCAGTATGAAGCAAAGATAAGGTTCTAAGTTTTCTAAAATTTTAAAATTTGAGTGCAGAAATAGCTTGAGTTTATTCACAATTGAGGAAATGTTACTGAAACGCCAGTCTGTGTGTCTGATACACAGTGAGGCCAAACAATGCCAAAACATCAGAGTTTGGAACACAGAAAAGTTAATTGAGAGCCTTGCAAGGAGATGGGTGGCTCCTGCCTTAAAAACCCCAAACTCTCGGAAAGCTTTCCTCACAGAAAAGGTGAGGGAAGGGAGTGGTTAGTTGCTGCAAATTTTTTGGTACCAGATTCTTCATTCTTGAGGTCATGTCAATGATGTTCCTATAAATCTACAATAAACAAATGTTACTCTCTGTTCTGACAACAAAGAGCAAGGTCCCAGGGCACAGCTTTCACCCTCTGAGGTCCAGGTCCTGACTTGAGAGGTTCCCACAGGGCCAGTTACTCTGCCCCAAAACCTTCATATACCACTCGGCCTGGGTCCTCCCGCCAGCGCCCAGGTACTGGCTGAGGAAGCAGATCTCAGCTGGCAGCTCCCTCAGGGTCTGGTCCCCAGATTCTGCCCTGCTGTCATCATGGAGGGAGCCAGGCACCTAAGACCCAACTGACCCTCAAGTTCCTCAGGAGGTTGGAATGGCGGGGGCAGGGCCAGAAGAGCGCATGTCAGGCAGACGGCTGTGGCCATCAGGTCACAGAGACAGGGATACAGAAGAGATTCACCTCACCTCAAAGCCGGCCCAGCCAGTGGGCTGCCTTGGCGAGGGCTCTGGAGCCCTGCAGGACACAGCCCCCAGCCTGTTTCCTGGACCGCTCAGCTCATGCGCTGGCCCAAGGCCAGGCGAGTTAGAGGGCACCGGGAGAAAGCCAGGATCCACCTCTTACCTCACTCTCCACCTCAGGACCACAGCTCCGCTGACCGTTGGCTGAATGGCTTACTAACGGTTGCTGTTTGACAATTATTCATTGTGGGAGGGGCCCAATGCAGAACTGACCAATGGCTGAGCAGGACCACTAACCGTCCCTCTTGGACAGTCATTTGCTTGGGGGAGGGGCCCACTGTGGAAGCTGACCAATGAATAGCGCGCAGCAACCGCCAGGTGTGCCAAGAGCTGCAGCAGAGCAGAGCATGCTGTATTATAGAATCTGAGGTCCAGGATTTAGCAAATAAAACTCTCTAGCAATGGAGTTGTTTACTTCTACAAACTTTGCACATTAGTGTCCAAAGGGCTGCAAGCTAAGATTTCATTTCGCTCTTGAGAGGTTTTGCGCCGGGAGCCGAGTTCCTGGACTGCGGTTCGGCGTGCGGAGCCGGGCTGGCCTGTACCCGGTGGCCGCGACTGCGCCCTGTCCCAGCTGGGCCCCAAGCGCCATGGCGTCCCGCGGGAGGAAGCGAAAGGCCGAGGCGGCGCTGGCCGCAGCGGGAGAAGCCGGCCGGCGGCCAGGAGCGGGGAGTGGAGGGTGCGAGCGTCTTCATCGAGCACTGCACGAGCTGAAGCGTCTATGGGCGCAACGCCGCGGCTGTAGGCCCCGGAGCTGGCGGTGAAGGTGAACACCGCCAGGCCGCGGAGGGGCAGCTTCGAGGTCGAGGTGATGCTGCGCAGCAGCGCGGAGCTCTGAACGGGTCTTAAGAAGGGGCTCCCAGGCAAACTCAAGCTTCCGGAGCCTCACGTGGTGCTGGAGGAGCTGAAGAAGTAACTTTCGTAGAGAGGTGGGGCAGAAGAAGGCGTCTCGCTGAGCCTCCGTCCCTGGTGATGGAGCATTTATGACGGGACACGGCCAAACTTCAGTCATGTCCCCAAAGCTGTGGTTTCCTCCCCTCCAGAAATGATGGTTCAGTTGTGAGGCAATCCTCTAGTAAGGCATTGAAAAGTTCTTGGATTTGGTTTAATAAAAACTAAAGGATTTGAGTTGATATTAAAAAAAAGTCAATGTATGGCAAAAACCACTATAATACTGTAAAGTAATTAGCCTTCAACTAATAAAAATAAATGGGAAAAAGAAAAAAAAAGATTTCATTTCATGGCGGGGGGTGGGAACAATGCAAAAAAGCAGTGAAAAAAACAAACGCACAAAAAGTATTAATGAGAGGAAACCATTTATCAGTTCAATATAAAAAGGCTCAGTGTTTCAAAGACATATATTTTCTTTTCTCCCCCACAACTACCTACCTTAAAAAACCACACCAGAGAAAACGAAGATATAGAATCTTCATGGACAAGTTCTGACTTATAGTGAAGTTAGCTGGGACTTTAGATTTTAATTATTAAAAAAGAAACATTCAAAATCTTTGACACGGAAAAACAACATCATATTCTCTCCTGTGTCATTTTAAAATACACCATGCATTAAAATACTAACACTGAGTGCATTAGATGAAGTAATGGAGTGACTAAAGTCTTATTGTCAATGAGATGCGGGGCTGGAACATATTTTACAGTGTAAGCTTTTCCAGCTTATACTAAAGAGTGTAAAATGCTAAACTTTCAGTAGGTCAGAACTACCAGTGCTACTGGTGAGCACAGCCCACCAGAAGGAAATCAGGGGAAAGGCGAAATCTTAAATGGAATGTAGCTAAAAATTTCAATAAACATAGGTTAGAATTGATTTACAGTTTGGTTGAGAAGGGAAAAAAAAGAAGTGTTCCTTCAACTGGCTCTATGAGGTACCATTCAACTGAAATTTACTGTACTCACAAGGGACTGTAATGGGCGCAGATAGGTGCTTATTCACATGGATTTTAAAATTTTAGAGGAAGAAAGAGATATGCACCTAAATTACTACAATGAGAGGCAGACACAATGTGTGCCCAAGTGATCTCTAAACCAAGTGCTATGGGAACATCCCTGAGGAAGACAGATAAATCCTTAATCCCTCTTCCTAAAGGAAAAGCCCGCTACAGGGAAGGTGCCCCTCTTCACTCTCCACCCCACCCCATATCATGGACAGAGACAACTGCTTGTCTAGGTGGCATGTCTTGGAAAACATGCAACCTGGAGCCAGAAGACCTGAGATTATCACAGACATATCTCTTATAAGATATATGACCTCAAGCAAACCACCTCTGCATGCTGCCCCCCAAGTTGTGTTTGTTACAGAAGCCACCACACTCGAAACTTCCAATGAAGCTTACGATGAAGGATAGCATGAAACATTTCTTTTTAGAAAAGTAATGTGCAGAGTCTATAACTCGAAATAAAAATACACCAGTTTCAGTTTTTAAGGTCTGCAAGTGTGCTCTTCAAGACACAAATGTCACAAGGAAAACTATCTATGAAGCACTAAAGCAAAACCTCACGGTAACTGTTGTCCTAACTTCATTAATTCACCATAAGAATGGCTTTGCTGCCCATATTCCAGTAAGTGTTTGCCAAAGTAAACGTCTGACTGTAAAAATGGAATGCTAGTCAGAATGTAGCACTTGTCTGGTACATCAAATAAAATTTTATACAGTCATTATTAAAAATCAAAAACATCAACTAGAGACTAAGGAAAATGCAGAACTATTTTAATACATAAAAATAAGGCACTAGATTTCACTAATAAGTTATCTGGAATAGAAATAGAAAGTGAAAAATTAAGGAAGAAATTAGTTACGAAAATTATGGACATTCACCATAGTATTAATTCAAAGTTCACAATTAAGATGATACTAGAAAGCTCAATTATGCTGTGCTTGAAAAACTAAGAATGAAATTAGAAAATTTAATTAAAATTCAGTTCTCTTACTTCAAGGGGGCGGGGAAAACAGTTAAAACATAACACACAAAGTGAAAACAACACAGCCTTCTTAGAGAAAGGGACGTTACAGTCACATGGTAAAGTTGAAAATTTCTTTTCCAAAGCAATTTGAAGATTTCCTGTTGGTTTCTCTCTTCTATTCTGCTCCCTATACATTAACATCTTTTTAAAAATTACTGTTACCGTAACAATGACAAGGAGCCTAAGAATGTTATTTGATTTCCTGCAACTTAAAACAAAGGGAAAAACTTTTTTAAAGTGAAAGAAAGTCCTATTAATCCCCACATCAACTTGAGGGCATTACACTCTTCTCCTTCAATGAAATAAGATCTCTCTAGTCAATAAAGAATGCCACAAACAGAGCAAGGAGGCACTCTCAGAAATGGGATCCTAGCATAAACTTCAATGCTCATTACATGCTTATAAATTCCTCACCCTGAAAGAAAAATGAAAAACCTAAACCCTCACAAATAGACTATTTCAATTTAATTTTATTATGAAAACAATGGGAAATGGCAGCAGGGTATTTGATAAGCTCAATTAGCAGAAGGATCAAATGAAGTGATGACATACCATTATGACCTCAGGGGTTAAAGATGCAATTTTCCATCTGGTGAAATCTAGATTTCTACTCTGAATGCTGACACCACCTGCTGTATGCTATTAGGCATTATCCTGAGCAGTTGCTAAGCATTTTGCTTACAACAGGTACAGCCTCAAGTTTTTTTCTTACTTCACTCTCGCAATATAATTGCTTCCCCATGAACAGAAATCAAAAATAAATTCTATATAATGGCTTGTTCAAAACAGGCATTAAAAGCCATCCTAACGCATTCATTTACCATTCACAGTAATAGTGAAAATATTACCATTTATCTCCTAAGTCACAAATGATATTATGCCATCATTTTCTATAGCACCTAAGAATTATTCCAATCAAAGGCTCTTTTTGTATGTTCTCAATTAACAGTCTCCTGCTACTAAAATGGATATTTTGACCATGTCTGATAAGAATCAGGTCTATAGAACATTCTTAACAAAATGAAAATTCATTGTATTTTTAAATTTGGTAAGATTTCTTGAGTGAGACAATGGTAAACAATTAAAAAAAATTTTTTTTACATACCAAGTTCAAGGAGCTCATTTCTTAGTGTTCAGACCCTTAGATACATTTAATTAGGCTCTGAAAGTCATGCTTATACTCTGAATAAAGGATTCCATTCACCAGTGATTAACCAAAGAGGGCACAGTTATTTTTATTAGATCTGATCAGGTCTGCATCCTGTCATGTTACACATATGCTGGCACACATGTGTGTGCCAAGACAGGCTTTTAATGCCTGTTTTGAACACTCACACTCCCCTATTGATCAACTACAGATACAGGTTCAGATAGATCAGTCTTGTGATTTCACTGAGAATAGTCAATAGCATAACAATGAATAGTCACAACTGTTTAACACTTATTTTCCAGGCTATTACTAATTTTTTCTAGAAAACTTCACCTTTTTGTCATCTGCACCTTCTCCCTAAGCAACTTCACCAAGTACCCCATGTTGATCCCGTACTTCTCAAGTATTGGTAGGTGTACAGGTTTCTCCCTCATTAAAACTAATATTCCAGGTTATCTCGCTTTCTTCAGTGTTCCAGAAATGGGAGAATGTAGCATACATAACTCAAAACTTACTTGGCTTTCTGAATCCACACACAGTAGTCTGAGATGTAGAGATCATTTAGAATATAAGCTGGATCATTTTCCTGAAAAATTTTGTGAATGTCCAGTAGACACTTTAAAACTGCACTTTTTCCTAAAGGAAATTGAAAAAAATAAAATTATCCTTAAGAAAAAAATCTGATTTTTTTAACTGAGAAAGTCACATACTGAGGAGTAACATGTACAGCAGCTCAGAGTTTTAACCATTTTTTAATATTTTTCATATTCTTTTATTGCAGGATATCATAGCAGTATCATTAAGTCCAAACCTCTTTATTTCTTTCCTGAAGAATTATAGAAAAATCTTTATACTCTATTGTTATAGTTGATTATGGTTACCATAAAAACACCATAAGATATGACAAGGTACATTAAATAACAAGGAGAGAAGTTATCATAAGTAAATGAATAATGTATCATAGCTTTAATTAGATAATGTTTCTCTAATTCAAGCTTTCAAAATACCATGGAAAATTATATTTTCAATGTCTCTTTCTTAAATCAATATTTTTTGTCAAGGAATTACCTAGAACAAACATAAATTTTTCCACCTTAAAGAAATGAAGAAAACTCAGACTGAAAAATATAAAATATCATACTTATATATATACATATAATATATATTACATACATACACATATATATATAACATACACATATAATACATACATATATACATACATATATAATATATATAATATATATAACATACATACACACACATATATATAACATACATATATAATATATATTATAAAATATAAAATATCTACTTCAAAAACAAACTGACAAAAAAAAAAACAACTGACAAAATCATTTGGAAAAAAGATATCAAGTATCAAAGTCTTGTCCAACTTAATTACTTCCTTCTGGTTGTTTAGTTTGGTTCAGTTCAGTTGCTCAGTCGTGTCCAACTCTTTGTGACCCCATGGACTGCAGCACGCCAGGCCTCCCTGGCCATCATCAACTCCAGGAGTTTACTCAAACTCATATCCATTGAGCCAGTCTGTCATCCCCTTCTCCTTCCACCTTCAATCTTTCCCAGCATCAGGGTCTTTTTAGAGTCAGTTCTTCCAATTGGAAGAGTCCTTCCAGTGAATATTCAGGACTGATTTCCTTTAGGATGGACTGGTTGGATCTTCTTGCAGTCCAAGGGACTCTCAAGAGTCTTCGCCAACACCACAATTCAAAAGCATCAATTTTTCAGTGCTCAGCTTTCCTTATAGTCCAACTCTCACATTCATACATGACTACTGGAAAACCACAGCTTTGACTAGATGGACCTTTGTTGACAAAGTAATGTCTCTGCTTTTTAATATACTGTCTAGGTTGGTCATAACTTTTCTTCCAAGGAGCAAGCGTCTTTTAATTTCATGGCTGCAGTGACCATCTGCAGTGATTTTGGAGGCCAGAATAATAAAAGTATGTCACTGTTTCCACTGTTTCCCCATCTATTTGCCATGAAGTGATGGGACCAGATGCCATGATCTTAGCTTTCTGAATGTTGAGCTTTAAGCCAACTGTTCACTCTCCTCTTTCACTTTCATCAAGAGGCTCTTTAGTTCTTCTTTGCTTTCTGCCATCAGGGTGATGTCATCTGCATAACTGAGGTTATTGATATTTCTGCTGGCAATCTTGATTCCAGCTTCTGCTTCCTCCAGCCCAGTATTTCTCATGATGTACTCTGCATATAAGTTAAATAAGCAGGGTGACAATATACAGCCTTGATGTACTCCTTTCCTGATTTGGAACCAGTCTGTTGTTCCACGTCTGGTTCTCACTGTTGCTTCTTGACCTGCATACATATTTCTCAGGAGGCAGGTCAGGTGATCCGGTATTCCCATCTCTTGAAAAATTTTCCACAGTTTGTTGTGATCCACACAGTCGAAGGCTTTGGCATAGTCAATAAAGCAGAAGTAGATGTTCTTCTGGAACTCTCTTGCTTTTTCGATGATCCAACGGATGTTGGCAATTTGATCTCTGGTTCCTCTGCCTTTTCTAAATCCTGGTTGTTAAATGAACCTATTTTAACCCAAAGCCAAACCTACAAAAAGAACCTTTCACAACTCAGCAACAACTCTCTAGGTGTTCCAAACTTCAAGATAGTCCCTGAAATTTATCAACTATAAGGCAAATTACTAAATCTATAGTAGTAGCACTTCCTTTGATCTCTGAAATACAGCATTTTCAGTTTAACTGCTTTATTCTTATCTTTATAGTCCTAAAACATGAAAATACTGTTTATTGATTTTGTGAAGACACTGGATATGCTTTCACTGACGTTTCCCACCTGACTTTCAGACATGATAAAAGCATCATGAGCTACTTAATAACACCTCAAGATGCCAAAACTGCAGCCACTAAATTTTTAGCACAATTAACCCTAGAAACTAAGCTTCGAAAGAGCAGGAACTTCTATTTTTTCCTCAATACCTAGAACAGAACCCCATAGCAGCAGATTTTTAAGTATTTTAATGATGAATGAATGACACAGTAATCACCTGCTTTGTTGTTGTTTAGTTGCTAAGTCACATCCAACTCTTTTATGACCCCATGGACTGTAGCCTGCCAGGCTCCTCTAACCATGGGATTTCCCAGGGAAGAATACTGGCATGGGTTACCATTTCCTTCTCCAGGGGATCTTCCCCCAGGGATCAAACCTGCATCTCCTGCATTGGCAGGCAGGTTCTTTACCACTGAGCCACCAGGGAAATCCAATCGCCTGCTTAAACCCTTGCAATTTTGCCAATCACTGAGCCTCACACACCAAGCCCTGATAATTTTTCCCTGGAAATGCCTCTCAGAGCTACCCTTTCTCCACCACTCCCCAACAACCCATCCACACTCATCCTAAATTATAAACTCTTTTGCATCCCTCAGATTGCATACTCTATCCTGTCAAGCCCTCTCATACATTTTGATGCACTGTTTTCATCAAGTGCTTCCCTGCATTTGTTTGCAAGGCTCTATGGACCAGTCTGTGGCTTGATTGGTTCCCCACATCTGGAAGGCCTACACTTTTTCATTCCACCTAGTAGAATCCTAGCATGCCTTCACAGCTCAGCTCAAGTCTTCCTCCTTCCGGAGGCCTGGACTGACTTGCCCAGGCGTCACAGTTATTGATCCAAAGGAGAGAAGTGGAAAGAAAACACGGTTGATTCTCCCCATAACCTCCCTTAATCATTTCAAAGAAAGAGAAACTGAGACTCAACGACTGTAAGATACTCACAGTGCCCTTAAGTGGAGGATCTAAATTCTGATCTTACTGACTCCAGAAGCTACCCTGTTCTTGGCCCACTTGGTTATATCACATTTTTATTATTCAACAGTTAAGTGAAAGTGAAGTGAAGTCACTCAGTCGTGTCCAACTCTTTGCAACTCCGTGGACTGTAGCCCACCAGGCTCCTCTGTCCATGGGATTCTCCAGGCAAGAACACTGGAGTGGGTTGCCATTTGGGGGTACTAAATTCATAGCAGAGACCATGTCTTTTTCAAAAATGTTCACGATTTATGTGGCTTCCTTATATGCAGAGGGAAAGAATGTCAATAAACACTTCACTGCTCAAGGGGTTAAGAGAAATAAATACTTAGAAGGCCTAAAACTACATTTGGTTAAGTCAAGTCTTTGTGTCTTATCAAAGTGGCCCAGGGTAACTGTATCTAATGAGGAATGTGGATCTCCATCTCCCCACCAGGACAGACCTATTTTAATTACAAAGTAGGTAACCTTGAAGGCTGAGTTTGATGACAGGAGGAAGGAACCCAATCATAACTCACAGAACTGATGAAACCAAGTTAGCCATGTTATTCAAACAGGAAAAAATCAAGGGAGAACTAACGAAACTATGAGAATTTTTGGAAACAGTTTAAATTGCAACAGAGGAAAAAAACTGTCAGGGCAAGCATCTGCCAAGTTCTTACTTTCTCTCTCTCTCTTGTTCATGGGGTGGGGAGGGGGACATGGAGTTTTATGACAACTACTAACTTAAAGGTTTAAAAGTCAACCAAAAAAATATTCACTTGAAGCTTACATAAGCTCCTGTATGGAATGATGCCCCAGAATACTGCCTCTCAATACAACATGCCCTACTAATTTAAGAGAGTTAATAGGAAATGCAGGATTTGGAGCTAGGTCGTCTCAGATGGTAAAGAATCTGCCTGCAGTGCAGGAGACCCAGGTTAAATCCCTGGGATGGGAAGATCCCCTGGAGAAGGGAATGGTAACCCACTCCACTATTCTTGCCTGAAGAATTCCGTGGACAGAGGAGCCTGGTGGGCTACAGTCCATAGGATCGCAGATTCGGACACGACTGAGCAACTAACACATTCTTCTTTCTCATAGCGAATAATTCAGTGAGTGAAGAAAAGGGGTAGGTATGCCAGCTTGGAGGGTGGCACGTAAAGGAGCAGAGACTTAAAATGGGGTGGGTTAGGGGAACAACAGAAAGAGACCATTTAGATGGAGCAATGGTTCTAGTAGAGAAACAGGGGAAGTAAACAGATGAGTTTGGCAGAAGTGAGACTGTGACAAGGAAGAGAATATGAAGGTGATCAGGCAGGACTGTGGGGACAAGACCTAAAGGCAGCTGTGGGGAGTAGAGATAAAAGACCCTACATGCCAGAGATTTTCTGAAAGAGTGTGGAATTAAGGTCACATGTTTAATGAGAATTCATTGCAACCATTACCTAATGAAATTATAGGAGCTCTTTTCTACTTGCTAGATGGGATGCTGATTCATGAATCACTGAATAAAGCAAATTAAATAATTCTTTTTAAAGAAATTTCCTAGTTTCATTTAACTAAAGTAAGGTTGCCCCTTGCTAGGGGCCACAGGCAAGTTTAAATCTTCCAGTTATCACAAAATAATAACAATAATGATAGCAATGCCCAAAGAAATCAATTTTTAAAATTTAAAGTGAAGTTACACTGTACTTATGTTCCAATCTCTATTTTATTTAAAAAAAAAAAAAAAGACAAATACACATGGAAAAAAATCTTAAACATGAACACACTCATATTTCTATAGTCACTGAACAAATATGTGGGAGTCTGATGTGTGTCGGGCATCGTTTCACACATGGGATTACAGCTGTTTATTTTTCTTTAAACTTTCCCCCATTTTCTTTTTTTTCAAATATAGTTCATACTTACTTTAATTTTATAGTTCCTATCTATGTATAATCTTATTGCAATAAGGGCTAATTCTACAGAGATTCACATTAGGCATCACTAGGACATTCAAAAACCACCTCATATACGGATGTACCTCATATATGGATGCAACTTCACTGATCTTGTAAATCTGAATTTTTTTTACAGCTTAAGATTATTTGCTTAGATTTTAGATGCAGCAGTGTTCTTAAAGGCAATAGATGCCCTGGATATTCTCTTGAAGCAAAACCCAGTGAGGGACAGCCGTGACAACTTGAACTTCTCCCACTGCTCAAGGCTACCCTGGCATCTCCATGGACATGGAAATATCTTTCCCCTCTTTTCAAAATTCTCCACAATAAACATTTAGTAATTTACCAAAATTCGTATGTTCCTGAGTACATAGCTAACCCTTGAAATATTGACAAAGAATGTTAAAATTTTTTAATTCCTATTTCAATCTGCCTTACCTTGTATTTTTGAATAGACAAGCAACATTTAGACCAGGTGATTCTAGAAAATCACATGTCAGGCAGTTTTAGGCATTATTTCAAAGTTTATGTTTTCATTGTAAGTCTTATTCAAACTATTTTTGCAGTGTGCTATGTGACAAATAAGCTAAAAGGCAACTAGGCTACTGGCAGCTGACACTCTAGAACCAAAAGTACATTAAAACCATCCTGCCCCCAACAATGTATACTGTTACTCCAAGGACATATCTGATCCCGTGTATTCCTACTAAATCACCATAGGTGACTGCAGCATCACAGCCAGGAAGCTTGGGAAGCATGCACTTTTTTTCTTCTCTTGCACTGACTGCTCTTTCTCTAAGTTGCCAACCACTTATCCAACAGCTATGAGCCAAGGAAAGAGCTGGTCCATCTTCAGAGTGTCACACGACCAGCAGCTAGAAGGGGACTCAATGTACCTGCCTCCTGTGGAGTTGTAGCTAGTCATGGGCTACTTACACAACATATGGGCCTAAAAAATTGTTCATACCTAAATCTAAAAGAATCATTTCTGCTCCAAGGCACTGCAGATGAGTGACCATTTCCCGCCTGTTCACTGCCTGGCCCGGAGCACAAAAAAGCAGGTACCTTGCACAGTAACCACAGTAACTAATTTCACTGCAGACCTCGCCAAAGAGTCAGGGATTCTCTATGCTCGCCTGGTCCTCAGTGAAGCCAACTCTGTCCATGGAGGACTTTTGACACCAAGATTTCTCTAAGAGTTTTAAACCAGTGAAGGGACTTCAAATCTAGAAATATGGCACATAATGGACAAGTTCCATGCATGTTTCACTTCTGGGAAAATGACTATCTAATGACAACAGAGAAACAACACCACCATCAACAGACTCATGATAGTAACAATCAGGTGGGCAGTAAGCAGTATTTAACACAGCCTCTGGTTGTGCATTCTCCAGCTTTCCTTTAACGGGAATGTAAACTAAGAACAATATGCTTTCCTGTTCTGGACAGATGCGGCATCTCAGATTAATACATCTTAAACCAGAGACAAGATAGAGCTGTTCTAAATTAGAATCCGTTGGCTACCTGAGATCCTCTTATTAGCTGACCAGGTTTGACCATAATCATTCAATGACAGGCCAGCTCATGGTTGAAGGCTCTTAAGAAATGGCTCCCATCTCTAGGAGATTAGAAAAATAGTGGATATTTTTACTGGATAAAAGCCAGCATAGAAAAAATAATATAAATTGCTAACTCTATACAGTAAGAGCAGAAGTTCTTTTCAACTCTTGGTACATTATAGCTCTGATATGACTGTGGTTTTCTGGGTATATAGTTCTGTTCTTTAAAGTTTTGAACCACACATAACAAGAAGCCAAAAAGAGTAAAGGAGAAAGAAACGGTCATTCAAAACATCTGAAGAAAAGCACTGGTTGGCCTTCATTTATAAAAGCATCTCAAAATAAAACCCAACATGGCTATCATCTTAAAATGAGTAACTTAGTAGATGCCTGCCTAGAATTCGGGGATTTTGATGAGGCCATATTATGAGGAGGGATAATTTATGAATTATCTTTAACATTAATTTGCAGAGATCACTGGACCATAAAAAGGGATGACAGAAGAGCTCTATCAAAGTAATCAAAATGAAGAGAATCAAAGTGTGGGAATTTGCTTCAATATCCGGCCCTGCTAGAAAGTAGCATAAAGTCCCTAACAACACAAACATGAGTTAGTTTAACTTTATGAAAACTTCTCAGTCTATTTAGTATTTTATCCTTAACTTCTTCAGATGCTGTTTAAGCTCTTATACTTTTAAGTTCTAATAAACACATACTGGAAGCAATGGCAGTTGTTATTTCAAGCACATGTGTACAGTCTTAAATCAATTTTTAGACATCTTTTTGTTATTAAAATTACACATATTATCTGTATAGCCACAAACGAAATCAGCACAAAGAAAATATATACTTTATAAATGTTCCCTTTGCCTAGAAAGCACAAACCTCAACCCAAACCTAATTTTCCATCAAGTCTCAAAATGGGCCATGCTTCCCTAACAACGGGCTGCCAACTAACTGCCCAACCCCACCCTCCTCCAGCCCAAGCTAGTTTGGGTTCTTTCAAAATGCCTGTCACATTGTCTGTTAATTAATAGCTCTTTAGTTATATTAGTTATTTAGTATATTAGTTATATATATATATTAGTTATATTTAGTATATTAGTTATTTAGTTATATTAATAGTTAATTAATAGTACTCACCAAGTACTCTCTACATACTGCATCATTTAACCCTATTAGTTTGGTGCTTTCTTGCTCATTTCATAAAAGAGGAAACTGAGGCTCAACTGAAGGTGTTAGCCAAGATCACAGCTAGGAACCAACAGCCATGATGAACACAGGTATGTCTGCATCCCAGCCACTACATAATACATAGTGTCGCTATTTATCACCTTCTGTGGCAAACCTCTTAATGGGAAAGAACATAGCTTCTCATTTGTCTTCCAGGGTCTAAGACAATGTCTGGCAAATGGTAGGAGCCTGTTCAGTAAAGGCAGCTTGCTAATGTTACCCAGAGTACACAAAACTTAAGTTTAAAACCACTTGGTCAGATTGCTCAGTTAACTTGTACTAGTTATAACACCTTTGTGATCTGCACCCAAAAGTCAAGGTGTCCTGACAGATGTGTGGTACACAACATGTTTGCCTTCACTTTTTATTTCTATTCCCAACAAGAAAAGGATGTAGCTGTGCCAACTTTCTGATACCACCACACCACCAGAAGTTCAAATAATGAATTTAACCCAAGGCTGCTTTTTGCCTTTTCTGCTCCAACAATCTCTGCTAGATTTGCTGGTTTGAAAGGACAGCCTTGACTTAAGTCTTGACTTCTCCTCCTCCTTAAGTCACCTGTCAAAGGAGCAGTTGTGTCAGTGTAGAAATACATGGCCAGATGTCACCAGAATTACATAATGGCAGCATGACTAATTTCCATTTCTTTAGAGAGTTAAGAGTGAGGCATCCAAGTTCAAGGTAAAACATTAAAAAAAAAAAATCCCATCCATACAGTAACTAAAAAAGTAGGTCAAGAAGCTGAACATGCATGGAAAGAAAGCTCTTAGAGCAGCTGCGATCTAGATCTGAATTCTTTTAAAAATCCATAGGCATCTAAAACTTCTTAATTATGCAGATAAAATTTTATTTCAACTATTCTGCCATGAATATGGCATGGATCTCAATGCCTGGTAGCTCAATCTAAAATAAATTCTTTGTATTGCTGCTTTAATTCTGTAAAAGTTCTGACTTTTTTTTTTTTTTTTGCAATTAGCTTAGTTTCAAATTGGGAAAACTGAGACTGTACATGCAATCAGAGAGAAGAAACATACAGGAAGAAAGACAACCGGATTTCTCAAATGGCGTGTAAATGGGAAGAACAAACCCAGTCTGACCAGATTTACAAGTCCCTTTTGGTGACATTAGAAAATTAAGTAGAAAGAGAGGTAAGGGATCTGGGTTTTGTTGTGTTTGGATTTTCTAAGGTTTCCGGCCATAGTCATTTAGAGAATACAGGACCTCCACCTCCTCCCCACACCTCCTCTTAGAACCTACACTGGGATGAGACTGAACCTAAGCTGTGATGGAAGGACAGAGACCTGGTACAAGGCCTCACTGCAGCTGACAACTGGCAGGTCCAAGACAGTGTGAGAAAGACAGGCTGGCTTTGCTTGTCTTCCAAATCACAAACTGACGGTCCACATAGGCTGACCTGGGTGCTCAGATATGCCATAGTTCTTATAGTATGATATTAAATCTTTACATCATTGTTCACATTTCAAACTAAAGATCATGACTTTCTACTCCAAGACCCTAAAGGTGGCAAATCCACATACCCACATGGCAACAACAGGCTACTGATGGGGCATGTATGTCTCCAATTCACACGGGCTTCGGTTCCCACGTTTCTTAAACTCTGCCATTCTCATTAATTTATCTGCTTGGCTAGGTAGGCATCTCTGTTTCTCCTAATGTTGAGGGACCTACTTTAATAGGAACCAACTATTTCAGGTCCAGGCTTCCGGCAATGCAGGAAGAGTAGGAGACACAGGTTCGATCACTGGGTTGGGAAGATCCCCTGGAGGAGGACATGGCAACCCTCTCCAGTATTCTTGCCTGGAAACCTCATGGACAGAGAAGTCTGGTAGGCAACGTCCATGGGGTCCCAAAAAGTCGGACATGACCGAATTGACTTAGCAAGCAAGTTCAGGTCCATCTCATCCTATGGGGGAGAGAAACGTGACAGGATGCCCATCAATACTGGCCGCTATTTGGGATGGAAAGCAGCCAAAGACCTTGGCTCACTTGGATGGAGAGAGCTCTGCTCCAACCCCAAATACAGCTGATCTCTGAACAATGACAGGGTTACTCTAGCCTTCGTATCTACAGTTCCACCCCATCCACAGATTCAACCAACCATGGACCGTGGGGCGATACAGTATTTTTTACTGAAGAAAAAAATTCACCTGCAAGAGAACCCGAAAACGTCAGTCACTCAGCTGGGTTCGACTGTTTGTGACCGCAAGGACTGTAGCCCACCAGGCTCCTCTGTCCATGGAATTCTCCAGGAAAGAAAACTGGAGTGGGTAGCCATTCCCTTTTCCAGGGGATCTTCCCAACCCAGGGATCAAACCTGGGTCTTCTGCACTGCAGACAGATTCTTTACTGTCTGAGCCACCAGAGAAGCCCATAAGAGGACCTGCCCATGTTCAAAGTCAAGCTTGTTCAAGGATCAACTTCATATGTACTTATAGCAAGGGGAGGCCAATTTTTTCTCTAAAGAGCCAGAGAGTAAATATTTTGCTTTGCAGGCCTCATGATCTGTTGCAACTACTCAACTCTGCCATTATATCACAAAAGCAAAAGCAGCCATAAACAACACCCCAGTGAACAAGGACTATGTTCCAATAAAGCTTCATTTATGGGCACTAAAGTTTGAAGTTCATATAATTTACATGTGTCACGAAATACTATTTTTGTTTTGATTTTTTTCAACATTTGAAGATGTTAAGATATTATCTTAAGGGACTATTTCTCCTTTGTATATTGTAAATACTTATATTTTTTACTTTTGTCTTATCATTCCTGTTACACAATAAACTCAAGAGCCAAAGCCAAGTCATTTATATCCTCATAATTCTTTCCTGATTCTCTTTTAACGTCTTGCACAGAGAAGGGATTTGATTTGTGTCTGCTGAATAAATATCTGCTTGCTTGTTATTTTTCAGTATTAATTCCTATTTAAAGGAACCCTAAATTGCAAAAATATAATTCTTCCATGATTTCCAGATAACATACAAGTATTTATTATTCAATATACTTCATCTGGCCTTCCCTGGTGGCTCAGACAGTGAAGAATCCGCCTGCACTGTGGGAGACCTGGGTTCAATCCCTGGGTTGGGAAGATACCCTGGAGGAGGACATGGCAACCCACTCCAGTATTTTTTTCCTGGAGAATCTCATGGACAGAGGAGCCTGGTGGACTACAGTCCATGGGGTCACAAAGAGTCAGACACAACTGAATGACTAAGCACAGCACAGCACATACTTCATCTAGGTCTCAATATTACCATGCCACAGGACTTTCACTCTTTAGGGTAAATAAAATATTTTCTCTTTGTTCTCCCAAATTTGTCTTAAATATATACATTTTTCTACTTTTATCCTCTTACTTAAAGAAAGTAAGTTTATAGTTACTTCCTTAAAAATTCAGGTAAATTAAAAAAAAATCTCAAAATTGACTTTAGATTTATCAAAAGAGGCACTAAACAGAATTTTTTTTGAGCCATAATATCAAACCATGTAACTAACCTCCTGGGGTTCTTTTCCATTGCTCAGATCAGAAACTGTAGAAATTAACAAAAAATCTTATATAAATAGTATAGGAAATACCATGTAGATTTAAATGTAAATACATGTAGATTTAAATTTAAATACTTAAAAGATCAGCAGTGTATCTTGAACTATTACCCATCCATAAGATACTTTAAGTGATTTTTTGGGGGGGAGCTGATTAACCATAAGATCTTAATCAGTTATGGCAATTAAAAGCAATTTATTATTTGTAAACCATACAGGAAATGCTGCCCCCTAGAGAATATCTTAAGAGAACAAAGAACGCTTTATACAAATGGAACCCAGCAATTTCCAGGCGAGCAATCTAAAAACATTTCAGTGATTAACAATATTTAATGATTAATAAGATACTTAGAGGAAACATGTGTCTGTGGAGTTGATCAGAATTTTATCTTCTTCCCTTTAATGTTCATGCTCATATACAATATCCTTCCATATAAAAGTATATGTATAAACCTACAAATGCTGTGAGGATAAATAATACAGATAGGCAGTAAGAACGTGCCAATTTAAGATTAGGAACACAGATTTAGGCTCTGAGGAAGCAATGGAAGTAAAAGAAGTTCGCTCTGCCTGGTCAAAGAATCCCAGAAGAGCAAGGCAGAAGACTGACCGGCACGTGGGGACTTCCAGGGGAAACCTACACTCTCTTTCACACTTTCCAGCTGCAGTTCACACTTGTCAGGGCTCCAAAGTCCCTCCTTTCTTAGGCTGCTTGGCATGTAAGGAAGCAGTCAGCAAAAGCAGATACAAACACGACTTCAAATATCTGATCTGAATTCCATGCTATTGAAATTGACTGAAAGCATTACAGTTGTTCCGTTCTTCAAAATGTTTTAACTGTGACAGGGAATTGACTAGGAAAGGAAAAGTTCAAGAACAATTTAGAATGAAGAGGGAAACAGAATTATCGTCTCCTGACTGGAGAGCAGGAGATTAAGTGATCATATTAGGGAAGCAGAGAAATCAATTCTGGAGACCAGCTGACTCGAGTAAAACTGTCAACTAATTTTAGAGGCTGCAGGGTAATAGTAAAGAAAAGAGAAACCTGGCGTGCTAAAGTCCATGGGGTCACAAACAGTCGGACACGACTTAGCAACTGAACAACAAGGGCAAATCTCAGGGTCAGAAAGCCTATTATTTCCCAAGTTTCACTGATGAAACAGATGCTCATCTATGAACTGTTTCATGCCCCTCACTCACAATATTTAGAACACTTCCCTCCACCCTGCTATGCAATACTATACCTGTCCTTCAAGTCCCAATTCAAATCTCCAGTCCTGAATGAAGCTTTCTCTGATCCCTAACATAACATCACCTCTCCCTGTTTTGAAACCACTCAGTCAGCATTTCCTGTAAGGTGCTTACCACTGTCTCCTCTGTCTTTAATTTTGTGATGGACACCTTAGCTCCCTTGTTCATGCAGATGCTCCCCAAATACAGCCCGTGAACCTAATTCAGCTTTCTGCTGCTCTTCATACGGGCACTTTGTACACAATAAATAGCTTTATAGTAGGTACTGACAAAATATCTACTGAATGAATGAGCACACTAACAATGAACACCCTAACCAATGAACAAGTACTTTATAGCAACGGGAAACTGAGGAGGAGCTGAGAATCAGAAGTCAAACAAGGCAGAAGCTCCTCTCTGCAGGGAATGACATGTCATACATGACTTCAAGCTCAGCCAGTTTTCCTGGCTTTATATTTTCATCCACTGTATTTCTCCTTTGAACTACTTACTACAAAATGTTATTTTTTAAAAACCTGATAGCTGTGTTATTCCAGGACCCCAAGAGAATTTTAAGTTCTCCCAGTGCAAGTCATGTCCCACCTGCTTACTCCAAGATCTCCAGACCCAGCTCAGCATCCTCACATAGCAAGTGCTCAACAAATACTTGTTGAATAACCCTCAAAATCATTTCATATAAGGCCCATAAGAAAGAACAATTAAAAGGCTTAATAGTTCTTTCAAATGTCCATAATTGAGAACCCACAAAAATTAAGTACAGATAAATGTAAACACCGAAAACTAGTGGTTTTATCTTTCATCGCAGCACTGTTTATAATTGCCAGGACAAGCAACCTAGATGCCCATCAGCAGACGAATGGATAAGAAAGCTGTGGTACATACACACAATGGAATATTACTCAGCCCTTAAAAGAATACATTTGAATCAGTTCTAATGAGATGGATGAAACTGGAGCCCATTATACAGAGTGAAGTAAGCCAGAAAGATAAACACCAACACAGTATACTCATGCATATATATGGAATTTAAAACGATGCTAACGATAACCCTACATGCAAGACAGAAAAAGAGACACAGATGTACAGAACAGACTTTTGGACTCTATGGGAGAAGGCGAGGGTGGGATGATCTGAGAGCACAGCATCGAAACATGTATATTATCAAGTGTGAAACAGATTGCCAGTCCAGGTTGGATGCATGAGACAAGTGCTTGGGGCTGGTGCACTGGGAAGACCCAGAGGGATGGGATGAGGAGGGAGGCGGGAGGGGGGATCAGGATGGGGAACACATGTAAATCCATGGCTGATTCATGTCAATGTATGGCAAAAACCACTACAATATTGTAAAGTAATTAGCCTCCAACTAGTAAAAATAAATGAAAAAAAAATTGAATAAAAAGAAGCTGGGACCTCTCTGGTGGCCCAATGGCTAAGACCTCGAGCTCCCAATGCAGGGGACCTGAGTTCGAGTCCTGCTTGGGGAACTAGATCCCACATGCTACAACTAGGATGCTGCACAGTCAAATTAATTAATTAATTATTTTCAAAAAGAAGCATTTGGATACTGGACTAAAGAGAAATGAAATGCTAAAAACAAACTCATCTTCCAGGTTGCATGAGGTCTCAGAGCTCACACAATACACTCGTCATAGTCCTGTTTCTTAAACAACCATTTGCCTTAAAGGAAAAGCTCAGCCCTAAGCCATTTACTATGGCTCTTTTCTTTCACATGGATTGTGCTATTATATCTATTTACAGAAGAGGTTAGTAAAGCTGTCATTTCAGTCATTTCTGAAAAAGTGCTTAGCCCAGTAAGACTAATATGTAAGGGCTATTCATTACATGAAGCAATGCCAGCTTTTACTTGGTAACAATGACTAATTGCCAGAGGCTATTTCTCAGATTATAGTCTGCCCACAGAACTACCAGACATCAGATCTCAAATGTTCACAGAAGGGTAGGTTTCTTTTTAGACCTAAAAACAAAACAGAACCTGAAATAATAACTTCAAACATGCATTTTTACCAGCCAAAAATTTTATATAATGGTCTGAATAAAGAGTACTATGTTTTCTAAAAGATGGTGAATAAATTTAAATTGAAAACACAGATATATAGGGGTTAAGACTCTAGATTCTTTTTAAAAAATAACTTTTTATAAAGGAAGATCACAACATGTACAAAGAGAAAAAAACAGGGTGGTGAACCCCCAAGTACTCACCACCCAGCTTCAGCAAGGACCAACTCATGGCCAGCCTTGTCCCCTCCACACCCTCCCACTTTCCGCCAACCCACTGTGAATTACTATAAAGTCAATCCCAGTTTCATAAAATGTCCTTTACTATAACTATTTCAACACTTCAAAGGGCACAGACTTAAGAGTCAGGCAGACCCAGTGTCCAATCCAGGCTCCACCAACTCCCAGCTGAGTGAGCCGGGGCAACTGGACTGAACTTCCTTGAGACTGTCTTCTACCCGTGAGGTGGAGACTGACATCCCGACTTCTCAGGAAGCCAGTGTGGATGTAATGAGGAACTGAGCCTCGCGCTGGCACACAGGAAGGAGTCACCAAGGTGCTGTGGCCAGAACCATTACTGTGCTAGCACATTAAGACAGGACTCCGTGACTCATCTCCAGTGAGGCCCACAAAGGACAAAATAGATATCAAGTATTTCTACATTTTAAGAAGGGATGCTTAACCCTCTGTGCTAAACTCGTAAGACACTAGCAAAAAACCTGGTATGTCACCTCTGGACCAATATTCACCTCCGGGAATTTGAGGGTATCATGGTCCAGAAGATCTCTTCGGATAAGACTGTTGGGGTGCTATGGGATTTCTACCATCATTCATGAGGAAGGGGAAAAGGTGCTCTCCTGTCTCTTGGTTTTTCTTGAACCAAGAGAAAGGGGATTTCTAAGGGGGGACCTTGGAGAGCATAAGATAACTGTCCTGGAAATTGTGGGGCACAAAGACCCAAAACTGATAAAAGGCCCCCATGGAGAAGCAGGAAGGAGCAGCCTATGGCTGAGCAGAGAGTGGCTCTGGAAGCAAGCAAGGCTCCCGCAGCAGGCGAAGGGCCCCTCCCCACTGCTGGCTTCCCAACCTGAGGCAGGCCCAAGCCGGGGAAGGGAAGATTTATATTTTTAATCAAGTTCAAAGGGAACATTTTAAGTACTGAAATGAGACTTCTCTTATAATCTAAAGCAATATAAAAAGTTATAGAAAATTTATCATATAGGATATATGTGTGTGATGTGATATTTAGAGGATATATATTCCATCCACAAGCAATAAAAGAAACACTCCACAGAAAGAGCTTGAAGGGGGAACAGGGAGAAAAAATTAATTTTTTTCCCTTTTACCCCTTGATGTTTAGCCCTTTCAATCTAACAGTTATATTATATGCTCAATAACCATACAAGAATGTGGGAGAAGAATAAAGAATGCCTTTAGAAAGATGAATGAAACAAAGATAGTAGAATAAACAGTAAGTTGTAAAAAAATGTATAATCAAGTACTCAACTAGGTCATTTATAAAAAGAATAAAATTCTTAAGACATACTAGAAAAACTGCTCTCTTTTAATTCCTTTTTATCATTGATTTTTCAGTGAATAACGGCAGCTAAGTGATACTTCCATAAAGGATTCTTCCTACTCTTCCCAAAAGAATGGAGAAGGAAGTAAAAATTGCCAAAGATACAGGAACAGAGGGGGAAAACATGGGATGATCACGTGCCCCAAGATTACAGATTCAGACAGAGGAATTCCACATGCAAGGCCCTACGTTAAGCATTAAAATAACACTTGAAAGGACTAAGTAGGTTTTCTTCTCATAGGAATTTGAGCTATACATACAGCAACAGAAGAGATGAATATACAGTCTTCCAGGGGTGGGGAAGGTATAGCAGAGAGAATGTAAAATTGAAAACAGCCAAAGGCCCAGAGAAGAATTTTGTAGGGCCTCTGTGAAGTCAGGCAAAGCAAAATTCATGGCTCTTTAAAAACTTAGCTCTCAGTTAATCTGTAGATTCTGATACCAGCCTTCCTTCCTTGGTTTCGAAAGCGTGTTTCACATAAGATTTGCACTTCTTCTGGGGAAAGAGTTATTCATTACTTTCAACTATGAAAGCATGACACTGACCTTCAGAATAAAAGTGTGATGGCTTTTCTGATTATAAGCAGGCACGAATTCATTCTTGGAAAATGTTAAATGCCAAACCAGCGCTACCTGCAGTTAAAACTATAAGGTGTCTAAACAACTGAGACTCTTCAATGGTATTAATGGCATCCTGGTGTCATCCAGCTGTATAAACAAAGGTGTCAACCCTCATCCAGAGCTTGCCATCCCCATAGTTTAGGGCATGAACTCTAGACAACCTAACTCTGTTTCAGCACTAACTAGCCACAACCCAAACAAGCCACAGAACATACTGTGCATGGTTTATACGGGGCTGGGATTCATTTTCAGCATGCTACCTCGGGTTTTCTGTTGCTATCACAACACAGCTGATAAGCCTTTTTTTGTAGATAGATAATGACGGAAACTTAAGTCTAAATTTTCAATTCCAACCTACTAAAACCGTTTGAGGAACTGACTACAGTGTAAGTCAAGGCAATCAAATTTATTTTTGGTTATGAATCACACAACTGATTACTTTTCAAATAAAAACCCAGAGAACTAGATTGTTTCCCAGAATAAAATAACAAGAGGGTGTGTGTGTGTGCGCGCGCACATGCACGCTCATCCGTGCATGTGCACACGCACGTGGGGGTTTTGCAAGTTTTCCATCTCAAAGCCATGAAATAACAAGAAAGTCACAACTGCATTCTCACTGTTTAAATCTATGAATAATGTGCAGATAATATAGCATGACTTAAATAAGAAATTTAACTGTGACAGGTACTCAAATTCAACAATCAATCATTTATAATAGATTGACTTTTCAAGATAATTTTTGCAGTTAAAAAAAAAATATCTTGGGGACTTGCCTGGAGGTCCAGTGGTTAACACTCGCCTTCCAATGAAGGCAGTATGGTCAGGGAGCTAGGACCCCACATTCCTCAGGGCCAAAACACCAAAACATAAAACAAGAGCAACACTGTAACAATTTCAACAAAGACTTTAAAAATGGTCCACACCAAAAATATCTTTAAAAAATATATCTTAGAAGGTAAAAAGAAAGAATATCAAAAAAAAAACCCCAAAGCAATGTGTTTCCCCTTGTTAAAGAAGACAGATTCCTCAAAGGCAGTAGCTCTTCTGTTCTATAATCAACAATCCTTTAAAATAAAATACTGCTAGTCTAAACCAATAGGATGAATTAAAAAAGATCTTTCATTTAACTATGATTCATTTTTATGATTATTATCCAGTTTAAAAGAATCTACTTCAAACATGACTTTTCCCCACAGGGCAGGAAAACTATGGGTCACACAGAAGTCAAAGAAAAACCTAGATAAATCCTAGGAGAGAGAAAACATTACAGATGTGATTATTCCCATTAGGCCTAATGATATAAAGGAAGGAACTTCTTCCTTTCTCCTTCTTAACCTCAAGTCTGAAAACTAAACCTCCAGAAGCACTGTTATCTAAAGACAAAGAAATGATGAGACTCCCTAAAAATATATATATATAAGAAATGACCATAAAGTATACCAAGTGAGTTTTAATAAAAATGTGCCAGAACTAATACATACAAATGGATGTTGTCCCCTTAAAAAAGTCATTACCTTGGAAATTATATACTTAATCCAGTGATGTTGTTATAGGCACTTTGGAATTTGTTTCAGACCTTAGAATTTTCCACATCCTTAAAAATAGCAAACATTTGTCTTTTGGGGTTTTATTTAGCAATAATCAAGTAACCAGAGTAGCTGAACTTTCTCTGAAAACCTTTCCTGATCTGCCAAATCCAGGTTCTGTGCCCCTCGTAGGATGAATGTCCTTCCTCCAACAGAGAACTTTTCACTCAGTGCTGGAATTGCTTACTTACTTACCATCGGTCACCTTGGCAAAACTGTAAACCTCACAGGAGCAGGGAACTTATTTATTATTTTACTCAAACCCTAAAATAATGCCTAGAAAATTACAGGCATCTGTATGATACAGAAATACTGAATGATACAATCTACTAAATACAAGATGCTTTGGAACACTGTCTGTATTTACCTTCCCCACTCCTCTATGAAAAGAGTACCACACCGGTCTGTATGATTATATACCTATATAGAAGGACAATTACTTTATTTTTTTTCATTTATTTTTATTAATTACTTTATATAATACCTGAGAGGAAGAGTGTCTGGATTGGATGATTTTCATTACTTCTTTTTGTAAAGGAAGAAAAGCAAAAATCAATGACTACATCCTCACAGACTAAAAACATTTAACTTTTACTCTCAAATTTGCAAGCATAATAACATCTTACCTAGCTGCAATATCTTTATAGTGTCTCTGTAGGCTTTCATCACCAGCTTAAAATGGCGGTACAGTGGATAACACAAAACTCTTCTTCCAAAAGACACCAGGATTTCATGAACATTAGTCCAAGTCTGTGAAGTATCATTTACATGAATAATCATTTCCATATTACACAAAACAAAAGCACACAACAAAATGTAAAACTATTCTCAATTAAAAACCAAGTCTGAGTCAACATGAAGCCAAGTGGAAGATAAATACAGTGCCAAGCAGTGAGACTCTTTCTGTAAACTTACAATAAAATTTTTATCTCAGTCTTTGTAATTTCTCATACTTTATCAACATATCACAAGTGCTCCTTAAAAATCATATTCATAGCAGGAAAGTTTTTAAAAGTCTTTTAAGAATTACCACTATGAATGTAAAACACATGGTACTAACAAAATACAGATGCACATAAAATGCATTTTAAATGATACATGTTTCATGTTTTTGTCCTTTAGGACCATTCGAGATAATACAGATGAAAAATACAGAACTCTTTAGTGCAATGTGTTCACAGTTCCCCTCTTTCCTCTCTCTGTTTTTCTGCTTTGGGCATGAGTAATATATGGCATTTACTTCAGTATCAAAGAGAAAACTACTCATTTCTGTAAAAAGGCTTTATCTTGAATGGTATCAAACTGATGCCATCAGCAATGTAAAACTTACTGAAAATACATTTTCTGCAAAATTGTTTTTTAATTGGGTTTTGATTTAAAATGTACAAAAAATGTTAACCTGCAAACAAAACTTAACATATAAAATTAAAGGCGTATATAACATTTCCATGTATATGCACCTTTAATAAATGAATGGTCTGATTAAGAATACTGAGTACTCAACAAAGAATAGTTGATATAATATAAAAAATGATGAACTTCTAAAAAATTCTGGCAAAAACTAAATACTTATAAAACTTTGACAGAGCTGGTTACATGTATGACAATAGTAAATTATCTAAAAAACAAAATGTCAAAATCAAATCATAAATAGATGAATTTTTCATGCAGATTTTAATAACTAAACTATGAAATGATCTAGTCACCAACTATTTTGTTTTCAATATTGGAATAATTACTGTGAGTATTACAAAAGCCAATTTATCTATTATATGCTGATCGTAGAAATACACAGAATCCAAGAGAAGTCCAGAGAAAAGCACTTTTCCATCTTAAATATGCATATGAATTCCTGGAGATCTTGCTATAGCAACTAGCTCAGAGGGTCTGCTCTGGGATTTTGTCTTTTCAACAAGCTCCCAGCAGAGGATACTGGTCAGGCAGCTGGTTCATGGACATTCTTGGAGTAGCAAGATTCTCTGCTCAAGTTCCTGCTTACATCTTACCTATTATTTGAACAGATGTAGGATATTTTGGAAGTTGGGGAAAATGTCTGTTATGGGAAGATGTATGCCAATATATGCCAACTTACTTACAGGCCTTGTCTATTATTTGAACAAAGTGATGCCACAAAACAACTTTGATTTTCCAACTGAAAATATACACTATTTAGGATTCAAACTGGGGAAAAAAAACAGAAACAAAACTAGTTGCCTTAATAAACGATGCAGTTAACAATTGTTCAAATAAACACTTTTTTAAAGCTTCTGTTTTGATGGACAACAGCATGTTCAAAACTAGTAAATTTAAAGACACCATCCTTTGCATTTTTGGTGAAATATGCACAGCTGCTTTCTAGAAAACAGACACAAAAACAATTATGACTATACTAGAAGAGTTATGAGATCTAAACATACTAATTGTAGAACCTAGGATACATTATTTAAGCTATATGACCTATGTTTCTTCACCTATAAAACACCAGTAATACTTATCTCACAGACTTACTGAAAGGAATAGGTGAAGTAAAATACATAAAAGGCTTAGCACAGTCTCTGGTGGTACGTGACAGTTAACAGTATTATCACCTAGGTTTGCTGCCTGCCTTTGAGCTCTGTGCCCCAATATATGCCAACTTACATACAGGTCTCAAACTTGACCCAGCATCTTCCCACAACAGACAATGTCCCCATCACTCCTTCAAACTTCAAAGATACCCTACACCCGGCCTTATTTATGTACTATGATTAGAGTAAGAGTAACATAAAACCAGAATTTTATTAAAAAACATGGGGGAAAAAAACTAGTACAATAAAGTTACCACTTTTCAGTCCAGGTTCAATGCATGAGATAGGGCACTCAGGGCCGGTGCACTGGGATGGCCCTGAGGGAAGGCATGGGGAGGGGGGCTCAGGATGGGGGACACATGTATGATTCATGTCAATGTATGGCAAAAACCACTACAATATTGTAAAGTAATTAGCCTCCAATTAAAATAAATTAATTAATTTGCAAAAAAAAGTCAAGGGATTGCAGAAATTACAAATGAACTAATAACAACAAAATATAACTCTTGAAGAAACAAAATCTAAACAACTGCAACTGAAAATCGTACCTCAAACCAGCACAGTGTTGGACTCAATTTTCTGATATTCCATGCAGATTCAACCTTTATTTGTTATGAAGAAAAGGATAGCGTCATATGATAGCTAAAGTCATTTAGAAAGAAAACAACTATATCCACTTATTCAACTAGTATATGAATAGTATTGACACATGTAAAACCTAAGAAGTGTCTATGGCTTTACTGATGTCAAGGTGATCAAAGGCCAAGTCTCTACTTTCTTCAGAATTTTATAAAGTAAAGCTTTTGCACTGATAAGAGTACCAGAATACAAGAGCACATAAGCAAAGGCTTTGAAACTAAAGAAAAGCAATGCATGCTCAATTTCTGTCCTTCTCAACTAGGTTACTTACCTCTCAAATATTTCATAAATAATCTACCAAAAGACTCAAAGATAATGTTAAAGTACTCTCTGTGGCATTTAAAAAGCTGCTCAAGAATCTGGCCTTTCAGAGAAGGTCTGCAAGAATAAGTATATTCTAGAGAAGACCTTGAAGTTGCAAGACTTTGTGATTTCAAATATATGAATCTAAAAATGAAAAATGCAAAATTTTATTGAGTATAACTAAACACTCTCACTCATCTTCTCAAGAAATATGAAGCTATTTTTTCCATCAAAGAAAACATTTTCTCTGACTATGGTATTCTAAAAAGATGAGTGGAACAAAATCCATTTTCAGTTATAGTATGCACTTAATACACTCATTAATATTCACTTTGGAGTCAAATACAAATCTCAAAAGTCACCTTTGAAATTTTCAGAATCCCAACAGCAAAAAAACTTGACACATATCAAATCCTTATCCCAATATTATGCTAACACTATGATGTTAAGTAGGTGAGAAAAGCAGGTTAAATAATAGTACATACATTACAACCCAGTATAAATACATATGTGCAATGAAAGAAGCCAAGAAGAGAAACATTTCCTTGTAACAATGGCTACTTTGATAGCTGAGATGACAGGAAATTTTAATTATTTTCTTCCTGTATTTTCCTTTACAATGATATGAATTATTTGTGTAATTTAAAAAGAAGGATGGGGGAGGCATACGATAGGGGTAGGAGATGAACTACTATGTACAAAATAAATAAGATACAAGAATACAGTATACAGCACAGGGAAATATAGCCAATACTTTATAATAACTTTGAAAGGAGTAAAATATATAAAAATACTGAATCACTGAAATATTGTCAATCAACTTTATGCCAATTTAAAGAAATTTTTTTAATTTAATAAATAAAAAACAGGGAAGTATATGTACACCTCAAGTATAACCCCTTGAGCAAAAATTATTATCAACAGATACAGGGACATATTAACTAGAAAGATTTTTTTCTGGCTTTCCAGCCTTTTTTAAAAACATATATATACTATCAGTGAAATAGGTGAGAAAGAAATTCAGCTCTTCATTTACAGAATCAAGTGTGGTATAAGAAGAGATACAACTGTATATATATATATATATTTTTTTTACAATTATATATATATTTTAAAGATCATTTAAAAAGGTAAGATCATCCTTACTTTACAAAAGGATTTACTTTTGCAATAGGATTTCACTGAATAGCAAAAAGATAAAATTCAGGTTTTCAAAATGTGACTTACGTACAATTTTTCAGAAGTATAAATACTATTTAAATTGAGGGACACCTGCAGATAAACACTCACATTCCTTTTTGTACAAAATACCATACCTTACATCTGTTAATACACAGCTCAGAGAAAGACTAGAAATGAGCATGGTAAAGTTTACCCCTTTCCAATGTCAGGTGTCATGTGGCAACAGATGTCTCGTTTGGTCACTTCATCTCCTAAAAGAGATGAGAGCCCAGGATATCCTTCTCCCTACCTTTCAGCTTTACTTCCCCACTCTGCTATTGAGTGAGACTAATGCCAAGAGAGAAGGAAAAAAAGACTAAATAAAAGCATTATGCTGGGGCTTCCATGGTGGCTCAGCGTGTAAGAATCCGCCTCCCAACGCAGGGGACACAGGTCCGATCCCTGGTCCGGGAAGATCCCACATGCCTTGAGCAACTCAGCCCATGCGCCACAACTACTGAGCCTGTGCTCTCGAGCCCGCAAGCCACAACTACTGAGCCCAGGCACCCTGGAACCTGTGCTCCAAAATAAGCGGTCACTCCAATGAAAAGGCTGCACACCTCAACTAGAGTGACCCCTGCTTGCCACAACTAGAGAAACGCTTGCACAGCAACGAAGACCCAGCACAATCAAAAATAAATAAATAAATACATCTTTAAAAAGCATCATGCTTTCATGCTGGTATCCATCACCAACACACCTGTGCACCTCAGTTCGGAGAGGCCCTAAATAAACACGACTGGTCTCACCATGACCTTAATACAGCTTACTCTGCACGACGGTCTATGCCAGCGTTCGCAGACACACGCACTTACATTCCGCTCTCCTTCCGTGACACGGGTCTCATAGCAGTATGCCAGAAGGATATCAGTCAAGCTATAGTACACCTGCCGATGGGCTCTCTTGTCCAGCAGGTAAGATTTATTAACAAATTTTCGCAGCTGATATTTCTCTTCTTCAGAAAAAGACACTAGAGGAAAATGCATTTAAAACTCAGATGTTCCATTCTGTTTGGTAAAACCCCCATTGCCGACAGATTTGTCAAAATTAGAACTTTAACTATAGAAACTGAAATAAAAATTATTAAACTCTGGACGTGGAAACAACTTTTTAATTAGACTTCACAATTTTTTAAAGAGCTATGTATTTGTTCAAATTCTAGCAGGGCTAAAAAAAGAAAGAAAAAAAAAAAGTCTAAACAATATCTATTCCTTATTTCCAGACCCCTCCCACACACTGGCTTTTTTTTTTTTTTTTGCTACACAGTTCTGTACTCAAGACAGCTAAATGACAGAGTTATTGACTTTAAAAATAAAATAATTACATTTTGATAACAGAAAACATGTGAAACACTCTGTAAATATTATTTACTTTGAAAGTTCTATACAAAGAAATGGAAGTATTCCCGTGTATTAGTCAATTTTAAGGGCATAGTATTTTTAAAATATCATTTATACCAAGTTTTACATAAATATGCAAATTTGATTACACCACACATACTAGACTGGTTGTTAGAGGATGTTTTCTTTTCTTCTGCTTGGCACCCTCTATCCTCATCAATAACTTTTTCCATGTTAAAAAAATCTAGTATATATCACTTCATATTTTTCTTTACAACCATAAAGATACACAAACATGTATACAAGGGAGACGATACCCTTTTCTCCCCAGAAAATTAGATTATTTTTTTCCATCTAGCCAGTCTCACTCAACGACACCTCCAGGAAATCTCCCCAAGTCACTTGGTACTTAGCTAATTTTGTGAAGGAGTAGAATATTCCACAGAGAAGGCAATGGCACCCCACTCCAGTACTCTTGCCTGGGAAATCCCATGGATGGAGGAGCCTGGTAGGCAACAACAGTCCATGGGGTCGCGAGGAGTCAGACACTACTGAGCGACTTCACTTTCACTTTTCACTTTCATGCACTGGAGAAGGACATGGCAACCCACTCCAGTGTTCTTGCCTGGAGAATCCCAGGGACGGGAGCCTGGTGGGCTGCCGTCTATGGGGTCGCACTGAGTCGGACACGACTGACGTGACTTAGCAGCAGAATATTCCATGGTGTAGCATGCTCTATCCAACCACTCCCCCTACTGATGGGCATTCACGCTGCTTCCAACTTTATGCCACTGCTAATGATGCAGCAGTAAATGTCATATCATACGTCACTAGACACTGCAGGCCTGGAAATATCCATAAAACAGATCCCTAACAGTAGACTTACTGGGTCAAAAAATTTATCTGTTTTTGAGAGATACTTTATTTAAGGGCTACATCTCTCCTTTGTAATAGTCATGGACAGAAGTTCCCTTCCCTGAGCATATCTCTTGCTTGCTCCCAGCCATAAATGCTTTTTTAAAAACCATTTTGAATTTAATGGATACGAAAATGAAAGGACTGTGGTAAGAAAAATTCTAAAATGACCAATAAGACATCATTTGAGTGTGGGCAGGAACTGTGACTTGCTTCTATTCAAAAGAATATGGCAAAAGTGATAGGACAGTTACTGTTAGGATTATTATGTCTATGTTCTGATATTGGCAGAGACTCTCCTGCTAATCACCAATCGTGAAGAAATAAGACGTCATGTCATGAGGGGGCCACGTGGCAGGGAACTGTGGGATCCTCTAATATCTGAGAGTGATGCCCCGGTTTATAGCCAGCAAGAAACATGGGGGTCTCAGTTCTATAGTCGCAGGAATCAAGTTCTGCCAACCATCATGTGAGCTTAGAAAAGAACTCTGAGCTTCAAAGAGGAATACAGCTGCTAACACCAATTTTTTGAAAATGAAAAGATGGCCATATTTGTCTACAGCCTTCCAAGACCCCAAGCAGAGGACCCCACCTCAGCTTCTAAGCATCTAGATATTACCGTTAAGCATTTAGATATATTATTACCTCTAGGTCAGTGTCATCAATCTCTTCCCTTACAAATTAATTCTTCATTTTCCTTAAGTGCCCCATCAGAAGACCACTTTCAAATTCACTTTAAGAGTTGTTCAGCTCAGTCATGAGGAACATTTAGCTTCCAGTGCCAGTGAATATCAAATTAATGCCAAAATAACTTTGAAGCCTTTTTTCCAGGTTTCAAAATTGTCCATTATATGCAGGTCAAGACAGGCTAAACTGCTGTAACAGACAGACCCAAAATACAATGGCTTCAGTAAGACAGAAGCTTCTCTCTCACCCTACTACTCGGAGTGAACAGTCCAGGACAGGTGGGTATCAGGGTCTCCATACCTGTCTCCTGACCCATGGAAACAGCCAAATTAGACCTCTGTTTCTGATCTGTGGTAACTTGGAATGCAACAAGAGGAAACTAATACAGTGACAATACAATATTAACTGTTACTTCAGTTAATATTTCTCTAACTGCTAAACTCTGAACATTATTTCATAGATTTGTTTGGCAAATCTATGGATTTGCTCTCCTATAAATTACCCATATGTTTTGCCCAGTTTTTTTTGGATGGCTTGTCAAACATTTAAGAACTTGTCTATTATGGATTCAAACCCTAGTCATCTCTCCAAATCTACTGCATCTCTACTGACTCTGTTTAGAGAATCTTAGGTCACTGAATTATTTATGTCTGTGTGTAGTCCAATATGTCTATCTTTATTTTTTTTTTTTACCAGATTGTGAATTTATAGCCTTCAAAAAGGTTCCCCCAACTCCTGAATTGTCCATGGAGTCTCTCAGCTTTTCTTTAAGAGTTACTGTTTCCTCTTTTAAATTTAAGTCTATAATCTATCTGAAAGTTACTTTTTTGTATTTTCAGATTTTGGCTAATTACAGATGAGGAGTTAATTGTGCCAGCACAGTCTGCTCAGTAAGCCATCTTTTCTACTGTATTGAACCCCCAACTTTAGCAAATAGATCTGCTGCTTTTCTTGCTAAATACTACTTCCAAGCACTTTAGGTATTTGTCACCTGCAAATACAATATTTTTCCCATTCCCAATAAATTATCAACAGAAGAGAGAGACACTGTCTCTTTTTATATATCAGTCACCTTACCAAGGGTTTCTCAGGTGGCGCTAGTGGTAAAGAACCCCCTACCAATGCAGGAGACACAAGAGACAGGGATCTGATTCCTGGGTCCAGAAGATCCCCTGAAGGAAGGCATAGTAACCCACTCCAGTATTCTCACCTGGAGAATCCCATGGTCAGAGAAGCTTGGTGGGTTACAGTCCATAGAATCGCGAAGGGCGGAAGCAACTCAGCACACACACACACATATAGGCATATAAAATGTACATACAGACAGATCCAAAATACAGTGGCTTCAGTAAGACAGAGGTTTCTCTCTCACACTGCTACTCGGAGTGAACGGTCCAGAATGGGTGAGTATCAGCATCTCCACTCTATGACTTCCATCTATGGTCCAAGATGCTGTTTCGGGTTTTAAAATTTTCCAACCAATGGCAAAGTGGAAGAAGAAGAGGATGACAAACACCTTTTTTCTAAGGAATTGATCCAGAAAGTGCACACAGCACTTTCACTCACTTCCTATCATTGAGGACTTAAGTCTTACGACCACATCCAGGGGCAAAAAAAGGCAGGAAACTTGGCCACTAGCTGAGAGGGCATGAGCTCAGTTTTAACTCAGGAAGCCTCTTCTTGGTGGAGAAGAGTTAATAAAAGCCACGTGTTCTTGACACCTTCTCAGAAACCAAAAATTATTAAACCGCCTTTTTAACATTCCCAAGTCACTCTCTTGATAGCCAGTTAAGTCTCAGCCTTTCTGTCTCTGCTCAACAAAAGACTGCCCTTGTGCTCATCACAACTGGGCAAAATCCAGAAGGAAAAGAATATGATTACTCCCACATAATGGTCCCTTTTCACATATAGTTTTCATGTCTATACTCTCTTAGGAGCCTTAAGTTTAACATGGCTTCTTTTTGCTATAAGGCTTCCTTCCAGCAGTTTTTTGCAGTCTGTTCTCTTGGGGAAAAAAAAGTCTTAAACACCCTTACATCAAATTACTAGAAGCAATATTCCTTTACTTACTAAAATACCGTTAGTACCCAAAAAAAAAAAAAAAAATGACAGGATAAGACATAAAATACACTATTTTTTTTCAGTCATGTTAAAAAGTCTATGTTCAAAAAATTTTTTAATGTATTTGTACAAGCATTGTTTACATAAACAAGTAACTATATGAATGTATTTAATTTGCTGGCCAGCAATAAAAAGAAATGTGTATATTTTAAGATTGAATAATACAGGTGAGCCTAACACAGTTAGGAGAAGCACTCTTTAAAGATTGACTTCTAAAAAAAAAAAGATTGACTTCTAAGAAAGAAATTCATGTGACAGATCAACTGGGTGCTGACTGTCCCATTACAGAGCTCATAGGAAGATTTTTCAATTTTTTTTTTTTTTTTAGTTCTACCACTTTATTGCTACCAACCCATTTCCCTCCACCCTCGTGTACACATGCTCAGTCATGTAATCCCATGGACTTCAGCCCGCCAGACTCCTCTGTCCATGGACTTTTCCAGGCAAGAATACTGGAGTGGGTTGCCATTTCCTTCTCCAAGGATTTTTCAATTTAAAGAGAAGCTCTCCGTTCACTTAAAGTGGTCTGATGTGAGGAAACTGTAAAAACGAACATGTCTTCACTGCATAAAGAACACATGTCTGACAAAGTACTTGAAGACCCCTGTTACTCAGCAAGAACCCCTGAGAAGGTATTCCCTTAGGTACAGTTTTGGAGACGTTCATTAGTTTAGCAAACAGGAAAGTGTCAGGTGATCGGGACAACAGTATCTCACTAGAGAAAACCCTTTAGACCATAGTTGGCTAAGAAAGACCTCTGCTTCCATGGAATTCTGAATCACAAGGTAAGTGTGCCCAGGACCAGTGAACAACGTACCAAATCATTCACACACACATTTATTCCTTGCTCCTAAGTCATCACACCTGTATGTATTCAATGATTTGCAGAGGTTGACTTGGGAACTATGAGCTCTGATGTTGTATGACCCACAGATAAGTCTTTCCATACATCACAGATAATTTCCATGACTGTACACACAAGGCTGACTTGAATGTACTCTTCCAAATTCCTGAACGCTTCGTGCAACCTTCCCTTACAACACAACCACCTTTTCCTGGGTGGTTTGAGCTCCAGTTTGGACTAAGTAGTTCATTAATAATACACAGAAGTATTTAAATTCTGAAATTCAAGCAAAGAAACCAGAGATAATAAATAACAATAACAACAAACCGGCAAGTCAGTAGAGAAACCAAAAGTCTGAGCTCCCCCAGGCCTTTCACATTAGAGCTATATATCATATCACCCAAAGGGAAACTTGGGGAGCTTTGCACACAGTCAGTTCTAACCAAAGAGCAGCACCACAAATAACTACAGTCGAGGTACCAATGATATTTGGATGCTTGCCACCACAATTAACATTTGTCAAGCATTCGCGTGACTTTAGCTACACGACATAGCAGCTTTGCTCTCCAGTTCATAACATTTTGGTTAATTATACTTCTGTAAACAATCTACAGGGTTTCCCAGGTGGCTCAGTAGTAAAGAATCTGCGTGCCAACGCAGGAGATTCGGGAAATGCAGGTTCAAACCCTGGATCGGGCAGAACCCCTGGAGGAGGAAACTGCAACTCGCTTAAGTAGTCTTGCCTGAGAAATCCTGTGGACAGAGGAACCTGCCGGGCTACAGTTCAGGGGGTCGCAAAGAGTCAAATAAGACTCAGCAACTGAGCACACAACAACAAATAATCTACAGTCAAACAAAAGCCCATCTCGGGCTCTATTTGGAGAAGAAACTGGTGCCTTAACATGGAAGCAAATGGCCCAAGACCACCTCCCATCAATACATTTGAAGACCGCCAAGTGGTTCCCATCAAAGTGGAAAGTGACTTTGTCACTTCACTTCGAACATCATCTGTTTTTAATAATTTTAAATCTTCTTTGTTGCCTAATTCCCTTCCCAAACATCCTTGTCCTCTCTGGGTCAACAGATCATACATGATCTGGCTCCTGTTAAAGAAATGCAAATCTATTCCATTGTACACTTTCTGGAAAAAGATCAAGGGAATCAGAAGAAAACGTACTGCGCTCAAACCCTTGGCCCAAATGGGCAGCCCCACAGTGTTGCAGCCTGCAGGGCTGATGCTGAGAGTTTAGCTCCACAAACACTGGTGCCAAACAGGATGTCCCTGCTAGGAAGTTCACCGACTATGAGTGTTACGTGGTGTCATAACAAGTAATCATGTGCCAAGATTCTTGGGCTGAGATTAACCGCCGAGACACAACATGGGAAATGTGGTAAGTTCATCTCGTGAAACCAGAGCTCAGTGGGAGCACGGTATTTAACACTTCCATTTACAAGCCTTTGGGGAGGAAGATCCAGATCATTGCAGAATTGAAGACAGCAAGGAAAGTCTCCGTGTTGTAACTCAGAGCGACAATGAATATGACAAATGTCATAACCGAGGCAACAATAGGGGACAAAGTTTATCACCTAAGGCTTAGCTGGAAATCAAGACAATACAGCTTAATGTTTTAGGAGGAGGAGGAATCCAAGATGCACCCCTCACCTGCACTGTTGTGTCTGCTGGAAATGTCCCCCTGCAATAACAGACAGGAAGAAGGCCTGGGAGCAAAGAGGGATAAGAGGAAGAGGAGGAAGGGGGAAATTAAAGCAGCAGCATGCTGCTTGAATGAGCTGAGAACTTCAATGTTTATTTTTTGGTTTATTTCTTTTCTCCCCTATTTGAGCCTGGTTTGACGCATTTCAATGTATGCCTCCAATTCTGGATGTCTCAAAAAGTTGAAAAGAAAAAAAAAACTGAAAGAAGAATCATGTTAACAAAGAACTTGCCCTTAAAGCCATGTAAATGTACAAAAATTGTCATTTCAAAAGGAAGCCAGTCAATTCCTGGCTCTCCTGCCATTGATTTACTCTGTACTGATAATTTCTAACACTAACAATGTACTAAGATTTTAAGTAAATGGTCTAGTTCAATCCTCATGACAATTCTGTGAGGTAGATACAGGATTCCCACAGCAACTCAGAGCAGTTGCAAAGTCACAAAGCCAGCCTGTGGAGGAGCAGGGCATTAAACCCTGAACCCCCTATTTACCTTACATCTTAGGCATAACCAAGCTTCCCTGATAGCTCAGTTGGTAAAGAATCCACGTGCAGTGCAGGAGACCCCAGTTCAATCCCTGGGTTGGAAAGATCCCCTGGAGAAGGGAAAGGCTACCCGCTCCAGTATTCTGGCCTGGAGAATTCCATGGACTGTATAATCCATGGGGTCGCAAAAAGTCAGACACGACTGAGCGACTTTCATAGGCATAACCATTACTTAGTACATTTACAAGAGGTACCATCTATACAACACAGAATTCAAATTTCTCTACCTTTATCACATGCCCTTGTTGTTTTTAAAAGTGATTCTTAGAATAAACTACTGTAACAGTTTAAGGGACTGGGAATGAGTCTGAAGCACAGGTCTGCACTACACACCGCAGACAGTCGGAGGGACAGTGGTTAGAGGCACCAACTGGCTTATCCTTCTGTTAAAATTATACAGAGAGGACAGCTGAGACAGAAAACAGGACCTAGAATACACTACAACAGATTAAAGCAGAGCACGTTAAACTTTAAATTAAAGGTAAATACCATCTCGATTTTTAAGGCAACTAGCTCACCCTTGTGGACAGAAAACTACACAACCACCAATTCCTTCCCAGACAGCTGCAGTAAGATACTACACCAAAACTGGGGAACTGACTCAAACCAATAGAAAGCATTGACGATTTAAGTCTGAACAAACTTTCTGAGCAGGTCTATATGGCATATAACTATCTAAATGGCGGTAGCAATCCCATGCCTGAAAATTCCCCTACATGATACGGGAAGTCTCTGAAAGATTCTTAAACATAAATCAAATATAAAACCAAGGATTTGCTGAAAACAATGTAACAAGAATCTTATTTATAAATGAGTTTCCGTTGTGCGGGAGAGTCAACTCCAAAAAATTATAGTGGCAATTTTTCAATCTGGTAGAGACCACCTAAATTCTAATGAAACCTAACTACCAAAATATTTACTGCAATATTTATTTTACTCTACAAATATTTGTTGAGTACCCATTATATAATAGGCTCTTTCGAGGCTCTAGAAATAGAACAAAGAGCAAGCTACTACATTTCTATGCAGAGGATCAAAATACTGTGAAGCAACAGTTTCTTCAGAATGAGTGGACAAAGAAGATCACTGCAGAACCATGTAAACACCCCGAATGTCCAAAATTAGTCAACAACCCAAACAGTCACCAGCTATGACACAAAATCACAACAGAACACCAGGCAGATATTAAAAGCTTCAGGTAGAACTGTAAGCATTGATGGAAGATGTACAACATATACTATAAAGAAAGCAAAGTGAGAAGAGAGTGTATGTGAATCTATGTGTATAAACTTAAAAAAGCAAATGCTTACATGTGGGTATATGTGTTTAAAATACCCCAAATTGTTAACAGTGATTATTTTCAGGAAAAGGAATTTGGAGTGAGATTCTATATTCCATTTCATGCATATGTGCGTGTGTGTGTGTGTGTTCCTTTCATTTAAACACTGATTTTTTTTTTTTTGGAAGTAAGATTGTTCACTCTCAAATAATGCATAGGATGGATTTTTTAATACATGTATTTTTATTATATAATTTTCAAGTGAACAGCATTAAAATTCAACATCTGCATATACTACAAAGTGATCATCGCAACACAAGTCTAGGCATGATATTTTTAATATATAATTAAAAGCCCAATCAGTGTAACAGAAAACAGTAGCCCACTATTCTTGATCTATGTGAAACTGTTACAATTCTAATTCACAGACTTAACACACCAACCTCCCATTTAGAAAAGGTGCTAATTAAATGCGTGTGTGTGTGTGTGTGTGTGTGTGTGTGTGTGTGTGTGTGTGTGTGAGAGAGTGCTCAGCCACGTCCAACTGTTTTGTGACCCCATGGACCACAGCCCACCAGGCTCCTCTGTCCATGGCATTCTCCAGGCAAGACTACTGGAGTGGGTTGCCATTTCCTACTCCAGGGAATCTACTCAGCCCAGGGATTGGACCCATATCATCTCTTGTGTCCCCTGCATTGGCAGACAGCCTCTTCACCACTGCACCACTTGGGAAGCCCATTAATAAAATGCCCGTCTAAAACTACAACTCTGTGTATAATATTTGGTTTAATGTTAAGCATGGCACAGTCGTCTCTTGTGGCTCATAAAACCCCCTAGCTCAGCCTTCTTTGGTAAAAATTGCTCTCTGTTAGGTACAGAAAGGAAGATAACTAGTCCTGCTTCCACATGAAACCACTTGTGAAAAAACTGGGAAGAACTTATCAAATTTATTCAACAGACAAAAGGATGGAAAACTTGGTCTTTTCTCACCATTATTAATACTCAAACGCCCTTACCACAGAGGAACATTCAGATCCCACAAGCAGATTATTCAACAACTACACATGTCCTGTATGTTTATGTCCCTAAATTTGATAAAAATATTTTAAAAATTAAGAAATTTTAAAGAACCCCAATGATTCAAAAGTAAAACATATTCCAGAAGAATTTTCTGAGACAAATAAGTACTGTGTGGCATTTCCCAGTCCCGGGTGAAGCTCCTATTTCCAAAATTAGCAAATCAAAATAATATCTTCACTCCATGTGACAACTACAATTGTGTGTTTAAGAAAGGCAGTGCACAAATGAGTCTTATTTTGAGTTTCTTACCTAAGGCAGCAAGATTTTCTTCCTCCTGACTCTTTCCCAAAGAGGCCATCATTTCTGAATATAAATCAGTCCACCAAGGATTATACTCCAAAACCTTTTTAACTGCCTCATCTTCCATAAAGTCAGCTCTGGGGGGAAAAAAATATATGAAGAGGCTTGTTACATAGAATTGGGCTGGTTTTCACTGTTTAAAATTGTACCTTAATTTGTCATATTTGTACTGGAAATACAGACTAATTCAAAGTACATTTCAAGGCAAGACTGAGCACTGCTATTACTTTCACTGTGGTTACTAATCATCATAAATGAAAAGTAAGCCTCAGACTAAAGGGATATTTGACATTTGTGATCTTTTTAAACAGAAAGTTCAGAGAAGACCAGTCCCCTCTAAAGTCCTATGTCCTATACCACAGTTACGTGGAATGAAGCAAATCTGAACACACAATGCTCATGAAGACTAGGCCTTGTGCAAAGTTTGCAAATATTACACATTTTGATAAGATTATAGTAAATAGTATTTTAACTCCACCACCACCAACAAAAAAATAAACACATGAGAATATTTAGGATATCACATAATCACAGAGGTCTCTCTCTCACATACACACACACACATCTCATTTTTTAGAATGTGCACTCATGTTTCCTTCCAAGACGCAATCTATTTAGCTATGCTAATCTTTATAGACCCTAAGTCAAAACTATTGCAAAAGATAAAAGGAACTTTCATAGAGAACAGAAAACTACTTTTCCTGTACTTTACTTTCTCAGTTTTAACTAGAAAAATAACTGCTACATTCAAAATAAACTCTTTGAAGACACTTATTCAGAAACTATGCTGTCTTACAGTTTCCCAGGTGGCACTAGTGGTAAAAACCCACCTGCAAACGCAGGAAACAGAAGAAATGCTGGTTGGATCCCTGGGTCGGGAACATCCCCTGGAGGAGGGCATGGCAACCCGCTCCAGGATTCTTGCCTGGAGAGTCCCATGGACAGAGGAGCCTGGTGGGCTACAGTCCATAGGGTCACAAAGAATCGGACACAACGGAAGCAACTTAGCATAACACCACAGCACAGATACTATCTTATATTGAAAGTTGGAAATTGGATATTTCACTGATATTTCAGGTAACTAGAACCTCAAGACACTGGTTGTTTTGATACATTGGATTTTCTAGCTCATAGTTTTAATGCTTTAAACACGTTAATAGACTTTAAAGATTTTCAACTGAGATACTGAAATCTTTTCAAAATTAGAACGATCACAGATAACTTACTGAGCTCTTTGGATGTGGCAAGCACTGCACTAACTGCTTTTCATTCATTATTTCCTTGAATACCCACACCACTTCATTAGGCAACGGGTGCTATTAATGCCCCCCTTTAACACGAGTGGAAACTGAGGGCTGGAAAAGTTGGATATCCGGGTTAAGGTCAAAGAACCAGTGAGAAGTGGGGCCAGGATTTGGACCCATTTAAGTCTTAGTCTGAAATCCAAGCTATTAATCAATATAAACATTCCATTTTTATGAGTGAGGAAATAAAACACATATTGGACAAAACTGAACAGCAACTATCTTGAAAGAGTAATTCTCAGTACCAGTTCCTGTCAGCATCAGGCTGTTGCCCAGGACTCCGGCCTGGACAGTTAGGTGGACCACAGCGCCCTCCGCAGAGACAGGAACACAGGAGGTTAACAGACTCGACTGGAGAGGGAACGGCTTCTGCTCTGGGACGTGTTATTTGAAGTGTCCTTGTAGGACAGACAGAAACTTGTCCCACAGGCAGTCAGATATGCAAACCTGTGCTCAAGAGAGACACACAGAAGTCCTGAGCATTCACACAGTTACTGAGGCGAAAGAAGAGGACAGAACACCCAGGGTGAAGTGGCCACATGAGAGGGAAGGGTGTTGAAAGCTGAAGCACCAAGGACGTTTAAGTCAAGGGTAGAAGAAGAAGAAGAGCCCATCTGAAAAGATGCTGTTTTTTCCCCTAGGAGAAAAAATAACAGGAGGATAATCCTCTTATAAAACAGTATCTCTGCAAACCCCTCAAAAAATTCAAAACGTTTTGAGTAAAATCTCACTAGTACAGTCCCTCATCTAAACAGCGATGGTTCATTCCTTGTGATGCCCAATATCTAGGTCGACTGATGCTCTACTTTCCAGAATAAATTATTTTCAAGTTTTAAAATGCCATGAGTTCAATGGGCATTCACTGAGCGCCCTCTCTGTGTGGCGTAAGAGAAAAGACCAGTAAGACTCTTGCCCTGTCCCTCAGGGCACCACGGTTCAATGGGAACAACAGACAAAAACACAGAATGTTACAAAACAATGCAGTGAAAACAAGATGAGCTATAACACATGAGCACTTTCTATGCCAAGCTGGAAGCAAGGGTGCCAATGGAGCCCAGCCTCACAGGATAAGTCAAAGTTATTCAGGGAAAGCAGGAAAAGGGGAGACAACAGCTGGCAAAGGGAAATTAGGAGTAAAAACTGTCTGAGAAGCAGTGTGGTACAGGTGGGGAAACGCAAACATGCATCACTGTCATCATATGAAATGTGGGCACGGGGTGGCAAAATAGACACCACAGAGGCAGGGAGCATCCAGATCACAGAAAAGTCTCTATACGTGCTAAGGAGTTAGGAGTTTATGCTTTAGGCAAAGGAGAGCCCAGTAAGACCTTAAGCAGATTTTCACTCTCAGTAGACACTACACTGATGGTTTTATGGTTGATGGATCTGCAGAAGAGCAGGCTGGAATGAGAAATGCCAGCTGGGCAGTTAGGGGACAGCTGCAACAAGCCAGACACAGATGAGGGCCAGGAAGAGATGGAGTGAAGCAAAGCAGAAAGAGATAAATGGTACAATTTCAGGATTGAGTGGAAGTGTGGAATACAGAACAAAGTCCAAGGTGAATCCCAGGTTTTCAACCTGGGTGACTGGGATCAAATAAAGGGCATCCTACCAAGCAGAAAATTCAGGAAGATTTTACAGGTAAAATGATGCACTCAATTTTAAACATGTGGAAATAGAGGAGTCAGTGAGATGCCTAGTCTCTCTCTAAACCCTTCACCTGGCTTTTCCTCATAGCATTCATCACAATAGAAATATTTTTCATTTCCCCACTGGAGTGTAAGCCTCATGAGGGCAGCTACCATGTATTCCCACTCTCTGCTTGCTGTCTGCAACACTGCCTGGTATGGAAGTCATTCAAACAAATATTGGTAGAACAAGCAAGTATATACATGAAAGAATGAATAAGTGACATTTTATTCCAGAGCTTTTTCCTAAGGTTGCTATTTTGAATAAAGAACCACACTGGGAAGGAGGTGAACCTTTCTTTTCAGGCTTCTAATTACTACTTGTCATTTTGAGATCTCCTCAATAAATCCAGGAGCTTGATCACTCTACCATCTTCTTTACCAAATGTATAGTGCTGAACATTACAATTTTACATGACTCCCCAGATTAAGAGGTATCAACAATCATATATAAAATAAATAAGCTATAAGGACATATTGTACAGTACAGGGGATAGAGTCAACATTTTTTTGTTTTGTTTTTTTTTTTATTCAGTTGTGTCCGACTCTTTGCAACCCCATGGACTATAGCCTGTTAGGCTGCTCCACCCATGGGATTTTCCAGGCAAGAATACTGGAGAGGGTTGCCATTTCCTTCTCCTAGAGTCAACATTTTATCATAACTTTAAATGAAGTATAATCTATAAAAATTGTGAATCACTATGTTGTATACTTGAAACTAATACAAAATTGTAAATCAACTACACCTCAATTTTTAAAAATAAATAAATAAATAAAAGAAGGTCTTCTCTTGGTCCCAAAAAAGGCACTTCAAATGCTATACAATCATTGTTGTCCCTTTTCTTATCTCGTAGTTATTTTGAATGTTAACTAAATTCTTTTATTTTCTCCAATAAGGAAATAAGGGAGGCTTTATGAACTGGTTAAAGTAAAATATATGCCAACAATTAAAAAACAATTTGCCTGGGAAGGAAAACAAAAACAAAAACCAGGCTCAGCTAGAGAAATATGGAAACTATAATAAGCAAAAAAAGAAGGACTATTAATGAATGTTTCAAAATTCCTTCAACATACTTTACTGTAAAAATAATACCAAATGAAATTTAAAATGGCAAGAAATGGATAATCAAAAAGAACAATGGATCATCTTTATATGCTCAGCATTCTGCTGGGCTGCAAAACTTATGGGGGGAAAAATCACACTGGCATCCAGATTTTACAAGAAAGGATTTTTAAAACAATAATAACCTGAAGTCATTTACATGCATCTTTGGAACGTATAAATTTTTGTATATAGTCAATTTACCTCACTGTGTTCTGCCTTAGGGTGAAATTTAAATTAGTTTTCCTTAGCTACTGAAAAACCTAACAACATGAAGAGACATCATGACTTGTGAGGGCAAGTCAAACGACTTGAAAACGCCATGTATTATGCTAATGTAAAATATACTATGTATTACACATGCATATCACATTACATATATATAAATTCTAATACAATACATGCAATGTATTGTCTTCATGGTAGGTAAGAATTTAAAATAAACCTTTTCTTCCACTGTAGTAACCATTAAGAATGACAAAATAAGCAGTGATTTTTAATTGAAAATTTAAAAGAATTTTACTTGCACTTCATTTAATTCAACACATTTGGGTGAATCAGTCAGCTAATATAAACAATGAGTAAAACAAAAATGACAAATAACTGGTCTTATTTCTACCAGCTTCCCTTATAGCTCAGTCAGTAAAGAGTCTGCCTGCAATGCAGAAGACATGGGTTTGAGTCCTCGGTCAGGAAGATCCCCTGGAGAAGGAAATGGCAACCCACTCCAGTATTCTTGCCTGGAGAATCTCATGGACAGAGTAGCCTGGCCGGCTATAGTCCAAGGGATCACAAAGAGTCGGACACGACTTAGTGACTAAACCACCACCACCATTCTGAGCAGAAAAGTCACAAAGAATCTTTACCTCCTGACTCTTACCCTCCAACTTGCCCAAGACTGAATTTAAACCGCTCATGTAAAAAGAACCCTTCCTGGAGTAATGCAAAGAACATTTCATGCATTCTATTAAAGAAAATGTGCTTCTGGATAAAGACACAGAAGGTAGAGAAAAATAAGGGCTGCTTCTAATATCACACTGCTAACTATACATTTCAATTTCCTAATTCTCTCAGGCCATATCACTATTCTTCAAGTTTTAGAAGAAAAGAGATAGGCAGTTCAGCTAATTAAGCTCCCTCCCACTAGAAATTTCTGTCTTGTAAAGCTCAATCTGTTTTCATGCTTGCCCAGGAAATTTGCTGACAATGAAATTTCCGATTTAAATATTCAGTATGATTTTAAATGGGTTTCTTCAAATTATTCTTCAGTGGACATTTAAAATCACTATTGGAGAGATAAAGGTAATTAGAAATGGCAATGTAAATGGAGTTGAATCTCTCAGATGTCCTCCAAAATACAACCCACCCTGCTCTTACACAGCTTCCCTGAGGATGTCGAAGAGTTCCACCATTCATCATCACGTATCACTCAACCCATTTGCACATCACAAGATATATTTCTGCCATTCCAATTAGTCTCCCACTGAGTCACAGGAGATAGAATGTTAATCACAAGAGCAACAGCAGTTAAACTGAAAGTGTACATGAAAAGGAAATACAAAATGACAAATGGAAAGACTCTTTTCAAGTCCCAGATGAGTCACTTAGCAGTGGTGTGACCTTCGGTGAGTCCCTTAACCCCCCTTCCTCACTGCTGTGAAAACTGAAATAATCACACAAGAGAACTTGATAAGCTGAGAGCACTATACAAGGGAATATGATGATGATAGCTGCATATGCAACAGTTTAGAACCTGCCGGCCCAGAGTATGGGAAGAATATTAACTGAGGTCTACATCAAAACACAACTGACATCCTACAAAAGCTGTCAAGTACTCACAAAGGCCTGGGGACAATCACTTCCTTGCAAGAAGTGCCACTATTCGTAATCAATGAGACACATCACAGTCTTTCCCAGGTAAGTGATTATTTACCTACCCCTTAGTTTTGTTCCTTCAACAAATGTAAGCCCGACAGAGACACATGATAGCTCAAGACACAACTGATGCAGGTGGGAAATAAAGCAAAACTTAAAATCAGACTGTATTTATATCCTACCCCAATAAACAGTTATTTGTTCATTTGAAATGGATCCTCGATTACAGGTGCTAGTGGATAAAAATGTTCTTGGCTAGATCAGCCAAGAAATGCAGTACACGTAGATTCAAATTCTTAAAGAAACTGAAATGTGTTTTTATTCATATATACCATTAATCACAACAGAGTCTTCTGAAAAGAATGGTATGTATTCTCAGGAATGCAGTGTTCTATTTTTAAGCCTGGAGAGCAAAAATCTCAAAGAAGAACATTAAAAGATTTCTGTGGTGTGCTGGAATGAGGTAATGAAACAGAGCACCTTACAAAGATCATGGAGGTATAACAGCTGTAGGTAAATTTAAAGGTCAATTAAGGTTGTGAGCTATCACTCATTTCTGGAGTCCAAAAAGCACATGCCCAACCCAGTCAAAAAGGCACTCAAAATTTTTTTAAATACTCAATCTCAAGTAAATTATTTAAACCTTAAAAAAAAACTCAATACTTACAGATAATGATCAGGATCAAACTTGGCCATCTCAGCAGCCAGGCGTTTCTGCCTTCGTTCAGCAGCAGAGGTGAAATCTGGATCCTTAATATCGATAACATCACTCAATTCATCCTAAGAACACCCAGGAAAGAAAGAATAATTGCTGTCTCCTATTTGAGCTATGAGAAATCTAATTTTGTACAAAATGCCCAAACACAAGAAGAATCTAATGGATCGATAAGTCATTATACCACCTGTGACATTTAAATTCAAATCCTGCAAATGTTTGTTAAACATCTACTATTTGCCAGGCCCTGTCAGAAGCTTTCACATCAATTATTTCATTTAATCCTTACAACAAACAAACTGATTAACATGGATTAAAGCTATAAAAGTTTAACATGAAAACCAGAACAGAATAAACCTCTGCAAGCAAACAGGAACATTTAATTCTCCATTTATTCCCCCATTTACTCCCAGAGATTTAAAAATTATGAAACGGCAAGTTGAAATAAATTTCTAGACTCAAGATGGAGCTGCTGCTACCAGGGGTGCCATGTCAGCAAATCAAAACTTAGATAACTTTCATGTCCCTGTAAACACTCCCCATGAAGAGAAATTCAGTCTTTTTAGTCAATCCCCCAAGGCCAAGCCAACTTTGGACTCTGTCCTTATTTCCTTGCCCCTTTTCATCTCTGACAAGAATTTTTAAGGACAATTTTAGTAGACGTAATTTCCACTTGAAAATTAAAAAACCTAATCCAAAGTAAAATTCAACATTACCACAATCATCTTCCCCTGGATGAATACATACTGATATAGAGCATGTTTTCCTAAGTCCAACTCTACAAAAAACACCTGTATTAGTAAAACCACCTATAATCCATATGGTCTTTTTTCTTTTGACTAGAATTATGAAGGAAAGAAACCTCATACAATACAAAATATTTCTAAAGCTCTTTTTTCTTTCTTCAATCTCCCCATTTCCACAACCAACTGCAAGGGATAAGTAAGCAAACTGGAAGCAGCTTGAAGACTATTGGTTGAAAAGAAATCAAGGGAAGTAACTTGTAGAGGGTTGTGAAGGCAAACTGTTAAAACAGACTTGTAAATAGAATAATTGGTTGGTGACTGATGCCCAGGCTTAAGGTCAACAGCTGTGGCCAGAGACACAGAACTCTCCATACCATCAGGATTCCTGCAATTAAAAAAAAAAAAAAAATTCCAAAAAAAACCTCTCAGCCCTACCACAATCCATTGACCTAAAGTAACATCAGCTATGGTTTTCCAGTAGTGATATACAGATGTGAAAGCTGGACCATAAAGAAGACTGAGCGCTAAAGAAATTGATGACTTCCAATTGTGGTGCTGGAGAAGACTCTTGAGAGTCCCTTGGACTGCAAGATCAAATTAGTCAATCCTAAAGAAAACCAACCCTGAATATTCATTGGAAGAACTGACGCTGAAGCTGACACTTCAATACTTTGGCCACCTGATGTGAAGAGTCAACTCACTGGAAAAGTCCCTGATGCTGGGCAAGACTGAAGGCAAAAGGAGAAAAGGGTGGCAGAGGATGAGATGGTTAGGTAGTATCACTGTGTCAACGGACATGAAATCTGAGCACACTCCAGAAGGTAGTAAAGGACAGGGAAGTCTGGCCTGCGGCAGTCCATGAGGTCGCAAAGAGTCAAACACAACTTAGCGACTGAACAACAAAACATCACCAACATTTAATGTAAGCACATCCTAGTAAAAGGAAGGGGCCCAGGGGCCCTTTCATTTTTGGAAGTCACATCCAGGATATCTGAATACTTCAGAGCACAAACATTCTGGGGAAAAAACAGATCCTCAAACTTGGAAAAATCTACATTCCAAGAGTTCTTTTACAATTTACTTTTGGGAGGCTCAGAATGAATTTTCCTAAAGATACATGATTATAAATCATAGTTAGATTCTCTGGGCAGCCCACAAATGTACTCAATTCAAAATAAACTGGAGACAGAGCACTCGCAATACAGAGTTCAGAAGCGTGCAGCAAGGCTTCCAGGGGAAAACTTTCAGAGTTCTAGTTTCATCTGTCAGAAATCTCTCTCCCCTGAGCAGGACAACCTGGACTCTTCCTCACTCCTCTGCTTCCTCACCTGCCCGACATCACCTCCTCAACCTCAGAGACAGGAGGGGCAGTGAGACAGGCCTTGGATGGCGCGGGGGGGCAGGGAGGTGTGAAACCGGAACAAACCTAAAAGTGAAGTTAGCTTGGAGCAGAGAAATCTAAGGCATCTGTCAAACAAGAGAAAGGAAGACAAGAGGATGAGAAATGACACAGCGCACCAGGGCGAAAATGATTCTTGTTATTGTTTTGTTTTGAAAGTACTGCTAAGGTCAGCACTGGGAGAGCTGTCTAAAGATGGGCAATGCCAAGAAAAGGTCATGTGGGATCTAAACAAGGCTAATGTGAGCTTCAGCAGAGTGAAGCAGAGACTCTCCAGAGAGAAAATGAAGAACTGTGCGCCCATCAGGCCAGTAGGTCTCCTGGAAACAGCAGCTTCAGGTCCCCAGTGTAGCTGAGAGAAGGAAAGGGCCGGCAGGCCAGCATCCTGCGGCTTCTGGCAGCAGTGGTCCCGGGAGCCTGCTGGGTGGGAGTCCAGAGACTCTAGGATTGTTGCTGCTGGCAGCCACTGACGCCAGGAGCCTGGTCAGAAGCCCTGACTTGGAACTGCCAGGGCAGTTTTCCAAAGGCGCCCTGCGGCTGGCAGAAATTTCAGAAAGGAAAGAGAGAGAGAGTGTGTGTGTGTGTGTGAGCGTGTACACATGTGTATGGGGGCAGTTTTCCAAAGGCACCCTGTGGCTGGCAGAAATTTCAGAAAGGAAAGAGTGTGGGGGGGGGGTGTGGGTGAGCATGCACACATGTGTATGGGGGCAGGGTGGCGACAGAGAATTTGTTTCAGCAAAATAATTTTATTTCCTTCTCAGTATCAGTACAAAATACAGAAGTTCACAAGCAAACCCTGTGTAAATGGCTGGTGGGAAATAAACATGAAAGACTATACACTATCCCCCAGTAAAGGGTTAAATAATTCAATTCAGACAAGATATCTGGGTACTGGAATCATGGATGATGTTTTACTTTCTTTCTTATATTGTATCTTCATAATGAATATATATTGCTTTTATCATCAGAGAAAAATGAAGCTGTATTTCATTTATTGGAGGGTGGGTGGGAAGAGACTATAAAAATGCTAATAAAACATGAGTCAACAAAACTTTATGGATATTTTCTCATCCAAAGGCAGAACCAGAGGAACTGTAAATGGTGGTTTCTTAAACACATCATGTAAAACAGAAAATATGTTCTCAAAGTTCTTATTTATGCAATAATGGTCTCAGTTTCCTCTGGCTCGTTTACTAGTAGAAAAAGATCTTGGGGATGACGTGGGGTGGAGATAAACTAAGAGCTTGGTACTGACATACCCACTACCACATGTAAAACATAGATAATCAACAAGGGCCTACCGTAGAGCATAGGGAATTATAGTCAACATTTTCTAATAACCTATAAGGAAAAGCATCTGAAATATACATGTATATACACACATATATGTGTGCATGCATGTATAACTGAATCACTTTGCTGTACACCTCCTGAAACTAACACAATATCATAAATCAACTATACTTCAATTTAAAAAATTAAAAAACAATAAAATTTCTAAAAATAAAAAGAATTTTTTTACAATCCATAAAAAAAGGTCTTACATGTTAATCTCACATAATTGCTCAGTTTTTAATTGCATGATATGAATGCCACAAACAGAACAGTTATAAATGCAATCAAACTCTGCAAGTAATACCAGTTATGTAAGATTCCTGTGGCACGATCACAGAAAACACATGTACCTTAATACCCCGAAGACAGCATCCTTTAATTACTGGCATCTTGATTCACACATGATTTTCAAAAGTTCTGATATTTCCACACTGTCATGAAGGACACCGCCGACCTCACATTTAATCCACATGAGAAAACACAATATTCTTTAAAGACTACACATTGGTTTGTCCAGTGGTAGAATAAGCACGTACAATAGTGATGAGGCCACAACAGAATGATGACGTGCAGCCCAGCCCAGTGCCTCTCAGGGACACACATAGCAGCTGCTAGCTGTCACTGAGGTCCACGGTCTATCCAAGTTCCCCAGAGAGGGCTGAGCTTCAGGATTCACTCTTAAGAGTTTAGAAAGGTAATGGTGCACACACAATCCATGTGTTACTTAATCCCCTCTAAGAAGTCTGGGGCAATACACCGTATTTTAAATTCATTGCTATTCCTATAGCAAAATCTTTGAATACGCACAATAAGTGGGATTTTTTAAAAAATTATTGAAAAACTCCTATCAGCTCTGATCAGGTCATGTCATCAAACTCAATATAAAAAACTTTTAGTTTTAGAACTTTTTGTGATGCCTACATTGTACATGTGGGGTTATACACCTGCACTGTTAATAGTATTGCTATTTACATTATCCTTTAGAATGTTCTCAAATGCATTTTGTTTTTCCCTCTGTTGAAGACAAGAGAAATTCAAATTGTTTATAATAGCAAGACTCAGAGGGATGCAGTCAGGAAGAGCTACAGGAGGGCTCCAAAAATGTGAGGATGATTCGCTTGTGTTTTTTTTTTTTTAAGCTGGGAGACAGGAATCTAGAGATTCAGGGCATTAGATAAGACATTCAAAGATAAAAAGAATATTGATTAATAACTTTTCTCTTAACTCAACCTAAACTACTAACTTAGTGAACATTTTCAACAGATACAAGAATTTCTGACCTCCCAGGGACTTGGCCTGGGCTCGCATCATGGCAGTCCTGCATCTTCTCAGCAATGTGGCAGAAACCCCTTGAGAGGATCTTCCCTCTACAGTGGCAATAATGAAGAAACCAAGTTCCCTGGCATCAAACAAGCACTTTCAGACTGAATGCACAATCTGTCCTTAGCCTGCAGGACTTTTCTCTCATTCATCTATAGCTTTAGACAGGTAATCCCAAAAAGATTAACCACAGACTACTCTCTGCCAAACAACTGAGGTCCATTTACTATAGTTTCTGCTGTAGAAAAAAACTGATTCTATTCTTACTACCTAAGAGATAACCAGGAAATCTGGTGAGGGAGAGAGAATATGGAGAAACCATAACTCAGCAGAAAAATATATAAGGCGTTTGAATGACGCATCTCATCAGTATTATTTGCTCTTAAGTAAATCCCAATTTTGTTTCCTTTAAGAAGTTTTGAGAGCATTTTAAATTTCTTAAGGGCAGAAGTCTTTCTAGCATGTGAATCTTTTTTTTCTTTTTCAAGAGTTTTCAAATGTAGCATCTCTGTAAATTTTCTAAACAGCCTTATAAAGTAGGTGAGCAAATTCATCACTGTTTTACAAAGAGGAGACAAAATTTATTTGTGGTCAAATAACTGGCCTGAATTCCAAATTTAAACAGAGGTACAAGTAGGACCAAAACATAGATCTTTTACCTTTCCTTAGCAGACTCAAATATGTCTTACTATAATAAACTACATATTAAGCAGGTTTAGCATCCTCTACCCAGAAGGAATGAAGTTAAAATAAACAACTGTTTCATCACATGTTTCTTTCATTTAAAAAAAATTAAGGGGACTCCCTGGCAGTCCAGTGGTTAGGGCTCTGCACTCTTACCGCTAAGGGCTGGGGCTCTATTCCAGTCAGAGGAAAAAGAAAAGAAAAAAAAAAAAGAAATGAGCTATCAAGTCATGAAAAGACATGAAGGAAACTTAAACACATATTACTAAAAAAGAAGCCAATCTGAAAAGGCTACATGTTTACATGTTGCATGGCTCCAATTATGTGACATTCTTAAAAAAAAAAGGAAAACTAGACCAAAAAGTTCAATAAGTAAATAAATAAAAAATTTTTAAAGACACCAACTATATTGCTTTCTATAATACAATTAAAGTAGAAAATAATCCAAAATCTCCATTTCATTCATAAATTAGAATTTCCTACATTGTCTGAGGAAGAGAAAGAGTGATGTCATTCCTTTTTTAGCCTAACTGACCAAAGAGCAGATTTTAACAAGATTCCATTCAAACGCCACAAAGAGTAAATACAGAAAAGTGTCTACAGTACACTAAAAGCTAAACAATTTGATCAAAAGACGGAAACCCCTTCTCACCAGGAATATTCTGCTTCATTTACATATAAAACAGAAGAGATATCAAGCCACAAGTGAACAATTTTCATTTTTTTGAAGTATAAAACATAAAGCTTTTCAGGAAGTATGAGGAGAGAGGGGTTCTGTTCTGTATTTTGGAAACTTCATGTCTAAAATAACAACTGCAGTGGAGAAAGAAGAAAGTACCAGGACATCTTCCATGTGTAAGCACAATGAGAGTGTGCAACACAGACAGTGGCACGGAAGGGATGGAATGTCTGTGTAACAGTCACATACTAGGAGCTGCGGTTTGCGCTCTAAATACAACACCTCCTACAATCCTCACAAAAAACCTCCAGGTATGAGTAGAACTGAAATTAAACTAGACAAATGGTCAAACCCTTGGTATATACCAAGGTCTTTCAGAAAAACATACCTGCAACCGCTGAAACACTCCTGAGCGTAAGTTTCCAAACCCATAGCGGCAGTTCGGATTCAAGGCACTTTCTGGTACCTCTTCATAGGGGGACTGTTCAATTTCCCAATCAAACTCATCATCATCATCTTCCACTCCTTCCTCAGAAACCTCAGAAGCACCTAAATATGTAAAGTATTAGTTCATTAAAGCACTAGATTTCCTAGGTACAACTTGGGGAAAAAAAGTATAGGGAAAAAGTGTCTGCCCACGTACCCCAAAAGAATACTGCTGCTATTCTTTTTTTTTTTTAATATGTTAATGTATCATATTAGGTTCATGCTGGGTATACTACATAATAATTTGATGTTGGCAAACATACAAAATGATCACCAACTGTCCCCATATAAAGTAATTACAGTACTATTGACCTTATTCCTTATGCTATATATTACGTCCCTGTGGTTTCCTTATTATAAAACTGAAGGTTTGTATGTCTTAATCCCATTCACCTATTTTGCCCAGCCTTCACCTCACTATTCTTATTAGACAAAAAAAAAAAAAGGAACCAAGCCAAAGTTCCATCTATGGTAGGATATATAAATAATAACATGATAAAAACAAACAGACCTCAGCTATACATGGATAAATCTCACAAAAATGTTAAATGAAAAAAGCTAGACAACAAAGATCATTTACTGTGTGGATTATATATATATTGATCCAATTCAAAAACAGGCAACACTGAGGTAGTGGTTACCTTGGAGAGTCAGGAGTGAGAAATAACCAGGGTAAGATTCCAGGACGTGGGAGACGTTCCACTTCTTTGACCTGGGTCGTGTTTGCTTTCTGCTTACACTGAATTGTAGGCTTCTGATTTTAGCTCGAGGCCAATATTTTGCCAAACACAGAGACGCTGCCTCAATTGGTCCCAAAAAATGACTGACCTACTGATTTAACAGAGTTGTTTATGTCTTAAATGTCAACAAATGAACTACTCTCATATGGTGTTACATGATCTCCTCATCTTGTCATCTGAAGTATTTTCTCCTATTTCCTATGTGCTATATCCGTTTTCCCTGAGAAACACACAGCATTCCAGATATTCATTTACCTGCATCTCCTCCCAAATGCAATAAACATACCTATCTCTTCCACAAGTGGTTTTGCAGTCCTGGATTTTCTTGGTGCCAGCAGAGCAGTTAACATGTTCAGCCCTTCAAAATGTTGGCCAGGAGTTTCTTTGGGCAACCGAATGGTAAAAATTCCTTAAAGATAAATGGTTTCTATGCTTAGCTAAATTAAAATACTCAAACACTTCACAAACATACCTAAGAAATAGACATTTCAGAATTATAATTTTATTTCACAGAGCTCCAAAATTATGCCCTTATTACATAGTTAGTTAATACAAATCAAGACAGGAAAAGGCTCAAAGAAGGTTTTTCAGAACCACTGATTCAGTGGTCCCCTCTTTGAGAAATTAATCTGTTAAAGCTGCAAAATACTTAAATCTTACCCAATATCACATTCACCTACAGATAACATTAAAAGTTCAGGTCAAAAACACAATGGCCTGAGAAGGCAATAGGTTAGAGTCAACTGTAACTACTCATGGGATTTATTTCTAGCCTGGGGGCGGGGGGAGGCAGTGAAATCAAGATATCTAGTCCAATGAAGAACAACAAACTAGAAAATTCTTGAAGAGATAGGAATACCAGACCACCTAACCTGCCTCTTGAGAAACCTGTATGCAGGTCAGGAAGCAACAGTTAGAACTGGACATGGACCAACAGACTCGTTCCAAATAGGGAAGGAGTATGTCAAGGCTGTATATTGTCACCCTGCTTATTTAACTTATATGCAGAGTACATCATGAGAAACGCTGGGCTGGATGAAGCACAAGCTGGAATCAAGATTGCCAGGAGAAATATCAATAACCTCAGATATGCAGATGACACCACCCTTAAGGGAGAAAGTGAAGAACTAAAGAGCCTCTTGATGAAAGTGAAAGAGGACAGTGAAAAAGTTGGCTTAAAGCTCAACATTCAGAAAACTAAGAACATGGCATCTGGTCCCATCACTTCATGGCAAATAGATGGGGAAATAGTGAAAACAGTGACAGACTTTACTTTTTGGGGCTCCAAAATCACTGCAGATGGTGACTACAGGCATGAAATTAAAAGGCACTTACTCCTTGGAAGAAAAGTTATGACCAACCTAGACAGCATATTGACATTACTTTGTCAACAAAGGTCCATCTAGTCAAAGCTATGGTTTTTTCAGTAGTCGTGTATGGATGTGAGAGTTGGACTATAAAGAAAGCTGAGTACCAAAGAATTGATGCTTTTGAGCTGTGGTGTTGGAGAAGACTCTTGAGAGTCCCTTGTACCGCAAGCAGATCCAACCAGTCCATCCTAAAGGAAATGGGTCCTGAATATTCATTGGAAGGACTGATGCTGAAGCTGAAACTCCAATACTTTGGCCATGTGATGCGAAGAAATGACTCATTTGAAAAGACCATGATGCTGGGAGGGATTGGGGGCAGGAGGAGAAGGGGATGACAGAGGATGAGATGGTTGGATGGCATCACTGACTCAATGGACATGAGTTTGAGTAAACTCCGGGAGTTGGTGATGGACACGGAGGCCTGGTGTGCTGCAGTCTGTGGGGTCACAAAGAGTCAGACACAACTGAGCAACTGAACTGAACTGAATTCAATGAAGAATAGCAGTCATTTCAAATATACACAAAATCTTAAATAAGGCAATGATGGCTTGATAAAGTTCTTTGATATCTCAAGAGATATATCCCTAAAGTTTGTCTAATGCAGACCCAAATTCCATCTATGTACTTCCTTTTTTTCCTTGACAGGGTTTATCACCTTCATCTAGGTTCCCCTATGAACAGATTACATTATCTGTTATTGTTACATTATTATTCACTACTCTTACATTTTAAAACATTTTACCTCCTTCAGTGCACTTAGCCATATTCTAATATATCAAACACAACTAAACCCAAACATTTCCACATACATAACCTTCCTAAACCCTCATTTACTTTCAAGATTTAATAACTATGCTTCAGTATGCAGCTTATCTGCAATTAAAAACAGATTTACTACCTAGAAAGGCAGTTTCACTGTACTTCATCACATCAGTTATACTGTGTTTTGGGTTAGAACTTTGTCATTTAACTCTTTCATTCCATCTTTCCTCCATTACTCTAGTTCATTGAGGTCAATATTCACTGAATAAATCACCTAACAGTACACAAGGTATTCTTATTCCAGATGCAGTGACAAAGGAAAATCCAGTGACTCCTACAGAAGCAAAATATATGGTTTCAAGATGAGCTGAAATGAAGGGCTTATCAATTAAGAGAAGAAAATTGAATCAGTCCACGTAATTATATTTTAAGATTGAAAATAGTAATGGAAAAAAAGAATATATGTATATCTGAATCACTTTGCTGTATATCTGAAACTAGCAACACTGTAAATCAATTATACTTAAACAAAAAATAAATTTTTAAAATTCTAAAAAGAAAACTGTCTTAGAAACATCTGACTCACAGCTTACAAAAATCATCCACTTCTTTTCTAATCAGTCACCTCCCACAATCTAACTTTAACTTTTAAACACTTACTAAATGTAGGGAGAATTAGGAAATAAAACTTTCAGAAAACAGAGCCAGAGTATTTAACTAATTAAACTTTAAAGAACAATGTGAAGTATAAATTTAGAGGGCTGGGGAAACTGTGACTGTTAAGAAATCCATCAGTAACAGGCACTGGACATTACGAAACAATAAAGAGTGACAGGGACAGATTGCACTTGCCATACACCTAAAGGTCGCCATAGTACATGAGATTATTAAGGAGCTACACCAACATGAAGAATTCAAAGGAAAAAAACTAACAGAAAATTCCAAGGGCAATACCTTTATCTGCATCATAGGATCCCTGCTCATTTCCATTTTCTACAATTCTTCCAGGAAGGGTTAACCTGCAGATGTAATGAAAGGTCTCATGAAGTCCTTAAATTACAAAGCATCATAAAGCATGATGGTAAGCATCAAGCACTGAAATCTATCAACCATTTAAAAAGATATTCCTCAGCATTTAAATTTTATCAACTAAATAACATATTTCTTCCCTAGCTAAGAAAAAAAGAATCAGAGATGACTCACCTTTCTGTTTGAATAGACACTAGTCACTGACAAAACACTTAGAAAAGCCACAATAAATACTAGCTATCACTACTGTTATAGTACTTTCCCCTCCTAATATGAGTTATTTATATACCTGATGACTGACACAGGATGGGCTCAGTACAAGTATACTAACTGGCTTCCAAAAAGAAAAGAAACAAAAAAATGAGAAAGAATAAAGAACCAACAAAACCAATTGTTTATATTGAGTAAATTACTACTTTTTTAAAAAAGGCAGAAAGCAAACGTGTTTTTGTAAATCTCATTATTACTGTATAGGGATTTCCCCCTCTTTCCCGCTAAAGGACATGAACTGATTTCCCTGTTCGCAGTTTTACTCTGGGTCAATCAATGCTCTAACTGAGGCCCCAAAAGAATTTTTCTAAAACAGAAATCTGTCACTTTTCTATTACGAAAGCTTCCATGGCTGCTTGATATTGGCTAGACAATTTAAATTCACCCGTGCTATATATGAGGCCAGATCCATTCCACTCCAAGCTTAAAATATGAACCTACTTTCCTCCCACACCCCCCTCCTCCTTGTTACCTATTCTAACACCATCATCATTATCATCATCATCCATCTTGGCAGACCCCAAAAGGTACGGGGCTCTATCCCTACTTACCTTTGATCTTAATGTTTCCTGAAGCTATAATACATTTTCGAAACAAAAGTCCCTTCTAAACCTAGCATAAAAATTCAGTTATGAATAAATTTGTTATACAATGGATACAAATAAGAACGTTACCTTCAGAGTCTAAATTAAGTCCATTTGTGGACTTAATTCCAAGTTACGCCATTTACTAGCTCTGTAACTTTCTTTGTACCACAAGCTAATTAACTTCAAAGTTAATATTCCTCATTTATAAAAAGTGAAAAATAATAGAATCTATCTGAGGGTTACTGTGAGAAAGAAAGGATAATACAAAAACCTTAGTGGCTAGTACAATAGGCAAGCATTCAGAAAATGTAAACTATTATTATCATCACCCTTCTCCTAAACTCTCTGTAAGTACAGAGTTAAATTCTTAATGCATGATGGCGAAACAGTATTTGCTAACAAATCTGCCTTCCCTGCTAGACACTCAGTTCCTCAAGGAGAGGGGTGAGGTTTTATTCATCTCTGGTATACTGTAGCAAACTGCATTTCCAAAGATGACCTATCTCACATCATTCCTTCCAATAATGCAATCTATGTCTCCTCCCCTTAAAACTGAGTGGGCTTCTAGAATTGTTTTACCAAAAACAAAACAATACAGCAGAAGTGACACTGTGATTTCTGAAGTTAGGTTATAAAAGATGATATGGATTCTGCCTTGCTCCCGGAAATATTTACTCTTAAAAATTTCAGCTGTCATGGTAGGGATGCAACTCCCTGCAGGAATCACAGGGGAGACCACACAGGGAGGTCCTTAGACCACATGAAAAGAGATTCCCTCCTTCACCTACCCTATAAGTCCCCAGCTGCTTTAGCCCTTCCTGTCCTAGGTCCAGCCACACGTGACTAAATTAAAGACCTTAGGCCAGAACAGTTCAGCCAAGCTCTTACCAGATTCCTAAGGCACAAAAACCAATAGAGGGAGTTAAAGGATTGTTATTTTTATACAGTTAGGTTTGACTGGTTATTGGCAGCAGATAATTGCAACAATATGCCCCCTTAATAAATAATAATACCTACCATTTATTGAATATGTAGTTAATTATCAGGCAAAGTAATAAGGATTATACATGCATTATCTCAAACCTCACATCAACTCTTTAAAACCACTAATATTAGTCCCACTTAACAGACTAGGAAACTTACTGAGACTGAATAACTTGCCAAAAGTCACAGAACTATAAGTGTGCTGAGACCCACATGTGCCCAACCCCCAAGCCTCTGCTACTCAAGGAATGGATAAATTTGCATAAAAAGTACTCTATATAAAAAAAAAAAAAAGTACTCTACAAACTGCTTCACATGTAGCTGCTTACTGGCTCTTCACCAAACCCCCCAAACTTAATTAAGCAAGTGATTTTTATTTTGAAATATTTCTTTCACTGTAATTACTTAATTTTATCATCCTATCTCATTTAAGATCTTTTCTCTGAGCCTCTGAGCCCTTATCTGCAACATGAGTATATAACAAAACCTACTTTGTAAGACTGTCCTAAAATCAAGTGAGTCACATAAAGCACTAACCAGGAGTAAAATGCCAATAAATGTTTGCTAACATCATCATCATCTTCTTCCCATTCTTCATGTTTTGGCTTTAATATCACCTCTTTAAACAGGCTTTCCCTGGTCGCTTTGTATAAATCCAGACACTCTTTTATACAACATATTCAAGTACGTGGATTAAGTTAAGGCCAAAGGGATACCTGAGCAGAACAGGTTCAGGCCAAGTACTTAATAGCTTAACTCAAAAAGAAGGTCTGCACTGGAAATGAACTTGGGCAGGAAGGGTAGGCTGGAACCACACTTGAATGAGAAAGACGAGCAGACTGGATTTTCACTCGGTAGAAAGGAGAAAAGAATGTATTGACAATGTTGAGAAAGAATAATATGGCAGTGTCTTCTAAAATGTTTTCTAAATAATGATGTCTATCTCCAAGGATCGCTGTCCAGGTTAAATGAGATAATGCACACAAGCACTTAACCCTTCACTTAAACGCACTGCTTGCCCACCACACAGAGGGGGAGAAGAAGTCAGCTGTTAGCACTTATGTTACGGTTCTGCAGGAAGAAAAATGCAAACAAGAACTGAAGGTCCCTCCCTGAAGCTTGCGGGATGCCAACGACAATGAAGGGGTAAAATCAAACAGAGAAGAACCAAACAACGAAGAGGTGAAGGAGACTTTGGCATCAGCGGGACCAAGAAAGGGAAAATTTCAGGGAATAGAAAGCGTCAGCCAGGAGGTCGGGGAACAGGAAGTGGACCGAAAAAGTCAAACCGACAGGTCAGTAGGGAAGGCAGCGTGAGCCGTCTCGGGACAAGGAGGACTAACGCAGAGCGAAAAGAAAACAGGAAAAGGGCAAGAACTAAGGCGACAGGACAAAAACTGGAAAGGAGATTATGGTCCCAAACTCTGCGTTCTAAAGTGGCTCCGGAATCTCTTCCAGGCGGGGATGTAAGAAGATGTAAGAACCAATAAGCTTCTGCAGCATTCAGAGCGCACGCCTGAAAGAGTTCGCTTCCTCGGCACCTGCTGTTGGAACCTCGGGAAAAGGCAGTGGCGATGCCGAAAAGTCCTCCTTCGTTCTTTCATCTTCCCTCGATAAGCAGTTATCTAATGGATGAATAAATGAATCCCCAAAACATGCTCTTCCCAGGGCCAAACACCCGGAACTCGCCTGAGAAAGTACGGCTTGGCGTAGAATTTGAAATCGACCCCCTCGAAATAGACATCGAACTCAGAGACCCGGGCGTAAGGCACGCGGATGGCGACAGTCAGGAAGTCGGCGTCCTGGCTAAGATCGAATGCCGGGGTCAGCATCACCACGCCGAACTCGGGCGCCCAAGTCAATCACTCTCGCAGCCGCCGCGGGCCTGCCACTGAAACTCTCCTAGAAGTCCCCACGCGCTGGTACCCTCTGTAAGACACGGGTCTTCCGGCTCTAGGCGGAAGTGCGCGTGCGTGCGAGAGGAAATCCCGCCTCGCGCCGGTTTCCTTGGAGACGGGACGCTGTGAGTCGAGAAGCGACCGGAGGAGTGAGGCTTTGTGCGCAGAAATTGAACCCAGGGCATAACTTGCACGAACCCGGGCAAGAATCCACTTTAGAACCACTAAGCTACTTTGAAGGTTATTAGAGATGATTTTAACAGCATTGGCTTTGCAGGCAGTGAAACCTGCGTTTAAATTCTTTCTTTCCAATACCCAGAAGTACGACTTTGAGAAAGTTACAGAACCCCTTTATGCTTCAGGTATCTCTTCTATAAAATAAGGTTAGAAACCTAGCCTCGTAGAGACGGTGTGAGGATAGCATGCATTTGTGCATGTTAAGCTCTAACAAGGTTCCCGGCAAGTTGTCGAGGCTGGGTGTGTTGGAGCAGTCACCTCAGAAACCACAGAAACACCGTTACTGTGGTTTTCCTTAGTTCTCACTTGCTTTGTCAACAACTCCCCTTTCTCCCTCTCCTCCTTCATTCTCTACCGACTTCTATCTCCTCCTCTTTCCCTCCATGCCTCTCCCTCTGTCCGTTTCTGCCACTTTCTACCCTCTTCGTAACTCCTTAATTGAACAGAATTTGGTCGTTTAGTGAACGTCCAGTCCACTCATCTCGTTTAATCTACACCACGAACGCCAAAGAACACGACTCACAAAGGTTAAGCAATATGTCTTACAATCATGCATTTTACAATTACCAAAATCCGTAACATCTGACTCTTAAACCGTATTAGTGTCTGCAATGACGAATAGCAATGCCTCTGTACTTTCTCCTCTTTCCTTTTCTCACTTTTCTCCTTACACTTATTCGAGGTCCTCTTTTCTGTCGTTTTTCTTTCTCTTCCTTGTATTTCTCCTTTTAATTCTGGTCATACTCTCTCAATGCCTCTCCCACTAGGCTCTCTTCTCCCCTGCATATTCCCTTGGCCTTCCTTCCCTCTCATTTTATTTCCAGTTATTCTACTAATAAGTAGAATAGTCCAAGAAATGTTTTTATTTCCAGATTTTAAATATCAGTGAAAGACAAGTGAAAGTCATCTCCAGAGTCAGGGGATCAGATAACCTAAATAACCTTTTCAACCTCCAACTTTTTATGAGTCTTGAAAATTAATTAGGACTCAGCATATCAATAGGAGTAAATAAAATTTAAAATTCAAAATAAAAATCAATCTGGTTAAATCTGGGAGTTTTTTGTATTTGTTTATTTTAATTGGAGGCTAATTACTTTACAGTATTGTGATGGGTTTTTCCATACACTGACATGAATCATCCCTGGGTGTACATGTGTCCCACCATCCTGAATCCCCCTCCCACTTCCCTCCCCACCCCATTCCTCTGGTTGTTCCAGAGCACCAGCTTTGGGTGCCCTGCTTCAGGCATCCAATTTGCACTGGTCGTCTATTTTACATATGGTAATATACATGTTTCAATACTATTCAATGCCATCATCTCACCCTCACCTTCTCCCACATAGTCCAAAAGTCTGTTCTTTACATCTGTGTCTCTTTTGCTCTCTTGTATATAGGGTCATCGTTACCATCTTTCTAAATTCCATATACATGCGTTAATATACTGTATTGGTGTTTCTCTTTCTGGCTTACTTCACTCTGTATAATGGACTCCAGTTTCATCCACTTCATTAGAACTGACTCAAATGCGTTCTTAAATCAGAGTTTTGATAAAGACAAGAGGTTTATGTTAAACAATTTAAAAAGTACTCTTCTGTTCATCTGTTCCTTGGGGAGCAGAAGGATTAATTGAATTGAGTACTCACTATGTGCCAGCACTGCACCATATCCTTTATAATGATTTCATTTTTCCATTCTGACAGCTCTGTGAACTAGGGATTACATATCCCCATCATGTGCACAAGATTACAGTTAGTGAGTGGTTCAATGAGAATTGAAACCCAAGTGAGTCTGATTCCTGAGCTCAAGCTCTAAAATACTATAGAGTTGGCTCCCTATACTACCTCCTACCCAGCTTGTTTCACAATGTGAGCACAAGTCTTCCTGCTTTAGACCATATTTAGCCCTACAAATAACAGGTGCTCTGTAATGAAAATGAACTGATGCAAACATGGAATTAATGTAGTCCTCAAAAAATCCAAATTAGCTCATTCCAAATTACCTCACTCCAAATTAGCTTCGCTAAAGAGAGCCTTTACATCTGCCATGGGACCTCATTCCTGGAGGTCACAAGCATTAATATTTTTAAATTATTAATGCCAAAGAATTAACTGAGGGTGAAGCTACACCTAATGAAAGTCTATTTGAAAGCACTTTACACAGTGGAGCTATGCACTTCCTGGATGTTTTGCTCTTTGTTTGGCAACACACACAGACAAATTATTGCAATACAGATAAACAGATCATAAGGTACGTTGCTGCTGTTATGTATTTATTCAAAATATATATTGCATTTGCTATATCACAAAATACTGATTGATATATATGTATATATAAAACAGGGATTTATGACTTTTTCATAAAAGTCATAAATTTTCAAGTTTATGACTTCATTTTCAAGTCATAGTTCACTCTTTGGATTTCTAATTAATGGCTAATTACACAAGTGAAAAGTTCATTCTCTCTTTTTAAAAACAGAATATTACAGAAAAATTCCCTTGACTGCTGTCTAACTTTGGTTATTTCTCCTGCTCACCAAGGGTAATCCCTCTAGTCACTCTTGCAGAACTTTTTATATTTCTATATACATTTCTAAGTACCCTGTTACATTATGTCTCTAATGCTTGGGGAGCATTATCACACTATAAATGAAGATCTGCAACACTAGTTTATTGTTTTTCTTGGGTACTTTTTTAGGCATATCAATATTGGTTCAAAGATCCAGTTGAATTCTTATTTCTAGATATAGACAATGCTTGAAAATAAAGACATTATTTCAACATTTCATGTTAACTCTGCTTTGGAGGGAAGAAAACAAACAAGAATGAAAATTTTTGTCTTTTTTGAGCATTCAAAGTTGCTGGGATTTTGTTTGTTTTTCCATTGCTTTAAGCCTTATTTTTGGATGACCTTTCACTATTTTAAAAATAGCTTTTTCCTGTGATCAGTTTGGGGGGCTTCCCAGGTAGCTCAGCTGGTAAGGAATCTGCCTGCAATACAGGAGATGCTAGTTCGATTCCTGGGTCGGGAAGTTCCCCTGGAGAATGGATAGGCTACCCATTCCAGTATTCTTGGGCTTCCCTGATGGCTCAGATGGTAAAGAATCTGCCTGCAATGCAGGAGACCTGGATTTGACCCCTGGGTTGGGAAGATCCCATGGAGGAGGGCATGGCAACCCACTCAGGTATTCTTGCCTGGAGAATCCCTTGAACAGAGGAACCTTGTGGGCTACAATCCATAGGTGTGGTCACAAAGAGTTGGACAAGACCAAAGCAACTTAGCATGCACAAGCATGCATATCTGCCGTCTCTGATTGAATTAAATTAGCCCCTCTTCTATTCTAATAACTTGTTTGTGATCCACATGGTTTAAAATTAAATGTTATTTTAAAAATAGTTTCTAAAAACAATCCCAGTTCCAGCTGTATTACAAAATTCTACTATTAGAAATCTTTTAATGGTGAAGTCCCCCTTGCTTCCAGAAGGTGGCAGGCGCTTAGGCAAGTAAGACAATGTTAATGAAGAACAGAGTTTTAATCTATGTTGGAAGTAGCTTCCTATATAAGCTGTTTATAACTCTAGTTCATTCTCTGAGCCATTTTGGGGAGATGGTGAGAATCTTATACAGAACTTGCAAACTACACTTTAACCGCTGTTATTATTTTGGCATACATCTTTTATGACTTTCAGTGTATTCATAAAATTCATTAAAAGTATCTTCCTATTCATAAAAAGTACAGAAATAATTTAAACAAAAATGGTATCATATCTTATTTTTTCATTATTTCCACCCAACATAGCATTATATCTAGTATTTCATTTGACTATTTTTTGGCAAGAATATTTTACCATAATTGTACCTTCCTTTTTTATCACTGTTAGTATTGTTAATTCTTAAGTGAACAAAGTGATGATTTGTTTCAAGATGGGGGAAAAAGTGAAACCAATAGAATCATAAGCTAAGATCAGAAAACTAGAATAAAAATACGAAAGTTAGAATACAAACTATATAACATATTTTGAAGTTTGAAAAACAACTATCCTTCTATACACAGTGGGACTAGGTATCTGAAGTTTTGCAATTTTGAGTTATAAACTAATTCTAAGAGGGCTTGGATGAGTTCCTGGATAGCAAGTAAGCAAGTGTTAGCAGCTCAATCTTTGTGCAACTCTTTGCAAAGCTATGAACTGTAACCCATGAGGCTTCTCTGTTCATGGAATTCCCCAGGCAATAACACTGGAGTAGGTAGCCATTCCTTTCTCTAGGGGATCTTCCCAACCGAGGGATCGAACCTGGGTCTCCCTGCATTACAGGTGGATTCTTTACAATCTAAGCCTCCAGGGAAACCCTGAAATTTGGATTGTAAAAGAGGATTAAGGGATGGGCCTAACAGGGTACATGAGCATGAGTCGGACACTGGTGATGTGCCCAGTGTTTTTTAAATCCCTTTATTGTTAAGCACAACTATTTTTGATCTTTGCACCAGTCCTTCAGCCTATTCAAGTTACAGCTGTTAAAAGAGACCAGTGTCAGCAATAATATAGCACAGTCATGGGTATTTCAGTTAAGACTTAGTCCAATTCCAATTGTATACAAGCTCAATGAAGTTCTGGAAAAAACCTAAAAGAGTTACAGCTGATCCTAGGGTGTTTTTTGTTTTGTTTTGACATTTTTGTGCAGGGTTTAGCTAAGGGCTTAGCAACATACATTCCAAGATGCTAGTCCCATTCCATTTGATGAAATACAGGCCAGGGGGGAAATGCTAACCAAATTGCACTTTGAGCTTCCTTTATTGTTTTCTGTCATATATATAAAAGACATCTACAGAAGGTACTGTTTTGATGCCCTGCCCAAGTGTTCTTTATGGATCCAGGAAGCCCATCTGTAACTGGCCACAAACATTTGGGATGACCTCTTCTCCAAAGACTTTCCATAGTTCAGGGTTTCTCCCCCTCAGGTATTGGAGCCAACTAATTCTTTGTTGTGGGGAGCCCACCTGCATATTGTGAGATGTTTAGCAGCATCCCTGACTTCTTATTTCTCAATTCCAATACCAACCCTGCTATTGTGACAACCACAAATATCTCCAGACTTTGCCAAATGTCTCTTAGGAGACCAAATAGCCCATAGTTGAGAATGACTGCCCTAGACTGATGGAAGACTCTCAAAAGTAACTATGCCGCCGCCAGCACCTACCCCGGGTCCACAACCATGAGGATTATTATGGGGCACAGAAAACTGCCTTCAAGGGCAGATGACTCCATTGTGGCTTACACTCCAGAATTCTTAAGGTCAAGTTTTCCCTGAGCCCACATCTTTGCTCAGCTTCTCCCCTTTCCCTTTCCTTCACTTCCTTCCTTACAGATTTCTCCTGAGTAATACCCTCACACTGAGTCACATGCATCGGAATCTCTGTCTCAGGCCCTAGTTCTAGGGACTAGGTCGAGGGTACCTGACCTATGTACGCAGCTTGAGGAACCCCTTACCATTCCTTACAGTCCTTCAAAACTGCTGGAGAAAAGTTATCTACAGTATCTACAGAGAATACATAATACAAGTTTTTATGTTACTCTTTTTAAAGTTCTTATAATCCAACTATCCTTAACAGAACTAATCTTTTCCTTAATTCACAGAGAACATGTTTTTAGTCCTTCATGCAGAAATCATTTAAATGTACCTCTTTTGGCATCAAAGATTACTATGGGATTATAAATTAGTAAAACCACCTTGGACAAGAATCCCTTGGAGAGCAAGGAAATCAGTCCTGACTATTCATTGGAAGGACTGATGCTGAAGCTGAAACTCCAATACTTTGGCCACATGATGCAAAGAGCTGACTCATTTGAAAAGACCCTGATGCTGGGAAAGATTGAAGGCGGGAGGAGAAGGGGACGACAGAGGATGAGGTGGTTGGATGGCATCACTGACTCTATGGACATGAGCTTGAGTAAACTCTGGGAGTTGGTGATGGACAGGGAGGCCTGGCGTGCCGCACTCCATGGGGTCGCAAAGAGTCAGACATGACTGAGCAACTGAACTGAATTGAACCTTAAAAAATTGTTTTGCGATATTACTAGAACTAAACATATGTATGCCCTAGCACCCTACAATTCCCCTCTTTGATACATAACAGAAATGAGTGGTAAATGTCCATTAAGAGACAGGCACAGGAAAGTTCAGAGATGTATTATGCATTACATGCTACACTAGATGCAATTCAAGTGCACATCAAGAGTAGAATAAACAAATTGTGGTATACTTACTCAATATTGCTAAACAGAAATAAGAAAGAATGGACTATAGCTATACACAACATGTAGAATCACATTGGCATGTTAAGTTAAAAAGACCAGATCCAAAAGAAGATGGAGTATTGTTGTTGTTTAGTCACTGAGTTGTGTCTAACTCTTTTCAGATCCCATGGACTGTAACCTGCCAGGCTTCTCTGTCCATGGGATTTCCCAGGCAAGAATACCAGAGTGGGTTTCCATTTCCTTTTCCAAGGGATCACCTCCACCCAGGGATCAAACCTGCATCTCCTACATTGGCAGGTAGATTCTTTACCACTGACCCACAGCAAAAGGATAAAATAATGCCATTTGCAACAACATGAATGGGCCTAGGGATTTTCATACTAAGTCAGATAAAGACAAATATGTGGCATCACTTATATGTGGAAACTAAAAAATAATGATATAAATGAACTTATTTACAAAACAGAAATAGACTCACAGGCATAGAAAACAAACAGGGTTACTGAAAAGTAAAAGCAGGGGGATAAATTAGGAGTTTGGAACTAATGGATACATACTAGTATGTATAAAATAGATATACAACAAGGATCTACTGTATAGCAATCATATTCAATATCTTATAATAATCTAAGATGGAAACAGATCTGAAAAAAGAACAAATATATATGAACCATTTTGCTATACACCTGGAACTAACACAGTACTGTAAGTCAACAAAATTTCAAATTTTTTAAATGGTGAAAAGTTTAAAAAAATCCAAAAAATAGATACCTTCTGCCTTTTTAAGTAATAAAATCACTCAGATAAGAGAGTTATTAAAGAACATTTATATGTCAGGGGAAAAAAGATCAAAAGAGTTCATACTAGATGTTTCTGTTTATATGAAGTTCAAAACAGGCAAAACTTAATCCATGGTCATAGATGTGAGAACAGTGATTACTTTGGTGGGGATGGTTACTGACTGGGAGGAGGTGTGAGAAAGCCTTCTGGGTGCTGAATATTTAATCTATATCTTGATTTGGGTGGGAATTACGTGGATATATACATATGTGAAATTCATAGAGCCATACACATATATAAGATTGGGCAACTTACTGTATGAAATTCATTAATATATAATAAAAGGAATCCTGTGCATGACTAGGAGACGATCAGAAGAGCTGACTCCCCGCTGGATGCTGGAAATAGAGACTGCTGATGGTTCACAGTCGTCCTTCACAGGGACGGCAGAGTAGTGCCTCGCCCAAAGTTACTCACTTCCAAGAGGCTAATGCAGGACACAAAGGTCCTGGGCTCCCGACCTCAGATGGGACACGTAACTCTGAAAGCCACCCCGGCTCCAAGGCTCCCTGCAGAATTGGCAGAGGCCTTGGTTGCTGTGGCACTGTGGGGCTCTGTCCCTCTTTCTCTTTACAGGCATGTCTCCAAAGAGCATCCCCTCCAAAACCATCCTCACTCAGTGGTCCTTCTTCGAGTCTGTTCCTAGGAGCCCCAGTATAAGATGCCGTTCATGCTACAGGTCTGCTCTTCCAAATAGACTGGAATGCCCACTTTACTTTCAATATCAATATTCTTAAAATTAACTCAACAGCCTCCTTGATTTTTCTGCAGTGTCATTTCCTGGTCTTCCTTCACCCAGGGGTCTGGAAGCCATGAATTTGCCAATATTTTTTAAAAACTGTTGCCAAGACTCTCTTTCTTCCTGAATGCCTTTTGATTATTGCAGTCACTCAGAAGAAAACCAACCTTCTGAAGAAAACATTAAGCTAAACTATGAGCTCTAAGGAGGAGGAAAATAGGTCCCCTGCAATTTGAAACAATTTCTGTTGATTATGTCTATTGTAAATTCATTATAAGTATTTCTCTATGAAGTTGTTATAAGTATTTCTCTGTAAAGTTGAAATGGCATAACTGGATAATTTTATGTTATTTTCCCAGGGGAGTTCAGGTTAGTTATCTTTTCCCTAAATAAAAGTACATCCTTTTCAACCAGAGACCATGGCATTCGGAATGTAGGTTGTAATTATGTCATTGTCAATGGTGCATAATCAAGACATAGCCTTGAAACCTTCTCCCAATCTTCTCCCTTGGCTTTTCTCCATTCTGCACTCCGGTTCTTGAAACATTTCTAAGTGTTCATTTATCCCTCAATTTTTACTTACACTTATTTTTCCTACATTGACATTTTCTCGGCTTCAAAACAATATTCTTCCTCATGGGTTTTGTTTATTTACACTCATCTTGCTTCGTCACTTCACTAGTTAACAACATTTTTATGGTGATTTTTGGAAAACATAATTTGTAGCCAGTTAGATGTCTTCTCTCTTTATATAAAACATGAAGAAATAAGAAAATTTAAACTTCTGTCTTCATGGCATCAGAGGTCGCCAGCCAGTGAGAACAGAACCTGTTGCCTTCATTATCACAGTTCATGGAATTTTTTTTTCATCCTGGAAAATATGCTTATGCTCTTTTCTTTGCCTCTAGGTAATACTGCCCCCAAGTTATCATAAACTTATGGCATAAATTTAATCAACAATATATTTATTGGTTGCTTATTATATATGAGCCGTTTTTCTAAGTGTTTTGCAAATAATGTCATTATTTCAGCTCTGGGAGGAAACAGACTTTATATTACCAGTGCCTTCATTTTATTCATGAGGAAACTGGGACTTACAGAGGTTAAGAGACTTTCTGAGTCTCATGGCTTATAAGTAACACAGTCAGGATTGGGACCTCTGAGTTTATCCCACCTTTAGTCCACCATCTATAAAACACATGTTTCTGTTCTTGATGATCTAGGAAGAGAGAGAAGAGATAATACAAGATGAAAGAAGTGATCTCTAACTTTAAATAATTTAGATTCCAGTTGTGAAAATGAAACACAGAAGAATTAGCAATTGCAGTAGCCAGTTTCCAAAGCTGCATCTTCCCACAATGAGCCACTACACCCAGTAATCACACCTGAGTGTGAAGCTGGGTTGGCCCTGAGGTACCAGTGGAGACACTGCATTACTTTGGAGAGCCAGGTCATAAAAAAGCTTGCCACTTCCAACCAGACTATTGAAACGCATGCTCTAAAGGAAGCCAGGCACCGTGCAAGAAATCTGGCTACCTCTGAGATCACCATGGTGTGGGGAAGCCCAACCTGCCACTTGGAGAGGCTGTGTGGCCAGCAGTGACTGCCTCTGCCATCCCAGCCCAGGCACCATTTTCAAGAGTGAAGAAGCCATCTTGGACATTTAAGCCTCAGCAGATAGCACATGAAGAAGAACAGAGGAATCTTGCTGTTAGCCAGAAACACAGCTCGAAGCTTACAGTCCCACCCCAGCCACCTCTAGGATTTGAGCCACCCCAGCTGAGGCCCCAGTTACATCAGAAGAGAGACAAGCTGTCCCCACTGTGCCTGCCCTAATTTCTGACTCACAAAATTGTCAGCCTAAGAAAATGATTGTTGTTTCAAATTGGTAGGTTTGAGGGAGGTTTTACAATGCAGCAGGGGATAAACAGAACAGCAATGAAAGACAATCAAGTGTAGAAATCCAGTCAGAGAGATCCAGAGATGGAGAAATGTTCCGGGGGTGGGGGGGTTGGACAATTAGAGAAATCCCATTCCTGATAAGTCTGGGGCCTGAGCAAAGGCTTCCAGGGGAAAAAGTACAGATAAATGGGGTGGAACCAGGTCACTTTATCTGATGTGGAGGATACAAAAACTGAAGCAACAAGCATTAGGACTAGATAAGAGTCTAGGGCAATCATTGAGAGGGGTGAATGCCCAGAAAAAGAATTCTGCAGCCAAACAGGGCTATAAAAACCATTTTCATACAACTCACGCCTTTGTAAGATAAAGAAACTGAAATTCAGAAAAACGAAGTGATTGGGAGAAGGTCACATAGCAGGTTGGTGGCAAAAGTTAATACTCAAGGCTAGGACTTAGTTTCTTTTCTCCAGAAACTCACAATTGGTTAAGAAAATAGAATCATGATTCTTAGTGTCTAAATATAGACAAGTTTTCTCCCCTGGTATCAAAACAAAAAACCATGGTATATCCATCCTAAATATCTGGACAGATAACCATGGTGTTTAAAGCCAGATTCTCTCCTTCGCAGTTGTGAAGTCTCTAATCACTCTTTCTTCATCCTCTTCTTCCATGTTAAAACCAAAATACAACAAAACCTCTAAATCTTTTAGTCTCTGAACTTTCACCAAAGTCTCCATAAAGTTTTTTTAAAAAACTTTTTGAGGCATAAATTACATTTCATGAAATTCACTTTGTTTTAAGTGTACCAGTCAGCGTTTTTTACTACTGAGTTGAGCAATCATCACCTTAATCTACTTCTGGAATATTTCTATTCCCTGCAACAAAATCTCTCTGTGCATTTACAGTTACCCCTTCTTCCTGCCTTGAGCTGCAGATAAGAAATAATTTACTTTTTGTCTCTATAGATTTGCTTTTCTGGATATTTCAGGTAAATAGGACCATACAGTAAGTGGCCCTTTGTGTCTGGCTTCCTTCACATAGCATGTTTTTGAAGTTCATCCATCCTGTAATGTGAATCAGTAGCTAATTCCTTTTTATTGCTGAATAGTATTGCATTGTATGGATATACCATATTAGTTTATCTATTAACCAGTTAGTGGACCTTTGGCTTGGTTCCACTTTTTGACTACTGTGAATAAATCTGCTTCCACTAATTTTAAATTTAAAAGTAGTAAAGATTGGTTAGAAGAGAAAAGTCTCACAGAAGTTTTGGGAGTTTTGTAGAGATTGTTTATTTAAATAAGAAAATACAGAAAAACAGGAAAAATATAAATTCACCATTCAGAGATAACCAGAGTATTAATGTTCTACACTTTTTAGCTAAGTATTATATAGAATTTTTTCTTATAATAAAGCCAAACAGTACATACTTTTGTGATAGCTCATTTTAAAATTAATTATGTCATGAAAAACCTTTCTATGTGACTACATTATATTGAATCAATGTATCATAATTTATCTGATTTGATAAAAATTTGATTTTAATGATTATATAATTCAGTTACATCCAATTTCTTGGCCATTATAAACAAGAATGACTTGGCTATGCTCACAAAAGCTGTCTCCAAACTAAATTCATGAAACTATTTATTTCTGTTTTCTTTCAGCTCTTTATGGTTTATTGTTTATATTCAACTTTTTAGTCCAGCCTGAAAGTATTTTGGCATGTGTTTACCCCAAAGCCATCCTTCCACACTGACTTAAAAAGCATTCTTTAATTCACAGTACAGATGAACACTGCCCAGAATCATTTCTTAGGTTTCTACTCTATGTAATCACATGACTTCAAGTGCCAATACCATCTTGCTGTAATCAGAACTCACTGGAGCATGAGAACACATAACAGAGTTAGTCTTCCTTCAACATTATCTTGTTTCATACTGTCCAGTTCCACAGCAAAAATTCTCAGAAGTCTAACTTTATTTAATATGTATATACTGAAATTTTGGATAAAATTCACACAGTTAAATAGCAAAATTTTTTTCTGATTTCACCAAGAGAGCTACTGATCGAAGTGACCTTGAAGTGACTTATTTGCAATCCATATATCAATAATCCCCTCTAGTTCCATATTGTCAATCATCATGCCATCCCCCATAGGACCACCACGTTCTATTCAGATCAGAGTTCTGAGCTTCTTCCCCTGTCCTTGTGATGAGAGGGGCATGAACTGTGAGTCAGGTTGTTCTAAAAAGTAGATGGATCTTGGGTTATTTGTAAAGTCATGGACAGACCTAGAAACTGTCTACAGAGTGAAGTCAGAGAAAAAACAAATATTGTATATTCATGCATATGTGTGGAATCTAGAAAAAATGGTATCAGTTCAGTGGCTCAGTTGTGTCCAACTCTGCGACCCCATGGACTGCAGCATGCCAGGCTTCCCTGTCCATCACCAACTCCTGGAGCCTGCTCAAACTCATATCCATCCAGTCAGTGATGCCAATCAACCATCTCAGCCTCTGTCGTCCCTTCTCCTCCTGCCTTCAATCGTTCCCAGCACTGGGGTCTTTTCCAATGAGTCATCAGGTGGCCAAAGTATAAAATGGTATAGATGATCTTATTTGCAAGCAGAAATAGAGACAGATGTAGAGAACAAATATTTGTATACCAAGGGAGGAAGGGGGAAGTGGGAGGAATTGGGAGATTGGGATTGACATATATACACTATTGATGGGTTTTCCTTGGGGCTCAGCTGGTAAAGACTCTGCTTGCAATGCAGGAGACGTGCTTCCATGTCCTGGCTATTATAAACAGTGCTGAGATGAACATTGGGGTGCACGTGTCTCTTTCAGATCTGGTTTCCTCAGTGTGTATGCTCAGGAGTGGGATTGCTGGGTCATATGGCAGTTCTATTTCCAGTTTTTTAAGGAATCTCCACACTGTTCTCCATAGTGGCTGTACTAGTTTGCACTCCCACCAACAGTGTCAGAGGGTTCCCTTTTCTCCACACCCTCTCCAGCATTTATTGCTTGTAGACTTTTGGATAGCAGCCATTCTGACTGGCATGTAATGGTACCTCTAGATGGATCTTAGAACCCTAGTGAACCCAAGAAGCAACCGTACAAGCTGTATTAGGTATGAACTTTCAATGCACACAACTCAGGTGTGAAAAAATGTAACTTTGACTTTGCCTTGTCTGAATTTAATTTCTTTGTCTAGCAGCAGTTTGTCAAATCAATTCGTGGTTAACTCAGTCACTTCAGAGTTTTTCCTTAATCTCTTTGGAGTAGACTCAAGGGGTTCAGGTTTTTCTCTACCTCCCTAATTCACCCCAAGGTGTCATTTTACTTCTAGGAAGTTTTCCAAGAATCATAGAACTGAGTAGAGTGGGGTGGGCCTAAGGAAGCATCTGATCCTTGGAGTTGTGTCTGCTCAGACATACGCAGGTGTCCAGTCCTGCGTGGTCCTCAGACACAGTTGTCTCTCCACACCAGCATCTACTGAGGCATCCAAAGTCCTATGTCATAGCGGTACAGTCTGTTCCAGCTTCTGCTGAGACATTTCCTCATCAGCACAAGAACCTCTATTATCCTCAAACCTCAGGTCAAATAGCTCCTGCTAGGCCCCCTGTTTTATTAGGTCCCATTCTGGCCCTTCTCAGGCAGAGCCCATCCAGAGCCCTGGCTCCTCCTCTGCCTAGAATATACCCTGGGTAGCCAAGACTCTGTGATTCCCAATCTAAATGGTCCTGAGCCCCATCTTGGTGCAGGCCTCTTTCCTGAGTGGTCCTCCGGAAGACAAACTGCCCCTAGCGTACATGCCCTTAGGCTTGAGGGTGGCCAAAGGGCAGGTGTTTGCAGGAGAGTGGATGAAGCTTGGGCATGTGGGTAGGAGTGGAGGAAGAGGGGATGAGCTCAGGACTGGGGATAAGGACTTACACTCACCACCTCCAAGTATATGTGTAGAAATCTTGAATTTCCTCCTGGACAGTGGTTAGTTTGACCTGTAAATATTTAAGCAAAGGATAGGTGGGGCTCCATTTTTTTTTTTCACTTTTATATTATATTGGAGTGTGGGCTTCCCAGGTGGTTCAGCAGTAAAGAATCTGCCTGCAATGCAGGAGATGTGGTTTGATCCCTGGGTTGGGAAGATCTCCTTGAGAAGGAAATGGCAACCCACTCCAGTATTCTTGCCTGGAAAATCCCATGGACAGAGGAGCCCAACAGGCTACAGTCCATGGGGTTGCAAAAGAGTCAGACACAACTTAGTGACCAAACAATAATGGTTAGTTTCAGGCGTACTGAAAAGTGAATCAGTTATACATATACATCTATCTACTTTTTCAAATTCTTTGTCCAAATAGGTTATTACAGAATGTTGAGTAGAGTTCCCTGTGCTATAATGGTGGTTCTCTGTTTTTACTCTCACCCCAGACCCTGAGAATTCTAGGGATGGACCTGATAGAACATTGTCACTGAGTTGAGTGCTGCCTTATATCGCTTTGACTGTTAAAGTCACAGAGTGTCACTCTTTGGGGAACCCAGTTTATTCAAATGTCCCCATTCTAACTTCACAACTTGTTTAGGTTCTAGGTTTTATTTCCTATCCAAAGAAAAATTTCACTACAATAATGCTGAATAATCTCTTGGGTTTCTTACCGTCTTATAGTTTCTTGGCTTCAGAGATTTTCCTTGTTTTCCCACCAGGTCAGTGACACATATCAAGAGACGTATATATATCTTCAAAGGATACCAAATAACATTTGAACCAATAAGAAAGTGAAAGTCGCTCAGTCGTGTCTGACTCTTTGCAACCCCATGGAATGTATAGTTCATGGAATTCTCCAGGCCAGAATACTGGAGTGCGCAGCTGTTCCCTTCTCCAGGGGAGCAATTGAACCAATAAGGGACATTTAATTATACTCCACTGGAAAAACAACATCGTGGAGATGTTAATTCATCATAAGTTAATTTATAAATTTTTCTTAATACCAATAAGGTTTTTTTTTAATTTTAGAATGAGACAAGCTAGTTCTGAATTCATATGGAAAAATAAATAAGAATGGCCTGGGAAGCTCTAAAACAATGGAACTCATCCTGCTAGGTATGTAAACATGTCATCATTCCAAGGAAATAAAACTGCACGCTAACATGGGAGACAGACGAGCAGAATGGGACAGAAAACTCCCAAAATATCCAAAACTACACCTAGGAATGCAGCACATGACCAAGGTGGCATCTGGAATTGATGGAGAAAGATAGACTGTGCAGTTTAAGTGTTCAGAAAACCACAGGAAGATAAAGTTGGGCCCAAACTCACCCAGAATAAATGCCAAGTGAACCAAAGATTTACATTTAAAAATGAAACTATATTTATTCATAAGGTTTGTGTATGCAGATTCTAGAAACTCCTACAAATCAATCAAAGGCAACTCAACAGAAAAAAGAGCAAAAGACTGGGGCAGAGATTTCATAAAATAAGAGGTCTAATTGGCCAGTACATCCATGAAAAGATGCTAACTTCATTAGTGCTCAGGGAAATACAAATTAAAACCACATTGAAATACCACTACACAGTCTCCAGAGTGGTTAAAGTGAAAAAAGACAAAACACTTGGAGAGAATGTTTAGCAGAAAGAACTCTCATGTGTTGCGGGTAGGTGTGTCAGTTGATACAATCACAAGGGAAAACTGTTGGGTAGCATCCACTAAAGCTAAGCTTATGCCTACCTTGCAACACAGCAGTTTGCCTCCTAATATATATATCCAACATACACATATTCCCGTGCTCACCAAAAGACAAATACAAGAAGGTTCACAGCAGGTATTCAGTGAAAACATTTCCTTCCAACCCTGTCGTCCATCTGTTCTGGGCTTCTTACTCCATAAGATAAAGATATCTTTATTATTCAAGCTCTTGCTCAAAATGTTGGATCACCACCAGCAGCAGGAGCAATGTTTAACGGCTTATTAGAAATACAGACTCTCGGGTCATGGCTCAGATATACCACATTGATATCTACATTTAACAAGATCTCCAGATAATTTGTCCACCCATTAAAGTTTGAAAAGTCATAGTCAGATTCTCTTCTGTTCCTGTTGACTGATATAGACATAACCCTAAGCCTCCTCTCCTTTCAACTGAGGTATTTACTGGCTACCATCTTGTACAGATCACTTTACACCCTTCTCTTTGCTCAAGCTACATATTTACATTATCCTCTGGTGCAGGGGGTGGAGGGCCATGGTTAACAACACAGACAGTAGAGTCAGAGTACTTGAATGAAAAATCTTTCATCTGCTTGTTTTTTTTTTTTTTTTCATTTATTTTTATTAGATCTGCTTTCTTTTAAAAAAGAAAAAGAGATTTTTTAAGAGCAATATTTTTAGGTTCACTGTAAAATTGAAGGGAAAGTACAGAGAATTCTGATACACTTACTGCTTCCTCACATACACAGTCTTCTCTCCACCAACATCTCAGCACCAGAGGGGAACATGCTTTCACCTGATGAATATACGCTGGCACACCATTATCACCCCAAGTGTTAGATGCACCATAGTTTATTTATCCATCAACTGCTGAGGGACATTTTGGTTGCCTCTAAGTTTTCACAGTTACTAATAAAGCCTATTACTGATTACTAATAACCTGCACTCAAGTGTCAACAGACATAAGTTGACTAAATACCAACGAGCATGACTGCTGGATTGTATGGTAAGGGTATGTTTAATTTTGTAACTGTCTTCCAAAGAAGCTGTATCATTCTGCATGCCCACCAGAAGTGCATGAGTGTCCCTGTTGGTCCACATCCCTGTTAGCATTTGGTCGTGTCAGTGTGCCAGATTTTGGCCATTCTAATAGGTGCATAGTCGTATCTCGTTGTTGTTTTAATTTGCATTTCCCTAGTGACAGAATAACCCACTCCAGTATTCTTGCTTGGAGAATCCTGTGGACAGAGGAGCCTGGTGGGCTGCTGTCCATGGGGTCGCACAGAGTCGGACACGACTGAAGCGACTTAGCAGCAGCAGTGACAGAATGTGGAGCATCTTTTCATTCGTTTACTTGCTATCTGTTTATCAGCTGTGATGAAGTGTCCATTAAGGTCTTCAGTCCATTTTTTTTTTTTTTTTCAGTCCATTTTTAAATCAGGTTGTTTCTTTTCTTATTGCTGAGTTTTAAGAGCTCTTTGCATGTTTTGAATAACAGTCCCTTGTCAGATGTGTCTTTTGCAAATCTTTTCTTTCAGTCTGTAGCTTATCTTCCAATTCTCTTGCATTTGTCTTTCACAGGACAGAAGTTTTTAATTATAATAAAATCTATCTTATCAATAATTTCCTTCATGGACTGTGCCTTTGGCATTATATCTAAGAATTTGTTGCCATCTCTGAAGAGTTGTAAGCAGAAGAGAAAGTGAAAGTGAAAGTCACTCAGGTGTGTCTGTTTGCAACTCTATGAACTATACAGTCCAAGGAATTCTCCAGGCCAGAATACTGGAGTGGGTAGTTGTTCCCTTCTCCAAGGGATCTTCCCAACCCAGGGATCGAACCCAGGTCTCCTGCATTGCAGGCAGATTCTTTACCAACTGAGGCACCAGGGAAGCCCAAGAGGAGAAATAGGACTCAGTATATGTTTTTAAAAAATTATTCTGGTTTAAGGATTGGAAGAAGGCATGGGGGAAAGCAAGGAGGTTTCTAGGCCACAAAAGAGCTACATCATACAATTTAAAGTAGCGAGGGGTGGAGTGGGAATAATTTATATGAAATACAATGAAATCCCATGAGGAACTGGGCAAGGTTTGGTCTTGTCAAACAATCCTTACTGACAACTCAGGAGAAAGGTGGACAGATGTCAACTGCACCTTGGAGGTAGAGCTGACAGAACTTGCTGACTCTCAGATATGGGAGGTAAAGGAGGCAGCCTTCTAAAACAGCTCCTAGTAATCCTGGTATTCAGGCCCTTGTGTAAACCTCTCCACTTAAGTGTAGAACGGGTTTAATGCCTTGCTTCCAATAAGAACATGGCATTGCAATAGAATGTCACTTCCTAAAATAGATAATAAGACCATCACTTCTGTGTTCTCTCTCTAGCTCTTCTGATGTCCTTACCCTGATAGAGAGAGTCACCCGGCAAGGCACTGAGGGTAGTCTCTGGCAAAGAGTCATCAAAACAGAAACTCTCAATACAATGCTCTGAAAAGAAACCACCCCTTTCAACAACCATGTGAGTCTTAGAAGCAGATCCTTTCCCAGTTGAGCCTTCAGTGGAGACCACCACACCTGGGCCAACACTTTGATTACAGCCTTTTTTTTTTTTTTTTTGATTGATTACAGCCTTTTGAGAGTCTGTGAAGCAGAGATCCCAGCTACACTCTGCTGGTTTCCTACCTACAGAAAGCATGAGATTGTATGTGTATAATATTTTTTTAAAAATATTTATTTATTCAGCTGTCTAGTCTTAGTTGAGGCATGTGGGCTTAGTTGCACCACGTGAGCTTAGTTGTACGTAAAATCTTAGTTTCCTGACCAGAGATCAAACCCACATCCCCTGCATTGGAAGGTGAGTCTTAACCACTGGAGCACCAGGGAAGTCCCTGTATGTGTATTATCTTAAGCCACCAAGTTTGGGGGTTTGTTATACAACAATAGATAACCAATACAAGTGTGAGCAAAACAGAGAAACCAAGGATGCTTCCTACCTAATTTCTGGCTTGAGCATCTGGGTATCTAGACATGCCAAAATTCCAAGGGAAAGAACAGATTTCTGGGATAGAGAGACAAATAAAAAAAGCTTTTGGTATATTAGACATCCAAGTGAAAAACTGGGTGAATCCTAGATAATGTATCTGGAACCCTTTTTCCATGACATTAGATGTCAGAGCAGTAACCAAAACATGAATTTGAACTCAGGGAAAGGAAGTAAATCAGGCCTTTCCTTTGTTCCAGCAAGGCTGAATAAATCAGGGTCCTCTGTTTGTTCAAACCTAGCTGGCCCAAGTTCTATTTTGGTATCTGAGACCAAAACCTTAACTGCTAGTCATGTGTGACTTGGCCTCATTTTTTATTCTTGTTGCACATGTTTCTTCTTGAGGAAGAGAGGAGGTGGCAAGACAGAGTTTGGAAATTCTTGCTTCGCTTGGTCACATACCAACATAATAATGGTCATTTCTGAACTCAGAAGGCCTGAACATCACACCTTAGCCTAACCCAACGTTTTTCCACAGCATCGCCATGTTGGCAGTTGGCCCAAAACATTTTTTTTTTCTTTAAAGGTATTTTATTTATTTGGCTGCACCAGGTCTTGGCTGTGCCATGTAGGATCTAGTTCCCTGACCAGGGATCAAATCCATGCCCCCTGCAGTGGAAGCACAGAGTCTTAACCACTGGGCCACCAAAGAAGTCCCAACCCAGAATGATTTGTTGTGTGTTACTGGAGTGTCCTAGCATTGTAGGAGGTCTAGCATGTGCCAGTAGAATCTGCCAGTTATTGACAACCCCAAACATCCTTTGCACAATTCCAAAATGCATCTTACTGAGACAGCACCTCACCCTTGGTGAGAATCAATGAATTTTTTGTGCTCACTCACCTGCAACATCTGCCATACACACCCTGAGCCTCCATCCTGCCATCTCCCAGGTACCTGCTTGACCAGAGATTTCAGGTGTTTATACGTACTCATTCTTAAAACTTTAAATACAATAGAATTTCAAAGAATTAAAATGTAATGCTAATATGAGAACCATTTGGAATATAATTGAATTTTAGGTGATGTAGAAGGCAACATGGAATCTTGTAGAACCTCAGAGACAGTGCCATAACTAGCGTTCTTTGTTCCATGGCCAAGCTGAAAAGAAAGTTAATAGAACACTGGCTGTCAGTTCATGATAAATAATAAGAGCAGGAGCCCTCATGGTTCAGATTTAAGATGGGATGCCCTGGAAGAAGAGTCAGAAACTTCCAGAAACTTGGTCTGATAATTCTGGCTGTTAAAGTCTCAGAAGAATGCATTTCTCCACCGGGTTGTGAACTTATTACTCTATCTCAAATGCATGTCAGAAAGCGTGCGTTTATGTATATAGGACAAGCTCTGTTTTACTGTACTAATTATCACATAATTGGTGCTCATGTTTTATTAAGCAGCAATTGTGAGCTAAGCACCGTGTGAGTTTCTTCGAATGCTTTGTTTAAGGTAAGGCCCACAAACACCTCTGGGGAGAACAGCAATACAATCCCAGTTTGCATGGAGGGAAATAAAGGCTCAAGAAAGCCGTGCAAATTGCTCCAGATCACTTAGCCAGTGAGGTGTAGAGGCAAATTTCAAACCCACACTCTAAAATTCGCTCTGTAACTTCTTTAGACTCTATGGAGCTGGAATCATGTTAGCGTACAGCCAGGCCTTGCAATCGCCAGGCCAGACAGGGATGTCCCGGCCTCATCGGACTTGTGGATAGCTGCGCGAGTGCGTGGACAGATGGATAAAAATAAATGACGGGGGAAATGCATGGGATAATGAGGGAATACAATGAACAGGGGATGGAATGGAAGAGTAAGTGAGTGAGTGAAATGAGGAAGTAAACGGGGGAACGGAACGGAGTGGGAGAGAATGGGTCAGTGGATGGGTGGATGGATGAAGGAGTAAGGGGCTTTGAGGCGGCCGGACCAGAAGACCGAGCGCCTAGCTGCCGGCGGGTGGGCGGACGGGCAGCTACTCCACACAGTACGGTAGGCGCGGGCTGCCCCTCCTCGGGCCGGCTCACGCCTCCCCCTCTCTCCCTCCCTCCTCTTCCTCCTCCGTCGCGCGCCCGCCCGCCCGTCGGCCGCCGGGACCCCAGTCCCCGGCGGGCGGGCGGAGGAGGCGGCCGCCGCGCGCCGCTGCCCTCGCCCCGCCGCCCGGGGCGCCGCGATGCTCAGAGGGGCCCGGCCGCCCGGGGGCCGCCGCCGCCGCGCCGCACCATGAAGCTCCGCAACAAGGCGGCGGCGCTGCTCCTGCTCGCGCTGGCCGCGCTCCTGCTCGCGCTTCTGTCCCTGCGCGCCGGCCGCGCCGCACCCGCAGCGCCCCTCGCGCGCCCCGCGTCCACCCCGCCGCGCCGCCCCGCGCCGGCCCCCGCGCGCCTCCCCGGCTGGAGCGCCCTCCCGGGGGCCGGCCCGAGCGCTCGTCGGCGCCGGCCTCCTCGTCTGCGCCCCCGAGCCGGCCGTCGGGGCGCCGTGAGCCTGAAGAAGTCGGCGAGGTGAGTCGTGGCAGCCCCGGAATCCCATCCGTGGACCCGTGTCTCCCTCCCTCCAGCCGTGTCAAGGCCAAGGGAGGCTGTGGGCTGGAGGGGCAAACTCCAGGTTCACCCACCGGCTGCCCACTTTTACGTCTTACCCTGCTAGAAATGAAAAATCGTCTTCTTGGAATCCTGTTAACAGCGCAGTGCTAGTCATCACGTACCTTTTGGAAAGGGAAGTGTCAGGGGAAATGATTGGCATGTTACATTCTTAACTGTCCGGGCAAAAGCGTATATTTTCATTTTTCCAAACTTGCGCCCTTTCTCAAAAGCCATCGCGATGCAGGAATGCTTTATCTAACGCTCATATTTCACTGGAGATTTTTTTTTTTTTTTAAACCAAAAACTTAGATCTGATTGAGTTGGAGAAGTTAGATTTTTGCTAAGTACTGGCTGTCTCTTATTGAACCTCGAATTCCCCTGTGGTTAGAACAGAAGAGGCACTCTACCTGAGGGTGTTAAGAAGAAGTGTTCTCCCAGGAAGGAGTGATGCGTGGCACGGGAAAGACAGTGTGGCTTTGCTTGTTACTCCTTCTTTTTCAGACTCCTGTATGGTCAAGAGTCCTGCAAGGAAAACATCTTAGCCTTCAACATTCTGTTTGATATCCTCTTTCTCTACACAGAGCTTAACCCGCCACAGCTTTTCATCAGAGCGTTTTATCTTTGGCCTTAGGGTTGCTGGAACGCCTGCAGGTTAGGGATTTGCGTTTATTTCCTTTGTTGTGGAGAGAGCTTTTTAACAATCCCCCTGGCTTGTAACCGTCTGTTTCCTCTACCCTTTTGAGGCTGTTGATGTTTCTAACTGCCAGTTGCGGCATCCACCTTTGCTGGGCTCCCTAAAGACTTGAAGCGACTGGAAGACTTCTTTTTGACTATAGTGACTAAATCTGGTTTGACGTTTTTACTATGAGAGAGAAGTCAGGAGACCTCAGTGAGTAGCTGTGTCAGCTTTTGTTTCTCTTCTGCCTGATAAGAGATGTACAGATGAGTAGGGATGAGTTTCAGGGGCAAAATCCCCAATGACCTATAGAATTGTTTTTGAGTACTTGGAACCATTTATAACCTCTTATGAATGTATTTGCTCTGTAAGGATATTTCTGTTAGGAACTAAATAGGGTTTTCCCTCCTAGGTACTAAGGTTTCTTGTAATGGGTTCTAATACAATTTAACTACAAGGTTGCTGTGATTTGTAAGTTGATGGGACAACTTGAAAGATAATAAGATTGGACACCATTTGTCATGGCTAACTTTACAAGGCATAGTGTTAACCTCAGTGCATTAAAAGTCATTATTAATGCAGATTATGTTTCTTAATTACACCATCGGTACCATAACCCTATAATGGTGGTTCTCCCAGAGTGCTCTTTGAACCAGCAGCACCAGTTTTACCTGGGGCTTTGTTAGAAATGCAGTCTTACCCTTCCCTTCTTCCACCCCACCCCTAGACCCTCTAAGTAAGAAATCAGGAGGATGAGGTCAGTAATCTGTGTTTTAATAAGCCCTCCTCTTGTTTCTGATGCACACCGAACTTTGAGAGCCTGCTCTAAGTAAGCACTAATCAAGCACTAATATTATCCCCATTTTACAGATGAGTAAAATATTACACAGGTTTAACAATTTGTCTAAGTTTCCAAGGTGAGGTTAAATATCCCAGCAGTCTGGGTCCAGGTTGAGCCCTTTAGTACTAGTCCACATGTCATACACGAGGCTTGCCTGCATTCATCATTTTCCTGAGATTTTTTTCTAAAGAAATGTGACCAATTTTTGGAACTGTCTTCATCCTTCAAGGTGTTGGGAACACTGGGGCAGCATCTTCTTGTCTCTATCTGAACAAATTGGCTCTGACTCAGAAGAGATCACGAACAGAATCCAAATGGATGTTTTCAGGAAGGACTATTTCCATGAGCAACAGCACCTCCTGAAGTCATTTTTCTTCTGAACATATCTTGTAGATTATCATGGAAATCATGGCCAACACCATAAGAATAAAAAACAAAATTTTGAAAGTCAGGAAAGAATGAAAAACAAAAAAGCCACAGGAAGTCTCAAATGCATAAATGTGAATGCTCAAATGCATAAATGTGAAAGTCCTGTGGCAAAGTTGACATTTTTGGGGCCTTCTTAAGGTTTCTCTTGCTACCTGGACGGGAATGGTGACAGAAGCAGTAAGGGAGCAGGGGGCAAGATCTTTGCATGGACGCCTTTGTTGCCTTCCTAATCCTGCCTGGGTTAAATTTTTGTGGTTTAGGAGGAATTTCATTTTAGGGAGGGAAAAGTAAGCCTCATATTTTCAGAAAATGAGTGCTTTAATCTCCTGATGTGGCTAGAATCCAGAAGAGATGAAGGCTACATGCATGATCTGGTATCTCGGGCCTGGGGAGTAGTCAGTAGAAATTGTGGGGCTGGATGAGACCCAGTCCACCACCTGCTGACCATCCTTCCAGGGCTGCACTGCTTCCTGCAGAGTCGTGGTATAAGTGAACTCCCGCCACGTCAGCTCAGCAAGCATGGCATTCTCCTTCCACATCTTGTTTTCATTTCAGAGACGTTTCCAGGGATTTGACTAAGTTAGCAGGCAGACCCTACAATTTTATAAGTAGTCATTTGTATGCAATCTGTCCTGTGGTGGGCTCCCCTTTCCATAAATATAAAGGCAGGAGGTGAGGTCTGAGTTTTAGGTCAAGGGTGGAATCTGAAAACGGACACCACACTCTTAAGTAGCGGTTCCAGGGCACAAGAGAAATGAAATCTTCCTTCTATTTTGGTTTTTTTTTTTTTGGTGATTTAGACCTGGCTGACTTCCAAAACAAATTTGAGACGACTAACAGTAACTGACACATATACAATAAGGCCATTGAAATACTTATGAAACATGAAAAGTCATAAAGAGGAGGTGGGAAATAAGTACTGTTTGTCTGAGACTAAGGCCTCTATTGTTGTGAGGATTAAGTGTTCAATTTATCTCTAAGCTTCCTGGCAGCCATGTCAAAAAGGGAACCATGATGGCCTGTGTTATTTTCTTTGAATGATAAGAGGAAAAGTTTATCAAGAGGGATCATTTTTTTTTTTCATGGAACTGAATCCTAAAATGAGAACCTTACATTAGAATTGATTTCAGAAGACTGTCTGTCCAGCATGCTTCTGAATACCCTTTGAGCCTGCCTACAGAAGAGGAAGTTTAATATAACTGCCCATCATTGTGATAGGAAAAAGAATTTGTCATCTGGAGTCCACAGGATTGGGTTCTATTCTGGAACCATTTCACCCTAATTTCTATATCGTTCAAATGAGAGTCGATCCACAGATTTTCTAAGATCTCTTTCAGCTCTGCCATTTGACCGTCCTGTGATGAGATCATCAAGTTCAGCTGCAAAATCCCAGCAAGGACTGTTGCTTAGCCCTTTGTGCTGTGTCTTGCAAAATCACTGTTTCTCATTTATTGGCTGTAACCTAGAACTCCTGCGGATTAGTCAGCCTCCACCCTCTCCTGAACTCCTCTTCTTTGTCTTTTGCGTTAGCCTGGATAGTGCTGTTTTCTCTAGAAATATGGCTTCTAAGGGAGACTTGGGATTGTCTAAGCCCCTCTGTGATTTTATTCCGCAGTCATTCAGCAGATGTTTATTGCACATGTGTCCTGAGTCAGGTACTTATTGTGCAATGGGAGGTGGAGTTTGAAAGAGGGATGACAACACAAAAACACATTACATATTTGGCAGCCTCCACAGCTGCCCCAGTGAGAGGAGGCGAGCATATTTGCTCATCAAGACACAGCACTTTCTGCAGTTCCCTTTGGTCTCTGAGAGAAGTCGTCTCAGAGGGTTCAAGCCTGAATAAAGGTCTCACTAAAGAGGGACTATGTTATACAGCAAAATGCCAGGCCTGTGGCCAACCTATAATTAACTGGTCACCCCAGAGCACATTATAGACCTCCAGATCTTGAGGACCATCTATGATACTTGGTCACTGTGACTGCAGATTCTACTTTCACATTCATTTTTGTTGATTGCTCCCTGAGACCCCTCTTTCACCCTCTCCATGAATTCATTTAGAAAGTCCTCTTGGTTTTATCTCAAAATATAACCCCAGTCCCACCATTTCTACTACTTTCGTGGTTACCACCCAGCTCCTGAACACCGTGGTTTGGCCTGGACCGCTGGAGTAGCTTCTCTTTGACTTGGGGTGTCCACTCTAGCGCCCTCTACAGTCCATTTTCTATACAGCTGCTGAAATAATCTTAAATAATGTGACAGAAAGTTTGCTGGCTCCAGTCACTAACTTCACATCATACACAGTAAAATTCAGTTTCTTAGTGTGGCCTTTGAACCCTATTTCAGGCCCATTTAGCTCTCTGACCTCATCTCCTATCCCTCCCCATTTCACTCACTCTGCTTCGACCACTCTGGCCTTTAAAAACACTCATTCTTACCTCAGCATTGCTTACTTTTTCCTATGCCAAAATGTTCTTTGCTCCTATCCTTGTGTGGCTACTAGCTTCCCCATTTCTTTCAGGTCTATGCTTTCAGGTTTTCACCTCAGAGGAGTCTTCCCAGCTGGGACCCTGCCCATCATCCTCTACCTCCCCGCTCTTTAGTGTTTTTTTTTTTAATAGCACTCATCATTATATGAAGATACTACTTTGCTCCTTCCCCCTTCATGCACGCTTCATATCTTGTTAATCAATGTAGAGCTGGCACCTAGAACAGAGATGAGTGTCAGTGGGTACTCAGTAAATATTTGTTGAGTGAACTAATGAATGAATGAATGAACAGCACCCCCCCCCCTTATGCCAGCACTATACTAAGACTTTGCTTCTATTATTAAATTGCATATTACTTAATAATATTCAAAACATTCTTATACCTTTTAGAGAGGATCTCTAATAGTAGCATCCTTTCAAGAGAGGGAATATTTTTCTTTTAATAGGTTTTAATTTTTTTAGAGGGCTTCCCTCATAGCTCCGTCGGTAAATCATCTGCCTGCAATGCAGGAGACCTGGGTTTGATTCCTGGGTCGGGAAGATTCCCCTAGAGAAGGGAATGGCAACCCACTCCAGTATTCTTGCCTGGAGAAGTCCATGGACAGAGGAGCCTGGCAGGCCATAGTCCATGGGGGGGTCCAAGAGTCAGACACAACTTAGCGACATTTGTGGAAAAGTTGGGGAGTATGCAGGCCAGAGGGTTCCCATGTATCTTGTACCCAGTTTCCTCTCTGATTAAAATCTTACACTGGTATGATACATTTGTTATAATTTACCAAATAATAGCAGTACGTTATTACTAATGTTTGGTGTATTTAGATTACCTTAGTTTTTACTTAGGGCTCTTTTTCAGTTCCAGGATTTTATCTATGACATCACGTTACATTCAGTTGTCACATCTCTTTGAGCTCCTCTGGGCTGTGGCAGTTTCTCAGACTTTCCTTCTTTGTTGATGACCTTGAGAGTTCTGAAGAGCACTAGTAAGGTATTTTGTAAGATGCTTCACTATTGGAATGTGTCTGATATTTTAGTCAGTGTGACTCTGGGGCTATGAATTATCAGGAGAAAAACCATAGACGTATAGTGCCATTTCATCCCACCATATCAAGTATATATACTATCAACGTGAATTACTGTTGGCGCTGGTCACCTGGCTGAGATAGTGTTTGTCAGCTGTCTCCATTCTCGACTTACTCTTTCCCTGTCTCCATACTGCACTCTTTAGAAGGGCGACACTGCACAACGGCCACGTAAGGAGTGTGGAGTTCTGTCCCCCCTCCCTGAGGATGGACCGCCTGCTTAATCACGCAGTCATGTCCAAGTCTTTGTGACCCCATGGACTGTAGCCCACCAGGTTCCTCTGTATGGGATTCCCCAGGCAAGAATACTGGAGTGGATTGCCATTTCCTTCTCTAGGGAGTATGGAATATCTGTATATAATTTATTTGAAAGTCTTTTTTGTGTGAGCTATTGTGTTTCTTCTCCCCCATTTATTAATTTATTCAGTCATAAGTCAGTATAGCATCATAGATATTTTATACTCTGAGTTACAATGCAACATGACTTAATTTTGTTGTTGAAATTGTTTCAGTTCAAGTCATTAGTAGCTCTTACTGCTGCTATGGGCTGCTATGGGCTTCTTACTGCTGCTAAAGGGCTGCTATGCCCTTTAGACATACTCCCATCCCTGTGTTTTGGTTTTTTGTTTTCATTCTTGGCTTTCTGGGCACTTTCTTACTCTCTGGCGCTATAAGAGGCTGCAGGCTCACTTCCTGTGTTTCCTGCTTCAGTCATAAAATCAGTCATTTCTTCCAGGAGACCTGATTTCTCTCATTGGAAAGTGGTATTAGAAGCCAAGATGTGGATACTCAATATGTATGTTGCTACTGGGGTGTCATTTCGTTTAGCCCTCACAGCTGAGAGAGCAAAACATATATGTGTGTACTAACCTATGTATGTGAGGTGACTTCCCTAGTGGCTTGGACAGTAAAGCGTCTGCCTATCATGCGGGAGACCCGCGTTCAATCCCTGGGTTGGGAAGATCCTCTGGAGAAGGCAATGGCAACCCGCTCCAGTACTCTTGCCTGGAAAATCCCATGGATGGGGAGTGTGGTGGGCTACAGTCCATGCGCCCGCAAAGAGTCGGACATGACTGGGAGACTTCACTTTTCTCTGTGTAAGTTAAACATGGATTTATACTTAATGTCTCCAACTGTAGTCCACTACCACATGGATCATTCTAACCTCTTTTCCTTGATTCTCTGGGAGAGGGAGTGTTTTTATTACCTAGAAGCACCAGCGAAAGTTTTCTCCCATCTTATTGGCTTTGTTTGGTTTAAATGCCTACAGTGTGGATGAGGAAATGAAAAGGAATAGAGGAGTGAGATGGGATCAGCTAATTAATTTAAACCAAGCGAGGTTCACCACTTAAGTTAGGGATGAGGCCAAATATGCCTGAACTGTGGGGTGGAGATAAAGTAATAGACGTTGTTGTTGGCTCCTGACCTCTATTTTCCCATCCCACCCCCAGATTGACAGTGAGGTATACCTCCAGGCAATGGTCTAAACCTACCGTAACATCCCCATCCATGCCATAGTGTAATCTTTTTATATCCAGGACCAAGATAGCATTTCATTTCTCTGGCAATAGTTACTGATCTTACAGGGGTTACATGACCCAAGCTGGCCTAATCAGCCAGAAGGACTTATTTTATGTTAGTGGACAAAAGACTTTATCCTCTGGATATGAACAGGAAAATTAACAGTCCCAGTTGTCACTGCCATCCTCAGAAAACCAGCCTTGACTGAAGTCATCACTCTGGGCAGTAGAGAAAGATGAAGACTGTGGATCCTTGTGGATACTGCTCAACCCTGAGAAGCACAGCTCTGCAGGCCTGACCCTTCTTGAAGCCTCCTGTTCCAAACTGCAGTTGAGATTTCCATTATTTGCAACCAAAATCCTCTCCCGCCCTGCCATGATGTGCCATATGTGGCATCCTGCTTCCCTGACCAGGGTCATACCTGCATACCCTGCATTGGAAGTGCAGAGTCTTAACCACTGGACTCCCAGGGAAGTCCCTAAACTCCTTTTAATGGAACTAGATGGTTCTTTACATCACAACCTAAGTGCTATTGATGAAGAAAAAAGGGGAACAGCTACAGGGCCACACAGGAAATGAAGGTCCCTTACACCCTGGAGCTGCCATCCTGTGCCCTTGACCTTGTCCCAGGCAGCAGGTGATTCCGGGATAAGTTCCTAAGCCAAATTAGAGCCTTTGAGGGGTGGGGGATTTAAAAAATTGGGATCAGAGAGGCAGGATAAGGGAAAAGTATTTCTAGTGGCTGGAACTAGAAACTCAGGGACTGGCAGCTCTGTCTCTGCCGTGGAGAAAGCTGGAGAGTTCATGGACCCAGGATAACAAGGAGGGTTGAGAAGCAATGCCAAGCAACTGGGGTGGGGGTGGGCTGGGTGCTGACATAGTTCCCAAGGCCAGCTTCTGCCCTCTGCTGGCTGTTCTGGTCCATCGTGTCCGACTGTGACCCCATGGACTGTAGTCTGCTGGGCTCAATTCTCCAGGCGAGAATACTGGAGTGGGTTGCCATTTCCTCCTCCAGGGAATCTTCCCAACACAGGGATCGAAAACGGATCTCTTGCATCTCCTTCAATAGCAAGTAGAGTCTTTACCACTGCGCCACCTCGGAAGCCCTAATCCCTGTCCTAACTTCCATGAATTGAGTTTCTGTCACTCACCACCGAAGAATTCTGACTGATGTAGATATGTCGCACCTGATTTTAACACCTTTAGAAAGGTTCATAACTAGTGGCCGTATTGACGCTTATCCTCCTAGAAACTCACAAGAGAGATCTCTTGGAAGAAAATTGAGAACAGATTTGTTTTCTTTGAAAATACTTCTCTTCATGTTATAGTTTACTGTAAGAAAATAAGACGTAAAGTTTTTTGTCATATCTATCTTGTGGGTGTGTGTGTGCTCAGTCGTGTCCGACTCTTTGCGGTCCCATGGACTATAGTTCACCAGGCTCGTCTGTCCATGGAATTCTCCAGGCAAGAATACTGGAGTGGGTTGCCATTTCCTACTCCAGGGGATCTTCCCCACCCAGGGATCGAGCACGCATCTCTTTCATCCCCTGCATTGGTGGACATATTCTTTACCACCAGCACCACCTCTTATCACCACTTAAAATGCTTTTTCAAAAAACAAAATAAGAGGCAGGCTTGAAGATGGAATTCATGTTCCTCTCTAGAACTTCCCCAGCACTTGATATATTTTATATCATGAAATTTTGAAAACTGCCCCAGAAAGAAGAGTTTCTTGATTCGATGCCTTTCTTTGGATTCCGTGCTATTTTGGCAGCCAAGAGCAGCTGCGGTGTGTTTGAGGGTGCTCTTTAGGTGCCCGCTTCCCCCCAACCTCTTTTAGCAACACAGAAAACTGTCATCTTCTGGTAAATACTCAAAGCTGCACAATTTAGAGTCCAAGCTTTCCATAAGTAGGAGGCAATAGAGAACACATAATTTAAAATGCAATTTCCTTTTATATGAGAGAGAACTGGGGTCCAAAGAGCTAAAATAATAATAACGTACATAAAGCAGCAAGCACAGGCCCAGCTCATGGAGATCCGTCAGCATGTGACATGCTGTTCTGGGTACTGTTCTCATCCTGGTTGCTTTATTATTTAGAAACTGAACCCTAACTAGATCCAGCTGACTGGCTGTGTGGCTTTGAATGAGTCAGTGCTCCTCAGCAAATCTAGGCTTTCTCCTAAGTTCAAGGAGGAAATGAAACAATGTGAGTCAAATGCTGGCACGGAACCTGCAACATGAGAAGCTCTCAGCAAATGTTAACCGGAGCTAAGATGTGGATTCAGGCAGGCTTTTCACTGGGTTGTGTCTTGAGGAAATGCACACAGCCTCTGTGTATAGCGAATGCTATCCTAACTCAATGACCTGGTCCTTAGGAAAAGCTGGGGAAATAGATGGAACAGCTTTCCCTGTCTCTGGTAGAATTGGGTGATTTTTCTGGAGAGTTTGAGAACCCCAAAGTCTGGCCATCTATAGCTTTGACTTCTGCTCAAGGGCAGAAAAGCTATTGTTTCTGAGCTTAGAAAAGCAGAGGGTAAGTGAAGAGTTTGCAGGAATTAGGCAGTGTCTTCAGGAACCAAAATGCAGGATTTTGTCCACAGACACTGCTCTTCAGGAGCCTGTGTTTCTGCTTGGGCTTGAACTCTTGCTCTGCTTTCTTCTCTCAATTTTGTGGGAATTACAAGGAGCCAGTTGTTTGACCGCTGCTCCAAAGTAACAGGCCTTAGTGTTCAAGTATCAAATATCATCCCTCAGGAGAAATGGGGTAATGGACTTCGCTGGTAAAGTCTGAGGAGTTTAAAAAGTGTGCAAACACTTCAAACCTGATTTGCAATAATTGAGTATTGACCTGTTTTTTGCTGCTGTGCCTTGCCTATTTTGAGCATGGGTATAAAGGATTTAGAGAAAAATGAAGGCTTCTGATGCCTCTAAGTTATATTTAATAATAGTGATAATTAATGATAGCATATATTTATTGATGACTTAAAACATTCCAGGTACTATATAAAGCATTTTGCCACATTATTTCATTTAATCTTCATAACAATCTAAGAGACTGATACGGATATTGGATAGGTAATACTGTTTAGTTGGAAGTGATGGAATCCCAGCTCCTCAGCTTAATCATAATCATATCACTTAATCATAAAAAGGGATTTACTAGCTCATAAAACTGTGAGATCAAGTAAAACTGCAAAGGAGATCAAGCTTCAGTCACAAATGTATCCAGGATGTCTGTCTTGTCTTGCTTGTTTAGTCACTCAGTCATGTCCGACTCTTTGTGGCCCTTTGGAGTGTAGCCCAGGCTCCTCTGTCCATGGGATTTTTCAGGCAAGAATATTGGAGTGGGTTGCCATTTCCTGCTCCAGGGGATCTTCCCAACCCAGGGATGGAACCCATATCTCCTGTGTCTCCTGCATGGCAGGCAGATTCGTTACCCACTGAGCCATCTGGGAAGCCCATCTGACCATCTTGCCTCTATTTTTTAGCTCTGCTTCCTTCCGTGTGGGCCACACTTGTAGGTCAGCTTTTTTCTGTGTGATAGTTCCAACAGATCTGGACTTGTGTCCTCCTCCTTTAGTAACCTTGAAGGGAAAGACTTCATCCAGCAAGAGTCCCGGGGCTGCCTCCACTGCTCTGGCTTGGATCCCATACGCACCCAATCCCTGATGGCCACACCTGGGGGGGAGGATATTTCAGCCCATCCCAACCTCATGGACTGAGAACTGAGGTTCCCACCAAAGAAAACTGAGGTGTCCTTAGCAGAAACACCTGGAAATGGATGCTAGTAAGAAACAAAAGCAGAGAACCACTGGAATCAATAAGCCCATTTTACAGATGGAAAATCTGAGGATTAGAGATGGTGAAAGTGTTGGCCCAAGAGATGGAACAGCCAAGTCACAGGCTTAGAATTTGAAGCCAGGTCTATGTGCAACTAGATCTATATTGCTTTTTTTTTTTTTTAACTTTAGCAAGGAAGGGTATTTATTGGTTCACATAACTTGAAAGTCCAGTAGATATACTAGCTTCAGACATGAGTTGATCTTTGCTTACAACCACCCTGTATTTGAGAACAAATCCTGAAATTTGAACTCTTTGCTTGCTTTCCAGAATCCCTTTGAAGAAGATACCTTTAATTAAATCTCTTTTCTTTAACTTTGAAAGTTGTTGATTTTTATAAGGGAAAAAATAGATTATAAAAGTCATCTCATTTTTAATGCCTTCTATATATCTACATATTTATAAACACATACCCACATATATTGGTTATATCTCTGGAAGGTGGTATCTGCCTGTGTGCTCAGTCATGTCCAACTCTTTGCAACCCCATGGACTGTAGTCTGCCAGGCTCCTATGTCCATGGAGTTTTCTAGGCAAGAATACTGGGGTGGGTCACCATTTCCTCTTCCAGGGGATCTTCCTGACCCAGGGATTGGACCCATGTCTCTTGCGTGTCCTGCATTGGCAGGCGGATTCTTTCTTATTGCACTACCCGGAAAGTGGTATACCAAAATGTTAACAGAGGTTATCAAATTGGGTACCCCCTCTTTTACTTGTCTATATTTTGCATTTTTTATGCTAAATATATGCATTACTTGCATATTGATGAAACAATTTAAAGTATATTAATTATCATAAAAATTAAAAATCCCTTATTGGCCTAAGGCATAAGAAGATGGAAATCCGTTGGGGAAACTACTTTTCCTCCCTTTAGGTTGGTAGGTCCTTCATGCTCTTTTTTGGGGAATGAGATAGAGGTGCCCATTCACAGAATATATAATCCACACTCTTCTCCCTCATATGTCACCAGACATTTATTTCAAACAAGTGCTGCTGGTTCATATTTTTAAAATCTCAATAACATCTTAATTTGAAAAGAAAAGGGAGATGGAGAAATAGAATTCCCTGTGTGTCAGGAACAGTCATAAGGGGGAAAACTGAAATGAGAATTAGTCCAGGCAGCGTCCTAAAGTTTTGGAAGGAGAAGAATTATGAATGCAATTGTGTATAACCTCAGCTAAGGACAAGTGGCGAATGTGGATAGCATATTAAAAAGCAGAGACATTACTTTGCCAACAAAGGTCTGTATGGTCAAAGCTATGGTTTTTCCAGTAGTCATGTATGGATGTGAGAGTTGGACCATAAAGAAGGCTGAGCGCCAAAGGATTGATGCTTTTGAACTGTGGTGTTGGAGAAGACTCTTGAGAGTCCCTTGGACTGCAAGAAGATTCAACCAGTCCATCCTAAAGGAAATCAGTACTGAATATTCATTGGAAGGACTGATGCTGAAGCTAAAACTCTAATACTTTGGCCACCTGATGCAAAGAACGGATTCATTTGAAAAGACCCTGATGCTGGGAAAGACTGAAGGCAGGAGGAAAAGGGGATGACAGAGGGCAAGATGGTTGGATGGCATCACCAACTCAATGGACATGAGTTTGAGCAAGCTCTGGGAGATGGTGAAGGACAGGGAAGCCTGGTGTGCTGCAGTCCATGGGGTCGCAAAGAATTGGACACGACTGAGTCACAGCAAAGGGTGAGTAGATAGATTAGGGAGGAAGAGATGGTGCAGGTTTACTATGGGAATCACACCTGGCGGGTCTCTAGCGGGCGCTGAAATCCAGTTCACCTTCAGATCACTGAGTCAAGAGCTTGAAGTAAAGATAAAGGCTTTATGTACCTAGAGGGGGCTTCTTTTCTGACTCACTTGTGTGTGGTCCCATATATAGCATCATAATGAAAAGCAAGGCTTCTTAAGTCTTGAGTTTGAATCCTGACTCTGCTACTTCCTAATCATAAACCTTGTATATGTGTACAATGATGGCTAAAGGCAGACACACACACATACAAAATCACCACCTTTGGGCATTGACACCTATTGTTCTTTAGAGCTAGACTTTGTTTAGGAACACAGCCATGTTTCACATGTCGTGATCCAAGCAAAATATGAATTATTAATAATTGGATTCACTTATCAAATGATTTTATTAATCCTTCCCCTCATAGCAGATATTTTTGCATCGTGTCAACACTGATCATGTAATGCAGGGACTCCAAGGCAAATGCCAGCTTTTCTGTCTGTCTTGGAAGATTAAAGACTGTTGATTTAACTCCAAACCATGGGTCATTAAAAGTGATTTAACTGTTAGCACAGTCCTGGGCGTCATGTCTGGTTTGCTAAGTAAAGGCTCTACTCACAGCTTCAGTGTGGAAATTTTTTGTCAGGGGTTTCATGTGTTCCCAGACCTGTAGTTTGCAAGGAACTTCATTAGTGTCTCTGGCTGCCAACACTTAACATGGATATAATCACCCATCACCAGACTCTTTTGCTAGGAGCTAAATCAAGGTATTTCCACTTTTTCAACTGCCACTGTGACCTCATTTGCAAATCTCCATTTTCAAATAGCCATGGCTTCATCTTAAAAGAGATTCCACTGGGACAGGGGTGGGGGGAAGAGCATTCTACAAGTCAAGTCTTCCCTAGGGTGAGCATATTCAACTCAAATCTTAAAATTTGTCTGTTTCCCTTCCTTCCCACCTCTCCCCTCAAATTTCTGTGTTTCCTTCCCTATTAAAACTTGTCACCAACAGTTCTGGTTCAGGCTGTGATTTTCTATCCAGCTCACACTGCCAGCCCATATCATAGCATCAGGTTTACCTGAGTTAATTTAGCCTGTCAGTTAAGAAGCCCTGATAACAGAGGTACCAGGAGACAGCAGAAAAGAGGGTCTGAGTAGAAGCAATTACTCGCGTTAATAATTCAGTGTGTTTTGCAGTAATGGGCTCCAAAGTAAATAGCACTACACATAAATGCCGTATTTCATTATTTATACACTCCAGAAATTGAAGTTTAATTAAGTCACACGCTTGAGACTTTTAAGCAATTAAGGAGATGCTCGTCTCCAGCAGTGCGGAGGTGGTGGTTGAGCCTTCTCTGCTGCTCTGAGCATCATTTTTCATTGGATCACAGGGTGGGCATAAACCAGGACAATGAGGGTGGCGTTTTCCAAACCTCAGTCATTCCTACATCAGCATCATGATTCTTAAGACTATACTACTGTATGCTAACTTGAAAAGAAAAAACTTAAATCTATCCTTGTTATAAATGTGTGCTTTTGTGTACTTATTTAATAGTGGCTTTATTGCAATATAATTCAGATACCCTTAAAAGATGTACAATGTGGAGATTTTTAGTTTACTCACAGAGTTGTGCAACCGTTCCTGCTATCCAGTTTCAGAACAGTTTCATCACTTGGAAAAGAAACCTTATACCCATGAAACAGTCACTCCCCCTTCCCCCCTTCTGTGAGTTCCTGGTAACCACTAACCTGCCTTTTGTCTCTATGGATTTTCCTATCCTGGACTTTTTGTACACTTGAAATCATGCAACATGTAGTCTTCTATATTTTCACAAACTATTTTAAAGGTTCTAATATGTTGACAGATGCATCAGTGCTCCATTCCTTTTTATTGCCACATAATATTCCTTTATATGGGTATACCACATTTTGTTTATTCAGTCATCAGTTGATGGACACTTGGGTTGGACTTTTTGGCTATTGTAAATAATGCTACTATGAACATTTACAAGTGTACATGTTTTTGTGAGAACAGTTGTTTTCATTTCCCTTGGGTGGATACCTAGCAGTAGAGTTACTGGGTCATATGGTAGTTCTGTACTACCAGCTGATATATCAATACTTTGGCCACTTGATGCAAAGAACTGACTTATTGGAAAAGACCCTGATGCTGGGAAAGATTGAAGGTGGGAGGAGAAGAGGATGACAGAGGTTGAGATGGTTGGATGGCATCACTGACTTGATGGACATGAGTTTGAGCAAGCTCCAGGAGTTGGTGATGGACAGGGAAGCTTGGTGTGCCGCAGTCCATGGGATCGCAAAGAGTCGGACACGACTGAGCAACTGAACTGAACTGACTAATGGTAGTTCTATAGTTAAGATTTTGAGGAACTGTTTTCCAAAGCAGTTGCACTATTTTGCAGCCTCACCCGTCGTGCTTGAGAATGCTGATTTCTCCACATTCGTAGTATATTTGTTTTTAAAGAAAACTTTTTATCACTGACATAAATTGTTAACAATAACATAAATAGAAGGGAATTGTCAAATCAAACACTAAGAAAACAAGACAGCTTTTCATTTCTAACTTGGTACTTGTGCCTGCTGAAGGCTCTCTAGCTGAGGCCTGCTGTCTTCTCAGTTGAAAAGGAGAATTTGGCAACATTAGAAAGACATATTAGCACTGTTGAAAAAGAACTGAAAATGGAATAACTTCTTACTGGGAGACTCAATGTTATTTGATGCAGTGTCTAAATGATAACTGCAAACTATGCATCACCTCTTCGGAACACAAGGAATTGGAGGCACTGAGGGCAGTGCAAGCGTGTTTCATCTTGTTTCAGCTGTCAGCCCCATAGTTACCTCATACAAGGAGCTCAGAGGTGGCTGGTCTAATGTTTGCTATGTTTTTTGTTTTCCTTCTCATAGTCTGGATGTTTTCTAAGAACTCTTGGAAACTCAAAAATACTACATCCTTGATAGGATAATAGCTGTTAACCCAGTAAATTCCTTCCTGGGAATGTAGTATAAGTAAGTAACGCAAAAAAAGGGGGAGAAAAATCTATTGACCTATCCATGTTTAGTGCAAGATTTTATATGTACATATATATAGATAAATATATATATGTATATTTGAGAAAAATTGAGAACAGCCACCATGAAAGAAATGGTAAGCCATGGTGTTTTAGTCAGATAACCAGTTAAAATGATGGTCATGAAGACTTGAAAAGTAACAGAATCAGATGAAAAAAGTAGAATATAAAATTGTATGTACACCATTAGTATGTATTTTATTCAGTGGAGTAAAGACCAGACTATAACATGCAAAAAAAAATTTTTTATGGGGCAAGGATTTTTTTTCATGTACCAACCTTACTATTTCAACACATAATGTTTTATATTTTAAAAACAGAAAATATACATTGTGCGTTTTATTCCAACCATTTTTCTAAGGATTTTTAAAATTTACATTGCCTTATGTTGACTGTAAATAATATTGTGTGCTTGCTGTAAATTATAATGAAAGAATAGGTAATCACCAACCAAGGTAGGTTTTTGGAATGAAGTAAAGACCCTGATAGAAAAGAAAAGGGAAGGTGCTTCTTCAATGAAGTGGTCAGGGAAGCATTATTCTACTGTCGAAAGAGAAGGAGGTGGTTTTGCAAAGAGCTGTGCCCTGCCATCACCTCAGTCGTGTCTGACTTTTTGCGACTCCATGGACTGTAGCCCGCCAGGCTCTTCTGTCCATGGGATTTCCCAGGCAGGAATACCGGAGTGGGTTGCCATTTCCTTCTCCAGGGGATCTTCCTGACCCAGGAATTGAACTCGAGTCTCTGCGTTGGCAGGTGGATTCTTTACCACCGAGCCTGCAGGGAAGCCCTGGGGAAGAACATTCCAGAAGCAACAGTGTAGTGAAGGTCCAGGATGTAAGCACAGCACTTACAGGAGTGTCTCAGGACATGAGAAGGAAAAGGTGGAGGGTATTCGGCTCACAAAACTGAGGATCAGGATGCAGGAACCATCTTGTAAAGAGCCACTGAAGTCCCTAAGAGCCTATGGGGGTTGAAATGAGTAGGACACGGCTTAGCGATTAGACAACAAGAATATTGACAAGGACTGTGCTGGGAGATGTACTGTGGGCAAGAAGCTCAGCTGTTCGGGGAATGAAGAGGAGTGACCGGAGAGCTGAGAGATGACACCAGCAAGGAGGGTGGAATAGTTGCACCCACAGGCTTCACCGTGGAGACACAGTGTCTGGACGTGTTGGGGAGGAGCAGGGAGGAGACCAGCTTCTGAGGCTCCTGGGACAGGACAGGAAGGAGAGCTGCACTTGAGCGGTCGACTGGGGAGGTGGCATCCTCACAAGGCGGCATGTTTTCATTAGGCAAGAGGTGAAGAGAAGACCTGGAGAAAAGGCAGAGGATAGAGCTTCATTCCTGAAGGTGAGGGGAAGAGTTAGGGAGAGAGAGGAGAGGTGAGAGGTCAACTCAGGTGATGAGTTCCTGGCTGGAGATGAACTCCTGATGCTTGTAGTCCAAGTGTGTTAATATGCAAACTCTGGGGCTTCACCCCAGACCCACGGAATCAGAATCTCTCTGGGATGGAAGTTATAATATTAATAGACACCTCCTGTGATGATGATACGCAGTCAGGCTGGGAATCCCCTGCTCGAGATGGTATCTGGTGTCTCTTCCACCTATGAAAACTGGTAGAATGATGAAAATTTGGATGAAGGTCCTCAATTCAGTTGCTCAGTCATGTCCAACTCTTTGCAACCCTATGGACTGCAGCACGCCAGGCTTCCCTGTCCATCACCAACTCCTGGAGCCTGCTCAGACTAATGTCCATCGAGCTGATGCCATCCAACCAGTGAGCTACAGAGAGGGGATGGATTCATGGAGCATTTAAAAGATGACTCAAGGTGAGAAGAAAAGCAGAGTGAGTCTAAGGCAATCTGAAACCTATTTCTAAGACCTGTGTAAAGACTCTTTTTTGATTGCTAAGTTCTAAGTTTGTTTCATACTGACTTAAAGGGAGGAGAATATTTTGGCTTGATCAATAACCTTCCAGGGTTAAAGCCATACACCTGGATTCAGGTGCCCAAGTAATGCCGTTTGAGATCTGACCTGCCTCATTTTGGCTCTGCTTTCCACTCTGTTGACTCCCATCCAGGGTCTACCAGTGGGGTAGCTAAGTTGGTTGCCATCAGCTTCAGCCTCAGCAGCAGGCCTGTAAAACTCCTGGACAGCAAATGTCTACTCCAGTCTTCTTTTATAAAGTGCAAAGAAGAACATAGTTAACCATCGGTCAGAGCAGTGGGAGTACAATTCCCATCTCCCATTCCCCACCAACACCTGGCAACTCAGGGGGTTTAGAAGTCTGAGGTCTGTAGCCTGGATGTCCCTTGACCCTTGCAGGGTCTTCAGGTGACATTTGAGAGGGGTTTGTGTCCCATTGGTAAGATTTGGTGGAAGGCACACCACTTCAGCGCCCTTAAACTTGATTATTCCTTGTGGCCACAGAACACGAATGCTTATTACCTGAAGCCTGCGATTTTTAATGTAACATGAGAGGTAGCAGAGTAGGGGCAGCAAAGGTCTCATTAAATCCCAGCCACTGCTACTTGAACTGCCACCAGGAGAAGCTTTATTTGTCTTTTTTAGTACCTGTCACCAGACACCAAAAAGGACTGCAGGCCCCAGCCCCAGCTCTGTCTACCATGCAGGCCCAAATCACTGAAGCCTGCAAAGAAAAGTGGCCTGCTGTGCTGCAGGGAAATGCAAGCTTTTTTTAATCAGGAAGAAAATAAAGTATTTGTCACATAGTTTGGGCACTTGAATAATACAGACAATTATGTCATGCATTTCTGTGTACCCTGCTCTCATCTTAAGAAATAAAAACTTAAGTGCCCGGAAGTAACCACTGCCTTGCCTTTGATGTTTCTCATCCTCATAACATGATGACTTTTACTCCATATGTCTGTGAACAACACGCAGTGGTGTTTGCTGGTTTTTCAGCTTCATCCAAACTGTCTCATTCTATCACTATCCTGCTACCAATTGCTCTTTTTCCTCTTTGTCCTTATGTTCGTACATGACCTTCTGAGATGTTTATTTTCACTGCTGTGCAGTATTCCACTTAAACATGTCAAATATATTCATGATTCTCCTTTGCATGGACAGGAAAGTTATTTCCAACTTTGCAATATTATAAATAAGACTGCTGTGGGCATTCTTGCATGGGTCCTATGCAAATGTGCAAGAGTTTCTTCAGGTCTCATATGCAGGTGTAGAACCAGAAGAGTGAGGGTATATATAGATCTTCACTCCTGATAGATGTGACCAAAAGACTTTCCAAGGTGTTTAGGTCAACTTAAATTGCCCCAGCAGCATCTGAGCTGTCCCCCACCTCCATATTCACTCTGAAATGTGTATGGTCCAACTTTTATTTTTTAAGTTTCACCAGTCCAAAACAACATAGAATCTCCTTATTGTTTGAATTAGTGTTTTCCTGATTACTGAGTTTAAGACATTTTATTCATGTAGAAGTCCAAAGTGTAAAGCTAAACTAGGTGGAGTTGTTCTCTTTGGAGGTGGGGTAATGGCTCATATTTAAGACAGCTAAGCTGTTGTTTTTAATATTTTAGTACCTGTGGATACTTGTGTTTCTAAATATTGAGCATAATTTTAAGCAAACGAGTATGTATTAAATGTTTTGTAGCCTATTTTGGTTGGTATTTTGACTGACTTTTTCTTAATCGACTGTGGTTTTGGCATTACCTGTGACACATCCTTCCCATCCCTTTACATAAATTAGTTGGGAGTTGACTTTAATAGCAGGTATGAAAGTCCATCCATGAAGCTGAGGGAGAGAAGACATCTGAGTCCTGAAGGCAAGGATTCTTGAGTTTGCCAGGCATGCTTCTGATTTAGCACCTTTGCTCTGACTGTCCCCTTTGCCTGGAATCCTCCTCACCCACAAAAGCATGTGACTCCTTCCCTCCCCACCATCAGATTGTCATTGGATCTCGCCTTCTCAGTGAGGACTTACTGCCCTGACTTTGCAATGTATAGCATGTTCCAAACCATCAGACACTCCTGTATCCCTCATGGTTCCACCCTGTATTTCCTGCTGGCTGGATAATTTTCTTTGTGAGTTACTTAATTATTATTTGCTTTGACTGTTATTCTTTCTTTGTCTTTCACCTACCACCTGTAGAATGTAGCTTCAGCAAGGGCAGTCATTTTGATCTGTATTGTTCACTGCTGTCTTCCTGGCACCCAGAAAGGTGTCTGGCACATCGTAGGCACTTCATATAGATTTATGGAGTAATGGGATGGAGTGAGCAAGGAAAAGAGAGCAGAGAAGAGCATTTCTGAGAGACAGTGCATGTGCTGGGATCTGAAGATGACTAGCAATGAGATGGAGAGCTGCAGTCTAAGTGTGACTGTGATTGTGAGTGGCTGCCCACCCAGGCTCCAGGCGCTGGAGGCAGATACAAGAGACCTAAGTAGAAGCCACAATCAGCAGTTTGGACTTGATCTTCAAGGCAGTCGGGAGTCTTTACATGACTTTTATCCAGGGAATAACACAATCCTATTTGCATTTTAGAAGACCATGACTCTGACGCCAACAAGGAGAAATCATAGATGGGGATAAGGATCAGATTGGAGGTGGGAGGACCATCTCGGGGGAGTCACAGTGATCTTGGTGAGGGAAGGTGATGCCTCATCAGGTAGCAGCAGGGAGCTGAAGAGAAGTGGACAGTCTCAGAAGATACATCTCTACTGTCCTCTCCTCTGATCCCCAAAATCAGTGGAATCTGAGTAAGTCTATGCATCTGCACCTAACTAAGCCAGGAAGCCATGCTTCTACTCAGCATGCTGTTAAGTAATCAAACTGGAAAGTCTTCCAAAGTGTTCCACCCACATCTTCAACTTTCCTCTTGGTGAAAGAAATCTGGAGCACGGCCGCCTTTATTTGAGCGAGCAGTGAATAATGGAGCAGCACGCTGATAGAACTCGAAGTTTTTGGAAGGAAGGTAGCATTCCACATCCAAGCTCCCCTGGCCTCCAGATCTCTTGTGCAAGTAAATTAGTTTCATTTGTCTCAGGGCACCTTTTTCCAGGCCAACATCTTCCAGCTTGCCTGCAAATGTTTCTCAGTGGTGTGTTTGAGGCTTGGCTGTGTCTCCTTGTCTGGAACAAATTTTTTATTACGAGGAAATAGCTGGAAGATGATTCTGGACTCTTGGACCCTGTTCCCCTCTCAGCTGTTGACTGGGTATTTGATACCTTGGTAATTTTCAGCTTAACCTGTCCTCTCTCCTGCCTGCTTCTCATTACTAAGCATTTCACGCTGGAAGCTGAATTTCATACCTACCAGCTCAGCAGTCTTGAGCGAGATGGTTAAGATTAACACCTGTTTCTGTAAGACTCTCCCAAGATGTCACGGAGGCCCCATGTGTTGTTTTCTTTGCTCACCTCCTGGGTTTGCATGATTTTCCTTTGGTCCGGTGGTCATGCCTTCCACTTCAGCCTAAAACCCTCCAGATGATAGGAGTATCATGTTGCTTGTTTCACATGGGAAAGCCACTGTCCACCCTCGACTTGTTCAAATTGCATTCAAATCTAATTTCCATGGCCCATGTGAGTGGGAGCGCCACAGCCCTGTGTCAGCTGTCAGAGTTTAGCAATACCATTTCCAAACATGGGCCAGTAGGCAGCCAGCAGGCACTAGACAGCTGAATGCTGGCGGAAAAAAGCCTCAGACACCTATAGCAGTCCAAACAGTGACTCATCCTGCTATTGCCAGGATAAATATGGGAATAAAGGGTATTTTTCTCTAAGCAGGAAGAATTGTCAAAATGCTTATCACTTTATAAAGTATAACAGATTGTGCCTGTTCGTGTTTTGAAATGTTCTAACCCTCCACTAGCTTTTATTTTTCTCTTATGAGTTTAATAATAGCTTTCCCCTATTTTTCTTCTTTCTAGGAGGCCTGGAGAACTCAGGAGTTTCCAGGCTGTGCTGCCACCCGAGCTCTGGATCCACTTGGCAGTGGTGGCCTGTGGCAATCGGCTGGAGGAGACGCTTGTCATGCTCAAATCTGCCGTGCTCTTTAGCCACAGGAAGATGCAGTTTCATATCTTCACCGAAGAATCTCTGAAGCCTGAGTTCGATAAGCAGGTGATTGTGCAGAAATTGTGGCACCGAGTGTAGACAAGAGTGCACTGTGGACATGCATATCCTGTTTCCTAATGTATTTTACTGAAGACTCAGCTGTGTGCCCACGAACACTTGGCTCTGAGCCCTTAAAGTTGTCCTCTATAACATAGGGATAATTACACCCCCTTAGAGAGAGATTGGGAGGATTAAATGAGGATCAAATGAGATGATGCACTTGAAGCACTTGACCCAGGGCTCCACCCCTCCTGGTGTTACCGACATTGTTCTCAGTGGGAGTCACGTAGCTTATTTTTATCTGTATATATATATATATATTTTTGAATGACAAATAATATGTGCTCATCAAAATAAATTCAAACAGGATGTTATAAATGTGAAACGTAGAAGTCCTTGCTACCCTTCTTCCCCCACAAAAAACTACCAGAGTCAACACTTTTGAGTAATTCTTCCACATTTTTTTCACATACAGGTGTGTGTATGTGTATTTATGTATCTGAGAGGTTGAGTATGTGTGTGTGTGTACATGTATATGTGTGTACTCTTCCTGTATTGAGGAACAAGTGACAGTTTCCCGCCAGTACAGGGGAGCTTTGGAAATACCTCTTTTCTCTGGGCTTGTTGCGTGTGCGACTATAAACCGAGCTTTGTTTTCCTGGCAAGGCTTCTCTTGCAGTGAGTTCTTGAGTGCTGGCAGAGAGAGCAGCTGTTTTGTTTTGTATCTACCAACTTGTGTCACTGGGGCTACATCCTGCCATCCGGGCAGCCACACTGAAAGGCCAAAGCAGAATGTTGGGTAACTAAAGACTAATAACTGAAAGCTGGAGAATGTATTATGATTTCTAAAGAATAAAAAAATCACTTTGACAACCTCTCCTAGAGAAGCCAGGGAAGAAACTGTCTTGGGACTTGAAATTGATTGGCAAATACCTTGAGAAAGGCCTGCATCAGGGGAAGGGGCAAGCACAAACATTGAAACACATGTAGGTAGCTTCTCTGAAGCTGTGGTATAAGAAGAATTATAATGAATGATAATAGTAATCATAATTTCAAAAATAGAACAGCCTTTATCAAGGGCTTATGATTTATGATTTACTGTTATTTAATCCTGATAACAATCCTTTGAAAAAGTTAATAACCATATCCATAGTTTACTAACTAATAAAATATCTGTATTTTACTAACTGAGATCTTTGAGGCTTAGGGAGTCTCAGTGATTAACTCATCTGATGTCAGTTCAAGGTTTCTGACCCAAATATCCATAAACCTAACTCGACTACTTCTCAAACTAGTAGACAGTAAACCTGGATTCAAAACTCAGCTCCACTATTTACCAGCTGCCTGATCTTAGGCAAGTCTCGGGGGCTTTTTTTGGGCTTCACTGTCCCCCTCTGCAACTTGGGACCATTGGGAGTGATGAAAAGAGATGCTTATCTGTACCCAAGATAGGCTAGGTCAGGCTGCAGTAACAACTTCCGGAAAGTTCAGATACTTTCCATACGCCTGCTACATGTCTCAGAGGGCCTCTCCACACGGCCCTCTCAACTTAGGACCACAGTTAACAGAGACCATTCTTGCACGCAGCTGGCACCTGCTGGAACATTTGGCCTCTGCAGTTCTTGAGATGCCACTAAAGGAAAGATAGGGACTATCAGATCCCCACGGTGCCTTTCACTCCCTCCGCTTGACACTGACATTTCTGTTCCTATTTAACTGTCCAGCGGCAGCCAGTCACAAGACCCACCCAACTCCAAAGGGGCTGAGAAGTATGCCGTGTTCAGAAATGGAGCGGAAGTGGCTATGGGCCAACACTAGTCGGGTCACGTACAGTATCCATTGAACAAGTATTTATTGAGTACCTACTACATGCTAGAAGTTGGGGCATGAGAATGGAACAGAACAGAATGCAGACTTAAATTTTAAAAAGAGAAGGAAGATGTATATATATAATTATAGATGTGTAACAGGTTGTGTTTTCCGAAGGGCCCCCAGTGATCCTGCTTCCTACTATTCACACCTTTATGTATTTTCCTCCTGCACGTCCCAGGGCTGGCCTGTGTGACCAGTAGCATAGGGAAGAAGTGATGCTATGTCACTTCTGAGATTAGATTTAAAAAGGCATTGCACCTTCCATCTTGGTTGCACTCTTTCTCTCTTGCAGCCCAGCTTTTATGTCAGAGCAGCCCTTGCAGAAGACCATGCATTGAGGCATGATGACTTCTGGCCGACATTCATGTACATGAACTTGGAGACAGGACTTCTAACCCCATCCAACCTTCAGATGACTCACCCTCAGGAGGGTTCCTCAGCCAGAACAACCCAGCTCACATGAGATAATGAATGTTTGTGGTTTTAAGCTACTAAGTTTTAGGGTAATTTGTTATAAGGCAAGAGCTAATACAGATATTTCTATATACATAATATGTGTGTGCATGGATGTTTAGTAGCCCACCAGGCTCCTCTGTCCATGGAATTTTCCAGGCAAGAATATTGGAGTGGGTTGTCATTTCCTTTTCCAGGGATCTTCCCAACTCAGGGATTGGACCCGATTCTCTTGCATGTCATGCACTGGCAGGCAGATTGTTTACCACCGTGCTACATGGGAAACAAAGAGTCAGAAACAATTGAGCGACTGAGCATGAGCACATAACATGTATGTGTGTATAACAGAGTATGCCAAACGTCCTGCCATGTGACATCTGAGGCTGGCTCATAAAAAGGATACAGCTTCTGCCTGGTTATCTCTCGGGATGCCTGGCCCTGGAACCTAGTCACCATGCAGTGAGGAAGTCCAAATTCACCCATAGGAAGAAGCCCACCCAGAGAGAAGTCAGGTCCCCAGCTGGTAACTAACCTCCACCACCAGACATGTGAGGACAAGCCGTTAGATGATTCCAGCCCCCAGCCTCCAAGACTTGTAGTTGAGGCCCCAGACATTGTGGAGCAAAGTCAAGCCGTCCCTTCTGTGCCTTGTCTGATTTTTTGATCCTTGGAATCTGTGGGCATAATAAATGGTTGTTTTATACTACTGAGTTTTGGAGTAATTTGTTATGAGCCATAGTACCTGGGACGTTATAGATTAGGAGCTATTGAATGGGAAAATTTTGTAGCTACCTGTGCAGTTGTGTTATGTTTTGCGTTGCTCAGATGACTTTATCCCTTTGATGGCTCATTTCCTCAGGTCTTTGTTAGACCAGTGAAGCTCAATTGCAAAGGAAATTATAATAGGGTGTTAAAAATCACAGCAGGGCATATGGCCCCTTTCTTTTCCATGCTGAGATTATGGTGCCAGTTTAGATGTAAAACATTGGCTCTTTCATAAGTCACAGAGTGTTTCTCAGCTTCAATTTCTTTATTTGTATCAAGCAAAAATCTATCATAGATACACAGAAGGCACAAATGATTCTTGCTCTGCTTGTTGTGGAGTATAATTGTGAGGCCGTATCAGATTCTGCAGATTCCTTGGAATGTTTCTGTCTGGTGGGTACTGTATTAGCCCTGAAACTGTAGATCAGCAGCAGTTGGTTTCTGCTCAGCCATGTGAGATGCTGGTGTGGAGGGGCAGGTTATCGCATCCTTCCCAGGGTTGTCAGTTAGTTTCAACACTGAGGCATTGTGGGAATATCCAGAGTGTCTTGTGGTAACTTTCTGGGAGGCTCAGGGACATATACCTCAGCGTCAGAACAAAACAAAATGCTAATTGCCATCATGATCCCTCTGGAAACTGCATTGTGGGCAAGTGCTGTTTTATTGAAGTAGATTTTTTTTTTTAAAGCTGTTTAAGAAGTAGAGTTTTTTAAAGCTGTAGATATTGGTATTTACCATCTACATTGTTGATATTTAATATTTGAAAGTTTCATTTACTTTTGTTATCTCCTAATATAAAAGTTGAAAATGTCAACTGGTTGATTTCTTAACCTCTTCAGGCAGTTCACAATCAAATATACAGTTTAACTTTGCCCCAGACTCAGAACCAGAAAGAAGTAGGACACAGAAGTGGGGACAGCCACCAGCCCATTCTGGTGGGGTGCATGAAACATTGACATTCTGTAATGGTAGATGTAGAACATCATGCATTTGTCAAAACCCAGAAAATTGGATGATACAAAGGATGAATCCACATGTAGACTATGGGCTTTACTTGATAATGTATTGATACTGGGTCATCACTTGTAACAAATGTGCCACATTCATGCAAGATGTTAATGATGAGGAAACTGTGGCATGGGAAAGGGAAGGAGAGAGGATTTATGGGAACTCTGTGTACTTCCTGGTCAATTTTTCTATAAACATAAAGCTGCTCTGAAAAATAAAGTCTTGATTAAAATAATTTTATTGTAAGATTAATATAAGCAGAGAAAGTAATATACACTCCCTATAAAAGTTTTCAAGAGTGCAGAAATATAAACATAGAAAATGACACCCCCACCTCTGTGGGTACCCACTTTTAACAGTGCAGTGCATATCTGTTCAGATTTTTCTCTACATGTAAAATACACACATGTATTTTCCCCTGTGTGACAGAACCATATGATAAATTTCTTTTTGCATTTTGCTTTTTCTAAAACCTAACTATATATCATAACTGTTTTTTCATAATGGCGCATATGCATGTGTACTAAGTCATTTCAGTTGTGTCCAACTCTTTGCGACCCCATGGACCGTATGTAGCCTGCCAGGCTGCTCTCTTCATGGGATTCTCCAGGCAAGAATACTGCAGTGGGTTGCCACATCCTCCTCCAGGGAATCTTCCCAATCCAGGGATCAAACCCATGTCTCATGTCTCCTGCATTGGCAGGCGAGTTCTTTACCACTAGTACCACCTGTACTTTACCTTTACAATAGTCCACTGTGTAGTTCCATCATAATGCATTTTCCCAGTTCCTTATTATTGACTATTTAATTTGTTCCCAAGGGGATTTTTTTGTTTTGTTTTTTATTTTTTACTAAAAACTATGTTTTGGTGAAAGTCCTTGTACCTCTGTCTTGGGGTTTGTTATTACCACTTTCTAAATTGCCCTCTTGGAAGTTTTTTATAATTTACCCTTCCAGTGGTTAGGTGCAAGTTTCCCATCATCCTTGCCAACTCTGGATGCTGTTTTTTAAAATCTTAACAATTCAGTGAGCACAAGTTGTGGTGATAAAGTTAAACTTTCTATGCATGCTACCTGAATAATTTCTACGTTGCCACTCAGAAGTTTTAGGTGTTTTCCATATTTCTGGGGTCTAACCACCCTCCCCTTACCTGCTATCTTTTTCAGCTTCGACAGTGGCCTGACTCATATACAAAGAAGTTTGAGCACAGAATCTACCCCATCACATTTTCGGCTGGAAACCCTCAGGAATGGAAGAAATTATTCAAACCCTGTGCTGCCCAGAGACTCTTTCTTCCGGTAGGAACACCTGCTTTTAGTAAGATGCTGTTTAGGAGAGAATTGCATTTGGAAACATCATGGAATTAACTAGGGTTTGTTTAGAGACATTTTAATTACAGTGGTTATAGTGGAAAATATGTTCCTCTTAGATTCTGTAGTTGATGCTCTTAATGATCTGGGTGTACAGAGAAGGTCCCTATGGTTGAGAAACTGTCTTTCTCAAAGACTGAGGGGCTGAGAGTGTCCAGAGCATTCTTGATTATGAGTCCTTGTGACTGTGGATCCACATTTACTAGCTCTGTGGCCCTCACTAAATCTAAACTTCTCTAAGCTTCACTTTCCTCCATAAGCTTGGCACATAGTTGATGCTCGATAAATGTTATTTTAGATTATTATTATTTCTCTTAAAATAATAACTACTGCTAGATGTAACTATGTTGTTGTTGTTGCTTTAGTCACTAAGTCGTGTCTGACTCTTGCGACCCCATGGACGGTAGCTGTCATGCTCCTCTGTTCGTGGGATTTTCCAGGCAAGAATACTGGAGTGGGTTGCCATTTCCTTCTCCAGAGTATCTTCCTTACTCAGGGATTGAACCCTCATCTGTGACATTGACAGGCAAATTCTTTACCACTGAGCCACCAGGGAGACCCAGCTGTACTTTGCTAGGGAATGATTCAGAGAAGGTCCAGAGTTTCAGTTCACCTTTTCCATTTGGAGTGTTCAAATTGAATGTCTTTGTTTCCTTTTTAAAAAAAAATCCTAAATAGAAAAGCACCAAAGATATACCAAAACTGACAATATCACTGAACAAAATGGAAGCTGTGACTTGTGCATTGCAGCCTTGACATTTGTGAAGGTCATGCTTTCAGTAAACGTTTATTGAGTGCCCATTAGGTGCTAAGCTCTGGCTTAGTGATGGCAATATGGCAGTGAGCAAGACACCCATGGTCTTTTTTATTTTTTTTAATTTTTATTGAAGTATAGTTGATTTACAATGTTGTGTTACTTTCTGCTGTACAACAAAGTTAGTCGGTTATCACTAACATATATCCAGTTTTTTTAACATTCTTTTCCCATACGGGTCATTATGGAGTATTCAGTAGAGTTCCCTGTGCTACATAGCAAATCCTTAATAGTTATTTATTGGTCTTGCCCCCTTAGAGTTTGACTCTAGCATGGAAATGAACAAGAACTTAGAAATGTGATCCATGCTGAGATGGAGAACAGAGTCTCCTGGATGTATGTAACATAGGGTTACACTTTGATCTGGGAGATATCTAGAAGGTTCTCTTGAGGAATGGCTTTTATGCTGAAACGTGAAAGAAGGAGCAGTAGCAGGGGGTGGTCACTGGGTGACGAGGGTCTGAGAAGTAACGAGAGGAAAAGGTTCCAGGTAAATGGAATAGTAGGTACATAGGCCCTACTACAAAAGGAGGAAAGCACATGTTTGAGAAGATAGAAGATTCCAGCAACTGAAAATAGAGTGCGGTGGAATAGAAGAGGTTGACTGGGTCCGGGGCTTGCAGACTCTATAAGCCATGTTGGGATGTCTGGTGTTTGTGTTCAGGACAGTGAGATGCCATTGATCAATTCTTAGCTTGGAAGTGAGGTCATCTGACTTGGGTATTGAAGACGATTCAGGGATTTCCCTGGTGGTCCAGTGGCTAAGACTCCATGCTCCGATGCAGGGGACTGAGTTCAGTCCCTGGTCAGGGAACTAGATTCCACATGCCACAACTAAGATCTGGCACAGCCAAATAAATAAATACATATTTAGGGGAAAAAAAAAGGATTCACTGGTTCATTACAGTACGGATAGTGGAATTGCTGAGACCAATTAATACTGACTTCAGCTATGGCGGTTGGTTGCCTTAGCGATGGATGCAGACCATGCCTCCATCCCTATGAGAGGTAAAGTGGAGGTGAGCAAAATTTCACCAAGTTTTCTGATCTGAACAGCTTTTAAAGTTGATCTGTTTGAAATTGCCAGGATGCAACTCTTTATGACCTACAAAAAAGGCTGTTTCTTTTAGTTCATATGAGTGTGTGTTTGTGTGTGTGTGTGTGAGCTCAGTTGTGTCCAACTCTTTGCAACTCCGTGAACTGAAGCCTGCCAGGCTCCTCTGTCCATGGAATTTTCCAGGCAAGAATACTGGAGTGGGTTGCCATTTCCTACTCCAGAGGATCTTCCTGACCCAGGGATCAAACACACATCTCTTGTGTCTCCTGCATTGGCAGGCAGACTCTTCACCACTTTGTCACCTGGGAGTGTATAGTAGTGCTATTTAGAGATAGAAAAGGGGACTCGCCTGGAGATCCAGTGGTTAAGACTCTTTGCTTCCACCATAGAGGGCATGGCTTCAACCCCTGGTTGGGAAACTAAGATTCCATATGCCACACGGTGGGGCCAAAAAAAAAAAACAAAAAATGTAAAAACAAAACTTAGAGATGGAAAAGGCTATAAACAAATACCATTATTTGTAAGGGAGAAGATGAGTTTAATTAGAGTCATATTTTGATTTTGAGGTACCTGGGAAACACCCCCACAAGGAGTCCTTACCATCTGTTGGTCTGAAACTCTAACTGGCAAATGGCATTTTTAGCGTTTCCTACTCAGAACCTGTGAAAAAGAAACACAACCTGGATGTACTATTGGTGGTGATTTGCTGCACAAGTTCACTGACTACTAAATGGGCTGTTTTTCACACGTACAACCTTTAGTACAGGTTGTGAGATGGGATTCACTACATGAAACAAAGCAAGGTGGCTCAGATGGTAAAGAATCCACCCACAGTGTAGGAGACCCGGATTCGATCCCTGGGTTAGGAAGATCCCCTGGAGAAAGGAATGGCAACCCATTCTAGTATTCTTGCCTGGAGAATCCCATGGACAGAGGAGCCTGAAGGACCCCTGGTTACAGTCCAGGGGTCTCAAGAAGTCAGAGACAGCTGAGCGATTAACACTTTCACTTCACTTTCAAGAAGCAACTACCCTAAATCAGAAGTAAAATCTCTGGGTTGGTGTTATGAAAACCATTTGAGAAGACAAGAAAAAAAATCTCAGGCTTCTGCTTAACTGTTTTAGGGGGAAAATATTAGAAATCCCAAGTTATTATTGGAAAATTGTCTCCCCAACCTACCAAAAAAATAGTAACAACCCAGTAGAAGACATTTGAATTTTCCCTGACCTTGAATTGTGGCTTTACTGCCACTACTAAAAAAACAAACCTACCATTTGATGGTTTTCATTCATCCCCTGCTGAACAAGTCTATTCCATTTTGAATGACAAATGAGTGCTGGTATTCCTTATCTGCTTTTGATAATGGAAAGTAGCCCTTCTTAAAAATAATAAAGAGAAATTGTGGTTGACAGGACATTTACTTTCCCTGACTTGTATATCATAACAGAAGATTATAAACATGGAGTTTCTGGACATCAGTGAGATATATTGATCCTCTTGGTGATTTGAAATAAAGTCTAGGTGATGTTTTCCTTGAAATTTGTGTCTATAAAACCAAATCAGGGGTGCTGCTCAGTCAGTGCAGAGGAGATGGAGATCCTAAAATGCAAACATTCTGGCCCTGGTCAGTCAAATGACTATGAATCACAGTCTTACCTCTTTTCTGAGGGGGTGTCATCTGTAGATGAAACCTTTTCTCAGGTAAGTGAAAGTGAAAGTCACTCAGTCTGACTCTTTGCAACCCCATGGACTATACAGTCCATGGAATTCTCCAGGCCAGAATACTGGAGTGGGTAGCTTTCCCCTTTTCCAGGGGATCTTCCCAACCCAGGGATCGAACCCAGGTCTCTCACATTGCAGGAGGATTCTTTACCAGCTGAGCCACAAGGGAAGCCCAAGAATACTGGAGTGGGTAGCCTATCCCTTCTCCAGTGGATCGTTCCAATCCAGGAATTGAACTGGGGTCTCCTGCATTACAGGCAGATTCTTTACCAACTGAGCTATCAGGGAAGCCCTTTTCTCAGGTAAGATTTTACTAATCAGAGCATGAACCTTTGCAAGTCATCCTATTAGATTCTCAAATACAATTAGTGGAATTCAGATCCCACCAATTCAAGATTTATGAAGTCCTAAGTCAATCAATTTAGGACATCCTGGAATGTGAAGTCAGGTGGGCCTTAGGAAGCATCACTACAAAGCTAGTGGAGGTGATGGAATTCCAGTTGAGCTATTTCAAATCCTAAAAGATGATGCTGTGAAAGTGCTGCACTCAATATGTCAGCAAATTTGGAAAACTCAGCAGTGGTCACAGGACTGGAAAAGGTCCGTTTTCATTCCAATCCCAAAGAAAGGCAATGCCAAAGAAGGCTCAAACTACCACACAGTTGCACTCATCTCACATGCTAGTAAAGTAATGCTCAAAATTCTCCAAGCCAGGCTTCAGCAATACAAGAATCGTGAACTTTCAGATGTTCAAGCTGGTTTTAGAAAAGGCAGAGGAACCAGAGATCAAATTGCCAACATCCGCTGGATCATCGAAAAAGCAAGAGAGTTACAGAAAAACATCTATTTCTGCTTTATTGACTATGCCAAAGCCTTTGACTGTGTGGATCACAATAAACTGTGGAAAATTCTTCAAGAGATGGGAATACCAGACCACCTGACCTGCCTCTTGAGAAACCTGTATGCAGGTCTGGAAGCAACAGTGATAAGTGGACATGGAACAACAGACTGGTTCCAAATAGGGAAAGGGAGTACGTCAAGGCTGTATATTGTCACCCTGCTTATTTAACTTATACGCAGAGTCCATCATGAGAAACGCTGGGCTGGAAGAAGCTCAAGCTAGAATCAAGGTTGCTGGGAGAAATATCAATAACCTCAGATATGCAGATGACACCACCCTTATGGCAGAAAGTGAAGAAGAACTAAAGAGCCTCTTGATGAAAGTGAAAGAGGAGAGTGAAAAAGTTGGCTTAAAGTTCAACATTCAGAAAACTAAGATCATGGCATCCGGTCCCATCACTTCATGGGAAATAGATGGGGAAACAGTGGAAGCAGTGGCTGACTTTATTTTTCTGGGCTTCAAAATCACTGCGGATGGTGACTGCAGCCATGAAATTGAAAGATGCTTACTCCTTGGAAGGAAAGTTATGACCAACCTAGACAGCGTATTAAAAAGCAGAGACATTACTTAACCAACAAAGGTCTGTCTCATCAAGGCTATGGTTTTTCCGGTGGTCATGTATGGATGTAAGAGTTGGACTATAAAGAAAGCTGAGCGCCAAAGAATTGATGCTTTTGAACTGTGGTGTTGGAGAAGATTCTCGAGAGTCCCTTGGACTGCAAGGAGATCCAACCAGTCCATCCTAAAGGATATCAGTCCTGGGTGTTTATTGGAAGGACTGATGCTGAAGCTGAAACTCCAATACTTTGGCCACCTGATGCAAAGAGCTGACTCATTTCAAAAGACCCTGCTGCTGGGAAAGATTGAAGGTGAGAGGAGAAGGGAATGACAGAGGATGAGATGGTTGGGTGGCATCACCAACTCAATGGAGATGAGTTTGGGAGTTGGTGATGGACAGGGAGGCCTGGCATGCTGTGGTTCATGGGGTTGCAATGAGTCGTACACGACTGAGTGACTAAACTGAAGATTATAATAATGTCCTATGCCTTGTTCATAACACTTGCCATAAACATCCACACTTAAGGAAGAAGTCAGGGAAGAATATGTCAAGAGAGACTGGATAAAATTGCTTATGTCTTGACCTATAAATATGTCCTGTGTGTGTGTGTGTGTTAGTCACTCATTCATGTCCGACTCTTTATGACCCATGGACCATAGTTATCTAGGCTTCTCTGTTCATGGATTTTTCCAGGCAAGAATACTGGACTGGTTTGCCATTTTTTTCTCCAGGGGATCTTCCCAACCCAGGAATGGAACTGGGGTCTCCCACATAGCAGGTGGATTCTTTACCAGCTGAGCTACCAAGGAAGCCCATAAAATCTCACTAATTCCTATTTAATATAGAAAAGGTGATGTGAATTCACAAAACATAAATATGTCCTGAGAATTTTTACCTCTGTATTTCCAACAAACTTGTCCCATTCTTTAATATTTCAAAGTAATACCATGCCAAATAAAAATCTTAATTACCTAGATTTCCTATATAACATCAAGAGCAACAACATATAATCTTCCCTTTTTGCACTTATAGTTTGTTAAAGAGGTCTTTACCTGGTTCCAGTATTTGGAAGACTGTATGCCCACTAGGAATGTTCTAATGTGTCTGCCATATGTTGAGCGAAAAGAGAGGTTTACTTGGCTTATTAGAACTTTTTTTATTAGAACTTTTTATAATTAAGGTAAGGTTTTTGTATTATCAATAATATGTTTCAGAATTAGCAATTAACATTGAGACTTCTTTGGAAAGAACCTTTTGTATTTCAACAAATAGTGACAGGCAAATAGGATTATATTTAAAAGCCTTATTAAGAGGAACATCAGTTAGCATCATCATAAATGATGTCTGTATATTTCATCAAGCCCTAAGAAGCCTTAAATTATCAGGATGAAGTTAACTACCTAAAAGATCACATGAAAACAACCCTAGACACCAATTTTGTTGAACAAGTTTTCCACAGTACTTATCGTTTACTCACACATTATTAAACATTTGACATTCAGGATATTAGTTACAACTCTTGGTTACCTATGAGAGAAACTCAATTTCAACTATGAATAGCTAAGCAGAGAAAGTGAAAGAGGAGAATGAAAAAGTTGGCTTAAAACTCAATATTCAAAAAACTAAGATCATGGCATCCAGTCCCATCACTTCATGGCAAATAGATGGGGAAACAATGAACAGTGACAGACTTTATTTTCTTGGGCTCCAAAATCACTGTGGATAGTGACTGCAGCCATGAAATTAAAAGGCGTTTGCTTCTTGAAAGAAAAGCTCTGACGAACCTAGATAGCATGTTAAAAAGCAGAGACATTACTTTGCCAACAAAGGTCTGTCTGGTCAAAGCTATGGTTTTTCCAGTAGTTGTGTGTGGATGTGAGAGTTGGACTATAAAGAAAGCTGAGCACCGAAGAATGGATTCTTTTGAACTCTGGTGTTGGAGAAGATTCTTGAGAGTCCCTTGGACTGTAAAGAGATCCAACCAGTCCTTCCTAAAGGAGATCAGTCCTGGGTGTTCATTGGAAGGACTGATGTTGAAGCCAAAACTCCAATACTTTGGCCACCTGATGCAAAGAACTGACTCATTTCAAAAGACCCTGATGCTGGGAAAGATTGAAGGCTGAAGGAGAAGGGGATGACAGAGGATGAGATGGTTGGATGGCATCGCCAACTCAATGGACATGTGTTTGAGTCAACTCCGGGAGCTGGTGATGGACAGGGAGGCCTGGCATGATGCAGTCCGTGGGGTTGCAAAGAGTCAGACATGACTGATCGACTGAACTGAACTGAAGCAGAAAAGGCAATTTATTCACTTACCTGACTGTGGAGTCCAGATCAGAGGACCAATCTCAAGCACAGCTAGATCCAAAGGCTGCTGTAATGTCGCCAGGGCCCTATCTGTCTCTCTCAGTCCTTTGCTAGACTCACTCCGTGAGAATGATGATTGCTTGAAGAGCCTGAGAATCAAGTTCTAGAAGCTTAGCTACTGCAGCAGAAAAAGAGCCTGGCAGGGTGGTGACGTCTGAAACGGCAGCAGGAAAGTTCTGGAAACTGCTCCCCAGTGAATCAAGCATAACTGATAGATATATATATATATATATATATTTTTTTTTTTTAAGACTTTTTTATGTGGACCTTTTTTTTTTTTTTTTTTAATTTGTTTCAATATTGCTTCTTTTGTTTGTGTTCTGGTTTTCTGGCCCTGAGCCATGTGAGACCTTCCCTTCATTGGAAGGCAAAGTCTTAACCACTGGATCTCAAGGGGAGTCCCAGAACATTATTTTTAGAACTATCTAGAATCTTTGGAAACTGTCCTAATGGCCTAAGCAAATGAAGAAACAGATTTCTTACTCAAGAAAATCTACTAAAACTTAATAAGAAAGAGTGAGAATCTGTGCCAATTGAGTCATGACCCACTCCCTCCCTCTCCCCTTCTAGCTCAGCATGGTGGAAACCCAACTCAGTTCAGTCAAGAACACAGAAATCCTTTCCTCCACAGCTCCCAACTGAGGGATATGGTATTTTCTTGGGTGCACGGGGTGGGGAGGTCATCAGCATTTCTCATCTCTACCAGCAGTGTCTTACAGAAGCTTAAATTCCAGGCAAAAATGGCCAAGGGTTCAGAGACTCCCTTCATTAAGAGAAAGCTTCATGAGATCAAGAAGCTAAATAAACTATAGGCCAGTTAGTTTACAAGGGAGAACCAGGGGAAGAAATATAAAAAGTGCCCTTCTGGTCAGAACAAAGTTCAAAGACCAGCTTCTAAAACTGTCCCCGCAGATGTGAATTTAATGGATCATCCTGCAGAGCAACTGTGCTCAGGCCATTGTCAAAAATAGAAGAGCAATCAGCTGCAATTAGTGAAGGCTAACAGCTGGGTATAATACCAACAGTGGTGAACAGCTTATGAGAAAGCTTAGAGGAATAGTCAATCAATGAGAGCCCTGATAAAAAACACTGTCATCCTGGGTGACCATGGGTATGCACAGGCTGCATCCTCTGTAGGAAAAACATCATAGATTTCACACACAAGATGAAGTGGACTACACTGAAATAGTCCAGTCAAGATACTAAACAAATAAACAACATCAACAAGCCCTGCACTTTTTGGAGTGGGGTGTAGTGTGGGCAGGGGAGAGTTCTCCAAAGTTGCTACAACATCCTAAAATGTATTATCATGCTAAAATATATTAACATGCTAAAAATATTATCTAAATTTTTTTCAACAAGAAAATATAAGGCAGGCAAATAAATAAGAAAGTGTGACTCATTCACAGGAAAAAAAATGCAGGCAACAGAAACTGGTGAGAAGACCCAGCTGTCAGATTTAGTAGAAAAGGACTTCAGAGAAGCCATTATAAATGTATTCAAGCTACAAAAGGAACCTGTGCTTAAAAATGTAAAATAAGACATCATGATGATGTTTTGTAAAATTGAGACTGTCAATAAAGAAATTTATTTTTTTTTTAAAAGAGCCACATAGAATTTCTAGAGTTGAAAGGTAAAGTAACTGAAGTGAAAAAAATCAGCTATGGATTTGAACTTAAAGTAGAAAGAAATCAGTAAACTTGAAAATAATCAAATATTAAGATTATACAACCTGAAGAACAGGCAAAAATAACAAATAAAATTGAGCAGAGACTTGGAGATGTGAAGTACCATTAGACCCACCAGGACGTGTATGATGGGAGCACCAGAAGGAAAGGAGAGAGAGAAAGGAATAGAAAAAATTTTTGAAAAAATAATGGTTGTAAACTTGGAAATTTAGTGAAAAACAATCTACACATGGAAAAGCAACCCCAAGTAAGATAAACTCAAAGAGATCCGCACACAAATCATGGTAAAAACCCTGATAGACAAAAACAAAGTCTTATGAGCTGCAAGAGAAAAATACTTGACACATGTAAGGCAACTCCAATAAGATTAATAGGGTACTTCTCATTAGAAATTGTGGGTACCTCCCTGGTAGTGCATCTGAGCCACTAAGGAAGCCCCGAGTATACTGGAATGGGTAGCCTAGCCCTCCTCTAGGAGATCTTCCCAACCCAGAAATCAAACCCAGGTCTCTGGCATTGCAGGGCGATTCTTTACCAGCTAAGTTACCATCAATTCCTGGCTTGGGAAACATCTCAAAAAGCATGGTGAAAAGAAATGTATTAAAATGCTGCATTCAAAAATACTCAGTGCAAAAGAAAAGACTAGAGTAATAAAAAAGACATGATACATATTGAAAACAAAAATAGGAGACATAAATTCAGCTGTCTATAATCACATTAAATAAAAATGGTTAGAAGTCCAATCAAATGATAGAAATTGCCAGAGATAGATGATAAAGAATACAATCCAACTATGTTCTGTTTACAGGAGACATACCTCAGGTTCAAAATACAAATAAATTGGAAAAGATATGTCAATCAGACAGCAACCACAAGGAAGCTGGACTGGCTATACTAGTATCAGATAAAGTAGAATTTAAAAAGCAACATTAATAGAGAAAAACAGGCATATTTTGTCATGATGCACGTGTTAACCCACTAAGAAAATCAAATCCACTAAGAAAATGTTGTAAACATTTATGCACTGTTTTTACATTTATGTAAACTGTAAAAGCCCCCAGAGTACTTGAAGCAAAAACTGACAGAGTTAGAGGGAGAACTAGGCAATTCACCAATAATACTAGGAGATTTCAGTGCCCCACGTTCAATAATGGATTAAGCAGAGGCCCCTGTCGCCGGTCGGCGATGTCCGGCTGGACTTGTCACCGCCGCCGCTGCCGGCTGTGAGCGGGTCTCCGGTTGGGTCCTCCGGGCGTCTCATGGCCGCTAGCTAGCAGCTCCCTGGTGCCCGACCGGCTGCATCTGCCGCTCTAAGAAAAAAAAAAAAATAATGGATTAAGCAGTAGGCAGAACATCAACAGGGAATAAAAGAACAACATTATAAACCTGGTGCAGCCAAATAAATAATAAAAACAAAAAAGTCAGAGAGATGGCTGTTTCATCTAATGCATAGAAACCAGCACAGAGGGTCAAAGAAAGTGAAGATACAGAGGCATATGCTCCAAACAAAAGGAAAAGATGGGGTTACGTCACTAACCTGATTAAGAGTTTAATGTAATAGTTATGAAGATGTTCACCAAGGTTGGGAGAGCAATGCATGAACAAAGTGAGACTTTCAACAAAAAGGAAAACTGTAAGAAAGTGCCACATGGAACTGACAGAGCTGAAGAATACAATAACTAGGCTGAAAAGTTCAGTGGAGGGGTTCAACAGCGGACTAGATCGAGTGAAATAAAGAACTTGAATTTTCAGAACAATAGCGAGAGAACGAAGAGTGTATTAGGTGTCAGTAAGGTGGAGGGTTGGGGGTTGTTCACATCAAAGGATCAGGAATCAGAAAGGCTTCAAACTTGTCAGCAGCAGTGGTGGAAGTGCTAAAATATTGGAGCAAAGCCTTTGAATTCAGAGGCAATATTATTTCTAACCTAGTTTCCCTACCAGACAAGCTACAGATGAAGCATGTGGGTAGAATCAAGACATTTTCAGATGTGCATAGTTTCAAAATATTTACCCCCATCAGTCTTCTCTCTGAATAATGTGCTCCACCAAAACGAGGGAGTACATTCAGAAATATAAAGATGCGCGATCCAGGCAGCAGACAGTCCCACAGAAAGGAGGCATGAGAGGCGTCTCAGGGGAAGGGAGATGCAGAGCATCCTGATCAGAGTGAATCAGGAAGCTGTAGAGAAACTTTGCTCGAAGTATAAACAACTAAGTAAACTCACAACAGGAAAAAACAAACAAACAAACAAAACACCATAGTTAGCAATTTCAGGGAAAACAAAGTTATCCAGAAAGGGAAAGTCTGGTTTGTGCCATGGCTTAATTGGAAATCATGTTAAATAATCATCATAAGATAACATTGTGTGTTGATCAAAATGATATTTTGATGTTGCTGTGTTGGGAGATGAGGTGTATATGTGAGCAGTGTTATGGAGTTGATAGTTTTTGTGGAAAGGACCTGAATTCTCTTCTCAGGTAGGAAGTCAGTAGATGAGATGTCTCTGACATAATAAGAAATATCTTCCTAGAGCTTCTAAGTCCCTTGGAATTGCCTGGATAATAGGCATGTCTTTTGTCCTAATGAAATGACTTGGTAGGCTTCTGGATGGGGGCTGGTGACTAGAAAGACCAAACCGTGATTAGAAGCTTGGAACTTCCAACCCTACCTCCATTCTCTAGGAAAGGGAGAGGGCGATTGGAGATTGAGTTAATCATTGATCACGCCTGCATGATGACGCCTTCATAAAAATCTGTAAACGAGGAGGTTCAGGGAGATTTTGGGTTGATGAAGACATCCATGTTCTGAGACAGTAGTGCAGACTTCATGGAGACAGAAGCTTCTGGGCTCTGGACCCTTCTGGATGTTATCTTGTGTACCTTTTCTTCTGGTTGCTCATCTGTATCCTTTTTTATATTCTGTATAACAAACCATAAAAATAAGTGTTTCCCTGAATTCTGTGAGCCATTATACCAAATCATCAGACCTGAGGAGGGGATCACGGGAACCCCTGATTTGTAGCCAAGTCAGACAGAAGTGTAGGCAGCCTGGGGACCACTTATTTATGATCAGCATCAGAAGGGGGAGGGCAGTCTTGTGGAACTGGGCCCTTAATCTTTGGTAACTAACTGCAGTAGTTCTTACTAACTCAGATAGTGTCATAATTGAATTGTAGGACACTCAGTTGGTGTCCAAAGGAAGTGCTGGGGAATTAGTTGGTTTGGAGAAAAGCCCCGCACATTTGGTGTCAGAAGCGCTGTGCATTCAAAGAATTAAGGTTTTTCTTTTAGTGTGTTATTTAGAGACGTGAAGGTACATACTCAAAGAACTGGAATTGGTTGTTTGCTGTGAGGGGGAGGAAATGTGGCAGGAGATGTTAAAGATATTTTTTATTTATCTGTCCATATGTCTGTCTGTCTATATTTAATTACTTACCAAGCCTTCATTAACTGCTCAACCCTTGTGATTCTAGTAGAAATGCACCCACTACAGAATTCCCTGCTGGTTCAATGGTTAGCTCTGTGCTTTGACTGCTGAGGGCTCTGGTCAGGGAACTAAGCAAATTACCCACTAGTAACTCTTTTTGTGTGGGGTTTTTTTTGGGACCATGCTGCCTGGCATATAGGATCTTAGTTCCCTGACCAGTCAAACCCACGCCCCCTGCAATGGGAGCTTGGAGTTTTAACCACTGGACTGCCAGCAAAGTCCCCCACTAGTAATTCCTGAAATCAATTTTGTAGATAATGACCAGCTCTTTTTAAAAATTAAATGAGTAGAATCGAATAAGGGACATGCATTACTATAGTAAGACAAATAATATTTTTGAAACTGTTTCTGTTTTATGTATTTATGTGTGCACGTTCTAGCATTGTGACATAGATGCCTTTCTTACTGTGGGCTACCATTGAAAATACTTTGAGAAATGAGGCTTTAAGATAGGTCTTCAGGACGTGCCACTGAAAGGAGCGGACTGTATGGTTGGTTCACACAGTGACATGAAGACCACACAATGTGTTACACAAACACATGATAAGACCCTCCGATTGATGAGTTCATCAGCTCTTCTCAGCTCTTTGAGGAATGTACTGATTTGTCACATTTTTTCTAATGAGGAAACTGAAATTAAGGGAAGTTTACCTCATTTTTTTCCTTGGGTATATCTTAGAGCCTGGATTGAATCCCAAGTTTATCCCATAGTCTAGTCATTCTGTCTGACTTCTTGCAATTTCTAAATGCCAAATTTTTCTTCTGTATTTATAGAAAAGATTCCCAGGATATTCCAAACTACCTCCTTTGGAAGATTCCCATGAATCTTCCGTCGTCATTTGTTAACTGGGTATAAAAATAGTACACATGTCTTTGTTCAGACTCACTTGTTCAGTGAGGCTATTGTATTTAAAATTGCTCTTCTCCCTCACTCTATTTTTCCTTCTCTGCTACTATCTTCAAAGTTTCATCTATACTTTACTTACTTGTTTTATTTTTTGCTTTCTCTCACTGGCATCTAAGTCCTATCAGGGGAAAAGTCTTTGATCTCTAACACATCGTGCACTGCACATATTAACAGAAGGTACTCAGTAAAACTGTTTGGATGGTATGGATGAGAAGGAAGGTAGGTAGAAAAGCAGGAAGGAAGGATAGAGGAAAGGGAGGGAAGGAGGAAAGCTGGATGATTGGAAGCATGAATGAGTGGACAGGGCTTTATCAAGTTCATCAAAGGGTCGTAGAGAGGATTTGAAGATTTAATGCTTATAAAGTGCCCAGACTTGAACCCTATAAATATTCAGTAAATGTTAATTGAATTTCATTCTCATATACAAGGAAAAGGAAATATTCTTTGAAAACCAGTCCAATTCAAATGAAGAGCTATAGTTGCTTGCAACCCAATGATCCTGTTTCCAGCAACTCCCTAGCAGAGGAGACAGTCTCTGAGAAGGCAACTTCTGACTCAGAAACTGGACTCTGCTTTAAAGGACAGTTGCCATGGCTAACAGGATGTCTGCAGCCAGCAAGAGAAGATAGTATGTACTTGCTGGCTGGGATTGCAACACCTGATAAGAGGAGGAAGCAATTCAAAGGGATGATGGGAGCAGATGGAAGATCTGAGAGAGCCAGTATCTCAGAGCACGCCAGAGAAACCAGACACCTTCAGGAATGCAAGGCCTGTGCAAAACGGCCTGCATGCAGTTAGAACAGTTGGCCCCACAGCTGAGATGATGAAATCCAAGACCAAACACAAGCTTGACAAGCCAGAATTTTAGGAGAACCTTCCTGAACAAAGCCATCATTGATTTTCTCGATTCAGAGGCAATCTGAATCTTGTTTGCATGGTGATCAAAGATTAAACTGATTGAAGAGTCTACTTCATTGATGGGAATGTCAAGTCAGTTTATTTCTCTCCCTCGATTCTTATCTCCTTGTAGCAAAGATGTGAAACAACAGACTAGTTACAGCTCAAGCAGGCAGAATTTTGTTAAGCAGACAGCAGATAGTAAACCCTTGAGACATGAGAGTGGGCTGACCCCCAAATGAAACAGGCTGATCCCAAAAGAGTGGCCTCCACCTCTCTTAGCTTTCCTCTTTCATACTTTCTGTCACCTCCCCCTGGAGCCTGATTGGCCCAGCCTTATGCTAAATAGGGCTTGTACCTGCCACCAATCAGGAAAGGGAATGCAAATAGACATACACTCAAGGCCAATCAAGGAAGGGGGCGTGTTTCCCCACTGGAGATTCTCCTCTGGTTCTTGACTTCCTCTTTCCTGGGCTTTTTCTTTTGTTTGCCTTCTATGTGATTGTTCCAGCCAACATCTTGGACTCCTTTTTCTAACTATCTAACAGGAACATGTGGGAATGTAGCAAGGACACAGGTACAATCTGCTCTTTGTTAAAACTTCACAAAAATCAATATGCAAGTTATATGTCATTCCACAAGAGGGCACAACAGAAGCAAAAATAAAAACTGCTATACTTTAATTTTCTCCTGTACGCTTTATTTATTTATTGGCATGACACCTTTAAAACATTTTTGTTATTTTTAAACAAGCACAGTGACCTCTTTGGTACATAAGTCATAGTTTTTTGTTTATTTTTTCAGAATGAGGGCATTATAATGCTTTCCTTTTTTTTCCCTTGGAGTACAGTTGCTTTACAATGCTGTGTGTCTCCTGTACAAGGAAGTGTATCCGATACACACTTCCCTTCCCTCTTGGACCTGCCTTCCACACCCCCCACCCCCCACACACCATTGCACCCGTCTAGGTCATCACAGAGCACCCTGCTGATCCCCTGTGCATTTTAAGCTAGCGATTTAGTGATCCTCGTTTAAAATCTCAAAACAGTGTAAGTGGTGAATCACTATTTAATCGAGTGGATATTTATTTTTGTTCAGATTTGCAATGAAACAGGACAAAAGAGCACTATAAAGGAATGATACTTTCCAAGTGTTCATAATTCTCTCCCCTATCTTAAACTATTTTAACAGTATAAAGGATATTTGAGAACATACAGCATCAAACTGAAAGTTCTTTGTTCTCTGCACATCTAAAACTAAGGGGAAATATTTCGAAGTAGATAATTACAAAGTATGTGTTGGTGGGAATATAAATGAGTGTAGCCACTGTGAAAAACAGTAGAAAGGTTCCTTAAAAAACTAAAAATAGAGTTGCCATGGTTGGTGGTGGTTTAGTCGCTAAGTCGTGTCCGACTCTTGTGATCCCAGAGGAGCCTGTCAGGCTCCTCTGTCCATGGGATTCTCCAGGCAAGAATACTGGAGTGGGTTGCCATTTCCTTCTCCAGGGGATCTTCCCAACCCAGGAATCGAACCCGGGTCTCCTGCATTGCAGGCAGATGATTTTACCAACTGAGCTACGAGGGAAGCAAACGATCCAGCAATCCAACTCCTGGGAATATATATGGAGAAAATTCTAATTTGAAAAAATGCACGCACCCTGATGTTCATAGCAGCACTATTTACAAGAGCCAAGACATGGAAACAATTTCAGAGTCCATAGACAAATGAATGGATGAAGATATGGTACATATACACAATGGAATATTACTCAGTCATAAAAAAGAATGAAACAATGCCATTTACCACAACATGGATAGACCTAGAGATTATCATACTATATGAAGTAAGTCAGAGAAAGACAAATATCATACGATGTCTCTTATATGTGAAATCTAAAATATGATACAAATGAAATGATTTACAAAACAGACAGACATAGGAAACAAACATATGGTTAGTTATCAAAAGAGAAAGAGGTGGGAAGGGATAAATTCGGAGGTTGAGATTAGCAGATACAAACTACTATATGCAAAGTAGATAACAAGATCCTACTCTCTAGCACAGGAACTGTGCTCAATATCTTATAATAAACTATAATGGGAAAGAATGTCAAAAAGACTATATGTGTATATATGTATTTGAATCACTGTGCTATACACCAGCAAGACACGACATTGTAAATCAACCCTACTTCAGTTTTGAAAACTCCAAAATTATGTGCATTTGTATGTGTATGTGTACATACACAAACATCATATATAAAAGCATTCATTCAACAATACTTACCAAACCCAAACTAATTTCAGATAGTGATAAGAATAATGAGAAAAAATTAAAGCATTTTAGAGAATGATGGGGAGTGAGGCTGTCTGAGGAGGTCGCAGTTGGGTTGAGATCTGAATTCCTGGCCTTGAAAAGATCATGTGCCTGCGTGCTCAGTTGCTTTCAGTCGTGTCTGACTCTTTGCCACCCTGTGGACTGTCGCCCACCAGGCTCTTCTGTCCATAGGATTCTCCAGGCAAGTATACTGGAGTGGGTTGCCATGCCCACATCCAGGAATCTTCCCGATCCAGGGATCAAACCCAAGTCTCCTGCGTCTTCCTGCATTGCAGGTGGATTCTTTATACTGAGCCATCGGGAAAGCCCTGAAAAGGTTATTTTTGTATATATATTTAAATATGTAGAAACTGCCTGAGGTGGGGTGAAGTTCACTGAACTGTTATGGTTAGTTAATTCTAAAAAAGAAGAAAGGGTGTAAGAGCATGGAGTGATGGTATGCTGGGGAGAGGCAGAAAAAGAACTATTTGAATTTCTTATTCTGTGGATTGCTGAATTGTCCATACTTTTATAACATACAAGCATGAGTTTGTATAATTTACACAGTTTTAAAATGGCAAACCAGTGAGAAAGAGGAAAAAAATAATTTTCATAATGTATGGAAACTTTTTATTCACATTTGCAAGGATATACAGACATGCCAGAATTACAGAGGATCACAGAAGGTGCTGACCTCTTTCTGACCAGGTGTTCTGGTTCTGGGTGTATTTACATTAAAACGAACAATAAATGCTACAATTATAGTAGAGAAAAGGATGATTGTACTGATCTATTTACTTGTCTCCCTGCCATCTGCGTCCCTTCCCTCCTGCATGCCTCTCCTGGATTTTTTAGTTTTCGAATGATATTCTCATGTGGATTCTCAGCCCAGAGTCCCTGTTGTCTTATAGGATCAAGTCGGGGCAACCCCTCAGCGTGGTTTTTCAGGGCCCTTTGCATTCTGAATGAGTTCACTTCTTAACTTTTCAGCATTATTCCAAATCATGAATTCTTATCTTAGATTGCCACCTCTATTTACTAGAGGATCTCTCAGAGGTTACCCAGCCATCAATGGACATCTTTGTCATTACCTGTCTTTCTCCCTTTCACCCAAAATTATTTTCTCTGTAATAGCTTCAAGAAAGGTCCAGTATAGGTTTTTTGAAAAAGAATGTGATAGAATGGTGGAAGAAAAAGGAATTTATTTTGATCAAGTTGCATATATATATTGAAATGTAAAATTTCCTTTTTTGATTTGGAAACAGGAATTTTGGTTCCAGAGGAGAAAGTCCAAATAGCCCCAGAAATCCTCTTCCATCCAGTTTATCTTTTTGTAGAATGAGAGAGCTTGGGGACTGCAAACATTTGCCCCAGAATCTAGCCCCTTCCCAGGTAGTGCTAGTGGTAAAGAATGTGCCTGCCAACGCGGGAGACGTGAGGGACTCTGGTTCGATCCCTGGGTCAGGAAGAACCCTGGAGAAGGAAATGGCAACGCACTCCACTATTCTTGCCTGGAGCATCCCATGGATAGAGGAGCTTGGTGGGCTACAGTCCATGGGGTCACAAAGAATCAGACACAACTGGGCAACTAAACACACAGCAAGGTATATATAATGTAAAATGTTTTAATTAACCATTTTTAAGGTACAGGTCTGTGGCATTCAGTACACTGTGCAAACCATCACCATCTCCAGAACTTTTTCATCTTCCCAGAGTTAAACAATGTCTGCATTTCTTGTGTGTTTCCATGGAGACCATCATTCGTTTAGTCATGATCTAACAGTGTATATGGAGACTGTGACTTTTAGACTGTACAGATGAATTGTTGCTGTTTTAATTATATTCAAGTCTCTGTTTTTCATAAATGTAGATGTCTTCCATTGGTAAGAATAAAAGATGTGTTTCTTTTTTGCTTCTTGGGATGTCTTTTCCACTTTTCTGTTTCCATCTTCTGCTTTAACTCTTTAACCCTATCCTGATTATCACTAACATCATTTACCAAATCCCCCCTTTGGAATTCAGTTCTACTGAAATCTAAATGGCTTTTTTTGCTTTGCTTCTGTTCTGCCTTTTCCCTTTGTAACCAGCAATGGGGAGTCCCACTGCTTGCCACTCAAAAGCCAATAGGAAAGTTTGCTTTATTTTGGATGCCAGCAGTGGTGGGCTGGGGGGAGGGGGAGGCTTTTATAGACAGAGAAAGGGGGAGGCAGAAACTGCACAGTCTGGTCTAACTCATCATGAAATTGGTGATCAGTGGTGTAACCACTGTCGCCTTGATTGTCTTCAGTACAGTTTATCTTTAGTTCTGGGGTCCGTTTATTCCCATTTCCTTGAGGCCATTTCTAAGAACTGTGGCAGCTTATGTCGTGGCTACAGTCTGATCATCATGCAGTTAACTTCTCCCATCTGGTGGGGGTTTCACTGTCTGTAAGACAGCTCACAGGATATGGCTCAACGTATTATCTGTAGGCCTTGAGAAGGAACTAAAGATCCTTAATTATGCTTAATGACCAAATGGTTATTTCATCTCATTGGACTGTTTTCCTTTGTTTCTACATTTTCTCACTTCTCTGATTAAACCTATTCTTAGCTGAACTCTTTTCACAGACAAAAGGCAGGCAGAGGTCATGGGGGGCAAGAACCATCGATTCCTGCTCCATTTTGCCTCCTCCAGCTCCCTTTCGATTCCTTCAGTTCTTAGGGTCTTTTTAAAATCCTGGAGAGGTAAGGAAATGGGATATTATACATATTTAGCAACTTAGCTGGCCCGTTAACAGAGACTTGGAGGGTGACACAGTGGACCACACCAGCAAAAGAATGATATTCAGCACAGTAGGTGTTATGTTGGTTTTCTCTTCAGGAACGTGGTTCTTTTATTCTTCAGCTATGCACAGACCTTCTCATTTCTCAGGACCTGTCCTTTCTTCTGCAGTCAGCCCTGAAGCATATTTAAAGTTACAATGGTTCTGAGACAGCTCAGCGATTGAAGTCATTACTTTGGGTAAATATTTATTGATGCCTAATATGTCTTCTAGGCATTACACTAGGCCCACAAACTTTAGAAGTTCACTAGATCTAGAAGGTCCCTGCCCTCATGGAACTTCTATTCTAATTGGGGAAGGCAAGCAATAGATGAGAAAATAATTTGGTTGTGGAAAGAGGTAGTATAGTCGTGTGTTGGAGAGGCTGGAAGGCAAGAGGAAGGAGGCTCTTGGGTGAGCATTTCTGAGGAGGTCACACCTGAGCTTATATGTGCAGGCTGAGTAAGAGCTGGGCATTCAAAAATGGTAAGTGGAAAGTTTTGCCTCACATGCGGGAATCTGTTGGTAACACTTTGCTCACAGGCCTGGGATGATGTTTATCCTAAATCACAGATGCTCCCTAGAGCTTGATCTCCAGAGCCAAGGAAAGGGGGAGAAATGTGAAGTTACTGTTAACTGATTTATAGCAACAGATATGATTTGGGGACATCATTAATTTCATGCTAATCACAGTTTTGATACTTTAGGCAATTGTCTAAAACAAGAGCTCACAAACCTTGAAACTAACTAAAGCATCAGAACTCCACATGTATTTCATAAACTATAGATACACTGTTTTTTAGATTTGAGCGCCTTATCTTCTTCACCTTGGGTGCTTTGAATATAGGGAATAAAGTGAGAGACACCATTCCAAAAGATGATTCCTAGGAATTCATTTGATGTCCAGCGGTTAGGGCTCTGTGGCCCAGGTTCAATCCCTGGTCAGGGAACTAAGATCCCACAAGCGATGCTGCCTGGCCAAACAAACAAAGCAAACAAGCCAAAACACAAAAAAAGCCTTTTCCAAAAGGTAATTCCTGTGTTAAATGGGATAGTTTCTTCTTTATGTTTTCTTTTTGAAAGTGGGGGACTTAAATGTGTTAGTTTCTAACTAAGCAAAGATTTAAGTGTGTCTCTGACAGTAGAAACTCTGGCTATATAGGCAGGAAGAGAAATGGAAGTTTGTTGGCTTCCTATTAAGTCTGTTTTGCTCCCCACCCTTTATAGACTTTGACAGTAATTGAGCCATAATGAAAAGTTGAAGGTCTTGAAGCCAGAGTTGTGCTAGGAGGTGAAAGATCACCACCGATAGGAAGTCGGTGCCCCATAGGGTCAGAGTATGTCTTTTAGGGACCACGGTTCATGTGTAACGAAAGTGCAGTGAAAAGTCTTGAAGAGATTTAAAGGTGAAAGTGATATCATCTAATGTAAGTTTTTTAAAAAGCCCTCTGGACCTTTCATAATGATATGAGGCTCAATCCATCAGGAGCATATTCCATTGTAAATGAGTGTGTATCTAACAACCTAATAACAGAGCTTCCAGCTGTAGAAAGCAAAACCATGCTTAGAGAAATGGAGAAGTACACAAATCCATAGTCAGTATGGGAGACTTCAACACTCTTCCTTTTGATAATTGTTTGTTAGTGTGAAAATTAATGATGGCTCCCAAATCGTATCTGTTGATGTAAATGAACTTGCAGTGATTTCATATTTCTCCACTCTTTCTTTGTTTCTGAAGGTAGAACTCTGTAGAGCTCCTGTGGTTATAATAAGTAAACAGAAAATCAGTTAAGACCTGGAAATCCTTGACAACACTATCAACCAGCTGACCTAATTGGTAGCTATAGAATTTATAGAATGCTCCACCCAACAACTGCAGGGTAAACATTCAGCATTCACCAAATGCTGGGCCATAAAACAAGTCTCAGTGAAAGGGAGAGGATTGAAGTCATGCAGAATATGCTCCCTGAGTATAAGGAAGTTAAGTTAGAAACAATAGTAAAAAGATATCTGGAAAATTCCAAATATTTGGAAATTAAGCAACCCCCCTTGTAAATAACCCATGGGTCCAAGAAAAAATGACACTGGAGATTTAAAAATTGTTCTGACTACTCTGTTCGGAATAGATCGGAGGCGGAACGCCGGTGAATGGACCTTTCCAGAATTCTAGGAGTGCTATAATGGTGCCTTGGACTGAGGGTGAGGCAGCGGAAAGGGAGAGAAATGGGCAAATTCCAGTGTATTTTGCAGGAACAGTGCATGAGACTTGCTGAGGATTGGATGTGAGAGATGAGGGTAGGAGAGGAAGCATCAGACCTCAATTCCTGGTTCAAATTATTTCACGTCTCCCCATTGCTCTCAGGGTCAAGTTCAAATTTGTCTGCGTAGGTCCTGATCAGGCCCCTGCCCACTTGACCAGCCTAATCTCTCCCTACCCCTTGCTCCTGGCTCTCCTGCTTTAAGCTTCAGGCCCATCAGCCAACTTGCCTATGTGTTATTCTCTCCTGGTCACTGGGACTTTTCACATGCTGTTTTATTTATCTTTAACCCTGTTCTTCACTACTAATCTCTTGGCTTAGATGTCACTTCTTCTGGGAAGCCTGTTTTCACTCCAAACTGGTTTAGAGTTTGTGATTCTGTGCTACCCCTACCATTAACACATCTTACTTTGCTTTATCTGTCTTCCCAACTAAACTTGCTTGAGAACAGAGAATATGCCTCATTCTTTTACTACTACTGCTACCACTATGTGGAGAAGGCAATGGCACCCCACTCCATAACTCTTGCCTGGAAAATCCCATGGACGGAGAAGCCTGGTGGGCTGCAGTCCGTGGGGTCGTGAAGAGTTGGACACGACTGAGCGACTTCACTCTCGCTTTTCACTTTCCTGCATTGGAGAAGGAAACGGCAACCCACTCCAGTGTTCTTGCCTGGAGAATCCCAGGGATGGGGGAGCCTGGTGGGCTGCCGTCTATGGGGTTGCACAGAGTCGGACACGACTGAAGTGACTTAGCAGCAGCAGCAGCTACCACTATGACAGCCAGTTACTGGGCTGTGAGTCAAGGAACTAACTCTCCTGAGAGTGGGACAGGAAGACTATCACATAGTATTTATCGAGTCCTCATTGTGTGTGTGCCAGGGGCTTCACATGCATTATTTCATTTAATCATCCCGACAGCACTCTGAAGTGAGTGACTGATCCCACCTACAAGATATGGAAAATAAGGCTTAGAAGGCTTGAACTAGCTTGCCCAAGACCTCAGTTAGTAGTAGAAACAGAATCTGAACACAAGTAGTTAGATTTCAAAGCCAAAACTTTCAGCCACAGAGTTGTGCTATCAGAGTAAGGTTGGAGCAAATAATGAACTTGAATGAGAGCCAGTGGCCCCTGATAATCTTGCTGCCCGTGGCCAGCCTTTGATCCTCACTTAGCACAGAGAGCCAGCAGGGTTCCCCTGAGGCAGCTGCCCAGGTTGGGATGATGAATGGAGCCGGAGCAGCTTTGTATACAGATAGCTATTGTCTGTTCCTGTGCCTCTTTTTGCCCTTCTCTTAGAAACCAAAGGCCTCATTTCTAGTGCTAATTTCCATAAGGGAATTAGAATGGCTGGTTTTATACCCTTTCAGTAAGTATTCCTCTGCCCATTAAAACGTGGCCACAGTGAGCCTCTTCAAATTAATACTACCAATAATTGCTGCAGAAATTAGCCTCAGGAGATTCAATGTTATAGAAGGAGTTGGGTTTTTCTGTTTTGTTTTTGTTTTTTTCTCAGATTAAGAGTAAAGAGACCTTTGTGCTCTTGTTTTCAGTCAAGGTAATAAGTGGATTATGATATTAGAAAGGTTCAAAACCTTCCATTTTTTCTCTGCTAGATTTTGTGTAAAAAACACTTTATGGTCAACACATGCTTTGAAGTACTGTGGCCACTGATGCGAATGGTAACTAACTACATTTGAAGTTTTTGAGAAAGGGAGTATTTCCTGCCATATCAGTAAGCAAGGATGTCAGAGTCATCAGCCATTCCAGCCCTTCAAATGTGAATTTCTGAGCCCTTTGGGCATTCAGGAAGGAGAGTAGCTGAGAGATCAGGCAGCCCTCAGGTTGCAGCCACTCCCTAAGGTGAGCACTGAGGATCTCAGAATGGGAAAAACTCAGGATACTGGCCCCAGATAGCTTAGATGCATATGAAAGGAATGATTTCAGTGAGCCCAGACTCTTGCATCTTCCTATACATAGAAAAGCACTAAATTCCTTAACTTGAGATACCTGGTTTTCTTTATTTTTTATTTTTTCCAATTATTTTTATTAGTTGGAGGCTAATTACTTCACAAAATTGCAGTGGGTTTTGTCATACATTGACATGAATCAGCCATGGAGTTACATGTATTCCCCATCCTGATCCCCCCTCCCTCCTCACCGCCCCCCCCCCACCCGATTCCCCTTGGTTGGTTTTCTTTAAATCACAAAAATTCTTTTGATATTCAAACTACATGGCGTCTGTTGCAAACTTCTGTATTACCTGATTCCTTTCTGCCCACCCCACCCCACCCTCGCCCTCCCCCGGCCCCTGCATCCTCCCACCTTCTCTGAAGCAGTTCTCTCAGGGCTGCTTGAGATGCTTCCTCCTGGGCTTAAGTCCTAGAAATTTCTGCCGAATAAAACATAACTCTCAACTTTTAGGTTGAGACTTTTTTTTAAGTCAACATTTTCAAAGAAAAAGCACAGAGACTTCTTATAGTAGCAGTGTGGCTATTTATTTATTTATTTTGACTTTTTTTTTTTTTTATTGGGGTATAATCGATCGTTAACGAGATAATTTCAGGTGAACGGTGAAGGGACTCAGCCATACATATACATGTATGCATTCTCCCCTCAAACTCCCTTCCATCCAGGCTGTGTGGCTATTTATTTAGTACTTACTGTGTACCAAGTTCCTTGTGTCTTTTATTCACTGGATGCTTGTGACAATCCGGGGACAGCGATGGTAGTGGTAGAGGTCTTGCTTTCCACTTTTTACACATGGGGACCTGGGGCCTGGAAAGACTGAGGAATTCATCCAGAGTCACAGGGCTCATGATGCCAGGATTTGAACTCACGAATGCCAGACTCAAGATTCCTAAGGACTAACTATCCTCTGTGCTGTCCCTGAGATGTATCATTAGGCTACTTTTAGATGTCTGTTTTGAAATATGATCTGTATACCAAAAAGAGCCCACCAAAGTGTTGTATACTTGAAAGAAATTAAGATGAGGATTTTTTTTCATTGTGACCTTGTTTGTGATAACAAAAGCTTGAGAAGAACCTAAGTGTTCTATTTAAATGATTAAAAAAATTATGGTAGATCCACACAATAGAACGCTATACAGAAAAATAAGTAGGTAAAATCTCTGTGTACTGAATGGAAAGCCCTCCTACATGTATTGTTTTGGTTAATACAAAAGCAAGCAACAATGTCATGTGGCAGCCTGGATGAGTGGAGAGTTTGAGGAGGAATGGAGACATGGACATGTATGGCTGAGTCCCTTCACTGCTCACCTGCAACCATCGCAATATTGTTAATCGGCTATACCCCAATACAAAATAAAAAGTTAAAAAAAAAGAGAGCAAGAAGACTGGAGACATTGTTTGTGCTATGCTACCATTTGTAGTGTAAAAGGAAATGGTATCTGCACAGCTATGTAATTTTTTAGTATGTAGTATTTATGTTGAAAAAGAAAAAACATGAAACTAATTTTAATAACATTTTAATTCAGTATATCCAAAATTTTATCATTTCAACCTATAATTATTATAAAATCATAATGAGATATTTGACATGCTTTTTAATATCCTTAATATGTCTTTAAAGTCTCTTGTATTGAAGAAGGAATTCATGGGGCCTGGACTCCATCTCAGGGATGTCTGTGCTGGTCGTGCACGGCCACCTCTCCAGTGGACTCTGAACTCTGTGCTTAGCGCCCATGGGAATGACAATGGAAGGATAAGACCCGCTCTGGGCAGGGAAATCTTGAAGATCACATCCAGGTTACTCATTGCCTAAGAGGAAACATACCTTAATCACCCCTGTCTCCGGACAGGTCATAAATTTTTTTCCGTATCTATCAAAATGTAATCACAGGCTTATCGATTATTAACTGGTTGGAACGTGACCACAAGCTTATTGATTATTAACTGTTTGGAATGTAACTGCGGGTTTCTTGATTATTGACTGTTTGAACACATAACACGTGAATGATGGGGTTATTATAGTTGTATTTACCCTTCCTTTGTTTATGTAAGTCTCAAGGAAATTGGGGTGGTGGGTTTGGACACGTACACATAGGGTGTAAAAGATTTTCACAAATGCTGGTTGGGGTCCCTGACTAAGAGGAGACTCTGCCTTGGGCCCGCCGATGTAATAAACTGCACTCCACTATCTGCATTGTCCTTCTGGGTGAGTTTGTTTCCCGGAGAGCGTGGCTATAACAGTATATTTATCACTGAATAGCTCAGTTCACTTTTTTTTTTAAACTCTCTAATTTATTTTATGTAGTATTGTTACTAACAGAACTTTTCCTGGGATAAGTGCTGGAATTCCCAGCAATGATTAATGTCTTTACAAAGTATTTAACAAGGTTACATGTATTTTTTTAATTTGGATAATCTGTTGTGACATGGTAGATAATCCTCGTTTTTTATTTCATTTTATTGACATGTAAATTGTATTCCTCTACTACATGAGGAAGGAAAGATAAATGTTACAACTAATCATGTAAGTTTTTAAATTATTCAAAACTGAAATCTCCATGATGCTTGTGTCATATGATGCCCCTGTTCATCAATTTTAAATATTGGGATCTCAGTGGAATATTGTCTTAACTTGCCATAACAAAATACCATAACTGGGTGATTTGAACCACAGAAATGTATTTTCTTACAGTTCTAGGGGCTAGAAGTCTGAGATTAGGGTGAGAACCCTCTCTCTGGCATGCAGACTGCTGCCCTTCTCACTGTGTCGTTGCGTGGCAGAAAGAGCGAGCGAGCGAGAGACACGAGCTGTCTGATGTCTCTTAATGAGGACACGGATCCCATCTTGCTGGAGAAGGAAACGGCAACCCACTCCAGTATTCTTGCCTGGAGAATCCCGTAGAGAAGCCTGGTGGGCTACCGCCTGTGGGGTCGCAAAGAGTCAGGCATGACTGAGCATGCACACATGCATCCCATCTCGAGGGTTCTACCCTCAGGACCCCAAGTAACCATAATTACCTCCCAAAGACCCCCATCTCTAAATACCATCGCATTGTGTGTTAGGGCTTCAACATACGCATTTTGGAAAGACTTTCAGGCCCTAACAAGTGTTGTTGTGATTTTAGGATGATGATCCTTCTTTGGTTGAGCTACCTCTAAATTTGGGGGAACAGTAACAAAACAAGGCAAATAACCCTATTACTATAATAACAATGGCTTTGAAATCTCAAACCCCAGGGCACAGTTCTGGTAAGCAAAAGAGCATTTAGCAAAGGAGAACTTATTTACTTAAGGTGGCTGACTTGAATGATCTACAACAGAGGTTGACAGACCAGAGCTCTTGAGTCAAGAATGTCTTTTATGTCTCATATGGTTGACAAAAGAAACATAAGAAGAAGGTTTTGTGACATCTAAAGGTTTATGTAATTTAAATTTAAGTGTTCCTAAGTATTACTGGAATTACCCATGCTCATTTGTTTATTTTTGTCCATGGCTGCTTTTATCCTACAACAGAGGTGAGTAGCTGCAATAGAGCCTAAAATATTATTCCCTAGCCATTTAGAGCGGAGAAGGCAATGGCACCCCACTCTTGCCTAGAAAATCCCATGGATGGAGGAGCCTGGTAGGCTGCAGTCCATGGGGTCGCTAAGAGTCGGACATGACTGAGCGACTTCACTTTCACTTTTTACTTTCATGCACTGGAGAAGGAAATGGCAACCCACTCCAGTGTTCTTGCCTGGAGAATCCCAGGGACGGGGGAGCCTGGTGGGCTGCCGTCTATGGGGTCGCACAGAGTCGGACACAACTGAAGTGACTTAGCAGCAGCAGCAGTCATTTAGAGAAAAGCATTTGCCAATCGCTGCAGACAAAGCTGGCCAATGACTTGCTTTGCCTATTTCCAAGTCTAAACCTTAGTGGAAAATATTATTTCAAAAGGATGCAGAGCCATACCCACCAACAGTGGGAGAAATGGATCCAGAGACAGAGTATTTACCCTAAAGCCTCGCATGAACTATTCTAGTTGTCCAGCTTCAAGTTTTCTAATGCCTGCCCTAGATTTTCCAAGAAAAAACTAAAAGAGAAGGACAGATGGCCTTACTGGAGGATGGAAGAAGAAAGCCTGGAAGAAGAAGAAGAAAGTAGTCATTTGCTGATACTTTCATTCCCTGGGAAGTTTAACCCTTACCAAATATAGTCAAGGGTCCTGGAATTGGACCAATCTGGGTTAAGATTGATCTTTCTTTGAGCGTCTACCCTTTGATTGATGCTTCTCCCTCAAGTCCAAGGAGAAGAAAGGAATGGGAGCTAAGAAGGATACCCTTTGTAGAATTAGCGGTAATCAATGAAATCAGTGTCAGTGTTGACCTCTCAGGCCACTTCCTTTGTTTCTGACTTGTCATGTTTTCCCTCCTCACCCAATACATACAAAGGTAATTTTAAAGGATGTGGATTCCCTTCTCTACGTGGACACCGATGTTCTCTTTCTGAGACCTGTTGATGACATCTGGAAGCTTCTGAGGCAGTTTAATTCCACTCAGCTTGCAGCCATGGCCCCCGAGCATGAAATCCCCAAGATCGGCTGGTACAGCCGCTTTGCCCGGCACCCTTTCTATGGCTCCGCGGGGGTTAACTCAGGAGTCATGCTAATGAATTTAACTCGGATAAGAAGTGCCCAGTTCAAGGTAAGAAAGTAGTTTATATTTCCTTTTTTAAACATCAAGGCTTTGTCTTCTCAGCGTGACGTTCCCAGAGTGTCAGTGTATTGACTTTAGAAGTAGATGGCTTGTAGAAGAAGCCAGGGAAGAGAAAGGCGTTTGGAAAGTTACAGAATATTTGTTGGTTTAGGAAAATCCCAGGTGATTATGGAATTTGAAGCTCTTCAACAGAGTTACTATTCGGGAACATTATGTTGCATTTCTGAATTCCATCTTTAAACCCTGTGTGTATCTCAGCCTTCAAAAACCTTGGAGAACTCCTTGGAATTACCCTAGGGATAAATTTAAATAAATATACAGAGATAAATGAACAAGGCCTCAGCTTTTATCTTGGCAAAGAACTGGAAGAACCTAAATTAACATCAGTAGAGAACAAGTCAAAAAAAAAATTATCCTCCTACTAAAAAGGATTAGGTCAAATCTGTAAGTGAGATAAGTAAGATTTCTAAAAAAATACTAAGTGAAAAAATTTAAATGCAACAAAGCATGGTACCACAGGGTGTGATTCCTTTTATGCCTTAGAAGTTTACAGAAGAATACCTAAGAAACTGGTCATTAATTGTGGCTCCATCTAGAGAAAGTGGGAATGGGAATTGTAGGAAGCAGAAGGAAAATATCTTTACTTTTTACATCTTTGTGTGCGGTCTGAATATTTAGTGTGAATATGCTGCTTTTGGAGAAGGCAACGGCAGCCCACTCCAGTACTCTTGCCTGGAAAATCCCATGGACAGAGGAGCCTGCAGTCCATTGGGTCGCTAAGGGTCAGACACAACTGAGCGACTTCACTTTCACTTTTCACTTTCATGCATTGGAGAAGGAAATGGCAACCCACTCTAGTGTTCTTGCCTGGAGAATCCCAGGGACGGCGGAATCTGGTGGGCTGCCGTCTATGGGGTTGCACAGTCGGACACGACTGAAGCGACTTAGCAGCAGCAGCAGCAGTAGCATGTTGCTTTTGTCTTAAAAATAAATAATTGTTGTGAGATCAGGAAAGGGTATTTTTCCTTCAGTTCAGTTCAATTTAGTTCAGTAACTCAGTCGTGTCCGACTCTTTGCGACCCCATGAATCGCAGCATCCCTGTCCATCACCGACTCCCAGAGTCTACCCAAACCCATGCCCATCAACTCGGTGATGCCATCCAGCTATCTCATCCTCTGTTGTCCCCTTCTCCTCCTGCCCCCAATCCCTCCCAGCATCAGGGTCTTTTCCAATGAAAAAGAATCATTTCCAATGAGTCAACTCTTCGCATGAGGTGGCCAAAGTACTGGAGTTTCAGCTTCAGCATCAGTCCTTCCAATGAACTAAGATACCTTAATTATTGTATCTGTATTTTGTTCCTTCACTTCAGAGGCAAGAATTTAGTGTAACAAAGGAAGGTTCGATCTGGGGCCTGCTTTTCTGAGAAGCCGTAGGCCCGCTTCTAGTTCCAGGTTCATCTGCCATCCGTGTGTACGCCTGCGGTCTCCGGTCCTAGTTTTGCTTTGTTCTGTGCCTTGAGGCCAGCAGGACCCTTCCTCTACTGATTTCATTTTCACTCTGGGGGGCAGAGAGTACAGGGGAGAACTCATCCCTGTACACTGATACTCAGCAGATCAGATGTATTTGCCATGCCGTAGCCTGTGTGATGGTTTTGTCTTTTCCAGAACAGCATGATTTCAACAGGCTTGGCTTGGGAGGACATGCTGTACCCTCTTTACCAGAAGTACAAGAATGCCATCACGTGGGGAGACCAAGACTTATTAAATATTATTTTTTACTTCAACCCAGGTAGGTTCTCTTTCAACAATGTGGTTCATGGAGGAGTTCGCCCACCTCACCCCACAGAACACATTCCAGCCTGGATTGTGTTGGCAGAGCCTGAATCATGCCTGTGTCCCCTTGCAAAGGGGGCCTTGTCATCCGCCCTTGGGGTCTCACGTGGGCCGTCCTCTCGCTGCCAACACAAAAGGTCAAATGTTGAAACCTCCAACACTGGGCTCCATTTTTCAAGAATATCTTTTGGTTTTTGCCATGCCATTCTTTGAAGAAGTACAGGCAAAATAAGTGAGTGGCATAGACCTAAATGAAAACATTATAATCCACGCGCCAAGGCCCTCCATAGCCTGAACAATTGCTAGATTGAAGGGACTTGATTCTTGGGATCCTGACAGTGAAGGGACTTGTTCAGGGTTAAAACAATGTAGAAGAGGGACCGAGAATACATATCCCTCTTTCTTTCCACCTGGGGCAAAGAAATTCTTCAAGTCAGTGATTTGGTGGACTTGGGGAAGGAAGGGGGATGTAAGTTTCTGGTCTGCATTTTTATATTGACACTTAAAGCTAAACATTTCCTTCTCTTCTTTCATCTTTATTACAGTCTTACTTAATGTGATTGAAATCAAAACCATGTTTTCTCTTTGAGAAAGATCTCTGGGGAAAAAAAAAATCACTCCTCTCCATAACCTACTCAGGACCCTCCTTGGTCTTTAAAAATCTTGAAATAGAGAATTTCCTGGTGGTCCAGTGGTTAAGACTTGGGCTTTCACCACCCTGAACCAGGGTTTGATCCCCAGTCAGAAACTAAGATCCCATAAGCCATGCGATGTGACCAAAAAAAAAAAAATCCTGAAATAGAGTCTCCTGTTTTCTCAGACTTCTGTCTCTGTATGTACCTGTATTTGGTTTTTTACAAAATTCGGAAATAAAGCCTAATCTCATGTGTCTTTGAATCAAAAAGGAGCAAATTCTGGAAAAGAAAAAAAAAAACAGGTTGATAACATAATGGACTTCATTTCTGGGAAAGATTCCTGATACTAACTCTTGTGATGAAGGGGGTGTGTTGGCTGTTGGTTTGTGGTGTGTTTTAGTCCATTTCACTCTGATAGCAACAGGGACTTCAAGGTCAGCCCCTCCTCCTTTTTCTTCTTAAGCAGATTCCATCTTTTTTTCTAGGTGTAGTTATGCTGAGTAGGACTCTTGGCTACAAATAAAAGGCCCCTGGAGTTAGTCTAAGACACAAAGGATACTTTTTTTTAATAAGCAAACTGGTGTCCTGTAGAAATCTGGAGCAGGAAGACCTGAAACAGGCAAGGGAAAAGGCTGAGCAGCCCAGGCTAGACTTTCCTTCTCCCACTGAGGATGTGCATTCCTCACTTTGAAGGTTCTCATTCTGCGCTCACAGCACAATACCACAGTTTCACACTCCAGGTCCAGCCACAAGGAAAGACTCACTTCATCCCACTTCCAGATTCCCGCGGGGGAGGAAACAGATGTTGGCAGCCTGTTGGCCAGGAGCCTGAAGCTAAGGAATAATGACTGCTGTTGATTATTTACCGAGTGTCAGGTGTTGTTCTGAGCATTTTCTTATTTAATTTTCATAGGAACTCTGATAGAATCCCCATTTTACAAATGTACCAAATGAAAGAGAGTTAAATAATTTGTGGCATAGCTAATGAGTGCCAGAGCAGGGGTACAAGCCCAGGCGTTTCCAACTCCAGCCCCATGTCTTTGGGTTGGGGGGGAGGTCTCCTAGTTGAGGGGGGGTGTCTAAAGAGCTGTGCAGTTTTCCCCAAATGTGTCTCTCTCCTGCATTATTTTATCCTTCATTTCAGGGGTCCCCAGTCTCCAGAATCTATTGCCTAATGTTCTCAGGTGGAGCTGATGTAATAATAATGGAAATAAAGTGCACAATAAATGTAATGTGCTTAAATCATCCCAAAACCACACCCCCGCAAGCCTGGTCCATGGAAAAATTGTCTTCCACAAAACTGGTCTCTGGTGCCAAAAAGGTTGGGGAACACTGCTTTATTGCATTTTCCCTCTCTGTTGTGTGGCTTAAACACTCTTCTATAGCCTATCTGTCCATATTCCCAAACTGAGGAATTCAAAAGATCTGCTCAGTTGCCTCCCAGGAAATCCTCTTAGCCTGTTGCAGAGTATTTGAGGACATGATCAACGAGTAAATAATATTCAAAGGTGGTCACAAGCAGTTCTGCCATTAGACCGAGACCCTTGTCTTTAATTAATCTGAAAACCAGCTGAATTTGATGGTGCCCCACTGCCCATCTTAGGTCCATTGAGTACAAGGATTTTATAAAATAATTAGGAAGTTGTTCTGAATCCTGAGTCTGAGCAGTAGCAAGTAAATAACGGAGTTTCCTCACTTTAGGTCAGTAAGTACTAGGTGTCTCTTTGAGCGTTCTTTGTATGGCCTGCCTTTGATCTTTCATGCTTTATTCAGATCCTTTATCAAACATGAGCTCTTTGACCTGAAATCCAGTGATATCCATCATATTAAAGGTTTTTCTTTGTTTATATTGATTGGGAGCACTTTCTATAAACCAGAACAAACAGTATTTGAGGAGGAAAAAAAAAGGTGTTACCTTATCCCTGGAAAGGAGAGAGGAAGAGAAAAGTGGCCATGACTCAGGAAATAAACATGCTTATTGTTATGATTCTCTGGGTTGCCATGGGTGAAGCGATACACACAAAACCTGAGCCCAAATCTAGAATACTTTCATTCTCATAGCTTCCTGTAGCCAATCATATCGCTAAAACTTACAAGTCATTAGCTTAAAAATGTGAAACTCTTGCTATAGTTAGATAGTAAATGCCTGTGGGTGTGTAATTGTCATGCTGAGTACTGGACTGAGTTGATAGCTGAAGCCCATGAGAGACACACAGGTAACTCATCCCAAGGGACTTTTCCTGGCAGTGAGCCGAGGCAGTTTCATCAAGAAATGGAAGATGAACTCACATCTTTATAGGTGAATTTGAGTTAAGAGCAGAGTTCTGTAGGAAGGGTAAATTTGACAAGGGCTCATAGAGAACCCGATTTAGAAAGATGTGCTTAGATTCACATATACTTAGGTTTCAGGGAATAAAATTCTACTCAGACCAACTAAGTAGGGGTCTAGGTGCCAGTCCCATGAACACATGGGTCAGATCATACCAGGCCTCTTGAGAACCATCTCTGGGCAGCTGCTCAGGACCAAAGCTAATTTCTTCATCCCTCAGAGGCCTCATGGTATCTGCGTTATTGCTTCTGCTCATCTGATTCCATTCCATCTCTCCAGCAATATTCTTTGCTTGTACATGGCCCAACATCACATCAACAGAACCTTACAAGTCTATACCAATGATGATAGGTTTTGGTTTTTTTTCTTTTTTATTTCTTAGATTCTGGAAGGAGAGAAAGACAGAGAGGGAGATTGTTCTGGTCCAGCCTATCAACTGATTCCCAGCCAGCTAGCTCTAAACCAGTTTTATTTTTTTGGATGAGGAGACTGCCCTTGTTCCAGTCATGAGGGGCCAGAGGAACAAGAGATCACGTGCCTTTTTCCTCTCTCAAACATGACTACCTGGATCTGTCCCTTCTTCAGAAACAGTTTCTAAAAATGTGTGTGTGGGCAGGAAAGGAAATGAAACCAGCCAAGTACAGATGACGAGGCAGGACATCCAACCACAGTAGAAGTGGTAGGGTTCTGTCCAGGAAGAGAGAGAAGAGCTGAAACACAAGGGGAATATATGCGTAGATCGTCCATGAGTTGAATCTAATACAAAGGAGTCAGGAGGAGTTTCTGGGGCCACAGGGAGCAAGACACAGTGTCACATGGAACAAGCTTCTTCAGAGGCCCAGTCAGGCCTTTTCTCTCATCCTGTCTGGATCACTGGAGTTTTGCACCTGGCGGACAACCACACTATTTACTCACCCACCAAAAACACCCAGCAGTTGGCAGTTATGAGGGTGTTTAGGGGTGAACAGGCCCAGTTATTTGGTTTTAGGCCTGTCCTGGAAACTGATAACAGATCATTGTCTGGGAAGTTCATGAACTCTGATCTGAAGTGCAAGAATGAAGATTGTTGGGTCCTTGTGAGAAAGAGTTGTGTCTACTTAGTCTTCCTCAAGTGATTGTAGTGCGAGTCTTAGCACCTTAAATGGCGCATTGAAGACCAGATGGAGTTGGTCTTCAGAGGTGTATTGACTGGCTGGAGGAATGGGATTAATAGACTGCCATGAAAGAGGGAAGGAAATCAAAGAGAAAGAGCATAGCCAGGAATGTGAGAGGAAGGGATGGTGGGGAGAGCTAGGAGAGGAAGAAAGCAGAGAAAGGGGAGAGATACAGAGGCTAGAGGAAGGTATAAGCTTTTGTTCTCCCATTCAGCAGCTATCTTTTGAGCACCTACTGGGTGCCAGCCCCAGGGCTAGGCAGTGGGCGTATGGCAGCAAACAGAGGAGACAGAGTTCCTCCTTTTACCAAACCTACCTTTTACTGGGAGAGATCGACTTGTAGAGAATAGAAACAAGTCATTCAGAATCACCCATTGTGATCAGTACTGTGAAGGAAACGAGTGTGGGGTTGTGCAAGCCACTGTCAGGCCTGGGGAGAAAGGGTTGCTTCTTCAGATATTGTGATCAAAGGTGACTTCATGGAGGAACGAATTGCCCTTTTCTCGAACAAGATGCATTTTGGAAGAAGGAAGAAGAGGAGGCTGGGAAAGCTTAGTCTCAGAATAAGACATTAAAAAACAAAACAACAAACAAATCGCTCTGAGGAGTGCAAACAGCCTCCGATTTGTTGATAGAATATAGTAAGTAAGTAGCAAGCTTATTTCACCGGGAAGTTAAAAATGATCAGACAAACTTTTCGATCAACTTAGAGACTCCAAGAGTAGGAAATGATCAGAAGTTTAAGGAGCAATCAATTCACATAGTCCTTTGTAAATAGTTAGAAGGCTGTGGAAATAAATGTAGACTCCTGAAGAGATCACTAAGGTATTTTAATCTCATAAATAATCAATTAATGACCTACTTTATCTATATAAAATGGAGAGGAAAAATAGCAAAGACCCAGAGAGATTGGCTGGAAAATTTTTTTAAATAAATTGCAGGAGTCTAAAGCATTGGGGATTTGGAATTTAAAAACCATTCACTGTATTATTTCCTCAACAGTGGAAAAAAATAACTTGCACATTTCATGGTGCTGTCATTTTTTAACATTAGGTTTTGACAGCTGTGATAATCTTGCTTAAACTAGATTCATTTCAGAATAGTTATTGATTATGTGCCAAATTACCATGAGTAATCCATATGACATGTTCGTCAGCTGATCTTAGAAGTTTGCCATCTTCAACCCATCCCAGGATGCTGGGGTAGCCCCTCTCCTCCTCCTTCTCACATTAACTACTTGGAGGTTTCACAGTGTAACCCACATCAAAGGTATCTGTGAATAAAAAAAGCACATCTCTTTTGTTTTTTTTTTTAACTTTTTATTTTATATTGTGATATAGCTGATTATGGGCTTCTCAGGTAATGCTAATGGTAAAGAACCCACCTGCCAATGCAGGAGATGTAAGAAACACTGGTTTGATCCCTGGGTCAGAAACATCCCCTGGAGGAGGTCATGGCAGCCCACTCCACTACTCTTGCCTGGAGAATCCCATGGCCAGAGGACCCCAGTGGTCTACAGTCTATAGAGTCACAAAAGAGTTGGACACGACTGAAGTGATTTTGCACGCGTAGCTGATTAACAATATTGTGATTGCTTTAAGTGAATAGCTAAGGGACTCAGCCATACTTATACATGTATCCATTCTCCCCCAAACTCCCCTCCCACCCAGGCTGCACATCTGTTATTTTTGCCTGTGCACTCTTGATTGCCCTTACTTTTACTGACAGCACGCAGTTTTCTCAGGGGAATTTCTCAGGGAACTCCTTCCCCATCCCATGCAGTCTTAGAGCCCTGCCTGCCCTTAACTTGCACTAAACCATCAGACCATCTCCTGGGAACCTGAGTCTGGGAATCCAAGAGCAGGAAGTAGGCAAGGCTGGTTCATCCTGACAGCAGTGCTGAGAAGTTGACGTCAGTCCTGGATCCCAGGAGCTGCCCCACTTCCTGCCCCGGTTCAGCTTTCTCTCTGATTTTATGAGCTGTGCTGTCTGTGCTTAATCGCTCAGTCGTGTCCACCCTGTGCAACCCCATGGACTGTAGCCCACCAGGCTCCTCTGTTCACGGTGATTCTCCAGGCAAGAATACCGGAGTGGGTTGCCACACCCTCCTCCAAGGGATCTTCCCAACCCAGGGATCGAACCCAGGTCTCCTGCATTGCAGGTGAATTCTTTACCATCTGAGACACCAGGGAAACCCATTTTTTTTCTGTTTTTTTTATGAGCTATCTCCTCTCTTTCCAAAGGAAAAAAAATTATTTTGCCTCACAAGTTAGAATCATAGTTAGTTACTTGCAACCTAATACATAGATATATATTTCTTGAATATCTTAGGTCAAAGAAGTCTATTTATATGACAACTTTCCTACCATTAGCTTACCTTTCTGCAGAAATCGAGTTGCTCTGAAAAATTAAATGCCTTATCTTTTCTAAAACACACTCTGATTTCCAACCTCTTCACCATCATCAGTCTACTTTCTCCTCCTTAAAAGCTCTTCCAGGCTTCTATTTATGTCAGAATCCTATCCTTACTATACATCTGAGTTTAAATAAAGCTTTACTGAAATGCTTTCCTTTCTATGAACTCTGATAAAACTTGTTCATTTCTATACTATCTTCCTTACAAGAGTATAAATTCCCCAAGGGCAGAGGCAGCTTCTTATCACTCAGTGACACCAGTGCCTTGCATTGTGGTGAACAAATACTTGTTTCAGTTCTATTCTCAATGTGTTTTGCATTTCTTTCCCTGGAACATTCTGAAGGGAAGGTAAACAGGTTAATTGAATTCTGTCTGGACCAAATTTCACATGTGGCTTTCAATAGCTGGGATTCTTAGCTGGTTTTTAGGAGATCTACACAACCCTAAACTTGTAAGCAAATATTCTTCATATGTTTTTGTAAAGGCAGAATCTAAAGCCTTCATGAGATTCCCAGAGAGGTCTGTGACTCCTAAAAGGTTAAGAAAGCCTGGCCACCTGCAGGTCTAGAGACAATTGCTGTATAAAACATTTACCACCCATGTACTATGAGTCAGGAACTATGCTAGGCTCATTCCATGTAAGTTATCTTATTTTATCCTTCTAACAGCCTAATGCGGTAGTACTTGTTATGGCAATAACAGTGTTAATAGTAATGATTGCAGCTTACATATATGGTGTGCCTCCTATGTGCTGAGCACTGTTCCATGTACTTCTAGACATGAACTCATTTAATACTCCCTCAAATCCTCCCAATGATATTTACAATTCTTCCCCCTTTTACAGATGATGAAGCTGAGGCCCAGAAAAAATTGTGTAATTTGCTTGAGTTCATGCAACTCATGGCAGAGTGCTGTATTCAGTCTCAACAGATTGACTCCAGAACATACTGTCAGCCTCTCTGCTGTTAGGTCGTGACTGACACAGTAAGGGCTTCTGTGGTGGCTCAGTGGTAAAGCATCTGCCTGCCAATGCAGGAGATGAGGGTCCAGTCCCTGGGTGGGGAAGATCCCCTGGAGAAGGATATGGCAACCCACTCTAGTATTCTTGTCTGGGAAATCCCATGGACAGAGGAGTTTGGAGGGCTACAGTCCCTGAGGTTGCAAAAGAGTCAGACACAACTTAGCAACTAAACAACAACAAGTGCTCCTAAACTGAAGTCAAGTTTTTCAGCGAATCACCTAAGGTTTTAGAGCCAGAAGATAGTAGAACTCAATTTTGAACCTACTGAATGTAAGAATCTATCTCGTTTCAAATCCTTTTGGAATTTTCAGAAGGGCAGATGTTAATTCTTCACTAAATGTTTAATAGAATTCGCCTGTGAAGCCATCTGGTCCTGGACTCTGTTGGAAGATTGTTAATCACAGTTTCCATTTCAGTACTTGTGATTGGTCTGTTCATATTTTCTATTTCTTTGTGGTTCAGTCCTAGGAGGTTGTACCTTTCTGAGAATTTCTCCATTTCTTCTAGGTTGTCCATTTTATTGACATATAGTTGCTCATAGTAGTTGCTTATGATCCTTTGTATTCCTGTGGTGTTCATTGCAACGTCTCCTTTTTCATTTCTAATTTTATTGATTTGAATCCTCTCCCTTTTTTTCTTGATGAATCTGGCTTAGGGTTTATCAATTTTTTTTTTTTTATCTTCTCGGAGAACCTACTTATAGTCTTACTGGTCTCTGCTATTGTTTTCTTCATCTCTACTTCATTTATTTCTTCTCTGATCTTTATGATTCCTTTCCTTCTACTAAGTTTGGGCTTTGTTCTTCTTTCTCTAGTTGCTTTAGGTGTAAGATTAAGTCATTTATTTGACATTTTTATTGTTTGTTGAGGTAAGATTGTATTACTATGAACTTCCATCTCAGAACTGCTTTTGCTGTGTCCCATAGGTTTTGGATTGTTGTGTTTTCATTGTCATTTGTCTCTTGGTATTTTTTAATTTCCTCCTTAATTTCTTCAGTGATTCATTGGTTATTTAATAACATATTGTTTAGCCTCTGTGTGTTTGTGTTTTGCCTTTGAACAATGCCCTAAATGGGCTTGGTCTTCTAAGGCTGCAAAGAGAGGAAAAATTTGGGGATTTTTGTTTGTTTGGGTGTGTGTGTGTGTGTGTGTGTGTGTGTGTAGTAGAGTCCTTTCACTACTTAGGAGGAGGCAAAAACCTTCATCACCAACCTTAAACTCCATGAAGGCAAGACCTGTACATATAGCAAGCTTTCAATAAATATGTGTTGATTCAGTCAATCCATGTGTTTACCAAATCAGAGATAGGGTGTAGGGCAGTACATTCAGCAGAGATTATTGGCAGGTGCTTAAGCAGGGGCTGCAAATCCAAAAGACCAGGGAGGTATCAGAAAGGAGTGAAGTGACTCTTTGGGTTAAAAGGGGCAGCTATTGTGCTGGCATCAGGCTGCAGTTCAGAAGCACAAAAGTATATTTAGATATTTTCACTCCCACCATCCTCACATCCACCCTCTGCACTGAAGTACAGGGAAGTCACATAGCTAATAAAGGAATTGGGATTCACATCCTGATAGTATGATTTCAGGGTGAGCACCACTCTCCCCCAGGTGTGGATTACGTATGTGCACGCATGGAGGTGAATGCAAGTAAGAGAAGCATCATGGCGGAATGGAGTTCTCCCAAGAAAAGGAAAATCTCGCAGTGTTTTGTGAACAATTAGGGATTAGAAGGTGCTTCGGTTTCACAGTGGTCTGTAAGTTTCTAATTTTGTTTTGCTTTTTCGCTGCCCCATGCGGCTTGCAGGATCTTAGTTCCCCAACCAGGGATTAAACCTGCACCCTTGGCAGTGCAAGTTCCAAGTCCTAAACACTGGACTGCCAGGGAATCCCACAGTGGCCTGTAAATTCTGAGTGGTGGAAATACTACATACCGTCTGCCAGAGGAGATGTATAGTGATGTTTTCATTCTTTGCTTTCCATGTTGATGCTTTCTGTAAATAACCTCTAAGCATCAGTCCTTTCCATAAGAAGGAAATACCATCAACCGAACCAACAACACATCTTTATAATGCTTTTCTGACATGGGTGACTGATTTGCTCCAAGCCTTCTGTTTTCTCACTCAAGGTCTTTCTCATGGTGAGTGATGCATGTTTGCAGAGAACTTTGATCCATCCTTCTCTAGGCCCAGCCCTTAAAGGCACAGGAAGGAGGAGCCAGGAAGCTTGAACATTTTGAATGTTATGAACGTTTTGCTAATTTTATAATCCTGGTCACCAAGAGGAAATTTACTGAGTCCAACAGGATTAGAGCTGAGTTTCTTGACCTTGGCATTACTACTGTGGTGGGGGCTGTGTTGTTCATTGAGGATGTTTACAGCATCCCTAGTCTCTACCCACTAGACACCAACAGAAGCCTCACATGTGACGATCAATGTCTCCCTCCAAACACTGCCAGATGGCCCTAAGAGACTGGAATAGCATCACCCCTGGCTAAGAACCTGTGAATCAGAGATGCAGACACAGGTATACATGTGGACATGCTCACCCACAGTGTACATAGTCACTGGGGCATGGGGACTTCTTTTTTGGGGAGTGGGGAACTTTTTATTTTGCTTTTTTTTTTGGGTGGGTTGTTTTTTGTTTTTGGGGGTTTTGTTTTTGTTTTTTGTTATTGTAGTATTTTGTTTGTTTTCCTTCGTTTTGTTTCTGTTGCTTGATTGCTTTTTAATCTGAAGAGGAACCTTTGCTTCACTCTTGACTCTAATTTTTCAGGTTGGTCCATTTCACAAAACCTTTCCAAAGAGTTGATTGTAACTGCTAACACTGTGGGCCACAGCTGAGTGCTTGGCCCTCTACTATGCCTTTTACACGAGCTTTTAAAAAACGGAATCATCAATAACGGGACAATTCTATTACATCCATCTTGTGGATAAGGAAACTGAAACACAGGGCGATTAAGTCATTGGACCTAGGTTGCACCGTTTTTGATCCACAGAGTTGGGATTCTGTCTCAGGCTGTCTGCTACCGTTGTTTGACTTCTTGTCCAAGATGCTATATTACCCCTCTCTTTGGGGTAAGGTCTCCAACATCGCTGATGCATGATCCTTCAATTCCTGAACTCAGACTATTAACAAACATGGCAAAACCTGGGCTACAAGTCACAAATCACTCACATGCTTTGAAACCCCATGTGGTGTGCAGTTTATGGAAATGTTGGTTTCATCACTGGCACTGATTGTGTCTTTCTCTTGTTGCCACCAGAGTGTCTCTACGTGTTCCCCTGCCAGTGGAACTACCGTCCTGATCACTGCATGTATGGAAGCAATTGCAGAGAGGCAGAGCGGGAAGGTGTATCTGTCCTGCATGGGAATCGAGGTGTCTACCATGACGAGAAGCAGCCAACTTTCAAAGCACTCTATGAGGCGATTCGAGATGTAAGTGCGTTCTCGTCCCCATTCAGCAGGCACCTGCTCATCAGTGTGACGCAGTGCGTGCACTTTGGTCACCCATCTCTTTGAAGGTCAAATAATTCCTCAGAAGCATTGAATTACACCCATTTTCCCCAACATCAGTCACATTACACCTCTTACTACCTGATACTGTACCTTATTCACTCTTGACTTACTATTTCCAAGTAGGTCACTTATTTTTTCCCCTGAAATAAGTTTGCTGAAGGTGGAAATGTCCTATCAGAAAGAGAAACCCTGTGCCATTTGCCATAATAAAGGATCACAGGTTAGGGTAAACACAATATTAATACAATAAAAATAAAATTATATTATTCAACTCAAGCTATGCATGTTGCCTGGTTGCCAGCTCCAGCCTGTTGAATGAACAAGTGTCAAGTTGGTCAGTTAGGCAAGGAGCCAAACCGAAGTAACAGTCAAGTCCTGCCTGCTATGACTCACACACTTTGGAAATGCCACTTTCCACGTTGCCTTTCACCTTGAGGTTGCTAGGGGAAAACCAGCAACAGCTACTTTCAGAGATTTCTCTTTTGAAACTTTCATTCCCAAAAACAGGACTATAGGGGTCATCCAACTTGGGCCAAGTATTGGTCCAAATCTGGTCGGTTTTTGTAAGACATGTGGGGTAAGAATGGTTTCTTAAAGAGGTGGGGGGAAATGAACAGAAGAATAGTTTGTGACATAAGAAAGTTTTATGAAATTCAAATTTCTTCATTCATAAATAGAGTCGTGTTGGGGCATAGTGACAACCATTCATGTATGTATTATCTGTGGCCACTTTTATGCTGCAGAAGCAGAGATGAGTCACTGTGATAGACTGTATGACCCACAGAATCTGAAATATTTACTGTCTAGCCTTTATAGCAAAAAATTGCCAACCCTTGACATATAGCATGTAGATTTTATTAGAGGGTTTTTTCTTGAGTATCCCAAGAACCCTCATGATTCGTGAACAGGCTTTGGTAGGGGTGAAGTGGGAGTGAACCCTGCAATATAGTAATATTTCATACATTTTTGCATGTGTGAAAATATGCATTTTGCAAAGCTGCCAATAAGAAAGACATAAGAGAACACGGATTCAATCCCTGGGTCAGGAAGATCCCCTGGAGGAGGGCATGGCAACCCACTCCAGTATTTTTGTCTGAAGAATCCCATGGACAGAGCAGCCTCGTGGGCTACAGTCCATAGGGTCACAAAGAGTCAGACACAACTGAAACCATTTAACACGCATGCACGCAAAGAGAATCCCAGAGAATTCCAATTCTAGAATCCCACAATTGTCTTTCTGTGGAGGGAAAATATTTCATGTACCTATAAGCTAATACTTCTTTCTTCCCCAGGTTCCTGCTGATTTAATTACATAGAAAATGTGTTCTGTACTTAGTGATATCACATTTAGGTATTCAGACACTGGACTCTAGGTGCAGACCCATTCAAGGGTGCATATGCAAGCTAAAGAAGGCTGCCGCAGACGTGGTCATCAGAACCACGCCTTCCAGTTGTTCTGTGAGCTGTCAGCCCTGATCTGGGATTGAGCAACTGTGCTTCTAGAATTACAATCTGTCTTGTTTGTTTTCTGGGTGGATCAGAAAACAGGCCCGATAAATGTTTCATAAAGGATCCTGGCTAATACACTAGCTGATTTTCCTCAGTTGGGCCTAAAAAGACAATTCTCCAATTCTCATTCATTTCAATCAGGACTGTCACTAACCGCATCCTGAAACTCGAGTAAATATGGACAGACTTCATCATACAAGACACATTTCTTCACTTAATCACTGTGCCCTACAGTGCAGTCCGGTCAGGGCTTGGCTTTGGGCATCAATAGACCTGGGTTCAGATCCCAATATTATCACTTTCTGGTGATTAGCTACTAGCTCTCTGTTCCTGCCTTTTGTTGTTATTGTTCAGTCTGTAAGTCATGTCCAACCCTTTCCGACCCGATGGACTATAGTACTCTATACTATGGGATTCTCCAGGCAAGAATACTTGAGTGTGTTGCCATTTCCTTCTCCAGGAGAGTCTTCCTGGACCAAGGATCAAACCCACATCTCCTGTGTTGGCAGGCAGATTCTTTACCACTCAGCCACCAGGGAAGCCTCTTCTTGCCTTACTGGGCCTCAGTTTCCTCATCTGTGAAATGGAGATAATATTTTCTAAAAGGTGTTGTTGGAATTCAACATAATGATGGTGTTTACACTTTTCAGTACAGTGCCTGATGTAGAGTTGTGCTCAACAGTTAGTAGAAGTTGTTTGCATGATAACAGGTTCACATTTTTTTTTTTCTTACCTCTCCCTGTGTTTTTTCCTTTCTTTCTTCTTCTCTGAAAATATTCCCCTCTCCTCCCTCTTCCTTCTTTCCTTCCCTTCTCTTTCTTTCCCTCCTCCTCTCCCATCCCATCCCCTCCCCTTTTCTCCCCCCAACTCATGTTCACACACCCTAACCCTGCGTGTATGTTTCTGTGAAGGGGAAGTATGATCTGCTCGCACTATGACCCAAGGAAAGTTACGTACCAAGCAGACATTCTGCCAGTAACTTTTTCAACAATCATCTGTGAAGAGCCTATTTAATGTAGGAACAGTCTAGGTTCTAGGAAACTCAGAAGTCAATAAGACCAAGACCGATAAAACCTGCTTCTCATGAAGCATATATTCTGGGTGGATGAAGCCAGACAATACTCTTTTAAACCAAGAAATAATAAAAGTCGTTTCAGACAGTGAGGGATTAAAAGGTGGCCAGAGCAGGGTAATGGCCATCCTGGATGGAGAGGAGGATTCACAAGCTCAAGTCCTCGGGGATGCCTCTGCCCAGCCTGAGCCTTGATCCCTGGAGGCAGCCCTGGGGAAATCTAGGGGGAGATCCTGCCAAGTAGAAGAAAGAACCCAGGAAAAGTCCCTGAGGCAGGAATAAGTGTGTGGGAAGAGGCTGCAGTAACCAGAATGACCAGAAAAGGAGAGCGAGCAGAGATGAGCATAGAGAGTTCCAGATCTCACTGAACCTTTGGGGAAAGAGAGCAGTTTGAATCTTATTCTAATTGCAGTGGGGAGCCCCTGCAAGAAAATGATGTGCTCTGATTTATGTTTTAAAAATACCTGCTTGTTTGCTGGTGGAAGGGCTGCAACAGTGAAGACACAAAGGTTACTTATGAGGCTGATTACAACCATCCAGGTGAGAGATGGGGCTGGCTGGTACTTGTGCAGAATTAGGACGATGGGAGGAAGGGGCCGGATTCCAGATACGATTGTGGAGACAGAGTTGCTGAGGGACTAGGTGAAGGATGTGGGGAAAGAGAGGAATCAGAGATGAATCCATTGTTTTGACCTCTTCTTTTCCTGTCACTGGGGGAGACAGTGGTTAAAAGAAGTTTTCGTTCATGTTCAGCGTGTCTGACTCTTTGTGAGTCCTTGGGCTGTAGCCCGACAGGCTCTTCTGTCCATGGAATTGTCCCAGCAAGAATACTGGAGTGGGATGCCATTTCCTACTCCAGGGGATGTTCCCAACCCAGAGATGGAACAGGCCTCTCCTGCATCTCCTGCATTGCCTCCATCTGCAGGTAGATTTTTTACCACTGAGCCATCTGGGAAACCCCAGAAAAAGTCAATCAATGGTCTAAATTGTGCTGTGAAAGAAACAGTGTTCCAAACATAGTCTCGGACTGAACCTTAACCTCCTTCTGGGAAGAAAATCACATTTCTGATAAACTCGCTTAAGCAATATTTCTGATGAACTTTAACGGATTAAAACTTGTTTTGGGAATCTACACACCCAGCCCACTCTGCTGTCAGGCAATAATCTGACTTTTCATCATTCTTGTTTTCCTTTTTTTTTTTCTTTCTCTAGTCTTTTTGTTTAAAATGTCCTTGCCAACAGTGAATCTTTGACTTGAGCTAACGGGAGGCATTTTCCCTTTTGCTGAGATTGTAATAAAACTTTGACTTACGCTCATAATTAGGTAGTCTGAAAGATTTGTTTGGGAGAATATAGACATGTTCCATAGGAAAGCAGGATAATCTTTTTAAAGTACGAAGTGGGATAAAACCAACAACCAATATTCAGTACCTAAATTACTAAAATAAAGTTCACTGATGATACATTTCACTAGTAGTTGTTAAACTCTGGACTTCACGAGATCACTGTAGTTCCTTTATTAAGATTGCTATAGAGGCAAAAAATATGAAGGATTCAGTGTTTTATTGTAGTAGATTTCAATTATCTATTTCAACCTTTTTTTCCAATTTTATTGAAGTATAGTTGATTATAATGTTGTGTTCATTTCTTCTGTACAGCAAAGTAATTCAGTTATACATATGTTTTTTTTTTTTCTTATTCTTTTCCATTATGGTTTGCCACAGAATTTTGAATATAGTTCCCTGTGCTGTATAGTTAAGATCTTGTTGTTTATACTTGAATCTTGATCTACTCAGCAAAAGTATGGTATATAGAATATCCTGTTCTGGGAAATACATTGGGATGGTCAGAAGGTTCCTTTGGGCTTTTCCATAAGATGGTATGGAAAAAGCCCGAACGAACTTTTTGTCCAACCCAATACTTGACCCTTAAATTTTAAGAACTTTTAGAACACAGATAAATCATCTGTTTTTTGTTTTTTTTTTTAAAGTAAAGACACTGAGCCTCCAAAAGGGTAAATGATGGCCTGGGGTTGCACAGGATTGAATCAGGGTTTGAACTTTGGTCCTTGGAGGTCCCCTCCACTGTATCTAAAAACATACCAACTGTGACTGCGTGTTTCCAGTAATTCCCTGTGTCATTTCCCAGTAAGTTATTTCCTTTTCAAATGGCATTTCAGTAACTAAAATAAACTTTTCCTTTTTTTTTTCCCACTCATCTTTCAGTTTCCCTTTCAAGACAATCTCTTTCAATCCATGTATTACCCTCTTCAGCTGAAGTTTTTGGAGACTGTGCACACTTTATGTGGACGAATTCCACAAGTTTTTCTGAAGCAAATTGAGAAAACAATGAAAAGGGCCTATGAGAAACACGTCATCATCCATGTTGGCCCCAACCAGATGCACTGAGTATTTCATGTTGTCACAAGTCAATTAGGCATCTCATGAACGAGGAAATATTCATCTTCAAGCTGCCTGGATCTCTTTTGTGTGACTATTTCATGGTGCTCTATGACAATTGAGTTTTAAAAGCCTTGTTAAATGTTGCTAAATTAGTTGCCCCCAAAAGGAAATATGCTTTAGGTTTTTTTTCCTAAAATGCTATTTATCTCTCTGTTTTTTGTGTTGTTTTTTTAAATGGTATTATTGCTCACTTAACATTGTTGAAGCAGGTTGAGCTAGCTGTGAAAAGGAACCCTCATGAGCCTTCAAGTTCCCAAGTGTTGCAGACAATGGCGGTGACATCTGATGTGGTATATTTTATCCAATTTTCTTGAGACTCTTTCTATGCAATTGGTTCTCCCCACCCCTTGTTACAAAAGCAATACATGCTTATTATAAAGCAAACAAACTTTAAAAAATTTTAGAGGATCTATAGGTCAGTGGACCAAAATCAAGATGAGATTAGCCATAATCCTATCAACTAGGGAAAAGATTTTTTTAGTGTAGTCTCATCTAGCCTTTTCCCCCTACTTCTGTATTTATTTGTTGCTTGTCTTTTCCATCATATAATGCATCTAAAACAGGTAGTCTAAGTAAAAGTTGAACCCTATGCTGAGATTTTTATGTAGGAGACTAAAAATTTAGACAAAATGATTATGTTTACAGGGCTTTATTTAAAATCTGTCTGGGACAGAGAAGCTCATCAAGATTAGGAGACCGATTGAGATGAGATTAAGGGAGTGCAAGCTGTGCACACACCCTAGTCTTGTCAGAGATCACATCCTTGAACCATTGTTATAAAACCCCTCATCCTTCTTTAAGGTTGAGGCACTTAGTTTTTCAGGCAGGAGCCAGCTATGTCCCCCTTTGCCTGGCAAAGCAATAAAGCTGTCCTTTTCTACTTAAAAAATAATATGGGAAAAGCATTCAAATTTTAGCTAATTGGGCAGTGATAAAGGGTGAAGCATATCTGGGTTTGTTTTTTTTTTTAAGAAAAATTGTTTGTTGTTGTTTAGTCGCCAAACCATGTCCAACTCTGCGACCCCAAGGACTGCAGCACGCCAGGCTTCCCTGCCCTTCACTATCTCCCGGAGTTTGCTCAAACTCCTGTCCATTGAGTCCGTGATCCTATCCAGGCCTCTTTTTCCCAATCATAAGACATGTCTATTCAGCTTCTGAAAGGAGAAATTCAGTAGTGGTGTGAAACCTAAGCAGTCTATTTAGCAGAGGTGTGATTTTGTGGTTACCTGGAGACAAAAGCATTTTATCTCTTACTTTGGTGGGTGTGGCCATGTCTCTCTAAACTCTTGGGCAATTGGTGGAAATTAAAGGCCAAGTTGGAATGTAATATGTACAAATAAACAGTTCAGTGGATTCTCTTGGCAAGGAAATTCATCTTCCTACCAGCCTTAGGAAGATCTCAGTTGGTTTTTTTTTCCTTCTCTAGGGTTATTCGGCTGTGAGCCAAGGAACCAGGCAGGTCTTATCACCTAGCTACAGTAAAGGAAGTTCTATATTCTTTACCCAAAGGGATCTAACTTAATCCCTAGTAGCTGCTATTAGCATAAGGGCATTTTGCATAATGCTTTATTTATCTCTACAAATGTGTGCATAATTGATCTCCTTGATGTTTGTAACAGCCTAGTGAACTTGGTAGGGACCTGCATCATCTCCACTGGGCAAATAAGGACATTGTAGTACAAGGAAACATATCCGATATCATTACTGTTCTATAAGACACACAGATATATATAAGACACATCCTGTTTTACAGAGAAATTTTGAGGAACAAGAATTTTTATTTTTCATCACAGATAGACAGCTATTTGAAGGTTTAAAAGGAAAATGTTTTGTTTTGGTAATGCAAATATGATAGATATGCTATGTATTGGAAGGCAGTAGGATATCATAGGGCTTCCGTGGTGGCTCAGACGGTAAAGCGTCTGCCTGCAATGCCGGAGACCCAGGTTTGATCCCTGGGTTGGGAAGATCCCTTGGAGAAGGAAATGGCAACCCACTCCAGTCCGCTTGCCTGGAAAATCCCATGGATGGAGGATCCTGGTAGGCTACAGTCCATGGGGTCGCAAAGAGTCAGACACGACTGAGTGATAGGTTCTAATAACAGCAGAGAAAGTCTTACCATGAAAAAAAAATACAAAAACCTCAGCACTACCAAAGACTGTATCAGGATCAATCAACAGTAGTATGCAGCAGTGTACAGTAGTAACAAATTTAAATCTAAAATGGTTGAGTAATAACCCATACTTTCCTTTTGACAAGTTGGATGGCCTGTGGTTTGTTATTTATGTTAAGGGAAATTACCATTATGATGTGAAACTCTATCTTTGCTGTTGTATTTTATGTTTCCTCATTTTACCACTAAAGGTGACATCATTCATTATTTGATTTCTAAAGCCTGTGGGAGAATTTCTGGATTGTCTTTTGGATGGGGAAAATGTATCCTGTATACCCACAGATGGAGTTTTGGTGAAAGAGCCAGGATGTGAGATGATTCCCTAACTTCCATTCAGGTTTTCTTCCTGCTTGTTCAGTGTGGCCCTAACCCCCACTGATGTCATTCAGATTTGTTGGTGGCTCATAGACCTGAAGTAGTTTCTTTCCTCTCTTGGCAAGCCCCACAAAAACATCTGCTTGTAAAGACCTGAAATACAGTGATGTGTTTTCCTGTATGAGAGCCAGGTTTATTCGCAGCTCTCAATTATTAGTTCTAGTCTGAAGATACAAAATAGGATTTTCAGCAAAGATCAGTGATAAGACTCTAGAACATTCTAGAATGATGCATTCATTATGAGACCATGAATCCTTAGAATTTGGTGTGGTTTTCTGCTTTGGAATTCCTTTGCTGTATTCTGAAAAATGTTAGATGAGTTTGGTGGAGAATTTAGAAAAACTGATCTTCCAATCCCCACTGCCTAAAAGTGCTAATTATTTTCTATAGTTAGCATGTTACCCATGTGGCAGTATTTTCCCTGCTTTTGATAATTTCCATAAAACTACTACATTAACGCCTTTGAAATATGATAACCACAGATTTTAATACAGCAGAATCCTGAAACTTGTGGTCTGAAGTCTGCCAAAAGGTGACACTGCCCCATATAGCACATTGCTCATCTGTGGGATGAGCTTGAGACTGGGTTTCTTCTATCCTCCTATCTTGTCCTGTCTTTTCTGGTTTCCTTTAAAATTCTGCTTAATGCATGACTACAGAGTACCATTGGAGAATGCAAGAACACTTTCTCATAGCAAAATGTAATATTTTTGTGTGCATGGATCTTGAGACTTTCAAGAGCAAATCGCTAGAAATTCCGACCGTATTTTTCTTGCTGAGTTTTTCTTTTCCCAATATAAATCTCTAAAATTGTGACTTACATTAGAAATTCCAATATTTGAAAAATTGGCTAGAAAATCTAAGTTTTCTTTCAACTTCCAAAACAACAATTTAGCATTTAGGATATATTGCTCCAAGCTTAACTATTTTATTTGAAATGTCTATTCCATATTCAGTGCTTCCACTCCAAATGGTTGTGACTTCTCCTGAATTTGTTGTTGACATGTATATTTATATGGACTTGTAGAGGTTTGTATTTATTTCATTGCAGTTATGGTGTTTATAAAACAAACCATACAAAACCTTATTCACAGTCACAAAATAGTGATCTAATAATGGAGTAATCATTCCAACCCACCCTGAAGATGGCACAACATACATACAAACTTAGGATTAGACATAGTACTGCTTAATACTTATACAAAAAGGATAAATCTCGTGTGTTGGACAAACCAACATGAACATGATTTCATGATTGAATTCAGAATTATGTTTAATGTCATAAGAGTACAAATCATTATATCCTCATTTATTAGTATGGTAGCAATTGTTTTTATGTCTTTCCATTTCTCTCCTACTTTTTCATCTTCCTGTTTTTCATTTTCGCCTTTCGCTTCCTGTCTTCGATGTTAGCCTCTCAGTGGGACCAAGATGCTTGGCATCAGTGGCAGAGCCACAGCACTTGGGAAATCTCTGTGCAGGCAGAACTAAGTTCTAATCCTAAAATCAAATCTTTATGGTGAGAATTTTCCAAAAATTTTTAAAAATTACACAATATGTACACACACACACACCTCACATGTTTTTTAAAGAAAGATCCAGCATTTATTGTGCTCTGTGAATTGAAGAATCATTTATAGTGACACCTGAGGTGAAATCGTTTCATAGTTGCTTGCGCTGGCATTTATTGGGTTACCAAAAAAAAAAAAAAAACACACACATGAACAAACTTTTTGGCCAACCCAATAAAGCTAATGCGATTTCTCTGGCAAGTACAGAAATTTTCACAGGTCAAAATTGGAAATATTCTCTTGAGTCTTCAAGATAAAAGCACTTGTGTTTGTATCATCATATGCACGAACATGTAAGAATCAGGTGCAGTTTCTGCTTCATCAGTTTTACGTGTTTGTGTTGTCACTGAAAAGTACACTCATTGTTTATTGCTCCCAAGGAGAACCTGAATGCATTTTTTATGTTGGAAAAATCTATTTTTAGTGATTTTTCTTTGGGACAAAATGAGCATAATACAGAATACTCCAAAGAAAAGGAATTATTACAGCAAATTAAAAGGACTGATATGATTTACTTACTATCTTGTCATTTTTAAGTGCCATTTCCTGTTTTACTTTTTTTCATTAAAAACTTTTTTTTAAAAAAAAGTCTTGTCTTTGGTGTTATTTTGGAAGTGTGTTTCTTTTCTTTTGTAAGATAATATTAAACAGTAATACTTAAGTCCTTTCAGCTATTAAAGAAATTTGGTTTAGCATGTAGTTTACCTTTTTAAAAAAAATCATTAAAAATCTTCTTTGTTTATAAAATACCACACTGAAAGTTATGTTATTTGGATTTTAAAGGTGCTTGGTGTTTGATAACACAATGAAGAAAAATCAGAAAATGTGAAATTAGTTCTCATGTTCTTACATTTTATTTAGCAAAAACTGAATCTGACTTATTAGCTAGTAACATAATGAAAAAATAACGTACCAAGAGTTTCGAGTCTGTATAAAGTTTTTTTTCTTCCCCTAATCCTTAGATTGTTAAAAATCAGAAGGTATTTTGTTCATTTACTGAGTTTCCTCCTTATTTTTAAAACATTTAAAAATGCTAAGGTATCTGGATATGATAAGGTTTTCCGGAATAACTGGGACCCCACATCAAATAATTATATGAGATATGAGAGTCAAGCTCTATATTTAGACAACATTGAGTTTAAATCCTAGTTCAGTCATTTTCTGACTGTGTGTGAGCTAGACAACTTTGTTTTGTCCAAGCCACGTGGCATCCAGGATCCCAGTTCCTCAACCAGGGATTGAACCCGCATCTGCTGCATTTAAAGCACAGAGTCCTACCCACTGGACATCCAGGGAAGTTCCCAGGCAAACTTTTTGACTGTCTTGGTGCTTCAAACTTCCCACTCACTAGAACAGGGAGAGTGGTTCCTCATAGATTGTTGAGAGGAACAAACACAGAAGCGCGAAATTTCAAAATTCCAAAAATTCTTTGTGGCTCCCTTACCTCCAGTAGACAAATGGCTGGTGGATTTTTAAAGAATATCAGATTGATCAAAAAAAAAATCAGATTGCAAAAAAAATGGCCTTTTTATGTATTAATCTGCCATGGGGTTAGATGTTTACTCACCAGAGGGTCCACATGCTGAAGTTCTGCCTTTCTTGTCTTTTTAGAGGAACATGGGTGGAAAAGCTTAAATATCTCTGGCTTCACCTGCAATGCAGGAGACCCTGGGTCGAGAAGATCTGCTGGAGAAGGGATAGGCTACCCACTCCAGTATTCTGGCCTGGAGAATTCCATGGACTACAGTCCATGGTGTCACAAAGAGTTGGACACGACTGAGCGACTTGCACTATCAGTGCTTTACCATTCCCAAAGCTACTCTGTTTCTGTTTGGTTCCTATCACACCCTTTAGCTCTTACATAACTCACAAGTAGCCTTCCTAACCTTGTTCATGATGTCATAATGTCCCGCATCCTTCCCTACTTTCATTATTCCCTAAGTCTGTCAATGTCACCAACATCTACCCCCTGCCCCCATGCCTTATCCTAGAAACCTGCTCGTTACTCTTGTTTCTTCCCTCCCGCTGATTTCATAACTCCCTCATCACTAAATCATCATGTCCTCACTGAAGCACCCCACTCACGGTAACCGATTTTTGTGTGTCTCTTCCAATTGCAAGTGATAGTACGAACAACCTAAACTAGTACAAAAAAAGGTGTATGCTTCTACCTCCAGCATAGTCACTGAGTCAACTTCCTCTTTTTTTATTGTTGTCTCTACTCCAACTGCAACTTCCTGGATTTCTGTTCTCTCTGACCTGGATTGTTGTCCTAATGCCTTTTTTTATTGCTCTGAATTCAGTCTGGAACTCTCCAAACCATAACCCACCCGCATCCTGTGGAAAGCTTCTCAGTATTTTCCCTCTTTGCTCCTAGAATAACGTCCAAGCTCCTTTCCCAAATGCTCAGAAAGTCTCTGCATATCTACCTCCTACCTACCTCCCTGGCTGCATTTGCGTTCTTTCTCACTCCACTAATGTTCACTAATGCATGTTTGTTTTTCTGTTCCTTTAGGAAGCCAAGCTCTTTCCCATCAAGGGGCTTTGCACATGCTTCGAATCATTTACCCTAAAAATTCACCTGGCAAATTCTACTGTCCTTCAGGTTCGATTTAAATATCCTTTCTTTGTGGAAGTTTCCTTGGATCCCCCACATAAAGGCAGTTCTCTCTCTTATATTCTCTCATAGAATCCTGGACTTTTTCTTTGCAATATGTATTATCACAGCAACAATACTTATTTGCGTAAAACTCTGAATTAATTTTTTGTCTTCCTGCACTAGATACAAAGTTCTTTGAGGGTACAGTCCTTGCTGATCTTGTTCCCTGCTCTGCATTACCTACTTTAATGGCTCACGCATTTCTTGTGCTCCAAGAATATTAAATGAAAATAAGTGATTCTGCTGCACCATGAACTGGGACCAGTTCCTATCAGTAAAGCTATAAAACACACTATATTTATTTTGAGTGTTGTTTTCAACAACTATTGCTATCTCTCCTACAAATGCTCAGGGTGTCAAGTTATAATAACCCATCCTTTAAAGTCTCATTCACTGAAAGTATATTGATATATTTAATTCCTTGGAAATTTATTTACTTGCCCATAAAATGACATGGTCAGGTCAGATGATGTTTGAGTTCCTTTCTACTTGAATGCTTTGTGTTTCCGTAATCTCTCTTTTATGTCTCAGTTGTGGACGTTTGTGGGATTTTGACTGCCTAGAAACAACCCCACTCCTAGTGCCAATTTCTATATTGTTAAAAACTTTTTAAATTGCAAGTGACAGCAAATACAACTCAAATTGGTACAGGGGGAGAGAGGGAGAGGGAATGCATTGGCTCATGTGAGTGAAAAATCCAGAAATAGCTCTGGATTCAAAGGCTTAAATGATGCCAAGGGAAATGTGTGACTCTAACAATGCTTTTTTCATTAATATTTTATTGAAAACCATACATCCTTCTAGGATTCCAGCCATAAAATTTTCATGTCATTCCAATAGAATCATTCCATCTGTGGAAAAATACATGGTCTCTATGTCCAACTGAAAAACGGTATTGTCAACATGGGTCAAAATATCAAGAAAATTGTTCTCTTGGTGTATATTTTAAAATAACTAAGGTGAGGAATGATGGTAAAACACTCTTGCCCAATGGTTGATGAGAATGCATCATCCTTCCTTCAAACCCCACCCTCCCTCATTGAGAACTGCCATTAAGCAAATAAAGCCTTCATACCAGAAATGATTCAGCAATCCAGTATGAATGAATGACTTGGGGGGGGGGGGCGGGTGGGAAGTGGAGGAAGGAGGATACAATCTCATTAACTGTTGGGGAAGAGTGCCTTACCACCATTCCTCACCTCCGCGGTCCCCATAGACTCGTGGGGGCAACCAGGCAACACATGAGTGTGTCTTAGGCTGTGACTATAAGGAGACTCCTGGGATTACCTGTTCCTGTCTCTTTACTGAGCATTTAGATCTTATCCAAATAATAGTACCTCCTTTTTTAGGATATCTGCTTTGGCTCTAGTGAAAAAATGAGTCTAAATGTTACATTAGGAGGTTGAATTCTCTTGTATCTAAATGACTGTTATTAGAAAAATTAGAAATAATTGCAAAAAAAAAAAAAATAGAAGAGTTAAAAAAAAAAGTTAAAAAAAGGAATTTCCTGGCAGTCTAGTGGTGGTTATTACTCCATCCTTTCTCTGTGGAGGGCAAAGATTCTATCCCTCATCAGGGAATGTGGCCAAAAGAAAAAGAAATGATTGCAAACACACGGAGTTGAAGAAAAAAATAAAAGGACAGATATAAACTTTGGTGTATTAAATGTTTAAAATGATAGCTATTTATAAGGTTCTAGGATTTTGCATAAATGGAACCGTGACTAATAACAATAATCATGCATGCTCAGTCATGTCCAACTCTTTGCGACCCCACAGACTCTAGCCTGCCAGGCTCCTCTGTTCATGGGATTTTTCAGGCAAGAATACTGGAGTGGGTTGCCATTTTTTTTAATCGAGGGTATCTTCCCAACCCAGGGATCGAACCCATGTCTCCTGAGCTCTTGCATTGGCAGGCGGATTCTTTACCACTAGCGTCACCTGAGAAGCCCAAAATGGAGTCATACATTATGTACTCTGTTTTGCTTGGCCTTTTTCACTCAGCACACCTGAGATTCATCCATATTGTTGCATGTATCCCTAGTTCATTCCTTTTTATTTTATCCTCCTATTGATGGGTTTGCTTGTCTCTAGTTTTTGAGTATTACAAATAAAGCTGTTACAGACATGAACAAGTGAACAAGTCATGAACATGTCTTTGGACCTATTTTTCCATTTCTGCTGGGTAAAATTTAGGCCTAGAATGTCTGAGTTCCATGGTAAATGTATGTTTAACTTTTCAAGAAACTGCTAAACTGTTTTGCACGTTGGTTGTACCACTTACATTTTCACTGACAGTTCCTGTTTCTCCAAGTTTCTTGCCAGGATTGTGTGGACAATCTTTTTAAGTTTAGCCAGTCTAGTGAGTATAAGTACCTCATTGTGGTTTTATTTTTTGTTGTCGTTGTTTGTTTTGGCTATGCCACGAGGCATGTGGGATCTTAGTTCCCTGACTAGGGGCTGAGCATTCCCCGTGTATTGGGAGTACAGAGTCTTACCCCACCAGGGTAGTCCCTCATTTTAAGCTGCATTTTCCTACTGACCATAGAGTCACAAAGAGTTGGATATGACTGAAGTGATTTAGCACGCATGCACGCAATGATGTTTAGCATCCTTTCATGTATTTGTTTAACATTCAGATGTTTTCACTGGTAAAAAAAATCTGTTCAAACCTTTTGCCAATTTTTTAAAAATTTGGTTTTTCATGTCTTATTCTTCAGTTTTGGGAGTCTTTACGTATTCTGGATACAAATCTTTGATACACATGTTCCAAATATTTTCTGTTAGCCTGTGTCATGCCTTTTTATTTTCTCAATTTGTCTTTATAAGAGCAAAAGACTTTATGTTGGTAAAATTCAATTTCTCAACTTTTTCTGTTTTCTTTTATATTTTGTGTTGTGAGAAACAATTGCTTGTCCCAAGTTGCAAAGATTTTCTCCTGTGTATTTTACCAGAAATTTTATAGTTTTAAGTTTTATACTGTTATGGACTGAATACTTATGTCCCATTCCAAACTCATATGTTGAAATCCTAAACCCCATGTGAAGGTATTAGGGGGTGGAAACTTTGGGAGGCAATTAGTTCATGAGGTTAGATTAATGCCTTTTTAAGAAGAAACACAAGAAACATTGTTTCTCTCTCAGTCATGTGAAGATGCACTATGTATTTTGAATTAAGTTTTAGGTATGGAAAGAGTTAACTTCCATCGATTTCCATACAGGCATCCAGTTGATTCAACAATTTACCCAAGTGATTTGTGTTTGGCTAAATATTAACGTTTGGATCAATATTGGAAAAGGACAATCAAAAGTCCTATAGGCCCTTGTATTCATTTATTCATTCAATAAATATCTATTGACTGCCTTATTAAATACCCTAGTAAACTTTGGAGACACATGATTCATAAGATCCAGCCCCAACCTACACAGTTTACACTTTAGCTGAGATGATAAATATAAAAAATATTTACAATTTCATATGAAAAATATGTACCAAAACTGTGTGTTTCATACTACAAACAATATAAAAAGTCACAGCCAGCTTTAAAAAAATAGAATATCAGAGTGCATATTAAGATAGGTATTATTTTACAAAGTCATACGTTTTATTGATTTGATGTAATCATATTTTATGTAATGTAACAGTGTATGTTTCCTGGGTTGCGATATAAAATGAATTTTTCCTTCTGATTTTGGTTAAAAGAGTTTTCATGCTTCTATGTTAAAGGTATGTGCAAAGTCTCATTTTCAAGTCTCAACTCAAACATCGTCTTTTCAGAGACTTCTGATCACCTCATTCCACATGGCTTCCCTACATGACTTTGATACCATATTATCCTGTATATTTCCTTCTTAGAACTTACCACAATCTATAAATCCTGGGCCTTTACTTAGTTGTCTACTTCCTTCATGTTTCTCTGTCCCACTAGACAGTAAGATCCAGGAGGGCAAGGATCCTGTGTGCGTGGCTCACCACTCACTCTACAGACCAGTTCCTGGCCTAAAATACTCAAAGAATTTCCTGGGCTCAGCTTTAGATTCTAAGTCTGTGACCTTGATGATGGAAGCTGACCCCTTCCCCACCTTCCTATTCCACACTTTGGAGTGATGACATTAACAAAATCCACATGCACATAGGCCATTGCAGAAGTGATACACCTGTGTCAACCCAGAAGATAGATCCAATCAATGTGATTTGGAGTTGTCTGGAAAGTTTTTGGGCTTCACTAAGATGGAATAAAAAATGAAACTACACTCTTGGCAAAAAAAGAAAAAGGAAAAAATGTTCCAACTAACAAATACATCTTGGAAATGAAAATCAAAAACAACACAGAGGTTTTCTGTTTAGTCCTCAGAGTGGTGACAACTACTGAGTCCACAAGTGCATGGTCAGTCACATACTTTCAGAAGATGACAGCACTGTTGAAGGAGGTCCACTGGCAGGATTGATTAAAAACATGCCTATCCATCAGTTACTCTTCTGGAGAAATGGTCATGTAGAGGCTTGTGGTGGTAGCTGCTGCCACACAAAACTGATAATAATTGTATAAAAACACAATAAAAGATTTGCCACGTACTACCCTCGGATCACTTTTAATCCTCAGTCTTTTATGAGATGAATACTGCCTCTGTTTTTTAAAGGAGGACACTGAGATTTGAATTATGGAAGATCTTGTTTTTCATAGAGAAAAACTGGATAGCTGTATATGTGATTCATGGAGACTGGCTAAATAATAATATTCCATCTATACTTCAAAGTACTAAGCAAAGTAAGATTTTAATTAGTATTTCTAAAAAAAAAATAGGAAAACCCCAAGACATATTTTGAGTAAAAAGCTAAAAAAAAATTATAGAAGAATATGTTATCTTTTAAGAGAAATTTAAGCCAAGAAGAACTACTTCAGTATATGTTTATGCAACAAACTATTTATTGAGATCCTATGGTGTATGGAGGCTGCACAAGGCTTCAAGGTACCTTGGGAAAAACCAGTGAACATAAGAATTTTCTGTCTTTGGGGTGTTTATGTTCCAGTGATGCAGAGAAATGCAACACACATAATTTTGAAAGGAAATGACAGGATATGTTATGAGATGAAAAGAGCTGGGAGCAAAAGAAATAGAACGGAGTAAGGGACAAGAGGAGGTGGTCGGGAGTGGAAAGTGCAAAGTCTCTTCGTGACAAGGCCTGAGGAGGTCTTGTTGAGTAGATGGTACTTAAGGGGATGAGAGGGCCACATGGATATCCCAGGGAAGAGGGATCTAGGCAGAAGGAAGAGCTGGGCACCCTCCTAAGTAAGGAGTGTACTCACAGATTAAGAGTACATCATGGGCTTCCCTAGAATCTCAGTGGTAAAGAATCACCTGCCAACGCAGGAGACACAAGTTCAATCCCTGATCTGGGAAGATCCCACATGCTGAGCAGCTAAGCCCAAGCATCACAATTATTGAGCCTGTGCTCTCGAGCCCAGGAGCTGCAACTACTGGGCCTACGAGCTGCAGGTACTGAAGCCTGTGCCCTAGAGCCTGTGCTCTGCAACAAGAGAAGCCCCTGCAATGAGAAACCTGCACACCACAACTAGAAAGTAGCCCCCACTCGCCACAACTAAGGCAAAGCCCGAGCAACAGTGAAGACCCAGCAAAGCCAAAAATAAAAAAATTAAAAAATAGAATTTTTTTTTTTTTCCTTAAAGAGTACATCATGAAGGTCAATGAGGCCAGAGGACTTGAAGAAGCGCTGGGGGGAGGGGTGATGGTAGGAGATGTGGTTGAGGCATGGAAGTGGCAGATTGTGTTTTTAGGACCCATGGCAAAGACTGTGGCTTTTACTCTGAGTGGAATGTAACTAGTTGGATTGGAGCATGATAGGCTCCAATCATTATTTTTTTTTTCTTCTTTTTTTTTTTTTTTTGGCTCCAATCATTATTAAAAACCCTGGCAGTTGTGTTAAAAATGGGGCTCCCCAGGTGGGCAGATGGTAAAGAATCTGCCTGCCAAGGAGGAGACCCGAGTTGGGCCCCTGGGTCAGGAAGGTTCCCTGGAAAAGGAAAGGGCAACCCACTCCAGTATTCTTGCCTGGAGAATTCCATGGACAGAGGAGCCTGGTGGGCTACAGTCCACGGTGTTGTAAAGAGTCGGACATGACTGAGCGACTAACACTTTCGTGTTGAAAATAAATTGTTGGAAGGTCCCTGGTGACTCAGCCGTAAAGCACCGCCTGTAACGCAGGAGTCAGGAAGATCCCCTGGAGAAGGAAATGGCAACCCACTCCAGTATTCTTGCCTGGGAAATCCCATGGACAGAGGAGCCTGGCAGAGTACAGTCCATGGGCTCACAAATGAGTCAGACACAAGTTAGTGACTGAACAACCAGGACAGAAGGCAGAAGAACAGCTGTAACACTACAGGTGAGACATGTAAACACCTAACCAACATCTGAAAAGATTCACAAGAAACTCATGAAGCTCCACCTAGCTGTGGTGGGTATGGGGTGGAGGAGAACATCTTAAGAGATTTTTTGCTTGACTTGTAGTCTTTGAGTTGCTTGATAAAATACTATTTATCAGACATTTGAAAAGTTTAAAATTACTATTATTATTATAAATACTAATAGTATTTACCCTTCCTTCTGGAATAAGGGCTTCTCTGATAGCTCAGTAGGTAAAGAATCCACCTGCAAAGCAGGAGACCCTGGTTTGATTCCTGGCTTGGGAAGATCCGCTGGAGAAGGGATACGCTATCTTCTCCAGTATTCTTGAACTTCCCTGGTGGCTCAGCTGGTAAAGAATAACCCTCTTGCAGTGGGGGGGGGGGGGGGGGGGACCTGGGTTTGATTCCTGGGTTGGGAAGGTCCCCTGGAGAAGGGAAAGGCTACCCACTTTAGTATTCTGGCCTGGAGTATTCCATGGACTGTATAGTCCATGGGGTCACAAAGAGTCGAACACAACTGAGCAACTTTCACTTTCACTTTTCTGGAATAAATCAATCTCCAACCAGTTAAGTGTGGCCAAGAAAAGTAGGTATCTGCTAGTGGCTGGGGGAAAGTAGCCTGGTGCAGGGTGTCAGAGCCCAAGGGGAGTGAGAAAGGAACCTGTTACAGGGACTGGTAATTGGTCGGTTGAGTACCACGGAGATTGCTAGAATAAATTAATATACTGAGAGTGAAGAATGAGTTTGTCAAAAATCATTTTTGAGGCTATTTTATTATAAGCCCATGGGAAAAGCCCATGGAGTATCTCACTCAGGATTTGGCACGTAGTAGGCACCTGAATATTTTATTTTGATCTGTCCTGCCATTGCTTCAGTGTACAAACAAATGTCTATGCAGTCAGTGAATTTCTTATGTATTGGGACAGTAAACCAGTATTAATTTAAAGGGGTAGCTTGGTGTAAATCTCTGAAGTTCAGAAAACATGGATTTGCAATTCTTGCCCTTGACCTTGTTGTAGTTTAATTAAGTTCTTAACCTACAGAGAAAAAAAAAGAATGGCAACCAGGTTTACTGTTGGACAGTGATGTGTATGGAAAAGGAGAAAACTAAAATGAATCTTCCAGTATTAGATTGGAATTGGAAGCTGTGAACTCCTAGTTTTATAGATATTGATATAGAAATAAATAAATATATGGATGTATCTATGTGCCAAGAGGGCCCAGGAATGACATCCCAGTGGCCATGAACACCCTAGCAGCCTTAACTAGATTCCTAAGTACCATTCTCCACCAAAAGGAATTGGGACTTCTTGGAGAAATGGTTACTTCCAGGGCTGGGAAAGGGAGAGGCAAGATGAGCCTGGAATACCTTTTTGTACCAGAAAATAAAGAAATGCTCCAAGAATGATGGAGACATGTCAAAAGGATGCAGGAGCCAGCTTGAAGAAGGTCTCACTGGCCAAGTCTAGACCAATTTAGGTATCAATTAATGATAGCAGTGAACTCACCCACTGGATAAAATAGGAATCAGTGAGTCAAAATTATTATAACTAAAAAAATAAATAAATGGAGAGGAGACGACTCTTTGCTTATCACAGGAAGCCAGCTGATAAATGTAAAAAGAATGATGGAATTAGAAAACTACCATTTGGCAACCAGCATAGTAATTTTTTTTTTTCTTTTTGGCCTTGCCATGTGGTTTGTGGAATCTTACTTCCCCAACCGGGGACGGAACCCAGGCCTTCTGCAGTGAAAACTCAGAGTCCTAACCACTGGACTACAAGGGAATTCTCCATCATAGTAGCAACTTAGCCTAAAAGTATGCACATAATAATTAGTTCAGTAAAGTAACACCAATGGAGGTGAAAACTTGAGAGTGAAAATCTGATGAGAAATGGGATGTTTGCAATGTTTCACAGTTCTCACAAAACAATTTAAATTACTATCATGGGCTTAATAGTAGCCCCCAAAATGATATATCCACATCCTAATCTCTGGAACCTGTGATTGTTACCTTCCTGGTAAAAAGAGTGTTTGTAGATGTAATTTAAGAATCTTGAGCTAAGGAGATCAGCTGAGATTATCCAGATGGGCTCTTAATCCAATAACTAGTGTCCTTTTAAGAGTAAGGTCAAGAGAGATGTGATAGACACAAGAGGCAACATGACCACAGGGGCAGAGATGGGAGCGATGCATGCAGTCACATGTCTAGGAATTCTGACAGTCAGCAGAAGCTGGGCGAGGCAAAAGAACTGACTCTTCTGTGGAGTCTGCAGAGGGATCGTGGGCCTTCTTACACCCTGATCTCAGATGTCTGGCCTCCAGCACTGAGAGTCCCGGATCCTATAGACTACCCTTGTTTTTGTTTAGCTGCCAAGACGTGTCCCACTCTGTGACCCCATGGACTGTAGTCGACCAGGCTCCTCTGTCCATGGGATTTCCCAAGCAAGAATACTGAAGTGGGCAGCCGTTCCCTTCTCCAGGAGATCTTCCCTACCTAGAGATTGAATCGGCATCTTATCACTGGCAGGTGGATTCTTTACCACTGACCCCCAAGGAAGCTCAATGGAGTACCCTTCCCTCCTCATAAGTTCCCATTTCATTCACACAGTTTGAAGTGCACCCCCAGGATTGCAGCAAACTTCATGAAGCCGTCCACCCAGGCAGTACCTGCCAGTCTGTTCTCCTGACTCTGGTCTTCACCCCAGCATGGCCACCAACTGCCTCCACACCATTGTGGCAGCATAGAAAACCACCCTGGGTCTTTTAGAGCAGACTTTTTGTTGCACTTATTTCTAATTAAAAAGAAAACAATCTTTATATTTAAAATGGATAACCAACAAGGGCCTACTGTATAGAACATGGGACTCTGTATGGGAGGGGAGTTTGGGGGAGAATGGATACATGTATATATATGGCTGAGTCACTCTGCGGTGCCCCTGAAACAATCACATTATTAATCGGCTATATTTCATTATCAGATAAAACATTTTTTAAATTTAGATTTTGAAAGTCTCTGGGAAAAAGTTAACCTTGATGACATGTGAAGCTTTCTCTTATTTGTTTGGAAAACTGGATTTACCCTTATTGTCCACCTTCCCCTACCTCAGCTTCATTCTGGAACCCACTGTGATCTACAAATAAGGACTAAAAAGCATGAATAAAAGACCATGAACGTCAAAGAGCCTCCAAGTCTCTCTTTTGGCATTTTAATCCAGCCTGTTCTGTGCCCTTCAGCCTTTGTAGATGGTGTGTGGGATTTTCTATACTTTTCCTCAATCCCCTCTTCTCGCTTTCCACAGGATCATCTCAGAGGGATGGCCCAAACTCCAGTCATTCTCTCTGGGGTTACAAAAAGATCCTTGCACATGTTTTTCTGACACAGTCTCAGCTGTTTTCTCTTTCCCGTTCTTTTGTCTCCATCTTCCACCTCCTCTGTGTTGTCAGGCTTTTTCCCTCTTGTGTACCCCCAGAGGAACGGGCTAGTCTTCTTGCATATTCACACTTATTGAAGGGACAGCTCCTCCATTATTCTCAGTCTCTGTGTGAGGAAGAGATTCCACACATTTTGTCTGCAACACAGAGGAAGCCCTCACGGACTGTTTGCCTGGTTAATACTATCCCCTTTGCTTGGAAGTCTCTTCTTTTGTGGTACAAATATTTTCCCATCTTTAAGTTAGTCTCTTCCAAAAAGTAACTTCTATCCTTGCCTGGAAGAGATGTTACAGGCCTCTGATCATCTGATTTGCATATTTGCCTTCTACTTTGCATCAGGGTCTATACTTCTGTCTTATTTCCCCTGGTCGTTTGCAACCTTCTTGAGTACAACAAAGCATGATTTCGGGCTCTGAAATCAGTCCAGGTTTGAATCATGGATCAGTCACTTGCCTGTGTAGTTGTGTCAGCTTGGACAAGTCAGTTCACTTCTTTACAACTCAGCTGCTTTAGTGGGGGTCATAATCTCATTTATAGGATTTTTGCAAGGATTAAATTAAATATTTTTCTACAGTGCTTAGAAGAATGCTAGACACAAAGAGAATACTTAATGTTAGCTGTTACTATTAATATTCTCCTTTGTTGCATTAGTTAGTTCAGTTCAGTTTAGTTCAGTCAATCAGTCGTGTCTGACTCTTTGCGACCCCATGAATCGCAGCACGCCAGGCCTCCCTGTCCATCACCAACTTCCAGAGTTTACTCAAATTCATGTCTATCGAATCGGTGATGCCATCCAGACATCTCATCCTCTGTGATCCCCTTCTCCTCCTGCCCCCAATCCCTCCCAGCATCAGGGTCTTTTCCAATGAGTCAACTCTTCACATGAGGTGGCCAAAGTATTGGAACTTCAGCTTCAGCATCAGTCCTTCCAATGAACACCCACGACTGATCTTTAGGATGGACTGGATGGATCTCCTTGCAGTCCAAGGGACTCTCAAGAGTCTTCTCCAACACCACAGTTCAAAAGTATCAATTCTTTGGCGCTCAGCTTTCTTCACAGTCCAACTCTCACATCCATACATGATCACTGGGAAAACCATAGCCTTGACTAGACGGACCTTTAAGTGCTATGTAATTAAATTATCTCAGAATTTAGAAGCTGAGAACAATTATAAACATTTTTCATCATTCATAGTTTCTGTGGATCAGGACTTGAGGCACAGCTTAGACGGATGGTTCTGGCTTGGGATCCTTCACGAGGCTGTGGCCCAGACCCCAGCTGGGGCTGCAGATTATCTGGGGTGGGAAGACTCAAGTTAAAGGCATCAGTCTTCTCCATTTGGGCATTTCCACAGGCTGCTCTGATGTTCTGGTGACATGGCAGCTGGCTTCCTCTAGAGAGAACAATACAAGTGCCCAGAGCAGAAGCTTCAGCATTGTTTATGACCTAGCCTCAGAAGTCAAATACCATCCCTCCCACCACGCTTATTGTTCACACAGACTTGCTCTGATTCACCTGGGAGGGGACTACACTGGGGCATGAACCCCAGGAGGCAAGCATCTTGGGGGCAATCGTAGAGGCTGGACATCACATTTTGTTTTGCTCTAAGTGGGTGAGTACCAATAGGAGGTTCTAGCAATCACAGACAGGGAGATGAGTACTGGCTAGAGAAAAGTTCCCAGGAAGAAGGAAGGAAGGAAACAAATAAAATATTTCTTCAACCTTATCCCTTGCCTCTTCCTCCCTTGCACTCTCAGCTTAAGCCAGACTGAAACCACCTCACTCCTTGATCTCATTTCAAGGCCCATGCACATCTACAGTTTTTCCCTTTAAAAGCTTCTCCTCTCTGCTTCACTTTGGCTACTTTCCTTTCAGAATTCAGCTCTCAGCTTAAACACAACTACTTCCTCTAGGGAAAGTTTCCCTGATTCCCTTAGGCTGTGGCTGCTGTGTGTACTTTATCTCCTTTCATGGACCTTATCCAGTTTTTGGAAGTCACTTTGGAGACATCTCCGACTGAGGGGAACAGCTGATGAAAAGAGACAAAGCAAGGTGTAAGAAATTAACACGGTACGTTCTCTAACAGTTCCAGAAGAACTTTAGGCAATCATGGAATTTTCTTTCTCTGCTGTACAATGCAAAAGTCACTAGCCTCATGGGGCTTCTGAACACAGGAAATGTGGCTGGCGTGACTGAGGAATTGAATTGTATTGAGGAACTCAGGAGTTGAATTTAAATTTTATTTAATTTAAATTTAAATACCTACACGTGGCTAGTGGTGACTGTATTGTTCCACACAGGTCTTACCAGAAGACCCCTGCTTAAAGACAGTCCAGGGTGGCAGAGAGGGAGGCTAAGCTTTGCTGTGTAGAGGACAAGCCCCTTCAGACTGGAAGGGCTCCTCTGTCCTTGGAATTCTGCTGGCAAGAATACTGGAGTGGGTTGCCATTTCCTTCTCCAGGGGACAATAAACTAAATTCAGTGTATTTAACGGGCTTCCCTGGTGGCTCAGCCATAAACAATCCGCCTGCAATGCAGGAGATGTGAGTTTGATCCCTGGGTGGGGAAGGTCCCCTGGAGGAGGGCGTGGCAGCCTATTCCAATATTTTTGCTGGGAAAATCCCATGGACAGAGGAGCCTGGCGGGCTTTAGTTCAGAGAGTCACAGAGTCAGACAAGACTGAAGTGACCAACACAAGCATGGGTGCATTTAAAGCACTGGCCCACTGTGAGGACACCAACCTAATACATCTCCTCCAAGGCTCTTTGTAACTGAGCAGGATGCTTAGAACAGTGAAAGGGTCTAAAGATACTAGGGGCTAGTTCTCTGATGGCAAAATTGAAGAAATTATTTTTTTTGTAGTGGGGCTTTTCCCCATGTCTGCCACCTAGGGTCAGGGTCAGAGCTGCTATCTTTTAAGAGGGTCAGCACTTGTGATGGTTGTGTCCAAATTTGCACTTTCTAACACCAGTCAAGAATTAGCTTTCTGTCCTCCCTGCCTCCCTCTCTCCCTTCCTTCCTTGGGTTTGTGTTAGGCTTTGAGAAGCGATGGTGGAACAGTTCAGTAACTTTTCTTGAAAAGCTCACAGACAAGGGAGAGTAATAAAGATGTTCACACACTAGCTGGTTGCCAAAGGTTCTAGGTTCTACTGTTTTGCTAGACTACCTCTCTACGCCTCAGCTATCCCATTTGTAAGATGTCAGGGCTGGGAGAGGACTTCTGAGGTCTCCGCCCTAACTTCCTGGGTGCTTATGTAATGTAATCAAAACCATAATGATAATAAAAACAGCAGCCACATGAATTTGAGTGCTTATGTTCCAGGCGCCACATGTGCACAATGCTTTATCGTCGAAGTTTCACAAACTTCCATTTTGTGGATGAGAAAATAGAAGCTATGTGAGTTTAAGCAACTAGCCACACAAGTAGTATTAATAAATAGTTGCGTTGGACTTTAAATTCAGCTGGTTCCATTGCTTAAACTTCTCACGCTTTTGCTGTGTTCATTCCTTCTTTTCAAGGCTGGGCCATTGAGGTGCTTTGGGTTCAGGCAGGGAGTTAATCTTGTCATGATTATTAGTAATACTGAGTTTTTTTTTTTTTTTTTTAATGCGTGTTCTGTGTGTATACAGTCTCACTTAATTTTCACAGCAACCGTAAAGAGTGGTTCATACTACTCCCATCATAGTACAGATGGGGAAAGGGAGGCTCAAAGGGACTCATCAAATTGCTCAAGGTCACACAGCCAGCAAACAGCGGGATCCACAGTCATCCTGTGTGCGCCCACCCCGCCGCCTAGACCACTCCGTCTCCAGCTAGGTGCAGGCAGCTCCAGCCAACCCAAGGGACAGGCGGGGCGGCCCTGCCGGGTCTGCGGGCTGGCCGCGGCCGCACGCCTCCGCCGCGCACGCGCTCTCGGGCTCCGGGGCCGGACGCGCCGCGGGCGCGAGGACGGCGGCGAGGAGCGTGCGCGCGGTGACGTGCCGGGCGCCATGTTGGAGGGCTGGTGGTAGCGGCTCGGGGAGGTGCTCGCTCTGTCGGTCTCGCTCTCTCGCTGGCTTCCCCCAGCTCCCTTCGGTGCCCCCCCCGAATCGCCTGCGTGCCGAAGTGTGTGCGAGGGAGGGGGAGGGCGTCGGGGGGGTGGGGGGAGGCCTTCCGGTCCCCGGGAGACCCGCGGAAGGAGGCGGAGGCTGCGAGGGACTCCGGGAAGCCATGGACGTCGAGAGGCTGCAGGAGGCGCTGAAAGGTGGGGGTAGCTGCCCCCTCTCCCTTCCTCCTCACCCTCCGTGGCCGCCTGTCCGCTCCCTTCTGGGCGAGTGACTCCGCGGGGCCAGGCTGGGGGGAGGGCGCTTCCCCGGCTCCCATCCCCCCTCCCGCTTTCCCGGGGGCGGGGAGCCCCGTGGGCAGCTCCCTCCCGCCCCGCTCTGGGCTTTGTGTCGGCCGCCGGCGTCTGGGCTGGGGGAGGGGAGTCGGGAAGCTCTCGAGGGGGCCCCGGCCCGTCTCCCACTCCCCGTGAACGTTTCGTGGGCCCGCAGCCCCCTCGCAGGCGGGCTTCGTTCTCTATCAGCCCCCTGCACACCGGACATCGAGAGGAGAGAAAAAGTGAAAGGTTTCGGGGGGGTAGAGGGGGCGGCAAAGCAACTTTCAAGTGTCTCTGGAGGCCCTTTTTTCAGGGCTTCTGGAGTCATCTTCCACGCGCCCCAATTCTGAAGTGGTCGCCTTCCCCGCTCCGAATTGCTCGCCATCCGAGCAACAGGCTTGAGAACTTAGAATACCGTGATTTCAGCGTTTTGAGAATTAGACTTTGATACCCAGGATCATTGGTTGATTACTGCAAAAGGGAGCTGGTGTTTCATGTAACGCAGATTTATGAACCTCACGTAAACAGTTTTGGGGGGGTTGGGATCTGGGGTTTTTAACAGGTCTTTGAGATGAATCCCCCGGACTGCATTAAGGATGGTTGGTGGAGAAGTTAAGTGCCCCCTTTAGGAAGGGTCTCATTATCTGTGAAGAGTGACATTTGAAGTTGGAGAGTCAGGTGGAATTTGTTTGAGAGGCTTTTTGAATTAAAAAATTAATTTCTTCATATGAGGAATGACTGGAGAGGAAAGTTTGTTTTTAAAGGGCATTGGTTGGTGTACTTTGAAAAAATACTAATAATTTTTGTTTCTTCCCTTATCTAGATTTTGAGAAGAGGGGGAAAAAGGAAGTTTGTCCGGTCCTGGATCAGTTTCTTTGTCATGTAGCCAAGACTGGAGAAACAATGTGAGTTGAAAACATGTAATCGTATTCATAAACCTGTGTGTCCTACAGAATCGCTTAGGAAAGGGACAGAAGTGTATTTCAGAAGCATTGAATAATCCATCTGTCTAAATACAAGCCCCATATTTAAAGCATTTACTCAGTGTATATGCTTCATTCACTTCACACCTTGCTCTGTAATGAATTTTTAAACTTCATGAAAATTTTTCTTTATGCTTTTGCACGTTTAGAATGTATTAGTCTAGAACAGCCAGAGAAAGGAAGAATGCATGTTCCATTGTGACTCTTTTTGGCCATAACAAGCGGGCTCATTTCCAGAATTTTGTGGTTTTGATTCTATTTCAGATTCTTTTTTTTGGGGGGGTGGTATTTTCTCATATTGTCCTGTATCCAACCTTTTGTTGTCATTTATATATGTGGGTGCTGGAAGTATCACTTCTATTTATTCTCTTGGGCACTCAGGGTGATTATCTGACAAATTCCAGATGCTACAGTCTTGACTGTCCTGTAAACTTCCTAGGATAGCTAACTTGTTAGCATATGCTCAGCATTTTATTAGGCTTGATTCCAAATGTTGTGAATCTGAAACTTACACTGTGAAGTTAAGACTGTTTTCAAAGGAACGTATCATTTCATTGTGTGTAGTGTGTTTTGCAGGAGTTGTTTTCATTCTCGGGCTGTTTATTTGTAGAGAGCAGTGCCAGATTTGGTGACTGACTTGTAGTCTTGTCTTTGTGTAGGGTTAGGGAGCAGAAAGGGGAGAGGTTTTGGAAGGTGTAGTGTTAAAAAGTGGGTTTTTTTTAAATTATTTTTGAGGCCTAATAAAAAAAGTGTAAGCTTCAGCAATTATGTAATGTATCCTTTGTTTGACTTTATTAGCAAGTGTTCATTTCTTAAAAGATTTGCTTATGGTTGTAGCATAGTTTCCTGATAACTAGCCTGCTTTTAAAAGGGGCAGGGGGAACCTCTAATGGTCATGCCAACAACTGAAACTCCTTGGTGCTTATTAAAATTATCAGTCACCTTAGGAATTTGACTGATGCGTTCAATCTTAAGTTTATACTTACTGACTTAAAAAAAGTGGAACCCTTCAGAATTAAAAAAAAAAAGTAATTTTTGCTTCTGAATTATAGTCTTAATCATGTTGATTTTAAAAAAATTGATGCTGAATAACTAATTTGTATAAATTGTTGGTTGGTCCTAACTTATACCTCTACAATATTAGGAGGAGAAGCGTTTTACTTTAGAGTTTTAATAAACAAGATTGTTTGGAGTTAAATACTTAAAACCTCTTTCTAGGTCTGTGTAGACTGCCTTCCCTTTTTGATACAGTGCATTGGCCGTAAATGTATAAGTAGTTGAAAGTTTCTTCAAAGAAGCTTTTTAATATCCTGTTTGACTGGATCACCAAGTTGCTAGAGAAATACAACCTGATTTTTCTGGGCAATTATTTATCTAATAGAGGACTTTAGAAGATCATCAGTTGTCCCATCCGTGTCCACACTCCTCCCCCCTCGCCCACAATCTCGAGGTCTTACTATAGGTCTTACTATTTTTGTATTAAAATGACTGGTGGTGGTAGATTCTTTATGGATTTTGGAAGACATTTTTAAATTTATGATTCAGACAGTGTTTTTACATTTAGTTTTATTTAGCCTTTGGTTTTTTAATCAATTTGAGCATGCCTTAACTTTTGATATGGAAATTTGCAGTTTTCTGTCATCATTTATGGTTAAACTGAGCTTTGTCTAACTTCTAAGATTGTAAATAGGAGAATGAAAATCTAAAGGATAGCAGGTCAAATCTTTTTGATGTTTTAGTATAGGTGGATTTCTTAAGAATGCCGGGGTTTTTTTCCCCCTCATTTCTGATTTTAGAAAATAAGTTTATTCAATAGTGCCAGTTTATTCAATTGTGCCTTTTTGGTTTTTTTTTTTAAACTCTTCATTTATTGAAAACAGCTTCATTTATTGAGCTATGTATTTTGGTAAATTTTTACATCTGCACTTAAGAAACTTATCACTGTACTCCAGATGGAGACCATATAAACATTACTCCCAGAAGTTTCCTCTTGCCCTTTGTCACCTTTCTTCCCTGTGTGTGCTCTTACCCCCTCAGGTAGATTAGTTAGCATATTCTGAAATTGTATGTAAATGGAACCAAACAGTGTATTCTTTGCCTTTTAACAATTTTTTTTTTTTTAAATTGGAGGATAATTGCTTTATGTCTGCCTTTTTTTTACTCAGAGTAACTTAAAATTACTCCATGTCCAGAAATCAGTAATTCATTCCTTTTTATTTTTGAGTAGTAGTCTTTACATGGATGTCCTACAGATTTTGGTTCATTCACTTGTTGATGGACATTCGCAGTATTTCCAGGTTTTTTATTTTTTTAAAAAAAGCTCTATGAACATTTGTGTATGTGTCTTTGCATTCTTTCCTCTTGGAGGACAGTCCATCCTGGAGTGGAATGGTTGGGTCATATGGTATGTGTATGTTTAACTTTAGAAACTGCTGAACTGTTTCCTAGAGTGATTGTACCAGTTTACTTTTCTGCTACCATTAAGGGAGTTCAGATCAGCTTCTCCACATCCTTTCCAGTACTTACTATGATCAGTCTTTCTCAGGTCATGTATTCTAGTAGGTGCCTATTGTATAGTGATTGTAATTTGTATTTGCCTAATGACTAATGATATTGAGCGTCTTTTCAAGTGTTTATTTGCTGTTTATTGTCTTTAGTAAGTTGTAAGTTGATTCTTCACGTCTATGCCCATTTTAAAATGGAGTTCTTTGACTTCTTATTGGATTTTGAGAGTTCTTTATATATATATGGACACAAATGCTTTGTCTTATGTGGTTTGCAAATACTTCACCGTGTGGCTTGTCTTTATTCTCTTAACAGTGTCTTTCAAAGTGAAATTTTAAATTCCATTTTGATTTTTAAAAATTTCCTCTCTTGAAGGATTCTTACTGCATTATTTGTTGTGATCATTTGTTCTATGCTTTCCAGTTTAGTCATTGTTTCCTGAAGTAGTTTGTTCTGGATCTTTGCAGTATTCTGTTGCTTCATTTTCTGAGTTGCTCTGACTGACTTGCATCATTTTTCTCTTGTTTTTAGCTCGTTTTGAAATAGTATAAGGTTTTGATCAAGTCTCTCTAGCTCTGCTTCAGTGTCTTAAGGGATGTTATTCTGCTCCTTATTCTCCTTTTCTCTAACAACAGTTTCATATCTGATTTGACCTTGATATTTTTCTGTCTTGCATTTTTATGTAAAAGTAGTTTTCCTGAACTTTGAGTAGGAGTCACGGTTGAGAGTAGCTGTTGTAACTTCACAGAGCTCTCTCATTGTTTTTGTGAAGTGTTAGAGCATGGAGCTTGCTTTCTGAAATTTCTAGGTTTTGTTTTGCTTTTATTTGGGTCCTTTATCTTGTCTGTTTCTCTTGTGTGTGGGGTCTCCTCTGGATGGGAGCTCTGGTGGGTCACTTTCAAGAGCTCATGGGAACAAGACTTTTCGGCCTTTGTTGGAGGTTTTTCTATTTATTTATTACTGGAGTGGGCAAAACGTATCTCAGTTTCAGCTGTTCTCAGTTTGACCTGCCATGGTTTCTTGTGAACAACTGTTGTCTATTTTGTGTTTCTCCTATTTGTAGCCCTTTCAGATAGGCTATGACTTCTGTTTCCTCTTGAACAATAGATTCTTAGAATGTACAGGTTTCTGACTGTGAGTTTTTCCTAATTAACTTATTTTTTGGGGGGTTGTGAGATAACCTTGTTCAGGTAGATTTGTTGCAAATGTTTTTGCTTATTGGTTTTGGGTTTTGCTGTCTACTTAACGTCTGACATAAGGGGTTTTGGAGAGATGAAAAACTGTAGCACCTCTGTCATCCTTTTAGAATTAAGCTATTTAGGAGAACTTTCTAAGTCAGTCCCTGTTAAGTTAGTTTCCTCATCTATAAGATGAGGATGATAATAGTACCGCATAGCATGAGTACATCATACATGGAAAACTTAGAAAACTGAACACTGCTTGGTAAAGTGTTAACATTATTTATTTACTCGATAAATAGTAGTTGTTAATTTTGTTGATAGTGCTTATATTGAGTCTGCTTTTTTCCCTCCTTGCAGTTTCAGGCTCTTTGTGTTTATTAATTTTGACATATCACTTAAGAAGATTGCAGTTAAGTTACTTTAAAGTAGTAGTAATCAATAACTGAGATGTACATTATTATAAATAAAATCTCCTTAAGTCCATGAAACTACTAAATCCTTCTGGCTTTCTTTAGGAGAGGATTTTGTCTAGCATGGTGTTGGACACTTGAATGTTATTTCTAAAATGTCAGTTTCACATACTACCCTTGGGATTTTTGCCACATCCTATCAACTGTATAATTATTTATTTTTAGGTTAGGTTGCTTTCTTCTTCAGATTTTTTTAAGATGGAAAAATACTACAGATAGAGGTTAAGCCCTCATTTTGCCCCTCCCCAGAAGTATAATCAATATGTTCATTTCTTCCTACTAATCTACTGAGAATAAAGTCTGAAACCAGTGGTTTGTTGAATTAGTTACATCTTTCTGCATCTTTTTAAAATCTATAAATAATAAAGTGTTGATTAGTATTGATTACCCATGTGCCATCTAAATTCCCGTCATGTGCCATCATAACAATGGTACACAGAGGAAGCACAGTAGATTTTCAGTAAATAAAGTTAAGTGGATGCCTTTTTGCATTTAAATATTTTAGTAACTGCAGTGATTAAGATAGGAACATGAAGAAAATTATAATTGTTCTCACTTGTTTCATCACATCAAACCTGTAAACCTGGTGTGTGGTGTACACTGCACAGAATCTACTGCATGATGTCCTAGAAGCTAGATGTGCCAACTTTGTTTTCTGACTGGAGTTAACTTCAACTCTTCAATCGTTTGGGTGTACCAGTGAGTTCATATTTTCCATGTTTAGTCCAAATTTTTACTAGCAGTTGGCTAGTCCCCTAATTTCATAAGAGTTAGCAAGTGGTAATGTCATTCTTGGAAGGAGCATTGGCTTGATTCTGAATTTAGGTTAGTAGCGTGTCTGTGTGAATTAGGACTGATCATTTGTGAACCTGTTTCTGCACTTGAAAAATGGAGTTTATACCCTGTAGTTGCCTCAGATATTGTGAGGATGTGAATAAATGAAAATATGTAGCTATAGATAGTAAAATTGGGGAAAGAATAAAAATTACTATTGTCTATGTGTTGAGCTTAAATAGAGTGCATTTGGCTCATGAAACAAGTCTGAGGTACTTAATCTTGTGGAAAAAGCCCTGGTTTGAGAGTCAGGAGAGCAACAGACAGACCTGGGTTTGAATTCCCAGCTATATCACTTAGTCTGTCACCAAGGCAGGCTGACTGACTACTTGATGCCTTAATTTCCTTATAGTAAATATAGGTAATGAAGTAAATCTACCTCAAGGGATGTTGTGGTGATTCACTGGGTTTATACTTCATAAGTGTTTAACATGGTCCCTATTGCACAGTGACAACCCTCTCCTCCCTTCCACTACTGTTTTCGTTTCCAATAAGTTAAATACAATGAGCCACATTTCCCTCAGACACTGAATGAGGAGCTTAGAAAAGGTGATTTCCAAGTTTCCTTCCATTTCAGAAGCCTTGTAGGAGTTTATGTTATGGCAGTAGTTACTGGGGTGGTATTGCAGTAACAGTGATTAAGGGTTGGGTATAATCATAGTGGTTGCTGTTAAATGTCTGCCAGTGGTGAAGATGTTAACTGTTGGGGATATGTTGCATAGGTTAGTAGTTTGGAGACAATTAAAAAAAAGAATGAGAATCACTTGTCTGAACTTGGATGAGAGACATCAGTCAGTGTTACCACTAGCTCATGAGAGCCATAAAGGGGTTCCCATAATGTCTATCTTAGTGTTGCTTATGAGTGTGCCTTTTTTCTGCATCCAGAGATGATCTTTGTGCCTGCCAGTGAACGTGAATTCATAATGCTTATGGATTATTGGGAAGCCTGTCACCAACTTCATGTGGTTTCAAAACATCATCTTAGTAAGGAGATAAGGAATTTATGGTCCAGTAAGAAGATAAGGAATTTATGGTCCACAGCCTACAATAATTTCCCTCTGTTTTGTGGACTATTGGCCTCTTGCCTTTTTGATACGGTAGTCTATTGGGGTGGAAGGGTGAGTGAGTGTTCGTGTTTGTGTCTGCCTACCTAAATCAGTTTTCAGTATCAATAGCAGAAAAATGTAAAGCACTTGGTAAAACAGAGTATAGACAGTTGAAGAGGAGAATGTCAGCTGTTATTTAATATAATACTTAGGCCTGTGAAAGCTTTATATGTTAAAATATTTGGTGAATGTGAGAACTGTTAGATCTTCATTTTTGCTAGGCCTTCAGATGTGTTCAGTTGCTCATTTTTGTTTTCTTTGGTTTCACCCATTTTATATATGCTATTTATATAAAAAGCACTCCTTTTTATATATCAGGCTGTCTGGGTTTGACAGTCTTTATAACCACCCTCCTAACTATTCCTACCAAATATTATTGAGAACATACGCTATTGACTGTAAAGTGTATAAGAGCTAATTAAAAAATACATATATCTATATATATATATAAGTAATAGTAATAGCGTGCCATATAGAAAATAACATGTCATACATGTGGTAGTTCAAGTAGGACTTTTTTTGCTACACCTTAGCAGTTTGACTTTATGGCAAGGTGGGGGGTGGATAGCTTTATTGAGAGGCTCTACTGTAGAGTGAAAGATACACTTGGAGCTGTTTATGTCAAGGTATCTCTCTTGTCTCTGTGCTTAAATCTCCTTGATTGTAGGTTAGCAGGCTGTTCTGGTTTCATTATAAGCTGTTTCAATGACTGTGATGGAGTAAATCAGTCAGCTAAGCCCTCTTTTCCTCTGTTCCTCAGATGAAAATATGATTAATAACACTTAGGTCACAGTTTTTATGAAATACCAGGCGTTCAACAACCACGAGGTCCAGTACCAACATAAGGAACAATTGGGGCTTCCCTTGTAGCTCAGATGGTAAAGCATCTGTCTACAATGCAGGAGACCCAGGTTCGATTTCTGGGTTGGGAAGATCCCCTGGAGAAGGAAATGGCAACTCACTCCAGTATTCTTGCCCAGAGAATCCTATGGATGGTAGCCTGCCAGGCTTCTCTGTCCGTGGGGTTGCAAGAGTTGGACGCGACTTAGCAACTAAGTGAGGCATTCAACAAATCATAGATTGTTTATATACTGATATAAAAAATAAAAAATGAGCAGTAAAAAGTGACAGTTACTTAATACCAATTTTGAGACCTAAAAATTTTTGTAGCTTACTGAAATGAAATCCTAAGAATGAAAACATATTGACTAGTAATATGATCTCAGTTCTCTAATCTCATTAAGCTTCTTTATACTTGTGACTGAGCTAACTGTTCATTTTGCTAGTCAGAACTTGGCTTCAGCTATTACACATTTTTCTTCCTTCCTATAGCCAGATCTGACTTAGACTCTCTCAGATATGAATACCTGTACTTGTACTATCTCCTTATTTGTCTCAGCTACCTGCAGGAGGTGAGGCCTTTTTAGTATTTTGACTCTTTAAGTCTGATTCTGCTAATGTTATTTTTTGTTGTATGTGGTGCTGGTTAGTACTCCTACCTAGTTAGAGTCTTTCATTGATTTTGAGGTGGTGAGTCAGAAATCTTTAAGGGACTAGAATTTTCACTTAAGAACTTCTATTTCAGGTTTTGGGTTTTTTTTTGTTTGTTTGTTTCCTAAAAGGCATACCTTTAATGAACATTTATTTTGTGCCAGACACTATCAAATGTTTAAAATGCTTACTCTAATTTAATCTTCACTATTACTCTCTGAAGTAGGTATCTCCTTTTTAAAATAAGGAAACCAAGGGTTGCAGAACTTAAATAGTTGTATGATGGTGCAGCTGGTGAGTGACAGAATTGGGATTTAAACTCAGGCATTCTGATTTCAGGTGGTAGAGAATCCGCCTGCAACATGTGAGGCCTGGGTTTGATCCCTGGGTTGGGAAGATGTCCTGGAGGAGAGCATGGCAACCCACTGCAGTAGTCTTGCCTGGAGAATCCCCATGGACAGAGGAGCCTGGCTGGCTACAGTCCATGGGGTCTCAGAGTCAGACACGACTGAGGGACTGAGTGCAGCCCAGCACATTCTGACTGCAGATTCTCCCATAACCTGTACTTTATACCACTCGGCACTTGTTCAGCAGTCTTCTCACATCTGAGAAGCCTTACAGAACTACTTAGAGTTTGAAGCTGCGCATTTGGTAGGAATCTGTTACAACTGTTATTCTTGTAATTTCTGAGGCTTTTATGCTGTTTACCCAAGCCAGACCCCGCATACCTGTCCAGCCCTCCTTTCCTTGTGCTGTATTGAAATACCATCACCTAAGGCACGGACACTACAGATAGTTGCCTGGGGAAGGGGATTGTGGCAAGTATGGGTAAGGTGGTGGTTTGGTCATAAGTTGTGTCCAGCCCTTAGAACCTCAGGGACTAGGGCCTGCAGGCTCCTCTGTCCATGGGGTTTCTCAGGCAAGAATACTGGAGTGGTGTCCATTTCCTCCTCCTCCTTGCTGTATTTATATATCTTTTATCAAAACACATCGCTGACTTTTTTTGGGTCGCATCGTTTTCCATTCTTTGACTCTATTTAACCTCCTTTTTGATGGTCTTAAAGGGTTGTTTACAGTTAAAACAATTCAAATGATGCTTAAGTGAGCATAATTATGTTGGCACAGATGCAAGAATGGGGTTTATGGGTTGGAGTTTATGTGCATTATTGCCTTGATAGATAATGCCAGCTGGCCTTCAAAAAAAAATTTTTTTTCCAATCCCAAAGAAAGGCACTGCCAAAGAATGCTCAAACTACCGCATAATTGCACTCATCTCACACGCTAGCAAAGTAGTGCTCAAAATTCTCCAAGCCAGGCTTCCACAGTATGTGAACCGTGAACTTCCAGATATTCAAGCTGGATTTAGAAAAGGCAAAGGAACCAGAGATCAAATTGCCAACATCCGTTGGATCATCAAAAAAGCAAGAGAATACCAGAAAAACATCTACTTCTGCTTAATTGACCATGCCAAAGCCTTTGACTGTGTGGATCACAACAAACTGTGGAAAATTCTTAAAGAGATGGGAATACCAGACCACCTTACCTGCCTCCTGAGAAATCTGTATGCAGGTCAAGAAGCAACAGTTAGAACTGGACATGGAACAACAGATTGGTTCCAAATTGGGAAAAGAGTACGTCAAGGCTATATATTGTCACCCTGCTTATTTAACTTACATGCAGAGTACATCATGAGAAATGCTGGGCTGGATGAAGCACAAGCTGTATACAAGATTGCCGGAAGAAATACCAATAACTTCACATATGCAGATGACACCATCCTTGTGGCAGAAAACAAAGAACTAAAGAGCCTCTTGATGAAACTGAAAGAAAGTGAAAAAGTTGGCTTAAAGCTCAACATTCAGAAACCGAAGATCCTGGCATCCAGTCCCATCAGTTCATGGCAAATAGATGGGGAAACAGTGGAAACAGTGAGAGGGTTTATTTTGGGGGGCTCCAAAATCACTGCAGGTGGTGACTGTAGCCATGAAATTAAAAGTTGCTTGTTCCTTAGAAGAAAAGCTGTGACCAACCTAGACAGCATATTAAAAAGCAGAGACATTACTTTGCCAACAAAGGTCTGTCTAGTCAAAGCTGTGGTTTTTCCTGTAGTCATGTATGGATGTGAGAGTTGGACTATAAAGAAAGCTGAGTGCCGAAGAATTGATGCTTTTGAACTGTGGTGTTGGAGAAGACTCTTGAGAGTCCCTTGGACTGCAAGGAGATCCCACCAGTCCATCCTAAAGGAAATCAGTCCTGACTATCCATTGGAAGGACTGATGCTGAAGCTGAAACTCCAATACTTTGGCCACCTAAGAACTGATGCATTTGAAAAGACCCTGATGCTGGGAAAGATTGAAGGAAGGAGTAGCAGGGGACGACAGAGGATGAGATGGTTGGATGGCATCACCGGCTCTATGGACATGGGTTTGGGTGGACTCCGGGAGTTGGTGATGGACAGGGAGGCCTGGCGTGTTGCAGTCGATGGGGTCACAGAGTCGGATATGACTGAGCAGCTGAACTGAACTATATACAAACAATATATCAAAGTTACCCGTCCAGTGTCAGTACTGAGCATTATTAGACTTTTCAAGTCTGAAAATCTGAGATGAGAAATGTTACCTCATTTTAATGTGCTTTTCTTTTGTTTTACTCCAGGTTCTTTCCATTTATTTATTGCTTTTCGTGGTTTTCTGTTTCCCTCATTTATTGAACTGTGATTTTTTTCCTTTGTTTTTAGTTTTTTTGCTAGATTTTTATTTTTAAAATAATAGAGTAACTTGATGAAGTTGCTTTTAAATAAGGTATGCTTCTATTGTATTGGGAATAATTTGAGTTTAAAACAGTCTCATGATGGTCTAAACTGTATGGAAAAGGTGGTCTTTGTTATAATGGGTAGATGGAATTGTTATTTTTGGCATGTATCTGTCTTTTTCTCCCATTCCTGAGACAGGTAGTCATATTTATTTATCAGTAAAAGAAACTTCAAATACAAAGATATGAGCAATGTCTTTAATTTTTATGACTGTATTTGAAATTTTGTCATGGTAAATCCAGCCTAACCCCCCACTCCCCAGTGTGGTCCTTGTTTACTTATTTGTAAATAATCTTAAACAACCAGTTAGAAAAAGCTACATTCTGCTCTTGGGTTAACTGAATACTGAGCGCATGCTGGGACCTCAGAAGGTCATGAATCCTGGTCAAGCAGAAGTGAAAATGCTCCCCAACCCAAAGTGGCCATATCTTAAAGATTGTTTCCTATTATCTTAAAAGTAGTTTTGAATAAATACATACTTTTATTTAAATGTAAGTAAAATACTTATAGGGTTTAAGTAAAAATAATTGAAGATGTGTGAGATTTTTGAGATGTGGGATTTATCTCCAGGTTATGATTTAATTTATTTCACTTTGCTTTTCAATACGTCATAACTGTTCTCAGCCAGGGGTAACAACATCTAGAGACATTTTTGGTTGTTATAAATATAGGGTGCAGCTGGCATCAGGATATAGTATGTGCCAAGAGTGCTGCAGTGCGTGGGATAACACCCAACAACAAAGGGTTATCAAACCCCAAATATCAGTAGTGCTGAGGTTGAAGGATTTTGCTTCATAGGAAAAAGCATATGTTAAGCTTTAAAAAGTCTGATAGTTTTGTTCTCTGACCTGTGAGATAAAAATATTGATGTGTATGATAAGACCATCAAGATCTTCAACCAAGGCTTCTTAGTTTTATCTTTCAGGATTCTGTTGATACCTGAGAAACTTAGAAAACCCTAATTTTGAGAAAGAAGTACACTTATCCAAGATTTGACAGTTTAATTATAAAGTGTTCTCTTTCCTGATTTTCAGTTAAGAAAGTCCAAAATACTTTGCCTTTTATCTAATCAAATATTGTCTAGAACTCTTTCTCCTTGCTGGTTATAATCACAACAGTCTTGACATTAGATTTGTTGGGAGGGTTTTCCCACACCAAGCAATTCTAAGTCTCCTACAATTCAGTTGTTACATATTGTACTCAGAGTTAGCATCAGATCTCACATGTTAAGGGCTTAGTCCCACAGTGCTGCCCCCCACCCCCACCACCTTCAGACCAGTCACAACTCCAGGTTGTTATATCTGTGTTTCTGAACAGCAGCTAAAATTCAGAGGTTTCTGTAACCCATTCCTCAGATTCTGTTAATTAGCTCGAGTGGCTCACAGAATTCAGGAAAACCGTTTACTATCTAGGTTACTGGTTTATTACTATTACACAGGATATTAAAGGTTATGAATGAATAGCCAGATGAAGAGATACATGCGGTGAGGTCTAGAAAGCTTCTGAGCAGAAGATGAGATGCCTGTGGAGTTTGGGGTGCACCACCCTCCAGCATGTGGATACATTTTGTTTGCCAGTCCAGACCGAGATTCACCAATTCAGCTCTCTGAACCCCATATAGATGTTTATTGAGGTTTTATCAACTGGGTATGATTGACGATGGATTCCACTTTTAGCCCCTCTGCAGAGAATGACAGTGGGAAGTGGACTGAAAGTTTCAAGCTTCTAATCATGACTCAATGTTTCTGGTGACCAGCCCCCATCTAGGAACCTACCAAGAGTCAGAGTCACCTCATGAGAATAAAAGACTTTTTTATCACCCAGAAAGTTCCAAGGAATTTAGTAGCTCTGTGTGAGGAACTGGGACCAGAGACTAAATATTAGAACAAAAGATTCTTCTAGAACCTTTATTTTCAAGGGTTTTAGGAGCTCTTAGGATCTAGGGAGCAGAGATCAGTATGCATATCTCTTATTACTTCACAGATACATCCATTAACTAGCTTCATTGGACCGTTCTTATATGTGTAGGGAAGAGAAAGAACCTTTAATTTCTACTTTGTGGATGGAGTAACAGCTTGGTATCTTAATTAATTGCTCTGTATGTACCTAGTCTGTGTTTATCCATGAACTCTGCTGACTGGTAGCGTGGCTGCTCTGTATATCTCAGAGTCACAGGCCACTACACAACCGGCCGGTGCACCAATGGAGCGTTAGTGACGACAGTGGTGACCACTTCTCTCCCTCCAAAGGAGTTAGCTGCCCTAGCCACCCTCGCTCACTGTCTTTGAAATGGAAGGGTTAAATTGAGCCTGAGACAGTTGAGAGAGACTAGCTGTTCTGTCATTTTTCAGATTTAGCTGTGTTTAGGTGGAAGCATTCTTTATTACACATGGTTTTCACAAACAGTCTGACAAGGTCATAGAAATTGGAAGTACAAATTAGGCCTACCAAAACTGTGCATTTTAATGTAATTATTAATACTTCATTAAATATGAATATGTGTACATATCACATAAATATGTGTACATGGTAAACTGGGCAGAACACCGGATGTACAGATGGAGACCAGGACTGTTGTAACTAGGATATACGGTCACTCTCTTCTGTTTCATTTGAAGCCTCCCTTGTATAGTATTACTAGTTTGTATCATTCTTTCTTAAACTTTTATCCGATTAGTTTGACCGATACTGTTTTTGTCTTTAAAATTGTTTTCCTGATCTGAGCTCTGTTTGCCTTCCCAGTCTTGTCTCTTGCCACTATGTGTAACTTTGCCAAGTGATTTGCAGTTCACTAAGTATGCGTGCGGTGCTGTATTTTGCTCGCATTACATTCTAACATCTTTCTGTCATCATCTTTGCCTCTGACATTTTTCTTCATGGGATAACTTCAACTTGTCCTTTAAGACTGTTCAGCCAGCTTCATTCAAGTGCATATGAATCTACTGAAAAGCTGTCTGGATCTCCTTTTCTCCATAGAAACTACCATATTTCTGACATGCATTGATCATATTTTCTATTAGTTTGTTTCTGTTTGTGGTTCTGTAGGCTTTGATGGGGCTGAAATTGCCTTGCTCAAAATGTGGTGCAGTGTAGGAGCTGGATTAAATATGTGAATAGAAAAATTAAACTTTGTCTTCATCTATTAAAGAAATATTTTAAAAATACTTAGAAAACATTACTGGTATCAGAATTTTGAGTGTTGGGTGTGGGGAAATTCTGAGACTGCTTGCTTGCTTTCTTCCCTTTCAGTTTTTCTCTGTCCAGATTCTGTTTATCCTTTGTCCATTTTGCTTGTTTCTAAGCCTCCCTAGTTTTTTTGTTTTGTTTTTGTTGTAGCTGGAGAACAATTGCTTTACAATGTTATGGTGATCTTTGCCATACATCAGCGTGAATCAGTCATAATTACATATATGTCCCCTCAATCTTGAGCCTCCCTCCCTCTCCCCATCCCACCTCTCCCTAAATGTTAAACAAGATAGTAATCTTGCTTTTCTAAAGTCTCCATTGTACCCTTTTCTCCTCTGGATGGGAATTTTAATATAAATATTATTTTTTCTACCAAGCTAGGCCCTTTGAGGCCATAATTTGTTTTTTGATCATTATATCTTTCAGTATCATGTTTCGTTCAAAATAGTAGCTTTGCTGTTTTAGCTTGGACTACTGTAAGAAAATACCATAGACTGGGTGATGTAAAGAAGAGAAGTTATTTTCTTACAGTTATGGAGGCTGGAAATTTGAGATCACAGTGCCAGCATGGTTGGGTTCTGGTGAGAACCTCTCTTCCTGTCTTGCTGAGTCCTCTCAGAGATGGGGTGGGACCTGGGGAGGGCTACTCTCCTGCCTGCCCTCTGTAACCTCCTTCCCCCCCATGTCTTCTAATAAAAGTAGTAGTCTCATTAGGAGAGTCTGACTCTCAGGACCTCATTTATGCTTAATTGTCTCCCAAAGGTCTCATCCTCAAATACCATCACATTGTGGACTAGAGGCTTCAGTATAAGAATCTGGGTGGACACAAACACAGTCCATAAGACATGTCGGTGCTTTGTATGTCTTTCTTTTTATATTTACTGATTACATTCAGGTGTGGATTGTTTTATGCAGTTGTATTCTTAAAGTTTTGATGTTAATTGAGTTTTATGAAGGAAATATTTTAGGTGTACACTGCTAACAGGGAAGTGGGAAGGAAAAGGAGTTGGGATTTATTGAATGCATACTAGGTGAGAGTAACTGCATTTTATGTGACATTTTATGTAAAAAATGATGGTATGAAGTTTTCTGAATGAAGAGGTTGCCTTGCTGTGTACTATTCTCCAAGTTAGTGTTTGTTTAATTTCTGTGTATTGGGTTTGCTTAAGTTCCTTCATATCTTTACCGAGCTGTCAGCAAATAATTATTGAGCATATACCTGTGCTGGGTACCTTAGACTGTACTGGTGAGTACACAAACCATAGTCCCTTGTAATATTTATTATCTTAGTGTTATATTCTTTTAATATTTTTTAAAAACATTTAGTTTGGCTGTGGTGCTGGGTCTTAGTTGTGGCATACGGGATCTAGTTCCCTGACCAGGGGACAAACCTGGGCCCTCTGCATTGGAAGCTTGGATTCCCAGCCACTGGACCACCAGGGAAGTCCCTCATTTAATGTTTTGCTCACTACTGTCAATACTATCTGTATTTGCCGGTATCAACTGTGTTAACTTCATCTTTAAAATTAGGACTGGGGAAGCTTATAAATGTAGTCCTTTAAGAGAGTAATTTTTTTCAGTTGACCCTTAAGTCAGCATATGCTATATGTAAGCTTAAGACTAATCTAATACCAAAGAGTTCAACCAAAAATAATTATCATGTTTGATACACATTTCTATTTTTAAATTTTGGAGAAGTGAAAACTTTAGAGTCAAATAATACTAGCTTCATAATGTATGAAGTGCTGAAGAGCTTTATTAGATTAGATGGGAATAAAGTAGAAATTGCTTCAAGTTTTTGCTTTTTTAACTTTTTCTGCTATGTATCAGCATGCTAATTCCAGATAGTCCTCAAAATTTTGACATAATTACAGATTTTTGAAAATAAAGGTTTAATCCTAGAATCTCTTTGCTCCCTAGAAAGACATCTTAAAATTAAATTTCTGTAAATATTTCTCATCAGCATGTTTTTTCCCACATTTTAACTATCTCAGAAATTGATTCTTTCAAACAGTAGTAGTGTCCTAGATTTCTTAAAATAACAGTCTTAGAGTTGCTCCTGATTTATATCTGAATAATACAGTGTTGTCAGCTCTTTGAAGGTTTAGAAAAAGCATATATTTAAATGTTTTGGACCAGTAGTACAGACAGTTGGAAGAATTATTTTGAAAGAAAGTCTTCTAAGTTTACATGTTAGTAGCCTGATTTAAGTGTTGGCATGTTTCAAGTAAGAAACGTTTCAAACACTTTAAGCATAGCTTTTTTTATTTGGTAGGTAGTCTTTAAAGTTCAGGTTGCTATGAGGATTTGTGGATAAAATTATTTGCGATTGTTTTTAAAACATTTATAATTGAACTGTATAAAAATCTTCAAATTATAGAAACACATAACTGGAATGAAGTTTTCCAAATGTGCTAATTTTTATTTTATTTTATTTTTTTAATTAATTAATTAATTAATTTATTTTTTCAGTGGGTTTTGTCATACATTGACATGAATCAGCAATAGATTTACACGTATTCCCCATCCTGATCCCCCCTCCCACCTAATTTTTAAAATTAGTGAATTTGGTGTTAATGTGAGGCATGGTTTTGAGAAATGTGGCTGAATATTTAAAATGTGGTTTTTTGGTTTTTTTTTTAATTATAAAATGAGGGATGTGTACCTTATTTAAAACAATTTGAACAATGCAGTCTTTGATAAGTGAACGTCATCCTCATCCTATGACCCTAAATATGCTTACTATTTATATGCTCTCAGTAAAACAAAAAAGAAAGAATTTAATAAGTAGTTTCCAAAAAAAGGAAAAAATAGTCATCAGAAAAAACTATAGTATACTTGAGCAGACCTTTGTATTCTGAGGAATTCAAATCAAAATTTTCAGGCATACTTGAAAAAGAAATGACAGTAGCCTTTAACAAATATAAATGGATCAACATTGCTTTTTAGTTTTCAGTTTGAATGTTTTTATTTCTGAATTTCCAGAATGAGTTTCACCATTCATCATTTAATTTTTCTAAATTTGTAATTTCATTGACTGCAAGCAGTTACACTTTTTATACTTTTAAAAGGTGAAAAGTTCACATTGAAAAAAAGCTTTGTAGATATGTTTGGCTGACATGTATGATCTTTAGTCTTTCAATTTCATAAATACATACATTTATAAATTCAGATCTAATTTCTTTATGTAGGAGAAGCAAGCTTCAGGGCTGATACAGGAGCATTTATATATTTTGAAGTCCTACGATATTTTACTGAAAAAAGAGAAAATTCACCAAACTGTAGTCAGTGTTAAAGTTCTAATAAAGAAGAAAACAGCTATAAAGTGATGTGTCATAAGGAGAGTATCAGTGTGTGTAAGACATGCCAGGTCTTTGACATTCTGGAGTTACACACAGAGAAATTTAAACCCCAATTCTCTGAATCCTGTGGGTATTCTGCTAGACTGAATGTTAATGGCTCATTTGGGAATGCACTAGCAGGCTTAAATTAATTTACTAGTGTCACACCATTTAAATAACAAAATGTTAAATAAAATTGTAGTTTGAAAATTTGGAAGAGGCTTTTTTCCACCGCTCAGATTTCTGCTTAAAACTGGAATATTAAAGAGTTAATTTTGAAGGGATCTTTAGCTTTTTGAAAGTATCACATTTTAAAATAAATGTGATAAAAACTTTCTGCTTAGTAGCAACACAGAGTGATTTTGTTTTATGTAAGCCCAAAAGGAAACAAGAAGAGAAGGGAAGATTTATTGGAAGAATATTGAGGTAGTGCTTGGAATCAAAGCTTAAGCTATATCTCCAAGCCAGTGTGATAGGTAGGGTGCTTCAGGGTATCAGCACTAGAAGTTGCTGGGCACTTTTTTTTAGTTTCCAGCTAAAGGGGTGACTTAGTTCCAGTAAATTCCTGTTCCTCCCTGTTTTACATTCCTGTGCTAGAATATCCAGTTGGCCTACCTCAGGATAAATTCTCTTTTAGAAAGGGATCAGGTGGTGTGGTCAGGGAAACAGCTGGAGGTCCATCCTTGTATTTGTATCTTGGTATATGCTGTGTGCGTACCTGTGGTATATGCTGCAACCAGCATATACGTATCTACAGTACCCCCAAATTCATCATACAGGTGAAGTGTATGACTAATACTATCTCACTGTTGTGAGGTTATAACTGACTGACTTGTCAGCAGGAAATTTTTGACTTTTAGGGATTTAGGTAGAGTTTGCACTAACCCCTATTCTCTTATTGACAAATTCAACATTCTTAACAACCTATCTGAATTGCTGAAATGTATAATTATACTTTAAAGCTGTAGCTTTTGCTAAGCTAAGTTAGTATCAAAGTGTTTTCATGATAAAGACAGTTCCCTCCCAAAAGAGAAATTGTGTTACATGTTTCTTAGCTTCCTACGATTCCTAACCTGATCTTGTAAGGATATAAAACTAGAGATCATGGTCTGAGGCAAAATATAATAGTTATTTTAAGGGAATAATAAATGTTTCGGGAGCAGTAGAGTCAGAGTTGACTTCTGGCAAGGAGAATTAGGAATGGCTTCACGGTGTGAGAGACAGGCTTAGTCCAGCTCAAAGGAACAGTGAACGAAGGAGTAATCAGGAAAAGTGCAGGACTATGAAGATAGATTTGGGATTGATCAGAGAAGGTGAAAACGAAAGCTTACTTTCAAGTTGTGTTTAATGTTTGCGACACCGTGGATTATATACAGTCCATGGAATTCTCTATCCACTGGAGTGGGTAGCCTTTCTCTTCTCCAGGGGATGTTCCCAATGCAGGGATCGAACCCAGGTCTCCCACATTGCAGGCGGATTCTTTACCAGCTGAGCCACAGGGAAGCCCAGGAATACTGGAGTGGGTAGCCTGTCCCTTCTCCAACAGATCGTCCCAACTCAGGAATCGAGCCAGAGTCTCCTGTATTGCAGGCGGATTCTTAAGCTATCAGGGAAGCCCATAGATTAGAGTGTGGCTCACTATTACACAGAATTTTGCATTTAGAAAGAATTCACAAGTTACTGATGATTTGGGGGCAAGGGAGAGAGCTTTGCCTTGTGGAGCTGAAGTCTTAATTCAGGGAAGTTGGGGCAGTCACTTAGGTGGCTATTACAGGAATTTAAGCTAGAGGAAATGAGAACTTGAAATAGGGTAGTGTTGGTGCGAATGGACATGAGGATTCACAGATCACATCAGGTTATGGTTTTGTGTTTTTTTAGATATTGTCTATCCATTATTCCTGTCTTGTTTGAATTTCTGTATAGGCTTTTAGTTTTCTAACTGGAGTTTTTGTTTGCCCTTTCTAGTCTATCTAATCTATGCTGGTAGCAGTGATTGTGCTACAGTGTAAATATCTTCTTCCCATAATTAAAATCTTTATTAGTGTTAGTTGCTCAGTATGTCTGACTCTTTGCAATCCGGTGGCCTGTAGCCTGCCAGGCTCTTCTGTCTTTGGGATTTTCCAGGCAAGAATACTGGACTGAGTTGCTATTTCCTCCTCCAGGGGATCTTCCCAACCCAGGGATTCAGCCCAGGTCTCCTGCATTACAGGCAGATCCTTTATTGTCTGAGCCACCAGGGAAGCCCAAGATAGTTATAATGATATTTAAAATGCATGTGATTATGTCTTTACTTGTCCCCCAGTTTGTTCCTTTTTTTCCCCGCTTTCTTAACTACTCATAGTTCTGTGGTAGATCACACTTTGTCATCTTAGTGCCTATGCCCATGTTGTACTCCTTGGAATAAGACCTTTCTCCCTTTTTGCTCATCGTTTAAGGGGTTGGAAAATTTTCCCTGACCCTGGGTTAGGTGTGTCACAGTACTTCATGATTGCTTCTATCGTTGTGTATTTGGTTATTTTACTATTTTTTTGTTTACATTGTGAAGTCCCTGAAGGCAAGTACCTTTTTTTTTTTTTTTTTTACTAATCTTTCCCCACTACAGTGTAGCTTAGAGATGCATGTTTGCATAGGTTTTTGTGTGTGTTTGTTTTGGTTTTGCTTATACTTTTCCTGTTACTAGGTGTATTGACTTATTAACAAGAGTATGGATTCTGAAGCCTAAATGCCTGGGTTGAAATTTTGACTCTACTAGTTAACTAGCTATACAAGCATGGGCAGGTTGTTTAGTCACTTTATTTCTTAGTTGCTTTATTGACAATAAAATGGGTGAAATAATACTACCTAACTCATGGGGTTGTTGTGAGGATTGAATAGTACAAAGTGCTTAGAACAGTGTCTGAATTAGTCATTATGTGTTTGCTGCTATTATTATTATGCATTGAAGTTCAGAAATCATTCTCTGCTCCTATTGCTAAAACAGTTGCACCTGTAATACTTCCCAAATCTGCTTGGAAAGTGGTATTTTTCTTCCTGATTTCTTTTTTTCCACTGTAGGTATTTGTGAGTGTTATTTCAGGGTAGACTTCAGGATATTTTTACCAAGTAATTATCGAGCACTTACTTTTTGCTTTATGTATTATTGGTACTTGTGATATATGCGCTGGTGAACAAATAATGTGAGCAGATAGATACAATAACATAATATATTATGTTATTGGATTGTCAGGGCAGTAGAAGAATAAGAAAAATGGCAAGGGAAATGAGAGTTTAAGGGTAGAGAGGCAGTTGTAATTTTAAATAAAGTGGTCAGAGTCAGCCTCATTTTGAAGGTGATATGTGAGCAAGACAGGAAGTTGGCCATGCATATACTTAGTAGAAGAGCATTCCAGGCTGAAGACTTTGGTGCAAAGGCCCTTAAGGAGGAGTGTGTTCCACCTTTTCACAGACTTTGAACAGAGGAGGCCACTGTGACTGGAGTAGACTGATCAAGGAGAGAAGGTCAGAGGGGGTTGGGGTCAAATCATTTAAAGCAATGTGAACCATGGTAGGGAGTTTTTATCCTTTACTCCGAGTGAAATCAGGAGCCAGTGTGGAGTTTTTTGAGTTGAGAAGTGACATTGTCAGACTTTAATGTCAGCATTAAGAGAATTGTATGAACGACAGTGCTGAAAATAGGTTTTAGGTAAAACCCAGGTGTCTCAGTGATAAAGAATCTGTCTGCTAATGCAGGAGACACAGGTTCGATTGCTGGATCAGGAAGATCCCCTGAAGAAGGAAATGGCAGCCCACTCCCATATTCTTGCCTGGAAAATTCCATGGACAGAGGAGCCTGACTGGCTACTGTCCATGTGGTCACAAAGAGTCAGACACAGCTGGGCACTCACTGGCCACAAAGTAAGATAGAAGCAGGGATTATTGAAGATAATGATATTTTTGAAGAGATGGATTAAGTTATAGCAGGAGGTCGTGAGAATTAGTCACACTTTTAATACATTTTGAAGGTAAAACTGGGAGGATTTCCTGAAGATAATGGTGTGGTGTGTGAGGGAAAGAATGAAATAAAAAATGACTCCGGTTTGCCTTGGCAGCTGAAAGGGTGGAATTTCCTCACACCTGAAATGGGAAAGGCTTTGGGAGGAGCAATTTTTGGGAAAGACTAGAAGTTCAGTTTCTATTTTGTTGTGTAGCAGATGGTTGGATGCATGAATGCATTGACAGATAGTATTTAAAATCGCCAGACAGGAGAAGGTTACCAAGTGTAGACAGAAGTGATCCAGTCACTCCAGCATGAAGCAGTTTGTAAAACCAGAAAGGGCCAATGAGTAGGAAAGATCAGCAAGTTAAAAGACAGTGGAGTGAAGTGAAGTGAAAGTCACTCAGTTGTGTCAGACTCTGTGTTACCCAATGGATTATAGAGTTCATGGAATACTCCAGGCCAGAATAATGGAGTGGGTAGCCTTTCCCTTCTCGAGGGTATCTTCCCAACTCAGGGATTGAACCCAGGTCTCCTGCATTGCAGGCGGATTCTTTACCAGCTGGGCCATAAGGGAAGTCCTAAAAAACAGTATCGGAAAGTAATTAAGGAAGAGTGGTCAAGTGTGTGAAATACTCTGGGTAGGTCAGTTAGGATGAGATGTGAGAAACGATCATTGGCTTTAGCGATATGGAGGTAGTTGATGACCTTGATAAGCACAGATTAGTTTTAGTGGTGTAGCTTGTCTGAAGTGCGTTTGAGGGATGATGGAAGGGAGACAACCCTTTCAAGGAGTTTTCCTTCAAAGGAGAGCAAATAAATGATGGAGGAGCTCAGAGGGTAAGTAGAGGAAGAAAAAAATTCTGAAGTGGGAGAAATGTTAATGTATTTGTATGGTAGTGAAAATGATCCATCAGAGATTAAAAAGTTGTTATGGTTGATTAAAAGAAAGGAGGGTTACATAGGTGACGCTCTGAGTAGTTGCACAAATAGAGAATCTGCATGTAAATAGATGAGAGCAGGGATACTTCTATTATAACAGGTGGGAATTCCAGCTGTGGGTGAACCTTCTAGTAGTAGGTGGATCAGTGTGGTGGGACTCAGGAGATTCAAGGTTGTTATGTGTGAGAGTGAGAGAGAACTCCATGGGGGTTTGAGGAGAGAAAAGAGAAGTGAAAGTGTAGTCGCCCAGTGGTGTCTGACTCTTTGCAATCCCATAGGCTGTAGCCCGCCAGGCTCCTCTGTCCTTGGAATTCTCAGGACAAGAATTCTGGACTGGATTGCCATTGTCTTCTCCAGGGGATCTTCCTATCACAGGGATCAAACCCTGATCTCCCTCATTGCAGGCACATTCTTTCCCATCTGACCCGCTAGAGGAGATATGAAATAGTTACCTAGAAGTGTCTGGGAGTGAATAAACTAGGAAAATAAAATACTAATCTGATAGCATTAATATTGTACTTGAAATAAGCTAGTATGATGATGCATTTTTCTTTCATTTTGTGTTAGTGCCCATGTGTGCTGCTGCATAGGCACAGATTTGGTGGGATTTGCATTTTTTAAAGTTGATTTTGTGAGTACAGTGAAGCCAGAGAGTGGCTAGAGAATCAACTGTATTCTGGGGGGGCAGGTGGCTAATGCTTAATGATTAATTATTGTTTAATCTGATAAAATGGTGAGGGACAGTAAAAAGGTGGTAAGATCAGTGAACCAGAGGTCTTGTAGAGTCAGAATTTATACTCTGGTAAATTCTAGTAGATGAAGCCGGGTGATGTGTAGTTGTTTTTTCCTATTTATATTTTTGTTAGCAAAAATACTGCATTTATTTATCTTCTAAAAAGAAATAATTTTGTGAATGGATAAAGAAGGAGTATTGGGTAAATTTTCTCCTTTCTCTAATAGAAGGTAATGGTTAAAGAGCCCCTAGAAGTGCTCTTAGGCTGGAGAGATTGCCTCTATTAAATATCCTTTAGGTGAGCGTATGTAAGATAAGCCCAACTATCTTAGGATCTAACAGAAGCCTTTCTTGTTGCCTCAATCCTGTCTTACACCTGGAAAGCCCTCTCTGTATTTCAACAGTATTGCTCAGATGTTCTCCACATCCAGAGTTTCTTGAGGATGAGCAGCCGTTGAGTGCTTCGTAGGAGTCAGCCACTTTGCTAAAATAAGTACTCTGCTTACACTAATGTAATGCTTCCAGCACTTCTGTGAAGTAAATAACTTATCTCCATTTTAGATATAGGAAACAAAAGGAGGCTAGAGTTACCTCTCTTATGTCGTACAAATGAAAAAGTAGCTGAACTAAAATTTGAACCCAGCTAAGCTTTCAGATTCTAGCACCAGTACTTTAATTTTTTTTTTTTTTACACTGTTGTTTTTACTTTCAGCGAAGTTTTACATGCACAAGATTTAGGGAGTTTATTTAGTACAACAAAGGGAACAAAAAATCTTCTATGTGATTTTCCTTTATTTCTTATTCCCATAGAGGTAACCACTTTAAAACCATTGCTTTTTTAGGAGGAGGGGTGTTGACCTGCCTGTTTCTAAGTTACAGTTTTAGAGTGTTACTTTTTTCTTTAAATTTTTAGAATAATTACTGATTTCATAATAATAACAGGATTTAGTTTCTTTACCTGCTCCCCCTTACTCTGTTCACACCTACTTGTGACTTCCATTGCCCAATTTCTTTATGTATAAGTGTATTGAGATTTGGTTAGCCCAACAACGTTTGTTACATACATTGTATTAGTGAACGCTATTTTTTTCATTTACTTTTCTGTATGCTTATGGCTAATTCCATCTGTAAACAGAATAGCACAAAATAGACACATACAACACTATAAAAAGCCAGTGTTGCAAACACTGTTAAGACACTTTGAGCTTCACTTTCAAATTCTAAAAGGATTCTCTGAGATGAAACTTGTGTACTAAAGTGTACAGTAATCTGCCACCACTGCCATGTCAGTTCATTTTATATTTCAGTAACAAATTATAAAGCCATTTATGTATGTTCATTTCAGTCTCCTTACAAAAGCTGAATATTTCTTCCTTTGATTTGCACAGCATCAGTTGATCTCTGGTTCGAGGTAGAAGGGCTTTTTCCTGTTGTTTTTTTTTCTCTTAGCTTTCTCAATGAACTTGAGGAAAAATATTCTAGATCACATCTCCATAGCACATTTTCCTGTATGATTAGAAGTGATTCATGAGATAGATATTAATGCTAATAAGTTTTTTTTTAATGAATCGTGTATATTTTAGAATTCCTCCTCTGTCTCTTAAATTATGTTTGGACACATGTTCATGCCTTTTTATTCTTTAGATTTTTTGAGAAATTTGTGTTGCACCTCTGATTTTCTTGACCTTACTGTTTTTTAGGAGGAACCAGTATAAGTCTCAATAGAAGGGATTGTGTATTGCAGTGGTTTTCAGCTGGGACCAAGCCTCTCCTCTCCCCTACCCCCCACCCCAAGGTTCATTTGGCAGTCTCTAGAGACGTATTTGGTTGTCGCCATTTGTGCTGAGGACTGCTGGCATCAAGGTGTACGGGCTGTAGATGTTGCCAAACATCCTACAATGGACAGGACAGCCTACCACAATTCAGAACTCTGAAGCCTAAAATATCAGTGGTGCTGAGACTGAGAAATTCATTTGTCTATATTAAGTTCCTTCTGTCTTTAAGTCCTAAACTTTTCCACTTCATTTTTCCATACTTAGTCCCACTTTGTCCTGAAGTCTTTTCTTGATGGCTCTAAACATATCATCTCCTTTTTGTTGGTTCTGTTATACCATCTTTAAACTCTTTGCATCTGATAGTTTATGCTGTCTTATTTCTATTTGTTTAGTGTCTGTATATCTTGTTTTTCGTACTGTTTTAAGGATCATTGTCTTTCATTGTTTCTGGGCTTTCTTACTGCTTTTGAACTTGATGTTACATTGTCAGTTGGTAGAATTAAAAAAGGGCTCAGGGCCTGCCTAGGCTCTGGGAAATGCGGGGAAAGAATGGCCTCCTCTCTCTTGATGGCAAATTGGCTTTGATATCAATGGATTATGGAGGAAGTGATGAATGTTGTGAGTAGTGTGACTGTCTGGTAGCAAGGAGGAGAATAGATCCACCAGCCATTAAACTAGTGCAACTTTTTAAAAAACCTAGTACCCTCTGAGTTCTAAATTGGCTGTCTTTAGCTTGAATGATACTGTTAGAGGAGATCTATCTTTGGTTCATATTTGTTTAGTTCAGCTGTCTATATGGAAGGGACGGTCCATGTTGATACATTAATAAATTTGAGAAAATTTTTCAAAAAAGGATAAAGTAAGGTTAGCTAAGAGTTAAGCATAAATCAGGCTAACCAAGATAGACTGTTTCTTGAACTTTTTGTTTTAATTGGTAGGGAGAAATGGGTGAGTGGAGGAAAGTAACTTGAATCTTTAGACATGTCGGAATCGTTTCAAATATACAAGTGATCAAAGAAGGAACCCAAGTTTACGTTGAGGTATTATCTGAATGTTAGTGTTAACTGTTGAAGCTTTCTTTTCCATCTGATTGCGTCCTTTGTATGTACAGTTATCATTTAGTATTTAACACTCTTAATTTGAAAACTTCACTTTTAGTGGCAAATAACTTTACCTTCAGAATTTGTGTCATAATTTTATTTGACATGGTACCATTCCATATGCAGATATGAGTTTCTGAGCAAGGAAATGTATAGCATTTCCGAGATAATTTCAAAATAGAAAACATAAATATTTTAGAGTCACTTTAACATTTATATGAAAACAGCAATTTTTATATTTGAACCATTTGGTAAAAAATGAAATGCAAAAGTTATATTACTTTTATACTTCTGTAGTTTTTTTATACTTGTATTATTATATTTAGTGATTTTACTTTTTCTGTTAATCCCGTGAGAATAAGAAAAAGGCAATTTTAAAGGGGTGGAGTGGGTAGTGGTTTTTAACTGAGGATACTTTTTGTCTCCCAGAAAGCCCTTGGCAGTGTTTATAGATATTTATTGCTGTCACAATTTGGGGGTCATTTTAAGGTTGGGTGTTCCTGACTTCTTGTGGGTAAAGATCAAGGATGCTATTCACCATTCTACATTCACAGGACATACCCCTTTGACAAAGAATTATCAGGCTTACAATGTCAGTGGTGCCAAGATTGAGGAACTACAGGACAAGGGATTGGAAAGGACTTATTCAAACCCAAAAGAAAGGTCTTGTGGCCAGTAAACATACTGCTTCACTGGCAGTGAATGAAAGGCAAAGTATAGTGTTTTTCTACTATTAAATATATGAGTTCTGAAAGTGTGTTATACTGGAATGAAATAAGTGTTTCTATACTGGTATCACTGTAAAGTGGTACAACATTTCTGAGGGGCCTTTGAAAATATCAAAGTTCTTTGTCTTTCATATGTTTGACTTGTTGATTCCACTTACAGGAATCTATCCTAAGGTATTAAACAGATGCCATACAAAGTTTACTATTGGGATATTAAATGCAGTTACTTTTTAATTGTAATGGGCTGGAAGCAGACCTTAAAATTTTTTCTCTAAGGTGGTTATTGCATAATGGTACCGTCAAATATGATACATATTAAAAATCTTACTTTCAGAGACTGCTTGAGTGGTGACTGTACTACAGTGAATGAGGTGGGGGATCAAAGGAATACTAATTTAGCATGCCCAACTTAGGTTTTAAAAAATATATTAGAGAAAAATACACTAAAAATGTTCTGTAGTAATGATTACTGGGCATGTTACGGCAAATTTTCAATTTATGTTTTGTAAATTTTTTCCCAGTGACTATTCTGTGTCTATATGGGGCTTCCCGTGTGCTCAGTGGCATCCACCTGCCAATGCAGGAAACATGGGTTCGACCCCTGGGTCAGGAAGAGACCCTGGCGGAGGAAATGGCATCCCACTTCAGTATTCCTGTGTGGAGAAATCCCATGGACAGAGGAGTCTGGTGGGCTACAGTCCGTGGGGTCACAAAGAATCAAGACCTGACTGAACATGTACATGCACGTGTTCTATATATATAACCAGAAAGGGGGGCAGACACCTTTTAATTTTTAATCTCTGGTACAGTTTTGTAGTAGGCCTGTCGTTTCTCAGGCGTGGCTCAGACTGTTAACTGGAGAATCTGTCCTTTGCCTTATGCTGAGTTTCCATGTGTGTTTGGGTCTATTTCTGGGCTCTCTGTTCCACTGACATTTTTAATGTTTGCTCAATTAGTTGATAAATATATTATAAAAGTGTAATTATACAAAAGGAATGTTCTCTTGATTGGGGCTCCATGTAGAGATTTCTGAGCTGGTAATTTGTATTTTAAAGTTCTTAAAAATGTCAGGATTATGTGTAAGCAATTATGTTATTTTTGTCCATCTTCCACGCATGTAATTCAGTATTTGGATTAGATTTACCTGTGTTTGTCAGGCAGTTATGATTAAATTCTTATCACACTTTGTCTCCTGATGAAATTCAGATTCCATTGACTTGTCTTTGTTTGCTCCAGTCAGATTGTTACAGCTGAATTCTTAATGCCACTTTAAGTCTCCCAACTCAAAGCCGTCATCTTGAGTCAGTGATAAGTCTCATTAATTTCTCTTTGTTTTCATTCATTCATTTTTTCCATATCTCCCTCTGTTTACAAGTGTACCGCGTCCGCTGTCCCTTGGAGGTTGTGCCGGGCTCTCCTGTGCTCCGCGATTAGCTTTCCACACAGGTTCTGCATGGAAAGCAGTGAGACTGAGTGATCTTAATAGAATTTGGAACTGTAAGAGGCAACAAATTAAGATGTAGCTACTGGCCACTAAATGTTCCAGAATTAGCTGGGAAATAAAGAGATGGAGTTTCTACCCTTGGGCTCTGAAAAATAGCTTTAGCCTGAAAATTTTGAGGGAAACATATTTGTTCTAGTACTTAGGAGTTCCTATAGAGGGAAAAGATCAGTGCAGTGTTTGGAAGGAGAATACATTTTTTAGTGGTATGAAGCATTTTCCTTCATAGAGGAGCAACTACATAAAGGGAAAAATGAAGGGGAATGAGAACAAAGGAAGCAGAGGGGAAGTTCCTTAATGGGTAATGTATTTCAGTAGATTCTTGAGTTAATTTGAGCAAAGTAGATTAAAATTCTGAGTATGTATTTTCGGAGGAAATTTTTATGTGGAGGAGTTGATTCTAAAGTTGAAAACGTGTTTGTGTTTCATGAGCCATCTGTTTAGAATAATTTTATTTTCATTTGAAAACTAAGCACTTTTTTTTGTTTTTCTTTTCTAGTTTCTCGTTCTATGAGTACATTCATAAGAAAATTATTTTTGTTGCCAAATTTTTAGTTGACTTACTCATGGCTTGTTTTTGTGCTCAAATTACATAATTTTCAGGGAAGCAGTTTCTGCTTTTGTTTTTATCTGTTGTATTGCATCTAAAAAGTTACCTTTCACATTTAATAGAAGCTTTTTCTTTTTTTCAATTATATATGGCATAATTTGAGTTGTATCAGTTGGACATGATATATAGAGTAACTCTGTTTGTTACATGTGAAACTTAAAATACAAATTTAGTCATTCATTTTATTTTATGGGACTTAGTTCCTGTCTGCTCTAGTGACCTAGAGTTGTTGAAGCTCTCCATAGTTTGCTTTACCTGGTCTTCCATCACTTTTTGTCTTGCTCTTTCCATTAATGTGTTACTGTTGTTTAGATGTCATAGATGGATTTTCAAGCAATTAATGGAAAGATGCAGGATTTTTTTTGTTTTTGTTTTTTTTCAAATGTGTACATGGAAATTCTAATTCATGAAACAGGTTATGACTTAGGGAATGATTATTAAAACTATGAAAAGAATTCTTAAGAAATGAAAAGTGTACAACTCTTATTTCAGTAACCTCCCCTAGTATGTTTAGTTTTAGTTAAATGACTATAGGGAGTCTAGTGAAATTTAAAGATAAATTTTAGTAACCAATGACAATTGGATAGTACTCAGAACTTAATATTAGGCATGTCAGAAATTAAAATGTGCTGCATCTACCTATTAAACATCAAATTCCCCTTCCCCAAAAAATTCTGGGGAAAGGAGGGAAAACTTAATTGTGCATGTAGCTTTAAATAATCACCCTGATCAAATTTTAAAAATGCTTAGTTCAGTTCAATTCGGTCGCTCAGTCGTGTCCAACTCTTTCTGACCCCATGGACTGCAGCACGCCAGGCCTCCCTGTCCATCACCAACTCCCGGAGTTTACCCAAAGTCATGTCCATTGAGTCAGTGATGCCATTAAAGCATCTCACCCTCTGTTGTCCCCTTCTCCTCCCGCCTTCAGTCTTTCCCAGCATCAGGGTCTTTTCTAGGGAGTCAGTTCTTTACATCAGGTGGCCAAAGTATTGGAGTTTTCAGCTTCAGCATCAGTCATTCCAATGAATATTCAGGACTGATTTCCTTTGGGATGGACTGGTTGGATCTCCTTGCAGTCCAAGAGACTCTGAAGAGTCTTCTCCAACACCACAGTTGAAAAGCATCAATTCTTCATCGTTGAGCTTTCTTCATAGTCCAACTCTCACATCCATACATGACTACTGGGAAAACCATAGCTTTGACTAGACGGACCTTTGTTATCAAAGTAATGTCTCGGCTTTTTAATATGCTGTCTAGGTTGGTCATAGCTTTTCTGCCAAGGAGTAAGTGTCTTAATTTCACGGCTTCAGTCACCATATGCAGTGATTTTGGAGGCCAAAAAAAAAAATAAAGCCTGCCACTGTTTCCCAATCTGTTTGCCATGAAGTGATGGGACCAGATGCCATGATCTTAATTTTTTGAATGTTGAGCTTTAAGCCAACTTTTTCACTCTCCTCTTTCACTTTCATCAAGAGGCTCTTTAGTTCTTCTTCACTTTCTGCTGTAAGGGTGGTGTCATCTGCGTATCTGAGGTTATTGATGTTTCTCCTGGCAGTCTTGATTCCAGCTTGTGCTTCCTCCAGCCCAGCGTTTCTCATGATGTACTCTGCATATAAGTTAAATAAGCAAAGTGACAATATACAGCCTTGATGTAATCCTTTTCCTATTTGGAACCAGTCTATTGTTCCATGTCCAGTTCTAACTGTTGCTTCTTGACCTGCATATAGATTTCTCAGGAGGCAGGTCAGGTGGTCTGGTATTCCCATCTCTTCCAGAATTTTCCAGTTTATTGTGATCCACACAAAGGCTTTGGCATAGTCAATAAAGCAGAAAGAGATGTTTTTCTGGAACTTCCTTGCTTTTTCGATGATCCAGGGGATGTTGGCAGTTTGATCTCTGGTTCCTCTGCCTTTTCTAAAACCAGCTTGAATATCTGGAAGTTCACGGTTCACGTTGCTGAAGCCTGGCTTGGAGAATTTTGAGCATTACTTTGCTAGCGTGTGAGATGAGTGCAGTTGTGGGGTAGTTTGAGCATTCTTTGGCATTGCCTAGTAAAAACGCTAGTAGTGAGTAAAATTTACATACCAAATAACCCAGTCCAGCCATTTAACAGGAAGTTATGAGGTCACACATCAACTGTCTCTAACTTTTTGAGGAACTGAACTGCCAAGTCAAGCTCTTTTCCAGAATGGCTGTACACCATTTTGCATTCCCATCAGCAGTGTGTAGGTGTCCACTTGTCCTCCATCCTCCCCAACACTTGTTATTGAATACATCATTTTTAATATAACAGTTTCAGTGGGTATGGAATGGCATCTTGTGGTTTTGATGTGCATTTCCTTAATACACATCTTTTCATGCCCTTATTGGCAGTCTGTCTCCCTTAAACAATAGCATGTCGACCATCCCTTCTCTAAGGCCCTGGCATATGCCTTTCTGTTGTCACTTTGACTATTCTGGATACCTCATAAAAGTGGAATCAGAATACTACTACTTTTGTGTTTGGCTTATTTTGCTTAGTGTGATGTGTTCAAGATTAATCATTGTTTTAGTATGTCAGAATTTTTCTTCCTCTTTAAGGCTGTAGCCCATTGTATGTATGTGTGTGTATATACACCACATTTTGTTTATCTCTTCATCTGTTGATAAACATTTAAGTAGTTTCTACCATTGTGTGTAAGTGAGTTTCATCTGACTTTCTGTTTTTATATCTTTTGCATCTTTTTATATCTTTTGAAAATGGATTTGCTGGATCATATAGTAACTGTTTGATTCTTTTAAAGCATCTTTTCCACAGCGACTCCACTGTTCTACATTCCCACAGGCCGTACCACATAGGTTTCAGTTTCTTTACATACTTGCCAGGCAGTGGTTATCTTTGTTTTGTGTGTGGGGTGCGGGGGGGGGAGTGTTGGTTGGATTTGTTTTGGTTTTTGTTGGATAGGCATCTAATGGATGTGGAGTTCTGTTTTATTGTGATGCCCTGGATATTAACACCTTATCAGAAAGATGATTTGCATATAGTTTCTCCCATTCTGTGGGTTGACTCTTCACTCTTTTCCTCTTTGCTGATAGTGTCCTTTGCTACACAAGTTTTTTATTTTAATATAGTTCAGATTATTTCTTTTGTTGCCTGTAGTTTTGTGGGAGGGTGTCACAATATCTTTCATATTGACAGTGGTAGGTTTTGAAATGTCTTGGGAATGTATCAGGAACCTTTCAAGTCCACAGTGAAGCTCACATTTTCTAGACCTCAAATTTTTTATTTTGAAGTTGAAATTTTATCAATGGTCACAAATATTTCAGTTGATTTTTCTTGATTTTTTTTGAGGACATGTCTACTGGTTTCTTTTGTTTTTTAATAAGCATTATTTATTTGACATTCCTTTCAAGTAAAAAAGGCTTTCTATGTAGAATAGCTCACTCAGCTGGCACCAGTATTTAGCTTAAAGCTACTTGAGCTGTCTGCAGTGTTTCGCTGGGCAGCAGAAGTCCTTTATGTATGTTTTTCATGTTGTTGTCTGTGCTGGGTTAAGTCGCTCAGTCGTGTCCAACTCTTGCAGCCCTGTGGACCGTAGCCCCCCAGGCTCCTCTGTCCATGGGATTCTGCAGGCAAGAATATAGCAGTGGGTTGCCACGCCCTCCAGGGAAACTTCCCAGCCCAGGGATCAAAGCTGCATCTCTGTGTCTATTGCGCTGCCAGGCTGGTTCTAGTGCCACTGGGATGTTAAAAAGACGTGTGTGTACTCAAAAGATTGAGATTTAATTAAGTTAGTCAATTTGCTTTGTTGACCTGTCCAGTCAAATAGTTTTTTCCTTGTTTTAATTGTGACTTTGTGTTGATGAAGAAGGTAACAGCTACGGCCAGTGTGGTTTGGTAGCTGCCGCCTTGATTTGTGCTGAACTGGTGGCTGTTTTACCCCCTGCTGCTTCTGCACCTCCTGTCATTGGAAATGTCAACTCTGTGAAAAAGTCGACTCTGCTCTTAACGAAAATAGCTTTGGCCTCTTGGGGCCACACTTTGAGAGCTGCTGGCTTAGTTTGTAGGGTTGCTGAACCGGGTGGAAGAGTGATCGCAGACTAGCAGTCTTAGCTTGCTTAGGTAGTCTCCTATGGATGAGATCTATCTGCTGCCACTAATGGTTACAGTGTTTGGAGGAATGGTTGGCGTTCCTGACCCTTGTATCTCTTAGAATTTAGGTTATTCAGACAGATTTTGTCACAAAATTTCATTACATTAGTGGTAAAATGTGAGGGGACAGGAATAAAAAGATGTTTATGTTTTCATGAACAGATGTGACAGTTACATACAGATATTAATGAACTTTTTACTTTGAAAGATATGTCTTGTATAGAACATGTGTTATATGCCTTTTAAATGATAAGATAAAAAAATTTTAGTTGAAAGCAAAAGAACTTGGAGAAATTGAAGTTTATTTTACTATTTAGCAGATAACAAGACAAGAAAATTTACTAGTGTATATAAGCATTATAGGGGGCTTTCAAGGTAACTCAGTGGTAAAGAATCCGCCTGCTGGTGCAGGAAATGTGGGTTCAATCCCTGAGTTGGAAAGATCCCTTGGAGGAAGAAATGGCAACCCACACCAGTATTCTTGTCTGGATAATCCCATGGACAGAAGATACTGATAGTCTACAGTCCATGGGGTCACAGAGTTGGACACAGCTGAGCGACTGAGCACATACACATAAGCGTTATTTATACCCTGGATGTTAAGAGCTTAGGGTTTGGGAGTCATTCTGATTTGTCCACTTACAATTGTAAATTTAAGGTTGGGACAGTTTCTAATAACTTATTTTAAGTGGGGACAGTAACACCTCCCTGGTTTGTTGTAAGAGATGGAGTCAAAGTAATGTTTTTAAAATGTGGAAAGTGGGACTTAAACAATAAGCTTTCAATTACTAGAAATACCAGTAATTAATTTTGAAGATTTTAATCTGATTTAGGTTTTGTTTGGATATGGAGTTTGGGAGAATTGGATGGAACCAAGGAGGAGCTTGTGAATTAGATTGATCAGGCATGGTGCAGGCTGCTGAACAAAGTCATTCTCGCAACTACTTTTCCTGATCTTAATTTTGTTAGTGTTGTGATGTATTCTGTATGTGTGCTTTTTGTCCAAGAATTGTGACTCTACATGGTGTTATATATATATTTTTTAATTATTTACTTACAGGATTCAGTGGTCACAGTTTAAAGGCTATTTTATTTTCAAACTGGAGAAGGTGATGGATGATTTCAGAACTTCAGCTCCTGAACCAAGAGGTCCTCCCAACCCTAATGTTGAATATATTCCCTTTGATGAAATGAAGGAAAGAATACTGAAAATTGTCACTGGATTTAATGGGTATGCATTTAATTCTACTTTAAAGGTTTAATTTTTAGCAGATCATTAAACATTTTTTCCTGTAAGTTTTGAAGTGTCTAGTTGTTTGATAACTGGTTATTCATTTGAATGATCTCTATGTCTCATGATATATAGATAGATAGATAGATGTTATTGAGTTCCATTTTACAAGTGTTTAAAATTTTGACAGCTTTTTTTTTTAACTTGAACCACCTTTATATGGTTCAGTGGCATTTAGACTTCAAATATGTGTGACAGTGGAAACATCAAATATTTAAAATTTTTTATATTCATTTTATATTTGATATTATAAATCTTTATACTTTGGAACCTGTCATTGAGGTAAGTAACATTTCTTTTAAAATTAAAAGTAGTTTATGAAAGGATTCTACTTTTTAATTAAAAATATTTTTGTAAGAGTTCCTCTTTTCCCTCTAGTAAGGAACCATTTTAGCCTCTTATAAAACATTGCACTGAAAAGTTACTCTCCACTAAAAATGAAGCTGACTTTTAAATTGTGTGTCATAGTCTGTTATTTTAAATGCTTCCTTTTCAGGACTTTGTATTTTTAGGGCTCCCTTTAGTGAAGGCAAGAAATATTTTTGATGTTGAATTGTTCCGTGTTTAAATTGGCATAATTTGGAGTGTGGAATGACAATACCTAATTAGTGAATTGTGGGTATGGTAACCATGAATTTATATTTAGGAACAGTTTTTGACGGGATTTCATTTGTATTTTTAGGTAGCATGAATGGTCTCAATTTTTTCTTCAGATATTTAATCACATGGGATTTGCAACAAGATAGTGTAATTCACTTAAGCCTTTATTTTATATCTTGTTTCACTGCTTAGCAGTTTGACTTCAGTTATCAAATTCTTAAACTTTGGTTTTGGGTATGTTGCTGAAATACTTTTGGGAGAAATTAAAGCTGCTCTTAGGGGTTTGGGATTGGAGGGAGACTTGTTTTCACTGTGTACCTTGTTGTATTAGTGAAAATTATTTAACTGTATGCATATATTTACTTACTAATTTTTTAAAGCATATACAAGATGAAGCCACATGCTATGTACTGGAAGTATGTTACATAAGGCTTACTATTGAATGTGGTTAAGAATACATCTTGGGGATGTTTATAAATAGTGCAGAGGTTGATAGTACTTAGACATTATGGTAACTCATCTTTTATTTCAGTAAGTTATGGCTTATTTAAAATTAAGAGTTATGGTCAAACAGGTCAAATTATACCGCTGCTTTGTGAATGTGAAGCTACTTGTGATTCTAAATTAGTAATACCATTTTCAATTCTTACACATGAAATTGGATGAAACACAGCTATGTAGGTATTAAATATTTCTCATTTCTTAATTTGTTAAGTAGGTGCTGGAGTGGGTACCCATTTCCTTCTCCAAGGTATTTTATACACACACACACCATAATTTGTTGAATAGATAATTGATCTACCTCTGAAAATGACTTGAACAGTCATTAAATGCCTAAGCATACGTAAATATAATTTTTACTTTGATATTTCAAAATGGCAGTTTACAAATTATTTTTCTTAAGCAGAATCCAAGTCTTAATCAGTGATACATTAGTATTTTTCATTTTTTTTTTGTATTTTTCATTTTTAATGCCCATTTTTATCTATATCATAATAAATTGATATGTGGTGCATTGAGACATCTTTGTAATATTTTTCAGTTTTACTTTTGTGTTTGAATATACACTGATTAGTTGTTGCTCTAAAAATTGTTTTCCTCAGTGGTGAGTAAAACCAGCATCTTTTTCACCTAGTCGGACGGTTTGTCTTTGCCAGTATACTTCTGCTGTATGTAATAGATCTTTTAAATTAAAAAAGTTACAATAGTGTGTTCATAATTTTAAAAATATCCTCAGTTGTCCTAGGAGTGTGTGAAGAAAAGACAGTAGGATCATACTGTATGCTAGTTGTGTTTTACTTCTAGAAGAGCTTTGAAACTTTTATGTCAGTACAGTTAGATCTGTGTGTTCTGTTTGTCTTTATTTGAAATGGCTGCATTATTTCCTGTTATTAACAGATTATGTAGTTCATTTTTTCTGTTCCCTTGGTGGGCATTTATTTTTTGGCTGTTAAAAGTGCTTGTAGTGGCCTTGTACATACATTTTTGTGTATGACGAATGGCGTATGTTGAATTTATATATAGATTTTATTGTTCCTTTTTTTATTTTGTAGAAAAAATTACTAGGTTATCATGTATGCACACTTAAAATTTTTGTTAATATTGCCAGATTGACCTCACAAAATACTTTCATTTATGCTTCTGTGTTATTTGTAAATGCTGTTTATTTTTTCAGTATTTTTGTGGGTATGTCCGTGAATTTGTGCCTCTTTGATTGCAAGTGAAATGGAGCGTGCATGTCTTTAATGACTCTTTTATGAATTGGTTTCTTTCATATCTTTTTTGGTTTTTCTTATCTTTCAGTGGTTTTCTTATTGGTAAGTTTGTTTTGCTGTTTTTGTTTTTAATTAGTGAAAGCTCTATAGTAAATGCTTCAAATTATTTTGACATGAAAAGATTATTTTCTAAAACTAGTATTGTCAGTATATAAATTTTTCCTCTTTTAAGCGGAAATTACCCATTTACTTGTTGGCCGGATTTTCTGAACTGTAAGATTCTGGACACCAAGGGTGGCTATCTTTTCCATCCAAGGCCTAGAAGAGTGAGTGCCTGAATATAATAGGTTATCAGACAAACAGATACTGAATGAATGAGCGAAGGGAATAAGAAAAGCATGTTTCTGTATCTATACTTTGTTTAATGGGGCGTGGTAGAATTTACATGGTTGAATGCTCAAGCTTACTTTAAAAAAAATTTTAGTCATATTTTCTTGTCCTTTTAAAATTACTTTTGAACTTTAACATTTTATAGAAGATGGACTATAGCTATTCTACAGAACTGAAGTTAAAGTTTCTTAGGTGAGAAACACTGAAAGTTAAAAATTACTGAAATTGTAGACATCAATGAATGGTCAATTAAAAGACATCTTATGCCTTAAGTGTGGGATTATAATGAACAAGAGTATCTGGGATTACTCAAAGCAGGCCGTTTATGAAAATCTGCTTCCTACCGTAGATAACTGTGAATATAATTTAGAAACAGTTTGTAGCCAGTAGTTCTTTTCCTATAATGAATGGTACACAAGAGAGATTTTTGAGAGGGCGAGAGAATATAACTTACATTTCTTGTAGTTTATAAAAGATCATTTTATATCCTTCTAATTACTAAAGTGGAAGAGGAATGAATGTAAATTAATTACTTAAGTCTTCCTCTGCTTTTGACAATCTGTTAGACCTAAGACCTCTCTTAAATTAGCAGTAAGCTCTCTTGCTGTGGGTAGTTGACTGAAAGGGCATGGCTGTGTATTTATGAGGGCATCTAGGCAAAGTGCACAACCATTTGATAGCTAGAAATCTTTGTTATATCACTGCTAAGGTGTCAGTTGTAACTGAGGAGTGCTTATCTTTTGGCATGATGGCCTGACTATAAAATTTCTTCTCTGAAGTTATTTTTTAAAAATTATTTTAATGTACATAATTAGAGTTCACTTAGTCCTGAAAACTTTGAAATGATTGTTTTTTTTCTTTTTTAAAATTTATTTTTTTAATTGGAGGATGATTACTTTACCATGATTTGCTGGTTTCTGCTGTCCATCAGTGTGAATCGGCCATGGGTACACATGTGTCCCCTCCCTCTTGCACCGAATGACTTGTTTGTATGCTTGTCTGCACCAGTGCAGGTACCCTGTGTGTTTCTGCACCTGAGGGTTTGCCTCTTCATATTTTTTTAAAGGTCTATATACAAGATTTTCAGTACTTTAAAATCTGGATTGTAGATGTAAAACATTTACTCCTTTTCTGATTTTATATTGTTTGCTTTATAGTTAGCTTAAGGTTATTCAAGGATGAGAGAATGGATTCTAGCCTTTCATTACTTGATTCTTTTACTCCTTTTACCTATTACTGCTTGCTGGTGTACCTGTTCCTCTTGGGGAAGATAGAGTTATTGCATTTTATGTTCATTATTTGTGTCAGTATTTGTTGAGTATATTGAATCTATTGGAAGAAATTTATTTTTTCTGTATTACCTTTTTTAGCATAACTTGTTGAGACTCAGGATTGCTTAGTAGCCTTCCCTCCTTACTCCCCTGACTGCCTTGCCTTGCTTGTGTGGTGGTAATAGGGTTTGATGTCATGCTGTCTTTAATAAAATCTTATAAATGAAAGAGAGGAAATAACAGAAACCTAATGAATTTTTCGTAACATTTTTATTTGAAGCAAGTAAAGTAATTCAGGCACTGTAGAAGGTGATTAACTGGTTAAAAGTGTTGTCAGTTGCTGCCAATTTCTTTTAGGGTGGGGAATGACGTAGATACTAGTTTATGGTTATTTATCATTATTGAAAGGGCCAAATTCTTCTTTTTCTTAACTTATAATGCTGTTTTCAATAAATCCCAATTTCTAACATTTGAGGTATAAAATATATGCACATGAATATTTATGACATGTATATATTTATACAGATGTTAAAGCCTGATCCAGAAAGAACATATTGCTTTAAGTAAGATTGTATCACAAGATTCCACTGGTGATTTTGTGTTTTGTTTTTTTTTAATTTATTTATTTTAGTTGGAGGCTAATTACTTTACAGTATTGTAGTGGGTTTTGCCATACACTGACATGAATCAGCCATGGGTGTACATGTGTTCCCCATCCTGAGCCCCTCTCCCAGCTCCCTTCCCATCCCATCCCTCTGGGTCATCCCAGCGCACCAGCCCCAAGCACTTATCCAACCTGGACTGGTGATCTGTTTCATATATGGTAATATACATGTTCCAATGCTATTCTCTCAGATCATCCCACCCTCGCCTTCTCCCACAGAGTCCAAAAGACTGTTCTATATATCTGTGTCTCTTTTGCTGTCTCGCATATATGGTTATCGTTACCATCTTCTAAATTCCACATATATGTATTAGTATATTATATTGGTATTTTTCTTTTTGGCTTAATTCACTCTGTATAATAGGCTCCAGTTTCATCCACCTCATTAGAACTGATTTAAATGTATTCTTTTTAATGGCTGAGTAATATTCCATTGTGTATATGTACCACAGCTTTCTTATCCATTTGTCTGCCGATGGACATCTAGGTTGCTTCCATGTCCTGGCTATTATAAACAGTGCTGCGATGAACTTTGGGGTACACGTGTCTCTTTCAGTTCTGGTTTCCTCGGTGTGTATGCCCAGCAGTGGGATTGCTGGGTCATATGGCAGTTCTATTTCCAGTTTTGTAAGGAATCTCCACACTGTTGTCCATAGTGGCTGTACTAGTTTGCATTCCCACCAAAATCCACTGGTGATTTCTAACTTCGGTAGGACTTTAGAGTAAACAAAACTCAGTACATTTAATCTTTGATACCTATGAGATACTTGTTAATTTCCACTTAGATAGTAATTCTGTTAACTAAGACAGTATAAATACGGTCATTAATAGAAAATAAAGATGTAGTAAAAATTGTACCTTTATGCATAAAAGTTATTGGCTATTTTAGCATTTTTTAAATCAGATGTCTGATTTTATGGTTAGCTCTTTAGCCTTTTACTTTAATGGTCTCTGTGTTTTAATTTCCTTTATCTTTTTTTTATGAGGAACATTGCTTATCTAACATGTGAAAGTCGCTCAGTTGTGTCTGACTCTTTGTGACCCCACAGACCATACAGTCCATGAAATTCTCTAGGCCAGAATACTGGAGTGGGTAGCCTTTCCCTTCTCCAGGGGATCTCCCAATCCAGGGATCGAACCCAGGTCTCCCACATTGCAGGCGGATTCTTGACCAGCTGAGCCACCAGGGAAGCCCAGTATATAACTATATAACATACATATAATTATATTATGTAGAAGTAAGAAAGATTTTTTTTTTTTTTTTTGATGGGTGCTTTCTTTCCAGCTGAATATCTTGGTGTATGTCCAGAATATTGGCACATCTTGATGATCAAACATTTAAACAGATAAATTTAAAAATATTAATTTTAGTCACTTAGAATCTTTCTCAGGTTAAAATACAAGACAGAAAATTCTAACTTTAGAGCCTGGTGTTTACAGTTTCTAATTTATGCTTAGATGTCTTTCTCTGTTCAACAGCATTCATTTTCATTTATTTTTATTAGTTGGAGGCTAATTACTTTACAGTATTGTAGTGGTTTTTGCCATATATTGACATGAATCAGCCATGGATTTACATGTGTTCCCCATCCCAACAGCATTCTTGATATTTGAATTCCCATAGCTTTTAGGTACATAAGATTTGATTTTTTTTTTTTTTTAAGTCAGTAGATGGAGACAGATTGCAGGCAAATTAAGGTGTATACGTAATGTAAAACGTGTGATCCTGTTTCATCAGATTTAGTTACTTTTTGGAATTAAAAGGAATATTTTTAAAATCATTTTTTGTTTTGTTTCACCATAGTTGGTCTCTGGAGTGGAGAGTTTGTGCCTTCTCAAAATCTACAGTAAATATCAGATGAAATTGGGATAATGATAGGAACTAAGATTTATTGAACCCTTCATTAAGTATTTCAGGCCCTGAGTGATTTATGGGCTTCCCTCATAGCTCAGCTGGTAAAGACTGCCTGCAATGCAGGATGCCCCAGTTTGATTCCTGGGTCAGAAAGATCCCCTGGAGAAGGGATAGGCTACCCACTCCCGTATGCTTGGGCTTCCCTTGTGGCTCAGCTGGTAAAGAATCATCCTGCAGTGGGGGAGGCCTGGGTTCGATCCCTGGGTTGGGAAGATCCCCTGGAGAAGGGACTGGCTACCATTCCAGTATTCTGGCCTGGAGAATTCCGTGTACTATATATAGTCCATGGTTCGCAAAGAGTTTGACACGACTGAGTGACTTTCACTTTCAAGTGGTTTATATGCATTATGTATCAGCGCTAATGATAATTACTTAAGAAGTGTGTTTTCAGAATCCCTGTTTGCCAGAAGAGGCGGTGAAGACTTTAAAGAGGTAAATTCAACCTGGGCACAGTGTCCCAGAGCGTTAGCCAGTATTGGTTTTTTTTAAAGCCATACTACCTTATATGTAACTAGTGTTTTATTAGATACTGTAGACATAGTTTTTGGGGGGTTTGCTTAACAAAATGCACACTAATCATATCCTTAATAAGTTTTTTTCTTCCAGTTCCTTATGTAATCTTAGTTTTCATCTTAGGATGTAGACAAGTAACATATAGGTAATGCAGAATAAACTGAATGCATTTTAAGTAACTCAAAATATTTTTCTACTTAATTGTTTTACAGTGCACCTTTACTAATAAATAAATACCTTTCCCCATTCTCCCAATTTCGGGATTCTGGTTCATATTTTTCATTGAGAGTTAGTAGTATTCAGTTTTGCTCTTTTTTTGTTCTTAGCACATGTCTTAATTTAGCTAGTGATAATTTTTTATTAGAAGAATTGTTAATGTTTTCAGGAGTTAGAATAAACTGTCTTGTGTGCTTATGTGTAGTGGAAGAATAACAGAAAGCAGACCTTTCATAGAGTCGTACTGAGCATTCATTTTGGATTTACCTGGTTCATTTTTATACCTTCTTTTAAAGACCCACCTCAAATTACGCGTTCCCATGTTTATGCTCGATTCCCTGGCATACAATTTATTCTTTTCTCTGTAGCACTGTGTACACAGTTTTATTAGATTTGCTGTCATAATTGTTTACCTTAAGTGTCTTTCAAGTCTGCTGTTGAGTAAACTAGCTTTATAGTCTCACGTTTACGTAAAAGATTAAAAAGTACAAACTTTATGAAGAGATCTTCAATGCAGTTGTCAAAATTATGATAATTGTTTCCAGTGGGTACTTTGATTTACAGGAAGTGTTTGTATTTTAAAACTGTTCACTTGAGTGAGAGTTGTATAACATCTTAGTGCCATCTATTGGACACTTGGTAAAATGACTTTAAAAGCTTCTGAAAATGTCTTAATTGTAAACTTATTTTGTTTATGCAAACATAATACATTTTTCTTTCTAAAGCAGTATTAACATTTACCCACAAATACAGTGTTAATAATTGACTACACATTTTAACTACTTTTCTAGGGAAAATTAGCCAAAACATTTTTGTCTACAACCACGATTAAGCAGGAAGTTGGAAGATTCTCATGTTTTATGGTTAATTTTAATTTAAGAGAAAACACTGCTGTCTGTGTGAAGGAAATTTAGCTGAAGGAATAGACATAACTAGTATTAAAATAGTTTATTACTGTTTAAGTATTTGGTAAATAGTATTTGAGTGTCCTTAATACTGGATCCTACTTTGCTTATTTTTTAAAATGTATAAAAACTTTTAATTACAGTATCACTCTGAGATCGTCAGTGAGGGAATAGGGTTGAGGGGGAGTATGTGGGTGTTTGGGATTTGGAAAGCAATGAGCTCAACAAGGGGCAACGTACTAGTATGCCACTAATATTCTGAAGTCCATGATGGTTTTATATATATAAATTATATATTGAATGTCATGTATGTGAAGAGATCCTGCCCTTAAGAAGCTTTCAGTCAAATATGAAGAAAAGACACATTTTGGGAAAACAAGATGCTTTATTTTGACAGTGTATTTTACTCTGATTTTGAAATGTGAAAAAAAAATATTACTCTTTCTCAGAAACTCAAAGAACTTTGCTAAAAGAATAGTACTGATGCTAAGAATATAAGAACTAAACTTTGTTGGTCCAGCTAGCTAGAAAATGTTCATTTATTATTTTGTGTGTGTGTGATACAGTGGAAGAGAGAACATGGAATTTGAAGTTCGAGAACCTGAGTTTGAGTTCCGCACTATTAATCACTAAATTGCCTTCCATTGTGGGAGAGGAAGAATTTTGTGTTGAACTGCCTGTAAACAGGAAACAACTTCGTAAATAATAACTATTAATTTGAGGCTTTGTAATTATCTTTATAAGGAGAATAAGTAGATTTTATATGGCAGATACTGAAGCCTGAAGTTTACATACACACAGCTGCATTTATCATTATCTCTGGTGAGATTTTGCTATTCATATTGTAATTCTGAGGAATGCTAACAGTGTGTGAGATAAAAACTCACTCATTTATAAAATCAGTTTAGGTCCAATTTATGTCTCAGATTTGTATTTTCTATGATCAGGTGAAAATTTGATTGTGGTTGTAAGTATTTGGTAAAGTTCTCAGTAAGGTACTTAGCAGATCTATAGAGTGTGTGTGTTTGTATGTATTTTAAGTTTGATGAAACATATAGGTTGTATATAAAATTTTATTATGGAGCAGAACTGTATAATACTTTTTCATTGGAATTACTTCATGTTCTGTCTGATAACAAAACATTTGTAGTTTATTTGAACACTGTAAAAAAAAATTGGTGTGCAAAAGAATGCTTGAGAAAGTTTATGTATTGAATAAACTCTCACTTGTTTATTTGTGTTGCCTCTCTTTAAACTTAAAATTGAATTATCAAAAATAAGAGTGTTAAAATTTTTTCTCAGTTTTGAAGCTTTCTGTTCATTTTGGATGTTCTTTTTTATTGCTTTTTAAGGGAAGGGAGGGGGAAATTGTTTTATTTTTTAAAGAGAACAGGTGTGCTTATTGTCTTGCCTAATTCTAGGTGATTCATCCATTCATTTGTAGCATTTTCTTTTGTAGCTTAACATGGGTGACTAGATAAAGCTTGAAATAGCAAGAGTAATGTTTCTAATTTTCTTGAAAATTAATAATCTTAAACTATAAAATTATATTCTATTGCAGTATACCTTTTACTATTCAGCGACTATGTGAATTACTAACAGATCCAAGGAGAAACTATACGGGAACAGACAAATTTCTCAGAGGAGTGGAAAAGGTATGTATTGTATAATGGAATTATATTAAACTGTAGCATAATAGATTTTCTTTGAGTAGGCTCTACTTCAGGCATCTTGTCTTGAAATAGGTTTCTCAGCTTACCTGAAGTTTTTCCCAAATTATGTTCTAGGTTTCAGAGAAAGATTTAATAGGAGGAAGGCAGAAGAATGCTTGGGAAAAGCAGTTTATTATTGTCTCTTGGAAATTCTTCATAAATCTTAACATATTAATAGTTCTGAGAAGTTCTATAATTGATATCTTAAAGATAGAGGGTTTTGCAAATTTAGCTACAGAATTCGTTTCTTTAGTTCTAGAATTCAGAGGTACACAACTTGGAAAAATGACTAATACAAAGCATTTAAGGTAGGTATTGAGAAGGATTATGTCACATTTAAGAATACGTGAAGAGTTAGGTTTTTTGTGGGTGAGGAGATGTTAGAGGGCCCAGCATTCTGAACAAAGGCAATAATCTGAGAGACAACTACATCAAAGTGTTTGAGGGAATGAAAAGCAAGAGATTGGCTTGTGTGGAGTGAAGAATGAATGAAGGAGCTACATGTGAACTGAGATTGTGGACCATTGGTTTTGCTAATTCCTATTGTGATTGATCCTAAAATACAGTCTAGTATACATTTTAAGGTTCTTTTCAAATCTGTTTATTTTACCCTTGGAGCAGGAATCCAAAATCATTACCTAGTGATTTTAAGTAGATCTTAGGGTCTAACTGGATTAATGGGTTTGTTGAGCTCTGAGGGCAGGAAATTGAGATGCTTCTTCAGGACTTACCAGTTCAGAGACTTCCATACTTACATCTTGGCAGTCTTTGGATGGAGAGGCGGTGTCACAGCAGTCATGACTGTGAGGCTGTGGGCCAGTCACGTATCCAGGTCTCCGTTTCCCCATCTGTAAAAGGTGGGCCATAGTAGGTCTGTGAGGAGGATTAAATTATAAAGCACTTACTTCGGCTCAGCAAACTTTCAATGAATATTAAATTATTGGTAAAGTTATGATTATCAGGAAGGTTATAAAAAGGTTTGTGTCTCTCTCCCTGAGGTGTATTATGCTACACATCAAGCTTTTGAGTGGGTACTGCTTTACAGGGAAATTTATTATTATAAGGCCTAAATACTTCAAGCTCTAAATATCTTGGTGTGATTCTATCTAAAATAAGAGAACATGGTTCTGTTCTGTTACATACAATACATAAAATACATAATGTCAAAAGCAAAACAATGTCCAAAGCAACTGGGAAAAAGAGGAGACTGCGGAAACAGACAGCTCAGTAAGTTATTAGAGTTTGGTCTATTGCTACTGTTCTAGTTTTTGCTTTTTTATTGAAGGTTTTGTTTTTAGCCATTTCTTTTATTAGTAAAAAATGTAATACATGGAAACTTGATAGCGGGGTGATTTTGGGAAATTAAAAACAGGTAAACTTTATGTTGTACATTTCCTCATATTAATCAGTAAATTTTGTTATTGCAGAATGTGATGGTTGTTAGCTGTGTTTATCCTTCCTCAGAGTAAGTATAGCTGCTTTTCTTTTTTCCTGGTATATTATATTCTGTTCTTTCATTTTTAATATATGTCTTAAAAATATGTTGTAATTATTTTATATATAATTAAGCATGGTAACATTTGTAAATACTTAACTACCAACCAGTTCCCAGAGTAGAATATTACCAATAAACGTTACCTGTATGTTTTCCCAGTGAAAAGATTTGTGTTAAATAGATTCATGATTTACTGCAATCTTAACATTGTTGGATTTATGTACTATCTTGATGACATTGCTCTTCTTGAAGGACTATTATTTCCGATTGTCACGAGTTACATAGTAAATTTAGGTAGCAGTATAGGGCACATTTCTTGGTACCACTGGTATTTTATTAGGAGTGGATGTCCTGGGATTATGGAAAGTTTAGCGCAGTGTCCATGGCTTCCACTGAATGTCAGTAATGTCCCCCCTACGTCCACCAAAAAATGTATTTATTCATTGCTACATGTGTTCGCTAAGGATATGGAGTGAGGGAAGAGGGATTGTAGGAAAATGTTGCCCCCTGTTGAGAAGCATTGGTTTAATGGTTAAAATACCTGATTTCATAGAACGATTATGGTGAATTTGTTTCAGAACTCTTGAAGAATATATTTGTGTATTGTTAAGTGAGATACTAAGATAATTTCATGGTTATTTCTATGAGAAGTCTTTTGTTTGATTCTGTGACATTGAAGTCTTACAAAAGATCTTTTAGACCCTTGATTCTTATCAAAGTTAACTGAACTATCCATAAAAAAAATTTTTTCCCTCTCATAGGAAGAACAATTCCAATAGTTTAAATCGAATGAATGGTGTTATGTTTCCTGGAAATTCACCAAGTTACACTGAAAGGTGAGATTATTGATTTTTTCTTATTCAAAGAGCTGCAGTTTCTTAATTTTGAATAGGAAACTCAATGTACTTTTTAAAAATTGGGAATTTTATGGCAGGTATAGGATGATATACCAAAAAGAATTAATTTGGTGACCTTGGTTCTGAAAGTATTTCTGTGATGTGTGCATATAAACCTTGGGAGGGTTGACTTTTTTACAAAAATGGAAAAATGATGTTCATTTCTCTTACCGTAGGTCTAATATAAATGGGCCTGGAACACCCAGGCCACTTAATCGACCAAAAGTTCCTTTGTCAGTTCCCATGACAACAAACGGCTTGCCTGAGAGCACAGACAGCAAAGAGTCAAAGCAAAATGAAGACAAAAATCACAGGTTTGTATGTGATTTATTTTTGAAAACAAATGTTTTCCCAAAAAAGTTACATTTATTGATGGTTTTTCAGCACTCCTTATTTATGATTTACAGTTTACTGTTGTTTTGAGGAGGAGAAAATATTTTAATGCACTTAAAAAGGGCATTAGCATATGCTGACAGTGGGCAGAGAAAAGACTTTTAATTGCTTGTTTGGGAAGATTCTATTTGTAATAGGGTGTTAAGAAAATGATCATGATAAATTTTTTTCTTTTAGAAAATTACTTGAAGGAGAAGATACTTGTAAATGAGTTCAAATTCTGTGAATCATTTCTCTTTGTAGATCATAAAAGGAAATCTTTTTATTGATATCCCATCTTTTTCTTATCACATTAAGGGAAAGATGTGAGTGAGAGGAATTAAGAGTATGTCTCAAGGGGGAACTTGTAGTTTTATTTTAAGAGGACATTTAGCTCGCTGAAGCATTGAACACAAAAGTCATGTAATTTATTGAGTAGTCCTAGTGGGAAATGTTTAACATTTTAGGTGTCTTGGGAATTATTCTCTTTGTTTTTCTTTGCCCAGATGTTATAATTTAACTTGCACAGTGAAAGTTATATATTATTAGAACTTAAAAATAGAATGTACAAGATGAAGGAACAGTTTTATTAATGACACTTTTAAAAATATTTACAGTGACTCTTCAACATCTGAATCAGAAGGTTCCTCGGTGAGCCCTATAAAAAATAAACATCCAGATGAAGATACTGTGGAGGCGGAAGGGCATGAGGTAAAAAGACTCAGGTTCGACAAAGAAAGTGAAGTCAGAGAGATGGCCAGTCAGACATCTTCCAGTGAAATTTCTTCAGTTATGGTAGAAGAAACAGAAGCTCCATCTTCATCTCAGAATAAAGACAAAGAAAGTAGTTGTACCAGGCAGCACTGTACAGAAGAGGATGAAGAAGAGGATGAAGAGGAAGAAGAAGGTATTTAGAGACCATCTGTAAAAGGGTGGAGTAAGGAGATCCTCAAATACTTGTACTTCATTTTTGCGTGAAAGAATTTAACATAATGGAACTCCTTATAATGCTGATGTTGGGTTTTTTCTCCCACCTGTATGTAGTTGCTGCTGAGTTTCAGGGGATATGATTTGAACTGTAGAATATCAGAATTCATGAAACTTAACTGTGGAGGTGTTTTGAAAATCAAATTTAACTACAACAACATTTGCTTATTTTTAGAGTCTTTTATGACATCAAGAGAAATGATCGCAGAAAGAAAAAATCAAGAAAAAGAATCTGATGATGCCTTAACTGTGAATGAAGAGACTTCTGAGGAAAATAATCAAATGGAAGAATCTGATCTGACTCAAGTTGAGAGAGGTTTACATTCTGAAGGTAGTGAAAATGCAGGCCCTGTAAGTAGTGGTTCTGATTGCCATGAAACAGAAGAGTTAGTAGGATCTAATTCCAGTAAAACTGGAGCGATTCTCTCAGAATCACCCATGGAGAATGATGAAGCCACAGAAGTCACAGATGAACCAATGGAACAAGACTAACTATTTAGAAATATTTAGATGCAGTATTTTACATACAGTTCTGGTTTTACACTGTATAAAACGTTTATGTAATAAAGTGGACCTTTAGTTTTACAAGAGAAGCAGGTTGTAAAATAAAATACTTTATGGGATAAATCCTGAAAGAGTTATTCATGTAAGAACTGTGAATATCAGCTCCTCTGGGTCCTGCTTACCGCTGACTTTTTTTTGGTCTGGTCAAATCAGTGGTTTGTGTATAGATTTTTTTTTTTTTTTTAGGGTTAAAAATTTTAAACTGGAAAATAATTATAATTTTGAAAACTTTTTTGGAGATTATCACATTTAGTTTATTACATATGCAAGAAAGCTTTTGTCTTGTCTTTCTGACAGCTCTAGTAGTTTTCATATTTTGGTCATAGTTTCAGCATTTTAACATGTGAACTATAGGGTTTCATGCTGGTTTCCAGATTTTATTGTTTGACTATGTACAATGGAACTTTAAGTCATATATACATATATATATTATTCTAAGGGGGAAATGTTATATTTTTCTGTTTCTATAAGAGATGAATACAGTGGATACTTTTTCTATTGGTAATGATTGAGTTCACCTCTTTCAGAAGACAGTTTCTTTCTCTTCTGAATAATTCAGATAAAATCTGGCCCCTGTGAAACCCTGGAAATCTTAAGTCTGTTGAAATACCAGGTTAAACACATTCCAAGAGATCTGTTCAAACTAAATTCTTTTGTATACTTCTGAGGTGCCTGAGAAAAAGACTTCATTATTTATGAGAAAATGTGCTTTATCTTGGAAATTGTGTTCAAACATTAGCTTACTATTTTGTAGAATGAATGCTTATAAAGCTGACATGAGACCATCTCAGAAGAACCAGGCTGGTTCCTTTACTTTTTGCTTGTTTTTCTGAACATTGTGAATAGTACACATTTCTTTCTAAATTATTCTAGAGTATACAAATGTCAATGGTATGAAACACCACTGTACTGGAAAGATTAATATATTACTTTAGTAATGTACCGGAGCTAAATGACTGAAGCTTTAGGGGTGCATAGAAGCCACCATAATTTGTATGACATTTTGAAGTGAATTAAATATTTTTGAACATGCTTCTTCGACAGCCAGTGTTATATTTTTCAGATCAACACAAAGCACAATGGTTACTCTAAACTCAATATTTTCAAATTCACACATTTAAAAGTCATGTGCAAGCTGCAATTTCCCTGTCTAAATTACTGGCTGCCAAATTTATACCTGTTTCTTCAGCTGTACCTTTTGATATTTAGAATTTTTAAATTTCTGTAAAGTAGATTTTGTAGAATGTAATGTGTTCACTGCCTTTGTGAAGCGGTATATAATTGTATAATTTCTGTGTGTAAACTGAATGCTTGGGCTTTCAATACAGTATTCATATAAAGCAATAAATATTAATGTTATGAAATACTCGAGTACATTTTTATCAAAATATACAAGAATCCCTTTTTTAATTTCAGATACCTGAAGTACACAGATGAACTTATAAAACCGATGCAAACATTTTCTCACACTGTATCATATGCTCTGGGGTGACTTGGGCAGCCACCACAAGTTTTGCATTTTGACTACTTCAATTGCTATGACTAAAAATACCAAAATGAGTTGGCTCTGTTTATGTCTGTAGGGTATTATACTACTGACTGACTTGACTGTCAGATTCACAGCAGCTAGATGGTATATTTGTGAAATATGTCTCATAGTTGAAATAAAAACTGAGTATTGATTTATTTACTGTATCCAAGAGAGAAGAAAAATCACTCATTGTAAATTTTTTTAAGAACTTTGCAAAAATGTTAAAACAAATTTTAAATGTGACATTCATTTGTAGTGACCTTTATTTTGTTAAGGGATATTTTGCCAATGAGAATAGATTTTAAACATTTTAAGTTTAGAAATTTTGAAATTTTCTTTAGAATATTTATGAAATCATTGTCAATAAACCTATTCTTTAAGATCCTGTGACCTTTTGATATTTTTTATTTTAATTGTGCCATGGACCACTTGTAAACTGAATTACTTCTGTTGGATATAAGTTGAAGATTTAGCATCATGACTTTGAGGTCTGTGGTTTTATTTGTATACTTGCAGTTGCTATTTTTGCAAGGGCAAATGTATTTCTTTATTAAATAAAGTACAATAATGGTGAATGTACCAAAATGCCATCACTCAACTCTATGAGAGATCTGCATTTTAATCTATAGTGTAATAGTTTTAATATTTATTAGATATTCTTATGTTGATCATAGATCAAACTTGTTGCTGTTTATACAGATAATTGTAGAATGCTCATGGAATATTTTCTTTAGGATAGATGGGATACTTCTGTAGTTAAACTGGGAAGCCTTGTTCAGCTGGTTACTGATGTCTGGTGGGAGTAAACTTCCTCATGTATGCATAGATGCACTTACATAGACTTTGCTTCATGAAAATGTCAGTTCTGATAGTAACTGATTCAGATGTGTACTTTTAAAAGGCTAATTTTAGGAACATTTTCTTAACACACATCAGCAAAGTCATATTAAAAGATCTAAGAAATAAGACCTCTGATTAAAAATATTTTTTCTGTTTGTCTTGAGCAGATTGTTTACCTGTTAGATTCTAGACTCTGAACCCAGCATGTAAAATAATTTGAAATGCTGATGAGAGTGAGAATATATATGTAATGTTTTTAGCACTTTCCTTTTAAAAACATCCTAGAACATTTTTAAAAATTAAATCTTTGGTTCTGAAAATATTGGCGAACAGAAATGAGCAATGGGAAGTGTCCTATTTTAAGTGTTGATTATTAGATAAATTTAATCCACTTAGGGTTTATTGTAACTAGGCCTTTGAGAAGTGTGGATGGAGCATTAGAATTGCCTATCAGAGCTATAAAAACCCTCTGCCTTGGAAAGGCATCCCAGAAATTCTGGGTAAGAAGTTGTGGCCTGTTAAAACATGGAGGTTCAGAGTATTTTGTTTTGCTGGTGTAGATAGGCATGTACTTGTGCATTTTTGCATTTGTAAAATCAGCAATTTTTCAGATAATGTAATATACTAGTTTACTTATAAAGGTACTTGGGGCAGAATCTAAAGCTATGATGTTTGATTTTGAGAAATGTAACTTGTGGTAAGGACAAAAATGCAACTTGTAGAACCAAAGGAAATAAAAATTCTGGATAGTGTTTCAAAATGTCTTCTGAACAGGAGTTTCTTAAATACATTGGTTTTGATCAAATGATCAAATCTCAGTTCTCTCTTGAGATTTGTGCTAATCATAAAATGATTGAATGCAAAAACACCTTGTAATTTCATATGGAATTATTATAATTAGGTTTATTGGATTATTGGCCTAATAAGAATGCTAGTATGTATTGGTTAGAATACATCTAATATTTCACATTTTAAAAATAATTAGTACACTTTCTTCAGAATTTTCTTTTATTTCAACTTGGAGCCTAGATTACTTTGCCAAATAAATGTATTATTTTCATAATGCAATAAAATATAAATTAGAAGAATTAATCTATGTGTGGAGTTACTTTTTTTGCCATAATTTTGTGAAATTAATAAAAATACATTTTCAGTTCTGAAAATATGGATGAACAGAAATGAGCAGTGGGAAATGTGCTATTTTGAATGTTGATTATTAGATTTAATCCCGTTATGGTTTATTAAATGCTTTTGACAAGTGTGGGTGGAGCATTAGAATTGCCTGTCAGAGCTGTGAAACCCTCTGGCTTGGAAAGGCATCCCAGAAATTCTGGGTAAGAAGGAGTGGCCTGTTAAATCATGGAGGTTCAGAGTATTTTGTTTTGCTAGTGTAGATTTGTTTTGCTCCTCCTTCCAGCCCCCTGTCTTCTCTTACCTTAGGTGGTTTTCAAGTTTCACAAGCATTTCTTGATCCATAGGGAGAAGAGCTTAATGCATGACTTCATTACAGCTCTTGTTGCTTAAGTCACAACGGTATTTCTGCAGAGATGGTTCATCTGAGCAACTCAAACCTGATACCTAGAAAAACCCAGATTTAACATGCAGAAATTTCCCTTGGTGTAATTTGGTGCTCGTTGGCATGTACAGATGTACATATTTATTAAAGTCATTTTAGAAGTGTCAGTTTTAGACATCTACTTAGTGTAGAGTCACCCTAAGGGGAAAAGGCATTCCATTTTCAGTTCTGGGTTCTCATGTCTTCATACTTGGTAGTGCATAGTAGGTGATAGGAAATATGACATCTGTGGCTCTGAAGTCAGAACACAGTACAAATCTGCATGTTTCTGAATTTAAATATTGAATTGCAGCTTATCCATACTTAATCTCTCACTTCTGCCAACATTATTATTTGGGCTTTGGTAGCTCAGCTGGTAAAGAGTCCCGCTACAATGCAGGAGACCACAGATCAATTCCTGGGTCGAGAAGATCTGCTGGAGAAGGAGTAGGCTACCCACTCCAGTATTAAACATAGATAGTACAGAGTTTTGGGGTTACTGGCAGGAAAACTTACTCTGCTCCTGACTAGGAATAAGATGTGTGATCTCTGGCCCACCTGCCCATTTAGAACGAAGAGTGCACTACTTTCATATTTTGACAGAGCAGCAGGCTGGTTTTTTTTTTTTTTTTTTCTTTCAGTGTAAAATTTATCAGTTGAGTCTGGGATCTTAGGATTCAATTGTACACTTTGAAACTTTTTTCTTCAAAAAGAAAAGGCAGTGCATTTTCTTAATAATAAAAACTGCCAGGAATTCCCTGTGTCCTAGAAGGAAGACTCCACTGGTTTACTCATTTTTATAATCTTGGCAAGCTAGTCCTGTGCTTGGCAAGTGGTAAGAATTTAAATTAAGGGCTTTGTGGGTACTGGTGCCACATTGCTGATTCCAGTGACTGCTTTTAAAGAATTCTAGGTTCATCCCTGAAGCCCTTCATTGCTGTTAGGTTTGGGATCAGCATACACCATTTGATGTTCTTGAAATGTGGGGCCAGTTAGACCAAATCACCAGGAAACGTGATTCCTACAAACAGACTCAGGTTAGTGTGTGACCAGCCCCGTCTGACCTATAGAAAGTCATCACACCACACCCTTGCCTGGTAGGGTCAGGTGTTTATTCAAGTGGCAGGTTGTATCATTAGCAAAGTCTTGCTTTAATCTATGGTGGGGCTTGACATTTGGTCAAGAGTGCGTTGCTTCAAGAATTCTTTACTGTTAGAGTAGTTTTGCAAGCCTTCACAGTGCCTGTGTTTGCTGAGACTTTGAGGGATAAATACATGGTCATTATTTGGCTGTCTCCATTTTGAGTTGTTTTTCTCTCCATTGCTTGTGATGCTACAGAACAGGAAGGCAAGCTTAATTGATGGTGACTAAGAGAATTCCCATATGCATTCAAGGGTGTATACAATCTCCCACTTTCAATCTGGGCACCTAAAATTTTTAGGTGGCAACTTGTATGAATTGCTGTCTATTGGGAGAGCTAGAAGAGTAGACTCAGTCCATTCAGTTGTGTTTGGAGAACAATAAGTGCCGGGTTTTAGCAAAGGGCAGCTAGTGACTTGAAGAGATGCACAGACAGACATGAGTAGTTGTGGCAGTCTGGGAAGTCCTCTCCGTTTGGGTGGGGTTTGGTTTGGCCTTGAGGGGTGAGTAGGACAACCAAGGAGGCTGCATGGTATAAATGGTCAGGAGTACAGAGGTGTGTGTTAAGTCACGGCGTCTTAACCTTTGCCTCCCCTCCTGAGGTTCCTTGGGAAAGTTTGAATTTTCTCATTTGTAAAGTGGGGAAAATAACTATCTTCCTGGTAGGGTTATTGGGAGCATTCAAGGTAATTATGGGTTTAAAGCTAGACCTAGTTCAGGACCTGAAGTTTCTTTTAAAGAGGAGAGTCTTGTATGGGGAGACAGGTATTGTCCCTGGGGAATACGACTTTGCAGGAATCGAAGTTTCAATCCTGGTCAATACCTGGTAATAACAGTAAGCTCCAACTGAGCACTGACTTTATGGTCTGTGTGTGTCCTTAGCTGTGTCCTGCAGTCTCATTTAACCTTCCCAACAACCCTATGAGATGCTTAACATTATCCCCATTTTACAGATGAGATATTTGAGTTAAAGGCAATTGGCCCTGGAGCCCTTTGAAGGTGGATGGTAAGTCCAAAGCCCAACGATTGTTATCAATTATGCTTAGGCAATGCCTAGTCTTGGGAGACCTGTAAACTTAGGGTGAGGGCAACAGAGAGGATGCCATTCCAAATATCTGAAGATTCACAGAGACACTCAGATTTGCCCATGTACCTGAACAGACCCAAGGCTTCATTAGTCACAAACCCAAGCTCTTGGTTTCACACTGCATGAACTTCACCGTCTAACTTCATGTTTTTTCCTATCACCACCCGTGTTTTTCCAGCTAGACATTCTGAGTACATGATCAGTGGTGGTTTTTTAATGCATTTTAAAAGTTAGTGCACACACACCTGGCAAAAATTCAAATAGAACAGTGTATACCAGACAGTTACTGTCCTACTTCCATTGCTTCCAGATCCCTCCATTATATTCTCACCTGAACCGGAAGGGAGATGCCCAGTACCATCCAGTTTAGGACTGAGGAGCAAAGATCTGGGGTCGATTCCCTGGGTTTCAGTCCCAGCTCTGCCTCTGCTGGCTGTGTGCCTCTGTGTGACTGGAAGGTGAGGACCCAACCTCACAAGGCTGTAATGAGGTTTAACTGTTGGAAGAGCTTACATGTTGTAATAAGCATTGCATGCATATTCCCTGGTGACTATGAGTTCAAAATCAGCATTGTAAAGAAATTTATCTTTACAATGGGCTTGTGATAGTCCTGCCATGAAAGAAAACACAGCTTCACCTCTTTGTGAGTATATAATATTTTCTTTCTTAGACTCAGCAAAGTCTTGGTGGTTGTTTGGCAAGAAAATACAGAATTTTATTTTTTTAGCTGGGGGACATGAAAACTTTTGATGGAGGACTACAGCAAAAGCCTTTTAAAGACGTTTTCAGTAGCGATTAATTTCAACACACATCGTGCACAAGCGATGCACATTGCTCGACTGGAGTGTGAAGGACAGCCACTTTGCCCATGCTCTCGCTGTGGCTGCTGCTGTCGCTCCCCTCGTTGGCCCGCAGCATTTGAGACGCATCTAGACTTGGGAGGATTTAAAAGCAGCATGCTGGAATCCAGTATCTCTGAAAGAGCAATCAGTCAACCTAGGCACTGACTTGCTCCTTTGTTCATCCAAACATATTTATTAAAAGGGTACTTATGCACCTGCAATGCAGGAGACCCCAGTTCGATTCCTGGGTCAGGAAAATTCACTGGAGAAAGGATAGGCTACGCACTCCAGTATTCCTGGGCTTCCCTTGTGGCTCAGCTGGTAAAGAATCCACCTGCAATGCGGGAAACCTGGGTTCTATCCGTGAATTAAGAGGACCCCCTGCAGAAGGGAAAGGCTACCCACTCCGGTGTTCTGGCCTGGAGAATTTCATGGACTGTATAGTCCATGGGGTCGCAAAGAGTTGGACACAGCTGAGCAACTTTCACTTTATGAACCTAGGCCTGGGGAAGAGCAGTTAATGAAGATAAGCAAGATAAGTAGAAATATATGTAAGAGTGATCAGCGCTAAGGACTTAGCTAAAGCAGGGGAGGAGGATGGGGAGATGGGGGTGGGCAGCCGTAATTCTATCTTATATTGGGGTGTCTCGGAAATGACATTTTGTGTTGAGTGTGGTGGTCATGCCCCACAGAGGGGCTCTGCTTCCTAAAGGGCAGCCACTGTTTGGTGAGATCTCTCGGATTCTTTGTTCTTTCTCATACTCATGCCCTTCCAATTAATAACCAGGTTTGTCTTCTCAATAATGGGACTTAATTGTTTTCCATTTGCATCAAAGAGATTCCTTTTTGAATATGTGGAAATAGATAAAATATGATGATGCATCACATTCTTCACTTACTCCCCACCCCTCACCCTCACTCATGTATTAATATGAGCCTGGGGCATTGCCCAAAGTTTTTTTTTTTTTTTTTGCCCAAAGTTTTTAAAAATTAGCAAGTGCGGAGTACCCTGGTGCTCCAGTAGTTAGAACTTGGTGCTTTCACAGCTTTGGCCTGGGTTCAATCCCTGGTTGGTGAACTAGATCCTGCAAGTTGCAGAGCATTGCCAAAATAAAAAAAATAATAAAAATAAACAAGTGGAAATGTTTTTTAAATTAGATTTTTTAAATAGTTAAAATGTCAAGATGACATAAAACTCTCTTCCACCCTTGTCTCCCTCTCCCTTTCCCCTAACTCTCTATAAGTAACCATTCTTTATCCATATTTTGTTTCTTTTCTGTGTCTCCTGATGTAAATACAAGCGTGTGTGTACTCGATTGCTCAGTCGTGTCTGACTCTTTGTGACCCCATGGACTGTAGCCCGCCAGGCTCCTCTGTCCATGGGATTTCCCAGGCAAGAATACTAGAGTGGGTTGCCACTTCCTACTCTAGGGGCTCTTTCTGACCCAGGAATCAAATCCAGTTCTCCTGAATTTCTTGTGTCTGCTGCATTAGCAGGCAGATTCTTTACCACTAGCACCACCTGGAAGCCCCAGATACAAACACAAATATATGTGTGTGTATATATATATATTTATGTGTGTGTGTGTGTATATATATATATTTATTTATTTATATATGTATATGTGTATATATATATATATATATATAATGCTCCTGTCCTTCCCAAAGCTGTCATGCTAAATACAGTCGTCCTCCTTGCTCTTTTCACATAATAGATCCCGGTGCTCACCCCACACCTGACGTAGAAACCGTCCTCATTCTTTCTACTGTATCCCATAGAGCAGGTGATGGACGCTTGTCTCCAGTCTTCGCTGCTAATTAATGTCTCTGTGAATAACCTTGCTAATACATCATCTGATTCATGCACAGCAGTGCCTGATGGGTGGAATCCCAGAAGTGGGATCGTGAGACAAAAGGTAACTTTGCGGTCATTTGGGTAGTTCTCCTCCACAAAAGTGATGCCATTCGTCCTCTGACCAACTGTGAGGTCTGGTGCCTGCTTCCCACAGCCCCATCACCAACCCTGTGGGGCTCTCTTGGTTAAGGGCTGTAGTTATTTTCCTCCTGCACCCATTTGCCCATTTTACTGGTAGGTTGTTAGTCTTTTTCCTTATAATTTCCAAGAATTGTTTGTATATTATGAAAATTAACTCTTACTTTTTGATATGACTTGCAATCATTTTTCCCCGCAAATTGGTCTTTTTCCTTTGGTCTTTGCCTGGAAAAAAAAATAAAAATCATAAGGCAAACATTATTATTTTTTTTTCTTTTTTTTTTGTTATTATTATTTTTTTTTTCCAGTGGGTTTTGTCATACATTGATATGAATCAGCCATGGATTTACACGTATTCCCCATCCCGATCCCCCCTCCCACCTCCCTCTCCACCCGATTCCTCTGGGTCTTCCCAGTGCACCAGGCCGGAGCACTTGTCTCGTGCATCCCACCTGGGCTGGTGATCTGTTTCACCATAGATAGTATACATGCTGTTCTTTTGAAATATCCCACCCTCACATTCTCCCACAAAGTTCAAAAGTCTGTTCTGTATTTCTGTGTCTCTTTTTCTGTTCTGCATATAGGGTTATCGTTATCACCTTTCTAAATTCCATATACATGTGTCAGTATGCTGTAATGTTCTTTATCTTTCTGGCTTACTTCACTCTGTATAATGGGCTCCAGCTTCATCCATCTCATTAGGACTGGTTCAAATGAATTCTTTTTAATGGCTGAGTAATATTCCATGGTGTATATGTACCACAGCTTCCTTATCCATTCATCTGCTGATGGGCATCTAGGTTGCTTCCATGTCCTGGCTATTATAAACAGTGCTGCGATGAACATTGGGGTGCACGTGTCTCTTTCAGATCTGGTTTCCTCAGTGTGTATGCCCAGAAGTGGGATTGCTGGGTCATATGGCAGTTCTATTTCCAGTTTTTTAAGGAATCTCCACACTCAAACATTATTTTTATGTAGCTGAATTTATGAGCATTTTCTTTTCATCTTTTCTGGATTTCAATTATTTTAAAATTTATTTTTAGAAAATCTTTCCCCATTTAAAGTTACATGGTTCCATTTCTTGAATGGAATGTTTGGTCCACCTGGAGTTTACCCTGGTGTGCAGTGGGTCTTTAAGGGTCTACATCTTTTATTAAAAAGCCCGTCTTTCTCACCCTGATTTGATAGGCTGCCTTTATCACATCATAAATTTTGAAGATGCATTTGGGTGTATTTCCGGACTTCCTCTTTGTCCTGCTGCTATCAGCTCATGGGCCAGTACATCATCAGCTTCATTGCTGCTGTCCAGAGTGTCATTTATTTACTTTCTAGCATAGCTGGCTCCTCACTGCTCTTCTTTTTCTGGTTTTTTTCCCAGACCTAAACTTGCTTGCTTGTGTTTTCCTGTGAACTTAGTTTTTTTCTAGCTTTATTGAGGTATCATTTATATATCAGTATAACTGTGTACATTTAAGGTCTACAATGTGTGGATTTGATACATTTACTTATTGCAAAATGATTACCATTAGCCAATACCTCATTACCATGTCTTTTTTGTGGTAGGAACATTCAAGGTCTACTCTCTTGTTTATGATTTCCTTTGCTGTGCAGAGGGCTTCCTTGATGACTGAGTTGGTAAAGAATCTGCCTGCCATGCGGGAGACCTGGGTTCGATCCCTGGGTTGGGAAGATCCGCTGGAGAAGGGAATGGCAGCCCCTTCCAGTTTTCTGGCCTGGAGAATTCCATGGACTGTGTAGTACATGGGGTCCCAAAGAGTCGGACATGACTGAGTGACTTCCACTTTGCTGGGCAGAAACTTTAAAGTTTAATTAGGTTCCGTTTGCTCATTTTGAAAAATTTTCATTTTTGTAGAGATGAGTCAGAAAAGATCTTACTGCAATTTATGTATTTTTTTTGCCAGAATATATTTATTATTCTTTATAAAAACAACCAACAAAAACAACCCGTCCAAATCCACTTCTTTCCAAAAAGCTCAACCCAACCCAGTGCAAACAAAATCACAATAAAAAAATCAACCTGAGTCCAGTGTTGGAACAAACATTAGAGTATAATAGCATGATGGAATATTGTGGGATTATTGAAAATTATAATTATGAAAAATTATGTTAAATTTGTAAAAGTGTATAAGTGAAAACAATAGAAAAATAAAATAGTATATACATTATATTTACTACTTTATAAAATACTGTGATTTATGTTAAAGAGTTTTTTCCTATATTTTCCTCTAAGAGTTTTCTAGTGTCCAGTCTTATATTAGGTCTTTAATTTATTTTGAGTCTATTTCTGTGTATGATGTTAGGGACTGTTCTAATTTCATTCTTTCACAAGGAGCTATCTGGTTTTCCCAGCACTGCTCATTGAAGAGACTGTCTTTTCTCCGTCGTATGTTCTTGTCCCCTTTGTCATAAGATTGATTCACCATAAGTGAATTACTGTGGGTTTATCTCTGGGGTTCATTTTGTTGTACAGCAGAAGCTGACACAACATTGTAAAGCCATCATAGTCCAATTAAAAATGAAATCTGTTCTCTTAGCAACTTTCCATGATGTAATGCAATATTATTAATATTAGATATATCATATGAATTTTAGAATCAGCTTGTACAATTCCAGAAAAATAATCTGTTTGTACATTAATTTGATCATAATACATCTTTAAAAATTTTATTTTATTCTAGCATAGCTGATTTATAATGTGGTAATTTTTACTGTACAGCAAAGTGATTCAGTTCTATACACACAGACACAGACACACACACACACAATGGGCTTTCCTGGTTGCTCAGCTGGTAAAGAATATGCCTGCAATGTGGGAGACCTGGGTTCAATCCCTGGGTTGGGATGATCCCCTGGAGAAGGAAATGGCTATCCACTCTGGTATTCTGGCCTGGAGAATTCCATGGACTGTATAGTCCATGGGGTCACAAAGAATCGGACAAGACTGAATGACTTGCACTGTACTTGACATATATATATATATATATATATACATATATATATATATATATACATATATTCTTTTTCATACTCTTTTCCATTATGGTTTATCACAGGATATTGAATATAGTTCCCTGTTGTTTATCAATCATAATGCATTGTAAAATTAACTATAGAAGAATGGGCATATTTATGATGTTGAATCTTTCTAAACAAGTACATGGTACCTTTCTGTTGAAGTTTACTTCTGTGACTTCAAAAAAATCTTTTAATTTCCCTAAGTAGGTTTTGCATGTTTTTCTTGCTAAGTTTGCTCCTGAATGCATTATCTGTTTTATTTCTCTAGCTCAAGAGTGGACAACCTGCCTACTGCCTGCTTTTGTATGGCCTGTAAGGAAAAAAGTAGTTTTTACATGTTAAATGGTTGGGAAAAAATTTGAAAGAAAAATAAAATTTGTGATGCATGAAAAATTATTTGAAACTCAATAAAGGGCCATAAAAACACACTTAGTGGGGACTCCCCTGTAGTGGTCTAGTGGCTTAGACTCCACACTCCCAGTGGTTGAATCCCTGGTCAGAGAACTAGATCCTCTATGCTGCAACTAAGAGGGGCAGAGTCTTCTTTGGGGAAAGGAGAGAAAGAGTCAAACTACATCATCACAGAAGAGAAATGACAGCACATCCCTCTGGAGCTCTCATCTCAACAATACTGTCATCGCCACCTGTGGTCCCAGCGATGGTTGAGCCGCTGAGGTGGCATCAGACACTTCGAGTATAGGGCGCCCAGGCTGGGAGGATAGGCTCTGTGTGCCCACTTGGTCAAGACTTGGCCTGGCCTGCTCTCCCCTTCATGAAGGCCTTTGCATTTGGATGACTGATGGCTGGTCGCTCATGTATCCTTTTCTCATTCAGAAGTTGGAACTACAGGTCCAGACTGGTTTCTCTCTCTCTCTCTCTCTCTCTTTTTTAAAGTATAAGAAATTCATCTTTTCTTATACTCATGGTGGAGAGTTTGGACAAACTCAAACAGAACTCATTGTGGAAAGTTCTGACAAACTGTGGCCCACTGGAGGAGGGAATGACAAACCACTTCAGCATTCTTGCCTTGAGAACCCCATGAACAATATGAAAAGGCAAAAAGATAGGACACTGAAAGATGAACTCCTCAGGTCGGTAGTTGCCCAATATGCTACTGGAGATCAGTGGAGAAATAACTCCAGAAAGAACGAAGAGACAGAGGCAAAGCAAAAACAACACCCAGCTGTGGATGTGACTGGTGATGGAAGTACAGTCCGATGCTGTAAAGAACAGTATTGCAAAGGGACCTGGAATGTTAGGTCCATGAATCAAGGTAAATTGGAAGTGGTCAAACAGGAGATGGCAAGAGTGAACACTGACATTTTAGGAATCAGTGAACTAAAATGGACTGGAATGGGCAAATTTAATTCAGATGACTATTATATCTACTAGTGTGGGCAAGAATCCCTTAGAAGAAATGGAGTAGTCCTCATAGTCAACAAGAGTCTGAAATGAAGTACTTGGGTGCAATCTCAAAAACGACAGAGTGATCTCTTTCGTTTCCAAGGGAAACAATTCATTCACAGTAATCCAAGTCTATGTCCCAACCAATAATGCTGAAGAAGTTGAAGTTGAACAGTTCTATGAAGACCTACAAGACCTTCTAGAACTAACACCAAAAAAAGATGTCCTTTTCATTATAGGGGACTGGAATGCAAAAGTAGGAAGTCAGGAAATATCTGGAGTAACAGGCAAATTTGGCCTTGGAGTACAGAATGAAGCAGGACAAAGGATAACAGAGTTTTGTCAAGAGAACGCACTGGTCATAGCAAACACCCTCTTCCAACAACACAAGAGAAGACTCTACACATGGATATCCCCAAATGGTCAACACTGAAATCAGATTGATTATATTCTTTGCAGCCAAAGATGGAGAAGTTCTATACAGTCAGCAAAAACAAGACCGGGAGCTGACTGTGGCTCAGATCATGGACTCCTTATTGCCTAATTCAGACTTAAATTGCAGAAAGTAGGAAAAACCACTAGACCATTCGGGTATGATCTACATCAAATCCCTTATGTTTATACTGTGGAAGTGACAAATAGATTCAAGAGATTAGATCTGATAGACACAGTGCCTGAAGAACTATGGACAGAGGTTTGTGACATTGTACAGGAGGCAGTGATCAAGATCAAAAAGGCAAAATGGTTGTCTGTGGAGGCCTTACAAATACCTGAGAAAAGAAGAGAAGCTAAAGGCAAATGAGAAAAGGAAGGTTAAACCCATTTGAGGGGCTACCCTCATAACTTACTTGGTAAATCATCTGCCTGCAATTCAGGAGACCTGGGTTCGATTCCTGGGTCAGGAATGTCCCCTGGAGAAGGAAATGGCAACACATTCCAGTATTCCTGCCTGGAGAATCCCATGAACGGAGGAACCTGACAGGCTACAGTCAACAGCATCACAAGAATCTGACACGGGTTAGCGACTAAACCACTACCACCTCCATACCCATTTGAATGCAGAGTTCCAAAGAAAAGCAAGGAGAGATAAGAAAGCCTTCCTCAGCGATCAATGCAGAGAAATAGAGGAAAACATAGAATGGGAAAGACTAGAGATCTCTTCAAGGAAATGAGAGATACCAAGGGAACATGTCATGCAAAGATGGGCACAATAAAGGACAGAAACAGTATGGACCTAACAGAAGCAGAAGATATTAAGAAGAGGTGCAGGAATACACAGAACTATACAAAAAAGATCTTCATGACCCAGATAACCACGATGGTGTGATCACTCACCTAGAGCCAGACATCTTGGAATGTGAAGTCAATTAGGTCTTAGGAAGCATCACTATAAACAAAGCTAGTGGAGGTGATGGAGTTCCAGTTGAGCTTTTTCAAATCCTAAAAGGTGATGCTGTGAAAGTGCTGCACTCAATATGCCAGCAAATTTGGAAAACTCAGCAGTGGCCACGGGACTGGTAAAGGTTAGTTTTCATTCCAATCCCAAAGAAAGGCAATGCTGAAGAACGTTCAAACTACCACACAATTGCATTCATCTCACATGCTAGTAAAGTAATTCTCAAAATTCTCCAAGCCAGACTTCAACAATATGTGAACCATGAACTTCCAGATATTCAAGCTGGATTTAGAAAAGGCAGAGGAACCAGAGATGACATTGCCAACATCCGTTGGATCACTGAAAAAGCAGGAGAGTTCCAGAAAAACATTTCCTTCTGCTTTATTGATTATGCCAAAGCCTTTGACTGTGTGGATCACAACAAATTGTGGAAAATTCTGACAGAGATGGGAATACCAGACCACCTGACCTGCCTCTTGAGAAATCTGTATGCAGGTCAAGAAGCAACACTTAGAACTGGACATGGAACAACAGGCTGGTTCAAACTGGCAAAGGAGTACCTCAAGGCTATATATTGTCACCCTACTTATTTAACTTATATGCAGAGTACATCATGAGAAACACTGGGCTGGATGAAGCACAATTGCCAGGAGAAATATCAATAACCTCAGATATGCAGATGCCACCACCCTTATGGCAGAAAGTGAAGAGGAACTAAAGAAACTTTTGATGAAAGTGAGAGGAGAGTGAAAAGTTGGCTTAAAACTCAATATTCAGAAAACGAAGATCATGGCATCTGGTCTCATCAGTTCATGGCAAACAGATGGGGAAACAAGGGAAACAGTGAGAGACTTTTTTTGGGGGGGGGGCGCTCCAAAATCACTGCAGGTGGTGACTGAAGTCATGTAATTAAAAGATGCTTGCTTCTTGGAAGAAAAGCTATGACCAAGCTAGACAGCATATTAAAAAGCAGAGACATTACTTTATCGACAAAGGTCTGTCTAGTCAAAGCTGTGGTTTTTCCAGTAGTCATGTGTGGATGGGAGAGTTGGACTATAAAGAAAGCTGAGCACTGAAAAATTGATGCTTTTGAACTGTGGTGTTGGAGAAGACTCTCGAGAGTCCCTTGGACTGCCAGGAGATCAAACCAGACAATTCTCAAGGAAATCAGTCCTGAATATTCATTGGAAAGACTGATGCTGAAGCTGAAACTCCAATACTTTGGCCACCTGATGCGAAGAACTGACTCATTGAAAAAGAGCCTGATGTTGGGAAAGATTGAGGCAGAAGGAGAAGGGGATGACAGAGGACGAGACGGTTGGATAGCATCACTGACTTGATGGACGTGAGTTTCAGCAAGCTCCAGGAGTTGGTGATGGACAGGGAAGCCTGGCGTGCCACGGTCCGTGGAGTTGCAGAGTTGGATACAACTGAGCGACTGGACTGAACTGGTAAGAAATTAATATTTAATATATTTTTTAAAGTTTTATTTATTTTTGGCTGTGCTGGGTCTTTGTTGCTGTGAGGGCTTTTCTCTCGTTGTGGAGAGCAGGGCCAAGTCTCTGGTTGTGGTATGAAGGTTTCTCATTACAGGGGCCTCTCTTATTGCAGAGTCCAGGCTCCAGGACATGAAGGCTTCAGTAGTTGCGGGATGTGGGATCAGTAGTTACAATTCCCCGTCTTGAGAGCACAGGCTCAATAGTTGTGGTGCATCGGCTTAGTTGCTCCGCAGCATGTGGGATCTTTCTGGACCAGGGATGGAATTCTGTGTCTCCTGTATTGGCAGGCAAGTTCTTTACCACTGAGTCAGCGGGGAAGCCCCTGATCTCTAATAAAAGCATATTCATCACAGGAACAGAAACAGATGAGTTAGTTTGGCCCAATAATGTACATTTCCCTTTTTTGCTATTGTTGAGTCGCTCAGTCATGTATGACTCTTCTGCTACCCCATGGACTACAGCCTGCCAGGCTCCTCTGTCCATGGGATCCTCCAGGGAAGAATACTGCAGTGGGTTGCCATGTCCCCCTCCAGGGAATCTTCCCGACCCAGGGATCAAACCCACATCTCTTGCATGGCAGATGGATTCTTTACCACTGAACCACCAGGGAAGCCCTACATCTTCATTTACAACAGCTCATTAAAGATTGTAACCAGACTTAATTCCTCTAGGATTTGTTTCATGGCCATGAGGATGAACAAATCTGGGGGGAAAAAAAAGTCTTTTTCTGTGTAGTGACTCAGAAACCATAGACTCCTCAGTGTCGTGGCTTCCAGGTCACCCTGCAGACAAGAGGGGTAGCCCTTCCTCACACCGCTTCCAGGATGGGTGCTATCCTGGGCTGAACATTTCACTGGGTTTTGAAGAAATGCAGAAACTAAGGACTATGTGGAAAACTTCTCACATGACTACATGGCGGCAATATATAGAACCAATCATGGTTCTGAGATTGCCTTTGCTCCTTTTGAATCATTAAAATCTCTTTTATTAAATGATGGGGGTAGCAGGGACAGTTGGTGTTCTGTTAGTGTCTTTTGCTGGTAAAATAAAACAATGAAAATCCTCGGGGCCCGTGGCAGAGTATTAACAGACAGCCTCAAAGCCATGATCATCCCCTTTCCCTTTCCCTGTCTTCCCTGTAGAGGCTGCAAAGGTGACTACTGGCCCCCAGCTCCCAGAAGCAGGCGCATCATGCAACTCTGGCCGGTGACATGAAGGCAGAAGTTCACAGGGAGGGTTTCCTCGCTAGGAAAAAGGGCTTTGTTCTTTGCCTGTTTCCTTTGCCTTTTGCCCTTTTCTCTTCCCCGCCCTGAGCTTGTCCTCCTACAATGCAATTCAGACCTAGGTCTTGAAGGGAACAGCCTTCGTCTCCTGTGAGGAGGCCAGCATGAAGGTGAGAAATAACACACGAGGCTTGGCTGAGCAGGAATCAAGTGTCCTAGTTAATAAAGCCCCAGAGTTTGGGAACTACATCTTGGTGTAGTAAGCGATGAGTCTGCCAAGTAGCACCTCACAAGCCTTGGTTACAAACTCGTGTGATCACTGCTGCTGCTGCTGCTAAGTCACTTCAGTCGCGTCCGACTCTGTGCGACCCAATAGACGGCAGCCCACCAGGCTCCCCCGCCCCTGGGATTCTCCAGGCAAGAACACTGGAGTGGGTTGCCATTTCCTTCTCCAATGCATGAAAGTGAAACATGAAAGTAAAGTCGCTCAATCATGTCCGACTCTTAGTGACCCCATGGACTGCAGCCTACCAGACTCCTCCACCCATGGGATTTTCCAGGCAAGTAGACACCTGAAATTACACTTTGCTGATGTGATCTTCGAGTGAATTCTTGAGGTATCTGTTATTGAAATGCCCAAGATTTTTATGGAGACTTTTTTTGCAGCAGGGCATGACTTTCTGAGTCCCCTCCTCCTCTCTTCCACTCTCCAAATTTTGAACAAAGCAGGCTTTGGATGTTCTGTGAAACCCGTGTCATTCAGATGCTTTCTGAAGTATTTTGATGATGTTTTTATTTCAGCCATTGACCAGATGTTGATGTCAAAAAGATCTTAAAGTAGTGCCTTAAATATTGCTCTATCTGCCTTCGTAGGAAGGTCTGAAGCAAATGGCATTTATCAAAGGGTGATCATTTTCATGAATTTCTTTGAATTTAAAACTGGAATCTTTCCTAGCATCTCTTGTGGAATTCATAGAGGGCATAGAGGGAATTCATACGGAGACATAGAGGGCATTTTTCAAGTCATTTCCCCTTTCCAGACTTAGAATGTGAAATAAATGATAATTTAGCATAGCCCTTTCAAAGCATCCGTTATGCATTGGATGATTTAGATTTGCTTTTCCTGACCCTCCCAACCTGGAAGTAGGTACTCTTATCATCCCAGTGCAGAATTTTTTAAAAATGTTGACTCAGAGAGGTTAATTAATCTCTGTAAGACACACAGTTAAATATCAAAAGGGGTTCTTGGAGGGAGGTCAGTTTTCCCTTTCCTCAGCCTTATGTCAGGGCAACTGATAACATCTACTTGAAAGTTTAAAACCTTTTCCTATCCCCTCTCTCCTCACTTCTTCCAAATCCATCAAACCAACCCCTTTACAATATTATTGAAGGTCAGATTTACCACTGAGGGTGTTATTATCTAAGAAGTTAATGGAGTAGGAATAGCCGTCTTGTGATAAGAGTGGCCAAGTTCCCTTTCTTCCTTTCAACTACTCCATCAGTCTTGTGTGGATATTCTATTATGGAAGAAATTTTCCAGAAGGCTGTAATTTACAAGAGTACCAGATTTTTTTGATTTTTGCTTATAATTGTTGCTTTATAGTTTTTCACTCAACCCTGGTAAAAGAACTTAGAAGAATATTTGAGTAAATATGGTACTTTTTAAATTAAGTTCCTATTAACTGGATGAAGTTCTGAAGTTTGTTATTTAATGTCACTTTTATTATTATTAGTGTTGCTTCCCAAGCCTGCTCCCCAGACGGTGTATTAACCACTGAAACATGCAGATCTTGGAATGAAGAGAGTCCCGGGGTTTAGCCCGGTCCCTACCATCTCTTAAATCCATTGTTTAACACGGAGCAAAGCACAGCCTCAGGCTGCCCTCTTGTGGTCATATGCTTAGTTGCAAGAGGTAATGGTAATTCTTAAAAAGGGAAAAAAAACGAAAAAGAAAAAAAAAAAGGTCGTGCATATGTTTTTAGTCAGCAATAAGTTTTGAGATGTGACAGTCCTGTCAAAACAAAACAATTCAACAAACTTCAAAGTAACCACAACAGAAGACATGCAGACACATATGGAGACTTGGCGACTGCGGCTTGCAGCAAAATGTGCCAAAACAATTTTGAAGGACAACGTGTAAGATCTGAAAGGGGAGTGAGGTAAGGCGCACTCAGGTGTGTGAGAGCTAGGACAAGGACCCAAAAGAACACTCGCTGAGAAACAGAGGCAGAGCATCAGTGGAAAAGCAAAGCAGAATTTCCATTTCCAGTTTTCTGTGCTACAAGCCGAGCTTGCTGCCTAGTTTTTAAGAATTTAAGTTCTCTGCTTCCTTTATTGATTCAACTATCAAGGCACGAACAAGACAGTGCCCCTGGCTTTATGAAGCTTACATTTTTGGGAGGGAGGGACACAAAATAAACACATAAGGAAGTAAAAACAACAAGATGATTTCAGAAAGCAAGTCCTTTGGAGGAAATAAAACCACATGGTCAGATGGAGACAGAAATTGAGAGTGATGAAAAGAAATAGGGAAGAGAGAGAAGGACAGAAAAGGTATTAAAGAGGGAATTCCCTGGCAATCCAGTGGTTAAGATTCCATGCTTGCATGGCAGGAAGCACGGGTTACATCTCTGGTTGGGGGACTAAGCTCAACTAAGATCTCACAAACGGTGGGGGTGTGATAGGGGAAGAAAAAAACACAGTAAAACAAATGGTGGAATAAATTAAAAAAATGGTGGAATAAATAAAACAAATGGTGGAATTCTGGGGCACAAAGAAAAGTGAGCCAGGGTGATGTCTAGATTTTCGACTTGACTTAAGCAACTGCCATCCACTGAATGAAGGGAGTCCAGGAGGGGCCTCCTGGGTAGTCAGGCCTGGAAGACGGTGAGATTTCCCTGAGCCCTGGAGCAGAGTGTGGGGTATGGCAGTGATACCCAAACTCTGGGCCATGGATTCACTTACACAGATACACATAGCTATTAATTTTCAGATTCTTTGCCCAGGTAGGTTATTCCAGAGCACTGAAGAAAGTTTCTTAGGCTACACATACATCCTTGGTGATCATCTCTTTTGCTCAGAGTATGTGTGCATGCCAATCCTAATCTCCTAATTCTTGCTTTCTCCTACCCTCAAACTGTTGGCCTTTGTGGAGTCACAATTGTGTGTTCTAACTCTGAACCTTTCACGCTTTAGCAAATGAGTGAACATGTATCAATTTTTAGATGTCACCCATAACTGATATCACAGGCTATATGTTTTTTCCAGTGTGACTTCCATAATTGGTATGATCATCCCTAAGTCCACGCATTTCCAGAAATGGCCTGATTTCATTATTTTCTATGACTATATCATATTCTGTTGTAACTCTATACACTGTTTTATAGACCTTTAGTTGCCTCCTAGACTCCTGCCTATTAAAAGGGAGCTGCAGTGTATGAAGGCATGCAACTGCCTTTTCTAATTGGTGGTTATCTCAGATAGAGACCAGAAAATGATTGCAGATCAGGCTCTTGCTCTAATTCAGTTTTCTCAGGAACTCCCATACTGCTTTCATCATGGCTGGTAACAGCTGATCTTCCCAAAGCAGAAAAGGGGTGGAACTGTGGGCCGTAAGTATGTCTTCTAACACTGCGAGCCTTTTTCAGTTTAAGAATTAAGTCAGTGTGCACTGATTTTTAGATGTCACCAAACTGATATCATTGGATAATTGCTGTTCCCTGTCTCACTTCCCGTGCTTAGAATGATCATCGCCAGATGACTGGTTATTGCGACACTGACTTGATTTCATTCTTTTCTAGGGTGAGTCCTATTACTCTTAGCTCTGCGCAACATCCTCTTGTACCACTTTTGGTCCTTGGATGTTTGTTTCCTGCCTCTGGCTATTATAATGGGGCTGTTGTGAAGCTGGGGGTACCAGTGTCTTTTCGAATTGGTGGTTTCATTGCACCAGGCCCCTGAGTGGGAATGTGGATCACGTGCTTGCTCCATGTCAGTTTTATTAGGGACTCCCATAGTGTTGGCCTTCGTGACTTGTGGCTCGTAACACATGATCTTCCCCAAAGAGGCCAAGGGGCATTCCTTTGGCTTCATGAGAACTCTGGCCCTTTCACAGGTTCAAACATTTGCCGGTGGCCCTTCTCCTGTGCTGAGGCAATACTGGGTTGCAGTTGTCATTTGCAGCCCTCGAATTATTAAATTGTTTGCTTTTAAAAAAGAAAGTCAAAGGATAATGTGTGCGTTATGTGTATCTTTTGAAGTTGATTTGCTAAAGGTCCTCCCTGTTTAGAGTTCTTTCTCGAGTGCCTGCCCCCAGGCAGTTTCTGCAAGGCAGGTGTCATTTACAGCCCCGCTTGCCTTTTGAATAGAAAGGGCCCCTGAGTGCAGGCAGGGATGTTGTAGGTACCACAATTGCCCACAAGGTGGAGACACTGCTCCTTGACTGCCCGGGTTGCTTGGCAAGCAGACCCCTGAGAACCTTGTGTTCCTTGCATATTGATTCCAGAAGACTATGCCAGAAGAAAGACGACAGGGCGTTTCTCTCAGCTCCTCTTTTCTCTAAGAATTCACCCCCATCGCTGGCAATAACTACTGTGCAGGTGTTGCTGTCCTTGGAAAAAGTGGTGCCTCTGTGAACAAGGCGGCTGTCCCAGGAGACTTGGAGACCAGGTGACATTTCTGAGCTTTTGTGGGATGGAAGTTTAGTGGTTTGGGGGTACCCACGGCTTTGTTGAGGTGTAGGGTGACCCGCCTGGATCTGAATTTTGTGATCTCTTCCAAGGTGTGGGATATCAGGTATAAACAGGCTGGTTTTGCAGGCATGTTCTTTGCTGTCCTGAGTTCCAGAGAATAGCAAGGAGAGATAAGAAAGCCTTCTTATGTGAACAATGTAAAAAAATAGAGGAAAATGTTAGAATGGGACATAATAGCAATCTCCTTAAGAAAACTGAAGATATAAGGGAATATTTCATGCAAAGGTAGGCACAATAAAGGACAGAAACAGTGTGGACCTAACAGAAGCAGAAGATATTAACAAGAGGTGGCAAGAATACACAGAAGAACTGTAAGAGAAAGATCTTAATGGCCCCGATAACTACGATGTGATCAGTCACCTAGAGCCAGACATCCTGGACTGTGAAGTCAAGTGGGCCTTAGGAAGCATCCCTACTAACAAAGTTAGTGACGGTGATAGAATTCCAGTTGAGCTTTTTCAAATCCTAAAAGATGATGCTGTGTAAGTGCTGCACTCAATATGTCATCAAATTTGGAAAACTCAGCAGTGGCCACAGGACTGGAAAAGGTCAGTTTTCATTTTAATCCCAAAGACAGGCAATGTCAATGAATGTTCAAATTACCACACAATTTTGCTCATTTCACATGCTAGCAAGATTATGCTCAAAATTCTTCAAGATAGGTTTCAACCATACATGAACTGTGAACTTCCAGATGTAAAGTTGGATTTAGAAAAGGCAGAGGAACCAGAGATAAAAATTACCAACATCTGTTGGATCATAGAAAAAGCAAAGGAATTCCAAAAAATATCTACTTCTGCTTCATTGACTAAACTAAAGCCTTTGACTGTGTGGATCACAACAAACTGTGGAATATTCTTAAAGGGATGGGAATACCAGACCACCTTACCTACCTCCTGAGAAACCTGTATGCAGATCAGGAAGCAACAGTTAGAACTGGATATGGAACAATAGACTGGTTCAAAACTGGGAAAGGAGTACATCAAGGCTGTGTATTTCACCCTGCTTATTTAACTCTTATGCAGAGTACATTAGAGGAAATACTGGGCTGGATGACTCCCAAGCTGAAATCAAGATTGCTGGGAGAAATATCAACAACCTGAGATATGCAGATGATTCCACTTTAATGGCAGAAGTGAAGAGGAACTAAAGAGCTTCTTGATGAAGGTGAAAGAGGAGAGTGAAAAAGCTGGTTTAAAACTCAACCTTGGGGACTTGCCTGGTAGCTCAGGCGGTAAAGCCTTCCGCCTACAGGGCGGGGGATCTGGGTTCGATCCCTGGCTCAGGAAGATCTCCTGAGAAGGGCGTGGTATTTCTGCCCATCCTCATCACCCCCCCCCCCCAAAAAAAATAGAGGCTCAACAAAACTCAACCTTTACATAAACTAAGATTATGGCATCTAGTCCCATCATTTCGCAGCAAACAGATGGTGAAAAGTGGAAACATTGTCAGATTTAATTTTCTAGGGTTTCAAAATAACTGCGCATGATCACTGGAGACTTGAAATTAAAAAATGATTGCTCCTTGGAGCAAAAGCTATGACAAACATAAACAGTGTATTTAAAAGGAGAGACATCATTTTCCAGACAAAAGTCCATCTAGTCAAAGCTATGGTTTTTTCAGTAATCATGTATGGATGTGAGAGTTTGACCATAAAGAAGGCCGAGCACCAAAAAGTTGATGCTTTTGAGCTGTGGTGCTGGGGAAGACTCTTGAGAGTCCCTTGGACAACAAGGAGGTCAAACCAGTCAATCCGAAAGGAAATCAACCCCGATTATTCATTGGAAGAACTGGTGCTGATGGTGAAGCTCCAATACTTTGGCCTCCTGATGGTAAGAATCGACTCTTGGGAAAGACCCTGATCTTGGGAAAGATTAAAGGCAGGAGGAGGAGGGGATGACAGAGGATGAGATGGTTGGATGGCCTCACCGACGCAATGGACACGAGTTTGAGCAAACTCACGGAGATAGTGTAGGACAGGGAAGCCTACTGTGCTCTAGTCCATGGGGTTGCACAGTTTAGAGGAAGACTGAGGGACTGGACAACAAATCCATTAGAATGTGAATGGCTCCTGAGCACTAGATTGGAAGTTGTGCTTTCAAAGAACATCCACAGGACAGATACTGCTCCCTGACCTCTCCGGGTTGCTTGGCAACCAGACCCCTGAGAACCTGTGTTCCTCGCCTATTGATTCCAGTGGAATATGCCAGAACAAAGACCCCAGGGCATTTCTCTCAGCCACTCTTTTCCCTAAGAATTCACCCCCTCAGGCAAATCCCCATCATTGCCCGACCGTTGCTGTCTTTGGAAAAGTGGCGCTGCTCTGAAGAAGGGCGCTGCACCAGGAGATGTAGAGACCCAGGCGACTCCATTTCTGAGCTTTTCCGGGCAGAAAGGTTAGCGCTTTCTTAGTAGATGCGGCTTGGTTCAGGTATAGGGAGACCCGCCTGGATCTGGATATTGCAGTCTTGTTCCCAGAGTTGCGGGCATCAGATAAAAGCGGGTCGGTTTTGCAGGCGTGTCCTGCGCTGCTTTTTCCTTTCCAAAGCAGTGGAGACTTCTGGATCCAAGGCTCCTCAGGCTCCAAGGGCGTGACAGCAGTCCAGGTGCTGAGGCTAAGGGAAAGAAGTATCTTTGTCCCTTCTTTTCTTTGGAGAGTTAGTTCCTATTTTACACTGAATAAACATTGATTTAGAATGTTGTGTTCGTTTGGGCAGTACTGCCACCTGACTCTCTGGTGCAGATGCATGTATGTGTTCCTTTTTCTGTTCTTTTCCCCATTATGTTATTACAGAGCTTTGAAGAGTGTTTCCTAGACTCTGGAATAGGTCCTTCTTGATTATGTGTTTCATCTCTTTTACTGTGTGTATGCTAACCCCAACCTTCTAATGCCTCCCTTTCTGGTACGTGCCAACTCTTTGCCTTTGGGGCTTGTGTGTCTTCTAACTCTGTAATTCTTCTTCTCTTTAGGAATTGAGTTAGTGTGTATCAGTTTTTAGATGCCACGCATAAGTGGTGTCATAGGCTATCTGTCATTCCCTGTGTAACTTCCCTCAGTTCGTATGATCATCCCCAGTCATGGGTATTGCTGGGAATGGCCTGATTTCAATCTTTTTTATGGCTGAGTTATATCCTGTTGTAGCTCTATATCATGTCTTCTCTCACCATTCATCAGTCTGTGTACTTTTGGCTGCTTCCTGGAGTCCTGGTTATGATAAAACTGCGACAGTGAACCTTGGGTTGCAGGCTGTCCTTTTGAATTGAGTCCAAGTGGCCTTTAAAGCCCAGATGAGACTGTCTAGTTGCAAGAAGACAAGCTCAGGGAGCCCCCTGATCCTGCATTGTGGTTCGGTGTGTAATTATTCCATTATATATCACAGTGTAATAGCAATAAATATAGTGTACAGAAATGTAATGTTGAAGAATCCCGAAACTGTACCCTACCCCAATCCTTGGGGAAACTATCTTCCACGAAAAGGGTGCTTGGTCATAAATAGGTTGGCCACTGCCAAGATACAAGGATTACCTGGGCTTCCCTGTCCTTTCGCTGACCTGTCCACCCTGCATGAGATAAAGGAAACACACACACAGGTAAATTCTTCCTGGTGTAGCAGAGACTAGAGGAGCCTGGTCTCCAGGGGCGGAGGTGACAGAGAATAACCCATTAACCATCCAGGAAACATCACATAGGTTTAGAGTGAGTCCCTTCAGGGGACTGAGCTTTAAGTCTTCGGATCCTGAAGCTAGAGGCCCACTAGCAGGAGGGGCTGAGAGAGGGCCCCAGGGTACTGAGCACTGTGTGTGGGGGGAATAGGGGTGATGGGGGAGGGGGGAGGGTTACCTGGGGGGGGGCCTGGCCCCACCCGTGCTGTTCGAGAGCAAGGCTCCTGCAGTTTGTTCTGCCTTTTCCAAGGGGCCACATGCCTGCTGGGGGCAGGGGTGCAGCTGGCACAGAGACCTTTCTGCAGAACTTCAACTTGGACACATAGGGGGAAAGAGCGCCTCCTCCTGGAACTTGTTCACAGGAGACCTTCTGGGCACCTTCTGAGTGCCGCCCTATGCTGTGCCCTGGGGAGGCAAGGTGTGCATGGCAGGTTCTATTGGATTTCAAGAGAGGCTTAACAGTTCAATCTGTTGTATCAAGTTGGATTTATTTATTTATGGCTATGCTGTTTCTGTGTTGCGGTACACGGGTTTCTCTAACTGAAGCAAGAAGGGACTAGTCTTTGTTGCCCTGTTCTTTGTTGTGGTGCATGGGCTTCTTATTTTGGTGGCTTCTCTTGTGGTGGCTTGCGGGCTCTAGAATGTGGGCTCTGTTCGTCCTGTGGAACGTGGGATCATAGTTCCTGGGCCAGGCATGGACCCCACGTCCCCTGCAGTGGCAGGCAGATTCCTAATCACTAGGCCACCAGGCAAGTCCCTGGAGTTGCATTTTTAATTGTATTGAATTGGATTAATTAAAGATGTGTTATGTACCTCCTGGCGTGAGTGGTCCTGAGGGAAAATAGGGCACAAAGCCAGAGCCCTGCCCTCAGGGAGACTATGTTTTCAAGGTGAAGAGCATCAAAGTGGAGGCTACTGTGCTATTAGCAGCTGTGTGCACTTGGGGACGTTCCTCAGGTCTCCAGGCCTCAGTTTCCCATTCTCTAAGATGGGTAGAGAAACAGAACCTATTGTTGAAAGGATTAAATTATAAGAGGTGTGAAAAAAAATCAGCTGGCAAGGCAACTGCCACATAGTTAATTCTCAATACACATTATTGTCAATGAGTCATCAGTTAAATCGGAGAAGGCAATGGCAACCCACTCCAGTACTCTTGCCTGGAAAATCCCATGGATGGAGGAGCCTGGTAGGCTGCAGTCCATGGGGTCTCGAAGAGTTGGACATGACTGAAGCGACTTAGCAGCAGCAGCATCAGTTAAATGTGAGTAACAACAGTTCCTGCCTCCCAGGGTTGACCTGATGCTTATGGGCTTCACTCTCCGCAAAGGGCTAAACCTAGCATCTACAAGTGGCTTCAGTATTAAGGACCTGAAGGCAGCAGCGATGTCGTGCCTGAGTTTCCCCTGAGCTCAGCTGAATCAGCTGTCTGCTCAAGGTCCCTGTTTCCCAATCTGAGAAATGGGCCTAGCCATAATTTTGTCTCTTGGCTCCATTGTGAGGATTAAAAGAGGCAAGGCATATTACTGTAACAGCCTTCCCTGCCCCAAGCTCTGGTGACCTTTAACATTGCAGTCTGGAAGTGTGTTGTTGCTGTTTATTTATTTCAAAACACTCAGCCTGAAAACTGGCTATCTCAGAGAACATGATGATGACGGACAGAAAGTTGCTTTAAGGAATTACTGGGGTGGGGGCTTCTGGGTTTCAGGGGTCCCACCATTAAGTTCCTACCATAACCCTGTCACTAACCTGCAGGGTGACTTGGTCCCCTGGTATTGGGTTCCCAGCGGTCTGATACACGGGCTGGATCAAAGCAGTTTTTCTTACCCTGTGTTGAGCATCAGATTCACTTAGAGAGTCCAGGCCCAACCCTGGGGGTTCTGAGGCTCCTGTGGGGTCTCCTGAGAATCAGAGTTTTAAATAAGGTCTGAGGGGTTCAGATGCTCAAAACAGCCAGAGAAACAGTGGATCAGGGTGCCTCCAGAGTCCCTCCACCTCCCCTACCCAGCAGCTGAGGCAGCTCTAGGAAATGAGTTGCAAACCGGCTCCAGAAGGCACTTGGTCAGGTGACCTCCCTGGGCTTGGCATGTTCCTGCTACCGGGGGAGGAGGAGTTTTGTTTCTGCTCCTCAAGATCTGGGAGGAGGGGGGGAGAATGGGGAGAGGAGAAAGGAGGATGCGTTTGGCTTGTCCCGGACCTGAGTCTATCTCTTCCACCTGGAGAGCAAATATAATAACCCTTCCTGAGGGGCTGGAGTGGAGGGAACTGATCCCTGGGCTTTGTGCAGTTAGACATTAATAAATAGAAGAACAAACTGAAAAAATGCCATCACATGTTTGGAGGGCGAAAACTATTTCTAAGTAACTTAACAATCAATGAAGAAAAATGATGATAATTTCAGTGCTCAGCACAAAATTTAAGTGCTTGGCATGACCCGAGGTCATCTGTTTAGAAACTGACCAGGGATCCACGTTTGGGGCTGTTACAGGGGCCTCTGTCCCTTGGACTGCAAGGAGATCCAGCCAGTCTAGAGGAATGTCCTGAATGTTTATTGGAAGGAGTGATGCTGAAGCTGAAACTCCAATACTTTGGCCACCTGATGCGAAGAACTGACTCATTTGAAAAGACCCTGATGCTGGGAAAGATTGAAGGCATGAAGAGAAGGGGACGACAGAGGATGAGATGGTTGGATGGCATCACTGACTCTATGGACATGAGTTTGAGCAAACTCCAGGAGTTGGTGATGGACAGGGAGGCCTGGCGTGGTGCAGTCCATCGGGTCGCAAAGGGTCGGACACGACTGAGGGACTGCACTGAACTGAACAGGGGCCTCTAGCCGGCCACATACAAGCGGAGCTCTACCCTCTGGAGGCCTGGGGAGGCGGGCAAATAGGGCTGTCGCGTGAAAAGTAGGCCAATCCAAGTTGAGTTTGAGCCGCAGAACAGTTTAACATGTCTCATGTATTATTTGGAATCTACTCAGGGTTTCCTGGTGGCTCAGATGGTAAAGAATATACCTGTAACGCAGGAGACCTGGGTTCCATCCGTGGGTCGGGAAGATCCCCTGGAGTCGGAAATGTCAACCCACTCCAGGTTTCCTGACCCGAGAATCCCATGGCCAGAGGAGCCTGGCGGGTACAGTCCATGGGGTTACCTGCAGAGAGTCAGGCAGGATGCGCGTAGTGCAGAGTTTTAACCCCAGCAGGGTGCTCCACAGGTATGAAGAAAGGGCTGGGCCTGAGACCTCTCTGCCCAAGGCAGCCCCCAGAGTCTGTGAATCGATGTCTTTACCCTCCAGGCCTTCCCTCCTCCCGCTTCCCCTCCACCTCGCCTAGGTTCACAACTCCCAGGACTCACAGGTGGGCCGCGGGGGGATCTCGTCTTCTCAGGAGTCTGCGCAGCCGGCCGTCCTACGTGCTCCACGCCGGCGCGGCGCCGCCCACCCGGTGACCCCGCGTGCCCGCGTGTTCTCGCTGCTACTCCCGCGAGATGCCGCGGCCGATTCGGGGCCCAGACTGTGGGGACAGTTCGGGACTTCGCGTCCTCCTGGTGGGGCTGGAGACACTTGAGATCTGCAAGTGTGTTCACCTGGCCTCAAGCCGCACCTTTCATTTTGGAAAACCAGCAAAAGAAAACACCGCCGGCACGCTTCAAACAAAAACCCATCCCCTGGCCCTCAGGTAAATCGCCTGACTTTTCTGATTTTGGTTTGCTTGTTGGTAAAACGGGAATAACTGCGCGATTTCATGGATTCCTTGTGAAGTTAAGTGAGGGGCCCAGTCTTGGGACCCCGGGAAATGACGTGTTTTGGTTTTATTTACTTGCTGACTTGGGCGGTCTTCAGAGGCTTGCTGCTGCAGGTTGGGTCTTGAGGCCGCACTTAGGTTGGATTTCACAAAAGCTAGAAAATGTCGTTTTTAATGAATGGCGGAGATGCTTAGGATGATTTTGAGAGCCCCAGATTTCCTTTTGATTTTGCTACTGGTGTGACTTAAACCTTTCGGAGCCTGAGTTTGCTCATGTAAAGGAAAGACTGCGTCCTCCCAGGGGTTCAGTGAGAACGTCCCTAGGCTTCTGGTGCTCTCCTGACTCAGAGCAGGAATTTGCTGTGACTGATACTGTTAGGACCTCTGTGGTCACCGTCACCTCTGCTGGGGTGGCCCCGGGAGCCCTGCAGGGTTCTGGAGGCAGACCTAGGGGTGGAAGGGAGGAAACTACTGAAAGTCCGTTTGCTCTCAGACCTTTTCTCTGAGCACTTGTGGGTCCATAGGAGGAAGCGTGGGGAAACTTGATGAGAGCACTCACCTGCAGAATTTCAGAGAGGGCTAATGGGCGGTTGCTTTGGTAGCTCTGAATTGAATCATTTTTGTTTTTTTTCCGAGCCTTTCTCTGTTTAACTACTGGGATGTCTAAATTTTTCTTAAACATTTGAGCAAGCTTTCTATAAGCAGAGTCACTTACTCTTCTACCATGTTCCGTGGAAATCCTACCTTTCTGCTTTTGTTTTTCTTTTATATTTTAGTGTTTTTCATCCTGGTAAGGTTTTAAATTGTGTCCAGATAAATCCAGCAGTTCCCAAATCTGGCTCTGCCCGAGGCTCTTCTGGAGGAATTTGTTTCCAAAAATGCAGGCTCTAGAGCTCTGCGCTCATCCTCAGATGGTAACAGGCCTTGTGTGTGTGTGTGTGTGTGTGAGTCACTCAGTCGTGTCTGACTCTTTGCAAGTTGGACTATGGACTGCAGCCTGCCAGGCTCCTCTAACTATGGGATTCTTCAGGCAAGAATACTGGTGTGGGTTGCTGTTCCCTTCTCCAGGGGATCTTCCCGATCCAGAGATGAAAACCGGGTCTCCAGCATTGCAGACAGATTCTTTACCATCTGAACCACCAGGGAAGCCCATAACAGGCCTTGGGCTCTGTATTTCAAGAAGCTCAAGGCAGAGGTGTAATTCTGATGGGTGATCCTGGGTCCAGTCTCACTTTGCTGTTTGTCATATTTTTCTTTTGCTTGAAAGGGAGTAACTTACCCTAAGATAGAGCAGCTGTTCTCAATGTGGAGCTTTGCAGTCCCTGAATGAGCAGCATCAGCATCACCTGGGAAGTTGTTTAAAATGCAGACACTCAGGTCTTGCTGCAGCCCTGCTGTGTCAGAGGCCTGAGAGCCCATCTTATAACAAACCCTCCAGGTGGCGCTGATGCCCCTGGAGTGCGGTTACCACGGCGAGGGACCGAATATCTGGTTCTTTAAACCGAGTTGTTTAATTTGCCTGGTGTTTAGTTTATGTGCCTTTCTCGACTAGTCCTTTCCCCTAGTTGTTAGGAATTTATTTCCAAATGACTGATTCAGTGATGATTCCCATTCCTGAGCTTTGGAAAGTGTTTACTGATCACCCGTGGCATACTGGCCTGGCCTAGATAAAGGGACACAAATGTGACATTATTTGTTTACTGACATGGCAAGAAATACTCCATTTCTCATAAGTGTGATGGGGAGTTGAAAGGAGTCCGGCTCACTCTTGTTCAGAACAGGGTAAGAAAATGGGGCATTTTCCAACTTTGGCCAACAGAAAGTACTTCTCAAGAAAGAAGTAGAAGACAGTGATTTCCAGTTGGGAAATACCTACACACTTACAAAATTGTTGAGAGGAGTGAACTGGATGGGACTTTTTCTAGTGATCTGATTTCCAGCAGGGCTGGCCCTGACGGCCCCCCATTCTCAGATTTGGATGATCTGGGACCTGCGTTTGTGTGGATGGTGGAGGCAGCCGGCACACAGCTGCCCTCTGTCTCTGACTTGGCAGGATCCAGCCCCAGCTTTCTGCCCCGAGCCTCGATTTCCCTTCATTCTCTGCCCGGGTGGATTTCCAGGGAAATCACCTCCATGTATTTTCATAAATTTGTACCAGTCATCAAAGGGAATTGCATAAGAAATGTTGGCGGCTGGAGGAGGCTCTGAACACTTCAGATCTGGTCTTTTTAGTAACAGGGAACCTTTTTTTGGCTCAGCGTAAACAAAGCCAAACAGTCCTCCCACCACTCCTTTCCTTCAGGGTTCAAGTTTGCTTTGAAATTTACAACAAAACATTTGATTGGAGGCATGGCCTCATTTTGGCATCAGTCTTGTTAATTTCCATTACCTTGGGAGTCTGTTCCCACTCACATCTAACTTAAAGCCACAGGTGAGAGGAGATTATCCTTCAGTTAGCTGGAGTAAAAAGTCATCTCTATGTCTATACAGTCAGCAAAAACAAGACCGGGAGCTGACTGTGGCTCAGATCATGAACTCCTTATTGCCAAATTCAGACTTAAATTGAAGAAAGTAGGGAAAAACCACTAGACCATTCAGGTATGACCTAAATCAAATCCCTAACAATTATACAGTAGAAGTGAGAAATAGATTTAAGGGGCTAGATCTGATAGACATAATGCCTGATGAACTGTGGATGGAGGTTTGTGACATTGTACAGGAAACAGGAATCAAGACCATCCCCAAGAAAAAGAAATGGAAAAAAGTGAAATGGCTGTCTGCGGAGGCCTTACAAATAGCTGTGAAAAGAAGAGAAGTGAGAAGCAAAGGAGAAAAGGAAAGATATACCCATTTGAATGCACAGTTCCAGAGAATAGCAAGGAGAGATAAGAAAGCCTTCCTCAGTGATCAGTACAAGGAAATAGAGGAGAACAATAGAATGGGAAGGACTAGAGATCTCTTCAAGAAAATTAGAGATACCAAGGGAACATTTCATGCAAAGGTGGGCACAATAAAGGACAGAAATGGTATGGACCTAACAGAAGCAGAAGATATTAAGAAGAGGTGGCAAGAATACACAGAAGAACTATACGAAAAAGATCTTCATGACCCAGATAACCACGATGGTGTGATCACTCAACTAGAGCCAGACATCCTGGAATGCTAAGTCAAGTGGGCCATAGGAAGCATCACAACGAACAAAGCTAGTGGAGGTGATGGAATTCCAGTTGAGCTATTTCAAATCCTAAAAGGTGATGCTGTTGAAAGTGCTGCACTCAATATGCCAGCAAATTTGGAAAACTCAGCAGTGGCCACAGGACTGGAAAAAGTCAGTTTTCATTCCAAGCCAAAGAAAGGCAGTGCCAAAGAATGCTCAAACTACCACACAATTGCACTCATCTCACACGCTAGTAAAGTAATGCTCAAAATTCTCCAAGCCAGACTTCAACAATATGTGAACCATGAACTTCCAGATGTTCAAGTTGTTTTTAGAAAAGGGAGAGGAACTAGAGATCAAATTGCCAACATCCACTGAATCATCAAAAAAGCAAAGAATTCCAGAAAAACATCTATTTCTGCTTTATTGACTATGCCAAAGCCTTTGACTGTGTGAATCACAATAAACTGTGGAAAATTCTGAAAGAGATGGGAATACCAGACCACCTGACCTGCCTCTTGAGAAATCTGTATGCAGGTCAGGAAGCAACAGTTAGAACTGGACATGGAACAATAGACTGGTTCGAGATCGGGAAAGGAGTAAGGCTGTATATTGTCACCCTGCTTATTTAACTTATATGCAGAGTATATCATGCGAAATGCCAGGCTGGATGAAGCACAAGCTGGAATCAAGATTGCCAGGAGAAATACCAATAACCTCAGATATGCAGATGACACCACCCTTATGGCAGAAAGTGAAGAACTAAAGAGCCTCTTGCTGAAAGTGAAAGAGGAGAGTGAAAAAGTTGGCTTAAAGCTCAACATTCAGAAAACTAAGATCATGGCATCTGGTCCCATCACTTCATGGCAAATAGATGAGTAAACAGTGGCTGACTTAATTTTTCTGGGCTCCAAAATCACTGCAGATGGTGATTGCAGCCATGAAATTAAAAGACGCTTACTCCTTGGAAGAAAAGTTATTCCCAACCTAGACAGCATATCAAAAAGCAGAGACATTACTTTGCCAACAAAGGTCTGTCTAGTCAAGGCTTTTGTTTTTCCAGTAGTCATGTATGAATGTGAGAGTTGGACTGTAAAGAAAGCTGAGCGCCGAAGAATTGATACTTTTGAACTGTGGTGTTGGAAAAGACTCTTGAGAGTCCCTTGGACTGCAAGGAGATCCAACCAATCCATCGTAAAGGAAATCAGTCCTGAATATTCATTGGAAGGACTGATGCTGAAGCTGAAACTCCAATACTTTGACCACCTGATGCGAAGAACTGACTCATCTGAAAGGACCCTGATGCTGGGAAAGATTGAAGGTGGGAGAAGGGGACGACAGAGGGTGAAATGGTTGGATGGAATCACGGACTCAATGGACATGAGTTTGAGTAAACTGCGGGAGTTGGTGATGGACAGGGGGGCCTGGTGTGCTGCAGTCCATGGGGTTGCAAAGAGTCAGACACAACAGCGACTGAACTGAGCTGCTGTCCCCGAGGCCAATTCGCATTGTTTGGCCAATCCCCCCAGGCGCTGGGAGAGGGAGGTGGTGTGGGTCCTGGTGTTGCAGTTTGAATAATGACCACCAGAGAGAGCACTGTGCCTTGAAAACTACATGGTTCCTCCTTTACATTCTGTAAAGAGGGAGGTTTGTTGGTTACCAACAGTGTTTAAGAGAGGAGTTGTCATCTCCTTTCCACACATGGAGCAGCTAATGAGATAAGGCGAGAGGTTTCTTGCTGGGAGTTGGAGAATTCAAGGAGGGACAGGCACATTCAGTAATGCAAATATTAAGCTTTGTAAATAACTCATACTACTGGGCATCTCAGGTGTGGACCAGGTTGGCTTAATCAAGTGGCATTTACAGCTCTAAGTAAACGGTGGATAGAAGCTTGTTTCCTGCCTTAATTAGTTAAGTCAGAACCTGCCTCAGAGGCCCCGTTAATTTTTAGAAATTGATCTTTGAGCAGAGTTGTAAACAAGTGACAATAATACTTTGGTCCCCAGAACCCATTTGATAATTATTTTCAACTGTCTGTAGCAGCCGTAAAGAAACCTGTGCTGTGCCCGTTGTGGGTAAAGTTACGGACTTGGGAGCCCAGGAAAGAAGTGAAGGTAGTAAAAGAACGTTAGGTCCCTAGGTTTGCTCTAGAAAGACTTGTTCTCCACTTACCTTCCCTTGGACACTTGCTGTGTCTGGACTGGACTCCGCTTCATGGGCAGTGTCTTGTGTCCCTTAATCTTCATGACACTCTAGCAAGGTGGGAGCTTTTTATCATACCCATGGGGAAAAAAACATAAGAAACTGGCTTTTTGTAGCTCAGTCAGTGTGTCTGACTCTGCGACTCCCTGGACTGCAGCACGCCAGGCTTCCCTGTCCATCACCATCTCCAACTCATGTCCATTGAGTCGGCCATGCCATCCAACCATCTCACCCTCTTTCGTCCCCTTCTCCTCCTGTCTTAAGTCTTCCCCAGCATCAGGGTCTTTTCTAACGAGTCGGCTCTTTGTATCAGGTGGCCAAAGTGTTGGAGCTTCAGCATCAATCCTTCCAATGAATATTCAGGGTTGGTTTCCTTTAGGATTGACTGGTGTATTTATCCCTGGTTATGTTATGGTAGATTTAGGATTTGAACCCAGGGCTGTGTGATTCTGCTTATTCATTCATCAGACATGTGACGTGTGCCCTTTGTTTTAGGCAGTATGCCAAGTGATGGGGATGCAATAAGGTGTTGGGGGGAAAAATGCACAATATGAGGGTTTTGAGTCAAGTTTTATTTGAGCCAAAATGAGAAGTGCAGCCTGGGAGATAGTATTTCAGGTAGCTCTGAGAAACTGCTTCAAGGAGGTGAAGTGGGGAGGCCAGGTTATATAGAAGTTTTCAACAAAGGGGCAGATAGACTGAACGTTAAAAGATTGTTGCTTCAAGTTAAGGAATTTAGTGTTTTTCTGTGTCTGGGAAGATACAGGAGTCTGGGCTCACTGAAATCATTCATCTGATATACACCTCACCCATCTCGGGCCAGTATCTTGGATTTTCACATCCTGAGTTTCCTCAGGGGTCACCATAGGGAATGTCTGCAGTCTGATGGCTGCTGGATGGCAGGTATTCTTTCCTTCCTGAGACTCCCCAGGCCTTCCAACTCACATTGGAGGGCTGTAATGCTGATGACTGTGATGTTCTTGTTTACTGATATGGCAGGAAATAGTCCGTCTCTCAAAGGAATAAGGAAGATGAGATCTCTGTCCTCATAGAGTTTATATTCTGGTAAAGAATGGTAGACTCTACACAACTGAAAAACAAGATGCTTTTGATGCGGGCCCAGAAAAGGAGGAAGATTTAATAGACAGTCATGGGGGTGGTGTGGGGCAGAAGGACCACTTTAAGTAGGATGTTCGGTGGAGGCTTCGTGGAGAGGGGGTGGTAGAATGAAATCTGGGTGCTGGGAGGTGTCCGTCTTGGGGCAGGTGTAGGGAGGAGCGTTCTAGAAGAGGGGGCAGCCAGTGCAGAGCTCTTGGATGTGGGTGGACTTGGCGGGGTGAGGTCGGAGTCGGGAGGCCAGGGAGGCTGTGGAACAGGGGTCGGGGGGACAGAGTTGGGGGCCGGGGTGGGCAGGCTGTGCTGTGTGCCCCACGACCCCCGAACGTCTCCCCCTTAGCGTCCAGCTCCTGGACATATGCGCTGCTGTCAGATGCAAGATGAGCTTGTGGCTGGATTCCAGCTCATGTCACCGGTTTTCTTTGGGTTTAACATTTAATTCATCCTTACTGCACCCCGCCTCCCCACCCGCCCTGCCAATTCCCAAAGGAAGACCCAGATGCCAGTTCCCTCTTTTTTCTAATATCTCCCTGGACCCCACCATCTGCTGTGGATCAGGGTGGAAACTGCCATGTTCAACTCTGCCAAAACAAGGCCTATGTCTTTTTTAACCTAACTAGCACGCAGACAGCAAACCTTCAGATCAAGGGCAAACCAGGCCTTTGGGACAACCAGAGACGTGAAGAAAGGAGAATTCAGCATTGTTGAGTTGGAAGGAAAAATCTGCAGTGCCAGGGTGGTCACTGTGGTTTGTCCACAAAAGGAGGAAAATGGAAACAACTTAGCTGGCTGTCAGCAGAAACTGTCAGCTAAATTGTGGTCTCTTAATGAAGTGGTTTACCAAGCTGCCATTGACATAATGCCACAGATCCATATTCACTGACCTAAAATGGTGACCATCATATATTGTCGAGAGGGAAAAGCAGATTAGAAGAGAGACTGTGTTGTCTCATTCCACGTTTGAACAGGTTAGAGGTCTGTGCTTGTGAGCATAGGGGCCTCACAAAATTTTTCCGAAGGTTCCACAGCAAAATGTTAACAGTTGTCAGTCTGGATGGTGGGATTCAGGTGGTTTTATACTTGCATTCTGTTGATTAAACTCTTCAGTGGTGCTCACACTTCTTAGGCTGAAGCTTTCCAGTTCTCACCCGACCTGTTCACAAAGCCTTGTGATGCCCGGCTCCTTTCCTCCAACAGGCTTTGTCCCTTCCTGTCTCAGGACCTTTGCACAGACTCTTTGTTTGGTGGGAATCTTTCCTTGTGATGGTGCACCCCACCCGCTTGCTGCCTCTGCTGCCTTCAGCAGGTTTCCCTTCCCTCTGGTAGAGACCCTGTCCCGCACTGATGCCCCCAGGCCAGGCTGCCTCTCTGTCCCCCGTGAAGTACCTTGTTGTCCTCTTCTGCCAGGATATCAATTCCAGGAAGGCGGACAGGGTGTCCGTTGCACTGCTCTCTTCCGTGTGTCCCGTGCAGCAGCTGCTCAGAGCTTTGCTGAGTGAACAACACAAAACCCTTCTGTAATGTGTGCATTTCTGTAACAAGCATTTATTCTTCATTTGGGAAAAAATAACAAATGAAAATTTTTTTCCTGACATTTCATAATCATCGCAAGTGTAAAATACTTCAGAGAATGTTAAATGACCTCTCTTGTATCACTTGGGGGATCTGAACACTAAAACAGTTCTCATTTGGGGGAAAAAGGAAAGATGTGAAGATAAGACTTTTCCGTATCTTTCTTTCTTGAAAGGTATGGTATGGTGGAATGTGGCCTCTGGAATCGTACTACCTAAAATCAATACCAGGCCAGTACCAGTCTTGACAAGCTGTGTGCATTTGGACAAGTGGCTATACCTCTCTGAGTCTTAGTTCACAGCTGTTAAAGTGAGAAAGTAGACATGGCTGCCTAGGGATGTTGTGAAAATGAAATAAGATAATGGATGTAAAGTGCTTAGTATGGAAATTCAGCAGTGAATGTCCCCCCAGACACCCACCCGTCTCTCCTTGGCTAACGCAGAGCCCAGAGTTGACTGTTTTTGGAAGCTCCAGAAAAACAGGAATGTGGTCTGTTTTGCTGTCTGCCAAAATCCCAGTCCTAGGATGGAACCTGACACATATTATATTTGTTATTATTATACTCATATTATTAATCAAGAAATAAATATTTCTTGAATAAATAAGTTCATGAGCTGCTAGTCAGCATTACTCAGTTTTCCTAGGCTGCAGAGGTGGTAAATAGCACTATTGCTGCTTTTTCTGAGCTTATTTTGGACGTAGCAGTTTTTAGAGGTCAAAGACTATAAAAGTGGAAGGTGAACTTTGGGACTTGAGGTCAGTGGTAACTTGCAAACAGCCCCAGATCGGTGGCCTCAGATATCATTCTTTGGGGTCCCTTGAGCTGGTGTCTCGTTTGTCGGATGTTTGGTGTTCCTGAGGGCTGTTTCCTAGTTGTTCGAGGCCAAGGGGCAGACCTTTGCATCCACATCATGGCCAGCTCTCTGGAAGTTAATCCGATCACACTGGCTTCTGGCAAACCTCCGAGATGTTCCTTGCCTCATCCTCTCATCCTGATGAGTTAGATTCAAAGTCTTTAAGTTTTCCTCCTTACTTTCCTCTCTTTTACTTCTCTTTGAGCATGTAGAGGTCATTCCAGAAGGAATCTATATACAGTGGTATATACAGTTCAGTGGTAAATGGGAAGAATGGGCACATAGGTGAAGGGCTCCAACCAGAATGTTGAATATACACTCAGTGGCCAGCATCCTGTTTGTCTTTTTTATTTATAATTTTTGGCCACACCACAAGGCAAATGGGATCTTAGTTCCCCAACAACCAGGGCTTGAGCCTGTGCCTCCTGCATTGGAAGCTTGAGTCTTAGATACTGGACTGCCAGGGAAGTCCTCCATTTGTCTCTTACTGTCACAATTGGTCCTAAGTTTGTCCTATTCATGCAGAAAAGTTCAGTATCCTCTTCTTTGCTTTCTAGGCAAAGATAAAGTCGTATCTCTTAAATTTTCTGCTTTGTGCCCGGGGGAACTTGGGTTCTGCAGTATGCTGTATTAAATCATTAAGTAATTAAAAATATGTCCATTGCATTGGTGATGCCACCTAACCATCTCATCTATGGTCATGAACTTGGGCAAACTCTGAGAGATGGTGAGGAACAGGGAAACCTGGCGTGCTGCAGTCTGTGGGGTCTTGAAGAGTCAGACATGACTTGGTTACTCAACAACAACAATTAAAATAATGTGTGTATATACACAGTGAACATTTGTTGAGTCTGTCCTTAGTGACATAAGGCACTGTTGTATTTGCTTTGTCTTCATTAACTCAGCTCATCCCCATAACACCTCTAGGAACTTGATCAGTTTTCATCAGTGAAGAAACAGAGAGGGTGACTAACTTCCCTGAGGTCGTGCAGCCAGGGGCCGAGTTAGGATGTGTCCCCAGACACAGATTCTGGAGCTTGCACTAAACCACTGTGCTCTGCTGCCTCTTAAGTAAGCCTGGGCTTTGTGACAACCTGGGTCACGCAGCAGGATTTTGTCCTGCACAACTTCCCAGAGCCTTTAATATGCTGATGTAAGGTGGGAGGAGAAAGCACATTTTCTCAGATTCACTTGACCGTACACTTTGTGTCTGACACTTCTGTTAACATCTTCAGGAACTCATGTGACGTGACAGCGCTGCACAGGGAAGCCTGTGAGTTAGCTTGGGGCATTTTGAGTGTTTCATTAGGCATTCGTGTTTAGAATAAACTACTGCCTTCAAGTGATTTGTCCCTGGAATTGAACTGAAACTCAAACGTTACTATAAAGGTGAACATAATTTTGATTCTATACCTAATTCCTTTTGTTTAGTAAGTTCACTGGGTTTGCTTTCTGGGTCTTGAACAGGGGCTGGAACTCATTGGCACCTCGGGGGTATTTACAAGCATCAGTGCTGGCACCACCCTTGAATCTCCTCCTGTTTTGTTTTCAGGAAACAGTTGTGATTGGGTCTTAGCTGGTCTGGTGAGCACATGCCCCAGCCTGCCTGGGCCTCTTGACCATTAGATGAAGATGGACGTGCCAGGCCTGCCAAGGCCGGCCCCTGCCAGAGCAGCGATGCCCAACTCTGGCTTGGGCTTTGGGGAGAGTCCACATACCTTGAAAGTAGTACACCCTGACCCCCACCTGGCTGGTAAGGGATGCACATGATGACTTAAAGTGAAGTGAAGTCAAGTTGCTTAGTCATGTCCGACTCTTTGCGACCCCGTGGACTGTAGCCTACCAGGCTCCTCTGTCAATGAAATTCTCCAGGCAAGAATACTGGAGTGGGTTGCCACACCCAAACCAGCCCTTGAAGTCCTAATTTCAGTGGGCTTATTCGTGTCCGACTCTCAGTGACTCCATGGACTGTAGCTCGCCAGGCTCATCTGTCCATGGGCTTCTCCAGGCAAGAATATGGGAGTGGGTTGCCATTTCCTCCAGGGGATCTTCACGACACAGGGATTGATTGGACTGGCCTCCTGTTCTTCTCCTGTATTGATAGGCAGATTCTTTACCACTCTGCCACCTGGGAATCCCCCTAATTTCAGTAAGTCCAGCAAATAGTTGATTTGCATGTGAAGTGTTTGGGTAGACGTTGGCTGAGTGCTGCTGAGGATCAAACTGTTTTGATTCCTGGGCAAACGGCAGTGGTCCTCAATCTCTGTTCCATCTGAATCCATTGTGGGGCTTGTGAACACCCAGATTGCTGGGCCGGGCCCAGAGGTGCTGATTTAGGAGGCCTGGGATGAGGCCTCGGAATGTGCGTTTTTAGCAGGCTGCCAGGTGCTGCCGCTGCCGTCAGCCGAGAGACCACACTTGGAGAATCACCGTTAAGAAGAGTCTCTTGGCTGAAGCCCTGGGTTTATTTTTATTTTAATTAGCTTCACTAAATTTATTTTTTGCTTTTATTTGAGTCCCTGGTTTAAACTCCCAGCTCTGCCATTAAACAAAATATTGGGAAGAAACTCAGTTGTCATAACATGAACATTTTTAAAATTCAGTGGCATTTAGTATGGCAACACACTCCAGTATTCTTGCCTAGAGAATCCCATGGACAGAGGAGTCTGGTGGGTTATAGTCCACAGGGTCGCAAAGAGTCGGACATGACTGAGCGACTACACTTACTTACTTAGTATATTTACACTAGTTTACAATAGCTGCCTCTATCTGGTTTCAACACATTTCCAGCATTCCAAAGTAAATCTTGTGCTGATTAAGAAATTTCCCCCTATTTCCTTTCTCCCTGCAGCCGCAGGCAACTACGTATTTGAGTTCTGTCTTTGTGGGTTCATTTCTTCTGAGTATTTCATAGAAATGGAACTGTACTACACGTGGTCTTTTCTGTCTGACTTCTTTCACTTAGCATGATGTTTTTGAGGTTCACTCTTGTAGCATGTATTGGTACTTCATTCCTTTTTATGGCTGAATAATGTTCCATTGTATGGATATACTACCGTGTGTTCATCTGTTGGTGTCTGCCATCTTCGAGTTGTGTGTTGTTGAACAAGTTGCTTAACCTATCTGAGCCTCAGCTTTTCTATCCGGTCACAGTTACGGTAGTTCCTACTTTGTTGCATTGTTGTGAAGATGAGTGAGAGAGAACTCACATCAGTTGCCTGGCACAATCTTAGGCCCATGAAGTCTCAATGAAGGGAAGCTGTTACCAATACTGTTTGTCTGAATTTGTTACTTCTCATCCTGTGACAGGAATTCGGGGCGCTACTAGCTAATTTGGAAGCTCATCCCAGGAAACAGCTTCCAGGGAGCTGAGAAGAGAGACAGGGCAGGGGAAGAGTCTGTCTAGTTGTCTCACCAAACCAGCAACCACTGCAGGCACCTGGGGTTTAATCCTGCTGGAATTTCTGAGAAGTGGTGCAGAACACACTCCCCAGCACGATCCTACCACGGGGCAAGGAGGCGGGGATATTTATGCACCGGCTCCTGAGGGCCATCTGGGAATTCTCTAGCATCTTGGGCCAGAGAAATTTGTGGTGCTCAGAGAAAGCGCCAGGTAGAGATGCAGGCACTGGTCATTGGAGGCGTTGACCTCTGTGTGCTGAAGTGGCCAAAGAGGGTGTGGGCTGGTACTGGCAGCATCCTTTCTCCTCTTCTACCTGGAAAGTTTTGTTTCTATGCCAGCACTTGGCACTTCTCTCTGCACCTTCCTTATTATTCAAGCCCTTTTAGGTTGGCTCTGTCTCCCTGAGGAGACAGATAGACAGTGCTGTTAGAAGATGTCAACTGCACTTCTGTCTGGATTTCTCATAGAGCCTACTATACAGCTTGCTCAGTAGAAAGTCTCACAAGTGACCCGACTTAACATCCAGTCAGCTGATGGTGTTCATGCCTCAGGAAAGTGTTCTAAGTGAGGTCCTTGGCTTGCCTGCTGGGCATTCCACAGATGACTGGGCTGAATCTCAGTGACTGAGTCCCTCCACCCCTCACCCCCTCTCTGTCTGAGGTTGCTCCCAAACCTGTTTGTGTTGATTATATTGTAATTTGGAAAAATTAATTCAATTAAATGGATTCACTAATAAATAAATGAATTAAATTGAATTTTTTATAATCCAAGTAGATAAAAGTGCAAAAATTGTCATTTCTATGACAACCAAGATGAATACTTTGGAAAAATAATTTTCAGGAAAAATGCTATTGAATTAGATATGGACAAGAAAACTAAAATATTGAGAAAGCTTGTTAAATTGTATGAGTAATTTGCATTCACATGACTTTGAAATGCTTGTAGGTTTTCTCCCTTTTGGCCGACACCGTTGACTGGATAACTCAATGTGTGTTTCCACCTTCTTTCTTCCTGGTCTGCCTGTTTCATAGATGTAGGAAAACTGAGAACATAAATTCCAAGCTTTCTTTGAAAACTGGATATGTCTGTGATTCACTTGTGACTGAAGAATAGGTGAAAGCATCCTGAGGTGGGGGTGATTCTGAGAAGTTAGGCTTTTCTGATGTAAGGAATAAATGTGTTAGGGTCTATTTTTTCATCTTCTTCCTACCTTGAATGTAGATGTGGTATGTGGAAGTGCAGCAACCATTTTGTGATAATGAGGCTACATAAGTCAACACCTAAAGCTAGCAGAGTGGAAAGAAGTATGGAACCACAGCATCAGTGCCAAAATGCCTACTTTCAGTCTTTTTGATATATTAATTAATTATCTGCGTACTGAAGCCATTGTTAGTTGCAAATCAAAGTGTTTCTAAAACTGATACAACTTCTTCAAAGAACTTGAAATCAAAGCTTACTTTATGGGTGTGGTTCTGCAAGAAAGTTGGTACACATCTCTAGGCAGGAAATGTATCCTCAGAAGTGTTGAGCATTCATCAAAACATTGGCTAATGGCGATACATATATACATTTTAAGTTAAAATATTACGTATGTAACCTCAGTCTAGAGGAAAACATTGGTCAAGCCCACAAGGGGGAACATTTTACAGGACACCTGACCAGAACTTATCAAGACTGTTACAGTCTTGAAAGTAAGGAAAGACTGGGGGACTCTCACAGACCAGAGGAGACTGGGGAGGCGTGACAACTAAAATGCATTGTGGAGCCAAGAGAAGATTCTGGAACAGAAAGAGAACATTAATGAAGAGGACAGGTGAAATCCGAGTCAAGTCTGGGGTTGAGTTACTGGTAGTGGATCACTGTCAACTTAGGTTTGACAAATATCTCATGATAATAGAAGATGTTTGTTATGGGGAAGTTGGATGAGTGCTGTATGGGATTCTTTGTTGTATTGTTGAAACATTTTCCCCTGTAAATCTAAACCATTCTAAAATTAAAAATTCACTTAAAATGCTATGTATGCACTATTTACTGTTCTATGATAGCCTCCCTTGGACAGTCTTGATGAACGAAGTAGCAGCTTTTCGGAGTGAGCTGTGAGGGGTTCTGCTGCACTTGGGGGAACTCATTCATGCTCCCCGCTTGGTGACATGGACTAGGAGAGATGCTGCAGGGGACTTGCCCTTTCTGGTCTGCATCCCATGGCCTCCCAGCTGTAGCGCTGCCCTGTTGATTTTTTAAAGAATTTATTGATGTATTAATGTAATGTTTACATTTGTGCTACTTTAAATGACTTACTTTCACTCTTTAACTTGTACGATAGTTATTATTACCAATCTAATTTTATGTTGAGTTTTGATATTTTTGCTGTGTCGTGCTGGGGGAGCAGATAAACGCTGTGGTCAGAGTTGACATCTGCTGACACGCAGTGGTGGGTTTAGGGACACGTGGAGGGCTCAGGGCGTCACTGGCTCCTCCACCTGGGAACAGTGCCCTGTCTTTCGGCTGGGCTAGTCAGCCGATGGACGTCTGCCTGGAGCAGGTGACGTCTGTGCACCATCTGCGCAGAGGCCCACGTGGCCGTGCACCCAAGGTCAGCAGAGTCCACACTTAGAGACACGCCTTCCTGATGTCGTTTGAGCCACTGGGATGTAACCATGTTCACATCCCCGCACTTTCCCATTTAGCGAGCCAGATGGAGTTGAGTTTCTATCTCTGGCCCTTGTATCTGAAGGAGTTTTGTTTACATAGTAGCTGTCCCTGTTGCTCTTATTCACAGTTCTGTCCTTGTGGTCCTTAGCGTGGAGCCATCCACTGCCCTGTCTTATCCAGTTTTCCTCATTCCATTGGACTAGCATCCTTGCTCTGCTCCATCCTAGCTGAGCATGTTAAAACCAGGGTGAACTCTCTACCTTCTCAGAGCCTCATGTCATTGTAAAATGGGAATAAAAACTCTCCCTAAAGGCTTGTTGGGAGAATGAAATGATGTAGCAGTTGTAAGGCATTCACAAGGTCAGATGACCACTCTCACACAGATAGCTGCTGCTTTTATATTCAAACTCCAGAAAGTGGCATCGAACTTGTCAGTTCAGTTCAATTCAGTCACTGATCTGTGTTCAACTCTCTGCGACTTCTTGAACTACAGCTCACCAGGTCTCCCAGTTTATCGCCAACCTCGGAATTTACTCAAACTCATGTCCATTGAGTCGGTGATGCCATCCAACCATCTCATCCCTCTGTCATCACCTTCTCCTCCTGCCTTCAATCTTTCCCAGCATGAGGGTCTTTTCAAATGAGTCAGTTCTTTGCATCAGGTGGCCAAAGTATTGGAGTTTCAGCTTCAACATCACTCCTTCCAATGAATATTCAGGACTGATCTCCTTTAGGATGGCCTGGTTTGATCTTGCAGTCTAAGGGACTCTCGAGAGTCTTCTCCAATACCACAGTTCAAAACCATCGATTCTTCAGTGCTCAGCTTTCTTTATAGTCCAACTCTCACATCCGTATGTGACTACTGGAAAAACCATGGCCTTGACTAGACGGACCTTTGTTGGCAAAGTAATGTCTCTGCTTTTTAATTTGCTGCCTAGCTTGGTCATAACTTTCCTTCCAAGGAGTAAGTGTCTTTTAATTTCATGGCTGCAATCACCCTCTGCAGTGATTTTGGAGCCCAGAAAAATAAAGTCAGTCACTGTTTCCACTGGTTCCCCATCTATTTGCCATGAAGTGATGGGACCAGATGCCATGATTTTCTGAATGTTGAGCTTTAAGCCTACTTTTTCACTCTCCTCTTTCACTTTCATCAAGAGGCTCTTTAGTTCTTCTTCACTTTCTGCCATAAGGGTGGTGTAATCTGCTTATCAGAGGTTATTGATATTTCTCCTGGCAATCTTGATTCCACTTGTGCTTCCTCCAGCCCAGCATTTCTCATGGTGCCTGTAAGTTAAATAATCAGGGTGACAATATACAGCCTTGACATACTCCTTTTCCTATTTGGAACCATTATGTTGTTCTGTGTCCAGTTCTAACTGTTGCTTCCTGACCTGCATACAGGTTTCTCAAGAGGCAGGTCAGGTGGTCTGGTATTCCCATCTCCTTCAGAATTTTCCAAAGTCAAAGGCTTTTCCATAGTCAATAAAGCAGAAATAGATGTTTTTCTGGAACTCTCTTGCTTTTTTGATGATCCAGCGGATGTTGGCAATTTGATCTCTGGTTCCTCTGCCTTTTCTAAAACCGTGAACAGTATGAAAACGCAAAAGGATAGGACACTGAAAGATGAACTCTCCAGGTCGGTAGGTGCCCAATATGCTACTGGAGATCAGTGGAAAAATAACTCCAGAAAGAAGGAAGAGATGGAGCCAAAGCAAAAACAACACCCAGTTGTGGATGTGACTGGTGATAGAAGCAAGGTCCAATGCTGTAAAGAGCAATATTGCATAGGAACCTGGAATGTTAGGTCCATGAATCAAGGCAAATTGGAAGTGGTCAAACAGAAGATGGCAAGAGTGAATGTCAACATTTTAGGAATCAGTGAACTAAAATGGACTAGAATGGGTGAATTTAACTCAGATCACCGTTATATCTTCTAGTGTGGGCAAGAATCCCTTAGAAGAAATGGAATAACCCTCATAGTCAACAAAAGAGTATGAAATGTAATACTTGGTTGCAATCTCAAAAATGACGGAATGATCTCTGTTCATTTCCAAGGCAAACCATTCAGTATCGCTGTGATCCAAGTCTTTGCCCCGATCAGTAATGCTAAAGAAGCTGAAGTTGAACAGTCCTATGAAGACCTAAAAGACCTTCTAGAACTAACACCCCCAGAAGATGTCCTTTTCATTATAGGGGACTGGAATGCAAAAGTAGGAAGTCAAGAAACACCTGGAGTAACGGGCAAATTTCGCCTTGGAGTGCGGAATGAAGCGGGGCAAAGGCTAATAGAGTTTTGCCAAGATTATACACTGATCATAGCAAACACCCTCTTCCAACAACCCAAGAAAAGACACTACACATGGACATCACCAGATGGTCAACACCGAAATCAGATTGATTATATTCTTTTCAGCCAAAGGTGGAGAAGCTCTATACAGTCAGCAAAAACAAGACCGGGAGCTGACTGTGGCTCAGATCATGAATTCCTTATTGCCAAATTCAGACTTAAATTGCAGAAAGTAGGGAAAAACCACTAGACCATTCAGGTATGACCTAAATCAAATCCCTAACACTTATACAGTAGAAGTGAGAAATAGATTTAAGGGACTAGATCTGATAGAGTGCCTGATGAACTGCGGACGGAGGTTCGAACCTGTCAGGATTCAGATATAATTATTTTCATGATGCTATTGCAGAGTGATTTTACGTATATATTTGGCCATGCCACGTGGCACATGGGATCTTTGTCCCCCCCATCCCCAGATAGAACCCGCATCCCCTGCAGTGGAAGCATGGAGTCTTAACCACTGCACTGCCAGTGAAGCCCTGAGAGTGATGATATTAATACAGAAAAAAATAATGTTTCTTGCCACTGCTTCTAGCATTTGCCCCCTCACCCCCCAAAATGTAGGTTTCCTCCTGCCTCACTTCTCCATGAAACAAAATTGCACAGGAAGCCAAATTTAAGCCATTTCGGAATTGCAGACATGCAGAAATCTTTATGAGAAACATTTGACCTGATTTGTTTTACTAATTAACAAAGAACCCTCCCCTGAATGATATGTTTCACCCGACAGCACATTTTTAATCAAGGCATAAATTGTAGCAAACCAAGGTTTCAAAGAAAACTGTGAAAGGCCACCTCTCACCAGAAGGATGGGAGCGTGTCACAGCAGTAACGCAGCGGGAACCTGCATGAAAGGAGCGGGGAGTTAATTCGTGAAGGGAATGAATGGTCCATGGTGGAGCCATAACTTGCTGCCCTGCCTGAACATACAACCATTGGCCAGGACCACAGGAAGATGGCTGGGGAAGTCCCCTGTAGAAGTTCAGGATGACGCCTGGGTGTCACCATGGGGCTGATGGCATCCGCTGGTGTACAGAACAGTTAAAGGAGAAACAGTTTGGAGAAAAATAAAAGATGTCAAGAAGCATATTTCCATGTGAGCAATAGGTTTGGGGCCAGATAGTGTCATTTCAGCATGGAGCAGTTGAAGTGCCAGGGTCCTCGGGAGAGAGTTTGCTGTCGTTCTCCAGAAAGTGAATGTGTTGAAGGGAGTCTGTGCTCTGCTGTGGGCACGGCCGAACCCCAGTGCCGGAGGGAGGGTTGTGACGGCCTGTGGGTGAACTTGACCGTCCTCACGGAGTAGATGTCAGAAGCTGATCCAGGAACACGATTCCCCCAGGCCTCTAGAGCAAGAGACTGTGTCTGGTTTCAGGGCTGTTTATCTTTGGGGACATTGCCATGTTTCATTTCCAACTTGAAAATGTTAGCCTTTGATTGTTCTGTTTATGCAGCAGTGGAAAAATAATCTTCTAGGGATCAGAGTGGTTCAGATCATGCTTTAAAGGGGGAGCTGAGTTTTTCTTAGTCTCCCTCATCCTCTTTCTCCTCTTTTCTCCTTTGCTTTCTAAGAGAAGTCTTCAGTAGAGCTCTTAAACCTAAGTGACAGCTCAAACGTTGTGGAGTAGATTAAAAAAACCTTAATACACCCAGGTAATTAAAATGCAGTCATTATAGAAATACTTAACCTCAAAAATAAACGTCTCTTGTGATCCTATTCCCTAAGGATAATGACTTAGCATGGTTTGGTGTATATCATTCCGCATTTATTTTTGATGTAAGAATGAACCTGTCTGATTGTTTTAACAGACATGGCATCATTCATTCGTCTTCATTTTCCTCACTGTTGGTGGTTCTTTGTATACGTGGCTGCCCCCATCTTTGGACACCCTCGTGACGTTTTGACAGTTTTTCACACGCTGATCTGCTTTTCTTGCTTAATAATCTCTCATGGAGATTTTTGCGTGTTGGGACTCACTGATGCACGGCTTCACTGCTGTCTTTGTTTAATGTCTGTGGCCGCATGGTGTCCCGTTGTATGGATAGATCACTGTTTTTTCATCTGTTCCTCACCGGTGGACTGGAGCAGAATGTATAAATTTGGAAACTCTCTCAGTCTCTACACGTACACACAGATAGACAGTTGGAGTTTATAGCTTGTCTCTGTAGGGTGAAGGATGAGAGAAACAAGGTCGATGTGTGTGCATGCATGTTTACACATCCATGCAGCATCTTTATACCTGTGTGTGAGTTCAGAGACGCTGGAATCTGTTGGTGTATGAATTACTTATATGTGGGTATGTATATTGCATGGACTGTGAAAAAGTTGTGCCAGTGAAGATGAAGATCCTGTTCTTCCTCGAAAGCCTTGATAAATAAGAAAGAGACTCTAGGCTGCAGATTTGTGCTTTGAGCTATGTGAGTGCTGGATCTGCAAAGCATAATTTCAGACCCCTGCTTGGAAAAGAGAGACAGAGTGGCCACAAGACCCACATGCTGAAGACCATTGCATAGTAACGAGAAGTTAATAAATCATGTTTCAATTAAAGCAACATCCCAGGAACTTTGGGGGGTGTAGGAAGGTGGATCCTAGGAAAGAATGCTGGGTTATTCCAAAGTAGTTTGAAAGGCAAGTTGGATAAAGATAAAAAATAAAAAGTAGGCTGGAAGTCTAAAGAATTAGTGTTGGTGCTCCTTTCCCTCTGAATTGTGGGGTCGAGTTAACGAGCGCTAGCACCTCCGTGGTAACTTCTATGCCCTTTGCTCATGCGGACTTTGCCAGTTGATGACAGCGTGCTTCTCCCTTTTAACCTAAGGCAGCTTCAAAAGTTCTCTGTATCGTTTCTGACCTGCCTGTGTCCATCAGAGTTGGCCAGCAAGATGGAATCTCTTTGGCAACCCATGCCTGTAGGGATCCTGTCTCGTGAGGAGCGAGGTGTCTGGGCACTGGGGCTTAGCATCACCCTTGATGGGTTCACCTGCTGTTTCCAGACCTTTGTCACCCCAACAAGAGAACAACAACAGAAAGCTCAGTATGGAAGAGCGAGACAAGCAGGAACTCTGGAGTTACCTAGAGGAAGAAAAACCACTTGTTAATTTGGGAATTTAACTAATTTATCTATAGTTTAATTTCCTCATATGTCAAGAAAAAAATAACCCCCAAGACCACAAGAGCCATTCAGAACTGAGTGGCATGGTATTTGAAACAATGGAAATGCTAGATGAGCATTATTTTCTTACTTCTTTATCATCCTCTAGTTTTTATTATTTCTTAGAAATTAGGTTATTTAGGCTGCTTTCTTCCCTCTGCCCGTTTGCAGCCATTTCGTCTGAAGGACAGAACTCTGGTGCCCTGACCAGAGCCACTAGTTGAAGGGTGGGTCCTGACCCATGTGGGCCAGTCACAGTATCCATTCCTTGGCCCTGTGGTTGGGGAACAGGGGCCAAACAGCCTGAACTGTTGGGGAGTCAAGGTTTCTGTCATTTGTAACCAAGAGAGTGCTGCCTGATAGAATGGCCAAGGTGCCAGGCTCTTGTTTTTAAAAATACAGCTCCCTGGTTGACCATAGTTGTTGAGGCAGGGCTGCAGGGCTTTGGTCCTGACCCCACTGCCCCTGCTGTGGCTTCTGCCTCCTTCCGAAAGCCACACGTGCACCAGTGCAGGGCAGAAAAGAGTGGAGACACAGCCCTTCCAGAAGGTGCCCGAGTAAGGAAGAATAGGCCTCGGACCTCAGAGATTTTCTCTCTTCTTGGGTTATATTTGGGCTTCCCTGATAGCCCAGCTGGTAAAGAATCTGCCTGCAATGCAGGAGACCCCGGTTTGATTCCTGGGTTGGGAAGATCCCCTGGAGAAGAATAGGCCACCCACCCCAGTATTCTTGGGCTTCCCTTGTGAATGAACTGGGAAAGAATCTGCCTTCAGTGTGGAAGACCTGGGTTTGATCCCTGGGTTGGGAACATCCCCTGGAGAAGGGAAAGGCTACCTACTCTAGTATTCTGATCTGGAGAATTCCATGGACTATATAGTCCATGGGTTGCAAAGAGTCGGACACGACTGAGCGACTTTCACTTTCGCTTTGGGTTATATTCTTTTTAAGGATCTACCGACCAAGAGAAAATAGTCCCCCATGAGTTTTATTTGCAGTGTGTAAGCTATAAGCAATACATTCAGTTTACCATAAAGAGAGGATTCATTGTAAAGATAAAGGTTCAGTGCCCAGCACTTTACATGGATTGTGTGATTTAATTCTCACAACTACAGTCACCTCCATTTACAGATAGGGAAACCAAGGTGCAGAAAGGGTGAGGAGAGTATGCCAAGGGTTTGCAGCTTGTCAGAGAAACCCTCTTTAAAGGGGCTACTCTCCTCCTGCCTGTAGGTGCCAACAGCCATCAATTGGTGTAAGTGAAGTGAAAGTCGCTCAGTCGTGTCTGACTCTCTGTGACCCCATGGTCTATACAGTCCATGGAATTCTCCAGGTCAGAGAAACAGGTAAACAAAACATGACCAGCATATACACATACAAGGAATACACACACACAAGGGACAATTACTCAGCTATAAAAAGGAATATGGTAAGGGTACATGGATGCATTGTAACAACTTTATGCTCAGCGCAAGAAGCTAGACCCAAAAGGCTGTACATTGTGTGATTCCATTTATGTGAAGTTTCCAGAACGGGCAGATCTCTAGAGATCCAGTGTAGATGGCTGGTTGCCAGAGGCTGGAGGAGGGGGAAGTGAAAGTACAGACGTGTTCCCATCTGTACCTTTGTCACCTTTGAGCTTGTGTCCTAGAACTCCTTTCTGTCTAGGGTGACTGTTAGATGTAGCGTCTTAGCTTCCTCACATCCCATCAGTCCTAAGCTCTGATGACTCCATTTCCTTTGATTAATGGCTTTCGGGAAGGATTTTGCTCCGGCCAGATGTTGACAAATTGTGGGATGGACTGAGGCCACAAAATCTGTTTCCTCTTGTGGCATCAGTGAGGTTTGAACCCAGGTCTCAAGAGATGAAAAATTACGGTCTTTAACTCACTACCTCAGAAGCCTCCTCTTAATCTAATTCCACTGGGGCCTGATGCGTCCTGGCCACACAGCCCTTGTGGCGATTGACTGTCTATCAAAATGCCCACAAATGGAGAGAAAGCTGGTCTGGGCTGCTGAAAAGACTCAGTTGGCTCAGCTGTGCCCTGTCAATAAGCCATGTGATCAATGAAGAAAGGGCCATAAAGCATCCTTTTGAAACCTTGAAAGGAATGCGACATTTACAATAGTGAAATGGGATGTTGGGTATCAAAGGATCAGTCACTGTAGCCGTTAAAATAAAGATTTAGGGATTTATGATGGTTCTGTTGTTATTTCCCCCAATTGCAGAGGGATGAGATGTGACATATGGCCTTTCCTGTTGTTACAACGCACACATCAAATGTTATAAATTGTCTTCTCACACCAGGAGGAATGATAAAGCAAGGGGCTTCTCTATTCAAACAAAGATTGAAAGAGTTTATTATGTTTCAAGTAACACTGTAATTTGAACTAGGCACCATTCTGACCGTTTCACAGATACAGTCACTAAGTCTGAACAACAGTCTTAGGAGATAGGTGCTGTTATTACCCCCTTTTATGGATGAAGACACTGGGGTACAGAGAGGTTAAGTGAATTACCCAAGGTCACGCAGATTGTGGGTGGTGGAGCCAGGATATAAATGGAACCTTTCTTTCACTGCTATACTGACTGAGTGAAGTTCTGGCTTAATCACTCATAAAGAGGTTTCTATACTTCAAGATTTTCCAAACGTTTAATGTAATGAGCACTATAAATCTCTATTATTTGGGTATAGAATATGGCATTTTTCAAATCAGTCAGTGGCCCAAGGTCAGGACATTTGTGATTTTGCAGAAGAGCTGAAATCAGACCCACACAATCTGTTTCCAGGGTCCAAATATTTATTAAACTGTTCTGTCACACTGTTTTTAGTGACCTAGTTTCTCAAGGCTGTTTTCCCGTAAAATGATAAAAAAGAGAATTGTGAATTCTGAATCTGTTTTTAGAAGCTGATCATCATCCTAGTGCCTATAAATACAGCCTGTCTGTCCTGGCAGAGGACTCCACTCGTTTTTGTCTGGTTAGCTAGCATTCTTTCTTTTTCCTATATCCCACTTTTCCTTTGGGGTCCCACACTGTCCATGAATGTGGTGTCCTTCTGTTTTCTGCAAAACAATGAGCATAGGATTCAAGTTAAGGCGGACAGGCACAGCCGCCCACCCCCGCCCCCGCCCCCCCCGGAATTTGAATCTTTTGTAATTGAGCCAGAAGGACCTAAGTACAAAAACTGGTGGGAGTAGCTGTGTCTCTGTGTAGGGAGCTTTGATGGAGTTGGTCTGCCTACACCCCTGAGTTTGTCTTTTCTGAGATCTGGCTGTTGGTGTCAGTTATCCATTGCAATAATAACACTGCGTGCCAAACAGCTACAAACCCTTCAGTGGCGTTCAACAATAAGCCTTCGTTGCATGTGTGTCTGGGGCTGCTGGCATTTCCCTCTGCTGATTTGCCTGGGTAACTCATGTGACTGGGGAATGGCTGACTGTTGACAGTGGTCTTGGCTGGGGCCACTAAGGTGACTGACTGTAAATGTCATGTCCTTCATCCTCCAGCAGGCTTTCCTGGAGTGCTTTCATGGTGATGGTAGAGGCATGAGAGAGAAAGTCCTAATACACCAGTCCATTAACCAAATTCTCATTTTTTCCCTTACAGATGATTATAGAGTCACATGAAGTTATAAGAAATATAGCAAGATCCCATGTAGCTTTTACCCAGTTTCCCTCGATGATGTTTTGCAAAACTATAGTATCACAACTGTAGGAGATTGACATTGATGTAACCCGCTGATCAAGTTCAGATTTTCCCAGTTTACTTGCACTCATGAGTGTGTGTGTATATTTAGTTCTTTGCAATTTTATCACAAGATTTTTATAGCTACCATTATGGTCAAGATATAGTATAGTTTGAACACCACAAAAATCTCTTTATAACCATAACCATTTTCCTGTATCCCCATTCACCCCGCCCCAGATCCTTAACCCCTAGAAACCACTCTTTCCCATTTCTATAATTTTGTCATTTCAGGAGTGTTATTTAAATGGAATCACACAGTATATGATCTTTTGGGATTGACTTTTTTTGCAGCATAATTCTTTGGACTTTCATCCAGACTGCTGAGATATCACTAGTTAGTTCCTTTTTATTTCTGTGTAGTATTTTACAGTATTGGCATGGTTTAAAACCAGTTACTGACTGAAAAATATCTGGTTTGTTTCCAGTTTTTGACTGTTACAAACAAAGCTGCTAATTAACAGTTGCTTTTTGTTGTGTCCAGGTTTTTGTGTGATTATAAATTGCCATTTCTTTGGATAAATGCCCCAAAGTGCAAGTGCTGGGACTATGTGGTAGATGCCTGTTTAGTTGTATAGTTGACCCTTAAACAACTTGGGGGTTAGGAGTGCGACCCTCCCCAAAGTTAAAAATCTCCCTGTAACTTACAGTCAGCCTTCCATATCTGTGGTTTTTGGAATCTACTGATTCATCCAATCACAGGTGGTACAGTTACTATTAAAAAAAAAAAAAATCCGTGTATAAGTGGACTCAAGTAATTCAAAGCCATATTGTTCAAGGATCAACTATATAAGAAATGCCAAACTCACTGTGGATTTACTACTTACCATTCTCATTAGGAATTTATGAATGACCTAATTTTTTTGTCATCCTTGCCAGTGTTTGGTTGTTGCTGTATTTTTTTTCTTTTTTTTAGTTTTAAAAATATTTACTTATTCACTTAAAATAATAAGTATTTTCTTTTCACAATTTTGATAAATGTGCAGTGATATCTCACTGGAGTGTTAATATGCATTTTCTTAATGGTTAATAAACTTGAAAATCTCTTGATGTCTTTATTTGCAACTGTATATTATCTTGAGTATAATGTATGTTCATATCTTTTGCCCATTTAAATTGGATTGCTGGTTTTTTTTTACTGTTTGGTTTTTTTTTAAGCAGTTCTCTATATATCTCTTGATGGATTTATTGTCTCCAAGTCAGTAGCTTGTCTTTCCATAATTTTAATGGGGTCTTCTGAAAAACAGGTTTACTTTTGATGCCATCCGATATATCAGTTTTTCCTTGTGTGAACGGTGGTTTTGGTGTTATTTATGTCTGAGTACTCTTTGCCTAGCCCTGGGTTTCAAGCATTTTCTCCTATATTTGTTTTAAATGTTTTATAGTTTTACATTTATGTTCATGATTCATTTTCTCTTGATTTTTGCATAATGTGTAAGGTTTAACTCATTGTTCCTTTTTACCTCTGGATGTTCGTTTGCTCCAGCACCAATGGCTGAAGAGTCCGTCTTTCGTTAAAATGCTTTTACACCTTTGTGAAAAGTTGAACATATTTGTCTGTTTCTGGATTCTTTATTCTGTTTTACCAGTGTTTCTCTCTAAGCCAGTACCACATTGTCTTGATGACTGTAGCCATTTAGTAAACTTTCATATTAGGTACAGTGAATCCTCCCACTTCCTACTTTTTCAAGGTTATTTTAGCTACTTAAGACCTTAACACCTTTCTGTATATATGTTATAATAAGCTTGTGTCTATAAAAAGTCTTGTTGTGATTTTGGTAGAAATGGCATGAAACCCTGTAGATCAGTTTGGAAAAGATAGACATCATTAATGTGTTGAACCCAACAGTCCTTGAATGTGGTATAACTTTCCATTTATTTAGATCTTTGTTTCTCTAATGAGAATTTTGTGACTTTCAGCTTATAGATCCTATGTCTATTTTGCTGTATTTATATTTAAGCATTTAATTTTCTTTGGTGCAATTGTAAATACACCAGAAATTGTGTTTTTAGTATTTATCACATGTTCATTTTTATTTTATTTTATTTTTTTTTATTATTATTATTTTTTTTTCCAGTGGGTTTTGTCATACATTGATATGAATCAGCCATGGATTTACATGTATTCCCAATCCCGATCCCCCCTCCCACCTCCCTCTCCACCCGATTCCTCTGGGTCTTCCCAGTGCACCAGGCCGGAGCACTTGTCTCGTGCATCCCACCTGGGCTGATGATCTGTTTCACCATAGATAGTATACATGCTGTTCTTTTGAAATATCCCACCCTCACATTCTCCCACAAAGTTCAAAAGTCTGTTCTGTATTTCTGTGTCTCATTTTCTGTTCTGCATATAGGGTTATCGTTATCACCTTTCTAAATTCCATATACATGTGTCAGTATGCTGTAATGTTCTTTATCTTTCTGGCTTACTTCACTCTGTATAAGGGGCTCCAGCTTCATCCATCTCATTAGGACTGGTTCAAATGAATTCTTTTTAATGGCTGAGTAATATTCCATGGTGTATATGTACCACAGCTTCCTTATCCATTCATCTGCTGATGGGCATCTAGGTTGCTTCCATGTCCTGGCTATTATAAACAGTGCTGCGATGAACATTGGGGTGCACGTGTCTCTTTCAGATCTGGTTTCCTCAGTGTGTATGCCCAGAAGTGGGATTGCTGGGTCATATGGCAGTTCTATTTCCAGTTTTTTAAGAAATCTCCACACTGTTTTCCATAGCGGCTGTACTAGTTTGCATTCCCACCAACAGTGTAAGAGGGTTCCCTTTTCTCCACACCCTCTCCAGCATTTATTGCTTGTAGACTTTTGGATAGCAGCCATCCTGACATGTTCATTTTTAATGTAAAATTGTGATTTGTTTTTGCATGTTGGTTTATTCTGTTTCCTGATACCTTATTACCTTATTATACTTCCTGATTATTATTATTATAATTCCTTATTATATTTCCTGATACCTTATTATACTGATAGCTGACCTCAGCTATTAGTTGTAGAAGGTTTTCTTTTTTCTTTTGGTATATGCCTCGAGGTTTTCTATGTAAGCAGTTACAGCATCTGCATATAGGGACCCTTTTATTTCTTTTTTACAATCAACATGTCCTTTTTTTTTTTTTTCTTGCTTTATTGTAGTGGCTAGAAATTTCAGTACTGTGTTAAAAAGGGATTGTGACAGAGGACGTATTACTTTGTTTCCAGTATTTGGGGGATGCAGTCCCCCTTTCATCGTGAAGTATGAAATTAGCTGTAGGGTTTTTTAAGATGTATTTTATCAGTGGTCATTCCACTCTAGTTCCAGCTTGCTGAGAATTTTGTTCATAAATAACTGTTGGATTTTGTCAAATGCTTCAGCTTTATCCATTGACCTGATCATATGACTTTTTCTCCTTTAGCCTTTTTGTGTGGTCGGTTATACTGATAGATTTTCAAATGTTGAACTAGCCTTGCATACTTGGAATAACTCCCACTTGGTTATATTGTATAATTCTTTTTATACATCACTGGATTCTATCTGTAATGTATCATTAAAATGTTTTGCTTCTAGATAGCATGAGAGATATTCTGTAATTTCCCTTTTTCAGTTCTTTTTTTCTGGTTTTGCTGTCAAGGTAATACTGGCTTCATGAAATGAGTTGAGAAGCATTTCCTCTTCCTCTTTTTTTTTTTTTCCTGAATAAGTGATTGTGTGAAGTTGGTGTTAATTCTTCATTATATTCTTTAGTGAAGCTCTCTAGTCCAGAGCATTTCTTTTACAGGCAGCTTTTAAATGATATATTCAGTTTCTTTAATGATTACAGGAGTATTCAAGTTATCTGTCTTGGTTAATTTTAATAGTTTGTGACTTGAAAGAAATTGATCTGTTTTTTCTAAGTTGTTGGATTTATGTGTAAAATTGTTTTATTGTGTTCTTATTATCTTTGTTTTTATGGGTTCTGGATCTGTGCTGACTTGCCTGTTTCATTGCTGATATTGGTGATTTGTGTCTTTTTTTAATCCATCTTGCTAGAGGTAAGTTAATTTTGTTGTTTTTTTTTCCTTCTAGATAACCCGTTTCCATTTCATTGGTTTTCTTTATTTTCTTCATTTTTGACTTCATTGATTTCTGCTCTCATTATTATTTCCTTCTTTCTGTTTACCTTGGGTTTGTTTTTTTTCTTATCCTTATTTTTTGGGGTAGTAACCTAGATTATTACTTTGAGACTTTTTCTCTTTTCTAATATACGCAGTTGATGTTACAAATTTTTGTCTCAGCTTTGCTTTAACTGCACCTCACATATTTTAAAGTGTTACACTGTAAGTTTCATTCAGTAGTTGTGTACATTAAAATATTTCCTTTGAGGCTTTCCCTTTGACCCATGAATTGTTTGAAAACATGTTATTTAATCTCCAAGTGTTTGAAGATTTTTCTTTTGTTATTCTGTTATTGATTATTTATACTTTGATTCCATTTTAATAGAAAACAAACTGTATGATTTGAATTCCTTTAAATTATGTTTCTGGATATGGTTTGTCTTGGTCAATGTTCCATGGGTACTTGAAAAATTTATTCTGCTGCTGTTATGTGTTAGTAACTCATTGTCTGACTCTTATGTGACCCCATGGGCTGTAACTTGCCAGGCTCCTCTGTCCATGGGATCCTCCAAGCAAGAATACTCCAGGCAAGGAGTGGGCAGCCATTCCCTTCTCCAGGGGATCTTCCAAACCCAGGGATCGAACCTGGGTCTCCTGCATTGCAGGTGGATTCTTTACCGCCTGAGGGACTACGGAAGCTCCTGCTATGCGGAGTGTTGTATAAATGTGAATCAGATCCTATTGGTTGATGGTACTGTTCAGTCATTCGATGTTTTTGCCAATTTCCTAGATATATCAGTTACTGAGAGTAGGGTGTTGACATCCCCAGTGATAGTTGTAAACCTACCGATTTCTCTTTAGTTTTTGCTTCATGGGTTTTGAAGCTCTGTTTTTTAATGTGTCCACATTTAGGATCACTATGACTTCTTGATGAACTGATTGTCCTGTCATTATGTAATGTCCTTTTTGTCACATGTAATTTCGTTTGCTCTAAAGTCCACTTTACTTGAAATTAGTAAAGCCCCTTCTGCTTTTTAAAATTATTACTTGTGTTAGCATGATACATCCTTTTCCATTCTTTCACTTTCAAATTGTGTCATGGTATTTGAAGTGAGTTTCTTGTAGACAGTATATTGGTAGGTCATGTATCTTCATCCATTCTGTGAATCCCTGTCTTTTAATTGGTGTATTTAGACTACTTAACATTTATAATAACCATTGATACATTAGAGCTTAACTCTGCCATTTTATCATTTTCTTATTTGTTTCCTCTGCTTCTCATTTCTCTGCTCCTCTTTTCTTGCCTTCCTTTGATTACTTAAATGTTTTGAAGAATTCTTTTATTTATGTTGGTTTTTAGTATGTTTGTATTATCTTTTTTTTAATTGTACTTTATATATGTATTTTAATGGTTGCCCTAGGTTGTACAGTGTATGTATGGAGTTCATCTCAGCCCATAACTATTACTGATATTGATGCCCTGTCACCTTGAATGAAGTATTGAAACTGTAGTTCTGTTTACATCTCTGTACCTTTCCTTCTTTCTAAATATAAGTTGTTTCAAGGATTTCCTGTACATACTTAAGCATCACAGCAGATGATGTTGTCATATTTGCTTCAACCATAAAAATATGATTTAAAAAATTCAGAAGATTGAGGATAGTTTGTTATTTTAACCCTCACTCTCATTTAAACCAGTTTTACTTATTTTTCCCCTTTTTATGAAGTTCTTATCCTCCTCCTTTAATAATTCTCATTCTGGCCTGAGAGCTTCCTTCAGCTGTTTTTTAACAGTAAGTCTGCTATCAACAAAGTCTCCTTTTTTTCTCTTCTTTGGAAATGTCTCCTCTCACCTCACCCCTCTTCTTGAATAGCAGTTTCTCCAGGTCTAGAACTCCTGGTTGACAGCTGTTTTCCTCTATAGGTTGAAAAATATTACTCTTCTTCTGGTGTCTGTGGTTTCAGATGAGAAATAAATTGTTTACATTGGCATTCCCTTATAAGTAGTGTTAAGTATCTAGTTTCTCTCTGGTTGCTTTTAGGATTTTTCTTTGTTTTTAATTTTCAAGTGTCTTTGTGTTGATTAGTTTGGGTTTATCATATTTGTAGTTTACACAACTTCTTGAATCCATAGGTTTACATTTTTTTTTATCAAATTTGGAAAGTTTTCATTGTCTTTTTTTAAACATTATTTTAATTGGAGGCTGATTACTTTGCAGTATTGCGGTGGTTTTGGTCATGGCTCAAAATGAAATCTGCCAAGGATGTACATGTGTCTCCCCATCCTGAACCCCTCTCCCCCTCCCTCCCCACCCCATCCCTCTGGGTTGTCCCAGAGCACCAACTTTGACTGCCCTGCTTCATGCATCGAACTTGGACTGGTTATCTGTTTTACATATGATAATATACATGTTTCAATGCTATTCTCTCAAATCATACCACCCTCACCTTCTCTTACATAGCCCAAAGTCTATTCTTTCCATGTGTGTTTCTTTTGCTGCCTTGCATACAGGGTCATCATTACCATCTTTCTAAATTCCATATATATGTGTTAATATACTGTATGGGTGTTTCTCTTCCTAACTTCACTTTGTATAATAGGCTCAAATTTCATCCACCTCATTGGAATTGACTCAAATGGGTTCTTTTTTATAGCTGAGTAATATTCCATTGTGTATATGTACCACAGCTTTCTTATCCATTTGTCTGCCAGTGAACATCTAGGTTGCCTCCATGCCCTAGCTATTGTAAACAATGCTGCAGTGAATATTGGGGTACATGTGTCTCTCTTAATTCTTGTTTCCTTGGTGTGTATGCCCAGCAGTGGAATAGGTGGATCATGTGACTGTTCTATCTCCATTTTTTAAAGAAATTTCCACACTGTTCATAGTGGCTGTACTAGTTTGCATTCCCACCAACAGTGTAAGAGGGTTCCTTTTTCTCCACACCCTCTCCAGCATTTATTTTTTGTAGACTTTTTGATGGCAGCCATTCTGGTGGGCATGAGATGGTACCTCATTGTGGTTTTGATTTGCATTTCTCTGATAATGAGTGATGTTGAGCATCTTTTCATGTGTTTGTTGGCCATGTGTATGTCTTTGGAGAAATGTCTGTTTAGGTCTTTTTCCCACTTTTTCCCACTTTTTGATTGGGTTGTTTGTTTTTCTGGTATTGAGCTCCATGAGCTGCTTGTATATTTTGGAAATTAATTCTTTGTCTCATTTGTTTCATTTGCTGTTATTTTCTCCCATTCTGAAGGCTGTCTTTTCACTTTGCTTATAGTTTCCTTCATTGTGCAAAAGCTTTAAAGTTTAATTAGGTCCCTCCCATTTGTTTGTTTTTGCTTTTATTTCCATTACTCTGGGTGGTGGGTCATAGAGGATCTTGCTGTGATTTATGTCAGACAGTGCTCTGCTTATGTTTTCCTCGAAGATTTTTATAGTTTCTGGTCTTAAGTTTAGATCTTTAATCCATTTTGAATTTATTTTTGTGTATGGTGTTAGAAAGTGTTCTAGTTTCATTCTTTTGCAGGCAATTGACCAGTTTTCCCAACACCACTTGTTAAAGAGATTGTCTTTTCTCCATTGTATATTCTTGCCTCCTTTTTCAAAGATACGTCCATAGGTGTGTGGATTTATCTCTGGGCTTTCTCTTTTGTTCCATTGATCTATATTTCTTTGTGCCAGTGCCATACTGTCTTGATGACTGTAGCTTTGTAGAATAGTCTGAAGTTAGGAAGGTTGATTCCTCCAGTTGTATTGTTCTTTCTCAAGATTGCTTTGGCTATTTGAGGTATTTTGTGTTTCCATACAAATTTTGAAATTATTTGTTCTAGTTCTGTGAAAGATACCGTTGGTAGCTTGATAGGGATTGTGTTGAATCTATAGATTGCTTTGGGTAGTATACTCATTTTCACTATATTGATTCTTCCAATCCAGAAACTTGGTATACTTCTCTTCTATTTGTGTCATCTTTGATTTCTTTCATTAGTGTTTTATACTTTTCTATATATATATATATATATATATATATATATATATATATATATATATATATATATATATAGGTCTTTTGTTTCTTTAGGTAAATTTATTCCTAAGTATTTTAGTCTTTTCATTGCAATGGTGAATGGGATTGTTTCTTTAATTTCTCTTTCTGTTTTTTTCTTGTTAGTATATAGGAATGCAAGGGATTAATTTTATATCCTGCAACTTTAGTATATTCAGTGATAGCTCTAGTAATTTTCTGGTGGTATCTTTAGGATTTTTCTATGTAGAGGATCATGTCATCTGCAAACAGAGTTTTACTTCGTCTTTTCCAATCTGGTTTCCTTTTATTTCTTTTTCTTCTTTGATTGCTGTGGTTGGGACTTCCAAAACTATGTTGAATAGTAGTGGTGAGAGTGGGCACCCTTGTCTTGTTCCTGATTTTAAAGGAAATGCTTTCACTTTTTCACTATTGAGAATAATGTTTGCTGTGGGTTTGTCATATATGGCTTTTGTTATGTTGAGGTATGTTCCTTCTATGCCTGATTTCTGGAGAGGTTTTTTTTTTTTTTTAAATTATAAATGGATGTTGAATTTTGTCAAAGGCTTTCTCTGCATTTATTGAGATAATCATATGGTTTTTATCTTTCAATTTGTTAATGTAGTGTATCACATTGATTCATTTGTGAATATTGAAGAATTCTTGCATCCCTGGAATAAAGCCCACTTAGTCATGATGTATGATCTTTTTTTTTTTGTATGATCTTTTTAATATGTTGGATTCTGTTTGGTAGAATTTTGTTGAGGAATTTTGCATCTGTGTTAATCAGTGATATTGGCCTGCAGTTTTCTTTTTTTGTGGTATCTTTTTCTGGTTTTGGTGTTAGAGTGATGGTGGCCTCATAGAATGAGTTTGGGAGTTTACCTTCCTCTGCAGTTGCCTGGAAAAGTTTGAGTAAAATAGGTGTTCAGTTTAGTTCAATTCAGTCGCTCAGTCATGTCCAACTCTTTGCAGCCCCATGGATTGCAGCACGCCAGGCTTCCCTGTCCATCACCAACTCCTGGAGTTTGCTCAAACTCATGTCCATTGAGTCGGTGATGCCATCCAACCATCTCATCTTCTGTTGTCCTCTTCTCCTCCTGCCTTCAATCTTTCCCAGCTCCAGGGTCTTTTCCAGTGAGTCAGTTCCTCACATCAGGTGGCCAGAGTTTTGATAGCCACCTTTGATAGCCAAGGGATAGGTGTTAGCTCTCTCTAAATTTTTGGTAGAATTCACCTGTCAAGCCATCTGATCCTGAGCTTTTGTTTGTTGGAAGATTTTTTTTTATCATGGTTTTGATTTCCATGCTTGTGATGGGTCTCTTAAGATTTTCTATTTCTTCCTGGTTCAGTTTTGAAAGGTTATACTTTTCTAAGAATTTGTCCATTTCTTCCAAGTTGTCCATTTTGTTGGCATATAACTGCTCATAGTAGTCTCTCATCTTTTGTGTTTCTGTGTTGTCTGTCGTGATTTCTCCTTTTTCATTTCTGATTTTATTGATTGGATTCTTCTCTTTTTTTCTTGATGAGTTTGGTTAATGTTTGTCTATTTTATTTATCTTCTCAAAGAACCAACTTTTAGTTTTGTTGATTTTTGCTATAGTCTCCTTCATTGCTTTTTGATTTATTTCTGCTCTGATTTTTATAATTTATTTTCTTCTACTAACTTTGGGATTCTTCTTTTCTTCTTTTTCTAGTTGTTTTAGGTGTAAAGTTAGGTTATTTATTTGATGTTTCTCTTGTTTCTTGAGATAGGCTTGTATTGCTATGACTCTCCCTCTTAGCACTGATTTTACTGAATCCCATAGGTTTTGTGTTGTCATGTTTTCCTTTTCATTTGTTTCTATGCATGTTTTGATTTCCTTTTTGATCTTGTCCGTGATCTGTTGGTTATTCAGAAGTGATCAGCCATTATTTCTTGGAACATTTTTTTCATGCCATATGTTTTCTTTTCCTTTAAGGATTCCAAAGATAAGAATGTTTCTTAGTATCAAGTAGATCCTTGAGGGGCTGTTCATTTTTTCCCCTATTTTTCTCTTTTTCTCTAGTTGAACACATTCTATTTATCTGTCCTCAAGTTGATCCTATGTTTTGTCATTCCATAGTACTTTTGAGCCCATGCATTGAATTTTTAATTTCAGTTACTTTATTTCCCAGTTCTATAATTTACATTAAAAATGTTTTTTGCTGAAGTTTTAAGACTATCTGAGGGAGAAGGAAATGGGAACCCACTCCAGTACTCTTGCCTGGAGAATCCCTTGGACAGAGGAGTCTGGCAGGCTATAGTCCCTGAGATCGCAGAGTTGGACATGACTGAGCTACTGACACAAAACTTGAGATACTTGATGGTGCAAGTGTACACTTTATCTGCTCTCCCTCTTCCTGCAAGATGCAGGATGGGTCAGGCAGCATCTGGGAGGCGGGATGGCTTGCCACCCCTCCCTCCATCCCTTCTGGAAGTCTTGGGGCCTCAGTGCCTGCAACAGCTGGCCTTGGGCAAATAAAAGACTTAAGTTGTTTAAAAAAAAGACTATTTTAGGACTTTCCTGGTGGTCCAGTGGCTAAATATTGGCCTGCCAGTATAGGGGACGTAGGTTCGATACCTGATCTGGAAAGATTCCACATACCATGGGACATCTACTGAGTCCTTGTGCTCTAGAGTCTGTGCTCCAAAACAGCGTAGCCCCTGCTCACTGCAGCTAGAGAAAGCCCATACACAGCAACAGAGACCCAGCACAACCAAATAAAAGTTTTTTACAAGATATTTTAAAGTTGGTTAAGAGAATTAATTAACTCGTTGAAGTGATTTTAGAACTGATGAAAGTCTGCATCATATCATTCCAGTGTCTTGTTCATCTCAGTCCTGTTGTCAGTTGACTGTCTTTGCTCATTCAGGTTGAGGTTTTCTTGGTTTTTAATCCTACTCAAATCTTCGTAATTTTAGCAGAAAGTCACTTAGCTTGATTTAGTGTGTCGATTCTACTTAGCTTTTGTGAGCTGTACTTTCAGTGAGGATTTAATTCTGCTCTGCTTTGTTCTCTGGCTCCTTGCTGATCCCACCTGCTGGACTGTGCTGATACTGCCCAGGGTTGGGGGACTGGAGGGTGGGCACTTTCCTGTGCCACCAGGTGTTGTTAGGTGGGACTTGAAGGTTTCTTCTGCACCTGCAGTACAGGGAGTGTTCGTCCTGATCTGTTGTTTGGTCGCCTGGTGCAGTAGGCATCTCCCTCTCTCTCCGCTGGTGTATCCTCGGCCCCCGGTAGCTGGGTGAAGGCCTGGAGTCACACAGCCTCGTCGTTCTCTGCCCCTGGGTGGGAGGCCCTGGGCATGGCTCACTTGCTGCTGCTGAGTGAAGGGCTGCGAAGGCCAGGCCCGAGTTGCTTTTCGTGTGGAGTGCCAGAGGTGCTGGTACTGCTGGTGTAAGTAGTGTGGGATGTGGGATGGTCCACTTGCCCAGGTTTCTCTCGTGTTGATGCTGTGGGCAGATTAAAATGGCTGTTCCCAGGAGTTCTGCAGCTGCTCATGTTGTAGGTAGATCAGGCTGTCATTGTTACTGGTCATGGGTGTCATTTGTAATCCTCTGATGAGGACTTTGTCTAGAAGACAGCAGACTTTCTTGTGGATTTTATTTTATTATTATTTTTTTAAATGCCTTTTTTAATGGGTTTCCCTGTTGACTCAGACAGTAAAGAATCTGTCTGTAATGCAAGAGACCTGGGTTTGATCCTTGGGTTGGGAAGATCCCCTGGAGGAGGTAATGGCAACCCACTCCAGTATTCTTGACTGGAGAATCCCATTGATAAAAGAGCCCGGTGGGCTATAGTCAGTGGGTTCGCAGAGAGTTGGACACGACTGACTGACTAAGACTTTTAAATGCCTTTCATGGTTCTATGTTATGCATTGTCTGGTACCCAGTCTGGAATATGTGGAAGATAAAAAGAAAACCCAGGGAACTTACTCTGATTTTGTTCCTTGAGTCCTGAGGGCCCTAGCTGACCTACCTTCCCCTCTCCACCTTTTATGGTCATCTGTTCAGTTACTGCTGTGGTGTTTGGTTATACTTAGAGGCAAGGTGTGAGAAAAGACACTATCTTGTTACCCCCGAGTCCATTTTTAGTCTTTGCCACATGTGGTAACAACCCTTTAATCAACCCTGGATAGGACTGATGCTGAAGTTGAAGCTTTAGTACTTTGGCCACCTGATGTGAAGAGCCGACTAATTGGAAAAGACCCTGATGCTAGGAAAGATTGAAGGCAGGAGGAGACGGGGGCGACAGAAGGGGTTGGATGGTATCACGGACTCAATGAAAGTGAGTTTTGAGCAAACTCCAGGAGATAGTGAAGGACAAGGAAGTTGCAGAGAGTCGAACATGACTTAGCAACTGAAGAACAGCAACTTTGGCCAAAGCAAATCACAGTTGCACTTACTGTCCGAGGGAGGAGCAGGTCATCCCAGCAATGGTGACTGGGTGCTGTAAGATTACATGCAAAGTGCATGGATATTGGGAGGGGTGAGAAATTAGGGCCATTTTTGCAGCCCACCACATTCGTCCTTCTGATTAATTCCACTTTTCTTTTGATTGAAGTCAGTCTTGCTTAGAAGCCAAGAATATAGATGATGCAATTTTGTATCCCATCCTTAGGTAAAAATTTGATGCAACTGTGGATTGTGACGCCTCAGAAGTCTCAGGACCATGTCCTCAAGTCAGTTGCTATATCCTCTGTGTCTGGACAAGTCAGTTGAGCAAAATATGTTGAATTGGACAGTACTGGGGTGTGGCATGTCTCAGCTCTCTCAGGATGCACAGTCAATGTGATGCTGCTTTGTTCTTCTTCCCTGTAGGTCTCCAAGCCCAAACTTGGACCTAGGTATCCCGTGCAGTCATATTTCAGAGACCAGGCAGTAATACTGATCTAGATTTATATGTGCATCTCTACTATGTAATATGGTTGAGTGTGTTGCCCTTGAACTTTCTGTGAAAATGGCTACCACAGACCCCAGATCTCAGAGCTGAGAAGTCTAGTAATCACATGTAGAGTTTCCCGTCCCCCTTAGGTCATTTGGACCCAGACCAAAGAAGATAATGAGACTCTATTTGATCTCACCACTACCCTAAACTTGGATTTCACAGCTCTCCAGGCAGCTGCGTAGAAAGAAGACAGAAGAAAGAACTGTGTCCCAACCTCCCAACACACTGACCCTTCCGAAAGGGGTTGTGCCTGCAGAAAGGGTATATACTTGGAGGGAATTTTGCCATGATGCTGAGCAAAGCATGCAGAAGCACTTTTGTATTAGCTCCTTTGGTTACAGCTTTATTCTCTGCCTTTAAAACTGCCACATTAGTGAAGGTGATACAGGCTGTGAGTGATAATAAACAGTTCAGTCAGTTCAGTCGCTCAGTTGTGTCCAACCCTTTGTGACTTCATGGATTGCAGCACACCAGGCTTCCCTGTCCATCACCAACTCCTGAAGCTTGCTCAAACTCATGTCCATTGAGTTGTTGATGCCATCCAACCATCTCATCCTCTGTCGTCCCCTTCTCCTCCCACCTTCAATCTCTCCCAGCATCAGGGTCTTTTCCAATGAGTCATTTCTTCGCATCAGGTGGCCAAAGCATAGGAGCTTCCACTTCAGCGTCAGTCCTTCCAATGAATACTCAGGACTGATCTCCTTTAGGATGGCCTGGTTTGATCTCCTTGCAGTCCAAGGGACTCTCGAGAGTTTCTTCAATACCACAGTTCAAAAGCATCAGTTCTTCAGCGCTCAGCTTTCTTTATAGTCCAATTCTCACATCCATACATGACTCCTGGAAAAACCATAGCTTTGATTATATGGACCTTTGTCGATAAAGTGATGTCTCTGCTTTTTGATATGCTGTCTAGGTTGATCATAACTTTTCTCCCAAGGAGCCAGCATCTTTAATTTCATGGCTGCAGTCACCATCTGCAGTGATTTGGGAGCCCAGGAAAATAAAGCCTGTCAGTGTTCCCATTGTTTCCCCATCTATTTGCCATGAAGTGATGGGACTGAATGCCATGATCTTAGTTTTCTGAATGTTGAGTTTTAAGCCAGCTTTTTCACTCTCCTTTCACTCTCATCAGGAGGCTCTTTAGTTCCTCTTCACTTTCTAGTTAGGGTGGTGTCATCTGCATATCTGAGGTTATTGATATTTCTCCTGACAGTCTTGATACCAGCTTGTGCTTCATCCAACCTGACATTTCACATGATGTACTCTGCATATAAGTTAAATAATCAAGGTGACAGTATACAACTTTGATGTACTCCTTTACCAATTTAGAGCCAGTCTCTTGTTCCCTGTCCAGTTCTAACTGTTGCTTCTTGACCTGCATATAGGTTTCTCAGGAGGCAGATAAGGTGGTATGGTATTCCATTCTCTTGAAGAATTTTCAAAAGTTTGTTGTGATCCACACAGTCAAAGGCTTAGTGTATTCAGTGAAGCAGAGGTAGATGTTTTTCTGGAATTCTGTTGCTTTTTCTGTGACCTAGCAGATATTGTCAATTTGATCTCTGGTTCCTCTCTCTTTTTTAAAGATGTTCTTTAAAGGTGTTTTAAAGGTGTTTAAAGATATTGTTTTTTTAAAGAACATCTGGAAGTTTTTGGTTCATGTACTGTTGAAGCCTAGCTTGGAGAATTTTGAGCATTACTTTACTAGCATGTGAGATGAGTGCAACTGTGTGGTAGTTTGAACATTCTTTGGCATTGCCTTTCTTTGGGATTGGAATGAAAATTGACTTTTTCCAGTCCTCTGGCCACTGCCGAGTTTTTCAAATTAGCTGGCGTATTGAGTGCAACACTTTCACAGCATCATCTTTTAGAATTTGAAATAGCTTAGCTGAAGTTTGATCATCTCTACTAGCTCTGTTCATAGTGATGCTTCCTAAGGCCCACTTGACTTTGCATTCCAGGATGTCTGGCTCTAGGTGAGTGATTACACCGTTGTGGTTATCTGGGTCATGAAGATCTTTTTTGTACAGTTCTTCTGTGTATTCTTGCCACCTCTTCTTAATATCTTCTGCTTCTGTTAGGACCATACTGTTTCTGTCCTTTATTGTGCCCATTTTTGCATGAAATGTTCCCTTGGTATTTCTAATTTTCTTGAAGACATCTCCAGTCTTTCCCATTCTATTGTTTTCCTCTATTTTTTTTTTTTTTTCATTGATCACTTAGGAAGACTTTCTTATCTCTCCTTACTATTCTTTGGAACTCTGCATTCAAATGGATATATTTTTTCTTTTCTCCCTTGCCTTTTGCTTCTCTTCTTGGCTATTTGTATGGCCTCCTCAGACAACCATTTTGCCTTTTTGCATTTCTTCTTCTTGGGGATGGTTTTGATCATCACCTCCTATACAGTATTACTAACATTTATTTATTCATTTATGCAATGAATATTTAGAAAAACTTATCAGGTCCTAATAACCACCCTAAGAAGTAGGCATTGACTTCCCATTTTACAGATGAAGAAACTCATTCATAGGGAATCGATGTAATTTGAATACTGTCTCTTAGTGAGGAGTGGAGCCGGAAAAATGCTCTCCTGACCCCCTGCTCCTCTGTATAACCCCAGTCTTTGGAGAGGAGGAAAGCAGGCAACCAAATTCTCAGAGAAATGGTCACTTCTTTTGGCACTGGGAGCACAAAATGCTGATCCCACAATCGGCACTTTTTCTTCTCTAGTAGTTTTGCAGTATCAGGATGCCCTCTGATTTATCTGATAAATCCAAATGCCAATTCTGAGCTGCATGTTAATCTCGTAATTTTGGTTTTTATCATGCGCTCCCAGAGCTTAGCCCATCCCCTATAAGTCACTGTCAGCCACCTGTCCTTCACTCAGACCCGCAGCGAGTCCTAACGGGAAAGGGAAGGAGCGACCGAGCGACGGTGCTGTCACCCTCACGAGTGCTTTGGAAATTAATTGAGAATCAAATATTTGCCTACTCCAGGGTGATTTATCACAATTAAAAGGAATAATTATTTGCCCTTTGGGTCAAGTCAGAGATTCCGAAGGTGTGACTGCTGTAACGTGTAAATAAATCGGGCTGCAGTAGAAGTCTCCCAGATTTGTCCGGCACTGCAGAATCTTCCAGTCTCGTTGCCCATGGATGCTCGTCGGAGTCGATTCCTGCACCAGGGAAGGCTCTAAAGGCAGTGCGTCAGCAGCACGTGGAGAGCAGCCCATGTTATCCTTGAAAATCCTGTAGGAAGGCTCCGGTTTGGAAACCACGGTTCCATTTCATAGTCCCAACACAGTGAACTTCTCTCTCTGAACTGGAGCTCGCTGTGGTTTCTTCAGTTGAGACCAGATGTGATTAAGAGTTGGCTCAGGCTTAGGGTGACTGTGGGGACAGCTGAGTCCTATTTCCAGTCTCATGTTCTCTGTGGGGCATATGCTCATCAAGTGGATAGAGGGCCAAGTCATTTGCACTATTTCAATTATTTCCCTTTCTACTCCTCCCTCTTTTTTTTTTTTCATCTTTCCTTTTTCTTTCGGCCACTGCATGTAATTGAATTTGCAAATGCCAAACCCACTGGCATACAGCCGTGCCCTGGTGAGATATCAAGAAGCTGTGACTCTTCAAAGTTAGAAAGCAATTTAGTGACAGTTCTGGAAAATTCCATCCTATAAGCCATGATGACAGCTGGAATTGATTAACTTTCACTAATGATTCCAGTCAAAGCCAGGGCTGGACCATGTGATCAAAGCAGACATGGGAGTTAAAATGTAACAGCGGCTTCGTGGCAAAGACTTTTGTCTTTGATAAGGTTCTTACAGATAACTTTCAGGCATGTTATTTTTTAAACAGGAAAATTTGAGTTGTGTTGAAGCTTTTTCAGAGAGCAGGGGAGTTTCTCTCATGTTCTCCTGTGAGGCATAGAGCTTCCCCAAATGAACTGTTTAGAGGAAAGAAATTGGAGCTCCAGGATATCACAGGTTTTGGGGGAGAGGAGAGGGTTTGCTTCTGAAGAAAGTGGGTGGGCTGCACAGTTATCTGCATATCTGACCTCAGGCTTGCCTGCGCTGTAGCGGAGTCTCCTAATTAACTGACACAAGCAACCCTCACCTGCCTCAAGCTTTCAAGGCCTTTGCCATCCCAGTAACCCGAAACTTGGCCCCTTCTCCCGGGGGAACAACTGGGTGGTGGCTTTGCACTAAGATCAGAGAATGGGAACTGCCAGCAGCTGCCCTCCGATGCCCTAAGCCAGCAGAGGGCCACTGTTGTGTCATTTTCCTCCTGACTTGTCCCCTCTTCTGCTTTAATGACCGAGGCTACCTTTGGGGCCAGCTATTTCCTAATGGTGCCTGTAATTGAGACGCAAATAGTAAAATATACATAACCGGCCGTTTTTACCCAGTCATCATTTATGAATATAGCTCGATTAATTTGTTTAGTCAGATGTAGAGGAGCAATAAAAAGTGATTGACTAAAAACAATTAAAACAGTAAAAGTAAATTGTTTGTGTCCATTAAAACCTGCTGAGGCCGTCAGTTGAAAATTGTGGGCCTCCAATGTGAAAATTAAAACTATTGATTTCCCCCTGTATGTATGTGAATATCAGAGTTCTAATTTGCTTTGTTTTTACTGGCTGAAAGCCCCGGAGGTCAGAATGAAGGTGGGCTTTCAATAAGCTGTTTTGGTGGAGTTAATAAAGGTTTGGAAAGGCAGATAGGATAAGAAATTGCTGAGATATTTTAGGGGAGAATTATGTGTCTAATCGGTATCAGGTTGCACTGCTGCATGCTAATACTTTGTGATTTATGGCATTTTGGGGGTGAAAATGGAAAATCAACGGCAGAATACATGATGTTCATAGGTTGAATTTTTAGGGCTTTGTGTTAATTTATGTGAGTGAGATGGATTTTTTTTTTTATTATTGTCATTTTATTTTTTTTTATGTGCTACACTAAATCTTGTATTCCATGAACTATTATTTTTTAGTGTTCAATTAAAATACCAACATAAAAGGAATTTTACATGGACAGATCTTGACTCATAAGAGGAAAACTTGGGAGAAAAAACCCTCTGGATTAGATGAGGAGGTTTTTTTTCAGTTAAGATATATGATGGAATTAAACCTTGGAAGGTTGTAAAAATAAAGTAACATGTTTGGAGCTCCAAGTTAGGCTACCAAGTTGGGCATGAGTTAATATCGGGTTTACATTCTTAATAAATCATGTGTTGAGAATGTTCTACTTGGTAATTAAGTTAATGATCAGTAAACAAGTCAAACTTTAATCTTTAAATGTAAGTCAGGCATGTTTTTTGAAGAAGGGTTTATAAGGATGAGGGTTCAACCCTTTGCATGTGGCATTTTAGAAAGCTGTTACAATTGTGGTGTTATCTATATTTGATTCTCACACATTGATTTTTCAGGGAAAAAAGATTCAAAGAGCTACTCTTACCTTCTTGGGGTGGGGAGTGGTTTGTTTTATTCTGTACCTCCATCCTACCCTGAAGAATTTTCTAAGGAAAATATAAATTCTTTACCTACAGGAAATGCTGTACATTCTGAACAATTCTTATTTTTTCCCCGCTCAACTTTCTTTTTTCCAGCATTATTGAGATATACCTGACAAATAAAAAATGTATATATTTAAGGTGTAAAAAGTGATGATTTGATATCTATATATATTGTGAAATGATTACTACCATCATGCTGATTAACACATCCATCACCTCACAGATCTACTACTTTTTGTATGGTGACAACACCTGAGATCCCTCTCAGCAAATTTTAAGCACACAATACAGTGTTACTAACTACAGTCACCATGCTAACATACTAAATCCTCAGAACTTCCTCATCCTACATAACTGAACCCCTGTGCCCTTTGACCAACACCCTTCTCCTACCCCTACCCCTGGTCCTGGTCGCCACCATTTTACTCTCTGCTTCTATGCGTTGGACTTTCCCCCCAAGATTCCACGTATAAACAAGATCATGGAAGTATTTATCTTTCTGTATCTGGCTTATTTCACTTAGCATTGTGTCCTCAAGGAAAGTGGAATCAAATGCTACTTCATTGTCTGTGTTAACCGTATTTGCTTGTCCATTCATCTGGCGACAAACACTCTGGTTCTTTCTCTATCACGTGCACTGTGGCATTAGTTACAATAGCAGAGGTAGGGAAACAACTTGAATCCTTACCATCTCAGTGACTCTCAGTATGAGTGAGCTGGATTCTCCTCTTTGTTTCATTGGCCAATCCATAGGCACTGCCTGCAGATACTCTGCAGCAAGAGGTCGCCAGGTTGTAGGAATAGGCATTAAAAAAAAGAAGTGTTCCAAGTAGCCCTGATACGGTCTTAGGACCACTACACTGAGATTCATGCTCGAGAACAAGGATGCTTAAACCGTCTGCGTTCTGTGGTCAGAGATCCTTGAGAATGGTCTTAGAAAAGTGTACATACCTTTTTTTTTCCCCCTTGAAAATGTCTGAATTTTATGGTCTTATATTAAGAACTCCTGCTACAGCTTTTTTTTTTTAATGGAGTTGGGTACATACTTTTTACCTGGGAGCATTAAGCAGGAGATACCCAAGTTTAAGGTGGCTTTTATCCGAGGCCTTCTTGTGGTCCTTGAAGGTTTAGTTGTCTGTGAGCTGAGGTTTTGTGCGATCTGGTACCTTCCAGCTGGTGTCTGGGTGCCAGGGATGAGCCGAGGGGGGCCAGCTGTGCAGCCTGTGTGTTCTGACCAGCCGCTCTCCTTACTATGCACGTTATTTCTGTGGTCATAATTCTGAAGTTATTTATGAGAATGAAGTCCTGTCCAGTTTAAGTTGGTGAATAGTACATAGAGTTTGAGCTGTGTTTAGAATGGAGGGCAGATGACTGGCTTAAGATGTCTTATATTAACACTTAGTGAAGTAAGTCAGACAGAAAAAGATAAATATATGATATCACTTATATGTGGAATCTAAAAAATAATACAAGTTATTTGCAAAACAAACATTCACAGACATGGAAAACAAACTTATGATTGCCAAAAGGGGAGGAGGAATAAATTAGGACTATGAAATTAATAGATACTACTCTACATAAAATAGATTGTCAACAGGGATTTACTGTATAACAGGGAATTATATTCAATATCCTGTAATAACTTATAATGGAAGACCTGAAAAAAAAAACCTGAATCATTTTGCTGTACACCTGAAAAATAATATTGTAAAATAATTATACTGCAATTAAAAAAATATTAAAACTGAATTTGGAAACTTAGGTAAGCAGTACAGTTCTAAACTGTACAGCAGAAAGACTCCCCTATCCCAGGCCTCTAATTTATTATGTAACTTTGGGGACATTTCATACAAATGGAAGCAGGTAAAATGTATATGTAATTATCCTCCTTTTTGTTTTAGCACAAATAGTAGGGTATGAAAAATTGGTTTTTGTTTTAAAATCTATGTTTGTATTCTTTTTTTGGAGTAAAATTTAGAAAGAGAATGTGATAATGCCTGTGTAAATTTTATTGCTTCATTTTTCATGCTAAACACCATGTATAACCCCAAACAGATGTAGAGTGGGTACAAACATCAGCTTTTTTCTCGAGGGCAGATTCTTCCTTTTGGAACCTTGCTCTGGGGTAAGGCCAGAGACATTGGATTGTATAAAATGCTGCATTTTAAGTATTCTCTTAGGATTCCATTGTGGGGAGGAGGGTTGTAAGAATTAAAAATAGGGAGGGAGATCAGGCCGGAGGCACAAATTCTCCTCAGAGTGAGAGCTCAGTGGGGAATCAGGGCTGGGCTCTGTTGCACGTCACTTTGTTTTTCTCTTCTAGAGGATGGAGTTATTGTGGTTCTCAAACCTGATGACCACCAGAACCCCTGGGAGGCTTCTAAAACAACATGAATTCCAGGGGCTCAGAGGCTTTCCAAAACCTTGCCAAATCTCAGTGGAAATCATTTAATCAGTGTCTGTAAGAACTTGTCTTACCTGGGCCAGTAAGAGTTAATGTGTAATAGATTTGATTACACACCTTCGGGCTGAATCTGCAATACATACAGTGTTGTCATCTGTGTTAGCCTAAACAGAGCTCCCTGAACGGTGAACCACACAGCCCAGAACTTTCCCACCAATTAACTGCACCAGCTGTGGTTCAGACACCCCTCCTGTCCTCATTAGGAACAGGTCTGTTCACAACCAGCCACCTTATAAACAATCCCCACCGCTGCTGTCACTCCTGGGAATTCCACATTCCCTGCAGTACCCTGCTATACAACTTGCACACACAGACATAGGGTGTGTGTGTGTGAGAGATGTTTTGGGGAGTGGACAATGTTGACTTCTTGTCCAGCTTCATCCCGTAATGCCCGTGTCTCCTCCTTCAGCTGATGGGGAGAAGCACTTCTTACATCAGCATCATTTTGTTTTGAGTTCACGGTGTAATGATTAAACCCTGCAGTGTTTTATTATGATGTGTTTGAGGACCATCTGCATCAGAATCTTCTGCAGAGTTTCTTACAATAGTCAGATTTCTAGGACTTAGTGAAGCCCATTGAATCAGAGTGTCTGGTGGCAAGGTCATGGAATTGGAATGGTGATGTGTTCCAGGGTGACAGTCGCAGCGCCAGGGCAGACTTTTCCTGGATGGCCTGCACTCAGGTGTGGTTCTGTTTTACTGTGACTGGCCAGTAATAAAATTCAGTTCAGTTCAGTCGCTCAGTCGTGTCCAACTCTTCACGATCCCGTGGACCACAGCATGCCAGGCCTCCCTGTCCATCACCGACTCTTGGAGTTTACTCAGACTTATGTCCATTGAGTTGGTGATGCCATCCAACCATCTCATCCTCTGTTGTCCCCTTCTCCTCCCACCTTCAATCTTTCCCAGCATGAGGGTCTTTTCCAGTGAGTCAGTTCTTTGCATCAGGTGGCCAGAGTATTGGAGTTTCAGCTTCAACATCACTCCTTCCAATGAATATTCAGGACTGATCTACTTTAGGATGGACTGGTTGAATCTCCTTGCAGTCCAAGGGACTTTCAAGAGTCTTCTCCAACACCACAGTTCAAAAGCATCAATTCCTTGGTGCTCAGCTTTCTTTATAATCCAACTCTCACATTCATACATGACTACTGGAAAAACCGTAGTCTTGACTAGATGGACCTTTATTGGCAAAGTAATGTCTCTGCTTTTTAATATGCTGTCTAGGTTGGTCATAACTTTTCTTCCAAGGAGTAAGCATCTTGTAATAAAATTTAGGCTACATTAAAGCTTAACTTTCTGATCGTTTTAGTCAAGGACTCCTTCCAAATCAGATGAACAGCCATTTCTACTTACAGGATTACTGCTGCTGAAGCTTTTTTCTTTCACTGATCTTTTAGCGCGGCTTTCCTCAAACTTCACTATGCTGATGAATTCCTTGGGGATCCTGTAAAAGTGTAGATTTTGACTCAGTATGTCTGCAGTGGGGCCTGAGACTCTGCCTTTCTAAGAAGCGTCCACATGATGCTGACACTGCTGGCCCATGAATCACATGTGGAGTCACTCTGTTAGCAGGCGATGTCTCCCACCTCTTACTGGGGTGCATTCCCTCCTGGCTGAGGATGTGTTAATATAATAGATCTAAGGCCTGTGCACGCAGCTGCCTGGGCACATGAGTGTCTTGGTTTTGTTGTTTAGTTGCTACATCATCTGACTCTTTGCGACCCCGTGGACTGTAGCCTGCCATGGGATTTACAGGCAAGAACACTGGAGTGCATTGCGGTTTCCTTCTCCAGGGGATCTTTCTGACCCCGGGTTCAAACCCACGTCTCCTGCTTGGCAGGTGGGTTCTTTACTGCTGAGCCACAAGGGAAGCCTGAGTGTCCTCGTACCACGTCTCAATTCCTCTGGTTTTATTCTTTTTGTAGATGGAGGAACCCCTGGGAGGGAGGCCAGGCTCTGTCCCCACCTGCCTGCACCTGGGGTGGAGGGAGGCAGCTGATGACATCACGAGCCAAAGGGTCTGTCTATCTGTGGCAGTGGGCATAGGGTTGAATTGTAAAGAGTCTGCTCCTGCGTTTTCAAGGGGAGTCTCCAGAGAGCAGAGGCCGCCTTTGCTTTAGTTTACTTTGTAATTAAGGGAAAAAGAGCCCAACCTAAATCATTGCTTGAGGGTCCTGGCTTTTAAATTTATGTCACTGAACAGTCTATGAATCAAGGGACTCAGTGTGAAACTGTCACTTCTGATATCAGTTCTCTTGCTCAACGGCTGTATGGAAATACGCTGTGGTCTCCAGGCAATATGCTTAATGGGGACGTGAGACCTGGTCCATCCTAAGCCAAATGTGTCTTGGGTGTGCACTGGTGTCTGACTATGGAACTCCTGCTCTGTCTCCTCAGCCTGGGTTGTGGAGGTGACCTTAGTTATTTCAAAAACCTGTTTGAGGGGAGTGGCTTTGGAAGTTCTTCTAAGTGTGAAGATTTACGAGCCTTAAGTTACATTTCTGTACAAAGCAACTGCAGTTCAGTAAAAACATGTGCCAGTTTTTTCTTTTCTTTTAGAAATCAAGAAAACCATATAACCTTAAGAAATACCTAGTTAAAACATATGAAGTTGTTATTTCCTTTGTGTGGCTTTTAAGTTCATCTGTCATCTTGATGATTTAGCTTTTCTAAATTTGGCACCTAACAGGGACCTGGCATTTTACTCCGTCCTGTGAACACCAACAAAAGAATGGTCAAGACATAATTGTGTCATTACAGAATTTATAGCAGCTGTGTGTGTGCCAGAACAGTTTTGTGATATTCAAATAATCTTTTGGGAGGATGGAACATGGGAGATTCTGATGCTATGATTATATTGTTTCATCTCACTTATGTAAATATAGGTACCTGATTCCAGGTTAGTGCGGTTATTGACATGCAACCCAGATGTCAACTGTGTGCTTTTTAGAGATCTGATTAAGCTTGACCTAGATGTTTAATTTCTCAGTCTTCTGAGGTTCCAGTCTGGTTCCCTCTTCCCTAGAGTTCTAAAGCCTCCTGGACCTTCCTTTCATGTTCTTTCTCTCTGTCTTCCATTCCTGTTTTCCAAGTTTACTGCTCTGGTTTATATGTAAGTTTATTTAGTCTTTCCAACTAGATAATCAGGAATTTCAGATCAGGAATTATGGCTGCTTCTAGAGAACTGCCACACAGTTCTTAGGCTGGGATTTGATGGGCTCTCCCTCCAAAACTGGACTGATCCCTGGGGGCATCTAGGTTCTCAGAGCATGTGACATCCATCTCTGATGTTGAGGTGGAGATGGAAGTGGGCAGCCCCAAGGTCAGTAATGAGGAGTCCTGTTGTTACTTAGTTCCTAAGTTGTGTTGCGACCCCATAGACACCCCATGGACTGCAGTACATCAGGTGTGCCCCTGTCCTTCACCATCTCCCAGAGTTTGCTCAAACTCATGTCCTTTGAGTCAGTGATGCCATTCAACCATCTCATCTTCTGTCATCCCCTTCTCCTCCTGCCTTCAATCTTTCCTAGCATCAGGGTCTTTTCCGATGAGTCAGCTCTTCACATCAGGTGGCCAAAGTATTGGAACTTCAGCTTCAGCATCAGTCCTTCCAATGACTATTCAGGGTTGATGTCCTTTAGGATTGAGTCCTGAGTTCTGTTCAAATACCCAAGTGGGCTGGGTCATGGGGCAGAGCACTCACCACTTTCTTTTTAGGTCAGGACTTCATCTGCTTCCTGTTGCGGTGCCTCTTCTGTCTTACTGTACCTAATAAAATGGAACAGTCATTTGACTCTTGGTAATTTCTGTGATCAAAGGAAGTTAAGAAGTCTTTTCTGCTCTTATTAATTAGTCTTTTCTTTCTCCAATTAGTTTTCCATTGATGTTCTCACCAGATAAATGTAATGTCATTTATTCCTCTCTGTGAAGGCCGTTTAAAGCCTTAGTGGATTTAGCTTTTAATGTATTGTTGAATTTTAAGTAGGAAAAAGAAATGGAAATGTTAAGTTATAACAGAGAGGTTTAAATGGACATGTTAGCTGCTCTCCTTCCTTGGAGTCTCCTCTTGCTTAAGCAAGCTTGCCATCCAAGCACCCGAGAATCACACGTGGTTGTACTCACATGCACCATCTGTAGTTTGCTGTTGTGGGGCGGGGGTGGAGGGGACATCCTGGCCAGGTAGTGATATAATTAGATCTAATGATTTTCTAATCTTTGTGGCAGATGTTCTGTTGGTGTTTTTATTCTCCTAAGTAGTGCTTTAGTGCAGAAATTTTTTGGCAGTCTTAAGCTTTGGGACTTGAGGTGTTTCCATTATCACAGAAGGGACATACTCTCAAGGAAGCATACCACTCTGGGGAGGTTCCCAGAAGTGTCACATTCCCAAGTGGGGACTGAGATATTCACAGATCCAATTCCGGGATGACTCATGGAAAGGCATGGTGCTAGCAGAGAATCCGAGTGGTTATGTTCCTCAGTTATGTTCACGGACCATGCTAGGCACCTTCATCAAAGTAGGAACCATTGTTATCTCTGATTGAGGAAGAAAAATGCTTTACTTTGCTTTCTCATAAACTTGGTTGGTGGGCAGGCCCATTTATCAAAGGGAGTGTGGTTTTCCTGGCTTTTAAATCTTCTTTGTTTAATTTCTAATTGGAAATTTTAAAGCCTAGATCTGCTTTGAAAAGGAATAATAAACGTCTCAGGTCAGGGTGGAAAAGTTGATACACTGTGTGTTACATGAAAGTCTTCCTAAACTGTTTGAGGTTAGTTTCTTTAGTTAAAACAATGCTTTAAAAAAAAGAGACTGTTCAGTCATATCAACAAGCAGATATTTGTAGGAAAACAGCAGTACAGCATATCTTCAGGGACTTGAAAGGATGCTTGTCTGGTGTTATCTTCCCAGAAGCTAAAGGCTTAGAGCCAACCAGGGCAGAACCTCCCAGTGTGAGCCACCAACTCCTCTTGGAAAAGGCTCACAGCAACAAATGTGTCCAGATCCTTATTTTCCCTTTGATTTTTTTTTTTAAACTGTGGTTTTGATTTAATGACAAACATAGATGATGTTTGGCTATGAGGTGTGGATGCTTCTCTGCACTTTCTTGGTGAAGGTTGGACCAAGGTGGCAGATGGAATCTAATTAGTCCTTTTGAAGTCCCCTCCAAACCCCATTTCTTTCTAAGCCCCTCCCTGGAATAGTCTCGTTAAATGTGTGGTCTCTCCTGTCATGTGAAAGGGTTTTCATTATTTATGTATTTAAAAACAGTTTACATGCTCTGCATATGGAAATATTTAGGGGGAAGTATACTTGTCTCTGCAATTTTGAAATATGCGTTTATTTCTTACATAAAAAGTAAGATGGATGGGTGGAGGAATAGAGCAGTGGATAGATATGTGATAAACAAGAATAGTAAAATGTGAATTGTAGAATTACATAGTGAGCATGTAGAGATGTACTGTAAAATTCAACTTCTATGTGTGTATGAAAATTTTTGCAATTCAGTGTTGGGAGGGAAAAAAGACAGGTTTCTGTCATGTAGGATTCTCACTCTGATAAAACCCAGGCTCTGGGATGAATCAGCTCTTTAAAAAAAAAAATTCTTTCTTTCTTTGTCTGCACCGGGTCTTCGTTGCAGCATGTGGGATCTTTGATCTTTATTGCCACTTGAGAGCTCTTAGCTATGGCATGTGGGATTTAGTTCCCCCACCGGGGATTGAACCCAGGCCCCCTGCATTAGGAGCATGGAGTCTTAGGCACTGGACCACCAGGTAAGTCAGAGAATGAATTAATGATTAATGCTATTAAAGTCCTGATGTACAGGTAAACGCAGGGAGTGTTAATTACCTCTGAAGTTTGGAAAATTCTCAGTCAACATGAATTTATTATTTTTTTAATATGTATTTATAAATTAACTACAAAACCTTGCCTTTTTTTTGTGTGTGTGTCTTTTCTTACAATATAAAAATACAGACATGTGTGACTCAGAGAAGTCAAACTTCTGCCAGTGTTTTTTCCTCTCGCCTTTTTTTCCATTCTTGTTTCCACGATCTCCCCGGATTTGAAAGATCTGCGTGGGCCTGTACAGCACTTTGTTTTTCATTAGGGCCATGCTATACATCTCGTGATGAGTTTTCATTACAGTCACACAATGGAGGTGGGACATCTTTCCATGGTATCACATGTGATGCAATCCGTATTTCTTCTTGGCCTCCAGAGTACTCCATTTGTATGAGTGTGCTGTCTTTGATGGAACCAATTTTTGACTGATATTTTATATTTGCATAACAAGATATTACAGACAACAGATATTTTTTCACAGTTCTGGTGGATGGAAGTCTAAGATCAAGGTGCTGGCAGATTGCATCACTGGTGACAACTCTTGTATGGCTTATGAGCAGCCGCCTTCTCGTTCTGTCTGCACATGTTCCTCTGGGCACTTATCCTTCATTACTTCCTTATAGGCTGTCTGTAGATGGAGTGATTTTAGGATTAGGGCTTCAGCATACCAGTTTGGGGGAGGTAGAGAGAGACAGTTCAGTCCAAAGCAATGCACATTTAAATTGCTTCAAATTGGGAGCAAATCTGCAACGAATTTACATGTGCAGTGGAAGCCAAATTGTTGGCTTATAGATTATACATATTGAATAGGTAATGCTAATTTATTTGAACTAACTTACGTGATAATTTCTTTGTTTTCTGCACATTGTCCACAATCACATCTTACCAGATCAATCTTTTTAATATGTGTCAGTGTGTTAAGTAAAATATTTTGTGTTGTTTTTCTTTGATAATTAGTGATTACACAGTATTGTATTTGTCTTTTGTATTCCTCTGGATTTTCCCCTTCATGTCTTTAATATGTTCCTACAGGGCCATCTGGCTTTTTAAAAAATTGATTTAAAAGACTCTCTCTACATCAAAGAATGAAGTCTTTGTTGGTAACAAAACTTGCAAGCATTTCTCTTTATTTTTTTGCCTTTTAATCTTTGTTCTTGTTTTTATAGTTTCCTATCCCACTGAAGCCTTTTCATTTTCTGCAGTTTTAGTATATTTCTGAGAGTACAACTTTGCTCTTGAGTACTTGGCATTGTCTGTCTATCTAACTGCTTCTCCACCTTAATCTCTGTTATGGGGTAAATTGTAGCCCCCTCAAATTCCTGTGTTGAAGCTTTAGCCTTCAAGACCTCAGAATATGACTGTTTGGGGAGATGGGGTTTTAGAGAGGCAGTTAAAGTAAACTGAGGTCATTAGGGTGTCCCTAATCCGATATGACTCAAAAGAAGAGGAGATGAGGACGTAGACAACATAGACTGAGGGGTGACAGTGTGAGGATGCAGTGAGAAGACAAAGTCTGCGAGCGGAGGGGAGAGGCCTCAGAAGAAATCAGCCCTGCTGACACTTTGATCCTGATCCTGGATTTCCAGCCTTCAGAACTGTGAGAAAATAAGTTTTGTTGTTGTTTAATCCCTAAGTTGTGTTCAACTGTTTTGCAACCTCAGAGCCCTCCAGGCCTCTGTCCTTGGGATTTCCCAGGCAAGAATACTGGAGTGGGTTGCCATTTCCTTCTCCAGGGGACCTTCCTGACTCAGGGATCGAACCTATGGCTCCTGCCACTTCTGCAGTGCAGGCAAATTCTTTACTGCTGAGCTACCGAGGAAGTCCCAGAAAATAGTTTCTGTTGTTTAAGCTGCCTGCTGCTGCTGCTGCTGCTAAGTCGCTTCAGTCGTGTGCGACTCTGTGCGACCCCGTAGACGGCAGCCCACCAGGCTTCTCCGTCCCTGGGATTCTCCAGGCAAGAACACCAGAGTGGGTTGCCATTTCCTTCTCCATTAAGCTGCCTAGTCTGTATTATTTGTCATGGCAGCCAATGCAGACTCATACCCAACCAGTACCACTAATTATCTTACATTATGGCAAGAGTTCCTGTTTTCATTCTCTTGCTCGCTCTCCTTAATTACCTAGAACAAGATGTGACCTATAGTAGTAAACCAGCTGTTTGGTAAATGAATGAAGAGAATTTGAGTGTCTTTATTTTGGTTGTAATTTGAGGATGTGTTCTAGGGTATGCCTAAGTTATTGTATGAAAGAGCCCTACACAGGACTAAGTTTGTCTCTCCAGTATCAATCTCTTATAGAGAGGCTCCATTTTACTTGATAGACTCTTCCATCTCTGATTCAAAATTGCTGCTCTTGCTCCTGCCATCACATCTCCATCCCAGTCAGCAGGAAGAAGAAAATGACTGTGACAGTTTCATTCATATCATTTAAAACTATGACTTGAGTTGGTATATATAATTTCCCTTTATGTCCTATTGGTGAGAAAATCCCTTGACCATATACAACTGCAGGAGAGACTGGGAAATGGAGTTTTGAGGCAGGTGGCTGAACTGAAACTAGTAAAATAAGAGGGGGAAATGGATACTGGACAGTTAGCTACTCGGTCACAGGGAGCATTGAAGAATACTACATTTCAAGTGCCTAAATGCTGCCTTTTCCAGTATTTCACTTTAAAATCCAAAGAAATAAGAAAAGTTACGTTCTTGTGTGCCTCTAAATTTTCAAGAATGAAAGAATTTTACCCATATTCCAGAAGCAGTATTCTTAAAATTTTTAACACCATATTCTTATCAAATGTGTGGATTTCTTTTATGTCAAGATGGGGAAAAACGGCTCTATATTCAGAATAAAATTTTATTCAATTATATTATTAATCACTAGAAGCAGTAGACATCAAATGGTTTAAAATGGTTGCCTTTGGGAGTAAAAGAGATGTGACATAAATATTCCTTGTATTATATGCCCTTCTGTACTATGACTTTTTTTTTTGAAATTATGTGCCTTAACTGTTTTAATACAAATTAAAATGTACAAAGAATGGGATTTTAGAAAAATAGTGACTGAAAGTATAAATTTAAGCAATGAATACATTAAATCAATAAAATGGCAAATTCAATCCCAAACTGCTAATTTATCCTTAAATCCCTCATTTATGTAGTTTGGGATTATACACACTATTACATACCAAATAGATAGCCCACAAGGACCTACTGTATAGCATAGGGAAGTATACTCAATACCTTGTAATAGTCAGCATGGAAGAAAATGTAAAAATATATATACACATATATGTGTAACTGGATATATATGTATACTTGAATCACTTCGCGGTACTCTTGAAACTTAACAACATTGTGTAAGTTCCCTGGGTCGGAACTTCCCCGATCTCTGGGTGGGAAAGATCCCCTGGAGGAGGGAATGGCAACCCACTCCAGGATTCTTGCCTGGGAAATCCCAAGGACAGAGGAGCCTGGTGGGCTACAGCTCATAGGGTTGCAAAGAGTCAGACATGACTGAGCACAGCACAACAGCATGTGTAGAAAGATAAACCAATTTGTGACATCTTCCTTTTTAACAAAGTGATTACATTTAACTGTGGTACTCTAAGCAGTTGATCTTGGTCATATGTGAAGGTTAAGTAGAACATGATGGGTGGATGGAAGATTGGGGTTTATGTCATCATTTTATACCTGAGCTGTCTTCTGCTGTAGGCAGCCGAAAGGCTTCCTGGAGGGTTCTCTGTGTAACATCGTTCACTTCTGACGAGAGTGAATTCCTTATGATTCTAATTCTTGGTTCTGCCCTAAGATGGATATTACTGTGTAGTTGGGAGTTAGGGTCACCCAGTTGCAGAACTTTGGGAGGCTTTTTCTTTTCGGGACAGCATTCTCAGGGGGAGAAAGCACTTGGATTTGTAACTAAACCTGATGCAAATTCCATATTTACAATTTACTTGATCAGCCAACTGGAGGAGCTTATAACCCTTTTGAAGCCTGAGTTCCTACCTGTGTAATGAGGACCGTCCTTGGGCTGTTGGAAAGCTCAGCATGGAAAATACAGAGTTGGGCACAGTGATTGGCAAGTGGTCAGTGAAGACGGGCTGGGTCAACTGACAAGGTTCGTTCTCATCATGGCTGCATATTCCCTGGGGATCTTGATGGAAAACTACCTGCCCAATTCCAGACCAGCCAAATAGAAGATTTTTGAGGTGGGGAAGCTGACGTGAAGTAGTATTGGGGAAAACATGACATTCACATAACTCTTCCTAGGTGGTTCTCATGAGCTGGGAGCTCCTGCACTACAAGATAAAATGCAGCTTGTCTTTTTGTGACTAGGTTATTTCACTGAGCATGTCTTCAGGATCTATTCATGTTGCAGCATGTGTCAGAATTTCCTTCCCTTTTAAGGCTGAGTAATATTCCATTGTGTGTATATGCGTATCACATTTTGTTTAGTCCTTGGCCATTTGAATTGTTTCTACCTTTTGACAGTTAGGAATAATGCTCCCATGAATATTGGTGATCAGGTATCTGTTTTGAGTCCTTGCTTTCAGTCCTTTTGGGTATATATCCGTAAGTAGGATTGCTGGATCATATGCTAATTTATGTTCAAATCACCACCACATTGTTTTTTATAGCGGGCACATCAATTTACATCCCCACTGGTAATGTACAAGGGTTCCAGTTTCTCCACATCCTTTCTAATACCTGTTATTTTTTTTTCTTTTTTTGATAATAGCCCTCCTAATGCATAAGAAGTGGTATCTCATGTGGTTCTGATTTGCATTTACCTTTTCCCTAATGACTAGTGTATTGAGCATCTTTCATGTGCTTATCAGCCATCTGGTATAACTTCTTTGAAGAACCATCTGTTTAAATGCTTTGCCTATTTTTTAATTGGGTGGTTTTTTTTTTTTTTTTTTACTGTTGAGTTGGAGTTCTCCTACATGGATTTCGAACTCTGTTTCCCAAAGTGTGTTCCTTAGGACACTAGTTCTGTAGAACCTTAGTGGGCTTTTGAGTAGGACATTTTGCAAGACTAGAGTTTTGTAGAACAGGATTTTTGGACTATTGACCTAGCTTATTCACTATGTCAGTTTTAATAAATTAGCTTCTAATGCCAACATTTATATTCTCTCACTGTCTATGGCTTCTGGCATTTCTTGAGTTGTCAAAATGTGGTTGATTATATTTTCAGTGTCTTAGAAGAAGCTTGGGATGGATATGGAGGTTGGGAATGTCATAATTACTGGGGGTGATACAGGTATTGAGTGTCTGCTACCCAGGATGTTAAAGATCCTGCAGTGGATCCGACAATTCCAGACATGAAGAATCGTCCCACACCGAAGTCCTCATTATGAAATGCTATAACAGGGCTAAGTCTAAGACTCTGAAGGATGATTTCTAGGTGAAACTGTTTTCCCCATCCTCTTCCTCCTTGCTGGGAGCTAAAACTTAAATTGTTTGTTACCATGTATTCTTTGTTACTGATTAATGTGGTGGGCATTCTTGCTGTTTTTGCCTGTTCCTCTTATCTTAACCCTAGCCCTAACACTTTCCTTTATATATGCCTACTTTCTCCCCTGAAGACAGGATGGTAGTTTTCAAGAGGCTAGTCTGCTCCTCTACTCATTTGGGAGCAAATCAATAAATTTCTCTTTCCTTTATTCTCAAAACCTTGTCCTCTTTATTCTCATTTAGCACTGGGGACAAGGATCGAGTTTCTGGTAATAATGCAGTTGGTCATCACAGCATAAAGTTCAGCTCTGCATGTGGTCCCTCATCAGACCTAGCTCCTGACTATGTTTTCAGCCTAACACACATCGCCTCTCTTCCTACTTCCTATTCCTCTCCAATACATGCAGATTTATTGGGCAGATGAACTCTTCATGTGCTGTTTTTGTATCTGGAATGCTCTTCTGTGCTTGACTAGTATATAAACTCTTCCTACTTAGCATTTGTTCCTCTGCAAAGCCAGCTCTGACCCTTTCTACTCCAAGGGGAGGTCAGTTGATCTTTTCTCTGTGTTCTCATAGCCACCAGCAGATCTCTGATAGTCACTGGGGATGATCATGAATATCTAGTCTGGGAAGATGTTAGGATTATATTCCCCTGTCCCTTCTCAAACTTCTGCACCATCAGATGACCGTATAACTCACCAGTGGAAGCATTAAGAAGTAGTCACAGTTGGCTGTTTTCTCTTCCTTCCTGCTATGACAGCCTGAAGTGCGTCACACGGTGGTTGCTCTGACCCTCCGTCCTGGAGTTCTGATGGCAGGGCGCTCTCAATCACCGTTGAGTTTTGATCTTTTGAAAGTGTAAGTTAGATAAAGTCATGTGTGCTCGGTCACTCGGACGTGTCTGACTCTTTGTGACCCTCTGGACTGTAGCCCACCAGGCTCCTCTGTCCATGGGATTTCCCAGGCAAGAATACTGGAGTGGGTTGCCATTTCCTGCTCCAGGGGATCTTCCTGACCCAGGAATCAAACTCGTGTCTCTTGCATTGCAGGCAGATTCTTTATCTGCTGAGCCACTGGGGAAGCCCAGATACAGTCCTGCCCACTACTTCGATTCTATAATAGCAATTAGCAGTGATGTGTAACAATCATTTTGGGCTGTGTTGCAAAATATTTTTCAAGTAGCAGACTTTCTTGGCTTTGCCTGAGGAGTTTAAAATGGTAACATGAACAGGAGATAAGCTGTGCTATGTTAAGCTACTGAAGTGTTTAGGTTGCTTGTTATGACAGCATTAACCACACTCATACTGATAGATTCTCCCCTTACAGCTCTTATCACTCTTATGGTAGTGTTACTGTTGGTTTTCCTCAGCTGGATCTTCACCGTGGACAGTGAAGATTTGTTCTGGTAGAGACTCTGTTGTTTTCATTCCTATGTTGCCAGAATTTTGCATAGTAGCAAATGGTGTTAGTTTATTATAGTCATATAATATATGACTCCAAAACTTACTGGCTTAGAGTGACAGTTAACATTGTTATCCTCATGGTGGGTGGTTCTGGCTCTCAGTCACTCATGTGGTTGCAGTCAAGATGTCAGATGGGGCGGCAGTCCTCTGAAGGCTGGACAGGGCCTGAAGGATCCAAGCCCAAGGTTGCTGTCTCATGTGACTGACAACTTGGTGCTCATTGTTAAGAGGTCTTAGTTCTTGCTCGCAGGGGCCCCTCCACAGGCTGCTTGAATGTCCTCACAGTACGGCAGGTGGCTTCCCTCTGAGATGGGAGTGATAATGTCTCTTATGCCTCCACCTTGGAAGAAACACATGGTCACGTCTGCCACCTCGTATTGGTTGGAAGTGATTCGCTAAGTCTGGCCCACATTCAAGAGAAGGAGAATTAGCTTCTACCTTTTGAAGGAAGAGTGTTGTTGTGATCTGAGCATCCGTGCCTCCCCAAATTCATACCTGAAATTCTGACCCCTGAAGATGATGGGATTAGGAGGTGGGAGTGTTTAGACGTGATTAGGTCATGAGAGAGGAGCTGCCATGAATGGAATTGGTGTGCTTGTGTTAGACTGGTGCAAAAGTAATTATGGTTTTTGCATTTTTGGAATTTGCCATTTGATATTGGAGTACAGTCTTAAATAAATGTTATGTTATACATTATTTTAATGTACATTTCTTGCTTTGTGTTTTTTGGTAGCAACTTATTATTTGCTGCTTATTTTATACTTATTTTATACTATGGAAATGATGTTAGACCAAAAGCAAATTCAAGTGATTTTCTTATCTGAGTTCCAAATGGATCATAAAGCAGCAGAGACAACTCACAGCAGCAACAATGCATCTGGCCCAGAAACTGCTAACACACTCAGTGCAGTGGTAGTTCAAGAAGTTTTGCAAAGGAGGTGAGAGCCTTGAAGATGAGGAGCACAGTGGCCGGCCATCGGAAGTTGACAACGACCAGTTGAGAGCCATCAATGAAGCTGATCCTCTTACATCTACAGGAGAAATTGCCCAAGAACTCAACGTCGACCATTCTATAGTCATTTGGCATTTGAGACAAACTGGAAAAAGTGAAAAAGCTCGGTAAGTGGATGCCGCATGAGCTGACCACAAATCAAAAAAAAAATCATTGTTTTGAAGTGTCATCTTCTCTTATTCTACATAACAACAACAAACCATTTCTCGATTGGATTGTGATATTTGACGAAGAGTGGATTTTATGTGACGACTGGCCATGACCAGCTCAGTGGTTGGACTGAGAAGTTCCAAAGCACTTCCCAAAACCATATTTGCACCAAAAAATGGTCATGGTTACTGTTTGGTGGTCTACTGCCAGTCTGATCCACTACAGATTTCTGAATCCTGGCGAAAGCATTACCTCTGAGAAGTCTGCTCAGTAGATTGATGAGATGCACCAAAAGCTGCAGTGCCTGCAGCCAGAGTTGGTCTACAGAAAGGGCCCAGTTCTTCACCACGATAATGCCTGATCATGCATTTTACAACCAGTGGTTCAGAGGTTGAACGAATTGGGCTATGAAGTTTTGCCTCATCTGCCATATTCACCTACTGCTTAGCAACCGACTACCACTTCTTCAAGCATCTCGAGAACTTTTTGCAGGGAAAACGCTTTCACAACCAGTAGAAGGCAGAAAAATGCTTTACAGGAGTTCATGGAACCCCGAAGCATGGATTTTTATGCTGTAGGAATAAACAAACTTAATTCTCATTGGCAAAAATGTGTTGATTGTAATGGTTCCTATTTTGATTAATAAAGATGTGTTTGGACCTAGTTATAGTGATTTAAAATACACTATCTGCAACTGCAATTATGTTTGCTCCAACATAATATCAAGGTGGTTAAGTGGTGAAGAATATGCCTGCCAATGCAGGAGATATGGTTTGGATCCCTGGGTGGGGAAGGTCCCCTGGAGAAGAAAATGGCAACCTACTCCAGTGTTCTTGTCTGGAGAATCCCATGGACAGAGGAGCCTGGTGGGTTACAGTCCAGGGGGTTGCAGGTCACAAAAGAGTTGGACATGATTTATCAACTAAACAGCAACAACGAATCAATAAAAGAGAATCCCCACCCTCAGGGATGCCTCGGCCCTTCACCGTGTGAGGACAGAGTGAGAAGACGTCAGCTATGAACTGGGAAGAGGCTCCGACCACGATGTGGCCATGCTGCACTTTGATGTTGGACTTTCCAGCCAACGAAACTGTGATAAATTTCTGTTGTCTACAGGCTACCCAGCCTGTGGTATTCTGTTATCATAGCCTGAATGGACTGAGTATAAGATGATAAAGAATCTTCCTTCAGTGCGGGAGACCTGGGTTCGATCCCTGGATTGGGAAGATCCCCTGAAGAAGGGAATGGCTACCCACTCCAGTATTCTGGTCTGGAGAAGTTCATGGTCAGAGGAGCCTTGTAGGCTACAGTCCATGGGGTTGCAAAGAGTTGGATACGACTGAGGGACTTTTGCTTTCTTTCACATTAAAAAAAAAAAAAAAATCTGTGGCCACACCTTAAAACCATCAAACGGGTACATAGTGGGTCCTCAGTAAATACGTCCTGAAGGAATGATCAATTTTTTATTCAACTTGGTAGAAAATGCCTCAGCTGGTTTTCTCTTTTTAGTTCCACAAGTCTAAGTTGTTTTTCCCACCTCTTCAATTAACCTTTATTTCAAATTTCATCTCTTCATTTCTTTAGCTTATTTATGCTCTAGGGAATGAATTATGTATAACCAGTACCTGCAAATTTTTCTGAATGTGCCTGAGGAGCTTAAAATGGTGAGAGGTCTAAGTCTCATCTGCCATATGAACTAGAATCCCCCAAATCATCACAGGAGATAGAAAACTCCCCTTTCCAAAGGTTGACAAAATCATCTTTACCTTGTTATTAGATTTTCCCCAAACTGCCAGTGAGGTGTGGGATTCCATCATCGCCATTTGTAACTGCAAAGAGGATCATTTTCCTCACCCATGGTTTTCTAGACCGAACCCTGGTTGGTCTCCTTAGGTCAGTTTGTCAGCTTTCAGCTGATAGAAGATTCTGGGTAGCGGTTCTGTCAGCTGCATTGCCTCAGCATGGCCCACAGTGCTAAAAATATTTCTTCCCAAAATGCCTGAACTTCTCGGTTTGTTAAAGTGGATTGCATTAAATATTCACGTCTTCAAGAAACGTATTTTACCTCCAGTTTTCTTAGGAAGAAATGGTGCTTCTCCTGGGCTAATGCTCTCTTAGGCACTCTCTTCTCATGGGGAGACACTTGGGGATCTTAGCACAGATTCCTCTTGGTTAGAGGTGATTTCAGCTTCTCATAGCAGGAATGAGATACCTGGGGGTCAGGGCTGGTACACCAACCCGGGTGGCAGAGTTGGTGAGGAAAAGTGAAAGCAGGAGCCTCCTCTTGGCCCTTCATGGAGTACATACTCTGTGGGAAGCTTGGAGGGAAAGGTTCTCCAGCCTCCATAAGCTGACCCATCTGTGTTCCCTCTCTAGGGCCACGTAGAGTCCACACCTCATCCCCTGCTCCCCCACCACGCGCCCCCACCCCCCAGCCACCTCCACAAGAGCCAGGCTGTTCACCGTCTTCTCTTTTTCTCCTTCACTGACGTCTCTTCACTGTATCCTACTGGGAACTTCACGGTATTCTACTGTCTTCTTTTAACCTTCTTTTTCTTGTACCTTTTGTAGCCTCGCCTCACCAGGATGGTCAGCTGTTCCGCATTCATTTCTTCATAGTGAAGCTCCTTTTTATCCTCCTGCACTTTCAGTATTGCCTGTCTTGCATTCCCCCTTACACAGTGTTAAAGTTTTGTCTAGTGTTGCTGAGTACAATAAAGTTGTGAAGTGCCTTATGAGGAAAATACAAATGTTAGATGAGCTTCATTCAAGCATGAGATATATAGTACTTTTGGCTGTAAGTTTTAGTGTAATGAATTAACTGTATATTTTATTTTGTCTTTTTTTTTAACCAGGGGAGTGTTTATTTATTTACCAGGTCATGCATCATGTGTGATCTTGGTCCCCTGCCAGGGATTGAACCCTTGCCTCTTGGATTGGAAGCACAGAATCTTAATCTCTGGACTACCAGGAAGTCCCAACAGTATATATATATATATTTTTTTTTTTGACATTTTAAAATAATTATTTATTTTTTAATTGAAGGATAATTGCTTTATAGAATTTTGTTGTTTTCTGTCAGACATCAATATGAATCAGCCATAGGTGTACATATGTGCCCTCCTTCTGGAACCTCCCTCCCCATCCCTCCCCTCTGTTGATACAGAGACCCTGTTTGAGTTCCCCGAAACATACAGCAGATTCCCATTGGCTATCTATTTTACATATGGTGATATAAGTTTCCCTGTTACTGTCTCCATACATTCCCTCCCGCCCCCCTGTGTCCATAAGTCTGTTCTCTATGTCTGTTTATTCATTGCTGCCTTGCACATAAATTCATCAATACCATCTTTCTAGATTACATATATGCGTTAGTATATGATATTTCTCTCTCTCTTTATGATTTACTTCACTCTGTATAATAGGCTCTAGGTTCATCCACCGCATTAGAAATGACTCAGATGTGTTCCTCCAACAGTATATTTTAAATAAGATGTCTTTAAGTGGAATCATATACTGAGCACATCCTATATTAATTATAATATGTTAATAATTAAGCACATAATATGTTGATCAGTGGATTAAAATGTTGTGATCAGAAGCTCACAGGAACCTAACCCTGTATTTCTCCTAGAAGTATGGTTCAGTATTCACGAAGTCAGTATTCATGGCAACTTTATAGAACATAGCTACCACAAGTGATGAGATTTGATTGTATCAACTTCTTGAGGCACCCCCCCCCCCCCATTTTAGTAGGTTTCTCTGTATTTATTAAGGCATCTCAGGGGCAGGACCAGTTACAAAGTTTGTGGGCTCAGTGCAGATAAAAAATGCAGGACCTCTTGTTCAAAAGTTAGGAATTTTAAGCTGACAAAAAAAAAAAAAAAAGAAAAATTTAAAACATTTTTAAGGAAAAAAAAAAAACAAAAAATAAACAAGGAAAAGGAAAACAGAAAAAGAATTTCCAGATGAGCACTGAACCAGGTAAGCTGCACTAATGGGCCCTCTGTGAATACGTGTCACAGGCCCACAAAGCTGGTCCAGCGCATGGGTTTGCTTTACTTGATCTGAAAGACTGTACCTCTAAACAGCAGGCTGGGAGAGAAGGGGAGAATCTGATAAGCCCATAATGGCTATTGCTTTTGATGGCCAGTGTGAAGGGTTTAAAGTTTTGCTGCCAAAACTCTTGGCTTTCTCTGCCCCCCGAAGTTGAATAAAAAATACAGAGACAGAATTTGGAGGAAATGAAGAGGTGGCTTTCACCCTCAGCCAGCGGAGGGGAGAACGCAGTAGGCTGCTGCCTCCAGAGCTGTGCCCTCCTCCCATGAGGAGTCCAGGGGCTTACATAAGATGAAGGCGCACAGTCCTGGGTAGGTGATGCCTCATCACAGAGGTGTAAGGATCTTGTCTTCTCCCTCCTGTGTTGTTTCAAAAACGTCACAGGCTGGCTTCAGGTAGCCGGGTAGTTGGGTCTAATGTCTTATGCATTGTTCTGCAGCCTTCTTTCTGAAATGCAGGAAGAGAACTACAAGGGGTGGTCTTCGAAGAGAGTGCTGTAAAGGGGAGCAGCAGCTAGAGGATGTAATTAGCATACAGTCAAAGGATAATAGGTACAGAATGTAGCCCATGCAGAGTTAGGGGCAGAAAAGCAAACTTAGTTATAGGCTACAGATTAGGAAGAGTTAGAGTAAAAACTAGGAGTGATCAGGCCTGCTCACGGTTACCTTCTATGTTCTCAGGAAAGAAAAAAAAAACTGATTCCTCTTTTTTCCTTTTCACTACAACAAAAGTGAAGGCTCACAGTTCAATGGACTCTGCTAGTCCACTAGTGTACAGAGTCCTTGCTGGCCCAGGCCTTGCCCAGGCTGCTAGGTTCCTATTACTAGAGCTCCCATCACACAATCAGTTAGTTACCCATCCCCAAAGCACTAATATCATGGGAAACTCTTGAGTCTGGAGTACAGTCAAGACTTCTTCCCCTTTTTTGAAGCTCTCTTTGGAGGACTTATTTCATATCACATCCCAGTCTACCCTGATGATTTTCTAAATGTTTCATTTGGAGGCAGTAGCTATCAGTAATATAGCTACTTCCAGGTAGGTCCTGAAACTTGATGCTGATTTGACTTTTCTTATTCCAGAGGTCTGCCCAGCAAGTGGGAGGAGGGCTTTGCTAACTTAAAGGGCCAATAGATTCATCCCCTCAAAGTGTGAAAGCCCAGGAGCCTTGGCTGCTTATGAAGAGGCTATCAGGTTCCCCCACATAGAACAGTGACGATTTGCTCCGGGCGACTGTCTGGTCCTTCCTTTGGTGCGGCAGTGAAGAGTTGACACAGAGGGGTCATATATATCTTTATTTGGTTTGGCCTGCAAAGAGTTTTCTTCTTTCGTGAAATTTCAAACAAGTTGTCAGTATTTAAATTTCATAAAGAAGTCAATTGTAGCCTCTCTGAGGGGAAAAAAAAATCTGTGTATCTGAGAGCACATGGCTTATATTCCCACATCTGCCATTCTCTGGAGCTGACAGCAGCCATATAGCAACCATGAGCTTTCCTCTTCTACAGCCTCTGTGCCCACTCCTTCCCTTCTCCTGCTGGTCCAGGTAGGCAGGGCTGATAGATGCTGATGGGGATGGTTCTGAACCCCTTGGGGCTCAGGTGGTACCAGTGGGTAAATACTTTGAGGATCATCCCTGCCTGAAGCCATTTGAGCTGCTAACCTTGCTCTGCAGAGAAGTAGCTGTCAGCTTCTTGCTAAAAAACAAATTTAAATTCTGACTCCTGGGTCACTCTGTTACCCTGATTAATCTGTTAGATTGTCAGTATTCTCCACCGTTTCATTTGTCGGGAGCAGGCTTTCTAGATGAGCCTAGGAGGAATTCAGAAAGTCTGGCCTTGTCTCTGCTGATGGAGTGGGCACCTTGGGAAGCCAATTAACATGAGGGCCGAGGCCCTTCCTGGGGGATAATCATCCTGATGAAATGAGGAGCCAGGTATGGAGAGCCTGACCCTGTTAGAGGAAGCTCAGCTGTCAGATAATGGCATGAAGTCTGACATCTTGATTTCTCTCTGCATCCAGGCCTCACTGGCTCCTCCGTTTCCTTGGAAAGTGGAGCAACAAGTAAAAAAGGAAAAGTGTTTCTCTGCACACTCTTGGGTATCCATCTCACAGAGCTGAACGTAAAAGGGCTAAAGAGACATTCTCCCATTGATTCCCCTGGGCACCTGCGGCACTTTGAACACACCTGTATACCTGGGGAGTGCTCTGTGGGAGAAGACATGTGGGCCCCTGTTGGTGGTTTGGGGTCCTCACTAATCATTCTCACCCCTTCTCAGGTCCTGAAAGTGTAGCCAGCAGACATAAGGAGCCAAATGGGTTCAGACTCAGAAATTAAGAATATGGCAGGGTGGTTATATTGTCTTCGGTTTTCTTAAAATAGTGTAGATGATGCTCTGTGTGTGTTTGTTAAATTCAGTGTATATACTGAGAACTGTTGATGAACATCTTGATTATTCTTAGCCTGGATATCTATTGCCACATAACCCACCCCAAGGTTTACTGGGTTAGAAAGTGGTGTTTTAGTATTTCTCATGGGTCTATGGTTGGACTGGCTTATGTGGGTGTTTCTCACTTGGAGGTTTTTGTGTGGTTGCAGCCCAATGGCAGCTGGGGCTAGAGGCATCTGGGCTGGGTGGATGTCAGCGTGATTTCTTTCTTCCTGGCTGGCATCTGGGCTGGGATGCCGGGAACAGCTGGGGTCTAGCCGAGCATCTCTTCCCCATTCCATCCTTTCTCACCCCTACACTGTGCTTTTCTAAAATTTTGCCCCTTGAGGCTTCCCTGGTGGCTCAGAGGATAAAGAATCTGCCTGCAACGTGGGAGACCCAGGTTTGACCCCTGGGTTGGGAAGATCTCCTGGAAAAGGGAATGGCAACCCACTCCAGTGTTCTTGCTTGGGAAATCGTGTGGATTGATGAGCCTGGTGGGCTGCAATCCATGGGGTTGCAACAAGTCGGACATGACTGTGTGACCAACACTTTGATTTTTCTCCCCCACTCTTTTCAAGTCCTCTGGTAAAAGTCTTTCCCTTCTTCCTTCCTCCCCACATTTTAACAGTTTCCGTATTAACCTCCCCTTGCATTACCCAGGCTCAATGTGTCCTCTCTTTCCTGCCTGGACCCTGACTCAGACTCTAGGTGAGCTGGTTTCTCTACTGGGAACCGTTTTTATCCTTCAGGGGAGAGTTAGGAATGTCTGGACAGGTCGTGGGCAGTCACCAATGAAGGGGGTATGCTGCTCGTATCTAGTGAGTAAAGGCCAGGGATGCTGCTAAACAGCCTACAATGCACGGGGCAGGCCCCATTCACAGAGACCTACCCGCCCCGAATATCAGTCACGCCCAGATGATAGATAGCTCTCAGGTCTGCTCTTCAGCTATAAAGTCAACACAGATTTTGCAGATCGCATAGGAATAAAACTATAAAACCCACAACATTTAAATTAACAATATTCATTGAAAGTTAAAGATGCCATTGTTTTGCTGAAATGAAACTGCTGCTCCTGGAGTGAGGTGCTCCTGACTGCTTGGTGCTCGCTGCCTGTGAGGCTGGCCCGTGTCAGACCTGAAGCTGGGCCACTCCCTTCTCTCCAGATGGCTCTCCTCCTGGGGCACACCATGGGCTCTTGTTGGCCTTTACTTGGCCACAATATGATTTTCATCTAAAGTCTCCCATTATCCTTTCTTTCATTAACTTGTATCCATGGATTACATTAATTGGTGCCAATATAAATGTTTGCCAAGGAGAACTCAATGGTATTTCTCAGTCTTCAGATAGTTTTAAAGATTTCATTGAAATGAAGGAAGGAGACAAAAATAGAATGTTTATAGTGAGCTCACGGCACCCCAAGAAGCAATCCTTGAAGTGCGGGGAAAGAACCACTCTTCTGGTATTCGATGAAAAATGGAAAGAGAGGCCTGTTCCTCTCATGGTTGAGGATGGAAATACAGAAAGCTTCCACTGTGGGCGGAAGGCTTTGCTAACAGACAACCGCAGCTTGCTTCTTGGCTCTTTCTGTAGTGCCTCAAAGATAAGAAAGGGCTTTCTAATAAAAGCTTGATCTCTCTCCGCACAGTGGGAAGTTCTCACACGTTCCAATCAACATGCTTTGCTTCCTCAGCTCTGGCTTCCTAAATGAACTTCCCCAGTGACAGGAGGATAGCAACACGAGACGTTTCTCTTCATGAAAGAGATTTGTTGGATTTCCTGCTTTTTCCCCTGGCGGGGGATATGTATATGCTTCTGAGAGCTGTTGAGTTTGCCCTGTACAGACCAGCTCTGCAAAGAGCCTGTGTTCTAAACTCCACCCGGGCCACACAGACCTCGTTCCTGGATCTAATAACACATCCGGCTGAACAGATCCATCACAGAATCTTGTCTTGCTCTGTATTTTGTTCATGTGTTAGCACCTTTTGCAAATCTAAAACAATTATGAAACCATTTAGAAACAATCACGCTTAAACGCAAATACTTATATGTTATTAAACTGTTAGCATCTTGCTGAATTATTTCCTTATGGTTAATTACTTCATTTCTTTATAGCTAGCCGTGATTGATTGCTGGTTAGGGCCATTTCTACTCTGTAAGAAAATATAGTTATGTGTTTTGAAACTCTTTGGGATGCCCACCACCACTTTCCAAACTGAGAGTGTTTTTTTTTTGGTCATGGGAGTTCTTCATTTTAATTTAGTTTTTATTTTTAAATAAATATTTAGCTACAGTGATTTTGATGAAAAGCTCTTTACTGGCTTAATGAAGGAATTTTATGGGTCTATATAACATCAGTGTCTTAATTACTACAAATGGATAATAAACTCTTTCTCATATGTGGGAATGGGAAACACACAGAGTGAATGCCATTAGAAACAATTGGATTTTCACTTGATAATTCAGTAAAAAAAAAAAAAAAAATGTAAATACTGCAAATAACAGCCCAAGGGGTAGTTTCTGCTGCTCCACCAGAAACCATAGAGCATAGCTAATTCTTACAGAGATTTTCTCCGTGTTTTTTGGGCTGTGACAAAAGCAAAATATAACTTCATGCAGGGAATGAAATAGTTTTTCATTTGGTAGATGCTAATTAATTTCTCTCTGTATGCCAGAGACATTTAATTCCTCATCATAAAAGGTCCTTGAATTTAGGGGAACACGTGGAGAGCAATCTATGACCCTAGGCAAGTAGCTGTGGGTTCCCAGGAGGAGTATTGTGGGCTCTTACCTTGTGTGTGTGTGGCTTTAAGAAATTCACTTGATTTTAGAAACTGTCACTTACTGCTGATGCAGAATGGCCTTTGCCTGGTTAGCAGAAGGCCAATCAGAAAATAATCTCAGAGAGATTGTAGGGTCTGCATTTCAAATGAGTGAACGAAGAGCTATTTAGTAGATCTTGAATGAACTATTGAATTATCGTGTTCTTTTAACAGTTTCCAAATCAGAGATTTTTCAAGGTGGAGTGTGTCTAAGCATTGCCCGGGAAACTAGGTAAGATGCTCTAGTCCAAGAAATTGATTCAGCAGGTTTGGGTGGAGTCTGAAAGTATTAGTCACTCAGTTGTGTCCGACTCTTTGTGATCCCATGGACTGTAGCCCACAAGGCTCCTCTGTCCATGGAATTCTCCAAGCAGGAATACTGGAGTGGGTAGCCATTCCCTTCTCCAGGGGACCTTCCCAACCCAAGGATTGAACCCAGGGCTCCCACATTTCAGGGGAATTCTTTACTATCTGAGCCACCACTGTGGAGTCTAGGAATCCTTTATTGATAAGAATCCTAGGAATGGACCATATTTTGAGCACATTGGTTTCATTTGGTAGGTTAAACATTCCCCCACCTTCTTGGTCATCCAGTGTACTTATGGTCTTTAGATTATAGCAACCCTGAGGTTCTAGAAAATGGCAGTTATTTGAAAATAGTGGCTCACGAATTAAGTACATAACTATCTCTAACTTTTTCCATAGCTTTGGTTTGAATTAAGGTAGGGATTCCACAATCCAGATCTGAAGAAAGATTATGCCTCTCCATTCCAAAAACCTAATTTATAAACTGCTTATAACAAGATTTTGGTTGGACCTATGTCTACGATGATATTCTATTAAAGATTTATCACTGTAATTGGGGTTTAGCTTTTATTTCTGATGGTGTAAAGCATTTCCTTTGTCCTGTAATTTGCTCCTTTGCTTCTCCACCTGTTTTTAAACCCTCAGTGTTCCAAAATGTCTTGTTTATTTTCAAATGAACTTGGAGAAAAATTCTTCTTTTACTTCAATTCCAGGATCTTAAGAAACTGACCTGTTTTCCTCTTTGGGGGAAAAAAAAGGGTCCACCATGTCTAACGCAAGAGGACCAGGAGGGTCCTAGGGAATTCTTGTAGTCCCCTGACTTAATTCTGTTAATATTTTGGTGTAACCGACTTTACATTTTCCAAGTCTAGATTTTTGTTAAAGGGAGTTTAAGTTTTATAGTACTCCTCAGAAATTTATTAAAAACTTCTGACCTACATGGCCATGTTTTGTCATGTCTTTTGGAATGTCTCCTAAGAGGAGAGAGAAAAACACTGTAGGTTTTTAAAAAACATTTATTTGATTGAAGTATACTTGATTTACAATGTTGTGTTAATTTCTACTGTACAGCGAAGTGATTCAGTTATACATACGTATCTACTTATGTATATGTGTATACATATATATGTGTGTATATACACATTATTTTTCATATTCATTTTCATTATGGTGTATCTCAGAATATTGAATATGGTTCTCTGTGTTACACAGTAGGACTCTGTTGTTTATCCATTCTGTATATAATAGTTTGCATCTGCTAATCCCAAGCTCCCAATTCATCTCTCCCCCAGCCTCCATTCTCCTTGACAGCCACAGGTCTGTCACTGACAGATTCTTGGAGATATTTCAGAGGCTTTGTACCAGTTCTGTTATTGGCTCATTTCAAACTGGTTCTCTCTTCTAATCCTCTTGGGGTTTATGAGATCCAGTTTGGGGACCAGTGAAAGAAATTTCCCTCTTCCTTCCCCTCCTTCCCATTTCTTTCTCTTCCTCTTCCCCCGTCGTTTCTTTCTTCAGCCAGCCTTCTCTGGGTGAAAGACCAGACCTCCCCAAGGGGTTCTGATTGATCGATACCCACATGACAACTAGAGAGGTAGATTTTTCTCTCTGTTGTGACTGCTGTAATTTGATATTTGCCATGCCAATAGCCACCACATGCTTCCCCTAGTTAAACGACATTTATTTGACATCCTTTGTCACATGAGTAATCTTTATTCTATGCAGTGCATTTATCTTCTTTCAGTCTTTTGGTGACAGTTTGTTCAAATAACAACGGTAGCAGGTATTCATCAGTTATTGACCATTTACAGTGGGCCGGGTGCTGGCATGAGTGCTTAACATGTGCTTACTCTGCATCCTTGCATGCTTCTCTGAGGCCAGTGGTGGCATCATGCTTTGACAGGTGAGGCCCTAGGCTCAGAAGGTTAAGGAATTTGCCTTGATATGGCAGGTTCCAACCCTGGTTTCCTGCATTGCCAGCTCCTGTCGACAGTGGGTGGAGACTGATGACTGGGCAGTATTATTGTTGTTTGCAAATTTTCTGCAGTCAGTGTTGTTCCTTACTTCCTGTGCTCGGGGAGAGTCACACCTCCCACCCAACGCCTGGCCCTTGGTACATTCCTGCTTGAAAGATTGCTTTGTCTTCAGGTGTGTTTTGGGCTGTTTCTAATCCATTTCTTGACTGTGTTCCCACTGTTTTTCTCAAACGAAGGCTCCTGGAGGAGCCAGGGTTACGATTGTTCAGAGGAATCACTGGTCTGAACGTGTGAGCCCACTGCCCCACCGTTCTGAAAAGAGGAGTGTAGGAGGCTCCACAGAGGGCTGAGTGTTCCTTCGTTGCTGGCACAGTCACCCCAGTCCACAGGGACACTCCTGGCTCAGTGTATCACCATAGTTGAAATGGCCCATGACCCTGCTGTAAAGAGAAAGTCAGTGGTCTACATCAAGATCAAATCTCTTTCCAATTTGTATTCTTGAGGAAGGTGGTCAGCTCAGATACACTAGGCCACCCTCCCCCCCCCCCACCCCCAATTTCCTGGTGGCTCAGACTGTAAAGAATCCACTTGCAATGTGGGACACCTGGGTTTGATCCCTGGGTCAGGAAGATCCCCTGGAGGAGGGCATGGCAACCCATTCCAGTATTCTTGCCTGGAGAATCCGATGGACAGAGGAGCCTGGTAGGCTACAGTCCATAGGATCACAAAGAGTCTGACAGGACTGAGCGAGTAACACTTTCACTTTATAAGAGTGAAGGAAAGGGGCAGGGCACAACTTCTGAAAGAATGACATATCCCAAGTACACAACATAAACCCACCAGGCTCCTCTGTGCATGGGATTCTCCAGTCAAGAATACTGGAGTGGGTTGCCATTTCCTTCTCCAGGGGATCTTCGTGACCCAGGAATTGAACCCGGGTCTCCTGAATTGCAGGCAGATGATTTATCAAGTGAGCTATGAGGGAAGCCCACAACATAAACCAGTTAGAATCAAATGGGACCAAGATGGCAGACAAGACTAGACCTTGATCTTCAATCAGCAAGTGAAATGACACACCCAGAGGTGCCATGACAATTCCAAGGCACTGTCACAAGACCAAGGAGTGGGAGGTGGCCCAAATCCTGGAAATCTCCACTCCTTCCCAAAAGTAGTTGGAATAATCCTCCCACTTATTAGTATATACAATTACCCAGCCTATAAAAACTAACCATGCAGCATTTCAAGTCTGCGCTCACCCTCTGAGATGGCCCACACTCTGTCTGTGGAGGGTGCTTCTCTCTGAGTCTGAATAAATCCACCTCTTCCTGTCACTTTGTCTCTTACTGAATTCTTTCTTGTATGAGACATCAAGAACCTGAGTTTCATTAGGTCCTGAAACCAAGTACCATGCATTTTGGCTGGGTTCAAGTGCCAGCCACGTAGTTTATTTAAAGTCCCTATCTGAGATAAATAGTTTCAACTTCACTTTGCCAATTTCCACCAGATTCAGAAAAGGCTACCAGCCTAGTTCTCCAGGCTATGCCAGCAAGTTGTATTCACCCGCTGTGTTTACCCCCCTCCCCAGTTGTATTTTCTTCTAAAATGGCTACTTAACAGCACAATGTAATCTTGATCAGCTAATCCCATTAGGAGACAGTCCCTTTGCAGGACAATCTCATCAGAAATTCCCCTGGAGGAAAGCTTATATTAAATTTGGTTGAAGGAATCCTAATTCCACCCAATACAGCCGCTCTAAAATATATCCCTCTTGTCATGAGACCAGAAAGGCCTGTGGATTCATCCTTATCTTGTTTCTTAGAGATTTTATTAACCACAGAAATGATAAATACTGCAAGTATATTCCACTTGGCTTTCAGTGTGAGATAAAATGCTTATTGAAATGAAGAGTTTTGGAAGCCTCCGAGACCAGTAAGTGCATAGAACGTTTGGAGGAGAGGGGAAGAAAATGCTTTTGTAGGTTTTTGTTGAGGGGGAAACGAATGGGACTTGGGTTATAGGAGGTGGGCGGATGAAAGTACTTTTTCTCACTTTAGATAGAACAGAATTAGGCCAGGAGGTTCACAAGGAGCCGAGAACCACGTGACCCAAAGCCTATTTGTAGGCAGAATACACGTTATGTGTTAGGGTTGGTTTGCCAGTCCTGGGCCTATTTGCCTGGAATCCAGTCTCGGGGAAGAGGGGTGGCCCCTGCAGGCTCCCGTATCACCTGTCTCTGTTAGGCCAGTGGGGTGTGTGGATGGGAGGTTGGAGGCAGAGGTAGGGTAAGCCAGGGTCTGTTTTCTCCCATCTTCACCTTTCTGCCTTGGGCAGTGTCTGTGGCAGCAACCTTGATTTCCCCTGTGGCTTCAGCCATCAGCTGCTTGAATAAGGCAACCTCTTCCCCCTATCAGGCTCTAGGCTGCGCTGGTGCTAAAGGACACGCCTGCAAAGGCAGGGGACACAGGTTCGATCCCTGGGTTGGAGAGATGCCCTGGAGGAGGACATGGAAACCCACTTCAGTATTCTTGCCTGGAGAATTCCATGGACAGAGGAGCCTGGCGGGCTACAGTCAAGAAGATCTCAAAGAGCTGGACACTACTGAAGCGACTTAGCACGCGTGTACTTCCCTCGGTTGCTTTAGGGCTGTAAGGCCTTTTTGCTGTTGATTTTTTCTGGGGCCATCTCACTGTTCCTTTTTGGCTTCTCAGCTCTTTCCTCCTTTGGGTAATCAATTTCCGGCTTTTAATTCCCTCTGCGTCACATGAAGAGAAGTTTCCATTTTTTCTGGCAGGATCCTGAAGGATGCAGTCTGAATTCCTTTATTTTTAGAAGTGGCCCTATGAGAACCACACATGAACTAGGTACATGTTTGGTTTATTCTTCATTTAGAGACATTCTTGTCCTTCTTGTCTTGCTCCTTGGATTCCGTCAAGGGTCAGAGCTCAACTGTTCTAGGCTTCTGCCTCTACTGATCAGAGCACCATTGGCAAAGAATGTTGGTTTCATATTGATAAGGTTGATTGGATAGATTTTGGGGGTTCAGTAAATTGAATGCCCCAGAATTGGGAGTAGGTAGGGAGCCCAGCTTCACCTGGATTCTAGAAATGTTCCTGCTACCACAGCTGACCTCTGACCTGATGATCCCCAAAGACTCAAGAGTCCTGATGGAAAGAATGCTGATGACGGAGCTTAAGTAATATGGCCCCCTCTGTCTGTACCAGAGGACTTGGGAGTGGGGAGGAAGGAGCCTCATGCTTTGACTTCCACAGTGACTGTGAGTGTCTGCGGTTACCATCCCACAGAAACCACGCATGGAGAACAGGCGGTTCCCCAGGGGGAACTGGGCCACTGCTGGGAAGCAGGTATGGACGCTGGGCAGCTGCAGTGGGCCAGATACTTGCCACATGCTCAATGAAGGATAGTTCTTACTGGTTCCTGTTTCTATCCTGCCTTCTCTGGAGAGGGTCTGATAGTCACTACTGTTTTTTTTTTTTTTTTTTTTGACACTTAACTAAGAATATCCTCTCATTTGTCAGTTTACTGATGAGGAAACGGTGGCCCGAGGTGCTGAAATAAATGCCAGAGCTCACACAACTGGAAAAGGGGTACAGGTGGGTTTGGGTTTGGGTTTGTCTGACCCCAAGACCTTGGAGGACAACCAGGAAGCCTCCTAGAGAAGCTCGTCACACTGACTGCCTTTGTGGGTATCTCCACCTAGAAGGAGCTCTGTATGATTACCTCGCTTCAGGAAGTCATGGTGTAGCTTGTACTAGAGGCTCTGAAAGGTCCTAAAGTGATTAACCATGTAGAACGTTGTGGAGCTTGGAATTTACTAACCCAATCTGACCTTGGAACCCACTGAACTTATTAAATCTGTGTTAGGTAGAATTCTCCAGAGAAACAGAAGCAGTAGGACACATCCTGTAAGCTGGAGATACAGGGAAGCTGGTGGAATTCTAGGCTGAGTCAGACGGCTTGAGAACCAGGGCAGCGAGTGGTGGTAAGTCCCAGTTCCCGGGACAGGAGGAGATGGGCTGAGATGTCCCAGCTCCAGCAGGCAGGGTGGAAAAGGGGCCAATTTCTCCTTCCTCACCCTCTACTCTATTCAGGCCCTCAATTAATTGCACCTAATGCCAAATTGGACTTCACTGAATTCACCAAGTCAGATGCTAACCTCATTCAGAAAGGTTCTTACAGACAACACCCAGAGATGATGTCTAATCTGGGCACGCCATGGCCACTAAGGTGACCCATGAAATTAACCATTGTATATGTCTCTGATGGATACCATACAGGAAAACTTTACTGCACCCCCATTTTCCCTTCTGGGTGAATAGATGAGGATGCTCCTGCCTGAAGATGAGCAGCCCAGGGGCCGTGGCTGCTGTGAGGGGTTGGGGGAGGTATTCTGCTAACACATGTGCCGTGCCACACTGTTTGGGACCATGCTGGGCCGCTTTGGTGCCAGTCCAGAAATTCTGGACTTTCTCTTCTGCTCAAATAAACAGGCCTGTCACCTTGCCAGGTCACCTCATAAAATTGTTGAAAGGGATTTAAATAGATTTTGACATCACTTAAGGTAGCTAGAGGTCTTCTAGGTGTTTCGGAATTACATTTTGGGTCAGCGGTTGTTTCACAGTTTTGTTATTCTGGGATTTGTATTCTGGGATTAGAGACACACTTCTCATGCCATCTTATGTTTCTCCAACCAAGATGAATAGAAAAGAGAATTCTATTAATATAATTTTATTGATGCATTTTTAATTAAAAAAGCAATCTCACTCAAAACTTTGACATCTGACTTTTTGAAGTCAGCAATGCAGCGATGTTTCCAAATGGAGTTTTCAAGCATGCACGTGTGTGGGTGTGTGTGGTGTCAGCGGTAGTGGTCATTTCCTGGTGTCTTCATTAGAGGATTAAAGAATAAGGTCTCTGCAGAATTATAGTGACTTTATTTGAACTGTCAGCTACCATCCCACAACACATTGCAGCTTGCATCTTTTGGCTGTAAAGCTGTGATGCTATAAATCTGAGAAGAGACAGGCAAATTACAAATTAGGCATATTGTGCTATTAGCTGCAGATTTCATGATAAATTCTGCACATAAAAATTTCCCTGTGATGGTTCTATGAGAATTTGTACTCCATATATATCTTTCAAAATGAAGATCGATGAATAATGGTTTGGCCAAGCAATAAATACATGATGAAGCATCACCTTTGATCTTTCTTGCTTTCTATGAGGTCAGAGTTGGCATGGGCTATAAATCATGATTTATGCCTTTAAATCTCTGGGTTTTTTTTTTTTTTTAAAGTACCCTCTTCCCCCCTCATTGGTTTGCTTTTGAAGTGTTTAATTATTCATCAATCTGCAGTACTTTCACTTCTTCAATATTACATATATTTGTTTAATCTTGGACACAATTTGGTTTTTGAGGTTTGCCTTTGCTTTTCCACCTCAGTTCATTGTCTTTGTTTTCAACCGCATTTTAATAACATCAATGTGAAGACTTAGTTGCAGTGATAAAACCCTGAAACACATCTGTGTATGCATGGGATCAACTGCAATGGAAATAATAGATTTTAAATATAATTTGAGGTGTTTTTTTCCCACTGGGTACATGTTTTTCTGTTTTTCTCCAGAACTCAAACATCTAAATGTTCATAGGAACTGTGGGGACTCAAGCACATGTTTCACACACCATTATAATGAATTTTAAATACTTCTCGATAGTCTAGGCATTTGATGAGAAGGGATTTTTCAAACTAGCATTTGTTTATAAGATAATTGATTGATAGTAAGAGAAAACTTGAGTTGGTTTTGCAAAATGCTGGAGGAGGCAATGTTCTCTTCAAACTAGAGAGATAGCATGCAAATTTCCTTTTATCTTAGTGATTGATTTTAAATTTTATGGATGGACAAGACTGTGACACATCTAGCCCCTAAATTTTCTGCTCTCCGATGTTAAACTACATTCATCAACCTTTTAACATAACTTGATACTATAATTGGAAACTGGCAAAAGCTTATTTCATACATTATTTCTGTTAATTTGTTTTTATGCCCCAGTTACATTTCCCTGTCACTTAGGACCTCCGGGGGAAAAACTGGTTGGCAGCATACTTAAGAAAAACCCTGGAGTGCCTCACACACGGGGTAAAATACCTCTTTTCCTCCCAGTACCATCTTCCTACCCTGAGAGTTAGTTCTCCTCACGCTGAGATTGTTGAAATAGCACGGAGTATTTTAGTGAATGCAGCATCACCTCATTAAGCACCCTTAGCAAGGATGGAATGTGGCCTTGTGGCCACTCTCGTGAATATAGTCCCCGCACTAAAAAACATTTATCGCCACCATTAAAAAAAGAACTTTTAAAATGAGTTTGAAAGAAAGCCATTACCTCCTTAACTACCAAATAAACTCAGTGGTCTATGTAGATTATGATGAAATATCTCCGGTGCCTCCATCGTATTCTCTTTGTTGCAAAAGCTGTAATTCACACTGCGCTTTTGCTGACAGTCGGGTAGCTCTCTTCTCCAGGCTCCTCCCCACGCCCGTCAGCGGCCTTTGCCCACTTAATGGTTTTTGCTTTGTTTGCTTTATGCTCTTGTTTTCATCTTGGAATAAACTTGCTTGTTCCTTATTTTAGTTTTAGCAGTGTGTGTGCATGTATGCATGGTATATAAATCTAAGGTATAGAAACCTTAAAACTTTGTTTTTGTGGAGGCGGTAGAAACAGGCTATTAGAGCAAGTGTTACTTTTAGATTTCTCTGAGTGTTTCTTGCAAATAGTGTCATTCACTGGTAAGTATAGACTGCAGCATATCTGGGAAAACTTAAATGAACTGACCTAGGTCATCAGGAATAGAGAAGTATCCAGTTTCTCTGCCATCAAACTGACCAAGGTCTAACTGTTTATTTCTTGAAAGCTCCATGAATCCTAAGAAGACACAGTCAGTAGTTTTCCATTCCAAGGGGGCAGAGCACAAAAGCTTTTCCTTCGCATTATCTCTTGCCTGCTTTGTGGCACGTTCTGAATATGGCTGTGGTCTGTCTTTAAAGGCAGAGATAGAAGTGGAAGCTGGCACAGTCTTGTAGGAATAATATAATCCCTGCGGGTTTGAACTGCTCTACCCTCAGCCATTTTCTTAGCCTTGTTCCTAACGTACATCTGCTGCTGCTGCCAAGTCGCTTCAGTTGTGTCTGACTCTGTGCGACCCCATAGATGGCAGCCCATCAGGCTCCCCCGTCCCTGGGATTCTCCAGGCAAGAACACTGGAGTGGGTTGCCATTTCCTTCTCCAATGCATGAAAGTGAAAAGTGAAAGGGAAGTCGCTCAGTCGTGTCCGACTCTTAGCGACCCCATGGACTGCAGCCTACCAGGCTCCTCCATCCATGGGATTTTCCAGGCGAGAGTACTGGAGTGGGGTGCCAGTGCCTTCTCCGAATGTACACCTAGCAACATCCAAATGCTTTGGACAAGAATTAACTGAGTCTTTCTTCAGTTGGCCATTGTTTAAAATTCATTGCAAATCATCGGTCCCATTTTATGTCTGTAGATTTCCTGAACCTAATCTCAAGTCTTCTAAGGCAAAGGGATTTACAGAAACCAACTGAAACAACAAGTAAGTGAGCAAACACACACCACATCAAAGGGGGTGAACGATCATGTTCATTTGAAGCTCCTCGTCTCTCAGCTGTGGCTGAGGCCCCAAACCGTGTCCATGGAAGTGCCTGCCTGTGACTTCCAGGCTGGCAGGCAGGACGAGGGACAGAGATGTTTCTGGCTGCAGAACGGTGGGTGGGGTAGGGCATAAATTGGGAGCCCTGGTCTTGGTTCTCTCCCTCCTTCCTTCCTTCCTAGACGTGACCTGGCACACCCCTGAGGTTCACTTTCTCTTCTCACAAGTCAGGAGAAAGCCAGGGTGGGGAAATCAAACAAAATAACAGACGTGGAAACGCTTGTTAATAATAGATGTTTCTGAATGATTATTATTCGGCTTGATTTGTGGCAGGACCAGTGTCATGGGAGATGACCAACGCAGTCACACCCGGCTCGAGCTCGGAAGGGTCCTGAGCTTACTTGAATGCTGTCCTGTTGCCATCTTGAAATTCTTCATCATAATTTTTGAATATAAACCCCAACATTTTCATCTTGCACTGGGTCCCCCAGTTATGTACCCAGTCCTGGTTATGAGGCCACAGTTGGTTTGTATGAGTCCACAGATGAATTCGTTCACTAAGCAGGTGTTACTGGGCCCTGCCATGGGCAGGTGTGATGCTTGGTCCCGTGTTTGTCTCCCTGTTCTCACCAAAGAAAGAGGCAGATTGACTGGGAAGGTGATGCCACTGAAGCCTGTGTTCCCCTACCTTGCAGATCCCCCTCCAAGCCTCTGGGAGGAGCTTTAGAAATTTTGAAAGTATATTTATGTGAAATTGTATCACCTTTTCCATCTCTGAGTCCACCTGTTTTGTCAGGGAGTGATGTTTGGGAGTGTTTCTGGTTGTCATAGTAATTGGAAGGGCTCATTGCTGGCCCTTGGTGGCCAGGGGTAAGGGATACTAAGCCACTGGTTAGAGAATGTTCTTCCTTCGAACATGATATCCTGGAGGCGTCCCAGGTGGCTCAGTGGTAAAGAATCCGCCTGCCAGTGCAGGAGACGCAGGAGACATGGGTTCGATACCTGGTTGGAAGCATCCCCTGAAGGAAGAAATGGCAACCCACTCCAGTATTATTTCCTGAAAAATCCCATGGGCTGAGCCTGAAAGGCTGTAGTCTGTGGGGTCGCAAAGAGTTGTACATGACTGAGCATGCAAGTGCATGACATCCCACGTGATGGTCACATTACTTAACCAGGCATTCTTGTAGGTGAAGACTGGTTTCCATTTACAGGAGGCAGGATCTTAATGCCATTTTACACATAAGTACAGTATATTTCTGTGTGGTTTTAATGTTCCCTGTATCATCCAGGAGTACAACTGCAGTAAAAATAGAGGGCATATTTTAGTGTGTTTCATTCAGAAACTTACTAAGAACTAGTCACTAGTTTTGGGGCAACAGTACTAATGGCCCTTAACCCCTGATGTAGCCCTGTTGTGTGAGTTTGCACGGACTGAGGGCATTTGGGAGCTCTGATGCACACATATATACAAATATACTTATATAGGCTTTATTTCAACATGTCCAGTCCAGACCTGCTGATAGTAAATTGGTCCACGAATCTGACATCTTGTTGTAGGTCTAGTTAGTGTTGTTGCTCCAGCAGTTTAAAACTTGTGGCCAGATCCAGCTTGTGGCCTGTTTTTGTTCAGCCCATGAGCTAAGATTCTTACATTTTTCAAAGGCTGCATAGTAAAAAAAAAAAAAAAAAAGTATTCAGTGGAGACTCTCTGTGGCCTGCAAAGTCTACAGTGTTTACTGAATTGTCCTTTATAGTAAAGGTTTGCCGACCCCTGGTCCTTCGTTATAATGCTCAAGCATGTATATATCACAATACATAGTTCATTGTAATTATGTTCTGTTTATTTCTCCTGTATGTTAGAGTCAGGACAAGATATTGATTTAAGCAATTTGTCAGCTGATAGTTATTTACTACTTTCAAGTCTCAGAGCCATAAATGATGACATTATCCATGACCACTCTATCTCTTGGCTCAGGATGACCTTCATTCTCAGGCTGGCCTTTCCCACCTGGGAGGGAGCAATGCTAGCTTTGAGTGAAGGGGAAGTACATATCTCCCCATTCCTCCTGCTTCCAGAGACGCAGGAGCTTCTATTCCCCTCTGATGATATTTGCTTGGAGGAACCGGGCATGTGCAACTGAGTGGCTTTCTCTTTTTGGGAGCTAATCTTTCTTCAGGATGCTGGGATTAATGGCTGGCCATGTGATACGTTTACTAGGGTAGGATCTTCCGTTGTGAGGCAGATAACTGCGATTTTTAAGGGTGAAGTTAGGGAGTCCATTTGTGACTTTTAGTCAAGCTTAATTCTTCAGTAATAAAACTGACATTATTCACATATACCATTCTGACTCCTATGCTGGTCTCTCTAATTAGATGTGTATACAAAAGTGGAGAAAGAGTGGTATTTAAACACCAGCTTCCACACCGCATGTATGACCACAATTTATGGTTTCGTCTCATCATTTTAGCAAGCCAGAAAGAAAAGATTCCTTTGTATTGTGTTAGCAGAAACCTCTTCCTGATCTTTGGGTTGGCCCGAGTCCTATCCTTGAACCTTCCGGTTATAGATCGGCCACCCCACTGAGGTCACTTGCACAATGAGCTGAGAAAGATGGTGCTTCTCAAACTACAGTGTACAAACAAATTACCTGGGGATCTTTTTAAAAGATGTTCTTGAAGAAGTGACACAAGGGATTTTATTTTATTCTGCTTTATTTTAGTTTTACTTATCTCTGTATTTTAATTTTTTGGGGCTGCCCTGGGTCTTCCTTGCTCTGCTTGGGCTTTCTCTAGTTGTGGAGAGTGGGGGCTACTCTCTTGGTGTGGCGCACAGTTTTCTTGTTGCATTGGCTTCTCTAGTTGCGAAGCACAGGTTCTAGGCACACAGGCTTCAGTGGTTGTGGCTCAGGGGCTCATTAACGGTGGCTCAAGGGCCCTGGAGTGTGCAGACTTCAGTAGTTGTGGTGCATGGCCTTAGTTGCTTGGAGGCATGTGGAATCTTCCCGGACTAGGGATCAAATCTGTGTCATCAGCATCACCTAGGAGTTTATCAACATGCAGGGAAACACGGGTTCGATCCCTGGTCCAGGAAGTTTCCACCATCCTTTGGGTAACAAGGTTATAAGGAATATTTTAATGTGATTACTATAGGGGTAATGATGCTGGTCAGGGGAAAAAACCACAGAGGATCATCATGCTTCATATTGTCCGCCTCTTCTGCTCTGTGAACGCGAGTCTGAGATTTCCCATGAAACTCTCCTCAGCAGCTACAGTCCACCATGATCTGTTCCTCATTGATCTCATTAATGTATAGTGTATGACATTAATTCAGTTATTTATGATGGTAAGACATACAGGTGTGAAAAAACCCTTGAGGAGAAATACATCCTTAAAAAACTGAAAGAAATGAAGAAACATTGCTTCCTATACTGGAGGGCTGTTCTGCCAAGTTTTTAACTGTAGGTCCCTCTATTCCACAGGTAGACTGGGGACTCAGAGGCTTCTGTGGCCTGGCCCACAGCATAGATAACTTGCTTCACTGGAGAAAATTGGTTCTACATTCCAAACCAATAATTTATAAAAGCAGTCATCCTGGAACAAAAAATATTTGGTGGAGCAAGTTTTTTCTGTTGCCTGGGAATAGGTAAGAAATCCATTTATCACTTGAGAATAGTATACGCCAAGGTGGTAAGAGTGGTTTATCTGAAGTTGGTGTGGTTGGGGATGAGTTAGCTAGTGGTTTATAGCAGACACTTCCTAAAATTTAGTGACTTAAACCAACAACTGTTTATTTGACTCAGGAGTCTGCCATCTGGGCCAGGTTTGGTGAGGATAGCTCATCTTTGTTCTACTTGGCATCCATTGGGAGGGTGGGATAGAAGGTTGGAATCACCTGGGAGAGTCACTCACCTGTCTGGTGGAGACTCAGACAACTGGGGCTGGACAGCTGGAGCTTTGGGACACCTCTGTTTAGTTTCTTTGTGTGATCTCATTGGTGTGGAGACTTCCTGCATGTCCATCTAGCACGCCCAAAGCCCACACTGAGAGAGAGAGAAAGAGAAAGGAAGCAGGGAAGGGTGCAGAATCAAGCTCTAGGCATATCACCTTTTGTGACCTATCCTTGGAAATTATGCAGCATCACTTGCACTGAATTTTAACTGATCAGTGCAGTTTTGAACCCACATTGTTTCACGGGGAGGAAACATGGATTCTCAGTGTGGACCGTCCATATCACAGTGTAAAAAGAACTTGGAGGGTGGTGTGTATGTATGTGTGTTTATAGCCATCTTTAGAAAATTGCCACAGAGGCTGTGAGTGACAAAAATACATACGTTTTTGATATTTTCAAGGAGAACATGTTGTAATAACCACAAAAATTACAGTGAAGCATCTGATAGAAAGAACTTTGTATAGGGTCTTAGAACTAAAACTTGGCTAATGTATAGTGTATTTCTTGGCCCTAATCTCCTAGTCACTCTGATCACTGATTATGACTGAGTCAAGCCTGTCTAACACAGAAAAAGCCATTGGTAACCCTGGCTGGCCAAATCACAAACAAATTGATTTCCTTTCAATACTTCGTGATATTTCAGACCAGCAGCAAGGGAAAACCTGAGACTTTTCTAAGTCAAATGAAAGAAATCCCCCTGAAATGCTCACCAGTCTTTCCCGTTCAGCGGAACTTTGTAATTGCAGAGACTGGGCTTGGAATCCGACAATATCGTAGCTGCAGGGCATGGCAGCAGGTGGAGTTCGGCATCTCATAAGCTCACACTCCCATCGCAGCCTGGTCACATAGTGAGGAGAGCGACAGAAACACTCAGAGAATGAAAACATCCATCAAAGGCTGACAGACCTCTGACAGAGATTTCCTTTCTGTTACTAAAGGAGCTAGTTAGATGTGATGGAGCTGCTCATAAAAATTCTAAAGTGGTTCTGATGAAACAGCTTCGTATGCCTTATCCTTGTTTTTTTTTTTTTTTTCCTATTTTTTTCCATTTATTTTTATTAGTTGGAGGCTAATTACTTCACAATATTGTAGTGGTTTTTGCCATACATTGACATGAGTCAGCCATGGATTTACATGTGTTCCCCATCCTGAACCCCGCTCCCTGCCTTATCCTTGTTAAGTGAGCAGGAAAGCGGCATTAGATTTTTCCCTGGCTAACATTGAATCTAAGGCAATCAGACCAGTGACACTGAACTCAGTTGTCTTCTGAAATCGGTGAGACTTGGCAGTGAATTGTTTGAATGGTGGTCTTTGCCATTGAGGGGCTCTCGCTTTGTCATCGGAGCCCAGCATCAGATGCTTTGGAGGCACTGGGACAGGATCTGCTTTTCCCCGCATGAGTCTAATATGTAGCGTTTTTCTCTCATCAAAGATGATCCCTTGAGGTAAGAGATTTTTTTTCAGGGCTCAACAGAGGAGCGTGATCTTGTTCCATGCTGGAGGAAAAAGTGGTTGCAGAGGAGTTAGTGAGTAAGATGCTCAGTTGCAGCATGGTTATTCTAAGGCTGTGCTCCACTTACCTCACCTGCACTGACCACAGGAGATCTGGGATGACGGCATTTGTTTTGGTCCACCTTGATTACTTCCTGTTTTCCCATGTCCGCTGCCAGAACCTTTGATTCTGGTGACTGTCTTGCTTTCCTGACACTCAGGAGATTGGCTTCTTTCACCAGGTAGGAGACTCGAGGCCTGAGGCTCCCGTCCTCCTCTGCCCTGCACAGCCATCTCCCAGGGCACAGACAGGGAGCAGGAGCTGTCCTTGCATTGCAGGTTGTGACTGTTCTCAGGACCCAGAGGCCCCTGTCTTCTTCCCAGTCTGGGGGAATTCTTCCTTCTCTTTCTCCTTCCTTTCCACGGCTATCTTGTTTCTTGGCTCATCTAGCATTATGGCTTTCATGGAGTTAAGCTTTCATAAAACACAGAGAAGGTGGCAACATGGGGCTGCTTCTGCCTTCTCCTCTACTAAAAATAAAAATCTCTGAGGTAGTCTAAAAGGGACTGTCTCTCTTCCAAGAGGGGAAAAGAGAGACAAAAACACACAAAGCAACTTCTCAAAAGCATAACTCTTCTGTGTCGCCACTTCTGGCATGGTGTGCCAGTTCTGCAGATGAGAAGATCAAGGCCTGGGGCGATGAAGGATTTGGACACAGTGACACTGTTAAAGGCTGGTCTCGGTCTGGGTTCTGCCAATGAGAACCCCGCGTGTCTGAGCAGGTCTCTGTCAGTCAGAACCAACTCTACTCATCAAATAGGAGAAGCACTTATGAGCATTTACTCTTGGCATGGCTATGACTTCTGTCCTCTTGACCTATCGGTGGGCCATCAGAACACCTCAGAATTCCAGCTTTGAAGCTGTCATAGTTGTGTGATTTTGAACAATTCACCAGACCTCTCTTGTTGTTCAATTTCTAAAATCTGAAACACTTCCTCGATCAACTTAACAAGATGGTGAGGATGAGAGGAAAACTCAGCAAGTCTTTAGTGAGTTGTCAGCACCCCATGAGTGGAGTATTAGCTGTCAGAATTACTACTATCTGCCTTTACTTGTTTCAGACTTCAAGTGATCATGTGCATCACCAGTCTTGAAAATCTCCACAGAGTCGTGACATCACAGTGTGGGCATTAGAGGCATTTATTTGGTTATTATTATTTTTATGACTTGTGACTCTCTCATCTCATTGGGATTTGACTCCTACACAGAAATAGTTTGGGATGTCATCCTGTTGACAGAAGTCACTGAACAATTAACCTGTGTCCTTAAGAGTTTGTTACAACCTCTTTGCTTTGCTGATGTGGGGCCCTGGGCATCTCAATACACCATTGTTCCTCCCTGGTCTGTTGTGAAAGGGGTTGACTGTGCTCTAGAGCAACTCTGTCCTGGAGGAAGAAGTTCTCCTTTATTGAAAATAAAAGGCTCTTCTCACACGTGCTTTGCTAATACAGCCCCTTTCCTTGCTCAATACCTGTAGGCCTTCCACGCCAAGTAAAGCAAAATGCTGCTTTTGTAGGTCTTTGTTACCATCTGCATAATGAGCTCTTGTTTACCTAACGACTTCTTCCCTGACCAGATTGAGTTGCCAGGGCTCAGGGCCCCTCTGCCCTGTGTAGCAAGATATTTTGCACATTGTATTTAGTAAAAAAGTTTGTTTGGGTTTTACTGTAACATCCTATGGAAACTCCCAAACGACCTTTTTGGCCAACCCAATATTTGCTGGAGAAAGCTTGTTTGAGTTAAATTTTACTAGTGAGTTGCTGTCACTAAACAGAATGGCTGGTAGACTTGTTATGAGCTGTTGGTATTAATCTAGCAAGTTTGTTAGATTGCTTGTTTAACTGTAAAGGTGAGTACAGAGACTCATCTTGTGCTGCTTATGATTGCACCAAATAGTATTCTGAAGTGGATGAAGTCATGTCTTACTGCTGCAGCTGCCAAGATGCTTCTAGAATTATTTTGGAAATTGCCTTGAAAGAAAGCAGGCTAAGAATTTCAGGAGGTCGTGAGACCAGAATTTATATATGTTGGGCATGAGGGGAATGTTTAAAAACACATGTTTCAGGTCTTCCCTGGTGGTCCAGTGGCTAAGACTCCAAGCTCCCAATGCAGGAGGCTGGATCTGAACCCTGGTCAGGGAACTAGATCCCACACGCGACTAAAGATACAGCATGTCTCAGTGAAGATTGAAGGTCCTTTGTGCTGCAGCTGAGACCAGGTGCAGCCAAATAAATACATACTAAAAAATAAAAATGCATGTTTCTAGGCTTTACCGTCAGAGATGCGTATTCAGTGGGTCTTGAGATGGGACCTAGGAATCTACATACTGAACAACCCAGATGTTCACATGAAGGTGGTCCTCAGAGTACAGTTTGAGAAAAATTCATATTTTCTCCCAATTCCTTAATAGAAAGAAAACCGAACATTAGAGTAAATTGGCAACATTAGGATTTCTGAAATATTAGAATATTGCCTGACTCAGATTTTCAGAGAAGAGTGAAATTTTTAGAATTTAACATGGCCAAAATAAAACACATTTTCGAGGTGAAGTTCAAATGTGGAAGATTGATGTTCTGCATAGACAGCTAGCTAATTTGTAGGTTAAAACAACCAGTTTGTTTTGCTTTCGATTTTGGAGGGGCTCGGGTATTGAGGAAGGACTCGGTGTGGCCGCTGGAGTCTGACGCACAGACCATCCGCGGGGCCCGGGGAGCCAACCAGCCGCCTCCCTGATGACCTGTGCAGCCAAGGGCCTGCTGCCAGCAGGGCTTCCTGGCCCCTCTGTGTGGCTCAGCTTTCCCAGGATGGTGGTTTCAGCATAACTGTACTTTTTCACAGTGGCTGACGTCTGAGAAGTAAGATCACCAGCAGGCTCGTGAAAGACTCCGTGTGTGATTGACGCACTGTTCCTTCTGGTGGATTATGCTGGTGGAGGCGTTCCCAGGCCTGCGCAGGTTTAAGGAGATAAAGGAACAGATTCTACCACCTGATAGGGTGCTGTGAGGTCTCATTGTAAACGACCCTGTGGGTTGGGGGATGTTGTTAAAGCCACGCTTGGAAAATACAGTCTGCCATGTGTGACTTGCCCAGGATTAGGCAAAGGACAGCCCTGGTGGATGCATGCTGAGGGAGGGGGCCCTATTTATGTTAGTGGTAGAGTATTATAGCACCTGCTTGATAATCTCCGTGTTTGCAAAATGTTTACTCTGTTACTTGGCGTGTTTTCTTGGCCTTTTAGAGAAATGCAGACTCCATCACACATACATGTTTGCATTTATTCTCTTTGTCCTGTGTACCTTCTTGAAGAGTGAGACTCCATGTAACATGTGCCTCCCACTTCCTGCATGGTCTTGGAACGTTCACATTTACTCATGGGTCACTTTTATTTTATTTTTTAAAAATTTATTTTATTGTATTTTTTTGACTGTGCTGCATAGCATGTAGGATCTTAGTTCTCCGACCAGGGCTCAGCCTGAGCCCCCTGCAGTGGAAGCACAGAGTTGTAACCACTGGGCCAGCAGAGAAGTTTCCATGGGTCACTTTACAATTTACATATCCTCTGATTTTTTTTCTAGTTAAAAGAATTCATAACCTGATGCCTTTGCTCCTTAGTGGTATTTCCTCTTTTGCAATCATACTTTAAAATCCAATTTCATTGCCCCATTAGATGTGGTTCTTCTATTTTGATTTCTGCTTTTTGACTCTTTTGCAATTGATGCTATCATATCAGTGACATTGACTAGTGGTTTTATTACACAACAGCGCAAAAGAATTGCCTTTCCTCCACTTCTATAAATGTCATACCCACATTTGAGCTGTGCCTGGATTTCACTAAAATGCCCAGAACTTGTTTGTTGTTCCACAAATAGCTCCTCTCTCTATTTATGTTAATGCTTTATGCCAAACAACAATTTCACACTTAGAACTGTCCCTCTTGGTTTGTCTGTTTTAAATGTCATCTGCTCATATTTATAAATGTGCAATGAGCTTACTTAAATTGGATTTCGTGGGTCTGAGACACCTCTAGTTTTCCTAATGACCAAATAACCAAAAAGCAGAACCTATTAAGAAGAGAAAAGAAATCTCAGGCATACACATCTCCAAGCGGTTGGGGTTTGTTTAAAGCTGCTTTGTTTGGCAGGAATGGTTAATAAAAGAAACAGTTCCCCAAAGAACTGTTGTGGTCTTTAATTAAACTCCTTTCCCATAGGTTTGTAATATAGCATTGGACAATATTTGGTCAGTTTCTCTGCCTCTCTTTCTTAGTCACAGGCTGGACTTTATTGGATCCCACGTCCTAAGGGAACATTAGGAGCAGAGAGAGGCAGACTACATCAGATGAAAAGTTAATTGTGTTTAAGCTGCGTTGGAAACCAGCCTCCTGTGCACCTTAGCCAAGAGCCAAGTTCAGCATGCAGGTGCCCTGGCTGTTCCGCCGGGTCCGCAGCCAAGAATATCTGACACAAAGTTTAGCAGCACAGAGGCCAGTGAACGTGAAAAAGGCCAGTCCACAGCCTTACTTCTCAGCTGTCATGGGCTCTGGAACAATGGACAATGTAGGTGGTTCATTCCACTGGTGGGGCTGGAAGTTGGGGTGTTCTTTTAGGAAAAAGTGCTACTGGGCAGCAGTTCGTACCTTAAGTTCATTAAGACCCAGAAGTGTCTCATGGAAAAGCTGTGATGAATTACCCTAAAAGATCTGGAAGCTAAGCACGGTTGAAATTGTTGAAGAGCTATTTCATTTGGCTTTTTTCCTGCCCTTGAGTTGAGAATCACTATATCAGAGTAGACACACAGTGGGCTCCCTGCGTTTCTTCAGGGGACTGTGTTTTTAGAGGAAATGCCCCCTTTCCTTCTTGTCATCACCTAAGGTGGACCACCCCCATCTCCCCCAGTCTTGGTACATCCCTGGACACACATCATCACGAAGAGATATCAAGAGGTCTTCTGGGGTTAGAAGTTCTCTGAACATTCTTGCTTCATCTGGTTAGTGTGGCCATACCCACACGATTTATGATTCTTTAGCAATTCATATATTAGGGTATGGTATGAATCAGTTAGTTACATTAGGGTATGAATTAAAATACAAAATTGCTAATAGTTGATCATTTTTCAACCTATGCAGTGGCAACTTTCTAAGGTTAAACATTTTACAAGGAAATCATAAAATAATGTAGTGCAAATGCATCATATAGATCAGCAGTCATGACATGTATATAATCTAGGTGCAATGGTGAGTATAGAAGCTACTCTGTAGTATAATAGCTATTCTATTAAATAATGGTCCTGTTTGCTTCTCCTCTGAGAGTGTACTGTAGGCCTCCATGGCCAGATGTGCTTGGGTTTGATCCTCTGCTCTGCCATCCATCAGCTGGTTTGGCCGTGGGGAAAGTTCCGGGCCCCAGTTTTTTCATCTGAAAATAAGAGTTAGTAGTACCTACTTTCTAGGATTGTTAAGCAGATCATATAAATAATATAGTTAATCTCTGGAAGGTACAGGTTTGAACTGCAGTATGGATTCACTGATGTTCAGATTGCTTTCAGTAACTACACACTACAGCATGACATGGCCTGTGATTGGGTTGAACTGCAGTTGGTTTAAACTGTGGATGTATGCACTGACTCTAAACTTAAACTTGGCTGGTGTCTCTAATCCCTCCTTTGTTCAAGAGTCAACTGTGCCTGTCGCCATATGCATCTCCTACCACATCCCTTCTGAATTTGATGCCCTGGATGCTCTGGACTTCTTTTCGCTTGAGTCTTCTAGTCTTCCCTTCTACAACTGAGTCTCTGAGTGTGCTGTTTTTCTACTTTCCAGAATATTCTTCTCCCCGCCTTTGCTTACACGATTCTCCCTCTTGCCTGGGATCTCACCTTGCTTCTTGTTTCCTTAGCTGCCCTTGACATCTCTAGATGGGTCATGATTGTTGACTCAAGCTCTAACCCTGTAACTTTCCTTTGTGATACTTAATCTGTGATATCAGATTAAGACATTTGAGGGTTTCATCCATCTGTCATCCTCAGTTGACTGTGAGTTTCCACATGGGCAGGAAATGAGATGTTTTTGGTCATTGTTGCTCTCTGGGGGACCTGGCTCATAGCTGGGGTTCCAGAAACATTTATTGAGTGAAGGGACTTACGATCTAGCAGTTCTTCTAACTTAAGACTTTCTGATATTTCTTATAAAATAATGACATGGGAAACCAAGTTCTTAAGCATAGTGTATGTATGTTTTTCTAAAAATAACTGATAAACCCATCAGATAAACCCAAGAAGTCATTCTCGGCATTTTGCACAAAGCGACGGGTGGGCACTGAAGTGCATGGTTGAAGAGCACAGTCTTTGTCAGAAGTCTAGGTTTAAACTTAGCTCATCACTTGTGTGTGCTCTGTGATCTTGGAAAAGATACTTTTTCTGAAACTCATCCTCTTTGCAAAATGAGTATTAAAAATAGTACCTGTATGCTACAGGTTGAATCATGTCCCTCCAAATTCTACATGTTGAAGTCTTAACCTCCAGCTACCTCAGAACGTGACCTTATTGGGAGGAAGGGTCTTTACAGAGGTCATCAAATTAAAACAGGGATGTTAGGGTATATACTCTAGTCCCATACGATTGGGGGGTCCTTACGAAAAGGGAAAGTTTGAACATGGATACACAGGTAAGAGGGAACATGATTAAATGATATATATAGAGAAGATGGCCTTCTGCAAGCTAAGGAGAGGGTGAGAGACAGGCCCAAGAGCCTTCAGAAGGAACCAATTCTGCCAACCCCTTGATTTTGTACTACTAGCCGCCAGGACTATGAGATGATAAATTTATATTGTTGAAGCCACCCAGTCTGTGGTTCTTTGTTTCTGTAGCCCTAGAAGACTTAATACACTGAATTAGTTTAACATACAGTAGTGCTTTGTGTTAACAATCCAAAAATGTCACTGACTGACAGAAGAAAGCATGACGTTTTCTTGCCTGTGGGCCTTGAAGTTCACCTGGACTCTAGACCAGCTGGGTTCTGATCCTTGTACCTTTCTCACCCTGGTGCTGGCATCTACGGCATATTCTCTCATGGAAGAAGGTAAGAGAAATGTCTAACGCAAATGACGCAGACCCACTGAAAGTCTTTCATGGCATCATCATCATGCTTGGTAGCATTCCATTAGCTAAAGCAAGTCACTTGGCCAAACCTACTTCCAATAGGCAGAAATATATACACTCTGTCTCCTGTAGGGAGAGGTCTTGAAGGTCACATGGAAAAGGCGGAGAATGAAGTAATCCAATTGGTCAGTTGGATTGACCATAGTCGGCATCCACCTGCAATGCAGGAGACCCTAGTTCAATTTCTGGGTTGGGAAGATCCCCTGGAGAAGGGATAGGCTACCCACTCCAGTATTCTTGGATTCTCTGGTGGCTCAGCTGATTAAAGTATTTGCCTGCAATGTGGGAGACCTTGGTTCGATCCCTGGGTTGGTAAGATCCCCTGGAGAAGGGAACGGCTGCCCACTCCAGTATTCTGGCCTGGAGAAGTCCGTGGATGGTATAGTCCATGGGGCCGCAAAGAACTGGACACAACTGAGTGACTTCCCCACATCACAGCGTTGTCTTTGATAAGATTTTTCAGCTTAAACTCTTTGCACCTAGTCACTGCTCTATAAATGGTCATTGCTGTTGTTGTTGTTGTTCTTATTCTTGGACAAATTCTAGTATTCATCTTCAATTGCAAGTCTTCATGGACCTTTTCTGTTCAAACAAGAAGAATTAGCTGAATAAATTGCATTAATACTTGGTTAAGTGAAACTCTCTGTAGACTGCATTCTCGCAGCTGTGATTAATTCTTTTAAAATTCTTTTAAATTGCATGTCTGCTTCAGTGGATTGGAACAGAGATATGACTTCAAGCTTATGTTTCTCGTTAGGGCATGGAGGCCACAATTAAACATGCTTTTTCTTCTTTGAAAAAAAATCAAAGACTCTTAGATTGTTGTGAAAGACCACATAAATATGTTTAAATCGATAGTCGAATTCTCTAAAGTGCCATCAAGACAAAGTGTTAAATGTTTTGATTAAATTTGTGATTGGTTAAGCTAGAAATCCATACAGTTGCATGTCACACAATATTTAATAAATGGCATGTAGAGTATCTTAATTGTACCCATTTATCACTTCCCTCTGTTTCTAGCTGCATAAAGTTATCAAAATTGGAAACTCAAACATTTTTATTTCCACTTGCTTGGTTGGGCTTTGTTCTCTGTATTGCTTGCTGTATTGAGTCTGGTTTTGAGTTAAATATTTCTGACACAACCTTCATGACTCATTTACATTTAAATAGTAACAGGAAATCTCTTTGCCAAGAAGGCTATTGGAATAAAATTTTACACCAGATCTTTTCTTTTAAAGATGTTATAATCAATTATTTTGTACATCAAAGTACTTTTTTGCTTTTCTTTTGGTAAATCTAAGTATTATGGACTGTGTACAAATGTTTCATTTTTCATCTTGGGTGATTATTATTGCTTCTGATGCTTATAATTTATGCCAGTTGCTATAATATTAAAAATTAGAAATGGACTTCTGAGGTACTCATTGCTATTGAAGTTCTGTGAAAGAGAGTTTAAAGTATAATGCATGCTCTTGAACTTGTTATTTCATGTTGAATGAGATCTCCTCATAGGATAGGGGATATATAATTATAGGAAAAGTGATGAAATCAAATAGATTCCTAATCAGCAAATTGAGGTGTGATTTGCAGACATCCAAATGATGGGAAGATTTCATGGAACTTGGTGGGAGTTGAAGATGATTAAGAGTAAATCTGTCTAGCTGGGAAAACAAGTATATTTAGTAGAGGATGAGAGGGAAAAAAAATTCTCAGGCTTCCAAATGGATTTCATCTATCACCCTACCTCATATTCTCAGGAATTCTCTTAGGGATACAGTAGAATCGCAGGAAGGCTTCCAAGCTTGTAAACCAGCATCAGTGGCATCAGCTTCATTAGACCTTGTTGTTCTAGAGGTCTGTAGGAGGAAGAACAGAGTCATTGTGTGCTGAGATCTTGTCACGGTTCTCCCTGAACTGGATTTTTTTAAAAGGGATGGTTAAAGCCTTGTGTAATAATAACTTACATTTTATTGAGTCCTTAGTCTCTACCAGGCATTGAGGGGCTTATGTATATTAGTTCATGTTATTCCTTCCCAAAGTTTTTTTTTTTTTTGGAGATGATGGATAAGGTTTATTACCTTGATTATAGTGATGGTTGCATGAATGTATGTATATGTCCAAATTCATCAAATTTATGCATTTAATATGTGTAGTTTTTAAAATTGAAGTTTCCCTGATGGCTATGAGGGTGAAGAATTGACTGCAGTGCAGGAGACACAGGAGACATGGGTTCGACCCCAGGGTTGGGAAGATCCCCGGGAGGAGGGAATGGCAACCCATTCCAGTATTCTTGCCTGGAAAATCCCACTGGACAGAGGAGCTTCGTGGCAGGCTGCCATCTATTGGGGTTGCAGAGTTGGACATGACTGATTAATACTTTCACTTTAAATATATCAGTCACATCTCAGTAAAGATGAAATAAAATGAGAAGATATGGATTTCTTGAGCTTGAAAGTCTTCCTGGTTTCCTGTTGAATTTTCTTTGAGGGAGATCTTTGATGTCCACTTTTCTCTGCCACACATCCTACCGTATCTAGAATTCAGTGGCATTCCCCTGGGAACTCTTTGTGTATCAGACTCACTGGGATAGGCAGAGGTGGGGGATGTCTTCCCCAAAGCCTCTTGAGATCGGTCATATTGTTCCCGTTTTCAGAAGACAGAACTGAGGACTGAGGAGGATGCTCAGCACACCCAGTGGTGGAGCTGGATATGGAACCTTGGCTGCTAACCTGGAGTGTCCACAATCCTCATCACTGTGCTTATCTTCACTCTCTTGTTCCCTTGAGTATTTATATAGGTGCCCTATATACTGTACTCTGTTCTGAGCACTGGGGATGAGGTGTATTTACAACAGAAACATGACTGTCTTCAAGGAGTTGATAGTGTACTGGGGCTGACAGACAATAAACAAGCAAGTCAATAATTAGTACAATTTCAGGTTGTGCAAAGTGCTATAAAAATAAAACCATGTCAGGCTAGAAATGCTGGGAGGAGAGGTACTGTCATAGAGATGTTGATGTTTGAGAGATTTCCAACAAGGGATTTAAGATGTTGGAAAATTTATTGACTTGTTTGTTGGAAAGCGAGCAAGCATGCTCTATCGGTGTTACTAGGGCTATGATCTGGAATTTCCAGGACTCTTTGTAGATTTTAAACCATACTGGACCACAGATGGAGAATGCCTGTGGACAGCGTTCTCAGTGATCTCAGGACAAACTCGAGTCTTCTTTGTTTTGCCCTACTCATCTCCCTAGCTCCCCAGTTCTCCTCTTTGAAAATCTAGGCCAGGAGAACCTGCATATCAACTGTTTTCTCCTTAGTAGGGAAGGGACTACATCTGAAATTATTCCTCTGTGCTATACACTGAACGGGGCAGATGATCATGGAGGGAACTTGCTGCCATTTAGGACGATTACATGGGCGATTCACAGACATGGTAGAGAGAAAGTTAGAAACTAGTATCGAGCTATACATGTTGAAAAATATGAGAGAAAACAGCCCTTACTGGCCTGCTTATTACCTCCTTTCTTCATTTAACTGAGTAGATATTCAAAATTTATTTATTTATGATGGCACTGGGTCTTTGCTGCTGCACGGGGGCCTTCTCTAGTTGTGGCAAGTGGGGGTGTCTCTGGTTGTGGAGCTCAGGCTTCTCTCTGGGGCGGCTTCTCTTCTCGGGGCGTGCAGTCTCAGTAGTTGTGGTACATAGGCTTAGCTACTCTGCGGCATGTCGGATCTTCCCCCAACCAGGGATCGAACCCGTGTCCCCTGCACTGGCAGGCGGATTCTCGACCACTGAACTGCCAGGGAAGTCCTAACCATGTATCTTAACATCAGGGACTCTTGGTGAACTAAGGTGGGGATAAACTGGGAGAGGAACTAGCAGTAGGATGCATTTCACGTGCCTGCTCTGATCCTTATTAGAAGCTTCATGGAGTGTAGTGTTGAGAAGGATTCTGAAGTTACACTGGGCTCTGTGGTAGGTACACCATAGCCTGTAGTGTTACCCGCTGAGAGCCCAGGTGGGAGGAGTGGATCTATATCTGTATTGCGGCATTGGAGGAGCCAGGTTGTGGAAACCACTGTACTCTGATTTTTCGGGCCTGATAAAGTCAGGAAGCAAAGTATAGCAGGTGGATGTAAATTACGGCTGAATTCCTTCCTCCTTTCCTTTCCATTTCCTTCCTTCTGCCCTCTTCCCTCCTTCCTTTCCTTCCTCGTGCATCTCTCCTCTCTGCCCTCCCTCCTTTGCCTTCTCAGTCAAACAGTGGTAGTATGACAGAATCTATCATTATGAAGATCACAAATCCTAGAGTTGGGCTTCTTGACTACCAGATCTGATTCTCTCACCTTCTACGCATGTGACCTTGAACAAGGCACTTCAGCTCTCTTGTCTGCAGTCTGGGAGAACAATACCTTCTTTCTGGTGCCTTTCGTTTTTGATCTCATAATAATTCCTCTGAGGACTGTTTCTCAAAGTGTGACACATGCACCCCAAATGACTGTAAGTTTGAGATGAGTTTCAGTGGTTTCAGACAAGGGGTTAAATAGTACTGTCTTATAGGGTGAGATGTTACTCTTCTCTTTGAATCCTTCTAAGAATTCAAGGATAAAATCTCAATGTAGAGTTATTTTCTCTAACACTTTGGTAACACTTGTTCATCAGGGTTACTAGCTAAAGAACACACTCGGGCCTCAGATTTTTTCTGTTGGGACCGTGTCTACCTGAAATTAATAATGTTATTTGCATTCTCCTGCCTTTCAGATTTACCTCTCTTCATGACAAGTAATACAAGTTTCATGCTCTGTGAGAGGGTTCAAAATTCCCCTTCACATTTTTGTGCAAATAGAAGTCAGTCTCTTTAAAGAAAAGTCCCAAAATACACAATGGAATGAGATGTAATGACTGACGTGTAGCATGCACATAAGTAATACTCGAGTTTGTGCAGTGGGGTCAATGGAGAAGAGCAGCAGAGATGGGCCACCAGTTATGAGTAAGTTTGAATGGGATCCTCTTTGTTTAAGCCAAACTAGCCTTGCATCTGTACCACCACCTCTGTTTGTAGGGCTTTTTCCAGATTATTTCCTCTGCCCCCTTTCCTTCACCTTGTACTTTTAATCTTTCAGATTTCTGCTTATTTATTGCATTCTCAAAAAATCCTTCCTCGATTCCCCTGCAAGGCTGTATTGTCTGTTATTGGTTCTTTTAGACTAATGTTCAGTTTTTGTGAGCACACATCTCTGGCTAATTACATATTTACTGGCAGGTGTGGAGTAGTGCCTGCCTGTACTGTTGAACTGTAGGTTACTTGTGGACAGGGTCCATGTTTATTTTAACTTATCCATTATCCCCAGAACCTACTAGAATGTAGCAGTTCCATTTGCTAGTTTACGGTAAGTACATCAGTATTGACAATTTCATATATCTTTCCAAGTGGAAAGATTCAAAATCTACCTTAGGAGTAGTTTACACTTAGATTAGTCTAATCATGGACTTAACATTGCGGGGCTGCTAGCAGATATTACTATTCTGAATCTGCACCATCTACATCTTTTAATTTATGTAAGTGATGTTAGAAAAAAGTTTTACTGCATATGTAAGCAATATCATATATTTGTCTTTGACTTACTTCAAAGATATTTGACTTACTTCACTTTGTATTATAATCTGTAGGTCCTTCCATGTTGCTACAGGTGGCATTATTTCATTCTTTTTAATGGCTGAGTAATATTCCGTTATATATATTTACCACATCTTCTTTATCTGTTCTTCTGTCAATGGATATTTAGGTTGCTTCCATGTCTTGGCTATTGTAAACAGTGATGCAATGGACTTTAGGGTTCATGTATCCTTTCGAACCATGTTTTAACCATTGCAGAATCTAAGAAAAGGATGATACAAGTGAACTTATTTACAAAATGTCAACAAACTCACAGACTTGGAGAATGAATTTATGGTTGCCACAGGGGAAAGGATAGGGAGGAAGGGATAGATTGAGAGTTTGGAATTGACATGTGCACACTGCTGTATTTAAAATAGAATGACTTTCCATAAAAAAAATACATGTTTTGTTGGTGAAATAAATGATGTTCAAAATATACAATTGGTTAGAATCTGTTCTTGCACAGATTAGGTTGTTAAAGAAAAAATTACTTATGAAACTTGTTTAAGATGGTAAGATAGGCTTTTTTTTTTTTTTTTTTTACAACTATAGCAATAGGCACATAGGGTCCGCTGCAGTGGAGTTTTACAGTCGGGGAGAGAGACTGGGCTCAACTGAATTCACCATGGCAGGGTCAATGGATGAGAAATTCTAAGAGGTGATGTCTAGGGTCTGGAAGATTCTGTCTAAAACCAACTAATGGATTTCTTGCTAGGAGCAGGTCAAGGTGATCAGACGTCACCTGGGGGTTGGTGGACTTTGGGGAACCTGGTCAGATATTGAGGGCAGTCAGTTACTGGAGGTGTGGAGGGTTCTAATTAAGATAATTCAGCAGGGTTCTTGCTAAGACTGGATTTTACAAGGAACTGTACAGAGGGACCTAGGAGAAGGTTCAGGAGCCTGACAGAAGTGTGATCAAGAAAGAGTCTTTGTTGAGATTTAAGAATAAGGACAATAGAAGCCTGGAGCTCCAAGAGTTCTAGTCCTCTGCTCAGGGGAGAATTTTGTTGTCTGAATTAATGAAGCAGAGTTTAACCTGCCTTTAGAACATGGTTGTATTTATCTGGGGGTGCATCTATGCAAAGAGCTTTATGAAGCACCTAAAAAGCCTGAGAACAGGGACTGACTTTACCCTGCATAGTCCCAGGTGATTTGATTCCCTGGAGACCTGCTTGGTCATGAATGTTTGTAGGTGTGGTGGAATTCATTGTGAGACCTGCTCTAATTGTGACCTCCCACCTGAGTGGAAACAGGGGGTTGAGGAGACCTGTGGCTCTCAAGTCACCTCTAGACATTGGAGGTGCCCCATAGTCACTGAGAGAGCTTGGCAACCATTGATGGCCAGTTGGCTTGGTTATCTTATAACAAGAGAGCAATAGAGCATTGTTAATGGGAGAGGCGGTGGTGGGTTGGAGAATGTTGAGATCGAGTCAGGAGATCTTGATGATTGATTTATGTGACTGTGAGGAAGACGGCAAACCTGACGGGTCCTGGAAGCAGGTTTGGAGGTGTGGGTTGGTTGAAGGAGGCTTTCTGTTTCTATCTTGTAAACTGAGCTGGTCGCTGACTCTCTTAGGAAGCAGACAGTGTTGGTCTTTGATAAGCTCTCACCTCTCTCATCATGGCCCATTGTGAAACATTTCTTTCCCTAGTGCTCTGTCTTAAAGAACATCCTACCTGTCTGGTGTGCTGTGGCAGCTGGCTCCCAGGCCTGGTTTGCCAGGAAAAGCACTTTGGAGTCATCCGTACACCCAGCCTATGTTGTGATGAGTATGGCTGGAAATCCCATGGGATTCCAGCCCATGTAAATAAATTTGTGGTTCCAAAAAATAATCTTGTATGTATGACTCTTTTTAGATTTGCTGATAAGTTGCAAAAGTCCTGTAGAGAGCTCTCTGATACCACTCACTCCACTTGCTGTTATTATAACATCTTATGTATCTACAGTGTTATTATCAAGAATAAGAATTTGATATTGGTGTAATATTATTAACTGACCTACAGACCTTATGTGAAATTCATCAGTTTTTCCTCTAATTTTCTCATTTGTTTCAAGACCCCATCTCGTCTCCCATGTTGTCTTTGATTGTCCTTAGTTTCCTCCAGTCTGGGACAGTTCCTTATCTTTCCTTGTCTTCATGACCTTGACATTTTTGAAGAGTCCGGGTCACTTATTTTATAAACAGATCTCAGTTTGAGCTTTCCAGTGTTTTTTCCTGATTGGACTGAGGTTATGCATTTTGAACATGAATTTAACAAAAGTACTGTGTCATTCTCAGTGAATTATGTGAAGGGGTTTATGATGTTGATATATCTCGTCACAGTGATGTTTTCCTTGAACAGAACTTGGTACCTTGGTGTTTACCAAGTTTCTTCCATATTAAGCTAGTATCTTTCCCTTCATAGTTGACAAGCACATCTGTGATTTTAAACCTGGTAGCATCCCCATGAGGGCACTGAGATTTTGGGCAAGAGAAATGGCCCCCTTCTCCCAACCTTCACTTAAAAAGCATTCATTTGATTATTGTGGCTCAGCCTGGAAAACCTGTGCAGAATGATTGATCCAGCTCAAATAAAGTTGTCTTTTGGCTGCTTCAGTGGCAGTTTTAAAAGAAATAGTGATAATTCCTTTCTCCTTGCTGCCATCACTGTAGAACCTGTCTTTGATGATTTTACCTTCCTGATTGAAAATGTTTGGGCTCCAGATGATTGTAGGAAAATCTTAACTTCCCAGCATGCCTCCCAGGACCTTCCACAGTAAGACTACAATCTACTTGTCCATTTTCTTTCCCTCTCTCTTCTCTGCCCTGCACGCTGACACATCCCATATGTCAGTCATGTTCAACCAACAACTGTCCTCTGTTTCGGCTTATGCTGTTCTGTCAGTCAGATAGATGTCTCTTCTCTTCTCAGCTCTGCCTCTTAAAACTCCCGTCATCTGTGGATAAACAGTATTATGTCATTAGTCATTAAGCCGTGGTCTCTCAGCTCTCAGCCTGTCTCTCTGTACTCTGCTTTGTGAGGCTCAGGACTCTAACAACTACATGTCTACATATGCCAGCTGCCTCCTAGAAGGCTCTGCCAGTATGGGGCAGTAGAGGTACTGAAAGATACTTCATTGCTGCGAGCATGACCCTGGGCAGGCTGCTTCACCCCAGCAGTGGCAGCTCCTTCTTGGAGCAGCCCCGGGCTTCAGATGCCGTATTCCCTGCCCTGTCGCAGCCAGCCGCGTTGTGCCTTCTCAGATGCTGGTGCTCGCTGCCTGGGGAGCTGAGTCCCAGCCCCACGGGAATCCCTCCTGTAAGCTCAGTTAACAGTACCCGCTGGGTAGTCCTTCCTGCTCACACTTCCGTTTCACCTCAGCAGAGAGCCTTCTCTAAGCTTGGAAGTTCTGCTAATTCCAGCCTCTTCCCTTCATTTCTGCAGTCCCAGCAATGGTAGGTTTCTCCCCACGTGATAGCTTAATGGTCTCTTTTTGCTCTCTATGAAGTTAGCAATCAGATTCACAGGTAACACTAACTTTATTAAATTCTCTGTTATAAAAATGTCTGCTTAAAAAAATACCAAACCAAAACCCCTGGTATAGTTTCTGTCTTCAGATTGGACCCTGAATGATACGGATGTAGGTGCCAGGATGGGTTTAGGGGTGTGTTCTGGGGCCTTGTGGTTTGAGCCCCTGGCCAGTGGCACACGCAGTGCAAGGACTGCATGCAGCCAGTCACACCGTGCTTGGTGGTGCCTCCTAAAGCAAGGGTCGGGGGTCCACGTGGCTTCTGCCCTTGACCCTGATGGCATCACAGTGACCATTCAGATGACATACTCACGGGTTTAAGCTCTCAACCGTGTCATGGACAGAGAACCAGAGAGCTCCCCTGGCAATCCCAAAAGAGCTTTCTCACTCAAACCATATTTGGAGATGATGGTGACTGTCATTGTTATCATGTCTCCCTGGTTTGAGAGAGAGAGAATAGGAATAAACCCAGCTTGGCTCAGAAGTCTCCCCAGGCGCAGTTAGCTCTGGCCAGGAAGGAGATGCCACACAGTGGGGACCGGGTTGCCAGCTATGGGCAGCTGTTTCCCACAGCAGAGGGCAGAGGCAGTAAGAAAAGAGTGAGATATAATTGACATATAATATTGAGGAGTGTAAGGGTTATACTATATTTATATTGCAATATGATTGCCATTGTACCTATAGCTAACATCTCAGTCATGTCACATAAATTATCATTTGTTCTCCTGATGGGAACAATTCAGGTCTAGTCTCATAAGAAGTTTCATGCTTTGTTATCTTTAGTCGCCGTACTATGTATCAGGTCTCCAGGATTTATTTATCTACCGGTTGCAAGTATATCCCCTTAAACAACGTCTCCCAAATTCTCCAGCCCCTGGCAACCCATTCTGCTTTCTTCTTGTCTAGATCCCATGTATATGAGGTTTCATATAGTGTTTGTCCTTCTCTCTTTGAATTACCTTGCTGAGCGTAATGTCCTTAAGGTCCATCTGTGCTGTTGCAGATGGTGGGATCTCCTTCCCCCTCGTTACTGAGTGATATTCCATTGGATGTACAGCACAGCTGCTTCGTCCAGTCCTCTGTTGACGGGCGCTTGGTTGTCTCCCTGTCTTAGCTGTTGTGAATGAAGCTTCAGTAAGCATAATAGCCTGTTCTCACTTCCCTGGGATATATACCCAGAAGTAGAATTGCTGAGTTGTATGGTAGTTGTATTTTTAATTTTTTGAGGAGCCCCTACTCTGTTCCCCATCGTGGCTATACCAGTTTATATCACTGCCACCAGTCACTGGTTTTTGAATATGTATCAAGGTACAGTTCATAGCCAGGGAAGGAAATCTAGCACCTGGTCACCTTAAGGGTGGGGAGAATTCTTTTGCAGCTCTATCTCAAAAACTAGAGTCTGACCTTTAAGCTGAGAGGGCATTTGGCATGTATTGGAAGAAGTAGTTATCCTGAAGGACTTGGAGACTCAGGGCAAAAGCCTGGCTGCTCTTTGGCATCTTTGATAACAGAGCAGGACTCTGTGTGAGGGAAAGGGGCATCTTTTCTTTTCTGTGTGGAATAGGGTGTGGCTTTAGAACAGCAAAGACTGAGGGTGCTGAGTGAACCTTGAAAACTAGGTGGATTTCACCTTTGGGAGTCTTAGGGAAACCACACCCCAGGCAGACAAACAGCCTTCTGGAAGGGGAGAAGGGGTGGGCATGGTGAAGCTTCTTCACCCAGCAGATGCCAACCAGGATGCCAGAGCAGAAAGTCACATCAACAGGACTCCCCCTAAATGCTGAGTCCTTTTGAAGTATGGGCTGCAGAGCCAGTTTAATTCAGATATAAATGTAATTTCTTTTATGTAATTTCCAATATTTCTCATGCTGGCAAGGCTTGGGATTGCTCACATTACATTAAAACCTTCCTAAACAACTTAGAAAAACACACACACACACACACTATTGTTATTCTGTACTGTTAGGCTGTGACAGGCTCTTCTTATCCTGAAGACTTAAGCGTTCGAAACTCAGACCAAGAGAATGACAAAGAAAGCTGTGGATATTAATCCCCTGGTTTTCACTTGCATGTCTTTTTCACTGACATCTTTTCAAGGTTTCCAGAAGAATGAAGCTTACTGGCAAGGGACTTCTGAGACTGTCAATTCCCCAAAGGCAGTTTGGGGTTTGTCGTTAGCAGACCTGGCCAAGCACACATGGAAATAACTCATTCCTTGTTTTACCTGTTGTTTTAAAAAGCCAGCTTTGAGACACTTTGAATATTTCACTCTGAGAGTTCCGGCAAAACATATTTCAGATGGGGGGTGGGTGGGCATAACAAACAATGGGAAAGAGCAAATGAATGTCCTCTGAAGGATGGCTACTTAGGACACATGTGTATGTTGCTTGTGGATGTAAATTAGAATATTTGGAGACCCCATGGTGTTATTTCTGAAGCCTTTTACTTATTATTCATGGTTTCATTATGGCCCCTTTTATTCACAGACACATCTAGGAGCAAGGGAGGGGAGGGGGCAGGTGCTGGGGTTAGCCTTAAAAAAAAACTAAACATAAAACTCGTCATATATTTTAGAGTTATAGGTGCATGCATTTCTTCTCTTCCATCAAATCTTGCTTTTCCATTTTAGCCACATAAATGGTTGTCATAGTGACATTTGCTTCCAGCCTCCATAGCTTTGATATGGAGCAGAAAGCTCAGACAGTATCCAGTGACCATAAATTCAGCTCTAACTGTCCCCTTAGCTCTCTGAAACTAATCAGAAGTGAGGACTGCCATGGAGCCACTCCTGCTATCACAGAAGAAGTGGAAATTATGTTGAAATTAGGCTACAACGAACCCTTTGTCTGAGTCACTCAGAATGGTGTTACTCATTTTTAGGGTAAAGTTTGCAAGCTCAGCGTTTCAAAGAACAGGTAGCCAGCAAAAGTCATGATTTCTGTGATCCAGCAGTAAAGTAGGACGTTTAATTCTTTCTAACAATGTCTGCATGACTTGGCGTCTGGAAAGTGGCCATTAAAAGTGGTGAGATAGTTAAACAAATAATTTTTCAAAATTTCTTCCAGCAGGCTTCAAACTCTCCTCTTTTGTAATATTTACTAATGTTACTTTGTAAAACTTAGGTATAAATTCAGATTGAGTGTCATCTCTAAAGATATTTCCTTAAGTTTTTTTTTTAATTGAAAGATTTAAGAATTACTATAATCTAGAGGCAAAGTCTTCAGGTTCACTTCAGCAGTTGACGGTTCTAAGCATGGATAGTACTGTGGAAGACCACCGAGGTGAACTAGTTTATAGGCGAGGGGATGGAAAAATAATTTCCTGGTCTTAGTTTAGGTTGAGGGTCTTTGAAGGACTAGACATTTCAAAGTGTTTCCTAGTGGTATCTGGGCCTCCTGCTGTAGTCAGTTCTAACTTCCATAAGAGTAGGACATGCAGCTATCAGCAGTGGCACGAAATATGAAAAAAAAAAAGTGCAAAGATGATCTGGGATAATATATCATTTGGGATGCATTTGGCTGCAAGAAGCAAAATAGTACCTAAGAGTGGCTTAATTCATTTGGATTTCTTTTTCTTCTTATAAATAACAAGTTAGGAGGTAGAGACTTCCAGGCTTGGTTCAGTCAGCCCTTAACGTCGTGGATCTTGGCCATTGTCTCTGCAGTTACGTTGCCCTCCCCGCTCCTGCTGCCACTTCAGGTTCACACCCTAAGTTATCATCATCTGCTGTTGAAGGAGGGAGAAGATGAGCATGTCCTTCTTGCTCTTCTCTCTCTTTTTCTCACTAACTTTCTTTTTTAATCTGAGATACCTCTCTGGTCCTCCAGATGTCCACTTATGTTTCACTGGTAGGATTGTATCCCACCCCTCGTTGCCAGGGAGATGGAGAAAGTGAATATCTGACATTTTTCAGGGTCTATCATGAAGGTGGAATCTATGTTCAGAGTAGAAGGGGGAAGTTAATGGTTGGGGTTGAGTGTTGACAGCCAACATTGTCAGCCATAGATGGAGTTTGCGGACTGAAAAAATGTCATGGTGTTGTTTTGCCCATCTAGTCTGACTTACGAGGTGACTGGCGGCAGAAGAGAATAGATGACCTTGGTGTCAGATTAAAAATCTCAGTCTAGATCTCTGGCTCATAGCGTAGACCTGAGGTTGACAATGACTGACTCTGCCTGTATATCCCAGCTGGCACAGCAGGGGCTTTGTTTAGTGTGTATCAGCTTGCTTATTTTCTGCCTTTAGCACTGGGGGGCCTGCAGGCTTCTCACAGCTGAGGGCACAGATGTCGCGGCGTGGCGCTTCTTCTGCTGAAAAGTGGCCAATCATTGCCTCCTAATTAAAGATCAAACATGATTTCAGATGGTCCCCTTCCTAAGATGTCATGGGAGATGTTCCTCGTATCTGCCACTGGTGCTGATCATGTTGTCATTCCTGGCAACTAATTCCTGGAATGAATAATAAAATTATAATAATCTCTCACCAGAGGGAGGATGGCCAATTTGTAAAGTCCATTAAGAATTGAGCAAAGGATTGTCCTCTAATGAGATGAAGCATGTCACGGAGACCGTACATCAAGCTGGTCTGTCACCGATGCACAAAGGGAGCCTGGAGGGAGGGGCCCCTGTCAGGCTGGCGGAGGGAGGGGCGGCTTGTCCTGGGTGCACATTTACACATTGTCATGGATCAGCCGACGGGGAGGGAATGACAAGAGCAACACCAGCGCTGTCCGTGGTGAGGCTCGGGGAGTGTTTATGCCACCAGTGATTCATTCCCCATGAGGCGAGAAGCATTACTCACCATTTCCTCCTGTGCCAGGAAGAGAAGTGGAGTCAACGGGCATATCATCTCTTTGTCGGAAGATGACAGCTCCCTTATTATAAATCCCCAATAAATTGATGGAAGAGCCGTTCAAACTTCATAGATATGAATGTTTCCTGGGATAGGTGGGAGGTTATTCCTAGAGGGGACGTACAGTTGAGGAGCCGGTCTTTGAATTTTGAGGTATTGTTTTTGTTTTTCCTCCAGTTATCACGATAACCCTCAAAACATCTGAATAGAGATAGCCAAAGTTTTCCATTTTCCCCATTCCTGTGCCCACCATTTCCCCATGTCTGTTACATTTGGAGCTTTAGAAAAACCCAATTGTACCTACTTTTTGAGGGAAATCTTCCTTTCGAAACTCCTTTATAGGGGAGTTTGAAAAGTACAAAGCTGCTTGTAACTCTTGGGGGCGATATAACTCCCGCCTCGTAGCCTGGAAGCTGAACTACTGTTAGCTGTTGTACTTTGAAGAGTTAAAGTGTTTTATTCAATAGATACCTCGGCATTTTTGCTTCTAGTAGGCTTTGTGAATCAGAATATTGAGCCACTTGACTGTCCCTTTGGGCGGAGATCATGCCTGCAAATGGTTTATTTTGTGCCATCAGAGTTCTTCTCCGAGGTGGTCTCGAAAGGTCCTTTGGGGACTGTCACTGGTATTTATATTAATCTTGACACTCTTTTTACCTGAGAGCTTTGACACATGAAACTGGATCTTTTGTCTGGCACCAGGTGCATGTGGGCTTTTAATAAGTACCAATCTTAATAAGTACCAACCTTTTATTGGTATTGGAATGTAGACCCAACCGTTTCCCCGATGGCTCCACAGGGAGAAATGCCTTGATATCTTGTGGTTTATTTTGAAAGGGACACTCAGGGCTGCTGACTCTATTGCCTTTGTTGGACCTGTGCTGGGTGTGATGGTTGTCCAGGCAGTACTGTTTCTATCTGCCATTTGCTGGGGAGGTGGAACTACAGTTCCTGGTCCACCTGATTTACTGTATTTCTAATTTGCCCCAAGAGCCCCTGACTGGGTGGTAAGGGTGTTGTCTGTAAGCCTGCCAGCCTTCTGAATGACCTTGAGCCCACATCCCAGCCTCCTCCCTGGATGTCCAACAAGTCAGAGAGGGCCATTCAACACTTCACCTGGCGTCTCCAAAGCGGGAAGAATTCTGGTAATTGCTGTGTTCTAGCCATTTCTACGAGCTTCCCTGGTGGCGAAATTGATTTATTCTACCCCATCTACACACCCCACACCCTGCAGTTGTAGTTCTGCAACTGTATACAATGTGGTGACCAGTAATGTTTTACAGAATTTGAAGGCAATGAAGGAGGAGAGCACGGTGAACATGTTAAAACTGAGAATTAGACATCACTTTTCTTGTTTTTAAACCTGTGCCTTGGGTTCCCTCACTGTGGGCATCCTCACTGGTGGTCTCGGTGACTTAGGCTCTTGGCTCCTACCATGCTGCTTCCCCTTCTCTCCTCTTTGCTTATTCAGACAACAAGTGCAGAATAATGTGCAACAGGCGTTGGACCAGATGCCTGGATGTGTGCGTGCATGCTAAGCCACTTCAGTGGGGCTGGCTCTTTGTGGCCCTATGGAATATAGAGCAGTAAGTGCAAAGCAGACACTAGCTTCAACCTGAGGGGGCTTTTAGTTTTCAATGGAGGGTTCTAGAGGGGAGAAGAGGTTAGCTGCACAACAAGTGAGTTCCAGCTGCAGTAAACGGTGGTACGGACTAAAAGCAGGAGAACTGGGTTCTGTGAGCACGAGCACTCTCCGCCCTGTTTCCTCCTCTCCCCACCTGTGAACCTGTGGCACTCCGAGTCCTTCTCGCCTCACTTTCTATCCTCCCTCCCGCCTTCTGTTCCCTCACCTCTTTTTGTTTTGATGGCTTCCTTCCAGACCTGTTCTAGGTCGAACATCTTCCCTTTTCCTACACCAAGAGACTATCAAAATACTTCTGTAAAGGGCCATCTCCCTTTGTTAAAAAATACGCCACTACTCTCCTATGAAAAAAGACATTTGGGATATGGTTTTATTTGAAATTGCAGTTATTTCCTTCCTGAAATGCTGTCTCTAAGTGTTTTGTTTTACAATATGAGATGCCCAGAATGAGGTTGTGAAAGTTGTTTTAGACATTGGGAGCATATTATACCAGCAAGATATCTTATAGTGATACATTTTCTTCACCTCCTTTTATTGAGATATAATTGATGTATAACATACTAATTTTATGTGTACAACGTCATGATTTAATATATGTCTGTGTTGTGAAATGATTACACTGTAAGTTAACACCCATGCACAAACGGTTATAATTTCTACATATGGTGTATGTGTATATATTAACATCTATGATTCTTTTCTTATCTCATTATTGCTCTTCTTCTGCGTCCCCTCCCTTCTCTCTCTCCTCTTTCTTTTGTATTCCCTGGAGGGTAACACTGGACACTTTTCAGCTGCCCATTTGTGTGTCAACGCACATTTTATAATACTTGTTATGTTCCAGGCCCTGTTCTGAGCATCCATTCCAAACTGATACTCTTGTCTGGTTCCAGGAGAAAATCTTAGCTGGCTGCTGCTGTGACCTAGTTATTTACCCCCCTGAACCCATAATGAGGATCTCTGAGCTCAGAAGCTCTGACGTGTAGCTGCAGTTTCAGGACTCTGGTTTTGTTTCATCATCCTGTCTTATTTTAAAGGCTACTGTCTACTTAGAGTGATGGACTAAAAGTTTCTTGTAAAAATTAGTGTGTTGTTAATGTTACATGTTTAAGAATGGGTAAATGCATTAGGGTGGGTAGTGTCCAGATACGGCAAAGTTGCAGAGCTAACTAGATGGTCTAAAGCTTGGGTATCCATGGTCCGTGTGTGTCAGCAGAGGACTCGGTGGGCTGGCTCATGTTGTGTGATGAGGATGGAGAAGGATATTGGGTTTGAGCCAGAAGATGTGGTGTGTGGCTGGGTTTCACTTGATAAGTCACCCTTCTCTCCCAGCTTTGATTTCTCCTCCTTCCCAGTGGTGATGGGTACCAGGCTGCTATACAGATGAAATGGGAAAAAGCTTGAGGAATTCTTGGCATGGTGTCTGGCAAGTTGTTGATGTAGAACAAATGTTTAAGTGGGAATTGCAACATTTTATTGAATTCAGAAGTAATTATTTAGAAACCGAAAAGGCATCATGATGGGAAAAAACCCATCTGCTGGGTTTCAGATCCTGGGTTGTCTGTGATGGAGACGAAGGACTGGGCCCCACGCTTAGGGGACTTCAGGGTCACAGGACCGACAAGATATATTTCACAGTAAATCCTGGAATTAAAGTTGTGATCAATCTTGAGGAAGAAGAGAGAGGTGCTGTGGGAATATTTGCCAAGCAGGCTTCACATTTCCTGGGGAACAAAGACCATAAGAACTTGCTTAAACTGAGACCCTCCCCCCCAAAATACGTGGGTGATGCTGTCAGCCAGACAAAGAGGAGGATGGGAGAAGAACTGTTCAGACGGTGAGCCTGCTCTCACTCCTGCCAAGAACGTGATGCTGACCGTGGTTGCGCGGAGCAGATAAACTCATCCTAAAGCAAGCTCAGTTTATGGCTCCCATAAAAGGCCTTCATCCATCCCCCACCTCAAGGCAGTCCCTTTATAGCAGTGATCTTTCTTCCTGCTTTATATTACAACCAGAGTGGTTCCTTTTCCAAATTGCCTGGCAGCCAGGGCTGTTTTATGCATACTTGGGCTTCTAGAAACAAGCCGTGGTGTCACATTTGGATTTCTCCATCTCCACCAGCCTGTTACACTCATCCTCAGGCAGGCACTCCCTTGTCCTTAAAATGAGAAGTGCCTTCTGCGATGGTTGATTCTACATTTTCCTGAGAGTCTTACTTGATGAGGACAAGATCAGATGTAATGCTGTATTAGATGGCGTCTCCCTTTATATTTTTGGCTCTCTTTGCAAAGGGGGTCTGTGTCACTGTTCGCCATGACGTGTCCTGTAAAGAGAAGGGCATGTCAGAAGTCAGGCATGGATTAGGATGGGGGATATTAAATTGTTTCTATTCACTGGCCTTAAAAAAGAATCCCTATTCTTGTAAAGGAAACTTGGCCAGAATGGGATGGTTTCACTAGCATTCTGCTTCTCACCTGCTTGTTATTCCAAGCCAGGAAATCTTTTTGGGTAGGCAAGTTCACATTTCTACTTTCACTGTTCTGAAAGTAGCTCCAGTTTTGTCTCGTCTAACCTCATTTCTTGCTACTTGCAGGCATGCTAAGCGTGAACTATACCAAACCTTTCAGTTTCTTGAATAATCCTCGTCCCCACTCACCTCTTGGATCTGCTCCTGTTTCCTGAAATATCCCTCTGCCTGGAACTCTGCCCACCACCCGCTGCTCACCTGGACCTTTCCTTCCGGGCTCAGTTGACGCACAACCCCTGGGACCCTCTCTTGAAAGGGAAGATGAGGTTGGAGCCCTTCTCTTGGACACGTGCTCAGATAGGACTGTAATTCTCCTACCAGAGCACTCATCACAACTCATTGTTAGCCTGGTGACTTGTTAGATTGACCCCCACTCTCCGTTGAGGTTGGGATAAGCCACCATGTTTGCATCTGCATCTTCTGTGTCTAGCAAAATCCCTGCACCTTGCTGGTGTTCAATATATGTATCTAAATGAATAAATGAATGAATAAAGTAGTGAGAAAATAATGTGGGTAAGTTTTCATATGGGTTTGGTTTTGAATTAAAAAATCATTAAAAGTCAGTATTTTTCCCAGCCTCTTGATAGGTTTCTTTATTGTTATCCAAGACAGATTTCTCTTAAAAATGTGTTATTCCTCTTAAAAATGTTTCTTAAACAAGATAAAATACTAGCTTGGGTTTCGTATCATCTCCATTGCTCAAGGCAGTCCTTGGGTAGTATCTTTCTTCCTGTTTCTGTTATAACAGGCCTCGTTCAGAGTATCAACAGTACTACGGAAGCACTTTTCTAATCGACTCCTAGCATTGAGCTCAGTGGCTGGAGCAGGAATGTTGAGAGTAGAAAGAAATTGGTCCACTCCTGACTTGGTACTGGCCAAGTGGCTTACTGCCTCTTGGTTCCTCATCTGTGAAATGGGGATATTCATAGTGCCTACTTCTTAGGATTAGTGTGAACTGTAAACGCTAGCTACTTGAATGAAGTATAACTGAACAGTGACTGAAATGATCCTTAGAGCAATGGTCTTTCTCAGCAACGTGTTGTACTGTAAATTAAAAGCTCATGTTTAACAACTAGGATGTAATACCAGGCATGGAAGAGTACTCAGTAAATAATATTAATAGCTGCTATGGTAATGCTTATTCATACTAACTTATGAATATAGTCAGTGCTTGCCTCAGTCTGGAGCAAGCAGAAAATTAACGCACGTGACAAACTTCTGAGAGTGAATGCCATTGAACCTCTGCCGTCTTGAGAAGTCCTTGTCAAAAGATATTTCAGGCATCTCTCAGATCAACCTCCCTATCACCACATCTCTCTTGCTCTTGGTGACCCCCATGACTAAACTCGCCCTGTAACAGGGAACATGGTGACAGGTGGCAAACGACTCTGAAGAAAAACTCTTGGGTAGAGGTCGAAGATTAACACGTGCTTTACAAATTTCCCTAGAGGCACTCATCAGGGAGTTTCAGCCAACTGATATTATTCGTGATCTAGCGTGAAAAATCGTTGCTGAAGCCGCTTTGAAGTTAATGTGAGCTTTTTATGTTCTTCCATGGACCTAAGATACTGACCACTTTAGGAAAGTTTTGAATGATGAGGCTAGCCTCTTTCACCCCCAGTGTTCACAGCCAATTAGATTGTTTTGGTTAATGAAATACTATTGACATTTTTTTGGACATCACCTTCAGACTTAATAATGGGGCTTTATGTTTAGTTTTCATGGATCTGGGCTCATATTAGCATTTGATTCTTCTGTCCAATATGCTCTTCTGCATATTGTAGATACTTCTGCATGGAAGTGGAAGATAGCATACCTAGAGTGTCTTTTTTGCCTCAGTAGGTGAGAGGATACCTAGAATTTCTGGGATTTGACCAGAATTGGATTAATAATAAATCTAGAGTTCACGTAGCTTAATTATAGTGATCACAGTGATGGGCATTAATGGGAGAATAAACTTGTTTTATATGCATGGATGTTATGGGCATCCATATATGAACAGGTATATATTCTGAGATATATGATATGTGTGTACAGATACATGTGTGTGCATACACAGGTAGAATTGCAGTTCAGTGCTTTAAAACAGTTGTCACTTGCCAAGATATATAAATGACATAGAACTACCCTTTCAACTTGTAAATTATGCTTGGGACTGATAGTAATGTGAATGTGATCAGCCATTTTTACCTGTCCCATTCTCCCCCAATTGATGGATCAATCTGTCATGATATCCCCCCATGAGACATTCATAGCCTTGTAAATCATTCTATCACTACACTCTGTGCGTTATTTACAGTGGTGTGATTTTAAAGTTGAATTATTGGCAGGACTTCCAGGTATGGCTGAATAAGGAAGTCAGTAAATCCTTTTCCCCCAAAGCATCTGTAAAGCTGGACGAAATTGAGACAGCAACCGTTTCAGTATTCTGGAAATTAACCAGTGGCGTCCAGCAATTTAAGAAGCATTTATGCTTGGAAAACTTTTGAGATTCAAGTAAGAATAGCAGGGGAGTCTGTGATATGCTGGTTGGGAGCTTCTCCCCTGCCCTGCTCAGGTGCTGCTGCCACAGCAGACTGGGGTTTGCATGGTTTGAAGCAGTGAGTGACATAGTGACTTTAGGTGAAAGTGATGATCCTGGTGACCAGCAAATGGAAGAGGGTCAGTAGCTTTACTAGCTTGGGTTTTCAGTCATGTTTGGAGTTATGTTCTGAGGTTGTGTACACATGTGTAGCTGAGACCAGAAATTAAAAGGAACCCATTCGTGCTGCAACATGGCTGATCCTCAGACACATTATGGTGAATGGAAGAAGTCAGATGCAAGTGACCACATGTTATGTGATTCCATTTATATGGAGTACCCAGAACAGGAGAATGTAACAGAGAGAGAAAGCCAGAACAGTGGTTGCTTTGGGCTGGGGTAGAAAGTAGGGATTAAGTCAAAATAGACCTGAGAGAACTTTTGGGGGTAATGGCTAAGTTTAGTGGTATATAAATAATACGTCAATAAAACAGTTTTCAGTTCAGTTCAGTCGCTCAGTTGTGTTTGACTCTTTGCGACCCCATGAATCGCAGCACGCCAGGCCTCCCTGTCCATCACCAACTCCCGGAGTTTACCCAAACTCATGCCCATCGAGTCAGTGATGCCATCCAGCCATCTCATCCTCTGTCGTCCACTTTTCCTCCTGCCCCCAATCCCTCCCAGCATCAGGGTCTTTTCCAATGAGTCAGCTCTTTGCATGAGGTGGCCAAAGTATTGGAGTTCCAGCTTCAACATCAGTCCTTCCAATGACCACCCAGGACTGATCTCCTTTAGAGAATACTAAATCATTAAATATTATCATTGGAAAATTTTATTAAGCCATTCAGATAAATTCTTCCCGTGTGTGGATATGGTCGCATATGAGAAAAGTTGTTTCAAGTGCATATCTTTTCTAGTATATTACTTAATCCTACTTTGTACCTATGCTTTACACAACCCAGAACTCTGCTGTGAAGCTGTTGTTTTCCTAACTGTTCACCTTGGGGGGATGTCATTGGCAAACTCTCTTGATGAATAAGAACCTTCCTTTAAGGACAGGCCTTGTTAAATGTCTACACAGATTTTTTATAATGTGACTTTTGGGACACATTTTCAAAATGTACTCATCCATAGCCTTCCTTCATAGTATATTATTGGATGTAAACACATTGCCCTGTCATCTGCATGCTACATGCATGCTGCATCATGTGCTCTCATTCAGGGTTTGGCAGGCAGCAGCGATACCTTTTGCTGCTGTCATGAGTTCACAGGATAAAAGCTTTTGTACAATTAGTGTTCTCCCATGTTATTTTCAGTGTGTGTGGCAAAATCTTGTGCTGTTGTGTGCTGTCACACACCCCAATGCACTGCTCTTAAATACGCACACACTGACTTTTCTAGTTTCATTTTCAAGTCTCTTAAACAAGCGACTTGAGGTTCCCGTCAAGGACCCCCACTCTGGGAGGTTCCCCTCTTTATTGCAAAAGGGTGGCTGACATGCCTTTCCTAAGTGGTCCCTTAGTATTTCCTAAATCTTGTTTTCTTGCACGTAGCACACTTAGGGCAGGCATTGCTAATTACTGCCTCCCCCTCCCCCCATCATATCCATTCTACCTTTCTGATTACCAGACTATTCTTCAACAAAAGAATAATTACTTAATAGTTACTTTTGTTACTTAAATAGTAACAAAAGAACCCTGATTTTTCTCAGAGTAGCCATGTGCCCAGTTAAAATCCTTACCTTCCCATACTCCCTTGCAGATGTGTGTGGTCATGTGACCCAGTAGTAGCCAATGAGGTGAAGGATAAGGTCTAGGGTAAAATTGCCAGGCAGTCTTTTCCATTTGAAAGGGAAGTCAACTAGTTTGTACATTGTTTTGCCCTTGTCCTTTGCTCTGTCTCCTCCGTTCATTTAGAATTCACTTTTTAGCCTTGAGGAGCAGCAGGCTTCTTGTGAGAACAGAAATGAGGCAAAACGTTAAGAATGGTGGAGCAGGAAGATAGACGGGGTCTGTGACCTTTGTCACAACAGGTACTGCTTTCTGTGTCTGGGACTTACTGCTCTTGAATTTCTTTTCAGTCACATGAAAATGTATTGGGCTAACTCAAATCCATGTCTGATTAAAGTATTGCAGGTAGTTGAATTCATTCCTAACTGATAGTACAATCTTTGAATGGACTCTTTACTTAAGTGGTTTTATGTTTAAGGAATAACTTCAAAGAAGGCAAGAACCCTCTCTTGTTCACTTCTGTATTCCTCGTGACTTGGTAGTGGTACTTGGCACAGAGTAGGTGTTCAGTAAGTTTGTTGAATAGATAATTGGTTGAATGAATGAGTCAAGGTGAAAATGTAAGGATCTCCCCACGATTTGTATTTACTCTCTTTGGGTATATTTTCATATGGAGCTGGGTCTACATATTCAGTAAGACTTTTTGGCATCCTCTGGAGCAGAATTTCTCAGCCTCAACACAACATTTTGGGCTGGATAATTCTTTGTTTTGGAAAACTGTCCTGGACATTGTAGGATGTTTGACAGCATTTCTGGTCTCTGCCCACTAGTTGCAGTATCACACCACCCCCTCGAGTTGTTACAAACAGTGTCTTCAGACATAACCCAGTGTGCTCAAAGAATGTTCAAACTACTGCACAGTTGCATGCATCTAACATGCTAGAAAAGTAATGCTCAAAATTCTCCAAGCCAGGCTTCAACAGTACGTAAACCTTGGACTTCTAGATGTTCAAGCTGGATTTAGAAAAGGCAGAGGAACCAGAGATCAAATTGCCAACATCTGTTGGATCATAGAAAAATTAATACCAGAAAAACATCTGTTTCTGCTTTATTGATTACATCAAAGCCTTTGACTATGTAGTTCACAACAAACTATGGAAAATTCTTTAAGAGATGGGAATACCAGACCACCTTACCTGCCTCCTGAGAAATGCAGGTCAGGAAGCAACAGTTAGAACTGTACATGGAACAACAGACTGGTTCCAAACTGGGAAAGGAGTATGTCAAGGCTGTATATTGTCACCCTGCTTATTTAACTTCTATGCAGAGTACATCATGAAAAATGCCTGGATGAAGCATAAGCTGGAATCAAGATTTCCGGGAGAAATATCAATAACCTTAGATGAGCAGATGACACCACCCTTACGGCGGAAAGGGAAGAACTAAAGAGCCTCTTGATGAAAGTGAAAGAGGAGAGTGAAAAAGCTGGCTTAAAACTCAGCATTCAGAAAACAAAAATCACAGCATCCAGTCCCATCACTTGATGGCAAATAGATGGGGAAACAATGGAAACAGTGACAGACTAGTTTTTTGGGCTCCCAAATCACTGCAGATGGTGACTGCAGCCATGAAATTAAAAGACGCTTGCTTCTTGGAAGAAAAGCTTTGACCAACCTAGACAGCATATTAAAAAATAGACATTACTTTGCCAGCAAAGGTCTGTCTAGTCAAAGTTATGGTTTTTCTAGTAGTCGTGTATGGATGTGAGAGTTGGACTATAAAGAAAGCTGAGCACCAAAGAATTGATGCTTTTGAAATGTGGTGTTGGAGAAGACTCTTGAGAGTCCCTTGGACTGCAAGGAGAGCAAACCAATCCATCCTAAAGGAAATCAGTCCTGAATATTTATTGGAAGGACTGATGCTGAAGCTGAAACTCCAATACTTTGGTCACCTGATGTAAAGAGCTGACCCATTGGAAGAGACCCTGATGCTGGGAAAGATTGAAGGCAGGAGAAGGGGACGACAGAGGATGGATGAGATGGTTGGATGGCATCACCCAACTCGATGGACATGAGTTTGAGCAACCTCTGAGAGGTGGTGATGGACAGGGAAGCCTGGCATGCTGCAGTCCATGAGATTGTGAATTTGGCCATGACTAAGCAACTGAACTGAACTGAGAGAACTTGTTGGTAATGGAGAAGGGATTCTAAAGTTGAGCTCTTTGAACTACTAAGTAGTGGTGTGTGTGAAGCCTCTAAAAATTATGCAAAATCTCTTATATGTGTGCATGCATTATTTTGGGTAGAAGATCTGCATTTCTTACATATCCTCAAGAGGGCCAGTGGTTCCAGCAGAGTTCAGGACCATTTGTGTAGGATGGTCAAGCTGTTAAACTTTTCACCATGTTCTTTTAACCTCCTATCCACTATTGAACTTAATAGATTGAGAAGCTGATTAAGACTACTGCTTAATGACTAGGGAAATTCTAATCAAATGTTAAAGTCTAATAAACTGGAATTGCTTTGAGGCCCACAAAACAAGGCATTTGAAATATTTTGGAGAGCCACTATAAATATGGAAATTGAGGACAATATTCTTGTGCCTTGTAATATAATGGTCACTCCACTTAAAGGAGAATCAAATTGCAGTTCTGAAACTGTAAATGCAGCAGTAATTGGAGGAAAAGTAAGAAGAGAAGCTCTCATAAACAGATTACTTAAAAATGGTCTCAGGTGAATATATACTGGCAGGAAAATTTAAATTATAAAAAGGAAATAAGATGGATGTAAGCATGACTGAACTGAATTTAATAGTTGATGTTCTCACTTGCTTAATCACATAATGCCGCTACTTGGGACTCTATTACTGAAGCAAATCATTTGTTGCATCCAAAGGGAGCAATAATAATGCAAAATGTGCCATGAAATACCCAATTAAATTATTTTAACACGTTGGAGATTGTGGGCTGGTGCACGTGTCCTAGTCTTTCCTCTGCCTGACAGTCTGGAGGGTATGATCTGTATTTAATATTACCTGGTTTGTATTTCTTCACTCTGTTGTGTGTGTGTGTTTGTGTGTGTGAGAGAGAGAGAAAGAGAGAGAGATTATCTGGTTTGTATATCTTTGCTCTGTAGTGTGTGTGTGTGTGTATTTACAAATGGATCCACTGCTCTGCTTTAGCTCTGAAAATATTTGGGCGCATCACAGGCAGGAATATAAGGAACAGAAATAATCTGTAAATAAGACAGTCTCCTCCCAGAGCACTCCAGGGGGAAGCTGGGCATGTGACATAATAGGAACTTGGAAATAAGGTTTCCTAAACTTTATACCTTGGCAGAAGCTTATTGCAGTGAATGTGCTGGGGGCATGTTCCTTGCTAACTGATAAGATAGAGTAGTCTGCTGGAAATAATGACTTTATTTGCTTGCACTGTTTTGGGGGCGAGGAAGGGGAAAAATTGTACACAGCTCCCCTTTCTACCTGTAAAGTATGTTTATTAATGTGTCTTTTTACCATCCAAGTTATTCTTGACTATAAGTACGTAGATGAACCATGAATAGTTTAATAATATTGATATATTCTGTGTATAAATATTACATGCATTCATTAGAGGAAAAGATATAAAAGAAAATGAGAATTTCCATATTACCACCAAATGACAACTGCTCAGTATATTTCCTTTTCATGTGTATTGAAATCTAAAAAAGTTTCTTTTCTTTTTTAAAGAAATAGTCTCATTAATACACAATCCTGGGGAAATAGCCTATAATACTTTAGCCCAGAAGTAGTAGTTGTTCATTTTTGTTTTGTGTTTTGTTTTGGCTCCCCATGACTTGCCAGATCACAGTTCCCTGACCAATGATTGAACCTGGGCCCACGGCAGTGAAAGAGAGGAGTCTTAACCACTAGACCACCAGGGAATTCCCCAGTTTTTCATTTTTGTGTGTTAATGTTACTCCTTTCCCCCCAAAGATTCTTGCAGCCACAGACATTTGTAGATGGGATGTTACCTGTCCATGGGTACCCATTCTATCATGAGAATCTTTCCAAGTCAATAGAGTATCTTACCATGTCAAGCTTTGTGTAAGACACAAAACTTTATTGCTTTTATGCAGAAAGGGATGTTCTAGGAAAAAGGAGGAGAGGGGATCTACAAAAAGATTTGGAAAAAACAGTAATAATACCCCAAACCCACCATCCTGATATAGCTTATGCTAACATGGATGGAAATTTAAAAACACATGTACGTCCATTTATTTAATTTTACATGATATTCTAGAAAGCCAGCTTTCATCTATACAGTACTTTTGTGCAAACTGTAGAAGGTATTTCTTCCCTGATGAATACAGGTACAGGGAGGTCTCAGAGTGCTCACACAGAGGGAGCCACCCCTTGATTCTTTCAGCAATATGTGGAAGTCACACATTGTCACATACAGATGCACCACCCTTCCTGTGTCAATAGCCCCTCTGTAAGAGAACTGTTAGTACAGTGCCTGCTCCATTCCAGAGCTGTTCTGAGAGTTTTACAGATATCACCCTAATTTAACCCTTCAACAACAATGTAGTAGGTGCTGTTAGGTTCCCCATTTCACTGATGAGAAAACTGAGACACAGAGAAATTAAAGCACTTGTCCATCTAATCATTTCCTAAGGACCCTTTTCCAGTTAGTTTTTGTGTAGCATAGTATTTCAGTGGACATGAACTTGGTCAAACTCTGGGAGATGGTGAAGGACAGGGAAGGCTGGCATGCTGCAGTCCATGAGGTCATGAAGAGTCAGACACTACTTGGTGACTGAACATCAACATACTATTAAGTAACATGAAATGCCTGACACCGTTATAAACATTTTACCAGTATTAACTCACTTGGTTTTCCTACTAATCCTGGGAGCCAGCATTTATCGTAAACTTCATATTGTAGACGAAACAAAGAGAGATTAACTAAAGTAAGTGCCAGAACTGGGATTCCCACCCAGGCAGTCTGGCTCCAGGTCTTGTTCCTTAACCACTAAGTTACGTAGCCTCTTCCTTTCTTTAGGAAGCAGGAAGTATCTTGGGCCTTAAATTGGTTATACAACCACCACATTGTGTTTAGTAGAGAGTATCCCAGTGGATGATTTCCATATTAGGAAATTTTGTTCTAGCTATCTTTTTAAATGCACATCAAAACAGAATTTACATCATACCTCATATATAAATTTATTCATAGTTTTTTTTTATTAAAAGTAACTTAGAAGACAAAAAATATAAAGAAAATATTAAATTTGCCAGTGCATGCAGACAGATCTTGCAGAGAGAACCACTGATGTCCTGTAGCCTATGCAGTATTTTCTTAATGGAAGTACAGCTATATACACATTAAAAATAAAATTGCTATCCTACTTGCAGTGAAAATGATTTTTTTTATTGCTTGTGTCATAGTGAATTATAAAAATTCAGTATAATATATTTAACAAGTCTTTTGTTGAAACAGATTACATTGAATTTTGGGTTTTTGCAGGAAAAAATATCACATTAATGAACATCTTCACACATTATTCTTGGTATTATTTTATAGTCCCTCAAGATGGGTTCTTGGGAGAGGAATAATTAGGTCAAGGACTATGAATAATTGAGGGTTTTATAGATACACATTTAGCTAACTTATAAGAGACATTTTTTCTAAGTTACTATAAACTGTTTATAAGAACCATTTTACTCTTTGAATAATATTCAGCCATATATCTAGGCCATACCTTGATTATTTCACTCCAGTGTGATGACTTTATTTAGAATGGTGTTATTTAACCATTTCAAATACCCTTTTGATAAACATGAATATCTCACACCTTCTTTAATGTAATTTTTAGATAGTATTCAAATCATTGACAATTTCAGAAATAAAAAAATCATTTTGATTTTGAAAAGTTATTTCCCTTCAGTCTGAAAAATCTTATGTCATTTCTTGGAGTTCACATCTGATAGTGACAAATTCTTTTAGTTTTCTTTCATCTGAAAATGTTTTTTGCTTTGCTTTCCTTCTGAAAGACATTTTAGTTGGGTATAGAATTCCTTTTTGACATTATATTTTTCTTTAGAACTGCAGATATTATTTCACTTCTGGTCTCCACATTTCCTGATGAGAAATCTATGATGATTAAAATTGTTACTTCCATGTGTTTAATACGTCTCTTTTCTCTGTCTGCTTTGAAGATTTTCTGTTTATTTTCGGCTCTCAGCCATTTGGCTCTGATTTGCTCAGGGATGATTTTCTTTGTCTTTATTCTGATTGAGGTTTGGTGAGCTTTATAAATTTATAAATGTGTGCTTTTACCAAATTGGATAAAATTTGGATTTTATAGATTCAAATATTTTTCTGTTACTCTTTCTTCCTTGTAGGACAACAGCTATATAAAGGCTGGTGGTGGTGATTTAGTCACCAAGTCATGTCTGACTCTTGTGACCCTGTAGACTGTAGCCCGCCAGGATCCTCTGCCCATGGGATTCTCCAGGCAAGAATACTGGTGTGGGTTGCCATTTCCTTCTCCAGGGGATCTTCCCGACCCAGGGATTGAACCTGGGTCTCCTGCATTGCAGGCGGATTGTTTACCAGCTGAGCTATGAGGGAAGCTACTCCATATGATATTATCCTTCTCTGTTTGCTTTAGATTTGGTAATTTCTTTTGCTATAGCTTAAATATTAACTAACTTTTCTCTTGTCATTTCCTTTCTTCTGTTAAACCTAGCCACTGACTTAAATTTCAGATATTTTAATATTCAATTTGAGTATTTCCATTGGGGTCTTTTTTCATAGTTTCTAGTTCTCTTCTCATTCATCATGAGAAATTTTAAGATTTATTAAACATTAGTTAGAACAGCTGTTTCAAATGTCAACATGGGGTCATTTCTGGATTAATTTCTCTTTTCTCTACTTGTGCAACCAAGTCATGGTTTTTGGTTCTTTGAATATTAAGTAATTTTAAATTACTTATTATTATATTGTAGAAACTCTAGATTCCATTATATTCCTCTGAAGACTATTGATGGTTTTATCAGGTATTTAACTTGGTTGAACTCAAATAGTTAACTCTGACTTTTGAGTAGCAGCTCAAATCTCTGTTCAGTTCTTTTTATCTTTAGCTGAACTACTTTGAAATCTGTCCAGTTAATATGTCAGCCAGACACTTGGGCAGAGATCATGTGTAGAAATTAGAGTTCGTTCACTTTTGCTTTCTCATCTCTCTCCTTACTTTCTAGTGGCACTGCTTGACTCAAACCCTATCCTCTTATTTCTCAGGTCAGAAAGATTGAGATATTTCTTTCAGAGTTTTAGCCACTTCAAGACTTACAGCTGTAGAGACAGGTAACTCATTTTATGCCTTTTTTTTTTTCCAAGTTTTAACTACTCTCTAGAATGTTTTCTGTTGTTCGTGCTTTAGTACCTTCAGGTCTTCATTTGTGTGTATGTTTTGTCCAGAGTTTACAGCTGTTGTGTGTAGGAACTCGGGGTTCTGTTGGAACCTCCTTGGCTGAACCAGAAGCTAGGCTTCTGGGAGTTCTAAAGATGTAATAATTGGTTTCAACAGTTAAACATCAAAGGTGTTTATACCCAACACCAACTTAAATAGCACTTTTTGAATAGCATTTATGACATTTGTTTTTAAACAGTTATTTGCACACTTATTTGTCTAACATGTCTTTTCCATGAGAGCACAGGAAACCCTTTGATCCCAGCACATAGGCCTGGTAACATAGTTAAAACTCCTTAAATATTTGTTGAGCAAACAAATATAGCTGGGAGATGTTGAGGGTCTAAACCAGGGCACAGGAGCTGAGGGTAGAGGACGTAGGGTATATTTAAGAGAAGCCTCAGAAAGAGCTTTCAGAGAATTTGTTATGGGCTAGATGGATGGAGCGAGTTGTGAAAAATGGAGGAGCTGAGATAAAACCTCAAGGCCTTTAGCTGGGGTACCTTGGTGAATGGTTGGTTAGGGTCAGTGGGTGAGTTCTTAGACTGAGACTGGACTTTTGAGCATTGAGAAAAATGATTCTTTGGCCTTTGCATCTTGATGCATTTATGCATGCTAAGTCATTTTAGTCATGCCTGACTCTTTGTGACCCTATGGACTATAGCCCTCCAGGCTCCTTTGTCCATGGGATTCTCCAGGCAAGAATACTAGAGTGGGCTGCCATGCTTTCCTCCAAGAGATCTTCCTGACCCAGAGATCAAACCCGTGTTTCTTACTTCTCCTGCGCTGGCAGGCCATCTGGAAAGCCCCTTGCGTGTTGATGGTCCTTCCTGATTTTTGATTGGTGTTTATCCTGCCCTTGGCCCATCCTTGATTGGAACTGAGATTAAGGGAGGAGCAGTAGCCAGATTTTTGATTCTTCAGGTGCAGCTGGATGTGCTGAAGAGAGAAAAGAGCCAGTTTGCAACCCAGGGCATCTGTTAAGGCAGGGTGTTTATGATAAGAAGCCAAAGGTTGAAATATAATCCTCCAAACCCCTGCCTGCCCAGGACTCCATTAAATTGTTCCTATTTGTGTGATCGCTCCAAGATACCCAAAGAGCAGGGGAAATATTAGAAAGCCTGTGAATGAGGGGAGAGAGACTGCAAACTGCGGTACAGTCATGATTTAGGAACCTCGCTAAATTCATAAGTGGAAATGTCTGACAGCCTCGGAATCTGAAATCTTTCTTCTTCCTGGTGGAGTACGAGTTAGCTTGTGCAGTAAAATGAAAACGGGTGGTGAGCGCTGCAGTCAGGTTCATGTTCCCTTAGCGGCGGGGTTCTGGATAAGAGCATAGTTATGTGTAGGAGCGGTGCCCTAGGCCGCCTGTCACCTGATGCCAGGGCGACCTGCGCTTCCCAAGGGTTTCTCATTAGCACCTCTGATTTCTTCCGGAGCCACAGGCTTTCAGCTCATCCTTCAGCGGAGGGTGGCTGTTCTTGCCAGCCTCAATCAAGGCATTTAGCACCAGGAATGCCTCTGCTGATGGACTCCCCTCTGCAATGACAGAAAACAGGTTTCCAACGGGAGGAACTTGTGGAGGGCTGTGCCTTTCAGTGGGGTTTCTCATGCTATTTCTGTTTTGAGGCAAGTCTCACCAGGATGTCTGGTTTTTTGCCACCCCCATAGGCTGTGCACTGGGGCACTGATTACCTTGCTGTCGTTAGGGGGAGTTTATGCTCTTCTTGTCTTGTAGTTAGGAGTGGAGATGAGGAAATGCTGAAGGAAGCAGCAAGCCTACTAGTTGGAAAAGTGAAAGTGAAGTCGCTCAGTCGTGTCCAACTCTCCGGGACCCCATGGACTATGTATATAGCCCACCAGGCTCCTCCGTCCATGGGATTCTCCAGGCAGGAATACTGGAGTGAGGTTGCCATGTCCTTCTCCAGGGGATCTTCCCGACCCAGGGATTGAACCCAGGTCTCCCACATTGCGGGCAGACACTTTACCCTCTGAGCCACCAGGGAAGCTGGACTTGCAAAAACACAGCCGTGAGTGCATTCATGGTATTTGCACAAGAGAACACCATTGCTACCCAAATGTCATCTTAGGGCTCTCTGCCACACAAACCCCGGTGGTTAATTCTGGGAGACTCCAGAGACTGTCCTGTGAGTGCTTAAAGCACACTTCCTCTGTTTCTTTCTTCACCAGCCTCCTCACTGCATTCCAGGCCCTGACATGGCCATGCGTCCATGGCTCCATGTGGTCCAGGCCAATGGACGCTACTGCCATTCAGAATTTCTCTTCTGTTGCTTCCCTTGGACATGGATGTCCCATTGCTCCCTGTCTTAGGGCCAGAAGATCCCAAGGTTGGGATGGGAGTCCCCGCCTCCAGTTCCCTCCTTACAGTGGCCTGGTATGTGGTCAGAGCTTCACGATACTCTAGAAGACAACCCTGCATTTCTTCTCTGCTGTCCCTGTGTCCGCAGCTGTGGTTCACACCTCTGGCAGCATAGTGCAGTCACACGTGCAGCTCTTTAGTTGAATTCTGTTTACATCCACACTGGGACCTTTGAGATTAGGCTCCCATGGGGTGGGCCCTGGTGCTGTGACTTTATAAATTCCCCAAGTGATTTTCTGTGATGCTGGGAAAGATTGAAGGCAGGAGGAGAAGGGGGCAACAGAGGACAAGATGGTTAGATGGCATCACTGACTCAATGAACATGAGTTTGAGCAAGCTTTGGGAGATGGTGAAAGAGAGGGAAGCCTCATGTGCTGCAGTCTGTGGGGTCGCAGAGAGTCGGACACGACTGAGTGGCTGAACAACAAGTGATGCTGATGTGTTGCCAGGGCTGAGAGCCTCTGCTCTGCAGGAAGCAGGGAAGATCTTGACCCTTGGGTGGGCTGGGCCAAGGGTAGCTGTCTGTACCCTTGTCTCCCCATTGCCAGCCTCAGGTGCCTGGAGGCTTCTGCCCTTTTGCTCAAATAGATGTCTGTTCTTGGATGGGACTGGCCATGGCCCAGTGGTTTGACTGGAAGTCAGACTTTGGATTCCAGTTCACTTTAAAACATTTTAATGTATTGATTGTGATTTCAAATACTACATTAACTTAACTCAGGAAAACCTAATCAGAAGCCATGGGCTCAGAGTCATATAGATCAACAAAAATGTGGAGTGGGAGGCTTAAAGTAGCCACCGTCCATTTCCAGCTGTGTGATCTTCAACAGGTGACTCAAACTATCTGGTCTCTTTCCCTACCAGTAAAATGGGAGTAGAGTCTATGTGGTGCAATTGTTGTTATGTACATATTAGGTGACATGCGTGGAAGCAGTTTGTAAGGCATTGTAGAAAAGCAACACCTTGGTATGTGACTGTTATCCCACTGTCTTTCTGGCACTTGATCCCACTGTCTTTCTGGCACTTGCGGCGAGTATGAATGTTCAGAGGGGATTCATGAGCGCTATTGGAAAAGTCATTCCACACTCACAGTCTAGGGGTGAAAAATTGCTCTTATTTTTGTGAATGAGGGGCAGTTGATACTGTGATTTAATTCTGTGATTCTCTGTAAGAGTGTTATTCCTGTGGCAGAATTATCAGTTTTTTCCCCCCAGTACTGAGAATTCTGACCCTGGAATATTTTCACATTTTTTGAATGGTATCCTGTAGACCAGAGGTTCTTAAACACTAGGGGCACCAGAATCACCTGGAAGGCTTGCTGAAACAGGTCTCTGGGCCCTGCCCCCCAGCCCCCAGCGTTTCTGACTCAGTAGGTCTGGGGTGGGGTCCAGGAACTTGCATTTCTGACAGGCTCCCAGTGGTGCCAACGCTTCTGGTTCAGGTAGCACACGTGGGGAGCCGCCTGTGCAGACTGTGTCAGCTTTCCCTCCAGGCCTATGGTTCTTGTCTTGAACTGGGCGTTAGAGTTCCCTGGGGAACTTTTAAACATCCTGCTCTCTGGGCCTCACCCCGCAGCACCTGAAGTAGTCTCTGTGGGTATCATGATTTATAAAATGCTCTGTGGGTCATTCTTAGGTGAAGCTGGAGGTGGGAAATCCCATTTCCCTGCTTCCCATCTTATGCCCTAGAACACATGCTCTACTCGGCAGCAAAGCCTGTTTTAAAAGTACAGAACAGATTATCTCATGGCATGTCTCTGCTTAAAACCCCCCATTTACTTTCTGATGTGCTTGGGATACAGTCCGAGCTCTGTAGCACACCTCCAAAGTCCTGCCATGGGAGCTGCCTCTGGACCCCACAGCCTCACCCTGCCGTCTGCACATCTCACCCACCCACCAGGACCTGGACTTCCTTTCTCTCTTCTGACAGACCTAGCCCTGCCCACCGTGCCCCCCCACCCCCAGGGCTTTGCTCTTGTCCTGTGGTTGGAATGCTAGACCTCATCTCTGAGCACTGCTGTCTCCCCATGTCCCTCCAGCCTCAGCTCCAGGGTTCTATTCTTACAGAAGCCTGCCCTGGCCATCCTGTTAATGGCTACTGGTGATGCCACTAGTAAAATGAGTCCTTTTCCCATCCCCCAGTCCATGTGCTCATATTTGCCTGATCAGATTTTAGTATCTTGTTAATTTATGCGATTGCTTGTGTATCATCTGTGTCTAGAAATCATTTTCATGAGGGCAGGGACCTTGTCCACTTTATTTACTCCTGTTCTATTTGCTTGCCAGGTAGAAGGATCTAAATATACTTATCGAATGAATGGATGAATAAACCCTTCAAATGATGAGCTACAGGAACCTACTCTGTTCTCTGCTGTTACTGGAGTTACGTCCACTCCAGACACACGTGACGGTGGACACTTCCCTACCACTGAGCTGCAGTTGGCCAGCACTGGGGGCAGCACGCCTGTCAGGTTATCTCTTGAGCTGGCTCGACTGCACGCTGACTGCCCATCACCGCCTGGTCAGACAGTGCGGGGAGAGGTCTGGGCAGCGCGTTTGTATCTGGCAGGGAGATTTGACAGGACACGGAGGGGCCCTGGAAGCCTTTACGACATGGTTCCCTTACAGAGGGGTGGAGTCGTGCAAGTGTCAGTAATCGATAATTGCCTATTTTATATGGGTGGTTTATAGGCTAATCTCAATTAATTGTTTCTGAAAGAGCAGTAAAATTAGGCTGGGAGGCCATCCACTATGATGGCCTGTGAGGGGCGGTGGCACAGACAGGCTATTAGCACCGTGGAGGTCACAGCGGGCTCAAAGTGAAGGACATCACGTCTCCGGAACGAGAGTCCAAGACTGGACTGAAGTCTTCCTAGTTTAAATGGCACCTAAGATGTTCAGTTTTCTGCAGAAGAAAGGGCTGAGAGAACAGTCTGTGCTGTGGAGGAGTGAGGTGGAGTGAGAAGGGTCAGATGGAAAATCAGGTGATCACAGCAAGCAGGTCTCTTTCTGATGGTGTGGATTTTTTTCCCCTCATACACAAAGAAGTTTTTTACAGTCAGTGCAACTCTCTGATCTCTTTGCAGTGGCAATATTTTCTTGTCATACAAAGTGATGTGTTGTGCACATTTGTATGCAAACTGAAGTGAGGTGGGGAAAAAATGGTGCTTCTCAAATAATTATAATTGAATTTCAGGATAATTGACAAGATTGTCCAAAGTGTAGCCATCCTCACTTTTTATCAGTGAGAGAGTGTTAGGCGCGCGTGTGTGTATTTATCATTTAAAAATTTAATAGCATAGGAGAAGATTTACAACTAGATACCATACCTGTGTGCTTTCTGTTGTACTGTGATAGAAAGTCTTTTGTACAAGCAAATTTTGTTTACAAAGTGTGAGTTGATATAAAAGAAACGAAACTATCAAAGAACTGTCAGAATGAAGTAAGGAGATAGAGCAACAGTTATTTGAAGTTTGAGAATTCCTGGGAACCAAGACTAGGATACTAGACCTAACCAAATGATTTAGCAAAGTTTTTCTTTGTCTAATGGATGGAAGTGTGAGAAAAAATAGGCTTTGCTTAACATATTCAGCATAAATACTTGAGAAGAGGGGGGTTAACCAGCAACTTCACTCTTTGGGTGAGCTGAGTTTTCCCATAGTGGACCCACGGGGCAGAGATTGAAAGTAAGGAGACTGGATTTAGCTGGATTAGCCAAAGTCATGTTGGATTTTTTGTCCAACAAAAGTGGAAGATGGATGCTGCCTTCACATGATGCTAGCTTCCTCAGAAAACCTGCCCTGACTCTGGACACAAAAACTCATCAATCTTTTCTAGCAGCCCTTGACCCCAGCAGGAAGACAAAGTCAGGCAAGTCTTAGCAACTGTGGATCTCTGCCTAATTCAGTAAGTAGAGAGGGAGCCATTTGCACTGCTGGTCACACTAACATTCCAACAGTTGCCTATCTTGCGGGAATGCCCCAGAGCAGTGAATTTAACATGATAGTATCTTGAGATGATTAAGATGTAGATCTTCCATGTCAGCTACAGCTAGTAGTTTTGACCACATCAGTAGGTGCTCATATTAATCACTGCTCTTAGCCTATTTCTCTTGATGAGCTTACTCTAGTTGAAAAGAGACTTGGGTAGAAGAATTTCCTTTTTAAAAAATTTATTGAAGTATAGTTGATTTGCAGTGTTGTGTTAATTTCAGCTGTACAGCAAAATGACTCATTTTATACACACACACACACACACACACACACGGGTGCGTGCATGCTTCCCAGGTGGCTCAGTGGTAGAGAATCTGGCTGCCAGTGCAGGAGACTCGGGTTCGATCCCTAGGTCAAGAAGATCCCCTGGGAAATGGAGGAGAAGGATACGGCACCCCACTCCAGTATTCTTGCCAAGAAAATTCCAGGGACAGAGGCGCCTGGCAGACTATAGTCAGTCCATGGGATTGCAAAAGAGTCAGATACAACTTAGCTACTAAACAGCAAACATATATCTATCTATCTATCTATCTTCTTTTTCATATTCTTTCCCATTATGGTTTATCACAGGTTATTGACTATAGTTCCCTGTGCTATACAGTGTGGGTTTGTTTATCCATTCTCTGTATAATAGCTTGCATCTGCTAATTCCAGACTCCCAATTCATCCTTCCCTATTCTGTCTCCGCCTTGGCAATCACAGGTCTGTTCTCTTGGTCTGTGAGTCTGTTGCTGTTTGTAAGTAGCTTCATTGTATAATATTGTACATTCCACGTATAAGTGATATCATGTGGTATTTGTCTTTGTCTTTCTGACTTGCTTCACTCAGTATGATAATCTCTAGGTTCATACATGTTACTGCAAATGGCATTATTTTGCTCTTTTTCAGGCTGAGTGGTTTTCCACTGTGTAGTGTACCGCCTCATCTTCATGCATTCATCTGTTGATGCACTTTTAGGTTGTTTCATGTCTGGGCTACTGTAAATAGTGCTTTTCTGAACATAGGGGTGCATGTATCTTTTTGAATTACAGTTTTGTCTGGTTATATGCCCAGAAATGGGATTGCCGGATCATGTGGCAACTCTATTTTTAGTTTCATGAGGAACCTCCATACTGTTTTTTTTTTTTTCTGTAGTGGCTGTACCAGTTTCCTTCTTGGGTGAGAGAATTTCAGAACATAGGCACTTTTTTATTATCTATCTCCACTGTCCAGTATGGTAACCACTAGCCACTGGGGCTGTTAACTTAGTTAAAATTTAACTTAGTCACTTTGTACAGGAGGTGGTGATCAAAACCATCAACAAGAAAAAGAAATGCAAAAAGGCAAAATGGTTGTCAGAGGAGGCCTTACAAATAGCTGAGAAAAGAAGAGAAGCAAAAGGCAAAGGAGAAAAGGAAAGACACACCCATCTGAGTGCAGACTTCCAGAGAATAGCAAGGAGAGATAAGAAAGCCTTTTTAAGTGAACAATGCAAAGAAATAGAAGAAAACAGCAGGATGGTAAGGACTAGAGATCTTTTCAAGAAAATTAGATATACCAAGGGAACATTTTGTACAAAGATAGGCACAATAAAGGACAGAATTGTCATGGACCTAACAGAAGCAGAAAATATTAAGAAAAGGTGGCAGGAATACACAGAAGAACTATACAAAAAAGATCTTAATGACCCAGATAACCATGATGGTGTGATCACTCGTCTACAGCCAGACATCCTGGAGTGCAAAGCCAAGTGGGCCTTAGGAAGCATCACAACGAACAAAGCTAGTGGAGGTGATAGAATTCCAGCTGAGCTATTTCAAATAACCTAAAAAATGATGCTGTGAAAGTGCTGCACTCATTATGCCAGCAATTATGGAAAACTCAGCAGTGGCCACAGGACTGGAAAAGGTCAGTTTTCATTCCAATCCCAAAGAAAGGCAATGCCAAAGAATGCTCAAACTACCACATAGTTTCACTTATCTCACACACTAGTAAGGTAATGCTCAAAATTCTCCAACCCAGGCTTCAACAGTATGTGAACCATGGACTTCCAGATGTTCAAGATGGATTTAGAAAAGTCAGAGGAACCAGAGATGACATTGCCAACATCTGTTGGATCATCGAAAAAGCAAGAGAGTTCCAGAAGAACATCTACTTCTGCTTTATTGACTACGCCAAGGCCTTTGACTGTGTGGATCACAACAAACTGTGGATAATTTTTTAAGAGATGGAAATACCAGACCACCTTACCTGCCTCCTGTGAAATCTGTATGCAGGTCAAGAAGCAACAGTTAGAACTGGACATGGAATAATAGACAGGTTCCAACTTGGGAAAGGAGTACATCAAGGCTATATATTGTCACCTTGCTTATTTAACTTATATGCAGAGTACATCATGTGAAATGCTGAGCTGGATGAATCACCAGCTGGAATCAAGATTGCCAGGAGAAATATCAATAACCTCAGATATGCAGATGACACCACCTTATGGCAGAAAGCAGAGAGTAATTAAAGAGCCTCTTGATGAGGGTGAAAGAGGAGAATGGAAAAAGCTGGCTTAAAACTCAAAGTTTAAAAAGTGAAGATCATGACATCAGGTCCCATAACTTCATGTCAAATAGTTGGGGAAACAATGGAAACAGTGACAGAGTTTATTTTTGGGGGCTCAAAAATCACTGTGGATGGTGACAGCAGCCATGAAATTAAAGGATACTTGCTCCTTGGAAGAACAGCAATGATAAACCTAGAGAGCATATTCAAAAGCAGAGACATTATTTTGCCAACAAAGGTCCATGTAGTCAAAGTTGTGGTTTTTCCAGTGGTCATGTACGGTTGTGAGAGTTGGACCATAAAGAGGCTGAGCACCGGAGAATTGATGCCTTTGAACTGTGGTGCTGGAGAAGATTCTGGAGAGTCCCTTGGACAGCAGGGACATCAAACCAGTCAATCCTAAAGAGAATCAACCTTGACTGTTCATTGGAAGGACTGATACTGAAGCTGAAGGTCCAGTACTTTGGCCACCTGATGTGAAGAGCTGACTCATTGGAAAATACTCCGATGCTGGGAAAGATCGAAGGCAGGAGGAGAAGGGGACGACAGAGGATGAGATGGTTGGCATCACCAATTCAGTGGACAGGAGTTTGAGCAAACTCTGGGAGATGGTAGAGGACAGGGAAGCCTGGCGTGCTGTAGTCCTTGGAGTCGCAAAGAGTTGAACATGACTGAGTGACTGAACAGCAGTTAAAATTAAATAAGATTATGATTCACTTTAAACGTAAGGGTTAAACTTCATCTTAAAATTCTCCTCTGCACTAGTCACATTCCAAACACTTAATAGCATCATGTGACTATTACTATTGAATATCATATTAGATAACATAGGTATGGAATATTCATTCAAGACAGAAAGTTCTTTGGACAGTGCTCTATGAATGAGTCATGTCTGAAACATTAGACTGAATCAGCCTGTTTTCAAGGAGGATCATCCCTTTCTAGGAGATTGAGTTTTGCTGGGGAGGAGTCGGGGCAGTTGGCAGTTAGGAATGTTTTTCAGTTTTTCAGTTTCTGGCCGTTTCTTTGTATATTTGCATCACCCCAGGATACACCTCTTGTCCACATGCCTACTCCATCTGAGGTTGATTGGCTTCTCCACATGAGCGTGCTGTCTGTTCTGTCTTCACTAATTCAAAGGAATTCTTGCCATTTCTGGAGAGCATTGATAGGGGACGCTTCTCAAAGGGAAAGGCACAGTTAAATCCGTTCTTAAGACCGTCACTCTCTGATCGTCTTTCCCTTAAGGAGGTAAACAGTCTATGGTCAGCATTTGGTTTTTTTGATAGAGGGTGTGTTTAAAAGAATATGAAAAGAGGTGATCTAGAGGCGGGAGGAAATTTGTTTCGGAATTTCTCTAGGTCAAGTCAGGACATTGAGTTTTCTAAATGACAGAAGTGACCTTGGGAGCCCTGGACATTTTTGTCCACTGGGTCTTGTCCATGTAGCACAGATTCCCCTCTGCCCATTGAGGGATGCAGAAGAGATATCGATTGAGCCTCTGCTAAGAAAACAAGTATCACCACTCGATTTGAGAAAATACAACGTGTCACACACTTAGTGAAAATCAATAAAGAAGGAAAAGTTACTGGCTGCTATTTAAATCTCAGTTCCTCTCATTGTAGGCGCTGGCAAAGTCCCCGGTTTTTGAAATTGACATGTCACAATAAGTACCAGTCACCTGCTATTTGGGCAATCTGTAAAGGTTCTCTTGAGTTGTTTACTCTGATAATGACGAGGGTGAAAAGGGGAGGAAGCCGATGGCACAGACAGACTCGAGGCGCCTGTGCTCGGAGGAGGTGACTCTGTAGAGGATGAGGATGAGAGGATAAGAACACAATGCTTCTGGTGGGTTTCTCAAAGCTGGGGTCCCCCGTCTGGCTCCCTTCACCCATATGAGTTGCCCACCTCACACTGGCTGGGATTGAAGTTTATGACCCTCTTTTAGGGAGACCTAGGCATTGCCTATAAATAGACAGATTTGAAAGCCAAGATGGGAGAGAAGGGAAGCCCTCAAGGAGCCCTGGAATTGAAGAGTTGTCTGTTGTGGTCAGAACCGAGGTGAACGTCACTTAGCACGCGCCATCCTTTCCTTGAAAAAAAAATTCACAAATGGAGTAAAAGAACGGTAGAATGCAGGGCAGGGACGGGCTCAAGGATGCAGACAGATGTGGAAGGACTGATGAGAGAAACTGTAAATGAGTGTTGAACCGAGGGCAGTAATGCGGTGAGTTATAGGCCCAGCCCTTGAATGGTGCCTGAAGTTATCAAGGTTCTGGGTTTTACCAAGTTGTCATTCACATGTTATGTTAGTGGCACCTGTAGCGACTGCGTCCCTCTTGGAAGAGGCAGTGGCTGTCCATCCCCTGTTACCGCCCCCACGGTGTTGATTTTGCGTGGGTGGGCAATCACTCATGGGGCCCTCCTGCTGCCTTTTTTTCCCCCTCTAGACCCAGATTTTCGAGTCTTGTGTGAATTGTGCTAATCTAGCCATAACGCAGCAGGAAATCTCATCGTGTTTGATTGGTGTCTGGGGGAAGAGAGGAGGATTAGGGAGAGAATCACCAAATATAAGGTGAAATTATTAAGGCCAGGAATAAGGGGACCTTTCAAAATCTATCAGGGACTGAAGGGAACAGTTTTGCGTGGAGTTTTCACCCTTCAACTCAGTGGCACCCCTGGGGAAGAAATGAGGGGAAGCTAAATATTTGGACCATCACTGTTTCCATGTTTTATTAACAGTTTCCAAGACACACTCTCCCTTTTTTGCTGAAGAACTTTCCCAAAGCTCCACCCCAGTAGGCGGGAGTCTCAGTGAGATGTGGCTCATTTTGTCCCTCAGCGGTACTTTGGTGCTTTTCTGCTTCTTCATTCTCAGCCGGGATTCGGTGTTGAAGCAGGCTTCTGCTGACTATCAGTGTTCATCTGGACATGACCTTGGAGTCTCAAATCCACTCCCCACTACTCATTTCCCCCAAACTTGGGCTGATGTCGAAGGGTGACGTTCCTGAGAATCTTGAAATCTGAAAGTTTTTTTTTTTTTTTTTTTTAACCCAAGTGATGCCTTGACCTTGATCTTTGACCAAAAAACCTGCAACTTCATTCTGTGCATATTTTCATTGTAATTCTGTTCTGTTTTCTTTCATTCTATCTCCTTGATTTGGTGTAACATATTTAGCAAGCTGGGGAAGAGTTGAAGCAAAAGGAGAAGGGGGCGACAGAGGATAAGATGGGTAGATTTGCATCACTGACTCAATGGACATGAATTTGGGCAACCTTTGGGAGATAGTGAAGGATAGGGAAGCCTGATGTGCTGCAGTCTATGATGCAAAGAGTTGGACATGACTTCGATACTGAACAATAGCAACAACAAAATTTGGCAAGTAGCTCTCATTTGAGATGTGATATAATAAAGTATGTAACAATTGTTATTATTACACTTCTAGTAAAATATTGCATATTATATTAACATAAGCTAATTGTTACAATTGTATACTTTTGTACTACTGTTGAAATAATAATTTTCTGTCACTGCTAATGTTGATTAATCTCTTACTATGAGCCAGATGATGTGCTAAGCAGTTTTCATAGATTATCTGATTTAATCCCCATGAAACCCCATTGGTGAGTTTTATCATTTTACCCAGTTCAAAGTTGAGGAAACTGATATTTGCAGAATTTAAGAAACCTGCCATAGGACGCACAGTGAGACGGTGGCCGAGCCAGGCGTTCTGCCTCCATCATCCTGAGTTGTCACCCTGTAAACATTGCTCTGTGACTTGGTGTGGCAGGACAGGTGGCTCCAGGCCCAGGTGTCTGGCCCTCTTTCAAGCCTGCTGTTCTCGGAATGATGGAAAAGCCAATTTCAGCCTCCAGGAAGATGTTATTTTCCAATGAACTGATGATGGCCCCAAGCCCCATTAGTTGGCTGGCGCGATGGGTTTCAAGGAGGCTGTTTAATGAATCGCGGGGCCAGTTCGCTTCTGGGTCACCCCATCCTCGCTGACCCCAAGTGATGCATTGATTGACAGGCCTGGGGCTCCATCCAGCAGTGGGTGCGTTGTGTGGGCTGCAGCCCTGGGGGCAGCGCGGTAAATCTGATCTGTAGATTAGCAGGGTCTCCTCCCTACTGCTGGCTGCCTCCTCTAAGTAATGTGTGAGCAACTGTGCAAGGAGCCATGTAATGATGAATTATGGTGGCTCTGGGGCTGGATGTGGGCAAAATCCGACCCAGTGTTGTCTTTGTTCTCATGGACAAGAATAAGGTAGAACCTTGCAACCTGTCTCCTAAAATCAAAAGTTTGCCTTTTCCAGTCTGCTCTGGGGTCCTTGAGTCAGTGCACAAGGCTGGTTTGGGCAGGCACATACTGGAATGTATATTGGAAACAGCAAGGGAAAAGTGTCTGTAATTTGTCCTGTAACAAATACCTGGGGATGTACAGCAGTGGTGTCCTGAGATCCCCCGGAGGTCCAAAGGCCAACCCTGTGGGCCTTCCTGCAAAAGAACACTCCAGAGAGGCTGCGTATCCCTGCAGTGCAGGGCTGCCTGGGACAGTCACAGTTCACACACCTCGCTCTCCCAGAAGTTCCTGTTGGAATATAAATTATATGGTCATTTTATGACTTTGTAGAGAATGAGGCAGCTGCCAGAGCCCAAGTGCGAGTCTTAGCTTTTCCTATTCAGAGCTCTGTGGCCTTAGACAATTAGCTTTCTGAGCTCTGGCTGCCTCTTCTCTGAATTGGAAGGAATCAAGGCCACTATTTCTGAGGGTGGTTCTGAGGATTAAATGAGACAATGATTGTGAAGGGCTTAGGAGGAGGTGCCTACATGATAAGTACTCTCTGCACATTGAATTTAGATGCTGTGTGTGTGGCTCTTGTGCATTCTGAGTGCCAGCAATGTAAAAGCGGCTTGTTTTCTATCCCACAGTGCACCTTCTGGTTTGGACCTTCCTTTTTTTTTTTTCTGGACGCTGTTACCACTTACCTCAAGTTTTGCCCCTGCCCTGGTGAATAGCTGAGCTCCCTCTGTAGATGATTTTGCAGTTCCTCATTCAGTAGCCTCTTTGGTGAGGTGAACTCTTTGTTACCTTCGTGTCTCTGGGAGCTAAAGCCAAGTGTCTGCTTTCAAATCCTGGCTCCTGTCATGTGATCTTGGGGGACTTTCTTCACCTCGCTGTTTCTGTTTACCATCTGCAAAACAGGAATAGAGTCTACCCTGTGATTCACATCAAGTGTGTGAAAACTTGTAAGCCTCTGTGAACTGTATTCAGTAAGTAGTGGGCACTTGGTGAATAATACACTGTTATTTTTCAGGGAAACACGAAGGAAATTTTTTTTTAAAGGTTCATGATTCCATCATCTAGAGATACTTGCTTTTAAAATTTTAGTGTATTTCCTTTCATTTATATTTTCATATGTCATTTTTTCTCTTTCCACTTTAATTTTTGTTTTATATTGGAATATAGTTGATTTATAATGTGTTAATTTCAGGTGCAAAGCAAAGTGATTCAGTTGAACACATACGTATGTTGTTGTTTCGTCACTAAGTTATATCAGACTGTTTTGTGACCCCATGCCCTGGAGCTCGCCAGGCTCTTCTGTCCATAGGATTTCCAAGGTAAGAATACTGGAGTGGGTTGCCATTTTCTTCTCTAGGAGATCTTATCAACCCAGGGTTTGAACCCATATTGCCTATATTGGCAGAAGGATTCTTTACTGCTTAGCCACTAGGGAAGCTATATGTTTCTACTCTTTTTTCACATTACTTTCCCATATAGATTATGGCACAGTGTTGAGTATAGTTCCCCATGCTATATAGTAGGTCTTTGCTGATTGTCTGTTTCATCTACATTACTGTGTGTATGTTAATCCCAGCCTCCTAATTTATCCCTCCCTCTGAGCCTTCTTGTTTGGTAAAGCATGAGTTTGTTTTCGAAGTCTGTGTCATATGTAATTAGAAAAAAGGAGTAATGTACATAGACACTTTGCTTTTACTTATGTCACAGTTATTTCCCCTGTTTTGTTGGTGTTAAGCTCATTTTTTTAGCATTATATTCCATCATAAGATGAAAGTTATTTTTATTCACCTATTAATATTTTACATGATTTTCTAACTTTGTTTGCTAACAAGTAATTGTTCAGCAAATATTTTGAATGAAAAAATGCAGAAATTTCCAGCCTACTTCTTTCGTTACTTCCCTTGGATAGTTTTCCTGCCTGCAGAAACACCAGACTAAAGAATCTTGATCATTTTTAAGGTCCTTGATATATACCGTGAAGTCGAACTCTAGAAATGTATCAAATTTATTTTCTCAGCAACAGAATGTAACAGTGCCATTTTATCACACCTTCACCAGCCTTGAGTGTTTTTTTTTTTCTTTTTCTCACTCGCTGGCCTTTGTAAGCAACCTACTCTGTTATTTCTAGACCAGTACTATTTAATGGAACTTTCTGAGATGATGGAAATGTTCTGTATTAGCACCTCCAGTGTGGTAGCCACTCATCTCATGGGGCCTGTTGAGCCCTTGAAATGTGGCTAGTGCAGGCAAGGAAGTGAAGTTTTCCTTGAATTTGGATCAGTTTGAATTTAAATAGCCACGTGCGACTGGTGCCCGTGGTATTGGCTAGTGCAGCTTTGAACTGTACCGTGAGCCCAGAGGAGCCGTATCACCTTGGAGCTCATCTCATATTCTCTTCTGGTCCACGTGGTGCGGGGCTGGGGGCAGGGGAATGTGGCAGGGCAACTGCCAGTTGCTGATATTGGGGAAGCAAGGTCCTCTGCCTCCTGCATCACGCAGCAGCCTTCCCGGAAGGCCACCAGCCCGGAGCGCTGAGCCATTGGAGCAACTTTAAGTGGAGTAGTAGGCTTTCGTGCACCAGAGGTTGCTGCATACCCTGTTATTTTTAGACCTCTTTCCCAGGTGATGTAGAAGCCCCAGAATGGTGGTCAGCCTGCTGCTTTGCCATGGGCTCATGCTGGTTTGAAAAGAGCTGAGTTGCTTCTCTGCTTCCTGCTGCTGCTGCCACAGATGATGCCTGTCAGAGCTCAGAATCCAGGCTTTGTGTTTCTCACTCCACAAGTGCTGAGTGTGCGGCAAACACCAGTGTTTGTCCTGGTCACGTGAGTAATGACACAGAGCGGCTCAGCGCAGCCCTGAGCTCAGGACCTCTGTGACGCCGAGCCGCCCGGGCCCCCCGTGAAGTGTGACTCAGTCTGTTCAGCCCCAACCACTGGGGCCCGAGTCGAATGAGGCCAAACCGCCCAAGGCAACAGCTGCCAAATGGCTCTTGGCAGATGTGGAGATGCCCTATGGCCTCCTCCTGCCCACATCAGAAGAGAAATTAATGTCACGCCGTGTCTTCTCCTTGTTTCATTCTTGGCAAGCCCAAGCTACAGAAAATCTCATTTGTGAATAGATGAACTCATTTTCAAAACCCTGAAAGGAAGCAAGCAGCAAGAAGTGGTGAAAAAAAGAAAAAAAGGCTTAAAATCTGTTTTTAGTAGCTCTTGTCCACTGTACTTGTTAGCCTTGGTAGTCTTGTTAGGACAACGGTAGCTCTTGTCCACTATTCTGTTCAGATGCGTTCATTTCTGCACTTCCTTGGGGTCTGCCTTTGCCTTTTATTTATTAATCATACATTTTAATTCCATTCACTGAAGAAAAGACCAGGAAATTACACACGTAAACTGTTCTGTATGAATTCCCTCAAAGGCAAATTCTTTCCCATATAGCTGAGACTCTTAAGAGACAGCCCTCTTAAACTCTGCCTGCGTGTTTACTGAGAGTCAGGCGTGAGCTCCATGCTTCACATGGATTATTACATGTAATCCTTATAGCATCCTCCTAGGGACAGTGACATTTTTATTTCCAGTTGCAGATGAAGTGGTTTTAAGGATAGAGAAGGGAGATGGCTTGCCTCATGTTACCCATGTAGCAGGTGATAAAGCTAGAATTGCAGTCCAAGCAGATGTACTTGAGGGTCTGTATTCTACTAGCCTGCATGCTTAATATAGTTCCGACGGTGAACAAATGTGCCAGGCACTGTGCTGGTTCACAGTAAGGATTCTTCTTCTTTTACTACTATTTTTTAACTCTCACAGCGGCCTTATAGGCTATGGGTACTACTGTTGTCCCCAGTTTACAGATGTATAAACTGAGGCTCACAGACTAGAGGGAGGGGGGACCCAGGTCACACAGGAAGGAAAGTGGTAGAAACAGAATGGGCCAAAGATTAGCTCTTTCCACACCCCAAGTTCTCATCTACCATGTTATAAGCCCACCCTACCACTTTAAAGGTTAGTGGAGGTGGCCAAAGTATTATTTCTTACAGATTGAAAACTGAGAAATATCATAATTATGTGCTTTTCAATTAAACTGGGTTTTTGGTGATCAGTGAGAGAGACTTAGTGGTGGTAGACATCAGTTCAGTTGCTCAGTCGTGTCCGACTCTTAGTCACGCCATGAACTGCAGCACACCAGGCTTCCCTGTCCATCACCAACTCCCAGAGCTTGCTGAGACTTATGTCCATTGAGTTGGTGATGCCATCCAACCATCTTATCCTCTGTCATTCCTTTCTCCTCCTGCCTTCAGTCTTTCCCAGCATCAGGGTCTTTTCCAGTGAGTCAGCTCTTCACATCAGGTGGCCAAAGTATTGGAGTTTCAGCTTCAGCATCAGTCCTTCCAATGAACACTCAGGACTGATCTCCTTTAGGATAGACTGGTTGGATCTCCTTGTGGTCCAAGGGTCTCTCAAGAGTCTTCTCCAAGGGTCTCTCAAGAGTCTTCTCCAACGCCACAGTTCGCTCAGTGCTTCTTAAACTAGTAACCATGGTGAAGAATCAGGTTTGAAAAAATTTCCAATCCATCGTGGTCCCACTGTACATAGATAGTAATGATGCTTGGCCCACACCCGATTCACTAGGGAGTGGGAAAGACCCAGGGTTCAGAGACACTGGACCACGGCTATATGCTTACATGACATGTCAGCATTGTCAGCTTTCTATAAAGGTTTCTCATTGTTTATTCTCAATTTCTGTACTAACGTCATTGCAGACAGGTAAGAGAGAGGTCATGCACCAGTGTACTGATCATGGGCTGCACTTTGAGAATCATAATCAAAAGTAAGATTTCAGGCTCCCAGTTCAGGAAACACTCATTCTAGTTCTGCCTCTACCTTGCTGTGTGGCCCTATGAAAGTCACTTAACCTCTCTGAGTTTAGTTTCTTCATCTTTCAGTGGATAGATTTGGAGCAGACAAATAAAAGATCTCTAGTAGTTCCAAGGGACTAAGATTCTATGTGGATTTTGAGGGTCTTCTGCACTAGAGATGCCGGTGATCAGAAGTGTCAGAATGACAGACTTTTAGAATATACTGAAAATGTTTAAGAGTCAGGTACCTGGCACGGGTGACTTGGGAGCATTGCCTTATAAAGGGCTCTTGTGATTTATAGCCTGTGACGTCCTTTTGTTTGACAAATGAATTTCAAGGGCATGGGAGTAAGTTGAATTTGCTGATAATCAAAGCAAAGCCAACATACCCAAGTGAGCTGTGTGTGGTCAGTCTTTGAGTTTAATTACAGTGATGGTTAAAATAACAGGAAATATAATGAGGTTTGTAAAGTACAAATCCCTTGTTGGCTGTTAAGTGTGGTTTCTTTCAACATCAGTCAGGAAGCTGGAGCCGGCAGCCTGGGTTTCTGTATCAGTCGTATTTGAGAAAGTGGTTCAAGGGCCTCTGTTTATATTGTAGCTTCAGCAAGATTCCCTTATTTTGTATTTTCTAAATCCCCACCATCATCTGTGGTGTGGTCCATGGACCAGCAGCCTTTACAACTCCTAGGAACCTGTTAGAAATGAAGTCTCATGTTTCACCCCAGGCAGGACCAGTCAGAGTCTGCTTTCTAATAAGACCCCAAGTGAACCTTATGCATCCAAGTGAGAGAAGGGCAGCTTGAGACCCCTGGAATTGCACTTGGAAAGGGGAAAATGGAAATTGTAGGCATTCAGTGAGTGTTGCTATCAGTGGCCTGGTAGGTGGCAGGCCCCATACTGGGCACCGAACTGGCATTGCAGGGAGACAGGTCTGGTCTCCGCGTCACAGTCACATATGACACACAGCTCGGTGCTCGCAGAGGGTCCCGGCGCCTGCAGAGGAGGGATGCCCACCCAGCCTGTGGTCAGGGAAGCCTCCTGGGACATGGCTTTTAAGCCAAGATACTAAAGTATAATAAAAAATAAAAGTGAAATGCTGTTGCTTCTAGTGGGGTGGGAGCGGGGCTTGCTTTGCTTTCGGTACTGGAAAGTTCCTGATTCCCCTAGACCATGCGAGCTAAGTAGCTTCAGTTATGTCCAACTCTTTGCAACCCCATGGACTGTAGCCCATCAGACCCCTGTCCATGGGATTCTCCAGGCAAGAACACTGGAGTGGGCTGCCGTTTCCTTCTCCAGGGCATCTTCCTGAGTCAGGGATCTAACCTGCATTTCTTACATCTCCGGCATTGGCATCGGAAGGCACCACCTGGAACGGGTAATCTGTGATCCATGGGGCCTAATCCAGCCTACTGTTTATTTTTGGAAATAAAGTTTTGTTGGGACACAACCATGCTCATTTCTTTCCATATTGTCTGTGGCTACATTCCTGATGTAAGAACAGAATTGAGTAGCTGCAGCAGAGAGCTTCCAGCTTGCAAAGTGAAAATGTTTACAGAAAATGCTTGCAGATTTGTCTTCCAGAGTGTGGTTGTCAGCTCAACATCATCGATGTTGGCTGGGGACTCTCTCGACAGGAAAATTCTCAGACCCCCACCTCAGATTCATTGATTCAGATTCCAGGGGTGAGGCCCAGTGATGTGTGTTTAATAAGTCCTCTGGGTGATTCTGATGCCTAGGAAGAGAATCACTGCCTCAGACCCTACCCCACTGAGCCCTGGGATCCTTCTGTCCTCCAGGCCCCAGCTCAGAAGAACCCTCCTTCAGAAAGACCTTCCTTGGACATATAGTAAAAGGAGACTCATTAGCCAGTCTGTCTCATTGCATATTCTTCTATTTCTCGTGGCACCTGTCCTGTTTCCCTCACATTTCTAAGTTCACACCACTGTCCCCTTTTTAAATCTGCAGTCATTCTCTCATAACTTAAGCTTACTCATCTGTAAAATGCTAGAAGTACCTGTGCTCTCGGGTTACTGGGGGCAGTGAGTGAGTGACCGTGGTGAGTGCTCAGACTCTGGCACGCGTAGGCATTAGTCTGAGAGATGACAGTGTCTACAGGTGTCCTGTGGCAGGAGTCACTTGGTTTGGACTCAAAGTTATTTTCACTGAACTCCCCATTTTGCTATTCTGGTAACTGGACTCGTGTTTTGTTGGAACTGATGAAGCTGGAAGACTATCAGGTCTAACCCTCTTGTTTTACAAGGGAGCTGGGTCTGGGGAGGAAGTGCTGTCTGCTCTGTGGCTGTGGAAATCTCCTAAGTACTTGACATGTCTTATCTCTGTAGTCCTCAATACCACTCCTTCTGAATCCCCAAGTTGAGTTGAAATACCCTTGGCTTAAAGAAGCGTATTAACTTGACTAAGATCAATCAGACTGTTGGAAAAGACCCAGAAAGGTCTTTGTGCTTAACTATTTTATTAAATTGCTTGTCATGCGAGGTCACGGCAAGCGTGATTTCTGCCCATGGCGGCTCCTTTGAAAGTTGTATTTTTCTGGAGGAGTTGAATCTCAGCTCCCAGCATTGACCTAAAACTTGCCAGAAGTCTTCTTGCCCTCCTGGCGTGGAGTTGATAGCCCCTCTCCATGGACATGTGGTTCAGAGAAATTTGGGCGGAGGAAATGCCCAACCGAAGGTATGTGCTCCCTTCCTTTGTATGCTGTGCTGCTTTCATGATGTTTGAAATGGTGGGCACTGAACTCAGCACTGTGGAATACGGTCAGTCCCTCACATACGAATGAGTTCTGTTCTGAGAGCGGGTTCATAAGTCCAGTTTGTTGGTAAGTCCAACAGAGTTAGCCTAGGTGCCCCACTGACACAAATGACTATATGGCACTGTACTGTAATAGGTTTATAATACCTTTCACACAAATAATACGTAAAAGACCAAACACAAAACATAAAACATTTTTAATCTTACAGTATAGTACCCTGAAAAGTACAGTCGTACCAGCTACATCACTGCTGCTTTTATGTTTGCTTCCAGACATCCTGGGCTTGAAATAAAGATACTGTACTACTGTCACGAAATATAGATATAGTACTAGAGAAACGTGAACTAACTTAGGTGATTGGACATGCGAATGCATGTTTGCATCTTTGAAAGTTTGCAGCTTGAAGGCTTATATGTAGGGGACACATTGTAGACTTTTGCAGCCAGTTAGCTTGAGATCTGGTTGGTGGTGGGACGCAGAGGACAAAAGGAAAAAAAGGGACACTGCATAGGAAATTACATTCTCCAGGTTTCTTCCAAAGGTCAGGCGGTAAAATACCCACTTACATGTAGAAAACTTCCCCTAAGATGCTTATGGAAAAATATTAAAGTGCAATGAAGAATTCCTGGCAAAAATAAATATATACTTTCTTATACTTTCTTTGTGTGTTTTAGGGAGAGGCCCTTTGAAATAAAGCAGTATGAGCCAGGTCCTTCTTGTACAGAGAATGAAACAATAGGAAGGGATGCTGACTTTCAGAGGGATCTCAGCTCAGGACTTCGTAATTACTTTCTTCCTGATAACATCGAAGACCAGGATGTTTTTATTGCTTGCAAAGAAGTGCCCTCAAGTTATCTACTACTCTAGTCAAAGGCCTGTTTATAAAGGTATTGACCTTAAGATAATAATAAAGTGCGGAGTTGTGGGAGTGTGAAGGCATATTGGGTTTGTTGGGGGTTCGAAGGGAAGGGGGTTGCCACTGGGGACCAGAAGGGCAGAGCAAGGACTGGCGAGCTGAAGCCGAGCAAATGATGGAAGCTCATTCGGATTCTTTTATTTTGTTCTGACTTGGTGGAGCCCGAGGTCGTCATACAGCAGAGACTGTCCTGGTGCCTGGGGTGCACACAGCTTCCCTTCAGGCAGCTTCAGTGTTGGAAAAGTGCAGGAAGAGAAGAAGGGGATTTAAAACCACTGGTTCAGGGTGCCATACTGTCTCCTTTTCCAGAATGTCGTAGAGCTGGAATTACAGAGTATGCAGCTTTTCAGATCAAGTAACCACATTCTCAGTGACTGATTTGGAGGCATTTAATAAACAAATAGGTGTATTTGCTTACGTTCTGCAGGTGAACATGTGTCTGGTTGCTCTGAAAGCTAACGGAAACCTGTAAAGCGAAAGTTGGCAAGCTTTTTCTGGAAAGGACCAGATGGTAACTATTTTAGGCATTGTAGGTATTTATATAACCATTTATAATGTAACCATTTAAAGATGTAAAAAAAAATTCTTGGCTCATGCATCCTGTTGGATCAGGCCCACGGCTATAGTTTGCTTACGTCCAATACGATAGATTTAGAGAGAGAACTCAGCACACAGACAATCGTCCCCTCTTCAGTTTACCATCAACCACTCTCATCCCATAAGCTGGCTGCTGCTTCTGTTTGTGTTACCTGTCTGACCCATTTAGGTAATTAAGTTTGCAGCTCCTAAAGGAATGAGCTTTAGGACATTGACGGTAGTTGAGGGTGGGCCAACTTTTTGAGCTAAGAGAACAAAAGCTCAGGGCTCTGGTAGGTCTTCTCTTCTGTTGGAGTGATTCATTAGAACAAAAGCCAGGCCTGGTTCTGCTGTCTACAAGCTGTGGCCTTCTACCAGCCAGCTGCCCGAGACTCATCTACATCCATCAAATGGGGATGATGATACCTGCCTACTGGCTGCATAGGCTTGTTGTAAGACTCAGGTCATGTTCTTTTATTATGTGGGGCTGTGTTGGGAATATAGTGTCTAGTATTTTTTCTTTCTTGTATTTAGTGTTTTTTGACTTGGGATCACAGAAGATTCAATGAAGGTGAGTTTGAAGTGTGATTTGAAGGGTCTGGGAACCATAACCTGAGGAACCAGAATTGGAGACTTTTGAATGGTTTGGTTGTAGAAATGAGAAGGGAATGCATCATTGCGTGGCAGACAGTCCTAGAGAAGCTCTTCCTGTGTAAAGCCTGCAGATGAGAAATATCCATGTAGAGACTTAATTAGGGCAAATATAGCAGCTGTCTTTAGTTCACAGTCTGACCTTTAGCCGTGTGGCCTTCAACTGTCCACGACTGTACCTGTCTTTCAGGAAAGGACTCAGGCTGGCTAGACTCATAGGACCAATACCACAGAACTAGACTGCTTATTTATTTCTAGTGAAAAGTTCAAGTGCCAAAGGGATCAAAATGCTCTTGCCTGATGATCACTGGTTTCTCTTCCTTTTGGCAGAACCACGTGGGAAGCCCAGCCTGACACAGAAGGTGGCTTGGGGAGTGGGACGTGGGTACCAGGGAGGCGAGTGAAGTGAATCCACAGGTTCGGGGTAGGGGTAGCCTGTTACTATCAGCTCTCAGGGCTCATGGATGACTTTGCCAAGGAGACTGGAAAACTGAGTCTTTTACCTGAAATTTTTTGTATCTCTCTATGTAAATATAAATGGATACCTAATTCTGATTAGAACAGCATTTGGAAAATGCAGACAGACACACTCAAATACAAATTGTCTGTAATCCTGTTACTCAAGTTCTAACCTCAGTTAACATGTCATGGTAAGTTTTTTCTGTGTATGTCCGCATTTTATACAAAAATGTCATTATAGAATACTGTACTAGTTAGGGTTCTCCAGGGAAACGGAACCAATAGGCTCGCTCTCTCTAATCCTGAGGAGACAGACCATAGGGGAAGTAGAAAATACCCGAGGAATTGGCTCTGGCTCACGTGATTATGGAGCTTTGAGACATTCAGGGGTGGGAATCACATGGCAGAGTAGTAGAGTGTGGTACTCACCTCTTCCCACAAACGTATCAGGGGAAGTCCCAAGATCTGGGTCACCTAACTGGAGATCGTGGGGAGCTGATGGTGTAGCTCCAGTCTCAAAGTCAGCAGGTGTGAGACCCAGAGAGAGCCAGTGTTTCAGCTGTAGCCTGAAAGCAGCAAGACTGATGTCCCAGCTCGGGCAGTCGAGCAGGAGCTTCCTCTCATAGGCAGGTCACCCGTTGTTCTCTTCAGGCCTGCAGTGTGTTGGATGGGGTCAGTCACGTTGGGGAGGGCCATCTGCTGAACTCGGTCTATAGATTCATGCATAATCTCATTCAGAAAAACCCTCAGAACACACTCAGAGTAATACTTTAAAAATTGTTTGGGCACTCATGGCCCAGTCAAGTTGACATGTAAAAGTTGACTGTCGAAAATACTGCTTTATTGGAAAATACCTTTTCCAATATAATATATTGGGAACATTTTCCCATTTTATTGCATGATCATCCACTACGCTGTTTAAATTATACCACATTTTAATGAACCATTTCACCATTATTGTACAGTTAAATTGTATTTCCTAAGTTTTGGTGCACTTCCTGAAATTCCTTTCTGCAACAAGAATGGTATAAATAAAGAAGTGATATAACCTATAAATAAAAGAACTAGTCCAGTTGACTCCAACACCACAGGGGTTGGGGCATCAACCCTCTGCATACTCAGAAATCTGCATATAACTTCTAGTTAGCCATCTGTATTTAAGACTCCTCTGCGTGTGGTGTTCCATCTGCAGATTCAACCAACATCAAACCATGTAGCACTATAATATTTACTATTGAAAAAAATCAGCATATAAGTGGATCTGTGCATTTCAAACCTGTGCTGTTCAAGGGTCCCCTGTGTACATCATAGGGGATAAAATGCCTCCCTAGGAAATGATTTCTTATTCTCTTATAAGAGATGGCCCGTGGATTTGACTCATGGAGGATAGGTTAGTTAAGTTGCGCCCCCCCCTTTATATAAGATGGTTCCTTCCTTTCTGGTCAGCATTTCCCAGCCGTTTCCCTGACAATGAGTATATCTCTGGGTGTATAGCAGGTATATACTCCCATGTTTCTTGTCTAAAGTTATCACCCCATTCTCTTGTTCTCTACTGTTGTTGTTACTGTTAAAGTGTCCACCTCTAATCTAAAACATTCTTGTTTGTTACTTATTTTGCTTCTTAAATAACATTCTTGTTATTTATCTGCCTTCCAGACTCTGAGTACAGGAACTGTTGTCTGCTTTTACAACACAGGCACATAGTCGGTGTCCAGTGAACCTCTGATAAATGAAAACCAAACACCTTGGTGACTAGCCTGTGAAAAATTTCTCAGTTTCCAGAATCTAGTTATTGGTCTGGGAGGGAAAGGTGTAGGATTCTCCTCTATAGTTAAAAATGGGTCCACTGTGAACCATATGTTGATGGGCTTTGCCACAGTTACACTGTACAATTTTGATCCTTTTCCGTGGTCTACTTGAATGCACTGGTGTGTATTTCCGGTAATGCTCTCTCAAATTGGATTTTGGGCAGCATGATCTACAGAGTGGCCCCTTCCTCTTTTGTAACTTTGGCATTTCCTGTCAGTAAGCTTCTCCACCCCCAGGAAAGGCTGTCGCTGAAAAGCTGGCAGATAGTATTGGGAACACCCATGAGTCCATCTGCACAAGGTACGGGCCTGGCTAACTCCACCTGCCGGGGCCTATTTTTGGGGGTTCAGAGGGTCGGTGACAGAAGAGGGAGGGAAGTGTGGTCCAGAAAGACTGGGGCCCTGTCACCTTTGACCTCATCCTCTTAATTTGTTGTTTTTTGGCTGTGCTGTATGGCTTGCGTGCTAGTCTGTGTGCTTAGTCACTCAGTCATGTCCAACTCTTTGTGACCCCCTGACCTGTAGCCCACCAGGCTCCTCTGTCCATGTGAATTCTCCAGGCAAACTCTTGGCTGGAGTGGGTTGCCATGCCCTCCTCCAGAGGATTCTTCCCAACCCAGGGATCGAACCCAGGTATCCTGCATTGCAGGCGGATTCTTTACCGTCTGAGCCATCAGGGATCAAACTCCAGTCCTCAGCAGTGAAAGCGCAGAGCCCTAACCACTGGGCCACCAGGGAATTCCCCATGCATCCTCTTGGTTCCAGTGAGCAAGAGCCTTCTCTCATGTCAGGGGCCAAAATGTAGCCTGAAACATGACAGAGCTGGTCAGATTAAGCCTGGGTCATCATGCCATAGAAAGCTGCCAGCTCGGGTTGGTGTCTGTTCCGTGGGGAGAGTCTTTCTGGCAGTGAACACTTTGAGTTATCTGTTTTGGTCTCTGGTGATACTGAGTTGACTTCTATTCTTTACTAGGAGTCAGCAAACTTTCTCTGGGAAAGTGTCAGATGGTGGCTGTGTCTGGTTTTGTAGGCCATGTGGTCCTGGCTGCATGACCACTCAGCTTTCCCCTTGGAGCGTGAAAGCAGTCCTGGACAGTACTGAATGCCATGGCTATGTGCTAATAAAACTTTATTGACAGAGACACGCGGCGGGCTGGATTTGACCCATGGGGTGTAGCTTTGTACCCCTGCGCTTTAGCACTGTGAGTGCAAATGTGGATTCTGGGATCAGATGCACTTGGTTTCAGAAGCCAGCCCCACCACTTTCTGGCCGTGTGACTTGGGGGAGGACAGCATATCACCTTGAATTCTGTCTCCTCATTAGAGGAATCAAGGAGATCTGGTTTAAAAAAGTGCTCAGCACAGGGCCTTCACGTTAGTTTTATTTTTCTCAAAGAAATTAAATCAGGAGCATTTTAGTTTTTACTGAGAATGTCTTCAGTGGGAAAGAAGAAAAATCCATTCTGAGGCAAAACACGAGACCCTTCTCCACTTTTTGCAGAATGTGATCCTGTGATCACTTGAGGCAGCCAGTAGCTTAAGGGCAGCAGAAAGGAAATGGAGCCACTAAAGACCGTTTTGCTTTGGAAGGCACAGAATAAACCAGACCACAGCTGGTATCCCTTAAAAATATTCACTGTGCTTTTTTCCTTGAGAAAATAAAAGTAGGTTTCTAAAATCAAATTTCCCTTTGTTTCCCATACAAATGTCCTTCGAATAGACGGAAGCAACCCCGCCCTGCCTCCTCCACGTGGTCCATCCAGGGCTGCCGACCGCACAGCCCCTCATGGTGGTGTCTGCCCAGCAGAATCCGGGGGGCTGCTTAATGAGGGGTGAAGACAGTATGGACTCAGGGATGCGGCCAGTTGCTTTTTCGCAGTTGGTAGGCAGTGTTGCAGGTGCATTCTCTTAATGAGGGTTAATTTGTCTCATATTTTAATCTGACAGAATCTGGCCATGTTGCTAGTATTCCTTGGAGGTGACTTGGTTGTTTTTGGTTGGCATAAAGAGAGAAAATGGAATGTAATTTGGGGGTTATTCAGTGATAAAACAGCAAGCTGGAATTTGTAGGAAATCCTGCATTTTCAGGGCCCAGAGTAACAATTACCTGGAAGGAGAGCATTTTAGTAGAAATGGCACTTCCGAAGGAGGCCTGAATTATGTTTGTGTTATCTCCAGGTTCTAATGGCTTGCTGTGCAATGAACTGAGTCAGCAAACGAACTAGAGGCACATTGTGCGCTGTGTATGCATATTTGCTGGTTTCAAATATTGCTACCTGTGGTATATTTAGTTGTTTCTACTTGGAGGTGAACACAAATACTCTCTCTCCTTAATTAGAGACAGAAGTGTTTCTGGGAAAAACTGGGTTTTACTTGAAAAATAGTATGTACCTATTGCAAAAGTTAAAATGAGTGAATCAAGTGGAACATTTTTCCTATGTTAAATTTTTTCATAGATTTTTAGACCTAAGTGCTGGTAAATTGCTTAGATAAGTTTTGAGTTGGGTGGGGAGGCATACCAAAGCATACATGTAAATATTCATGGTATTTGGGAGAGTCCTTTAATTTGCGCATGATAGAAACCAAACTCTTAACTAGCTTGAGCCAAAAGTAGAGTTCATAGCTGAGCTTTGGGAAGCCCAGGAGTGGACCTAGATTCCAGCATGATTGTGTCCTGGGGTTCATTTGAAGCCTTCTATCCTTGTTTCGCTCCTTTTTTCCTTTCCCTTCATCTAGTTCTTTTCTCTCCATTCCAGTCTGTTGCAGATGGATCTCCTTCTCTTGAGGGGAAAGATGCTTACCTGTGTCCCCAGGCTTGTAACACACCAGTTCAGTGATCCCCCATGAAGAGGGGAACGTCTTCACCCAGGGACCTGTGGGTCAGTCCCAGGGAACGATGGTGACAGCTCGGGCCAAGCTCCATGGACAATGGGGACTGTAACACGAGAGCCCTGGGTCACCTCCCTCTGTGACCAGGTCAGGGGGTGATGTTATTGGTCACTGCCGAGGACAGAACCCCATGAAATCAGAGAGGACAGTTTCTGATACCAGAGAAAGAGTTGGAATGCCAGTTGAAGAGACAAATATATGTGAATGCACACATACGTCCCTAGTAATTTAAACAACGGACAGAAGAATATAGAATCCCTGGTATTCTACAGCTTTATTTTTCACTTGGTGCATACCTTTCTGTGTCGTCCTTCTAGCTTTCTTTTGAAAAGTTAAATAAGATTCATAACTGAATTCTCTTTTGCCAAAGGAATAGCCACTGAATGAAAAACCACCATTTCACATCCGTCTTAAAGCACACGACAATTTATATTTCAATATTTCCTTGTATGTCTTTGACAGCTAACCTCAAACTTCCAATTTCATTAAATAACAAATTTAGATTTTAAAAAATAGAGGGACATCGTAGTAAGTGTCGGATTGGCCTTTGTCAGCGGGAAACGAAGCAGGGATCTCCGAGCCTTTAGAGCAGCCCCTTCACTTGTTCTTTGTTGCTTGGTGTCCAGCTTCGGCAGCTCCTTTCCTTTCGGCTTGAGAAATGAAAAGCTTAGCCCTGGAGAGATGATGACTTGAGTAATGAATCGTTTTTTTTCTCCCTAAGTTAGATGAGTTTTCTAGAGCCTTTCTCTGCTTCAAGGTTCCGATGAGAGATGAGAGGGAACCCCGGATCCCCTATGCCACACTGCCCACCCATCCAAGGAACACTCGCTCTCAGGGGTCCAGGATTGTACCATGCACCATGTGAAATCTTAGTTCTGAGACCAGAGACCAAACCCATGCCCCCTACAGTGGAGGCACAGAGTCCTAATCACTGGACCACCAGGGAATTCTCCTTCTTTTCTCTAATGAAGCACTGAGCTCCGCTGGGTCCCCAGAAGCACCCGTGTATTTTGCGTCACCCCCTCTTCCCCTGGCATGACAACAGCAATGACAACAAAGTAAAATAAAAGGAATTACAAAAAACCAAAAGATGAAAAACTCTCCTGCTTCTTGGGGATTTGGCTCCATATGTACCAAGACCTGTAGGAGTCCAGAGGGCACCCCCCACGATTTCTGCCTGTGTCCTCTGCCTCTCCACGCCCCCATCCACGGGTGCAGCTTCCACTCCACACCTGTTAACAACTGCACAGAACACTTATCATCCCTCAACCACTGGTGAGCATAATCAGGTCTTACTGAAGCATTTAGAGGATTTGTGGAAAGGAGCAGCACTGGGATTCATGTGGCTCTGTTCCCCATCTCTGGTTCCAGCATATGTGTTGGAATCAGGCAGGCATTTCAGATTCTTGCCCTGCTGCTTCCTGGCTGTGCAGGCTTGGGCCAGTTAACGAAATCTCCCCAGACCCAGTTTCCTCCACTGTGAGGTAACAGTCACGACGCCCACCTGAAGCCATTGCTGTGAGCATGGGATGGAGCTTCCCAGGCAGAAAGCCCAGAGCTGGTGGGCCTGGAGGGCAGGGTACAGGTGGGTGGGGTTGAAAAGGTGAGCAGAGGTCATGTTATGGAAACTTCTAAATATCTCCCGATTTTTTTTTTTTTTTTCACTTGATTTTCAATCCAGTTAGGGACCATTCGAGGTTTATTAATAGAGCTGGGCTTTAGAAAGATAATTCTGGGAGCGCGGAGGAAGATGGGTGGTCTAGAGAAGCCCAAGAGGTGCTGATGAGCTCTGGGGCTAGGGAAAATGCAGATCGGAGCTGTATTTGAGATGATGTCAATAGAACTGGGGGGTTTCCCAGGTGGCTCAGTGGAAAAGAATCTGCCTGCCAGTGCAGGAGACTCAGGTTTTATCCCTGAGTCGGAAAGATCCCCTGGAGAAGGGAATGGCAACCCACTCCAGTATTCTTGCCTGGAGAATTCCATGGACAAAGGAGCCTGGCAGGCTGCAGTCCATGAGGTCGCAGAGAGTCGGACACGACTTAGTGACTAAACAACAACAGAATATGATAACTTACTAGATTCTACTTGGGAGTGAGCTTCTGTTCATCCCTTTCCCCCTGCATTTAGTTTTGTGATTTGCTGTCACACATTCACTCTGCATATATGCATTTTTCTAATCATCTATTATTTTTCTAATGGCGAGCAAGATAAAGCCTCTGCAAGGTGTTTAGCCTTGTAGGCTCTGGCTCCCAAGCATAAAGGCTACTTCCATTAGCGTGGTCCCCGAGAGAATTTGCACCCAGCACCCTGGGGGCCTTTAATCAATATTAAATCAGTGAAATAAATATTAAATGTACTTGTTCACTGTGGCAGCATGAAGTGAGATGTTTGAAAGGTAGGCCTTTTTGATGGACAGTTTGGAAGGAAAAGACTTTCTCTCCCACAGCACGTGGCACACAGTTGTCTAAAATGGAAGGTTCCTGTAATTATTGGTATCATCCAGGGGACATACCTCAGTAGGTTCTGTTGCTGCAGCATTAGACCACATCCTTAGTTGCTGGCGTTAGAGGTGGGGCTTTGGTTTCTCCTATGCCTGCTTTGTGAGGTAGGATGCTTGCAGGAGAGGCTGGGGGAGCTGTTTTCAGGAAAGGGGGTTGGACAGTGCCATGAGAAACTGTGTACACAGACAAAGCTCCAAGCTGTTGGTAATGAGAGTTTCCTGTTTGGGCAGAGGCACACGGGCTTCAGAATTTCCCCACATCTCAGGTGTGAGAGCTACAGTTACCTCTAGGCTGTTTCAGCTAAATTGTGTGATCGGTACTTCTTTGATGAACCCAAGTCTCTCTGAAGGCTTGGCAACCAGGAAGGCTGATCTTTCATAAGTGAGCAGTTGTTTAACAACTTCCCTGACCTTTGAGACATGAACTGGGCTTTCCCCCACCTCCACCCCAGTTCTGTTAGCAGTGCCTCCTGCCTGCTTCCACCCTTGGGTTTATTTACTGCGGGGTAGGCCGAGCATGAAATTCCCAGTTTGTTTACGTCTGACATATCCCGTGTGTGTCAGGCTCATCTCGCCTTAATTATGAAATGCTGAGATGGACCTTTGAAATGGAAGCCAAATCTTATTAAAGACTTAATCATAGGTCTTCAAGTTAGATAATCACTTGTGATCTCCCTCTCTTGGTTCCTCTTAAGAAAATTTAGTTTGGTGTCTAAATTTCTGCAAGGTCATTGAGCTAGAAGAGGTGCATCCAGTAAAAGTCTATCCAGGTTGTACAGAAAACTCTATGTGTGTGTGTGTGTGTGTATAAAATGGATTCGTTTATGTATACTGCATGTTCATTTAATCATTTTACATGCACATCCTTATTACTGTATCAGAAACCATGTTGCCTTCCCTGGGTGAGCCCGGGAAAAGTGAGGCTTGCAAGCCAGTTTTGCTTGACAGAATGATGAGCCTTGTTTCGTGGCCCACATCACTTAAATGCTACCTTCGAGTTTGGTTTGGGAGTCTGTGTCTAGGCTTGTCTTCCTGTACGATCCAGGAGCCTTTAGACCTCACTCCGAGAGGTCCATGAGACCCCTATCTCAGTGAATCCAGAAACTTTTCCTGAGTTAGATAACATTCAAATCTGCCTAAGGCCTGGAGTCAAATGAGAAAATGCAGGAGGCTGTGCTTACTGAACAAAGCTGCCCATCTGGAGTTCATCCACCCAAGGCTGAAATAAAATGGGTAAAAACTGAAATGAGAGGCTTTGCTTACTTTTATTTCATTTTTTTGCCTGCTGTAGCCAGAACTTTCCATTTGCCCATTTGCTAGGTAATATGCAAGTTACCCCCTGTTATCCCTGTCTACACTTCATAGCTCTTGAAAAATCAAACTGCCTTTATTTTGACTGTTTTTCATCAAATACAAATGCTTACAAATACACCAAGGCATAAGGTCAGAAATCAATTCCATCTTCCTAAAATTACTTGCATGCGGGAGACGGCTACTCCAGGGAGCCTGGTTCAATATCTCATATTTTACTCTTAGAGATTACTTGTTTAGCTTCCTAATATCTGGACCATGCTATGGGATATCTTCTGTTATTTTCTTTTAAAGCAAAGAATTCAAAAATGCTTGATGAAAGGAGACTAGAGAGAGGAGGGAGGCCGGTGGAGGAGCAGGTGGCCTACGGGTCCTGCTTGGTGGCCTCTCTGGGCTCTCGAGCTGCTGAAGGTTGTGTTCTGTCCCAGGGGTCTAGGAGTCCTTCCTCACTAGTGTCACCAGTGTCCTAAATTAGTGGTCTTGTTTCTGGAGGCTCAGGCGGTAAGGAATCTGCCTGCAAGACAGGAGACCCAGGTTAACTCCCTGGACCGGAAGGATCCCCTGAACAAGGAATGGCTCTCCAGTGTTCTTGCCTAGAGGATTCCATGAACAGAGGAGCCTGATGGGCTACAGTCCATAGGGCCAGGAAGAGTCAGACATGACTGAGTGAATAACACTCACTTTCTTTTCAAAGTAGGTAGATGTTTCTTTTCATGAAGAAAAATATCTGTCATAAAGATTCTTTTTTCCCCATCAATAGATGTATCTCCTCTCACAGTGAACTGTGTTGCAAGTTATTTGATCCTAATGATTATGTAACAGATCAAAGCCCTTCAGTTATAGTGTTTTTTGAAAGAAAATTAATGATTTCAAGGTCATTTCTGTTATAGCACCCCTCTCCACTGAGTCCTGATAGTTTTCCTTGAGTGGGACAAAAAGGAGTAGAATTCTAGTCATTAAAACTTACATGTGTTTCTCCATCTTTCCAACTGCCCACCCGTCCATCCACCCAGTTCTCACCGGACACTGCTCTACGCAAGGCCTGGTGGTAGAACTGGGACATGTGGTGAAGGAGACAGACAGGGTTCACAGCTTCGTATTGCCCCCAGTCTGTTGCAAGAAACAGAATAGAAAAAGTTGAAGAGAACACTAATAAATAATTTAAAAATAAAAAAAGCAATTTAGATAGCAGTAACTTCCATGTAAAAAATGAGACAAATAGTGTGGTGGAGGAACAGAGATGGTGCAGACCTTTGCACCTTAGATGATCAGGGCATGTTTGCCTGAGGAGTCAACATCTGAGCCAAGACCCTGGCCTGTTAGAAAGACCAGTCCATGCCAAGACCTGGGGGAGAGTGTATTAAGAGGATGAAAGAGCAAGTGCAGAAGCCCTGGCATGGAATGAACGTGATAGATCTTAAGAACGGAAAGGAGGCAAGGAGGGAAGCTGAGATGATGGAAGGAGAGGTGGCATGGAATTGTGTTTCAGTACCGTGGACTTGGGGCTTCCCAGGTGGCTCAGTGGTAAAGAATTCGCCTGCCAAGGTGGGAGACACAGGAGACTTGGGTTCGATCCCTGGGTCGGCAGGATCCCCTGAAGAAGTAAGTAGCAAACCACTGCAGTATTCTTGCCTAGAAAATCTCACAGACAGAGGAGCCCGGTGGGCTATAGTCCAGGGTGTAGCAAAGAGTTGGACATGACAGGGTATGCTCATCCACACACCCCTCACCGTGGACTTGAGAGCTGTGTGTGCCTGGACTGGAAGCCCAGGCGCTCCACTAATAGCCATGTGACCCTGGATACGTTTCTTCACCTCTTGATCGATGCCTAGTAATTGCAGTAATTCTGTAGACACAAACCTTACAATGTCTTGGTTTAAACAAACAAACAAAAAATTGCTAACCTAGGTCAGTACCCTTCTTTTGGAGAAGAAACTGCAACTTAATGGCAGGTTTCATTTAACTTAACTTATGAAGTGTAGTATACAGGACTGTGTTCTTATTGTAAGTTCATAAAATGCTGCCAAAGCTTCACTCTGCTGTTTTTACCATCAGTCCTAGTCCTTTCCTTGAAGGTCAATATTTGCCCATGACTGACGGTTACCTCTGCATGTGTATGCTTAAGTCATACATATGAAAATACATAGTTTTGTTTTCATAGATAATATTAAAAATATCTTTTCTAAAAATTGTGACAAAATACACATACAATTTACCAATTTCACCATTTGTAAGTGCACAGTTCAGCAGTATTAAGCCCATTCCTATTGTTCGGCTAGAACATTTCAGTATTTCCTTGTTGGTTATAAAGCAGAATGACCTTTTTCTGTTTGGCAGAAAAACGTCTTTGAAGTCAGAAAGCAAGCGATGGACAGTTGCTCTGTAACAATCATTTGAGGTTCCAAGCTGGCCCAAGTGGAGCTTTAGCTAATGAATTATGGAGGTGAGATACATTTTAAATAAAGCGCTGCCAGAGAGAATGGCAGTCTGCTTTGTCTCCTGTTTGTTTTCCTTACTCATAATTTGAGGGGTGCTCAGATGGAGCCTGGTAAATAATGGCAGCATGCTTTGTAATCAGACACCTGTCCATCCCATCACAACTGTCGGGATCCACAAGGGTCACACCGCATATGTAGCGCTGCTGGCAGCCCCACGCAGAGCTGAGCCACCCTTTAGTGGCTGAGAGAGCGTGGGAGGCTTAGGCTTTCAGGAGGAGCCAGGTGCCGAATCCCAGGACGGGAAGCCCCCAGTGTCCCCACGGGTTGGTCATCATTTTCCAAAACATCACTCCTGGCAGGTCTTTAGAGTGGAGTGTACTGTTGTCAAGGATCCATTGTGAGGCTGTGTTTGCATAGTGAAGACTGTTGCAAAGGGGGTACATTAAACAGGTGAATTAAACTAGGAAGGATTTTATTTTTCTACCATGCTGTCCATTACATCTCGAGGAGTTAGTTGTGTTAGAACTGGAAGTGTGTACATTTTGACAACCTTCACCCATTTTGCCCACCCTACCACCCCACCTCTGGCATCTTATGAGTCTGTTCTCTGTATCTGTGAGCTGTGTAAGAGTGTGTGTGTGTGTGTGTTTAGATTCCACGTATATGTGAGATCATGCCCTGTTTGTCTTTTTTCTGATTTACTTCACTTAGCATAATGCCCTCAAGGTTTGTCCATGTTGTTGTAAATGGCAAGATTTCCTTCTTTGGCATGGCTCAATAATATTCCAGCATGTGTGTGTGAGAGACATCTTTTTTTAGATATTATTATTTATTTTTTAAAAAACTTTTTATTTTGTATTGGCGCATAGCCAATTAACAATGTTGTGATAGTTTCAGGTGACAGCAAAGGGACTGAGTCGTATGTATACATGTATCCATTCTCCCCCAGTCTCCTCTCCAGGCTGCTGCATAACATCAAGCAGAGTTCCCTATCCTATGCAGTAGGTCCTTGTTGGTTATCCATTTTAAATACAGCAGTGTGTGTAAGTCCACCCCAAACTCCCTAACTATGCCTTCCCCTCCTCCTCTCCCCCCTGGAAACCATAAGGTCATTCTCTAAGTCTGTGAGTCTCCTTCTGTTTTGTAAATAAATTCATTTGTATCACGTCTTTCTAGGTTCCACATATAAGGGATGTGTGGCTCTGTTTTAGTCATTGTAAGCATTGATGAATGCTTATGTTGCCTCCGTGTCTTGACTATTGTAAATAAAGTTGCAGTGAACATGGGGTGCAGATATCTTTTCATGATATTTGTCTCATTTCCTTTGGATACACATCCAAAAGAGACATTGCTGGATCACATGGTAATTTTGCTTTTTATTTTTGAAGAGCCTGCATACTGTTTTTCATTTTTTTGGTGACTGCACTAAAAAAAAGGTAAGGGCTTGAAAAGGTGCTCTAATTCACATTCTACATAAGATTTAGAGATGTCAATTAATAACCAAGTATTACTATTGTTGCTCTGTATCCTTATTGTTGTTGTAACAGTTATTATTGTTGCTACTACCTCTGTTTCTCTTTCCTGGAGTGTCTGTGTGGTAGAGGAGAGAGTATCCAGTGGGCCTAAAGCCTTTGTCTAAACAATCTCTCCCCAGCTCCTGTCTTTCCTTCACCCTTGTCTATTTGTTTAAGTGATTCTGCTCCCAGTTTCTAACGAGTAGGACTCACAGATCAGATTCCCACAGACTAGACCCTCTTTGCTACTGCCTCAGATCAGCTGATTGTCTTCATATCGTATTGGCTTAGGGAATTCTCTGGTGGTTCAGTGGTTAAACCTTCCCCTTCCAGTGCAGAGTCTGCAGGTTTGATCCCTGGTCAGGGAGCTAAGATGCTCCATGCCAGGAGGCAGAAAACCAGAACATAGAACAGAAACAAAATTGTAACAAATTCAATAAAGACTTTAAAAATGGTCCCCATCAAAAAGAACCTTAAAAAGTGTATAAAGTTAAGTCTTAAAAAGTTTATTTATTTTTTTTTTTGAGAAGTCATGACTTTTTTTCAGCCTTATGCTAATAGTTGGTGAGTATTTTGAAAAATAAGACTGTCTGGGCATCTTAAAAGAGTCAGGGGAGCCTCGGCATGTATGTGAGGATGGTTCAGCTGCCGCATATATCGTATGATAGACTGGGTTTCCCTCCGATCTTCTTAAAGAAAGAGAACAACGGCAACAAGAAGACTAATGATGAGAACAGAAAGAAAACAGAGCCCCACACACCGGTTCCCAGAGGAACGATCCATGGTAGACCTCAAGAAGACAAGGATATGGAATCTGGCTGTTTCAATATTTTGGGTGGAGTATGCACAGTTGGGTGTATTAAAAACTCAAGTTGACCAAGCTGAGGCGGAACAAAAGGGTCGGGAGCTCAAGGGACTTCTGCACCTGTAGGACGTTAATGTCCCCAGTGATCATTTGCACTGTCTGTTGGGGACACACATCATGTACTTTCTAACTGATCATTTCTAGACTGTCTGAAGGAGGGTATTCCCAATCACAGACCACCCCCCCACCCCCGCCGGGTTCCCTTTCACTAAGGGACATTGGGTCATCAGTTCCCATGGTGTCTGGGTCAAAATCTGTGACACCTGCAGTATCGACAACCTGGTCGTTTTATGTCCCCAGGTATTGAGGAGACTTGGTGTCCTCTTGGCATTGCCAGTAAGCAAGTGGTCTCAGTCAGTTTAAATCTGAGATTAGTGGGTTTGCTCCTCATGAGGGTTGGCATTTCTTGAGCCTTTACTACGGATTCATGATGAGTTCTTCACCTACATTAGGTCCTGTAATCTTCATAACTTCTCTAGGACGTGGGTGGTGTTACTATCCCATTTTAGAGCCAGGGAAACCAAGGTCACATAACAGCTGTCACACTCAGGTGGTCACTCTGAGAGTTGGGGCTCAGCTAACTGTTGTCCAAGGGCCAGATCCGACCCCACCTGGTTTTGGATGGCTCTCATGTAAGAAGAGTGTTCATGTTTTTTAAATGGTTTGACGAAAATTCAAAGTAGAATGATATTTGGTAACAAGGGACAGTTATGTGAAATTCGGATCTTGGTGTCCATCAGCCAAGTTCTGCTGGGACACAGCCTCCTTTGTTCCTTGACGGACTGTCAAAGGCAGCTTGTGCTATACGGCCACAGGGCTGAGTAGCTGCAGTGGAAACCTGGGGGCCTGCAAAGCTCAAGATACTGACCATGTGGCCGTTTCCAAAAAGGCCTGCCCACCCTGCTCTTTATCTTGCCCAGTCACCTGCCTGTTGGTCATCACTCACAGTCCTGGCCCTACTTCGGTTACACGTGCTGTGTCCCAAGCACTTTTCTAGGCAGTTAAAACCACTCTATGATGACCCTTGGCATCTGATGTCATCATTATCCCCTGTTCACCTGTGAGGAACCTGAGTCATCAAGAGGCACATTCTGGAATGAATTTACAGTTACCAGTGGGGAAGGGTGAGGGGAAGGGGTAGTTCGGGAAGTTGGGATGGAGATGTACACACTGCTGTGTTTAAAATGGATAACCAACAAAGACCTACTGTATGGCGCTGGGAGCTCTGCTCGGTGTCACGTAGCAGCCTGCTGGGAGGGGAGTTTGGGCAAGGATGGATAGGTATATTATATGTATGGCTCAATCACTCAGCTATGCATCTGAAGCTGGCACAACATTGTTAATTGGCCAGACTCCAATTTTTTAAAAAAGAGGCATGTTCTGGGGACTGTGCATCTGAACACAAATCAGTCAGTGCACAGGTACCCTCATAGCCTGCACTTCAGAGAGGAGGAGAACGTGAGACAGAGAGGGCCAGTGACTTTCCCTGGGTTGCACAGGAAGCTGGAGGCTGCTGTACCGGATGTATCCACGCCCCCATCCCTTGGGAATACGCTCAGAGCCTGCCAGGGCTGCCAAGTTTTTACAGAGCTGCCCTTGCCATGTGCCCCCCAGGTGACATTTGGCCCTCGGTACTCCAGTGGCCTCTTTCAGGCCTGCCACACCATCTTTCATCCTTTGAGAGCCAGCTCCCCATGCCCCCTCCCCGCCCCCCGCCCCGTACCCCTTACATTCTTCCATCCATCTTGGCTAAACCAGGCCTCAGTAACAATCTCATTTACATCTGGGAGGGGAGGGAAGATTTAGTTCAATACCACGTGGGTAAAGGCATCTTCCAGTCGTGTGCATTTTAAGCCTCATGCTAAAGCAGGTCTTGGTAATTCCTTCTTTACCCTCTTTCCCCAGAACCAGAGGATGCAAATCCCAGCAGGCTGGCAGCAGGCCCAGCTCCTTTCAAGGTGGATAAGTAGAGGCTCATGAGGCATCCGTGGGAATAGTTTTGATGGTCTCACAAGGTGAGAGCCGTTCCTTTTCCTTTGAAGGCGTTGCTTTTTAGGCATTACTGCGGAGTCCCTGTTAGAATAAATAGATGTGGTATTTCTTGAAAGCTCTCATGCTCACACTATGGATGCTTAAGTAGCATGTCTATTTTGAATGCGTGAGAAGAGAAAGGTACTCTTTGTAGCTTTAAAAGAGCTTCCTTTCCAGACCCTTTTTCATTTCAGGCTCAACCCCCTGACCCCCTCCCCATTGTCCCCCTGGCATCCATTGCAATAAAACTCTTATTAAGCACCCTACACCAAGAGCAACTTCATTTAGTTTTTTTGTGACTTGTGTTCATTCCTAGAAATACTCATTTCCTTTAGAAAATTGGACAAAACAGGGAATGATGTCTGAATCTGCTGTGAGTAAACTCTTGTGTGTGTATATAAACTTGGGTTGTGAGACTTCCTTGGTGGCTCAGTGGTAAAGAATTCACCTGCTAGTACAGGAGACACAGGTTCAGGCTCTGGGTTGGGAAGATCTCCTGGAGGAGGAAATGGCAACCCAGTCCATATTCTTGCCTGGAAAATCCCATGGACAGGGGAGCCTGGCGGCCTGCAGTGCTTGGGCTTGCAAAAGTCAGATAGGACTTAACAACTAAACAGCAATAAGCATGGGCTACGGGGAGGAGAGATGAATGCATTTGAAATAAAAGACAGGGACTTCCTGGCGGTCCAGTGGTTAAGACTTCACCTTTTAGCTCAGAGGGTGCCTATTCGATCCCATGTTGAGGAACTAAGATCCCATATGCTTCTTGACCAAAAAACTAAAACATAAGACAGAAGCAGTATTGTAAAAAACTCAATAAAGGCTTTAAAAATAGTCCACATAAAAAAACGAATCTTGAAAAAATAGAAGACAAAATATTTTAAAATTTGCTCTAAGGAAAGGCAAAGTGTAAAGCCCTACAATTTATATTGATTTACATTGACTCATGGCGGCAAGGGGCAAATTCATAGTATGCAGTTGGCGACAGTTTTAGGATGCTGCCTGGTGGAGGTAGGATTAGAAATCAGCTTTGAAATGAGAAATAAGATTTTTTTAAAAATTTATTTTAATTGGAGGCTAATTACTTTACAATATTGTGGTGTTTTTTTGCCATACATTGACATGAACCAGCCATGGGTGTACACATGTTCCCCATCCTGAAACCCCCGCCCACCTCCCTCCCCATCCCATCCCCCAGGGTCATCCCAGCCCTGAGCACCCTGTCTCATGCATTGAACCTGGGCTGGCGATCTGTTTCACATATGATAATATATATGTTTCAGTGCTATCTCTCAAATGATTCCACCCTCGCCTTCTCCCACAGAGTCCAAAAGTCTGTTCTTTACATCTGTGTCTCTTTTGCTGTCTCACATATAGGGTCATCATTACCATCTTTCTAAATTCCATATATATGCATTAATATACTGTATTGGTGTTTTTCTTTCTGACTTAACTTCGCTCTGTATAATAGGCTCCAGTTTCATCCACCTCATGAGAACTGATTCAAATGCATTCTTTTTAATGGCTGAGTAATATTCCATGGTGTATATGTACCACAACTTTCTTATCCATTTGTCTGCTGATGGACATCTAGGTTGCTTCCATGTCCTGGCTATTGTAAACAGTGATGCGATGAACATTGGGGTATATGTGTCTCTCTCAATTCTTGTTTCCTTGGTGTGTGTGCCCAGCAGTGGGATTGCTGGGTCATATGGCAGTTCTATTTTCAGTGTTTTAAGGCATCTCCACACTGTTCTCCATAGCGGCTGTACTAGTTTGCATTCCCACCAACAGTGTAAGAGGGTTCCTTTTTCTCCGCACTGTCTCCAGCATTTATTGCTTGTAGACTTTTTGATAGCAGCCATTCTGACTGGCATGAGTTGGTACCTCATTGTGGTTTTGATTTGCAGAGAAATAAGATTTGCTGAAGGACATTGAGGTTGGGTTAACAACAGGAAATAAGCGACATCATTCATGAAGTAAAAAGCAAAGAGACATGCTTGCATTCCTTAACTATCCAGGTAGAGCACAGGTCAAGGACTGGCAAACTGTACAGCCCAGGGGCCAAATCTGGCCCTCTGCCTGTTCGTGTGAAGTTTTACTGGGCCATGGCCATCCCCATCAGTTTGTGTCTGATTTCTGGTTGCTTTTGCCATGCAGTGCCAGAGTTACAGAGTGATTTTAGCAGGGAGTGAAAGGCATGTGAAGCCTAAAATGTTTACTATGGACACTCTGTGGAAAAATTTAGGAAGCTGTACTAGAATTTGCTAAGGAAGATGTACTAGGTAAATAGAATGGAAGAAAAGTTGAGAAAAGAGAGGAAAAGGACAGTTGAGAGGAAGAATAAGGGAAAAAAGAAAAGTAGATGGAGAGAGAGAGAAGGCAAGAGCTTACTAGGTTTTGTTTGTGTGCACATGACCCCTTCTTTCAGCCAGGTATGGCCTCACTGATACTCACGGTGCTTGGCAGCACCCCGCCCTCCCTACAGGACTGTGGAATCGCAGTGGGGTAACTGTTGGTGAGAGGAGTCCTTCAGCATCAGCTTTCCCTGAAGCGTTCAGCGCCATATAAAATCTGAAAGCAAAATTTCAGAACTCTTGAGAGCTAAATGATGTGTGCATAAGAACCGAATGAGGCCTGAAGGCAAAAGCATTACCATCCTGCTTTAGACATTCCACACTAAATATGATAACCAAAGCAACACAGGGTGAACTTAGCATTTCCCCAATTTCTGGAACAGTCTCCGTGATATTACGTGTTTGGTCAAGTGAGTTTGGGAAATGCTGAGTTACTGGGTTGATGAAAAATTTCACTTGAGTTTTTCTGTAAGATCGTATGGAAAAACTTAAATGAACTTGTTTGACAACCCCAGAAAATACAGGTAAACATACTTATCTGCTGCTGGACTTCTCAGAGACTTTAATATACCTCAGGACACTCTGGGAGCAGAAGAAAAGGCACAGTGCTTCTCAGGTTGATTTGACATGAACGTCATCTGGCTTTTTAAATAAAGCCTATTTTGGGACACAGTGGTATGAGTCTTATTTTGAGATTAATATATTCATATACAGACAGAATCTTAAAGGTCACGTAGCCGCATGCTTTCATATTCATGTAGTGAATCTTCTTCCCAAGAACTTTAAAAAAAATCAGATTTCAACCCGAGAGTCTGTGCTGTTGATTTGAATGTTGCTCTTAGAAATTTGTTTATGGTGTTTGGGTTTAGAAATTTTGTAATTGCAATTTCTAATCCAATTTAACCTTAGATTCTACTTTCCTCTTGGCCCTTGAATTCTCTCCTTCCTGAGTGGGTAATGGCAAAAAAAAGAAAGGGGGCTGAAAATGATAAAACTCCGTAATTAGACACTTAAAGGTCAGTCACTGGGAAAAATGAACCAGCATGTTGCCTAGATGGTCGTGGATGATGAGTTTGAGGTTTAAAAAAAGATCCTGTATTTCAAATACAGCACAGAATCAGCCCTAATTGCCTGAACTGTGGGCTTCCAAATGAGTGTGTGGAAATTGGCAGTCAGCACAAGTCCACATCTGCTGCGATCAGCTCCTGACTGCACTGTGTCCTCCGTCACGTGAAGGAGCTACTCACTTCTCCAGTAACACCGTCACCTCCATGCAGACTTTGCTTCCTGTGTGACCTGCTCTGCAAACAAGGGAGGGCCACGCTAGGGGCTTGGGGGGCTGCTCAGGGTAAACTCAAAGTCCTAGGATAAACCCAGTGTGTTTTTCTGGAGAATCCTTAAAAAGATTTTTTTTCTTTTTGATGTGGACCATTTTTAAGGTCTTTATTGAATTTTTTTATAATATTGCTTCTGTTTTAGGTTTTGATTTTTTTGGCTGCAAGACATGTGGAATCTTAGCTCCCTGGCTAGGGATTGAACCTGAACCTCCTGCATTAGAAGATGAAGCCTTAACCACTGGACCACCAGGGAATTCCCCCAAAGTAACTTTTTATTGACATATAACACACACACCCCCGACAGAGAAAAGTACCTATGCTCTGCTGGTATAACACATTTTCTTTTTTTTTTTCATTTGTTTTTATTAGTTGGAGGCTAATTACTTTACAATATTGTAGTGGTTTTTGTCATACATTGACATGAATCAGCCATGGATTTACATGTGTTCCCCATCCCGATCCCCCCTCCCACCTCCCTCTCCACCCGATCCCTCTGGGTCTTCCCAGTGCACCAGCCCTGAGCACTTGTCTCATGCATCCAACCTGGGTTGGTGATCTGTTTCACACTTGATAATATACATGTTTCAATGCTGTTCTCTCAGATCATCCCACCCTCGCCTTCTCCCACAGAGTCCAAAAGTCTGTTCTATACATCTGTGCCTCTTTTTCTGTCTTGCATATAGGGTTATCGTTACCATCTTTCTAAATTCCATATATATGCTTTAGTATACTGTATTGGTGTTTATCTTTGTGGCTTACTTCACTCTGTATAATGGACTCCAGTTTCATCCATCTCATTAGAACTGATTCAAATGTATTCCTTTTAATGGCTGAGTAATATTCCATGGTGTATATGTACCACAGCTTTCTTATCCATTCATCTGCTGATGGGCATCTAGGTTGCTTCCATGTCCTGGCTATTATAAACAGTGCTGCGGTGAACATTGGGGTACATGTGTCTCTTTCAGATCTGGTTTCCTCGGTGTGTATGCCCAGGAGTGGGATTGCTGGGTCATATGGCAGTTCTATTTCCAGTTTTTTAAGGAATCTCCACACTGTTTTCCATAGCTGCTGTACTAGTTTGCATTCCCACCAACAGTGTAAGAGGGTTCCCTTTTCTCCACACCCTCTCCAGCATTTATTGCTTGTAGACTTTTGGATAGCAGCCATCCTGACTGGCGTGTAATGGTACCTCATTGTGGTTTTGATTTGCATTTCTCTGATAATGAGTGATGTTGAGCATCTTTTCCTGTGTTTGTTAACCATCTGTATGTCTTCTTTGGACAAAAGTCTGTTTAGATCGTTGGCCCATTTTTTGATTGGGTCATTTATTTTTCTGGAATTGAGCTGCAGGAGTTGCTTGTGTATTTTTGAGATTAATCCTTTGTCTGTTTCTTCGTTTGCTATTATTTTCTCCCATTCTGAAGGCTTATAGCTTGCTTATAGTTTCCTTTGTTGTTCAAAAGCTTTTAAGTTTCATTAGGTCCCATTTGTTTATTTTTGCTTTTATTTCCAATATTCTGGGAGGTGGGTCATAGAGGATCTTGTTGTGATTTATGTCAGAAAGTGTTTTGCCTATGTTCTCCTCTAGGAGTTTTATAGTTTCTGGTCTTACATTTAGATCTTTAATCCATTTTGAGTTTATTTTTGTGTAGGTATAACACATTTTCAACATACAAACATATCCACATAACCAACACTCACAGAGGATCAGTTTTAATTGCATATTTTATATTAAATCATGTGAAGATATATTATCAAGTAATACACGGGAGATATTTTTAAAAAATGAGATTCCAAATGACTTTTAGGGCATTGGCATGAGTCACTCCAGGCTCTGTCCTCAGAAGAGCTGTGTCCACTCCTCTCAGGGCACAAATGGATGCCTCTTTGCTGTTTGGTAAGAAGTTTAATTGCTGATGGATGAAAAAGCTCCAGGAGCAGTGAGTAGGCAGATCTCAGGAGTAGTCCGCATCACACTGAGTCCTCACACGGGGCCAGGCTTTGCACGCGTGTTACTGTGAGTGTTCACAGCACGCCTGGCAGTGTGTGCGCTGCACACTCGCAGCAGCGGAGGCCTCGATGCAGTGTCAGTAACTGAGCGGGTCCCATATCCTTCAGATCCGAAGGTCCGTTCTCGTAACTGCTCTGTTTAACCGCCTCTGTGACATTTCCCTGTTTGCTTTTGTTTGAAGCCAGGCAGTCTTACAAAGGAATATTGTTGCCATTTTTAAAACATGAATTGAACACCTATATTTCTTGTTGTAGCACTCTGAAAGCAAAAACATTCATTTTTGGGATGGAGACACACACCGATGGTTTTGTAACATAGCCCCCTGTCAGTTTTAGAGGAAAAGCAATCCAAGTGGAATTTGGAATGAATTACCTTCAAATGGCCATGCTCTGCAATGCACTACTGTAATCTGGGATATTGCAAGGCAGCCTAATGTGCTGGGTGATGACACGTATGACCATTATGTGGCTCTCCCTCATTGAATGCATTGGGCGCAACCCAAATCATAAATCTGCCAGCAGACAAAACATAAAATTTACATGCGAGATCAAATCTCCCCTGTCCTGATTTTTATACAAGGGTCACCAGTGGGTAATAAATTAAGATTCAGAATAAAAGTTACCTGCAGGTGCTAAATCACAAGACCATGTCAGGATCATAGCATTTTCTTTTGTGAATAACGTTTCTGTTTGTTACCAGAGCCCATGCTTACGTAAAGCACGGGTCGCTGTTTGTTTAAGGAAAGGTGCCCTTTGTCCCTTAGAGATTTTGTATTTCTTTGGTCAAATGTACTCATATTGTTTTCCTGAACAGCCGGCTATCTGTTATCCAGATCTGGGTTTGAAAGCTAAACGTAGGCGGGCAGACATGCTTGGATGGTCTTTTGTACTAATAAATCTCTGGCTGTCAAGAAATTACACATATATTTTAATTTCATTAGCTTTCAAGAAATAGTTATTGAGCACCTGATGCCTGGTCATGTATGAGGCACGGAGTGTGCAAATATGAACAAGACAGTTCCATTGAGAAACAGTCAGTCAGGGATCAGCACAAGAAAATACCACCCTAGGTACTTTAAGCAGGCGAGATGTAATGTTGAAAAGCAGATGCTTAGAAACTCGCGGGAAGCATTGAAGGAGCTCTGTAAGGTCTGGTTCCAGGAATAAGCCCCTGAGCACCTCCAGTCAGCAGAAAGGAAGTACCAAGATCCCGTGGTCACCATCCCTGCCACCTCAGCTGTCCCTTGATGCACAGAGAGACTGGAGAAAGCATGTTGAATGCCACTGTGCAAAGACCTAGGGTTTCTGAGCCTTTCCTTGGTAACACGAAGTATCTTACCAAGGCAGAACGATGGTCTCTGCCTGACTTCTGCTTTGCATAGACTTCATGAGTGCACTTAAGTGGCTGAGTCTGATTTCTATCCAGCTGCAAAGGAGTCTGGGAAAAGTCATTCAGAACCCTCCCCACTAGACGGATGGTGTGAATGTCAGGAGAATTGGTCTGTAATATCTCCCACTGGAAGCAGGGCAGGGGGCAGATGTAAATGTGCATAATTTCAAAATAATAGGAATAGTCCCTGTCCTCTGCATCAAGTGTTGCAGGAATAGAGGGGACCAGTGCTTATCTAAGCCTGAAGGGTGTCTGAGAAGGCTTTTGGGTGGGAGATGCCTCTGCACTGAATCTCAGAAGCTGAGGAGGAATAACCAAGGTGGAGGGGTGGAGGGATAGCCATGGGGGCAGCATGAGCAGAAGTAGAGGGCTGTGTGTGTGTGTGTATGTGTGTGTGCACAAATGCATGGCTGCCCGTGCACATGTACATACATGCATGCACGCACACCCCCCCCCCCATAGGAAATACAGATAAAGAAACTGTTAGGTGTGGAGGAGGTGTTATGAAGAGGTGGGGTTGGAGGAAGATGCAAATAGGACTGAGTTAAAGAAGGCCTGTTTCCCATTCCTACCAGGAATGTGTTTACTCCGTAAAATGGAAGTGTATTACGAACATTGATTGTTTTTACATTTTATTTGTCCCTTGTACTTTTAAGATTATCTCTTAATTCCTCTGGGGAACAACTTCTCCCCAATCTTAGTCAACGTGGCTTAAGAGAGGTTGACCCGCCTCCTGACTGCAGTAGAAGTCATGGGGCCCAGGCCTGCCCACTGAGGATATTCCTTGCCCTGTGAATCAAGATTTGAGTTGAGTCAATCAGAGATTGCATACATTAGACCTTAGACTGTTACTGAATTTGTTAGTAAATATAAGTGTATTTAAACCTTCCTGAGGTTGCAAAATGGAGAAGCTGAGGTTCTCTAAGAGGATGCCCGAGAATGACATCTACAGAGAGGAAAGCAGAGACCAGAGACAGAGAAAGACCAGGCTAGTAAGGTCCCTTAGAACCCACTGGCCTAACGTTCTCCCCAGTTACCTGAGCCAGTCAACTCCCCTTTTCTGTCCAGGCAGTTGTGAATTTGTTGTCACTTTAAGTTGAAGGGATCTTGAGGGTTATTTGTGACCTTTGAAAGATTTTAAGACAAATATCAATATGATCAGACAGAATTAATGGGCTGAGGTTGAAAGCTGGAAGATGAGTCTGAAGGATGTGTACTTGTCCCACAAAAATACTGTGTATGCTGGACTTGGTGTGGAGCAAAGGTGTAAGGGATGGTCTTGAAAAGTGTTTAGCACATAAATCAGCAGTGCTTCTGTCTGCTCATCTTAACTGGGCCAGTGGCCATGTTCCACAGTCTGGCTTGCAGCTCGGACAGTCATGTGACTAAGTAGTAGCTGGTGGGAAATACATGGAAGTGATATGTACTCATCCTTCCCCCCGACCCACGTTATGTCTTTAGAACAAGCCCTGCTTTTCCTCTATTTTGGCTTACTCTCCTGTTCCTCCTCCCTGCCCCCTGATGGACTGAAATCTAGACCTGGGGATTGTAGGCAGGGTCAGCCATGAAGATAAGACCAGTGCTCTAAGAATGGCACCATTGCAGGACTCCGGATTCTGGTGGCCTTGTGGAGCACAATGGCCTTTTTTCTTGTACCACCTTTGCCTTTTACTGAGAGAGCAGGGAAACTTTTATCTTGTTAAGCCATTGGTTCTTAGTCTATCAAAGCAGCTGGCCCATTATCGTAACTAGTGTTTATATTTACATCTAGAGCATGAGGATCATGAGGATAGGAGAGAATTCATAGAAAATGATTGCCAGGCAGTGATGGTGTTTCTGTGTTTCAGAAACATTGCTCTGGAGAATAGTTTTGGAGGACGGCACCAGTTGAGGATATGAGGCATGCTGGACTTGCTTGGGAGCAAGGTGTAGTGGTCCATGGGGGAGAGAATTCCATTTGGGACCAGGATGTTAGTAGAGGGGACAGAAGGAGATAAGTGGATGACCTTATATTTCAGGCTAAAGGCAGCAGGCCAGGATGAATGAACGACTGTGCAGGTGAGGAGAAAAAAAGAATCAAAATTCCTTTAGTCCATGGGGTAGGAGATGTCTTAACTGTTCAATTTGAATAGGTTTGGAGGGGGAGAAAAAGAAGTCAAATTGGGGCACCATAAGTTAGAAGTGTGAAACCAACAGAGGGATGTCCAGTAGGTTTTAGCATATAGGGGCCTACGGCTGAGTAGAGAACGGAAGACTAGAGATGAAAACTTGAATGATAACCCCAGATAAATGGTAATTGAATTCATGAATATTGATAGAATTGCCCAAGAAGGGGGCAAGGCCTGGCATAGAATTTCAAGGGTGTGACACTCATGGGGGAAAAAAGTCCATGAAAGAGATGGAGGAGGAATAGTTTGAGAGGTGGGGGGAAGGAGTGAATAAGACGTGAATTTTGATGGGAGGACAGTTGAAAATAGCCTGCTACTAAGAGGCTAGAAGAAGAAAAGATTCTGGAAAGTGTCCAGATGGGATGATGACCTTGACAAGAGAAATTCCTGGGGCAGAAACCAACTGGGAGTGGTTTGAAGAATGAATGGGAATAAGATAGGGAAGGCAGGGTGTAGACCACTCCTTCAAGAAGGTGGTTACAAAGGAAGTGATCAGTGGCATTTGGAGGATGACATTGGACTCAAGGTGAAACTGTACTCAGAATTGTTTTTTTTCCTTCCCTGTTTCTAACAGCATCCTGTGAATCAGTGGATCTACCTAAAGGATGTGATGTTTTCTCAAAAAGACTTGAAAATGAGTTCTTTTAATGTTCTAGTTAGATATAATAGGGCTATCCAAAGGTCTTTGCATTTGCTAATAGGCCCATAATGTAGGTAACAGTTGAGTGGTGTTTATTTAGGACCTGTTTGGCTTCCGTGTTGGCTCCAGTGGTAGAGAATCTGCCTGCAATGCAGGAGACCCAGGTTTGATCCCTGGGTCGGGACGATCCCCTGGAAAAGGGCATGGCCACCCTCTCCAGTATTCTTGCTTGGAGAATCCCATGGACAGTGGAGCCTGGTGGGCTGCAGTCCGCGGGGTCACACAGAGTTGGACATGACTGAGGGACAAACACTTATACACTCAGCACCATGCTCAGTGCAGTGAGGGCTACAGAAGGCCTGTAAGACATGATTTCTGTTCTGCAGGGGTTTACAGCCGTAACAACGGGTAACAGCCCAGCATTTTGAAATTACAAAATATTCTTGAATATGTTTTCTTAATGTGAGCCTGGTGACTGCACACACCTGGAGGTGTGGAGTACTGGGGGCCCAGAGAAGCAGAGCAGCGGTAGAGGATCCACGTGTTCTCTCTCTCCAGCCACCAGACCCCCTCCTCCTTGCTCACAGTGGTTTCTATCTCCTGGAATAGGGACCCCAGGATGGAGAGTGGGTGGGAAGCGGAGCTCTCCGTTCTCCCCACCAGGACTTTCAGGCAGTCCCTGAGGGCACCCACCCCATGCTCAGGGCCGGGGGGCACACCAGGGCAGATAAGCTTGTTGTTCAGGGTGCGGGATGTTTGGGTTGAGGAGACTGAGTGACAGAGAAGCCAGGGGTTTGCGTTTCATCGTCTTGTGCTTATCAGCCTCCCTAAATAAACCTTCACGCTTGAAGACTCTTTCAAGTTCCAAGGAACAGAGTGATGCGCTATCTTCCTCAGCTGATAGTAAGGTAGACAGGGTGAGTCGGGCATGGCTGGGGAGAAGCTGGTGTAAGGATAGAGTGTGAGGAACACAGAGACATTTGGCTAGGTCCCAGGAGGCCAGGGCCATCCTGGAGAACATACCAGGAGTTCTATGTCTGATGCAGGCTCCCAGGACAGTAGTAATGGTAAATAATCATAACCAAAGCCACCAATGGTTACTGAGAACTTAGTGCATTCTAGGTTCTGTGCTAAGAGTTATGTCTTCATTACTCTTTTGTTTTGTTTCATTTTAAAGTTTCATTTTTTGAATGGATAAGAGTCACAGCTCAGGAAAACATACATGGATATTTCTGTCTCCTGGACAACAGTGCTATTAATGGTTTTGATATATCATTGCAGAGATATTTTATGCAAACATAAGCAGATATCTATATTTATTCTTTACCCTTATCTTGTTTCTTTTTAAAAATGCAAACAGAAGCTTTGTGCACACCTGTTTCATATCTAGCATTTTCACTTAACAGTATATTAATAACTTGTGGTTCTTTCCAGGTCAGAAATAAAAGAACCCATTTATTTTTGTTTGTTTTCAGGAAGACAGCTTTATATCCCATTGTTTGGAGTAATATAATGTGTTTAGTCCTCTGTTAAAAGCCATTGAGATTGTTTCCATTCGTTTGCACATGTGGATTCTGCTGCAGTGAAAAACCTTGTATATAAGTCATTTTGCATCATAAATGAATCTATGGAGTAAATTCCAACAAGTGTAACTGACCTAACAAGGGGTATGTGCATTTTTAATTTTGGTAGATAATGCCCAAGTGTCCTGCATGGTCATCACATCTATTTATATGGCCTGCAGCCCAGCATCTATTCCCCACAGCACAGTGGGTTATCCAACTTTTGCATTGTTGTCGATGAGCTAGGTAAAAACTGATATCTTGGTATAGTTACAATCAACATTTCTCTTATTGTGAATGAGCATCTTTTTTGTGTGTATGGTCACTTACTGTTTGGATGTATGTATGTTTTTTTCTGTTTTGGTTGTCTCTTTAACTTCAGTTTCTAGACATCCTTATTTATGAGAGAGTAGGAAAGGTTAATTTTTGTCTGTGATGTGAGTAACATAGTTCCCCTGTTTGTCCACTGGTATTTTCATTTTGCATCAGTGGCTCTGCCATACTGATAAAAAAAAATTTTTTTTAACATAATTTATCACTCTTTTGTGTTTTACCAGAAGGGTCTCCGTTGTGATATACTGCATATTTTTCTTTCCAGGACTGCCGTGGCTTTATGTTCACGTTTCCATCTTTGATCCCTTATAGTTTATTTTGGTATAAAATGTGGGTACATGTCCTGCTCTATGTAGTTCTGATGGCTACTCTGTTATCTGAGTACCATTTATTGAAAACCTGTCTTTTCTCACTGATTTGAGATACTTCGTTTATTATATGCCATTGCTTCATTTAATTGTTAATGACAGTCGTTTGAAGTTAGTCTTGGTCTCCATGGTACAGATGAGGAAACCGTGGCTCAGCAAGGCTGTGTTACATCTAGAAGTGGATTTGGCAGAGTTTGAGCCCAAGTGGTATTGGGCTATATTGTTTGAAACAGCAGTTCTAGAAGTTTCTTGCTCAGGGACGTGTGCCTCTGCTTGACCCCAGAGCCTTCATGTTATTGTGGCTTTCCACTTGTCTGCCACTATCTACTGAAGTCCTCTTCCCCCAGCTTTTAGGCTCAGATGCTTTAAAGAGGAGACTGGTTGCAGTAGCATCCACTGGAGCACCCTTATTGGTCAGGGTGCCTGATCAAGACTGCCTCCCAGGCCATGAGCCCCTGGCTGTTTGTAGATCCACTGCCCACTCCAGTGATGGCCATAGCCAAGGTACTGGGGCCAAAGTATGTAGTGTCAGCCACCTGCAGAAGAGGAGGGTCCTCCAGATGGAGGCTTCCCAGAGTAGCGCTCTGCTGGGCTGAGTGAATGTGAGCAATGTGCAGCCTGCTTGGCTGAATTAAGTCTTGTATCCTCTGTATGAATTGGGACTCTCTGGGTTAAAAGTAACAGAAACCCAACAGGAATTAACTTACTCCAAAGGGGAAGTTTCTCTTCTAATCAAGTCACGGAGAAAGCTGTGATCTGAATGGCCTCGGATGCTTGGATTCAAGAACATCAAAACCATCAAGTGTCTGGCTCTCTTCCCTCCCCATGTCTCTCCTTCTCTTTCTGCCACCCCATCATTCCAGAAGAGGAGGTTCTGAGCTGACAACATTACAGTTCATGAATTTCAGGGAAAGATTCTGATTGGCTGCAATTAGGGGCACAGATCTTCCGTGGAATGATCACTCTGGCCAGGGAAGGGAGGCTCAGGTATATGACTGGCCCAGTCTGGCTGAGTGGCCTGGGTGAGAATAAGTGGTTAGGGTCATCGGATGATCTGATAAAACTGTATGGTTGGGATGGGGAGGGGCAGGACAGGGGTAACCTGTGTCGGGATCATCAGGTAGAGCAAGAGGACAGATGTGCTCCATTTTATTCTGCCCTTTGTTTCAGAGCCAAAGCATGTACTTTGCCTGCTGTTATCTAATTTTGGCACCAAATACTGCCTCCTTTCCTCCTTCCTTTTTCTAGGAAAGGGATCATTCTACTTAGAAGTTCCCATGAATTTTACATCAATAATGCTCGTCTTGGTTTGTGGCTACTGATCAGTTTATTTCAGATAAATTTATTCACCCAATTAAAGATTCTCTCCTCCAATAAACTTTTATTGAATCCTCCTCTGTGCTGGTGGGTCTGCTTTGTTAGTTTTTGTGGGATTGGAGATTTAGGATTTATAAATACTCAGTATTGGAGGTATTGGAAGAACCAGAAATCCTCTGGAGCTAGCTCATGCAGAATAATGGGAATCAATGAAGACACAGTGGAAACGGAAGCCTCAGGAAGGGGCCAGAAGCAGGCCTGGAGAGCATTTGGGAATTCTCCTGTGCTGCTCCTGTCTGTTCTGCTCTTGGGCTGTTTTTCTCCTTGTGCTCAGCTTACTGACCTTCTCAGCAGCCACATGGACCCTCTCTGGAGCTTCTGCATAACACTGTAGTTCTAGACGCCTGCAGGGACCAGTTACATCACTTTGTTAGGACTGCCATAACGAAGCACTGTAAGCTGGGTGGCTTAAACCCCAGAAGTTCTTTGTCCCACAGCTCTGAGGCTGGAAGTTCTAAATCAAAATGTCCTCGGGGTTGGTTCCTCCTGAGGGCTGTGAAAGAGAATCTGTTCCATGCCCCGCTCCGAGCTTCCGGTGGTTGTCTGTCAGTCTGTCTGTTCCTTGCCATAAAAAGGCATCTCCCCCATCTCTGCCTTCATTTTCACACGGTGGTCTTCATGGCAGCGGGTCCAGATTTCCCTTTCTTATAAGGACACCAGTCATACTGGATTCAAGTCCGCCCCAGTGACCTCATAATTACTTCAGCAGTGGTCCTAATGTCCAAGTAAGATCACATTCTGAGGTCCTGGGGGTTAGGACTTCAGTAGATGAGCTGGTGGAGGGGATGCAGTTCAGCCCATAACACCCACCGATTCTCTGTCCACATTCTGAACCTCCAGAAGAAGGGAGCTGACTGTCCCGCCTTGAGTCAGGTGGCAGGTGTCTGCCCGCAGTAGAGTCAGCCTGATAGTTTAGGGGTGGAGGCAGGTGGCAGCTACTCCCATGGTTTGGGACGCTTTCTAGAAACCAAGGAAAAGTTCTCCTCCAGTAGCTCTAAGCCTTGGCCTCGGTCATCCACTTCTCAGTGACAAATACCTCTCTGTGATCATTCATTACTGGTGGACACAGTGGTGATGACTTAACGGAGAGCTGTTAAGACTGCCCCCGTCAATCTGGTGATCAAACAGACTGGCCCTGCCCAGACTGGGTGCCGGATCACATTCCCTGAGCTTTATTCTGCCTGGAAAAATGCGCTTCATTTGCTCAAGTAGCCATTTTGCTTTCTTATTTTTCCAGTGGAAGGAATACACTTTGTTTCAGGTTTTAAATGTTCTTTTTTTTAAAAAAATATAAAGAGAAATGGATAACATGAAACACTAAGAAGAAAGTACTAAGCACTGCTACTCCCACTTGACTGAAATAAAAACACTGTTAACAGTTTGGTGCCATTTCTTCCAGACTGTTGTTTGTCATTTATAAATAAAGATACATACGTGCAAATGCATCCACCCATGTGTTGATGTGTTAATGGGATTGTATCATATATAAATTTGCTGGTTTTGCTGAAATAGTATTGATACTCTTCCATGTTAATCTGCCTAGATCTACATCAACTTTGCAAGATAACTACATAGCATTTCATAATATATTTAGTCCTTCTATTAAAGGATATTTTAGGTGACTTTCAAATTTTTGTTAGTGATGATCCTTATCAATGTGTCTTTATGAATTCCTGGAAGGAGAATAGCCAGGTCAAAGAGTGTGTTCTCCCTTAAATGGAAAAATAGAATAGGAATACTAGTAGCCTGCCGATCACACCCCTCTCTCCTGCTCCTGAAACACCCACAGGCATTGAGGGAAAATGTGCTCTGAGCAGCGCCTAGTAGATGAGAGGATGTGGCTTTCCTGGTGGTGGTCTCTCCTGCCTGGAGTTGGCATCAGGCTGCTCCTGTTATTGGGCACAGTTCCCTTTGGTCTCGTAAGTCAGTTTACAGTCTGTCCTCCTGCGGCAGCAGGCACCGACCCAGCACCCAAGCCCCCACCCACCAGAGTAAGTGTTGATGGGTTTTCCTCTTCTGTTTACCATCTAGTTGTAGATTTTTTCTTTTCCTCTGCCTGGGTTGAAGCCTTTCTGTTGAGGGGGCCTCGCGCCCACTGAACACACACTGGATGCCAGGCAGAGCAGGTGGTGGGCCTGCTGTGGCCCTAGAGGCTGGGGAGGGTGGGTTTTCTGTCGACTGGAGTGGCCAGGCAGTTTCCTCCTTTCAGCCACCCGTGAAACAGCAACAAGAGATGAATCAGGTGGCCCTCTGCTCTCCAGGAAAATGTCTTGAAGTGTCTGCGTTACAAAGGAGTATTGATGTGTGGCATATTATTTAAGCTGGTGTTATTCATTATGTCAGCAGTCTTTTTCCAAATCACCTACAGGTGACAGATGATAAAAAAAACAGGCCATTGTGACATCTGGCTTGAGAGACAGTCTCCTGTAGGGCCTTCGTTCTCCTGGGAGTTCACAGGTCTCTCATTCTGGGCTTGTTTGTCTTTGGGTTTTTGGAGCCTGTAGAGAAATCTTGCAATGAGGGCAGTGAAGGCTGTGTGTGTGTGTGTGTGTGTGAGAGATGCCCACCCACATACACAAACAACCATCTGGCCTACTGTTAGTGCAGCATCAAGAGTGTTCCACCTGGGCACAGTTGTACAACTTTGTAAAAGCTTCACACAGAAATGTATTTCTAAGACGTGCTCCTCACTCGCTCACTGCACTCCCTGTAATTCATCCTGAGTTTATTGCGATTACTGATAGGCTTTGTTTTATGAGGACCACTCATTACCCCACCGCCGGGCCGAGGGACAGTGCAGCCGCTGAGTGATGGGAAAGGACCAGAGAAACGTGGGTCCGCCAGGGTCTGTGTGCAGTGGTTTAGGGGGAAGAGGAAGTGCTAGCCTTTTCCTAAGAAAACCTATACTATAGCATGTGAAGTAGGAGAAATAGATGAAGGGAATCCAGAGAGTGTCCTTAAAGGGCACATCGAAAGTATGTTTGGAGAGAGAGGAAGGACTCTGCTAATTTTATCATTTACCTAGAGCTTACTGCGCATTGGGCACCAAGGCTAAGTGCTTCACTGACATTTCATTGCTCATAAAAACCCTCTATGGCATTATTACTATTCCCATTTTACAGACAAGTAAGCTGAGTCTGGGAGAAGTTAGGTCATATGTGCAGGATCGATTGCACAGCTATGATGTTGTCCTGTTCCCCTCTGATTTGAGAGCGTACTGTGCCCTCATCCATAGTCGTATATGGTCCTTCAAGTTCATGTGCAGCTTTTGGTTTGGGGGAGAATGCTTTTCTGAGACAACAAATGGTGGACGTCATCTCATCAGACATTCATTTCCTTTCAGCACTGGAAAGATGATTCTTTACTTGGTGAGATGAGATAAATTTTAAAAACATATTTGTAATAATAGTTTTGAGTTGTCTGAGCATGGACTGAGGGCTAGTTTTGCACTAAGATCTTGAAATGTATTATTTCACTAATTGTTTTATAACCGTGTGAGAGTTCCTGTTATGATCCCTGCAGTTTCCAAAAATGTTGCCTGTTTGCTTATTTTCCGTTTCGATCGCCCTCTCTGCAATTAAAATCCAGATGCCCTGAGGGCAGGGACCATTTCTGCTGTTTTGCTGATACATTGCTAGTATTTAACCCAGTGCCTAGCAAAGGGTGAGGTGTCAATGAAACATCACTGAATCCAAGAATGAATCAGTATTCTGGGGGGATAAATGAAGTCTGGAGAGACTGGATAACTTGCCCAAGCCTCAGGACTGGCTGATAAGCAGGGGGCTTATCAAAGGGCACTTCGATACTTGGTCTACTCCAAGTGAGAGTTAAGAATTTGACTTGCTGATTCCAAGAGGACTAATATGGATGGTTATAGTTAGGTGGAATCAGAATTTTAGGATTTTGGAAAAAAAAATTCTGGAGTCAGAGTTTTTACTTTAGAAAGTAAAAATCTAACCCGTCCCACCTTGGGTAGGCAGTACATACCCCCTGTGAAGACCTTCATCCAGTGGCCCGTCCACAGACAGGGCTCCCATCTATGGGCCTGCTGACCTCATGAGGCCCATGGACGTAGCCTAGGAGTTGAAATGAGCAGTACTTGAAAATCCTTTTGTGTCCAGACCGGGCAGCATCAGGGTCCCTATGTGAAAGCCACACAGACAAAACTTGCAAAACCTTTTGCAAGAAGGACCCTAGTTTGCTCAGCACTTTGTATCTTAAATTCTTCCTCTAAAACCAGTGAAAATCATGCCTGTGACTCGACAGTCAGGAACATGGTGCCCCAGGAACATCTTTCCCCAAAAGGAGCAAGGGGAGCCTCAAGGAAATCATTTTTAACAAAAAGCTACTGGGTCACTGCACGACGGATCCCATGTCTACTCTTGAGACCTGAGAAGTTACCTGGCTTCTGGACAGGGGCTGTTGGGGCCAGGCTAGGATGGGCAGGATGAGCAGCAGCCCGTTTGCTAATTGGCACCAGACTTTTTTCACCCTGTGTTCCTTTTAGTCATTTTTTAAGATATATTACACACTCACCGAGTTCTTTTCTCATCTTAGGTGTGATGGTAACTTAGGTTTTCTCATCCTGGGCGCGTATAGCGTTTATGGCTAGATCATTCTGTGTATTGTGAGGGCTGCTCTGAGCATTAGAGAAGGTTTAGCAGCATCCTTGGTCTCTACTCACTGGAGGCCACCAGCACCCCCTTCCCGTCTGACACAGAAAATGCCTCAGGACCTTGCTAAAACATCCAGGGGAGGAGGCAGAACCACCCAGGGAGAGCCACTATGCTAAGTGATCTTACATGCCTTATAGTAAACACTTAACTCCTCGCAGCCCACCAGCTGCTGTTCCTCATTTTGCAGAGTGGGAGTCTGAGGCACAGGGAGGGTAACATTGTACCTAGTGTTTGAGCCCTAGAGAGCAGGGATGCATCCCGAGAGCTGATGTAAGTTGATCCGGTATTAACGTTACTTTCAAGTGTAGAGCACAGTGAGTCAGTATTTTTGCAGATGATACTCCATTAGAGGTTAATACATGATGAAGGTGTCATTCCCTGTCCTCTGTATCCTTGTTGCTTGTCTGTTGTATAGATGGTAATTGGTCTCTTAACCTCATACATCTGAGTTGCCCCTCCGCATTCCATCTCCCCCATGGTAACCACCCACTCTGTAAGTCTGTTTCTATTTTGCATATACATTCATTTGTGTAATTATTTTGGTTTTCAGCGGCAATGTTCTCTGTTGCCCTAAGTACTGTGGGATCTTCCTAGAAACTCAGGTTACCTACCTGAGCTGAGCTGTCTTTGGAAGAAAGGGGTTCTCTTTTGTTGCTTCTTTTGCTCAGCACATTATGTTTTCGGGAGCACCTGTGATGTGCCAGCGTGGCTCTGGATGCCGGAGGGGATGCAGCAGAGAATGAGATCATACAGATCCCTGCCTTTGTGAGGTTCAGAAGGTACAGAAATGTGGCGTCTCAGAGAGCCCTTGGGATATGTGAAGAGGCTGTGTGGCTGCCTCCTCACATGGGTGATAGCGTGCCATCTTGCTTTTTTTTCTGTTATTATTACTGATGTGATTGTTGTCATTTTACTAATAGTGACCTCAGTTGAAGAGCTTTCCTGTAGGCAAGCTGTGAATTCCTGAGCACTGCTATTCACTTTCATAAACCAAACTCTATACAACTTTGGTCGCATTTGAAATAAGGCTCAGGATCAGAAAGCATATGTATCTTTAGCACATGTTGCAAAATAGCCACTCAGCATTTTTTCAAGCCTAATCAGTTACATTTTTTTCTGACATTCTCTCCTTTCTTGGATATTCTTGTGTCTTTTAATAATAAAGGCATGGATCTAGCCCTCTCACATCTCTCCTAATGGGTTGGAGTTCAGGTTGTGATTTTTTTCAAAGAAGAATTTTGTTTCATTTTAGGTTCAGTGTGAACTCTTACCATAAGAACACACACATAAGTTTCTAACACTTATGGAAGTCTTTTGATGAATGGTACCATAAACACAGGCAATTTTCTGTATCATGTTCACAGGCTTTTGAAATTTACAAGGTTTCTCTTTAATATAATTGTCTCTGCTAGCTAACAGGCAGTTTTATAGTCTGTCCATATTTATCATTAGGATTAAAGAAACATACCCTCACCCTAGATTCTTTATTCTCACAGGAGCATAAATCTAAATAACCAGCAATATCTTGGCCACAATTTGATTTGGTAGCTCTGAGGAAAATGGCTCCTAACCATTAAATCCCTTTCTGCCACCTACATTTGAGTTTTGAAAGGCCTGGGCACAGTCTAAAATGTGTGCTATGAATCTGATTAATGTATACAAAAGTGTCAGAATGCAGTTTTGGAACAGTCCTTACATGATTGAAGTTCCTCAGAACCCTTTCACACTTTTGTTTTTGGCTACTTTGGGAGTGTCAGAAATAGGCACACACATTTAGGGGAGGGTCAGAGAAGTGTGGTCAGAGTGGCCAGGGTTTTGAGGTTGCAGGAGGGCCGAGGATAGCTACTCCACGTTCAAGGTCAGGAGGGGCGGCTGTGAGAAGATACGCCTCGTCCAAGGTAAGGAGCAGCGGCTGTGCTTTGCTGGAGCAGCCGTGAAGAGATACCCCACGTCCAAGGTAAGAGAAACCCAAGTAAGATGGTGGGTGTTGTGAGAGGGCATCAGAGGGCAGACAGACTAAAACCATAATCACAGAAAATTAGCCAATCTGATCACAGGACCACAGCCTTGTCTAACTCAGTGAAACTAAGCCATGCCGTGTGGGGCCACCCGAGATGGTCGGGTCATGGTGGAGAGGTCTGACAGAATGTGGTCCACTGGAGAAGGGAATGGCAAACCACCTCAGTATTCTTGCCTTGAGAACCCCATGAACAGTATGAGAAGGCAAAATGATAGGATAATGAAAGAGGAACTCCCCAAGTCAGTAGGTGCCCAATATGCTACTGGAGATCAGTGGAGAAATAACTCCAGAAAGAATGAAGGGATGGAGCCAAAGCAAAAACAATACCTAGTAGTGGATGGGACTGGTGATAGAAGCAAGGTCCGATGCTGTAAAGAGCACTATTGCATAGGAACCTGGAATGTTAGGTCCATGAATCGAGGCAAAGTGGAAGTGGTCAAACAGGAGATGGCAAGACTGAATGTTAACATTCTAGGAATCAGCGAACTAAAATGGACTGGAATGGGTGAATTTAACTCAGATGACCATTGTATCTACTACTGTGGGCAGGAATCCCTTAGAAGAAATGGAGTAGCCACCATAGTCAACAAGAGAGTCCGAAATGCAGCACTTGGATGCAATCTCAAAAACGACAGAATGATCTCTGTTTGCTTCCAAGGCAAACCATTCAATATCACAGTAATCCAAGTCTATGCCCCAACCAGTAATGCTGAAGAAGCCGAAGTTGAATGGTTCTCTGAAGGCCTACAAGACCTTTTAGAACTAACACCCAAAAAAGATGTCCTTTTCATTATAGGGGACTGGAATGCAAAGTAGGAAATCAAGAAACACCTGGAGTAACAGGCAAATTTGACCTTGGAGTATGGAATGAAGCAGGGCAAAGGCTAATAGAGTTTTGCCAAGAGAATGCACTGGTCATAGCAAACACCCTCTTCCAACAACACAAGAGAAGACTCTACACATGGACATCACCAGATGGCCAACACTGAAATCAGATTGATTATATTCTTTGCAGCCAAAGATGGAGAAGCTCTATAGAGTCAGCAAAAACAAGACCGGGAACTGACTGTGGCTCAGATCATGAACTCCTGATTGCCAAATTCAGACTTAAACTGAAGAGAGTAGGGATAACCATTATACCATTCAGGTATGACCTAAATCAAATCCCTTATGACTATACAGTGGAAGTGAGAAATAGATTTAAGGGAATAGATCTGATAGACAGAGTGCCTGATGAACTATGGACGGAGGTTTGTGACATTGTACGGGAGACAGGGATCAAGACCATCCCCATGGAAAAGAAATGCAAAAAGGCAAAATGGTTGTCTGAGGAGGCCTTACAAATACCTGTGAAAAGAAGAGAAGCAAAAAGCAAAGGAGAAAAGGAAAGATATTCCCATTTGAATGCATAGTTCCAAAGAATAGCAAGAAGAGATAAGAAAGCCTTCCTCAGCCATCAATGCAAAGAAATAGAGGAAAACAACAGAATGGGAGAGACTAGAGATCTCTTCAAGAAAATTAGAGATACCAAGGGAACATTTCATGCAAAAATGGGCTCAATAAAGGACAGAAATGTTATGGACCTAACAGAAGCAGAGATTTTAAGAAGAGGTGGCAAGAATACACAGAAGATTTGTACAAAAAAGATCTTCAAGACCCAGATAATCACAAATGGTGTGATCACTCACCTGGAATGTGAAGTCAAGTGGGCCTTAGAAAGCATCACTACAAACTAAGCTAGTGGAGGTGATGGAATTCCAGTTGAGCTATTTCAAATCCTAAAAGATGATGCTGTGAAAGTGCTGCACTCAATATGTCAGCAAATTTGGAAAACTCAGCAGTGGCTACAGGACTGGAAAAGGTCCATTTTCATTCCAATCCCTAAGAAAGGCAATCCCAAAGAATGCTCAAACTACCACACAATTGCACTCATCTCACAAGCTACTAAACTAATGCTCAAAATTCTCCAAGCCAGGCTTCAGCAATACATGAACCGAGAACTTCCAGATGTTCAAGCTGATTTTAGAAAAGGCAGAGGAACCAGAGATCAAATTGCCAGTATCCGCTGGATCATTGAAAAAGCAAGAGAGTTCCAGAAAAACATCTATTTCTGCTTTATTGACTACGCCAAAGCCTTCGACTGTGTGGATCACAATAAACTGTGGAAAATTCTGAAGGAGATGGGAATACCAGACCACCTGCCCTGCCTCTTGAGAAACCTGTATGCAGGAAGCAACAGTTAGAACTGGACATGGAACAACAGACTGGTTCCAAATAGGAAAAGGAGTACATCAAGGCTGTATATTGTCACCCTGCTTATTTAACTTATATGCAGAGTACATCATGAGAAACACTGGGCTGGAAGAAGCACAAGCTGGAATCAAGATTGCCAGGAGAAATATCAGTAACCTCAGATATGCAGATGACAGCACCCTTATGGTAGAAAGTGAAGAGGAACTAAAAAGCCTCTTGATGAAAGTGAAAGAGGAGAGTGAAAAAGTTGGCTTAAAGCTGAACATTCAGAAAACTAAGATCATGGCATCTGGTCCCATCACCTCATGGGAAATAGATGGGGAGACAGTGGAAACAGTGTCAGACTTTATTTTTCTGGGCTCCAAAATCACTGCAGATGGTGACTGCAGCCATGAAATTAAAAGACACTTACTCCTTGGAAGGAAAGTTATGACCAACCTGGGGAGAATATTAAAAAGCAGAGACATTACTTTGCCAACAAAGGTCTGTCTGGTCAAGGCTATGGTTTTTCCAGTGGTCATGCATGGATGTGAGAGTTGGACTGTGAAGAAAGCTGAGCACCGAAAAATTGATGCTTTTGAACTGTGGTGTTGGAGAAGACTCTTGAGAGTCCCTTGGACTACACGGAGATCCAACCAGTCCATCCTGAAGGAGATAAGTCGTGGGTGTTCACTGGAAGGACTGATGCTGAAGCTGAAACTCCAATACTTTGGCCACCTCATGCGAAGAGTTGACTCATTGGAAAAGACCCTGATGCTGGGAGGTATTGGGGGCAGGAGGAGAAGGGGATGACAGAGGATGAGATGGCTGGATGGCATCACAAACTTGATGGGCATGAGTTTGAGTAAACTCCAGGAGTTTGTGATAGACAGGGAGGCCTGGCGAGCTGCGATTCATGGGGTCACAAAGAGTCAGAGATGACTAAGCAACTGAACTGAACTGAACTGAGACTGTCAGAGCTCACAACTTTACAGAATTGTTGAAAATCATGTTACATGTCTGTTACATTGGTACAATCAGTCAGACAGTTTGTATCCTTGTTAAGACCATAAGATTAAATCAGTTTTTCTCCCAAACATGTAAATTAACCCATTTTAACTGTTCTTAATAGTTATTTTAAAAATAGATTTTGGCCCTTACTCTCTCTATATCTAACCAACACATTATAAAATATAACAAGACAGATGTTTGTGTAGCAGGAGATACATTAAATCTTAGGTGTGTAAAAATGTATCTTTCCTTACTTGCTATTATTTACTGGCTATTTCTCACAAGCCACTTAATCAAGACAGTTTCATCTGTATACTACTACAATGCTAGTGCTAAGTCACTTCAGTCGTGTCTGACTCTGTGTGACCCCATAGACAGCAGCCCACCAGGCTCCCCCGTCCCTGGGATTCTCCAGGCAAGAATACTGGAGTGGGTTGCCATTTCCTTCTCCAGTGTGTGAAAGTGAAAAGTGAAAGTGAAGTTGCTCAGCCGTGTCTGACTCTTAGCGACCCCATGGACTGCAGCCCACCAGGCTCCTCCATCCATGGGATTTTCCAGGCAAGAGGACTGGAGTGGGGTGCCTTTGCCTTCTCCGATACTACTACAGTAGGTAATAGGAAAATGACAGCAACTTAAACCAGGTTTTTATCTTTTCTTTTGCATGAAAAAACATCTAGAGGTAGGAGATTGAGGGTTGATAGAACAGCACCACAACATCATCAATTTGTGATGACTGCTTCTGGGCATTTGTTCTTCTTTCATAAAGTGTGACCATTGACTCATGGTCCAAAATAGTTGCTGGGGTACCAGGCATCAAGGCCAGGTTCCAGACAGCAGAATAGAGGAAGGAGAGAAATCTCTGCTCACATTCTTTTAAGGAGACATTATGGAAGTCTCAGAGAACAGTTCTGTTTACATCTTACTGGCCAAAACTTAATTACTGGGTTGGCCAAAAAGTTTATTCTGGTTTATAGAAAAACTGGAACAAACTTTTAGGCCAATCCAGTACACGGTGACGTATGCTTATAAAGGGTAGGGGCTGGGAAATTCTTCAGTTAGCTGGTCATGTACACAGCTAAAAATCGGGATTCTTTTACTGCGAAAGTTGAACAAGCCACTGTGTTATTCCACTAGGGAAGAGAAACTAGACTTGGCATGGGGAGGTAACTAGGACTTTCACTGTTTACAGCAGCTGATTTCAGCTTACCGCTGAATCTCTAGAGAAGATGCTTGATTCTCTTGCTTTATCTCCGTCTCGTCTCCCTGAGTGGCATCTGCTTAAGGAGAAGGCTGGCAGCCTCACCGGGGAACACTCGGTGAAACGAGGTGCCTCTTGTTTGCTCTGAGCCTCTGCGTCTGAACGGCTCCTGCTGAGCGTGGCCCAGCGCAGAGCAGGACATGCCGCGCTGCCCCCAGGCTTGTTCTGTCGCTGGCAGTTGCGCTGGCCCCCTTGGCTGCTGACCACAGACCATACTTTCTGCTCATGAGGTCCCTCTGGCCTCTCAGAACCTGCACAGCCTGGCGCATCCACAAACTTCCCACCTTAGCACAAGCAGCTAGACGGGAACCACAGCAGGACGTTGGGCCCTTGTCTTTTTACCTTACATGTCGTCTTTTACCTTACATGTCTTACATGCTTGTCTCCGAGGGGTGAGGTCTCCCCTCAGTTCTTCTAGGGGCAGGGTGTGCTAGCCCCCAATTTCCACCATCTCCGTCTCTCAAGGTCCAACCCTGCTGTTGAAGGAGGGAGAAAATCGAGGGCTCCGAGGGCTCGGTCTCTGCCCTGCTTTCCTTTTTTCTTACGTCCCTACGTCGCCCTGCCTTGTGGATTTATTTTGGAGTAAACTGCCTTTTGCTTTCCCTAAAGCAAAAGTAAACTGCCTTGAGCTTCCTGGATAAGCCTTAGTGGTGAAAAAATTGCAGGGGAAGTAAACAGAAAAATAAATTTATCGTAAGGAAAAATGCTTTATAAAATGCCTTTTGACTTGCATGAAAGCTGCTTATTTTCTGGGTAAGTCAGCAGAGCATTGCAGCATCCTGTGTATGTGTGTGTTTATTGTAGGTGGCATGAAAATCAACCTCAATTCTGCCCTGGTCCAATTAGCAGCAACATGAAATTAATAAGAATTCTAGTCAGAAGTCGTTTATAATAATATTAATATGTGGTAAGATTAGTATGGGCCTCCCTGGTGCCTCTGATGGTAAAGACTCTGCCTGCAACTCAGGAGACCCGGCTTTGTTCCCTGGGTCAGGAAGATCCCTTGGAGGAGGGAGTGGCTACCCACTCCAGTATTCTTGCCTGGGAAATCCCACGGACAGAGGAGCCTGGTGGGCTACAGTCCATGGGTTCGTAAAGAGTCCGATACGACTGAGTGACCAACACACATACACACAAGGTTAGAATATGTAGCATTTCAGTGAATACTCAGTGATTTGAAGAACAGTATTATTATTATTTTTTACTATTAATGTTTCTGCTACCTGGCGTGTATTTGTTGAATGAAGGAATGAGCTACAGACGTATCTGAAATCAAGACTGCATATGGGGGTGGGGGAGGAAACAACAAAAGGAACTCACAGTTCTCAAGCTTAATCTTTTATTTTAACCTGAGATAGTCTTGCCCCTTTGGCATTTTGACTGTGTTAATTCAAACTCAGATGCCCCTCAGCATATTTTTTATCCCGCTCAGAGGCAGTATGAAATTTACGCTGTCTGTCATGGGCAGTAATTGCTTTAGGGAGACTCATCAACACACGCCTCCCGCCAGCCCCCTGCTTGGGGCTGCACCTCCTGCCACACATCAGCTTATCTCTGTCGAAATGCATGGCACCCACATTAAGAACATGTTTTATTCGGCCTCCCTGACTCAGTGACACTGAAAAAGGAGGCTCATTACTGAGCTGAAAGGGGAGTGCCACTGTTTTTCAAGCAGTAAACATTCTCGCTCTCTTTTTCTTCTTTCCTGTTGGTGACTGTTAATTGTAAACTTTTGTGATATCAGGAACAGTAAAAAGGGCATAAAATTGTTCCTGTGAATTGTGGGGCTTTGGGCCTGTGGCATTTATTTGTTTAGATATTTATTTCTTAAATTTTTTTTTTTTCTTTAAAGATCTAATAAGTTTTCTTGGGAGGCTCAGAGTAGCCACTTTTTTCTTTTTAATAAGGTGACCAAATATTAATCTAAAGATTAATAAAGTTCTGCCAGTTTCCTGGGGCTATACAAGGTACTATGACTTTTGGTCACACTTAGCTTTTTTTTTTTTATTCCTTTGAGAGATGAAAATGCTTTATGATTTCAGGTGGGCTTTATTGAACTGTAAGTGGAAGTTGGAGGCTTTGTAATTTCTCTAAGAGAAAGGGCTGTCTATTACTGGTATATCTGCTGGGTGTTTTATTTGTGGCAAACATTTGCTTTGAAAGAAGAAAGCTGGTCTTTTCATCTCCGTTGGTAGGCTATTGGAATGATACCTTGGGGTCAATTTTGATTGGTTTGAATTTCTCAAAGGATCCAATCCCCTAAGTCCTAAACCACATTCTAAAGCAAAACTTAAAAGATATAGAAGCATAGGTTTCTCAGTGCCCCAATGGTATGTGGGAGGCTGTCTCCTTCACCCATACTTTGAAAGAAAAGCTGCCCCCAATCTGGTCCCCATCACTCAGCTGGTCTCCTGCAAACTCGGCTAAGTATTTATGTCTATTTTTTCTTGTGGTACAGAAATATATATATACGTGTGTGTGTGTTTGTAGAAATATATATATATATGTGTGTGTGTATAGAAATAGTACAGAAATGTAAAAAGTAGACCGTGCAAGTCTCTGGGTACTCCGCCTTTAGAAATAACCATTATTTGGTGCATATCAAATTACATAGATTCTAGAAGACCTGGAAAATTTCGTCTGTATGGGGACCGTCAGGATTAGGAACTGGGGAAAAGTAGAGGAGATGTTGTTAAGAAATCAGTGATTCCCAGTCATACCCTGCTACCCATCTTAGGGGGAGTTCTCTCTGGTTTCTGGTGAAAAGAGAAATTAAGAATGATATGAGTTCTTTCTATTTTTGCGGTGTTAAAGTATCACAAGGGCAATAATAATGGATATTAGTTAACATGATGTTCGGAGGTCCTTTCTTAAAGTTGGAGATTGGGCTGCTAATTCAAAGAACACACACAGTCGCTGCGGGAGGTATAACCACTGGGACCTCAGGCTTGGCCTTGTGACTTGCTTTGGCTGTTTCACTGGTCAACTGTGTGACTTCCTATGAAAATCTTTTTAGAGACTGTATGTTTCTTTTTCTTCTTGTTTTCTCTTCCATTATGGTCCATCACAGGATGTTGATGTAGCTCCTTGTTACACAGTAGGACCTTGTTGTTTATCCGTTCTCCATATACTAGTTGGCATCTGCTAATCCCAAACTCCTAAGCCATGCCTCTCCCCCGCAACCCTGGCCACCACAGGTTGTTTTATATGTCTGTGAGTCTGTTTCGTAGATAAGTTCCTTTGTGTCATATTTTAGAATCCATTTATATAAATGATGTCATTATAGTATTTGCCTTTCTTTTTCTGACTTACTTCACTTAGTATGATAATCTCTAGTTTCATCCATGGAGTGGCAAGTGGCATTATTTCATTCTTATGGCTGAGTAGTATTCCATGCTATGTATATACACACACAGACACACACAGTCACACACCATGTCTTTTTTATCCATTCATCTGTCCATGGATATTTGGGTTTTCTCCATGTCTTGGCTATTGTAAATAGCAGTACTGTGAAAATCGGGGAGCCTGTATCATTTCAAGTTATAGTTTTATCCAGATACATGTCCAGGAGTGGGGTTGCTGGATCACATGGCAGCTCCATTTTTAGTTTTTTAAGAAACCTCCATACTGTTTTCCATAGTGGCTGCATCAATTTACGTTCCCACCAACAGTGTAGGAGGGTCCCATTTTTTCCACCCCTCACCAGCATTTGTTATTTGTAGGTTTTTTGAAGATGGCCATACTGATTGGTGTGAGGGGACACCTCATTGTAGTTTTGATTTGCATTTCTCTAGTAAAAGTTGACCATTTTTTCGCATGCCTTTTGGTGATCTGTATGTCTTCTTTCGATAAATGTTTATTTAGGTCTTCTGCCCATTTTTTGATTGGGTGGTTTGCATTTTTTGGTTATTGAGTTCTATCAGCTGTTTGTATCATTTCCCCATTCTTTCTTTTCCTTCTTCTGTAAGGTGTGATCTCTTTCATCTGCCTAGGTCTCAGTGAAGATGATGTGAAACAGAGTGGCAGGCAACTCATATTGGCCATGCTGCTTGAGGAGGAAATAAAACTTTGTTGTCTGAGCCACTGAGGTCTGGGGCTGCTTGTTATTATAGCGTGACTTTATCTAAGCCAGCCAACACACTTGGCAAAATTAAATATGGTCAACCCTGTAGGGCCTCATCAGGTATTAAAATATTTATGTCTGTGAACTCTAAGCATCTGGGACTCATTGTTGTACATCAAAATAAAATGATTGGTAGCAAATTTGACTGTTACTCTTAGGGGTATGCTACCTAACGAAGTAGCCACTAACTGTGCCTGGCTGCTGAGCGATTGAAATGTGGCTGGTCTTAATTAAGGTATATAAGTTTGAAGTGAAGTGAAGTTGCTCAGTTGTGTCCGACTCTTTGCGACCCCATGGACTGTAGCCTACCAGGATCCTCAGTCCATGGGATTTTCCAGGCAAGAATGCTGGAGTGGGTTGCCATTTCCTTCTCCAATATAAGTTTGAAGTACACTCCAATTTCATAGACAATGCAAAAGAATGTGAAATATGTCAGTAGTTTTTATATTGATTATACACTGAAATGATAATACTCTGAATCTGTTGGGTTATAGTCAAGTTTGTGTGCATGCATGCATGCTCAGTCGTGTCTTAACTCTTTGTGACCTTATGGACTGTAGCCTGCCAGGCTCCTCTGTCCATGGGATTTCCCAGGCAAAAATACTGGAGTGGGTTGCCATTTTCTCCTCCAGGGGATCTTACCGATCCAGGGATCAAACCCTCATCTTCTACATCTCCATTGGTAACTGAATTCTGTACCACTGAGCCACCTGGGAAACCCACAATCAAATATAATAGTAGCATTAATTTTGTCTCTTCCTTTTTACTTTTTTTTTTTTTTTTTACTGTTATTCCTAAGAAGTTTCAAGTTATGTCTGTGGACCACATATGATTTTTATCAGACACCCTTGCTTTTGGCTGTGTAGTCAGACAGATCTTTGTTTCCATCTTAAGCCTGCCAGTCTCTTCCAGGGAGACCCTGGAGAAGCTGCATCACGTCTCATGCTCCTCATTTGTAAGCAGGGGGAAGATCTGTCTCCCACAGATATTATGAGGAGTAAGTTAAGATATTGAATGTAAATCGTGCAGCCCGTGGTAAATGGCCGTCTTCTCTCTTCTGCTTTTCTCAATGTATTTTGTAGAGACTTCCCTTCACATTAGAATTGATTTTCTGTTCTGGTGTTGGGAGTGGAGCAATTAATATCATGACTTCCAAGTGCTTGTAGAATTCAGAACTTTGGAGTAATGAACTGGTTGAGCCAAAGTTTTTCTCTGAATAATGTAAATGAGGCCTTCTCATTCTGTTTGTATGCTTGATCTTCCCTGGAGGCTGGAGAATTGTCTTGGATTACTATTCACTCTGATTTCATCATTCACCTCTCTAGAAAATGCAAATGGCCTAGGTACTCTAATGGATTATGTTGGGATGTTCATCTTGAAATCATTCATCTTTATTGATTCTTTTGACACAACACATTTGGGGTGCCTGAAAAGCAGATTCCCTGTGGACTACAAATTAATTTCCTTCATGAATCTATGCAAAGATGCAGGTTAGTTTGTTTATCCTGATGGCTGAGCTATGAGACAGATTCATGTGAAAAATATCTGTCTTACTAGTTTCAAACATTTTTATAGAGAGACGTCCCTCTGTTTTAGTTAGATATCTAAATTCATTTATATGTGTTTATTTTGTGAATGTCTGGAACCCTTTTGAGAGTTTTTTGCATATGTGAATAGCCGTCTGTCAAGTTTTAAAGCATCATTAATATCGTAAACCTGTTGATACTTAATGTTGTAAGTTAGCAATTTATGAAGCTGGAAGCTTTATCCTCTCCAGTTCAAGTGTTAGACATCCCCCTTCTTTGTGCCTTTCCCACTACTTTCCAAAATAAGGTTGCTCTGTATTCCCATCAGAAAAGCCTGAGTAGAGATTGAATCCACTTCTTGGGAACCATATAAAAGGTCCCAGGTTGAGGCACTATGGTCGTCATTCTGAGTACCAGCACCACAATCATCAGCCTATGTTGCTGGGCTCTGACTGTACTGAGTACCTCCCCCAGCTTCTGATCACCTACAGTCCCTGTTAGCCCATCACATTACTTGGGATACTCCTTTCTTCATTGTGGGATGCTGAGTGTCTTTCAGTTCAGTCAGTTCAGCCACTCAATCATGTCCAACTCTTTGCGACCCCATGGACTGCAGCATGCCAGACTTCCCTGTCCATCACCAACTCCCTGAGCTTGCTCAAGCTCCTATCTATCAAGTTGGTGATGCCATCCAACAATCTCATCCTCTGTCATCCCTTTCTCCTCCCACCTTCAATCTTTACCAGCATCAGGGTCTTTTCTAGTGAGTCAGTTCTTCGCATCAGGTGGCCAAAGTATTGGAGTTTCAGCTTCAGCATCAGTCCTTCCAATGAATATTCAGGACTGATTTCTTTTAGGATGGACTGGTTGGATCTCTTTGCAGTCCAAGGGACTCTCAAGAGTCTTCTCCAACACCACGGTTCAAAAGGATCAATTCTTCAGTGCTCAGCTTTTCTTATAGTCCAACTCTCACATCCGTACATGACTACTGGAAAAACCATAGCTTTGACTAGACGGACCTTTGTTGGTAATGTCTCTGCTTTCTAATATGCTGTCTAGGTTGATCATAGCTTTTCTTTCAAGGAGCAAGTGTTTTTTAATTTCATGGCTTCAGTCACCATCTGCAGTGATTTTGGAGACCAAGAAAATAAAATCTGTCACTGTTTCCACTGTTTCCCCATCTACTTGCCGTGAAGTGATGGGTCTCTTTGAATTGAGTCTCTTTAATCACCTTATTATTGGATTGACCAAAAAGTTTGTGTTTTCACAGGGTGGTATGGAACTACCAGACACAGTGTTTGGCCAGTCCAATAGTCAGGTTTAGTTACAAATCAAGAATGATCCGAAATAGCAGATTTAAATAAGGTTAGAGTTCATTCCTCTCTTTTGTAAACCAAGACTAGAGGATAGACACCCAGGGCTGAGTATGACCTCCCAAATTCCTTTTCCCCTGCTGCTCTGTGATTCTCCACCTCATGGTGCGTCCTGCTTGAACTCCTTCTATCGTGTCTGCCTACCAGTCAGCAGAAAAGAAGGCAGAGAAGGGTCAGCCTGTAGCCTTTGAAGAGAGTATTCTAGAAGTTACACGTAACACCTCTGCTTACATGCAGAACATCTTCACTTGATTGTGACAAGCTGCCAGGGAAATTGGGAGAGGCTGCCTGGGTTCTGAGCAGTCATGCCCCTGCTGAAAAGTACAGGTTCTATTAATAAGGACGAAGAAGAGAGAGGCTGTTGAGGCTAAGAGCCAGTAGTCTCTTCTTATTATCTTCATTTAATAATCCTTAAAAAGAGAGTTTTATGGACCTTATTTTACAATACCTGATTAGTCCTTTCTTCCAGCCAGATGAAGGAAGTGCTATTATCTTCATTTTTTCAGATAAGAAACCGAAGTTTAGGAAGTTTGCTTTTTACTAAGTCAAGGTCACAGTAATAATGGCAGTTATTATTACTATGAACATTTAATGTGCTAAACTGCCATTAATTTTGGTCCCTCCAAACCCATATGATTGACTCTATTATACCCCAGCTTCTCATAGGAGGACACGTTGAATAACTTGTCCAAGGTCACAGGCTACTCGGTATTAAATGGAAGATCTTGAAACTTCTTAGCCTTTTTCCCTCTTCTCTTGCTACCCTAACAGTTACCACAAATTTAGGGCCTTGAGTCTATACTCATTATGATGTCACAACTCTATATGTCAGAGGTCCTGTGGACTTGACTGGTTTCTTGGTTCTAGGACCCACAAATCTGAAATCACTGGGCCCCCTAATCTGGGGAAATCTCCCTGTATTAAGAGTAGCTGATTAGTAATCTCAGTTCCTCCTTCAAAATCCCCTTTGCTATGTAGTGTAAAAAGTGAAAGTATAGTTGCTCAGTTGTGTCCAACTCTTTGTGACTGTAGCCCACCAGGTTCCTCTGTCCATGGAATTCTATAGGCTAGAAATACTGGAGTGGATTGCCATTCCCTTCTCCAGGGGATCTTCCCAACCCAGGAATCAAACCCAGGTCTCCTGCATTGCAGGCAGATTCTTTACCCTCTGAGCCAGGAGGGAAGCCCCAACATATAGTGTAACAAATTCACAAATTCAGAGGACTAGGGTGTAGAAGGAAATGGCAGTCCACTCCAGTGTTCTTGCCTGGGGAATCCCAGGGATGGCGGAGTCTGGTGGGCTGCCGTCTATGGGATCGCACAGAGTCGGACATGACTGAAGCGACTTAGCAGCAGCAGGGTGTAGAATCTTTGGAGGCACCATTATTTAGTCAGACACTGACTGTGACCCATAATAAAGAAAAGTGAAAGTGAAAGTTGCTCAGTCATCAGACTCTTTGCTACTCCATGGACTATACATTCTATGGAATTCTCCAGGCCAGAGTGTGGAGTGGGTAGCTGTTCCCTTCTCCAGGGGATCTTCCCAACCCAGGGATCAAACCCAGGTCTCCCACATTGCAGGTGGATTCTTTACGAGCTGAGCCACCAGGGAAGCCCAACCCATAATAAGACAGACCTTTTATGTTGCCACCCAGCACACTTATGTAACAGTTAGTTGAAATGAGTTTCACCAACGATACTTAGCTATTCATTTCTTTCACTTCACTATTAAGAAAGCCAAGCATAACCCAGCACATGGATCTCATGACTCACATCTTGAGAAACACTGCCTAAGCTGCTCCCATTTCCACTGTTGTTAGCTGTGTGTGGTCACCTTCCTCTCTTGTGTGGATTGTTAGGAGCAGTAGTCTCTAGGTGCTATCTGTTCTTCTCAGCTCTACCCCTCCCACAGAACCCACCACACCAGCCCTTTTATCCTCCCTGTGTGTGTGCTGGTCTTGCCCTCCTGTCTGCATTGCCCATGGTTACCAAACTAAGAACCTGATGGTTGCTTCTAAGAGGGACTCCGGGTGAGGTGATCACTGATCTTCATAACCAAGGTTTGGAAAAGACTGAAATTTCAAAAATTGCAGCTGAGTTCAACTTTGATCTCTTGGTAGTGTCTCAGAGTGGAGCGTCATGAAAAGCATCTTGAAACTTCGCAAAGGCCTGACAGAGGGTACTGGAATCAATTAAGGAAGTGTGCTGTGGACTTGGGAGGGGAGAGAGATGACTTAACAGCCAGGCATTCACCATCTCTGCAGTTAGGGGATGCCTGTCACGCTGTCTATTCAATTAGTAAAACCAAGCTAAAAGGGAAGGAACTTGAAGTAGGCCCAGGTCTGAATCTTAAGGATGAAAAGGTCGCCTGTATTTGTGTGGGGAACAAGATAAATAAAGGATTTGTAGGAGACTGGAGAAAAAGTAATTTTTGTAATTTGGGCACATAGATGTGAGAAGAATACAAATCACCCTCTTAGGCTGAGAGCATCCTTAACTCATTAAAGTGTATTGCTGCTTGTACAACCATCTTTAGCTTCATAAATCTACTTCATCATTTTGAGAGATCTTTGTATTTTTCTTAGTTGTTTTTCTGTTTCTTCAGACCAGGGGTCAGGAGCTTAAATGCCAGCCTCACGACCTGGTTGAGAGCCCTATCCAGGAGTCAGATCACCTTGGTTCAGATTCCAGCTCTCCTGCTTAGCTGAGCTTGAATTTCAGCAGGTTGCTTGACTTCTCGGGGCTTCAGTTTGTCTTTTTATGCTGTTGTCAGCTGGGGGTACTCGCAGACTGGGTGACATATGCCCACTGATGGCCCATGGAACAGGCTCCACCTGGTCCTTTGGTGGAAGAGTTAATGTGTAAGGAACATGGGGCACGCAGTCCGTGATTGAGGAATGGTGTCTTTATTATTGTTAAGTTAGAACTGGTGGCTCTTGTTCATACTGTTGCTTAGCCATGCTTTAATCATTGCGTTACATGTTTCCTTCCCCCAGAGCCAGTAGATCAAAGGCTGACTCCGTCCTCCATCCCTCTTAGTATCTTAACAAGTCGGCTGAACTACAGTCATGTTCTGTGTCCACTCTGGCTGCCCAGAATCTCCTCTCCTCATGATGGCCAGATGAATCTTCAGGACACCTGCATCTGATGGTCTTGTCCATGGTCAAACTCTCTGGTTGCAGTGACTGAAAGGGCCCTTTACAACATGCTTTCTCCACCTGTATCCCTCTGACCTCATCTCCTGCTCCACCTCATGCCACACCAGCACATGGGCTCCTTGTGGTTCCTTGAACATGACGGAAGAGATTATTTTCCACTGTAAGTTATTACAAGATACTGAATACAGGTCCCTGTGCTGTACAGTAAGTCCTTGTCACCTGTTATGTATGTGTGTGTGTATGTGTTGTGTCCAACTCTTTGGCAGCTCCAGGGACTGTACTATGCCAGACCCCTCTGTCCATAGGATTTCCCAGGCAAGAACACTGGAGTGGGTTGCCATTTCCTACTCTAGAGGATGTTGCCGACCTAGGGTGTCAAAGCTATGTCTCCTGCATTGGCTGGAAGATTCTTTATCATGTACCACCTGGGAAGCTCCATTATATGTATATTTATATATTCATGTGTAGTGGTGTGTATCAATTAACCCCATATTCATTCCTGCCCCCCCTTTCCCCTTTGGTCATACAAATCATATGTTTCTATTTTATGTGTGAGTCTATATCTATTTTATGTATATATTTGTATTTTTTTAGATTTTACCTGTAACTGTTATCATGTAATGTTTGGCTTCACTAAGAATAATATTCTTTAGGTCTGTCCATGTTGTTTCAGGTGGCAGTATGTCATTCTTTTTTTATGGCTGAGTAATATTTCGTTGTATACATATACCACATCTTCTCAAGCTTATTGTCAATTAACGGACTCTCGGGTTGTTTCCATGTCTTAGCTATTGTAAACAGTGCTACTGTGGACACTGGGGTACGTTCATCTTTTTGGATTAGAGGCTTTGTTTTTTCCGGACGTATATCCAGGAGTGGGGTTGCTGGATTATGTGGTAGCTGTATTTTATGTTTTTATGGAAATTCCATACTGTTTTCCATGGTGGTTTCCCCAAATTACATTCCCACCAACAGTGTACAAGTATTTTCTTTTCTCCATACCCTCTCCAGCATTTATTGTTTGTATACTTTTTGGTGATGGCCACTCTGACTTGCATGAGATGATACTTCATTGTGGATTTAATTTGCATTTCTCTAACCATTAGAGTTGATGATCAACTTTTCACATGCCTGTTGACTATTTGTGTTTGGGCCTTCTGCCCATTTTTTAATTGGGCTTTTTGATATTGAATTGTATGAATTGTTTGTATATTTTGAATATTAAACCCTTGTTTTGTCATATCATTTGCAGATGTTTTTTTTCCCAGTCCATAGGTGGTCCTTTCATTTTGTTGATGGTTTCATTTGCTGCACAAAAGATTTTAAGTTTGCCTATGTCCTGTTTGTTTATTTTTGCTTTTATTTATTTTGCCTTGGGAGACTGATCTAAAAAAATTTGCTGTGATTGAAGTCTGAGAATCTTTTAGCCTGTTGTTCTTTTCTAGGAGTTTTGTGGTGTCATGTCTTATAGTTTGATCTTTAAACCATTTTGAGTTTATTTTTGTGTATGGTGTTAGCACCAGTTATTGTAGAGACTGTCTTTTCACCATTGCTTATTCTTGCCTCCTCTGCCATAGGTTATTTGGCTATAAGTGTGTGGGTTTATTTCTGGGCCCTCCATTCTGTTCATTGATCTATGTATTTCTTTCTGTGCCAGTTGCACATGTTTTGACTCCTGGAGCTGTACAGTATTGTCTGAATTCTGGGAGGGTTATGCCCCTAGCTTTGTTGTTTTTCCTTAGAATTGGTAATTCTGGGTCTTTTGTAATTCCATATGAATTTTAGATTACTTCTGTTTCTGTGAAAAGTGTCATGGGTATTTTGATATGTATCACAGTAAATCTGAACATTGCTTCAGGTAGTATGGCCATTTTAAAATACTAATTCTTCCAGTCTAGGATCCTGGGATATCTTTCCATTTCCTCGAATCATCCTTATCAAGGAGATTGATAGTTCTCATCATGTAACTCTTTGACTGCCTTGGTCAGGTTTATTCCTAAGTATATTATTTTTTTTTTAATGTGATTTTTAAAGGAATTTGTTTTTTTACTTTCCCTTTCTGAAATTATTAAATGTGGTTATAATCATTTGTGCAGAATTTTTTGATTGCTTTTTACTCTATGTATGAGCTTATTTAAGTGACCTTCCATTTTTTTAATTTATTTGCCTTTTCTTGCTATGTTTTTTCCTTTCCTATAGATTCTGGCTTCTTTTTTATTTAGAGAAGACCCTTCAATATTTCTTTTAGGGTAGGGTTATTTGTGGTTAAAGCTGATTTCTTCTGCTTTTTGCTTGTCAGAGACATATTTTCTCTCTCCTTCTGTTAATATTCTAAATGATAATTTGGCTCGGTAGAGTATACCTCTTTGCAGGTTTTTCCTTCTAGGGCTTTGACTGTATCATGTCATTCCGTTCTGGCTTGCAAAGCTTCTGCAGAGAAATCAGCTGATACCCTCATGGGAATTCCCTTGTCACTGACTCTTGTTTTTCTCTTGCTGTTCATGGCTGTGCTTTCACGTTATTCACAACTTTTCTCAAATACTGCCTTCTCAGAGAAACCTCCTGTAACCCCTTTTTATAAAAAGAAACCCCTCACTCCACAATCACTCCGTGTCCTGTTACTCAGTGCTGTTTTTCTTCTAAACATGTTGTTATAGCTAAGCATGTTGTATTTTTGCTTGATTTTTAGTTTTTCTAGAAATTGTTGTTGTGTTTTGTTGTTACTGTTGTTCTTCTTATCGTTAATTTATTTTCTTTGCCTGTTTAAAATTGATGCTCTCTTGGAGGAAGGACTTGTTTTATTTTGTTCACAGCTGTATCTCTTGTCCCTGGCACTCTGCCTAGTAAACAGTAGGCTCTCAATATTATATACTGATTGAATGACTAAATAAAATACACTCAGAAGATTCTAATTGAAGCTTCATCATGTGCAGGACCATGTGTCAGGCTCTAGTATATACTCATTGAGTAAGATTTGACATGATCGCTGCCATCTTGAATTTTGTGATTGACTTAAAGGAGACATCGGCTTTCCCGGTAGCTCAGACAGTAGAGAATCTGCCTGTAGTGTCGGAGACCCAGGTTCACGTCCTGGGTCAGGAAGATCCCCTGGAGAAGGGAATGGCAACCCGCTTCAGTATTCTTGCCTGGAGAATTCCACAGACAGACCATGGGGTAGCTAAGAGTCGGACATGACTGAGTGACTAACATTTTCACTTTCAAAGGAGACACACAGATAAAGACAAAAATTTTCAAATGTGTTTAGAGCACAATGACAAAGGAGCTAGAGAAGACTCTGGAGAGATACTGCAGAGGGTCCTATCTAACCTAGGGTCTTGCTGAGGGAAGAATATTTAACCTACACCTAGAGGATCTGTTGGAGAAGGAAATGGTAGCCCACTCCAGTACTCTTGCCTGGAAAAGAGGTGCCTGGTGGGCTATAGTCCATGGGGTCACAAGAGTTGGACTTGACTTGGTGACTAGACCACCACCACCAGAGGACCTGTAAGACTTCAGCTGAATGATGCTGTGTGTTGGGGTGGGGAGGAGTGTTTCAGGCTGAACTGGAAATTTAGCCCACACTGGAGACTTCCCCAGTAACCTGGATTTCTGAGACTCCAGGAGATCTTCTCCAAATCAAAGTTGACACACTGCAGAGGCCCCAGCATCTCTACATAGTAGGGTTTTGGGGGCAGCAATTTGCTTGCTAAGGGGATTGCTTTGAAGCAGTGTTTGTGCAAGAAGAAATTTATACTTAGATCTTATTTTATTTTCAGTGGGGGCTTAGGGTTCTGAGGAGAATTAATTAATTAAGGGCCAAAGCCATTCTTGGCCATCCATTAGTGCCACAACAATGGATGCTTTTTCAGAGAGGCTGTCTGGTGGGCCTTATGGAGTGTGCTTTCCTACACTAGGCCAGGTAAGACATAGTGACACGTAAGGTAAGGTAAGGTAAGGTAAGGTAAGGTACGGTAAGACACGTCTCCTTGTCCTCTCTCTTAGCTCCTTGTGAGGGAACCCACCCTCCTCCCATGTCATGAGGCCACTCAAGCGGCCCATGGAGAGGCCTGCAGGGGAGGCAGCGAGGTCCCCCCTCCCCGCCCAAGCCAGCATCCATTATCGTGGGCGTGAATCACCTTGGAAAATACTTTTTAGCCCAGTTAAGTCCTCAGATGACTGCCGCCCTGGCCAGTATGTTGAATGAGTTCATAAGGAGTTCCAAGGCAGGACCATCTGGCAAAGATGATGTGGAATTCCTGACCCACAGGAACTGCAAGGCACTAAATGTTTGTTTTAAGTTGCCTGTTTTTAGGATGATTTGATATGCAGGAAAAGGTAACATTCTGAACTGTACTCCTGTTACTTATTTTTCTCTCCTTTAGTAACCAACACTTTTCTGTCCCAACTTCCAGACCTGTTACTTTTCTGATTTCTCTCTCTCTGGTATGGATCATCACCAACCCCATTGGATAGATAAAGAAAATGAGAAAAAGCTTTTGTGAAAAGTCCATAGCAAACCTGAAATAGGTCCCATCGGTACCTCTTTATCACTCTGCCTTTTACCATCGATTGAGCATTTATTGTGTGCCAGGCATGGCATTGTATATATATATACAATGAGCTTTGGTATATACATTGTCTTATTTAAACCTTTCATCATTCATCCACTTGAAATGGGTACTGTTTTTCTACTTATTTTCAAATGAGAAAACTGAGGGTCAGTGAGGCTAAATAAGGTGACTGACAGCACACAGGTTGTCAATGCAAAGCTCGTTCCTCACTAACTACACTTGTAACTACACCCTGAAGAGCTGTCTGGAGTTTGGGGACAGAGGCCAGAAGGGCAGAGGTGAGAGTAATGATGCTGTGATTCCGTGTTCCTCAGGGTTTACCTGGGAAGCGGATCACGTGCAGGTTTTGGTGACCTATAGCGGCTGATTGAGCAGGTCTGGGCTAGATCCCAGGACTCTGCATTTCTAAGACTCATCTAGGCCCTGCTGATGCAGCTTGCCCCAAGCCACACTGCAGTTGGCACGGGTGTAGACAACTTGAGACGGGAGAGAGAACTACCCAGGGGACCCTCTGGCCCCAACCCCATGCCTTGTTACAAAGCCTTGAGGATCAGATGTCTTGGAGCAGTAAGTGCTGAGAAAGCTAGAAAAGGACCCATGCTCGGGAGTTTCGCCTCATTTTGGAAGCAGTTAGCCAGCGCATTTGGTTTACTCATCGCAGGAAAATGCAAACAGAAAGGAGAAGACACCCTGCCCTCTTGTCCCACGTTGTGTTGCAGGCTGCCAGATCTGTGGGCTCCAGGCTTTTCCGCTGATACTGTACGAAGGATTTATATGTGGAATGAATATTCTTAAATCTTTATAAGGTGCCTAAAATATTTATGGTTGTTTTAGTTTGCTTTGCATGCCATATTGTGCTCTTACATTAAGCAGTTTTTACACCATCGAGGTCTCCCATTAATCATTGCAGCCTGTTCCCAGCTCTCTTAACCGAGGCGAGATCTATTACATTCTGTGACCGGAGCCAAATGATCTAATTTCTCCTTTGGCTGTTTCACCGAATGGTTCATAAACCGATGGCTATTATTATATTAGGAAGACACATTGTGGTCCTCGAGTGTCATGTTGACAAGTTTACGTTTCTTTTTCTTGAGAGAAATCATGATTGAAATGGAATATTCTTTCACGGAGGACGTTTTATAGCCATTTCGGTCTGATGAAATTAAAAAATGGGGAACATTGAGTCTCCAACAAATGCTGAATTGGTTGAATTGGTGTCGCTGAAAGATCAAAACAATCCCCCTCTTGTCTTCGCACACAGAACTGTTCCAGTGGGGTTTTAAAGAGGAGGGAGATGTGCTGAGCAAGGATGACTGTGGTCCTAGGAAGAGGAACGTCGTGGTGGTACTTTTTAGGAGGCGATCTGGGACTTGGGATGGGAAAACTTGATGGTCTTACTACTTCTCTGCCAACTGAGTGTGGACACTTTCTTGAAAAATAATTTCCTGAGTGTCTCAGAGTCCACTTTGACTCTTGTGAAATTGATCTTATAGTAGATAAGAACTGAAGGTGACAAATGCTATTTTCTTTTTCCTTTTTTATTTGATTGAAGTCTAGTTGATGTACAACATTATATGAGTTTACAGGTGTACAATACCGTGATTCACAATTTTTAAAGGTTATACTCCATTTATAGTTATAAAATATTGGCTACATAGATAAATGCCATTTTATTTAATTTTTTTTTTACTGAATTATAGTTACCTTATAATATTATGTAAGCTTTAGGTATAGCACAACACTTCAGTTATACATGTGTGTGTGTGTGTGTGTGTGTGTGTGTATGTATGTTCCTTTTCAGATTCTTTTCCCTTATAGACTATTTTATAACATTGAGTGTAGTTCCCTGTGCTAAACAGTAAGTCCTTGCTGGATATCTGTTTGATATATAATAGTGAGACATGCCATTTTAAATTAATGTTAAATAATGGAGAAAGCAAAATTGCCTCAAATAAATTGAGTTTCCATTTATTTCTTTGGATTCTGTGTGTCTATATATGCATGTGTGCACTTCGTTTTTGACTGGAGGGTAAATGGACATGACCATCCTGCACCTAAGCCATATTTAGACTTCTTTATATGCACACTAGCATTAAACAAGCACCATCTCAAAACAAACCACCAGCTTAATATCTTTAATCACAGGATAGTTTTTAGGAGAAAGCAAAGCCTGCAATCTGTTTAAGTTATAAACTTACTTTAACTTTTTAGACTTCCTTTTATTAATATACACATCCATAGTTAAAGTGCCCTGGAAAGGAGTATGTTATTTTTCACTTCACTGACGAGAGACTTTGTAGATAAAACATATGTCAGTTCAGAAATCACTTTCGTAAAAAGTTGCTTTCATTCCCTGAGTCGTCACTAGTGGCATGTAGGCAGTGCACACCCATGCCGTGTTCCTGTGAAAACCATGCATGCTGTCAGTAGTTTTCCAAGGATCCCTTTTGGCTTTCAGCTGTCATTTTGCATTTTTATTGACAGATGTGAACTACCTGTATCACTGTCTGCCATGTCAACCTGATTAATTTGCCTTGGTATCCAAAACTACACATGGCAGGCAGGGAAGCAAGTTCAGAGGTAATCACAGCCAGCCCAAAATCAAGGCCAGTGGGCTCAGCCACAAATCCTGGAGACCCTCACCCATCTGTCCACGCTCACGACTGCTTTCCTGAATTTAATATTCAATGGTTTTCTTACAACTTATAGTTTCTTTAATAATTCTTTCTGGAGTAGTATGCTGATGAGGAGAAATGATGAAAGGCTAGAATTCAGTATCATTGACCAGGATTCAAAGCCTAACCTAAGTTGTTTGCAGGTTCACAGTCCCAAGCAGTCCATTAAAAATACATGAATGCAGATGGCTGTATGCAGGAGAGTCACAGCTGTTCAAGTCAGCACGACTCGCATGCACATGTTTTCGACCGAGGTATTTGAAGCTTTAAGCAGAAAGGCACGATAGGGGCTGTCCTTGTTTTGATATAATCACCCTTTACCTCTGTCCTTCCATGCTCCCCTCCCCCACTCCAGCATTATGAGGCCTGAAACATGGCCAGGCTGGCGGAATCCCATGGGGCCATGATTATTTCATGATAACAACCCTCCCTGGAGTGGTCTTATTGGTTTTATAAAAAAGTGTTTATTGTGGAGAAAGCCTGTATTTTTGGTGCTGGCAGTAAAGGCTATTGAGCGGTAAGCACAGCTGTGGTTATGATTCGAATGGATAAATCTCTCACTGTTGACATCTCACTAGCCAATCAAAGTAATCCCAAAATAAGAAGGGAATTTGTAGAGAGGGGCAGAGCACACTGTGAGGCCAGTCCTTGCTTCCTGCCACCAGCAGCAGCCAGGCTTTTCCAGGGTCCTGCTTGTTCCCGTTGCAGGAGCAAGTGGTGCCCTGCAGATGCTGCCCACCCACAACCAAATTCACACGTGTCCACGGCCCTCTCTTCATTTCTTGAGCCACGAGGCATGGGTCCTTTTTATGCTCCGAGAGATCTGGAGCTAAACCGGTGGGATGGGGGCAGCCAAAAGTCACTTGAAGACCATCATAGGTGTGGCGATAATTTGCATCATGATAGCTGGGGGCCTGGGGACAGTGGCAATTCTTGTGCTTTCTGGGGGAAACTGAACATGTCTCTTGTCCAGTCAGCACCCCCAAAGTCACAGCCGGGTGGAGCCCTTGTTGTAGGTTGTGGAAAGGAATCTAACATCTGTCTCTAGCACACACACAAATCAGGTGTGGCTCCTGGACGCGGAGCAGATGCTGCTGGACACTCTGAAATGGGCGGAGCCCAGGCTAGGACCAGTCTAGAGGGTAAACTTGAGCACTAGAAGCGTTTGGTTGTCTCAAGCACAGAAGTGGTTTAATGACCCAGTTAGGTCTGCCTGTCTCTAAAACGCAGCCTTACTCTGTCAACAGTGGCAAAAACCTCTGTGTCCGTGCTTAGTGGAGGCTCTGTGACCATTTTATCAGGGACTGTTTATTGAGCAACTGTTATGTGAACTGTGCAGCGTTTGGGTGGTGGAAGGTCTCAAAGGTGCGTGAGGCTGGGCCTTTGTCCTCGAGTCAGGAGCTCAGAATCTGGGCCATTAAGAGGGTTCTAACAGTGTGCTGTGACCCCACTTACTTACCTGGTGAAGCTTTAGGGTCCCTTCTCAGAATTCTGTTTTTTTAATTCAGTGACTAAGTAAGATAGGGTCACAAAGGACATCAGGTGACACTGACAGTTATCAAAACATTAAAAGAAATCTGTGATCTAGCAGTAAGTGCAGTTTTTTTATTAATGTACTATGTAACCACAGCTTGTAGTGGGTCTAGTAAGTAGTTTCAAGTTAGGAAGTTGTATAAAGAATATTTTGATATAGCTACAGTAACTATGACATGATGTGAAAATATTTGCTTTTTCTCTGAGTGGCAAAGTCATGCGTACTTGTTGCCTTTATATATGGTTGAAGGATAAGCACAATTTCAGTTTGATGTCAGAGAAGGTGAAGGGTTTTTTCACATGTAAGTTCAGGGACTCTTGAATGTATGGACCCAGGTTAAAACCTGAGACTGGGGGGAAAGACAGAAGTTCATCTACAGAGTCTCAAGTGGTGTGACCTGGGTGGTGGAAGCAGGGAGGTGGGGAGATTATCTGAGGGAGTCTGGCAACTCTTTGGGAGCGAGTAACATTTGGACTGAAGGATTGAGCTCCCTGGAGATGGAAGGGAGAGGGATTGGAGAAGGTACGTGGTAGGTCTCGGATCCTCTTCCAACAAGGTCCCTTCTTCCTAGTACAGCTTCACCCTCCTGTGTTGAGCTGGCACGGTAAACCTCCGAGATACAGCCTGAAGGCGCACAGAGGCTGCCCCTCTGTCATGCCATGCCCGGGGCAGACATAACCAACTGATCAGAGTCCTAAACGTAGAGGTGGTCCCACAGATCTTAAAAGCAATTTCACATAACCTTTCCCTATTCTGAGATCAGATGTATTGGTCATTGCAGCCCTTAGCACAAAAGTGTCCTGAATAATGTCATGCAGAAGTGTGACGTAAGGTCATAAACTGAAACCCAGCTCCATCTGCTCAGAGTTCATGAGCAGTCAGGTTGCTTAGTCTTACTGTGTTTCTTCCATTCATAAGATTTTTGAACAAGCACCCGACTGCAGATTGCAGTCAGTGGGGCTACTGACTATGATGTTTGGGTATGCCTTCATTCCTATATCCACTTGCTATACCTCTGCTATTGTAACTTAACGTTTTTAAACAAAATTTACTTTAAAAACTTATATTAGCCTGCACTTCAAGAAAAATTTAATGGTTAACTGTAAATAGAAAATAGAAATTACTTGCCATACATAGGAAGCAATTGTGAAAGTAAGTACTATGCTATGAAAAATAGTTATTCAGCCTTAGTTAAATACTGTTGTCTTCAAAACTCTGAGCTCCAGGCCTCCTCTCTATTAGTTAGTGGAAAAAATAAGTATTACGGAAGTTTTAAGGACCTGTTTGTAACAATATGAGGCTTTTTCTTAAAAAAAAATTGAAAGAAAATCAAACAGGAAAGAACTTTCTCTCTGCTTTTTAATTTAATATTATCGGAAGCTTCATCTCTAGGGACTCTATTCTATGCTACGTTATCAAGAAGATCAGTAGAAGGAGGTATCTATTTGCGTGAAGTTCGGGAATAACCTCATTTCACACGATGTAAGGAAATGGTTTATGTCAGTCACCTCATTCCCAACTAATGTGGCTGGGCACTTCCCAGATTTCATACCCTCAATCCAACTGTTTTTTCCAGAGCCTGATTTGAGTGGGTCTTGAAGAGGCAGCTGGCACGGTTGGGGGTGGAGATGCTCATTACCACGGTGGTCCTTTGCCGTCATCTCATCCCCATGTGTACCCCCAGATCAGGCTGTGCGCAGCCACACAATCAGCCCCATAGGTATTGGAAATCAACTGCCAGCTCTCCTGGGAGCAAGTCACATGATGAGGAAACAGCGTGACATAGTTTTGGTTGTTTATGGGACATGTTCCTGTGACTCTGTCACTACGATATCCTGGGCTTGTGTTTCAGCAGGCGGTTCTGTTGGCCGATAGCAGAGTTTTTCCACGTCAGCATTGATTGACATTTTAGGCAGGATTATTCTTTGGGGATGTGTGTGTGTGTGTGTCTTTGTGTGTGTGTGTGTGTGTGTGAGAGAGAGAGAGAGGTGCGCAGGGGGCTGTCCTGTGCATTGTAGGATGTTTAGCAGCACCCTCGAGTTCTTTACTCTCTGGATTTCAGTAGCATCTCCCGTTTCCCCTATTAAAAATGTCTCTAGACATTGCTGAATGTTCCCCAGGGAGGAAGATCTCCCCACCTATCCCTGTTGAGAATCACTGGCTTAAAGGCGTTAAATATCTTGGTACATTTTGGAATGTAAACAAACCAAATACCAAGGGACTCAACACCTCCTGGTGTCTCCCCAACCCTTCAGATGCCGTCTGTCCCCCTCTGACACTGCCTGCTTCCTGGATGGACAGTGAGTGACTGGGTAGTGGCTGGTGAGGAGATGTGGTATGGTCTTGTTTACCCTGAAGCTCCAGCACGTGCTGCAGCCCATGGCTGATATTAGCACACTGCTTGTGAGATGAATGAGTGTGACGGGCTGCAGGAGCCATTTTTGGTACTTAGGTCATCAGTGGTTTCAAAAGCCAACATTACATTACATTACCTACAAGAGACTCACTTTAGCTTTAAAGACACATGTAGCTTAGAATAAAGGGATTGAAAAAATACTCTAAGCAAATGGTAACCAAAGGAAGCAGGGGTAGCTATGTTTATAACAGGCAAAATGGACTTTAAACTAAAAATGCTGACTAGAGACAAAGAGGTCATCGTATAATAATATAATATGTTCATATGCATCAAGAAAAATTAATATTTATAAATAGTTAAGTATCCACTATTAGAGCCCCTAAAAAAACAAATACTGAACTAAAAGGAGAAATAAACATCAGTACAGTAATAGGTGGGGCCTTTAATACCCTGCTTTCAGCAGTGGAGTGGTCAGACAAAGAATCAATATTATTTTCAAACACAGTCGCGTTTAAGGACGGAGTTTTGGAATGGAGTGTGACGTTGATGGTGCAGTAACTGGCTCTCCTAGTAAACCAAGAATGAGATGATGGAGCATCAGGCTGTATCATCATGAGTTACTCTGGGCCAGGCAACATGGTAGGGTTTTGTAGGTTTTCTTCCATTTGATCATTATGACAACCTTATTAAGCAGATGTTAGTATTATTATCTGCATTTTCTAGATGAGAACACTGGGGGTAGATAGGTTAATTATCTTATGCAAAGTCAAACAGGTCCTTTCTCTATCACGAAGAAGCTGTGTGAATTTGAGAAGGCCATCCCACTTCCTGTTCAGCTTTCTCCTCATTTTTAGTTAGGGAATTAGACCAGTTGTTTCAAGCTCTAAAATGAGCTTGCAGAGTCCTATCTGTCTCTCTGCAACTCCATGGACTGTAGCCCGCCAGGCTTTTCTGTCCGTGGGATTTCCCAAGCAGGAGTACTGGAGTGGGTTGCCATTTCTCTCTTTAGGGATCTTCCCGACCCAGGGATCGAACTTGGGTCTCCTGCATTGCAGGCAGACTTTTTACCATCTGAGCCACCCAGGGCTTCCTTTCAAGCTCTAAAGCTTTACCACAAACTGGGTGGCTTAACATAGGAGAAATGTGTTATTTCTCAGTTCTGGAGGCTAGGAATCCAAAATGAAGGTGTCACCAGGGCCGCCCTCCCTCCACAGGCTCTAGGGGAGAATCCTTTCTTGCTTGTCATAGGTTCTTGTGGCTCCGGGTCTCCTTGGCTTGTGACAGCCTCCATCTTCACATAGTCTTCTCCGCTGCTATCCTTTCTTCTCCAGTCTGTCTCTTGCAGGGATGCTTACTGGGTTTAGCATTTACCTGGATAATTCGTGATGATATCACCTCAAGGGCCTTAATTACAACTTCGTGGACTCTTTTTCCAAATTAAGTCACATTCACAGATGTGACCTAACCCTTAGGGTTAGGAGACAGATGTATCTTTGGGGAACCTACCATTCAACCCACTCCACCATGTCCCCTGTCTCCCTGCTTGAAATGGAAGAAACTCAGAACACTGACAGTCAGTACAGCAGTGCTTCACCCTCTGCCCTTCAGGGGGATGGTAGCCCTGAGAAAGGTGGGGGGGGGGGGTGAGAAATCAGAGAGACAGCAGGGTGGAAGAACAGCCCTGTCCCATTCGTGGCTGTTAGAGTCCTCCACTTGCCCTGATTGCGTGGTGGGGCCAGCCTCAAAGGCGAGGCTCACCTGTCTTCGGTGGCCACGCGACAGGGGCTTCTCAGAAAGGCTGTCCTGGAACTGCTTTGACACGTGGCGCACCCCACCGCCTGAGAAGTCTCCCCAGGTTTTCTGCACTGTTTCTTAATGGCCTGCCCCCTCTAAAGTAAACCGACTTATCACTCAGAAAAGGCCTGCTGATATCCTCAAATTTGCATACCCCAGATGAGGCTGCAAAGCCATTTATCTCTCAAGAGCAGCCTGCTGTGGTCCCTTTTATTTTTTTATGGGATTGTCCTTAAATGGCTGATTAGTTTGGGGTGATTTATAAGTGCTTCCAGCTTGGCAATTTCCTCCTTAATGATGGGACAGATTTGTGTCTGACTTTCAGCTGCCTTGGTTTTTTGTTCTCGTGTATTCTTCACTGCCCATCATCCTGTTCCTTCCGCTTCCTTTGCCCATCACCTACCTTCCCAACTTCAGTTTCAGTCAGCTTTATCTTTCTCCAAGTTGCCCCAGCATTTAAGAATTGCCCATCTTTGGTTGCTTGCTTTTTTGGAAAGGCAGAAAACCAGGTACAAACAGTTTCTTATCCTTATTCCCTTCTGTTCACAAGAGAGAATTGCACCGCTATTGGACCAGTTATTTATCCTTTCTGAGCCTTGGTTTACTTACATGAAAAATGGAAAAATGACAGAATCTCATTCTACCTCAGGGATTGTTTGAGAATGGTCTTAGCTAATGTTAGGAAGCTGCTTAGCATTATCTTCTGAGCATTATCACTGAGCCCTTGATAAATGTTAGTGGGTATTTTTACTGTTTTAATGATATGGTAAGAGGCAAGCATGAAAAGTGAGGACATTTTGAGCTTTGTGCTTTTAAACGCATTTGATATTTTCACAGTTATTTATGCCTGGCTTCTTCTTGGTGAAGCCCATCTCTGTGATGAGTCCAGCTTTTCACTGCTGTCTGATAATACACCCTCATGTGTTAGGTAACTCCTTTATGTTTTGCTTTTTGCTGTTTCTAATTTAATTTTTTGTGTAACACATATATACCAGCTGTTTTTTATCCCAGTGGCTTTTATAGTTTTAAGAAATATGTTTGTATTGCTATTTCTTTTCTTTGTATTGATATTTTAGACTACTTATCGGCTTCCTGAAATCAAAGATGATATATTCACTTGTTAATATACCCTTCCACAGAGATATAAATCCACATGCAAATTTCCTCTATCCACATTCTTCCATTATTACTATATCAAGGTTTGGTCAAATTAGTATTCATAATCATTTTTTTTTTGTTCATTGCTGAGTCATGGAGTATACTGTACAGTTAATTTTTCCTTTCCTATACAGACTTTTGTTTTTCTAGGAGTTAATAGTTGCTTTGATTATTCACTTTAATTTGCCTAATTTTCTGTGTACGACTTGTCACTCCTGTTTTCTCATATATTCTGATAAAACTGTGAGGTTCTTCTCAGTATAGATAGGCACCTCACATAAGCCAGAGTTTAGTTTCCTGAGAGGCATTCCTTCTGCACCAACCTGAGCTGTTTGTCCGGTGGCCCAGCTGCACCATCATCCTCCAGGGATTTCCTTCCACCATCACAAAGGCACTTTCCGTTACCTCTTGTGACTGGTGTTCTCTTTCCTGCATGTCTTAGACATGCTCCTTGGTTGATGCATTCATTTAACTGGCGCGAGTCCCCTGGCAACTTGCTGAGAAAGGATACATAGAATGCTAAAATAAATGAAGTACATGTCTGAAAATGTGAAGATATCTTATTATTACATTTGGCTAATCATAATCATTTATTTATTTATTTATTTAAATTTTTTTATTAGTTGGAGGCTAATTAATTCACAACATTTCAGTGGGTTTTGTCATACATTGATATGAATCAGCCATAGATTTACACGTATTCCCCATCCCGATCCCCCCTCCCACCTCCCTCTCCACCCGATTCCTCTGGGTCTTCCCAGTGCACCAGGCCGGAGTACTTGTCTCATGCATCCCACCTGGGCTGGTGATCTGTTTCACCATAGATAATATACATGCTGTTTTTTCAAAACATCCCACCCTCACCTTCTCCCACAGAGTTCAAAAGTCTGTTCTGTACTTCTGTGTCTCTTTTTCTGTTTTGCATATAGGGTTATCGTTACCATCTTTCTAAATTCCATATATATGTGTTAGTATGCTGTAATGTTCTTTATCTTTCTGGCTTACTTCACTCTGTATAATGGGCTCCAGCTTCATCCATCTCATTAGGACTGATTCAAATGAATTCTTTTCAGTGGCTGAGTAATATTCCATGGTGTCTATGTACCACAGCTTCCTTATCCATTCATCTGCTGATGGGCATCTAGGTTGCTTCCATGTCCTGGCTACTATAAACAGTGCTGCGATGAACATTGGGGTGCACGTGTCTCTTTCAGATCTGGTTTCCTCAGTGTGTATGCCCAGAAGTGGGATTGCTGGGTCATATGGCAGTTCTATTTCCAGTTTTTTAAGGAATCTCCACACTGTTTTCCATAGCTGCTGTACTAGTTTGCATTCCCACCAACAGTGTAAGAGGGTTCCCTTTTCTCCACACCCTCTCCAGCATTTATTGCTTGTAGACTTTTGGATAGCAGCCATCCTGACTGGCGTGTAATGGTACCTCATTGTGGTTTTGATTTGCATTTCTCTAATAATGAGTGATGTTGAGCATCTTTTCATGTGTTTGTTAGCCATCTGTATGTCTTCTTGGAGAAATGTCTGTTTAGTTCTTTGGCCCATTTTTTGATTGGGTCATTTATTTTTCTGGAATTGAGCTGCAGGAGTTGCTTGTATATTTTTGAGATTAATCCTTTGTCTGTTTCTTCATTTGCTATTGTTTTCTCCCAATCTGAGGGCTGTCTTTTCACCTTACTTATAGTTTCCTTTGTAGTGCAAAAGCTTTTAAGTTTCATTAGGTCCCATTTGTTTAGTTTTGCTTTTATTTCCAATATTCTGGGAGGTGGGTCATAGAGGATCTTGCTGTGATTTATGTCGGAGAGTGTTTTGCCTATGTTCTCCTCTAGGAGTTTTATAGTTTCTGGTCTTACATTTAGATCTTTAATCCATTTTGAGTTTATTTTTGTGTATGGTGTTAGAAAGTGTTCTAGTTTCATTCTTTTACAAGTGGTTGACCAGTTTTCCCAGCACCACTTGTTAAAGAGGTTGTCTTTTTTCTATTGTATATCCTTGCCTCCTTTGTCAAAGATAAGGTGTCCATAGGTTCGTGGATTTATCTCTTGGCTTTCTATTCTGTTCCATTGATCTATATTTCTGTCTTTGTGCCAGTACCATACTGTCTTGATGACTGTGGCTTTGTAGTAGAGTCTGAAGTCAGGCAGGTTGATTCCTCCAGTTCCATTCTTCTTTCTCAAGATTACTTTGGCTATTCGAGGTTTTTTTGTATTTCCATACAAATTGTGAAATTCTTTGGTCTAGTTCTGTGAAAAATACCGTTGGTAGCTTGATAGGGATTGCATTGAATCTATAGATTGCTTTGGGTAGAATAGCCATTTTGACAATATTGATTCTTCCAATCCATGAACACGGTATGTTTCTCCATCTGTTTGTGTCCTCTTTGATTTCTTTCATCAGTGTTTTATAGTTTTCTATGTATAGGTCTTTTGTTTCTTTAGGTAGATATACTCCTAAGTATTTTATTCTTTTTGTTGCAATGATGAATGGTATTGTTTCCTTAATTTCTCTTTCTGTTTTTTCATTGTTAGTATATAGGAGTGCAAGGGATTTCTGTGTGTTAATTTTATATCCTGCAACTTTACTATATTCATTGATTAGCTCTAGTAATTTTCTGGTAGAGTCTTTAGGGTTTTCTATGTAGAGGATCATGTCATCTGCAAACAGTGAGAGTTTCACTTCTTCTTTTCCTATCTGGATTCCTTTTACTTCTTTTTCTGCTCTGATTGCTGTGGCCAAAACTTCCAACACTATGTTGAATAGTAGTGGTGAGAGTGGGCATCCCTGTCTTGTTCCTGATTTCAGGGGAAATGCTTTCAATTTTTCACCATTGAGGGTGATGCTTGCTGTGGGTTTGTCATATATAGCTTTTATTATGTTGAAGTATGTTCCTTCTATTCCTGCTTTTTGGAGAGTTTTAATCATAAATGAGTGTTGAATTTTGTCAAAGGCTTTCTCTGCATCTATTGAGATAATCATATGGTTTTTATCTTTCAATTTGTTAATGTGTATTACATTGATTGATTTGCAGATATTAAAGTTGCTAATCATTTATTTGGGTGTGTAGCTCTGGATTGGATGTAATTATTTCTCAAGATATTTGTGGCCTTGCTCTGTTGCCTTCTCGTCTTCCTGTTTGCTGTTGAGAAGTCTCATGCTAATTCCAGATCTATTGTAGGCAAATGCTGTATATATTTGCCTGTCAGGAAGTTCTTAGCTCTCTCTTCATAGTGCTCTGAAATGTTCTAACAATTACGGGGAACTTTTAACTGATTGCTGCTGCTGTGCATCCACTGGGCCATTTCATCCTGGACGTTTATTTTCTGCTGCCCTGGTACATTCCCTTGTTTTGCATCATTGATGGATTACTTTCTTTTATTTTCCTTATTTACCACTTCTGAACCTTCCATTTTAGACTCTTTAGATTGAACCTTTAATTTTATATGTTCTCTTTTACTTTCCACATACCTTGTCTTTTTCCGCCCCCCATATACTTTGTTTCTTTGTTACACTTTCCAACAGATTTCTTCCAACTATTGCTACCATTTCTTGAACAGATTTTTTTTCCAGTATCATATTTTAAATTTCTAGATCCTCTTTCTTATTTTCAGAATGTATCCCTTTATAGAAATCTGTTTTGCTTTCTGAATATAATATTTTTAATCTCTCTCAGTAATGTGATTATGCTATTTGGGAATTTTATTATATTCCCTGTATTATCTTTTGAAAAATGTCTGAACTCTCTTCTTTGCCCAAACTCACCCTTATCCTTTCCTTTTTTTTTTTCATTTTTCATTTGATCTTTCATTTGCAAAAATTAAGTTTCTGGTTGTCTTTGCCCAGTCATATTATAAGAATCCAGGAAAAAACTGCTTGAAAGTTGACTGTGCATATTCAGGGTGTGTGTGTGTGTGTGTGTGTGTGTATTTGAAGTGTGTGTATACATGTCTGAGATATTTGTATAGTGTTTGGTATTTGTGGTTTGTGTGTGTGTGTGTGTCATATGTTTTCCAGTGTGTTTGGTATATGGCTTTGTGAGTTTTGGGGACATGTATGTATGTATGTCCCCTTCATGAATCACAGCCTTGTCACGGTGAAGGTTCTTGTGTAACTCAGTGAAGCTATGAGCCATGCTGTGCAAGGCCATTCAAGGCTGACAGGTCATAGTGAAGAGTTCTGACAAAATTTGGTCCACTACAGGAGGGAAGGACCAGCCACTCCAGTATTCCTAGCATGAGAACCCCATGAACAGTATGAAAAGTCAAAAAGATATGACACTGGGAGATGAGCCCCCTGGATTGGAAGGTGTCCAGTATGCTACTGGGGATGAACAGAGGGCAATTATGAATAGCTCCAGTAAGAATGAAGCAGCTGGGCCAAAGCAGAAACAACACCCAGTTGTACATGTGTCTGGTTTATCACCAAAAGTAAAATCCGATGCTGTAAAGAACAGCATTGCAAAGGAACCTGGAGCGTTAGGTCCGTGAGTCAAGGTAAATTGGATGTGACCAAGCAGAAGACGGCAAGAGTGAACATTGACATCTTAGGAATCAGTGAACTAAAATGGATGGGACTGGGAGAATTTAATTTAGATGACCATTGTATCTACTCCTGTGGGCAAGAATCCCTTAGAAGAAATGGAGTAACCCTCATAGTCAATAAAAGAGTTTGAAATGCAGTACTTGGGTGCAATCTCAGAAATGACAGTATGATCTCAGTTCATTTCCAAGGCAAACCATTCAGTGTCACAGTAATGAAAATCTATGTCCCCCAACCACTAATGCTGAAGAAGCTGAAGTTGGATGGTTCTTTTTTTTTTTTTTCATTTATTTTTATTAGTTGGAGGCTACTTACTTTACAATATTGTAGTGGTTTTTGCCATACATTGACATGAATCAGCCATGGATTTACATGTTTTCCCCATCCTGAACCCTCCTCCCCCCTCGGTCATCCCAGTGCACCAGCCCTGAGCACCTTGTCTCATGCATCCAACCTGGACTGGTGATCTGTTTCACACTTGATAATATACATGTTTTGATGCTGTTCTCTCAGATCATTCCACCCTCGCCTTCTCCCATAGAGTCCAAAAGTCTGTTCTATACATCTGTGTCTCTTTTTCTGTCTTGCATATAGAGTTACATTACCATCGTTCTAAATTCCATGTATATGCATTAGTATACTGTATTGGTATTTATCTTTCTGGCTTACTTCACTCTGTATAATGGGCTCCAGTTTCATCCATCTCATTAGAACTGATTCAAATGTATTCTTTTTAATGGCTGAGTAATATTCCATTGTGTATATGTACCACAGCTTTCTTATTCATTCATCTGCTGATGGGAATCTAGGTTGCTTCCATGTCCTGGCTATTATAAGCAGTGCAGCGATGAACATTGGGGTACATGTGTCTCTTTCAGATCTGGTTTCCTCGGTGTGTATGCCCAGGAGTGGGATTGCTGGGTCATATGGCAGTTCTATTTCCAGTTTTTTTTTTTTTTTTTTTTAAGCACAGTATTTATTTATTTTTTTTTCCAGTGGGCTTTGTCATACATTGATATGAATCAGCCATGGATTTACATGTATTCCCAATCCCGATCCCCCCTCCCACCTCCCTCTCCACCCGATTCCTCTGGGTCTTCCCAGTGCACCAGGCCGGAGCACTTGTCTCGTGCATCCCACCTGGGCTGGTGATCTGTTTCACCATAGATAGTATACATGCTGTTCTGTTGAAATATCCCACCCTCACATTCTCCCACAAAGTTCAAAAGTCTGTTCTGCATTTCTGTGTCTCTTTTTCTGTTCTGCATATAGGGTTATCGTTATCACCTTTCTAAATTCCATATACATGTGTCAGTATGCTGTAATGTTCTTTATCTTTCTGGCTTACTTCACTCTGTATAATGGGCTCCAGCTTCATCCATCTCATTAGGACTGGTTCAAATGAATTCTTTTTAATGGCTGAGTAATATTCCAAGGTGTATATGTACCACAGCTTCCTTATCCATTCATCTGCTGATGGGCATCTAGGTTGCTTCCATGTCCTGGCTATTATAAACAGTGCTGCGATGAACATTGGGGTGCACGTGTCTCTTTCAGATCTGGTTTCCTCAGTGTGTATGCCCAGAAGTGGGATTGCTGGGTCATATGGCAGTTCTATTTCCAGTTTTTTAAGAAATCTCCACACTGTTTTCCATAGCGGCTGTACTAGTTTGCATTCCCACCAACAGTGTAAGAGGGTTCCCTTTTCTCCACACCCTCTCCAGCATTTATTGCTTGTAGACTTTTGGATAGCAGCCATTCTTGAATGGTTCTGTGAAGACCTACAAGACCATCTAGAGCTAACTCCAGAAAAAAAAAGATGTCCTTTTCTTTATAAGGGATTGGAATGCAAAAGTACAAAGTCAAGAGATACCTGGAGTAACAGGCAAGTTTGGCCTTGGAGTACAAAATGAAGCAGGTCAAAGGCTAACAGAGTTTTGTCAAAGAATACACCAGTCATATCAAACACCCTTTTCCAACAACACAACAGATAATTCTACACATAGATATCACCAAATGGTCAATACCAAAACCAGATTGATTATATTCTTTGCAGCCTAAGATGGAGAAACTCTATACAGTCAGCAAAAATAAGACTTGGAACTGACTGTGGCTAAGATCATCAGCTCCTTATTGCAGAATTCAGGCTAAAATGGAAGAAAGTAGGGAAAACCACTAGGCCATTCAGGTATGACCTAAATCAAATCCCTTATGATTATACAATAGAAGTGATGAATAGATTCAAAGGATTAGATTTGGTAGAGAGAGTGCCTGAAGAACTATGGATGGAGGTTTGTAGCAATACAGGAGGTGGTGACCAAAACCATCCCAAAGAAAAAAAATGAAGAAGGCAAAGTGGTTGTCTGAGGAGGTCTTACAAATAGCTGAGGAAAGAAGAGAAGTGAAACGCAAGGGAGAAAGGGAGGGCTATACCCAACTGAATGCAGCATTCTAGAGTCTAGCAAGGAGAGATAAGAAGGTCTTCTTCAATGCAAAGAAGTCAAGGAAAACAATAGAATGGGAAAGACTGGAGACCTTTTCAAGAAAATTGGAGATATTGGGAACATTTCATGCAAGGATGGACACAATAAAGGACAGAAATGGTAAAGACTTAACAGAAGCAGAAGAGATTAAGAAGAGGTGGCAAGAATACACACAGAAGAACTATACAAAAAAGGCAATGATCTGGATAACCATGATGGTGTGGTCACTCACCTGGAACCAGGCATCCTGGAGTATGATATTAAGTGGGCCTTAGGAAGCATTACTATGGACAAAGCTAGTGGAAGTGATGGGATTCCAGCTGAGCTATTTCAAATCCTAAAATATGATGCTGTGAAAGTATTGCACGCAATATGTCAGCAAATTTGGAAGACTCAGAAGTGGCCTGCAAAGTGGCCATAGAACTGGAAAAGGTCAGTTTTCATTCCTGTTCCAAAGAAGGGCAATGCCAAAGAATGCTCAAACTACCATACAGTTGTGCTCATTTCACCTGCTAGTAAGGTTATGCTCAAAATCCTTCAAACTAGGCTTCAGTAGTACATGAACCAAGAACTTCCAGATGTTCAAGCTGGATTTAGAAAAGGCAGAGAAACCAGGGATCAAATTGCCAACATTTGTTGGCTCAAAGAGAAAGCAAGAGAATTCCAGAAAAACATCTACTTCTGCTTCATTGATTACATGAAAGCCTTTGTGTGCCTCACAGCAAACTGTGGAAAATTCTGAAAGAGATGGAAATACTAGGCCACTTAACCTGAGAAACCTGTGTGTGAGTCAAGGAGCAACAGTTAGAGCTGGACATGGACAACAGACTGGTTCAAAATTAGGAGGGGAGTACGTTAAGGCTGTATATTGTCACCCTACTTGTTTAACTTACATGCAGAGTACATCATGAGAAATGCTGAGCTGGAGGAATCACAAGCTGGCATCAAGATTTCTGGGAAAAATACCAACACCCTCAGATATGCAGATGATACCACTCTAATGGCAGAAAGTGAAGAGGAATTAAAGAGCCTCTTGACGAGGGTGAAAGATGAGAGTGAAAAAAGTAGGCTTAAAACTCAACATTCAAAAAACTAGGATTGTGGTATCCAGTACCATCACTTCATGGCAAATAGAAAGGGAAAAAGTGGAAGGCAGTGACCAATTTTATTTTCTTAGGGTCCCAAATCACTTCAGATGGTGACTGTAGCAGTGCAATTAAAAGATGCTTGTTCCTTGGAAGGAAAGCTATGACAAACCTAGATAGCATATTAAAAAGGAAAGCTATGATTTTTCCAATAGTCATGTATGGATGTGAGAGTTGGACCATAAAGAAGGCTGAGTGCTGAAGAATTGATGCTTTTGAACTGTGGTGTTGGAGGACTTTTGAGAGTCCCTTGGACTGCAAGGAGATCAAACCAGTCAATTCTAAAGGAGATTAATCCTGAATATTCATTGGAGGGACTGATGCTGAAGCAATACTTTGGCCACCTGATGCGAAGAGCCAACTCATTGAAAGAGACCCTGATGCTAGGAAAGATTAAAGGCAAAAGAAGAGAGTCGTAGAGGATGAGTTGGTTGGATAGCATCACTGACTTATTTTTGACATGAGTTTGAGCAAACTCTGGGAGATAGTGAAGGACAGGGATCCTGGCATGCTGCAGTCCATGGGGTCACAATGAGTTGGACATGACTTAGTGACTGAATAACATGTATATATGTCTTTGGGGTATATATGTGTGTGTGTTTGGGGTATGCATATGTATGTCTTTTGAGAGATGTGTGTGGGGTGGAGTATGTGTTTGTGTGGAGTATGTGTATCTTGAGTGTGTGTGTGTGTGTGCACGTGCACATGCATTTCTGTTTGGAGTGGCTGTGTTTGGTAGGGTGAGATTGATGGCTTCTCTGTAAGGTAAGCAGGTTCATTCCATCCATTTTTATCACGATACTTGTCAAATGTTGGTGTCTGAAAGTATTTTTCTCTCACATCAGTCAGTTTTGCAAGCTAGGCTCTTTTATCCCTTGGGTCCTCCTATTTATCCTTCTGTACGTCCTCCTCTACAGTTCAGCTCCCAGTGTGATGGTTGGAGTCACAATGGATAGACGGACGGGACTCTCAGCATTGATATGCAGACTTTTACTGCATCCCATTTTCAGTTTGATGCCTCACTTGAGTTTTCACTGTGCCTTGTGTTTTCAGGTTTGGAAAACATTTCTGGTGTGACGTCTCCACATAGAAAAACCCCACGAGTTCCTGAAGTCAGGGTGCATCCTGATCTAGCCTGGCAGTATTAGGGGAGGTCCCCTGGTGGTTTAAATATTCCTTTCTTGGACTTTGAGCTAGTTCTCATTTTAACTTTACCCATCGCCCCTCCCTTTAGAGCTACCCGGTGACTCTGATTCCCTGAGTCTGTCTGTGGTCGAGTCAGCTTTACAAGTTGGCATCCTTGTTTCCTCCCCCAGCCTCCCATGCACACTTAGCGCCCTGCATTCTGTGTCCAGAACAATTTTGCTGATGCCTTGGCATCTTACCTCCTATTCTCTTCATCCTTGTGAGTTTAAACTTTTTTGTACTGTTATAGTGTGAGTTTGAGCAAACTCCAGGAAGATAGTGAAGGTCAGGAATGGCTGGTGTGTTGCAGTCCATGGGGTCGCCACGAGTCGGACATGACTGAGCGACTGAACAACAGCAAGTGTCTATTGAGATTTTTGGAAGGAAGTAGGGCCAGCTGTATGTGGTCACCAGTGAAGGCTTTCTGGGAGTCTCAGTTCTTTTGCTGACTTATCATGGGGTCCTCATATCTTTAAGCAGTGTGGTGGAAAGTGGGACTGATAAACACAAACACAGAATTACATGTTTTATACATATATATATATATATATATATATATATATACACACACACATAAATATATGCGTGTGTGTATATATATATTCTGGGCTAGTTTCTATGAATTATGTGCTATACAGATTTATTTCAACATATATTTATTGAGCTCCTACCATATGGCCAGGCAGTGTTTTAAATTGAGGTGGGTGGGTTGCAGAGGCCAACAGACATCTCTATTTGGGGGAACTTATATTCTTGATGGCAGTGAGAGACGGGCAGTAAAAAAATAAGCAAGGTCAATATTGTCAGGTAGTCTTACGTACTGTGTGGAGAGTAAAAGCGGTGAGTACTGGAAAGTTATGAGGGGACGGATTTAGACTGGGGGTGTCAGGGCAGGTGTCCCTAGGGATAGAATATTTAAACTGACTTCTGAGTGACGAGAGGGAGCTGCTCTGCCAAGGCCAGGGGAGAGTCTGCAGAAACATTGAGAGCAGCTGGAGCAAAAACTGGAGGTGGAAACTGATGTCACCAAGAAGCCTGTAAAAGGATCGATGGTTGATGCTCTGTGAGTGATAAGGAGGATTTAGAAGAGATTGGAGGCTCTGGGGCTGAGGCTGTGGGATGCTCTAGGCCGGCTGAGGCATCAAGTTTTACCCCATGTACCATGAGAATCCTTTGGAGAGTTTTCATTTCTGTAAGGTGAGGGCAGGCAAAGCAGCAGGATTGGAGTGCAGCTTTGGCCCCTCACTTGGATGCTCCCTTTGGGGTGCAGTGAAAGAAAGGCTGGGTGGGATCCACGGAGCCCATCGGAAACTTACAGGAACTCAGGGAGAGGCGCTGATGGCCTGACCAGGTGGTCAGGGGAGAAGGCCAAGAAGGGATTTGTTCTAGCAGCAGAAAAGGCAGGAGGTGCAGGTGACCTGGATATGGGAAGAGAATCACCAAGAATAGTGTTGAGATTTGGGGTGTCTTCGGGAGAGTCTAGGGAGCAAGTTTATAGAAAAGAGCAACTGTGAGAGTATGACTCCAGAATATTAATTTAAAAGGACAATGCTTTTTATTTCAGCCAGAAGAACACAACCGTCATCAAGGATGAATTTTTCCTGAGTGAATACATACATGTGAGCGCTGTGGAGATCGGAACATGACGCCTTCTCATCTCTCCACGCCCTGCGATCCGGAGTCTCCCGCGTACAAGCAGGGACGTGAAGTCAGTGTCGGGAGGATGGGGTTCAGGTAACAGTTGGAGAGCCACTGCATATAAATGATACAGTCATGGAGCTAGATGAAATGAACTAGGAGGAGCTTACGGTAGAACCCAGCAGGTTTTCTGCTGTCCCACCATGGGGGGCGCGGGCAGTGATATTGGGAGCCCGGGGCGCGGGGCGCTGAGCACCAGCTGTTGGGTAGGACGGACGGAGGATCGTGGTGGCTGGACGTCGAGCAAGGGTGTAAAGGAGCGTGTGAGTAGGTACATTGACGGGTGCTCGGAAATCAGGGGGCGATGAGGTCAGAAATGGGCCCTCAGCCCTGGTCAGCACAGGGGCCCCCTGGGCCGCTGAGGACTCGCGTACACTTGCGGGGACAGGTGTCCAGCTGGAGGCAGTGAGGAAGGAAACAGGCTTTGAGGAAGTGTAAACAGCAGGAGGACACAGAATTAGATCACTGATGTGGAGGGGATCCGGGAGATGCTGTGATGTCTGCAGGGGTTCCTGGGATTAAGCAGGAGGTATTTTTTTTTTTAAGATGGGAGATGCTCCTTTTTTCTTTTTTTCCAATGATCCAGTTAGCAGGGAAGTAATGATGTCACAGGAAAGAGTGGAGCTAAACTCTCAGGAAGGGGGAAACATCTAGAGGACAGGAATAATCACAGTTTCTTTTGTTTTTTGTTTATTTATTTTTAATTGAAGGGTAATTGCTTTACAGTTTTGAATCACATTTTCTTGATGAGAACTGACCGTTTTAAGCAGAGACGGGTGTCTGCCTGCAGGTCCAAGTGGTGGACATCACAGTGGAGTTCTTGTCTTACTGCTTCCACTTTCTTCCTGGAGAGTCAGCTGGGGCCCTGGCTGGGAGACGGCGGGGGAGAGACTTAGGTGGGGTTGAGGACACAGAAGGTGTGAAAGAGTCATTGAGAAACTGGGAAAGTAAACTTGACCAGAGAGGTGCACTTGGCCTGGAAATTCTCTGTGGGTGCCTGAAAGTTGTGAGCGTCTGAGAGTTGTGAGCGTGAATTTCACATGGCATCAAAGAGCCCCTTCGTGATGTTTCCTGCAGCCACATTCACAGGTGTGGGTGGTGGCGTGGAATAGGGAGTGGATGCCCTCAACAACCCTCCAAGGCGTGGGGTGAGCTGCCCAGAGACCCGAGCTGGTCGGTGGTGGAGTTGAAGTCCTTGTGCCTCTTTAAGCAGTGTCGCCCTTTCCTGCAGAGTCACTGTCAGGATGAACGGGGACTTCCCAAAAATGGATACTTTGTGGTTTTTAATCTGAGAAAGGCACCTCTTGATTTGTACATCCCCAGAGACCCTGGTCAGGGTGTCGTCAGCTGTGCTGTGAGCCACACAGTCCTGGGAGCTTTTTCAGTGATGTAGCAGAGCCCCGGGCATGGGGAGAACCCGCTTTGCCAGCTACTCCGGGTCCATCAGGGTTAGTGTCGAGGATGATAATGATGGTTTTTAATAATTGTTCCTAAGGAGCCACTAGTAATTATTGTGCTAAAACCATCGCCAACAACCTTCCTTCTCCCCGAAAGGAACAGGGATTGCGAGAAGAGATAACGTCTGTGGAAGCCACTCAAGGAGAGAGCGCATAAACGTGGGCAACCCTGGGCAGCCGGTTCCCACGCTTCAGTGCCTGCAGGCAGGACATGAATCCCAGAGTTTACACAAAGGGGCCGCTGATGCGAGCCACTGCATCCTGAGCACCCTCGGAAGGGTGCTGGGAGCCCCCCAGCCAGCCTGAATGGGGACCACATCTCTCTCCCCACGATGTGCTGGAGCTGCTCTTAGCACAATATTTATCTCACCACGTAAACCAATCTAGCTGGTTAGAAAAGCAAGTTGTATTGCATTCTTAGGCCGTGCACTTAGCTGGCTGGTCTCCTGAAAAGCCATCTTTGTCTGACAGTAGAAATAACTTATCAGCATAAAGCCGGGTAAATTGGATTAAGAAATCACTGTGTGCTGAGAAAGTGTATGGAATACGTTTAGAAATGGAAGAGAACAAGGGAAAAAAAAAACCAAGTGTAGAGTGAACCAGTGGCTGAGGCCCGTTGCAGAGCCGGAATCTCTAAGCTCAGATCCCAGGTCCTCTGTGAGCTGTGTGACCAGGGGCAGGTCACTCGACTTCTCAGTCTCTCAGTTTACACACTCAGTGGGGAGTTCAATGAGCAAACGGATGCATTTGAAATGTCTTTGGAACAGTGCTTGTAAATAGGAGCACCTTGGTAATGTCAGTTATAATAGAATGGAACTTCGGAAAGGTCAGGATGGTGGGCTCCATCAGAACTCTGGTTGAACTTCAGAAAAGTTGGTTGGGGCAGGGACTTGGGTGAGGGGTATAGAGTATAAATTTCAAATGGTGCCAGAAAACTCACTTTAGTACTAAAGATGTAAATAGTACTTTTGTATAATGTTTTTAGAATACCAAAATCCATGAAAACAAAATACCAAAATTGTAAAAAAAAAAAAAAAAAAAATGACAAAGGACGTGACCCTGTGATTGTCCCACGCTATCTCATTTGCCTTACTACTTACCTCACTATCTTACGCTCCCTTGTAACTCAGTAAAGAATCTGCCTGCAATGCAGGAGACCTGGGTTCGATTCCTGGGTCAGGAAGATCCCTTGGAGAAGGGAATGGCAACCCACTCCAGTATTCTTGCCTGGAGAATCCCATGGACAGAGAAGCCTGGCGGGATCTAGTCCGTGGGGTCACAAGAGTTGGACATGACTTAGCGACTAAACCACCACCACCAACAACCACCATCTCGCTTGCCTTACTCTAATCCCAGCCCTGGATTTCCAGTAAAACTTTATTTGTGAAAATAGGTGACCAATACAAGAGCCATAGGTTGATGCTTTGATTTTTTTTTTTTTTAAAGGGATTGCATTAAAATATTATCTCTCCTTAGTATCGAAGGTTTTGGCACCCACTTAAATTTTACACCCAAGTTCAGTGTCTCTCCCTAGTCCCAACTGTGGATGTTTTCTTTCTCTGAGGATACCAGAGAAATTCTAAGTCAGACGCTGACCTCAGAACTCTTAGGGGTGCACAGGAATGTCCCCGTGAGCAGGAGAACACAGACAGTGCAGTGATGACATGTGTATGACACGTGGTGATAGAGGGAGGCTGTCAGAAGTCTTCTGAGGTCACCTTAAGACTAAGCTTCCAGCCCAGAAAGAAAACTGTTCTGATTTCACTGCGTCTCCTTCTGCCCACAAAGTATATTTTTGACATTAAGCTAGATGCCGGGGGAGGGAAGGGCCAAAAGCAGAGAGAAGGCTGGGTGACAAATCCCAGGACCTGGAATTGCTGCCTTTCTCTTTGTTGTTTTAACCTTCTTGCTGCTCTTCAAAAAGGAGGCATTCGTCCACGCCGCCATCACCTTTAGTGCCTCCTGTGTTGATAGCTGTGAATTTAATAGGAAGAACATAAACATATACTTTTCATCCATTTTCACCGTTACTTGCTCAGCTCAGACAACAGCGAGGATTATCACAGCCTTGCCGGGGGAGACATTACGAGCCTGGGGTTTATCCTTGCCCTGGCAGAGCCATAAAGATTGGGCCTCTGTGTGCAGAGACACGCTGTTAACGTGACCCGGTCATCAGCAGAGACCCCCCCAGCCCACCTGATTTGTTAGGATTAATCCCCTCTTCTCAAAGCTTAAAGTCAGCCCGCGTTTAACTCTGCTCTGACAGTTGCTCAGATGTTGCAGTGGGTGAACATAAAATGCAGGCTGTGAGCTGACCTTTCTCGAGGGCACAGGAGTTAGGGCTTGGCATTTCTGCTGCTTTGGCCCATTAGCAGGAACAGCAGGACTTCTGCATCACTTGGACCCAGGATGTGGCCAGCATGGCCACTCACCCCCCAGAGCCTAGGAGGACATGACCTCTCTTGCCGCCTTAGCTGCCAGCAGCCAGGGCCATCTGAGCCTGAGCCCTGTGGGTGGGAGGTGGGGGATACCCTGTCCACCCGGGTGAGGCGATGCTGATGGCAGGCCCTCGTGTGTGTTATTGTTGTTCAGGTGCTCAGCTGTGTCCAACTCTTGGCGACCTTGTGAACTGCCGCTCTCCAGGCAGGCCTGTCCCTCACTGTCTCCTGGAGTTCACGCAGACTCATGTCCATCGAGTCGGTGATGCCATCCAACCATCTCATCCTCTGTTGTCCCCTTCTCCTCCTGCCTTCAGTCTTTCCCAGCATCAGGGTCTTTTCCAGTGAGTCGGCTCTTCACATCAGGTGGCCAAAGTATTGGAGCTTCAGGAGTTGTGATTACAATTTTGTAGCTCATTTTTTTATTTTTAGAAAAATTTCATTTACTAGTAGTTAAAGAAATGGAAATTAAGTTAACTAGGTCATTAATATTTTGAAATTACAATATATTTTGCTGCTGAGGGTATGAAGAGGGAGTTTCTTAACATTCTGCTGGTAAGATTTTGTAGCTTTATAGAGAACTCAGCAACAAAGACAGGAGTAGATGTTTTTCTGGAACTCTCTTACTTTTTTGATGATCCAGTGGATGTTGGCAATTTGATCTCTGGTTCCTCTGCCTTTTCTAAATCCAGCTTGAACATCTGGAAGTTTGCGGTTCATGTGGGGGGCGGGGGAGGGCAGTGTTTCTTTGTCTTAATATGAGTTTTGTGGCATCCTGGATGGTATAAAAATTATTCAGTACTTCTTAAAAGAATCAGTTTATTAAAATCATACTCTAGTTTTTCTTTAAATTTATAATTCCAGCTTCTTAATCTCCTTATTTATAAACCTCACATTTTAGCAATCGCATTAAAGGAGACTTTATTATTTGAGATAATGTACTATTAGATGCCATTAAACCCTTTTAAATATTTTAAGTTTAATCTCCAGCTGATAGATTTCATTTCCTCTCTAAGAATTTCAGCTTATTCAATCGTATGGAGAGAGGGTCTTGACAGAGGTGGTCCAGGTAAATTGAGGTCTGGGGGGTGGGCCCTAATCCTGTGTGACCAGAGTCCTTATAAATGGGGACGTTTGGGCCTGGAGACAGAGGAGCACAGACGGACGGGAGGGCCTTGTGAAGACGGTCTGGCGACACTGGAGTCAGGACTGGGGTGTGGCGTCGACAAGCCGAGGAGCACCTGAGCCCCTGGAAGCTGGGAGAGAAACATGGAGCACCGTCTTCCCTGGAGCCTTCCTAGGGAGTGCGGTCCTGCCGTCACCTGGATCTCACACTTCTGGCCTCCAACGTTGTCAGACAAGAAGTGACCGTGGTGTCAGCTGACTCAGCTTGAGGCACGGTGTTGTCAGAGCCCCAGGGGTCTAACCCACGTACCAAGGACGTTGGTTTCTTTCTGCCAGCTGGGAGTATGTCCGTCAGCTTCAGAGTAAAGCTGACTGCATCTTATTTTTAAAAGCCACGTGTGCTTTGCCCTGGCCTGCGTTCTTGGTGCCACGTCCTCACATGGCACCCGCTCAGAGAGGCCTGCCCTGACCGCCTGTAGCAGAGTGCACACTTGTTCTGTGTGGCCTGCTGGGTTACAGGCTTCTTCACTCTGGCTGTCCTGTTCAGGTCTGTGTTCATTGTTTATTCTCTCTTTTCACTCCCATCCCGAGACAGGGCCTCCAGAAGGCTAAGCACCTTCTCTGCTATCTGCAGCAGTGCCTAGGACATGATGGGTTCTGATCAGTATTCATCCAGTGGCTGAATCTAAAGGAAATGTGAGGGGAAAAAAGAACTCCCATCTCTAGTTCTACACTCGTGGCTGTAAGGTCTTCCTCCCCTTTTCCCACTCTTTGGAAAATCTCGGTGGAAAATCTAAATCCCTTCCCCGCCCCCCCCCCCCCCCGCCCCACCCCGGCTTCTTTCTCCTCCCTTCGTTTTTTCCACCCTCCCTCTCTCTCTTCTGCCATTCATCAAGTATCTCCTGCGTCAGAGGCACCGTGCTGGGTCTGAGCGTGTCCTCATGGAGCTTAGAGTCAATCAGAGGTAGCAGACAGACAAACTAACATTTTAATACATTTTAGAAAGTAAAATATTAAGTGTTGTACATGTTAACAGTGGGGGACATTCCTTAGTCTGCAGGATGTGTGTGAATGGCAAAGTTTCTCTGAGAGGTTCCTGAAAGGAGAGGAGGAGTGACCAGGGGGAGAGGCAAGGAAGAGATTCTAGAAAACGAAAGCAGGGTTTGCCAGGGTCCTGAGTGGGAAAGAATGTTCTGGAAGAAATGGAAGGGGTGGCAGAGCATCAGTAGGGCTGGAGCGGTCATCTATAGGATCTGGAGAAGTGGAACATTTAGGCTCAGGGGGACGCGATCAGATTTGTATTTGAGAGAGATATTTTTGACTGCCTTGTGGAGGACGGATGGGTGGGGTGGGCAAGACTGAACTTGGAAGATCAGTTAAAAAGACTATAATCGTGGCCCTGCTGAGAAAGGCTGGTGGCTAGGGGATGTCTGACTTGGGTTGGGTTGGCTTGGGTGTTTCCCCTGTTTGAACAGACAGTTGTCTGTATGGATGGCATTTCTCTGGTTGTTTAGTGAGGGGATCTGCTAACACATTCCACACAGCTGGTCAGTGGAGCCTTGGCACAACCTTCTAGAGGTGGTATCTCTCAAAATGAAAAAGGATTTTGCAGTTGCACTTGTGGGATGCCTCAGTAATGAAACCGTGAAACAGAGATGATTCTACCAGCAAGTTTACTGCAGAACCGGTTAGGATAGTCAGACGTTGGCACCATTGTAGAAGTCTCACCTCATAGCGTGTGCACCCCTGTGATGGTCCACCATGCTCTTGTGAAAGTTAGGATGTAGACTTATATTCATTTACACAGGCAAATGGCCATGGTGTCTTTTTATGGGGAAAACATTACAGAAATTACTGTACTTTTGTAAGGAAGCATGTAATTGTGCGTCAGCATCCAGGCGAATATAGAAATGGTTCTTCAGGTGTTTTCTTGTGGAAGAAACTCTGTAGGCTTGCTCTCACTCTGGCAAGAGAAAAAGAAAAGACTGCAGAGGGTTGAGGTGGTCACTCGCAGAGGCGTAAGGACAGAGGCAAACTGACCTCATGGCGTCACTCTTACTCATGCCTTTGGTTGCATGAGTATCCTTACGCTACAGGAAATCTGAAAAAATATATTCTTTATTTTCTCCCTTGCTGAGGAAGGTAATTTTATTTTTTTTAAATTAGTGTTTTTTTTTTTTTGGAGTTTAGTTGTTTTGCAGTCTTGTTTATTTAAAGTGATGCTCTTGATTTCAGCACTGACTCAGAGGGCCCTGTAGGTAGCAATCAAGAGCACTGGCCTTGTGGTGAGCCCTGAGGGCGCCTGGCAGCCCTGCCGTTTGCTGTGTGTGACTTTGAGCAGGTCGCTGAGACTTGCAGAAAGCTGACATCCTCACTGATGCAAAGGCACACACTTCAAGGGGGTTTTCTACAAGCCAGCTGAGGTTTAAGAGCTTAGCTCAGCCCCTGGCATTTGGTATGTATGTGTATATGTGTGCGCTCGGTTATGTCTGACTCTTCGCGACCCTATGGACTGTAGCTTGCCAGGCTCCTCTGTCCATGAGATTTCCCAGGCAAGAATAGTGGAGTGGGTTGCCATTTCCTAAATACTAAGAACTTGTCCCAGCTGCTCTTTTAGCACCTGCCTGCTCCCAGGCACTTGACAGGTTCTCCTTGATTTTACTTGCCCCCTATAGCCCTTGGGGATACAGTAATGCAGTAACAGGACAATTATATAGTGATAAGAGCGCGGAGTGTAAACAGGAAGCTGAGGTTTTTCTGTTCTTGGTTTTCCATGAACCCGCTAGGTGACCTTCAGTACCTCTCAGCCCCACTGGGCTAACTTTCTTTAACTTTAAAGTGAGAAGGTTAGACTGAGAAAGCTTCCAAGTCCATAATTCTATGACCACATGGACTGAGGACCCGATAAAACCTGTTTGACTATCTTGTTGAGGGCCCTTATCTGTGCGCCCTAGGCTGGAAGGCATCTTTAATGGGCTAATAGCTAAGAATTCAGTTTCTGTTTGCCTTCTGATCCTGTTGCACCAAAGATAGGCCTGCAGAAGGCTGTTATCAAAAATTTATGGTCACCTCCATGCATTGCTCTTATCAGGAAAGCTAATCATATTTTAAGCTTTTTCAGTTTTTCTGCTTGGAGTAATTTCTTACTTTTACTGCCTCACCAGTCTTAATTTTTTTTTTTTTTTTTTTTTTCAGTTCACCAGTCTTTAAATGGTAGTTTGATTCCTTGATGTGGGAGAACTGGAGGATGTTTCTTAAGGACTCCAGCTCTTTCTGCCCCAGGTAGAAACCTGTGAGGAGAAAATGGCAGGGACTAACTTTTTCTCTGCAGGGGAGTCATGGATGTCTGGCTGGCTGGCTTGGTTGTCAGCTGACTTACTGCTTTCTCTCTGAAAGTATTCATCCTTCAAAGCTCATTACCAGCATTATCCAATTACTTCCTTTAGTAAGTTGTTCTCAGAGATGTGATTGGGTGTTGTGAAAAGAACTATACGATGAAAAGTTGGCAATGAAATAAAATTGGAGTCTTTGATATTTCTCTTTTTTAAGAAAGTATTTTATTTATAGTTAATTTGGGGCTTCCCTGATGGCTCAGCTATAAAGAATCTCGTTGCCATTGCAGGAGACGCAGGTTTGATCCCTGGGTCGGGAAGATTCTCTGGAGAAGAAATTGGCAACCCACTCCAGTTTTCTTGCCTGGGAAATCTCACGGACAGAGGAGCCCTGATGGGCTACAGTCCTTGGGGTCATAAAAGAGTCGGACACAACTTAGCAACTGAACAACATGATTGATTTACAGTGTTATGGTAGTTTTTGCCATACAGCAAAACTATTATATATAATTCTTTTTTCATATTCCTTTCCATTCTGATACTGAATATAGTCTCCTGTGCTGTGTGTACGGTAGGACCCTGTTGTTTATCCATTCTCTGTATAATGGTTTGCATCCTCTAATCCCAAACTCCAAGTCCATCCTTCTACCTTGGCAACCACAGGTCTGTTCTCGGTGTCTGTGAGTCTGCTTCTGTTTCATAGATTTGTTCTTTTGCGGCATATTTCAGATTCCACACTTAAGTGATTGTATTTCTTTCTTTTTGAGGGAAGCTTATAAAGTTCCATGTCATATCAAAGTCACTGCAGAGTCCTACAGTCAAGAAATAATGTTTCACTTGGTCTAATCCAGTATATCTATATCCCTTTCAGAATATAGAATGTTTTCATGAATAATACTTCTTAGCATCTTGGTAGACTAATATTTTGAAAATATTCAAGACTGTGCTGTGGACCCTTTGAGCAGAGTTAGACTCGAACTCTGACTTCTGTTGAGAAGAATCCTTATAAAAGTGTCGTGGGTTTGACCACCGGCCGCCTCCCCGGTGGGTGACTGTGAGTTGTCTTGGCCGAGACCCCTCCCTCCCCCTCCTTTCCTGCCGGGATGCGCGCACCCTCTGGGGGCCCCGTGAGATGTCTTCTGTCCCCTGCTTCTGGGGCCAGGCTTCTGGGCAGAGGTGAGTGAAGGATACCCTCTTCACGCCCCAGCCTTTCCCATCCAGCCAGAGGTCCAGTCACTGTCCTGGGCCCTGAAATCCAGGGGGAGAGGCTGGATTCTCCTCCTCCTTCTTGCTGTTCTAACACTGGAATCTGGGCTGCCTGCCTTTTGTCTGGAGACGTGACAAGTCGCCAGTTTGCACCCCATCTACTGACCCCGCGGTGATGCCTGTACCCGGCTCTCTGGAGACTGGCTGTGATTTTACTTCACTTTTAAATAGATACTCAGAAACGGGGCAATGATTTGGACTTCCCTGGTGGTCCAGTGGTTAAGACTCAGCCCTTCCATCTCAGGGGCGCGAGTTCAGTTCCTGGTCTGGGAACTAAGATCCCACATGCTGTGTGGTGCGGCCAAAGCAAAACAAAAAAAACAAAAAAAAAAAAAAACAGGCAATGCTCGTATTTGAGAGAAAGCAAGAAGAGGGGTAGGAAACCTCACTGCAGAGGGAGGCCAGGCCTCTTCTCCACGCTCTGTACTGAGTGCGCTTGTCTGCTGGGGCTGATGTCACGAAATACCACAAGCTGGGAGGCGGAAAGCATGGGAACACATTCTCTCACGGTTCTAGGCTAGAAGTTCAAAGGTCAGGATGTTGGCAGGTTTGTTCCTTCCAGGGGCTGTGAGTGAGAATCAATTCCTCGTCTCTCTCCCGGCTTCTGGGGGTTGGTGGGCAACCTTTGGCATCCCTGCGCTTGTAGAGGCATCAGCTCCATCCCTGCCTTCCTCTTCACATGGCCTTCTCCCTGGGTCTGTCTCCAGATGCCCGTTTTTTATAAGCTTGTCAGCCATATTGGATCAGAGCCCACCCTGAGGATCTCATTTTAAATCCACGGCCTCTTTAAAGGTCTTTTCTCCAAATAAGCACTCCTCTGGTGCTGGGGGTTAGGAACTCCACCTGTGAATATGGAGGGTGGGACATAGCTCACCAAAAACTTTGAATTATGTTAGGGAACACCAAGATAGGGATGATGGTATGACATCCCTCATTCCTGATATGGAAGCTGGAGGAAGGGCTTTTTTGAGGTGGCCTTGCCGTGACCTGTGGAAGACCTTGGTACACACAGCACAGGAAGCCTCAAAGACTTGGGGCCTAGCATTCATTTCATGCCTACAGAGAGCATCAGTCAGGTTTGCTTATTAAACCGTCTCATCAGATCCTTATGAAAACCACCTCGCTTCCCTAGAGACCCCTAGAAGGCTGCTCCCAGGTACCTGCCATCACCTCTCTGACCGTATTTCATCATTTCCCTCTTGTTTTCCTGCTCTAGCCCTGCAGGACTCGTTTACTCAAGAGGAATCCATTATCGGGAAGGTAGGCAGAGGCCAGACAGAAAAACTCAAGGGCAGAGGCTCTTACACATCCGAGTCAAGCCGTTAATAGGTGCTGGGTGCTGATAGGTGGTTGAGGACGGTTCTCAGAGCAGTTAGGACAGGACATACAGAATAGCTTACCGTGGGCACAAGTCAGAAATAAAGCTGAAAGACATTTCCATGTTGACTCTGTGCCCGACAAATTGTTTTCCAAACAGGGTGTGAAGCAAGGGGTGCTTGGGGCAGGGAAATGGCCCCTCAGGGAATCCAGGAGACACACGTGCTTGGATGAGGCCGCTGTGGCATCTCTAGGGACGCATCGGGCCCCAGTGGGACAGAGTCAGGCCCTCCACCTGCATGGTGGAGCTCTCCCTGTCCAGGTGTCGGCAGGGCTGCCCTCTGCCATGGTCTTAGGGGAGCAGGTCATACTGCACTTGTGGCATTTTCCAGGATGCTTCACAGCAGCTAAGGGCTGTGGGAAGGAAGAAGGAGACTTGATTTTTCAAAGCGTGGTCTCATGAGGAGTTCTAAAATAAGGATGCTCTGTTAACGGTCAGCTTTGTGTGTCCCCTTGTCTGGCCCTGGGGTGCCCAGTTAGTTGGGTACACATGTTCCTGGGTATTCCTGTGGAGGTATGTTTGGATGAGATGAACATTTAAATCAAGAGACTGAGTAAAGTAGATTCCTCTCAGTGTGGGTGGGCCTCATCCACTCAGTTGATGTCCTGAATAGAACAGAAAGGATTCTACTCCTCTTCAGAGAGAGTTCTTCCTGCCTGATGGCCTTTGGACTAAGACATCAGGTTTTTCTTGCCTTTGGGCTCAAGCTGACACATTAGCAATTCCTGGGTCTAGAGCCGAGCTGCCTTCCGACCAGGACTACACCGTTGGCTCTCCTGGGTTCCAGCTGGCTAGCTCAGCACGCACATCATGGGGCTTGTTGCCTGCACAAGTGTGAGCCAATCCCGTATAGAAAATCTCTCTCTGTCTGCATCCATACACATGTGTCTGTGTGTACACACACACAGCCAATTCCTTATAGAAAATACCTTTCTATCTCGTACACACCCACACACTCTCTCTCACACTCACTCTCACACTATTTCTTCGGAGAATCCTAACACAGGATCTCAGCTAGAAATCAGCACACTAGGGCCTGTGAGCTAAATGCAGTCTGCCGTCTGTTGTTTTACAGCCCATGACTGAAGAATGGTTTTTCCTGATGAATATTTGTAATCGATTTAATGATAGGAACCCTTAGCTTTGATCCCCAGGTAAGCAGAATGTTACCCCCGCCCCCATATCTTGATTCCATTTTTCTCATTAGTAGTCCTGTATTTCTAAAAATTGTACTCATATACTTTGAAGTTCATCACTGAAAGTTGTGGAAATGTTCACATCCTTGATTCTGTCTCTGTCTCCACATAACCTATGATACTTACTGAAAAAGTTTGCTTGCCCCTCATCTAAGTTCTGATTGTCTGCTAGAAGTGAAAAAATATTGTGAGGATCTTAAAGACATCTACAGCATATTCTTTCCCTTTTATAATTGTAAAAAGTATCTATGTTAATAATCTGCAGGTATTTTTTAGTATTAAAAGGATATTTTCCCAAGGGGTGTAATTAGAGCAAAGATTGAATCTTTTTTTTTTTTTTTGTTTTGTTTTCTGGATGAAGATGAATGCAGGGGAGGAGGCGAGTGGCCTCCTCCGAGTCGCTCAGGCTGGTTGGCCTTGTATGTTGTGTAGACCGGAGCTGGGTCTTTACAGTTCTGTGAGCATCAGCTTTGACCTGACCCCAACCCGCTCCTCTGGCCCCAGGCACCTTGAGTCACGGCAGTCGGACTTGTCATTGCTTTCTTTCATCAGCTGTTGTCATCTCCATTTTATGAAGCCGTCTTGAATTTGTTCTGGAGCATTCTTTGTTTATTGTCTAGAAATGAGGAGGACTGCAGGATACAGTGTAGGAAGTCAGACTACCCAGGGTCTCCCGCCTTGCTTACTGGGTGGCAGCTGGGACCGGCTTTGTCCAAGGTCACGGAGAGTTCACCCTGAGGGGAGAACCAGCCAGGCTCTTTAAATGAGGGCCCGGGCTACAGCAGGCCCTGCTTTTACATGTGCAGCCAAGTAAGAAAGGCAGTCCTGCTTGCAGAGAGGGTAGGTTTTTCAGCTGCTCATTAAACAACAAGGAGACCTACCTTTGTGTCCCTTGAGGAGGAGTAAGACTCTGGATCGTAGAATCAGAGGTGGGACGCTGAAACTGCAAAGCATGGTTTGTCAGGCAGTCTGGTTCCAGAGAAAGTTCCTTCCTACCCCAGGGCTTTTGCACTTTCTGTGAGAGGTGGCATGGAATATCCTTGCCCACACTGTGCATGGCTGTCTCTTTCCCCACCTTTAGCTCTCACTTAGATATTTAGGGTGGTCTTTTCTGATAACCCAGCTTAAAGTACAATAACCCACCTGACGGTTCAGTCCACATATTCTCTAAGGCCCCTGCTATGTCAGGAACTGGTCTAAGAATTAGGGATCAAAAGAAACCAACAAGAAAAAAAAAAAAAAGAAAAACCAATCCTCAGAACCAAAACAGTCAAAATTCCTGTTTGTTTACATTGTTTCTGAAACTTTGGCATGCATCAAGTCACTTGAAGGGCTTGAAGAAAACAGACTGCGTGGCCTCTAAGTGTCTGAATCAGTTGGTCTGGGGTGGGGCCCAAGAATTTCCATCTCCAGTAATATCCCAGGTGTTGCTGGTGCTGCGAGTTCAGCGGCCCTGTTGTGAGACCCCCCTGCTTGAGTGGGTAGTGCTTCTCTCAGCCTGGGCTTGTTTGCCCACTATGATTTGCAAGTCCTTTGCCTTTTGTGTATTTGCACTTTTTTTCTTTTTTAGCTTGCCACTGGCAGAAGGGGTATTCTGTGAAGGGGATTCGTCTCTGACTTGCCCCCAGTGTATTCCTGGTCCCAGCAGAGGGATCAGTATGTAGTAGATGCTCCTTGGATACCTGAAGGGCTGAGAAGGGCTGAAGGCAGATGGGCAGGAAGGCGATTCAGCCACTTCCGTGATCCATGTGTAATCTTGGCGGGTGGGCCAGGTAGGACCTGGGTTAGCTTCTCATCCCCAGTGGAAAATCTCATATATTCAGTCAGGTTACCTAAGGGAAAACAGTTCTTTATGCTGTGGTGGGGGAAGGGGCATTGTAGAGCTGGCGAGTAAATAAAAGATTGTGTGCATGTGGACCACAGAGAGACGGTGGAATGCTGGGTGTCCACACATAGGAGGAGAGGTGGTGTGAGGGAGGATCTTGTGACCAGAGAGCCTGTAACATATAAGCATTCAGACTTTTTAAAGAAGAGTTCCCCGAGTTTGCACAGTGAGCTAACTCTTACTGAGAGCTGGCTTCATGTCTGTGTTTTTTAGATCAGAGAGAACTCTGTACTAGGAAAGTGACAGTGAAAGTCGCTCAGTCGTGTCCAGCTCTTTGCGATCCCATATATATAGTCCATGGAATTCTCCAGGCCAGAATACTGGAGTGGGTAGCCTTTCCCTTCTCCAGAGGATCTTCCCAAATGCAGGGATCGAACCCAGGTCTCAGAGGCAAGCCAGTCAACTGCACTTCCTGTCCTTAGACAGACCTTTGTCCCCTGCCTACTACAGTAGAGTCCGAATTTGTAACTCACATCTGGCATCCTTTTAGAGTTTTCTGAAAAATGGTTGTAATAGTATTTGGTACCAGGTGATGATTCCTCCAAGAGAAACCAAATGTCTCTATCTGTTCTGACTGCTGTTAACAAAATATGATAAGATGGGGTGGCTTCTAAACAGAAGAGATGTCTTTCTCTCATCTCTGACCTCTGGACATCTGAGACCCGGGTGTCAGCAAGCTCAGGTTCGGGAGCAGCCCTCTTCGGGGTTGCAGTGGGTGGTCGTCTTGTCTCATTGCATGGTGGGGGGCGGGTCTCTTTCATAAGGTGCTGGTCCATTCATGAGGACTCCAGCCTCATGAGCTGATCACTTCCCAGAGGATCCATCCTCTCATATATCACCTTAGGGATTAGGCTTCCCGGGGACACAAATATTTCACATGGAGCACTAGTGTAGGCTTGGGCCATGCCCTGAGTGGTCTCCAGGCTCAGGTGATACATGTATAATTTGTTTCCTGGGCATCCAAATTTCATTTTCCCCTCTCTTAAGTATTTTTAAAGAGACAGGGGAAAATGAAGTTTATTAAAATTTTTTCCTACAGTGGCTACTCTATTCTTTTATTATGAAGTATAGTTGATTTACAGTGTTAATTACTGCTATGCAGCAAGGTGAGTCAGTTATATATATGTGTGTGTGTGGGTATGTTCTTTAAAATATTCTTTTCCATTGGAAAAATTGAGTATAGTTCCCTGTGCAATTCAGTAGGACCTTGTTGTTTATCTGTTCTATATATAAAAGGTTATATCTGATAGCACCAACCTACTCCATCGCTCTCTCAACTCCCTCCCCCTTGACGTCCTCCACTATTCTCTATGTCTGTGAATCTTCCTTCCTGATGTGTTGTGTCTGTATATGAAGGGAGGGAAGAGGGGAGGGTGGACCACTTTGCTACTCTACCCAAGCAGGTTTTCTACTCTGAGTGACTGACTTGCTGATCCTTTGCTGAGTGGGCTTGTATATGTAAAATTGAACCAGAGTACTCAACTGTTTGGCTCCTACCTGTCTCCCCACTCTTACTACCTACCCATCATTCTGTCAAGTACACTGGTTTGTTTGAAGTAAACCATGTTTATCAAACACATGGTTTGATTTGCCTCAAATATGACTTGTCTTCCCAGTTAACCTACATCCATCCACTGGCTCTCAGCTCAACCGTGACTGTGTGAGACCCTCCCTGAAATCCAGCACTTGATCTCCTATCTGCCTTCCACCCCTAACCTTGTTGTTATATTTAAAATATTGGTGTGATGATTGGATTTTTATTTTCTTTTTTTATTTAATACTTTGGCCACCTGATGAGAAGAACTGACTCACTAGAAAAGACCCTGATGCTGGAAAAGATTGAAGCTGGGAGGAGAGGGGGACCACAAAGGATGAGATGGTTGGATGGCATTACTGACTCGACGTTCATGAGTTTGAGTAAGCTCTGGGAGTTGGTGATGGACAGGGAGGCCTGGTGTGCTGCAGTCTATGGGGTCGCAAATAGTCGGACACGACTGAGTGACTGAACTCAACTGAGGAGAGCTCCGTGAGAACTCATTATGACCTTAAACACAGTAGGCACAAAAACTCCCGGCTGAACAAATCCGTGTTGGTTTCTGACACAGCGCCTGGAGCACAGAGATAGTGATGATTCTTCAAATCAAACCCATAATGTCTGGGGTGGCAGCTGAGGAGGAATGAACAGACAGTTCAATTTAATCCTGATATATTTTTGAGAGGCTCTGACATCTGGGGAGTTTCATTTTGTTTCTGAGGACTTTTTCTAGAATTACCAAATTGGTAAGCAAGTGTGACTCTGCAATAGCCCCATTCAAGTAAGGATCATTAATTTCTCATTTTTCATTTTAAAAAGATGCTGAGTGCACTGAGGTCAGCTTTCTGCCATTGAAAGGCAGTACCAGGCCACAGGCAGAGCACATGGCCCCATGGCCCCTGCCCTTTCAGGATTAGTTCAAACTGGAAGCTAAGAAACATGGATCATGTAAGCAGGAAAACCCATCTGAACAAAATTCAAAGAACCCCACTTTGTTTTCTGACTGCTTTAGGGAATTCACGTTTAATCAAAATTGAAGAGTACAGCAGTAGCCATGAGAATTCTTGCATCTTATCTCCATTTTAGTGATTTCTTTTTAATTAGTTGATGCTCTGCAGAAATCTTAATGCACTTAAAACAATTTGGGAAGCTGAAATAAAAGTGGGAGTTGTGGTTGCTTCTGGCAGAATTGTTTGCTGCTTCGGTTCTAGGCAATTTTGCTAACAAGTAACCTGTAACCTACTTCTTAGACTCCAACTAGATAATGTATTTGGTTAATTTTCAAAGTTTAGTTTATAATCCTCATTAGTTCTCTAACTAGCTTTCCCCTGGCAGTGTACAGTCCTACCACATCACATTTGTGGTTCTTGCTTTTTAGGGCATCCTGTTTTCATTTAAAAGATGAAAAGCTTAATTAGTGCCCCCAGTTCCTAGATTTTTATGTCATGTTTTTGCCAGTGGTGTTAGAATATTTTGTCACTTAAAACTCCAGGGGGAACCGAGTGAAATGCCTGTCACTTTGAAGCAGTTCCTTTTATCATGATGTTGACTAGGCTACGAGGAGTAGCTCAACCCAGAGAATTACTTCTTGAGAAGCTGGTGGAGGCAGAGGGGGAAAGGTAAAGGGTTGGGTATCGGGGGTGCAAACTTAGATCACAGCCCCACACTCATCTGGACACTGTTCTTAATCTGAACTGTTGACAAGGCCATCTGCCTGCCATCACTGTCCTGTGAATTTGGAGAGGTCACGTGTTTTGCACACACACGCCTGATGGTCTGTATTGGTGCTAGCCAGTAGAAATAAAGTGTTGAGTCACATCTGTGATTTAAATGTTCTTAGTAACCACGTGAAAAAGTAAAAAGGTGAAATTAAAATTATTTAATCCAAGATATGCAAAGTATTATCATTTCAACTTGCAAAGAACTGAAATATTTGTCTTTTTTTTAGTACTAAGTCTTTGAAAGCCATTTTCTCAGAACAGTTTGGTTTAGACTAACCATATTTTTAAGTGTTTAATAGCCAGCTGTAGCTAGTGGCTACTGTGTTGAAAGGTATAACACTAGGTAATCAATAAATTCTCATTTCTTTCCCCTTATATTTTAGGAATAAAGTTGAGTTACCCATCCAGGGGAGTAGCTGTTATGGAGAATCAGAAGTCTGCCCTCCTCATGGCCATATATAACAGTCTGGTCTTCAATGATAACACATGAGGCAGGTAAACCCATGCTTTTAACTCTTACAGGCAACCTGTATATGTCTCACAGCAATTTGTAATCCATCTGACTGTTGTGAGTCTTGGTAACACATGGAGTAGTGAGGAAAGATGTGACCTAAGAGACCTGGAGCCAAAGATCCAATCTGTTGGAACTTGACATTGGAGAGTATTGGAAAACCACGGTGCTAATAGTCCACCTTTTGCAAAAACTCACGTAGCAGGGGTACTGATCTTTGCAATGCTTGGTCTTGCAGAGGTAACGAACAGATGTATTTATTCCTCCCCATTAAGATATCAGTGTCTTATCTTCTTTAGGTTGTTCGAATGGAAGTATGACTACTAATTAGTCTTAAGATTCTGACTGCAAGGGAGGAACTTTGGTTCAAACAGGGTGTGTTGAAGGAATCTAAGTCTCAGACACCTAACACCTGGATACTTCAAGTTTCAGTGAGAAATTATCTGGCATCAAGACAAGTGAAAATGATACTCTTTATAATCTCATTCATTCATGTATTTTTTCAGGAGGTAGTGTAGCTGAAACTTAGGTGAATGTTATAATCAGGGAGCAGTTTGTAGCAAATTCATTATGTAGAATCCTGTGGGTTGTTGGAGTCTGAAAGATACCAGTTTTGAAGCCTAGACTTTGGTGTACCTTGTTATTCTATGGAAATACAGATTTTGTAGATGTGTCTTAGAAATCCAACATCTCAGAGATGTTAGCTATTACTGACAGGCAGTAATGGTTGCCAGAAACCAAAGAAATTTCAAAGAAATTGTAAACATGATGTTGGTTGATAAACTTGCTCATTCAAGTCTGTAGGATAGACTTGGGTCAAGTTGAGGCTTTCTGCAAGAAATGACAGAAAGCTAGATTAAATGGTGAGTGTTTGATTCCTTTTTTTTTTTTTTTTTTTGTTAACAGACTTTGATTGTACTTCTGTCTTTGGATTCCAGACAGGATGAAGGTATTGGATGATCTGAAACACTCAAATTCTTCTAAAGCATCAGGTAAGACAATGAAGGAAAGAAGGAAACACTGCAAAAAAGGCTTTTATTTCATAGGCACCACTGCAAAATGAGGAACACTTCAAAACATAGAAAATAATAATTTATTTTAACTTCATTTACTTAACTGTTTATAACTAATCATGATTCTGTGAATTTGCTTGTAAAAGTCTCCCTTTGAATCTACAAAGCAAAGGTTTTTACTACAATGAGCACTTAAAATTCCACAAACCTTCTCCATCCACAACTTTCCTGTACATGCAAAGTCCTCCAATATTTGCAAACATGCTGTAAACTCCCACAAAGTTGCATTATATTTTGCCTTCTGTTAAAACCTTTACACTCTCTTGGGAACTTTAACCAGAAAACTGTTAAAATGTGTATCCGAATTCTAAACACTGCTGGTTTGGTTATGTGCATTATATATAGTTAACCACAGAGTTTGGTGGTTTTGAGTTGAAGCTTTGACCTAAATAATATATTAATGGTCACTCCTATGAAACACATTCAGCAAAGTAACATCATAAAATAGAGCTCCATTAAAATACATACCAGCAGTCATATCTGTGTTTTCAGCAGAAAAGGAAAAAAGCGTGTTTAACTTTCTTATATGAATATAGTTTAAACAAATTATTCTGTGAAGGTATGCTTAGTAAAAGATCTTTTTGAAATTTAAAAACTTTATGTAAAAGGTAACGAGTAAAAAAGTATCCTTGCTGTTTGAAAAAAAGCTGTTGGGTTAATATTGCCTTCCAGGATAGTAGTTAAGGGGGCTTTTTCTCCACTTAAAATAGAGCTGACACCCAGAGTGGTAGGGCTCGCTAGTTTTGACTATAAACATGATGTTGCGATTTATCTTATATACAAAAACTTGCCGCATTGAACGAGGCAGGAATTGCTACCCCAATGGTAGTGTTCTTTTATGTACATAATGCAGAAGTGAAAATTATACAGTAGTCACCGAGAGGAATGAATTGTATACTCTAGTGCCGTCTGGCGATTTTGCGCCGTGGGTTAAGAGTTCTTGGATTGTCATCCAGTTATCAAATATCTTTTTATTCCTCTTCTTCATCATCTTTTTGTGGCTGAGTTCGAGGATATTCATCTCCTTCCTGTCGTCGGCCCCCTGCTGCTCCTTCAGGCAGTCGAGCCGGCTCTGCATCATGAACTCCCGCCGCCGCCTCTGCTCCTTGGCCTTCACCACGTGCTGCTTCCTCTCCTCCTTGCTCCAGTAGCGCCCCATCTTCAGCTCGCTCACCGCGTCGTCGTCCGTGGTCATGCCGCTGCGCTCCTCGCGGATCTTGAGCGCGCGCTCCCGCAGCAGGCGATCCCGCACCGGCCGCTTGGTGATGTAGCGCGTGCCGTCGCTGCGGATCTTCACCTTCCACTCCATCCTCGGCTCCGACTGGTTGGCCGAGTTCAGGTCCTTGCACATGCTCACCAGGCTCATCTGGCTCTGCGCGTACTCGACGGCCGACTTCTGCTGGATCAGCTGCATGTAGCTCTGGTAGTGCTGCGCGTGCGCGGGGATGTGGGCGTGCTTGTAGGGCGAGTGCGGGAAGGGCGGCAGGTACGAGCCGCCCAGCTTCGGGCCGGGGGTGGGGCTCCCGCTGCCGCCGTCTTCTTCACCGGGCTTCCTCTCTTTGCTCTCCGGAGCCGGGCTGGGGTCCAGCTCTTTCGGGGAAGGGCTGTAGTTCGGGGAGCCCCCCTCGGAATCTTCCGTGATGGAGAGCAGGTTCTTGGGGGACGGCCCGTAAGCTTCCGCGGCACCTTCGCCCTCGGCCGCCCTCCGCAGGGAGTTGTCGGGGGACATCTCCAGGGTGAGCGGGGTGCTGCGGCAGCTCTCGCCGGTGTTGTAGGCGCTCGAGCTGTCCTTGTCGGACTTCTCGGGCAGCTCGGTGATGTCGGCGAGCTCCCGCCGGCGCACGTCCACGCTGGTGTTGTAGTTGCGGAAGCCGCCGTGGTGCAGCATCCACGGCTCGCGGAGCTGCTCCTTGAGCTGCTGCATCTTGTGCGCGCGCACGATGCTGAGGCATTCCAGCTCGATGCTCCGCAGCTCCTCGTTGAGCAGCTCCAGCTCCTTGTCCACGCTCTCGGGGTCGCTCTTGCTGGCGTCCAGGGCGCCGCCGGGGTAGTAAAGGCCGCAGGGGCCGGCGCTCTTCACCTGGCACTTGAGCTCCAGCAGCTCGCGGAAGCGCTCGCACTCGTCCACGGGGATGCCCAGGTAGTCGGCGTCGGCGCAGTCGGCCGAGATGAAGGACTCGTTGCTGAAGGGCAGGTCGCCGCTGCCCAGGGTGTCCTGGCTGCACGTGAGCTTTCTCTGCCCGGCCAGCGGCGGGGAGGCCGCGGGGGCATCGTCGCCATTGTTCTCCTGCTCCGAGCTCTCGTCGTTGCGCGTGCTCTCGTCCGTCCGGCCCACGCCGCTGTCCTTCTCGTGCTGGTTGGACAGGATGGTGGCCGTGTCTGTGGTTCCCCCGTCTTCCTCGTGCTTCTTCTACACGACAGAAAACAAGAACACGTGGTCATAGGGAGGGAGGCTTTTCCGGTAGGAAGGACTTGGGTTGCTGAGGTAGCTAGCTTGAAGTTCCCCTAGGTGAGCCGCTTCACCTCCTTCTGGGAAAGGAGGATGCTCACTTGACCTAGTGAATGACTGCGGCTCTTCCAGAACCTCTTACCAGGAAGCAGGAGGCACAGAGGACATCCTTGAGTGCCTAAGGCACTGGAGTGGTTCCAGCCTCTCTGACAACAGTGGTGACAGAGGAGGGGAAAAGGTGCAGAGCAGCTGAGGTTAACATAGGGAATTGCTTTCCTTTCAAAAATGTGACTTGCTTTCTCTGATCTGCTCTTTATTTTGGTACATTGTTTTCCAAACAAGTATCAGAAGGTCGGCGGTACCTTGGCATTACTGCTTTGCTTCCTAAGCCCAGCAGCACTTTGTCGGTCTGGCAGGATATTGGCTTGCTTTTCATTGGTGGGCAAACAGAAAAGCACGCACTTTCTTTTGCCAGCAGGTGGGTTTCTCAGGATCCTAAGCATCATGGGGTGGGGGTGGGGAGCAGATTGCCCTGCTGTTGGGGGGGAGGGGCGGGCAGTGGTACCTGCTGCAGGACGCTGGCCGTGAACTGCATGGCCTGGTGGTGCTGCTCCTCCAGCATGTCCATGTGCAGGTCGTCCAGAAAGTCGTTCCTGTCGTCATCCAGCCAACCCTCGTCCAGCTGGGGAGAGGCAGGCACCCATACAGGCTTCAGTAGAGGCCCTTTTTGCTTCCGTTTTATTTATTTTTAGGAAAGGACATTACCTTGGGGAATCACCTTTCTAGGCTTCCTCCAGGAGTCATCCCAATGCAGTCTGCCTGTTGTTTGACTCTCCGAACGTCACTGACCCCATCCTCAAGGTAAAGCCCCCTCCCACCCTACACCACATGTTCCTGCCCTACACCACATGTCCAGGGGCGGGGCTGTGGCCCGCTTTACTGCTGCAGGGTCAAGTGCCTGCATGCACCTCAACTACTTTCAGCGAAGGAGGCCACCGAGTTAGGGGTTCAGAGGGCCACAGCCCTGGCTCCTCTCCTGCTGGTAGGCCCACACCCAAGCTTAGCAAGCCCCAAGGAGAAAGCAGGGGCAGTTCGGGACAGAGTTCTTTCTGATGAACAAAGGGAGGTCTGCTAACTACCTATTAGTCTTGGGCAAGGGCCTGCCACCTTTACCAGGCTCTTGTCTCTTATGCTGGTAAAGAGCAGACTAGTCGGGGGTCTGAGATCTCCAGACCTGGCCTGCAGCTGTACCTCCGACCATACACAACCCCCAAAGCCAGTCACATTTCTTACTTGGCCCTTTAGTCTGCTTAGTAATGTTTCTTTTGCTTTTTAAAAGTAAAAACTGTATTCTGGGTAAGATGTACATCATGATGATTTGATGTGCATAGTAGAATAATGACTACAGTCAATTAACATATCATCTCACAGTTACTATTTAGTGTCTGTGATGAGAATACCTGAACTTTACTCCTAGCAAATTTCCAGTAGTCATTACGGTGTTGGTAACTATAGTCATCATGCTGTACGTTTGTCACACTCTGCCACTGTAAATGAGACCCACACAGAAGTGGTCAGGGTCTTGGGCAGTCAAACATTTTGATGGGCGTGACCCTGGCTGTGTTTTTTTCCATGCCGTTATGTTTCCTCCTCTTTTCCTTCATTACACTCCCTGCATTAATGAAGCTTCTGGGCATGCAGTGTAAATGCCAAGGTGGATATCTGCACCATCCCTAAAAGGCCAAAGCAAGAGATAGATTGGAAGTCAGATTACCTTTTCGGGGCACAGGGTACCTTCAAGTTCTGATTCAATGTATTTTCTGCAGGGCAGGAACTCTGTTGGTGATTTTAGAACTACAGACTATGTGCTGGAAGCCACCTTACCTGGAGTTCAGGCCTGGCAATTAGCAGTGAGAAGTTCTTGTTTTCCTCACTGGTTAGCAGAGCCACAGCCTCTTCACGATTCTGTACCTCTATCCCGTTAATCTACAAAGGAAAAGGTGGAGGGGTGGGCGGTAGCATGATTAGATTGTGCAAAACAGTTGTCTACTGTTTCAAGCCTGTATCCATTGCCCAAGCACAGCTGGAACAGATAACTTCAGGCAGGCTGAAAAGAATGCTGGTTTTCACAAGGAAAGGCCTGGTTCAGTCTGGTGCGCGCTCTCGCTGTAGGAGACAGCCTCCAGAGGAGTAATTCACAAGATGAGGCGTGTGAATAGGAGTAACTGGGACTCCAGAAGGCAGCACTGAGAGAGATCCCAGTGTTGCGAAGAGGGAAAACATCTAAGCAATTTAACGAGACAGAATTAAATATACTCAGGCAGGAGTATAAATGGAATATGCTAAAGCACGACTACCGATATTTTTTAAAAATAAGCAATGAAAAGAAGAAAAGAAGCAATGGTCTGATGTGAATATGATAGAATTATTTAGGGTGTTTTGTGTTCCAAGTTTGACGCCAGCTTCTTTAGGTGGGACATAAAGTCAGATAAGTTCATCTGTACCATTTTTCTAGGTTATACATATAAACAGTATTATACACAATACTTGTATTTATACAATCTCACCATCACACCTGATCCCTCTCTTGCAGGATTTTTGCTTCCTGTCCTGGCTCCTTTGAGGTCTCAGCTCCAGGGGACACAGCAGTGGTCCCACTTATGAGCTGGAAGACTGAGCCTTCCATCTGAGTCTTATGCCTTATAACAGCAAAGGGCGTCATGGATCTTGGTTAACAAGGGCAAGTGTGGTTTCTGCAGCACAGTGAAGGCAGAGAGGGCAGGTAAGGAACTCAGGGTTTCCATACCCAGTGGTAGATGCTTGTGGAAAACTAAAGCAACTGAAAAAGCAGTTACTACTGAGGATTCAGCCCCTTTAGGAATGAAAGTTGGTTTGAAGTCCAGGGAAGTATAGAATAAGCAGTGGAAAAAGAAATGAAAATTACTTAGTGAGGTATCTATAAACACAGTGAATTATAAATGAGAAGACAGGAATGAGCAGAAGTACAAGGTAAGCCTTCTACCCATAAAAAAAACCATCTCAATTTCTGTGAGATTTTTAAAAAGGCCATAATAGAACTGCCATATGATCCAGAAATCCCAATCCTGGGCATATATTCAGACCAAACACTAATGCAAAAAGATACATGTATCCCTATGTTCATGGGGCTTCCCTGGTGGCTCAGACGGTAAAGCGTCCGCCTGCAATGTGGGAGACGTGGGTTCGATCCCTGGGTCGGGAAGATCCCCTGGAGAAGGAAATGGCAACCCAATCTAGTACTCTTGCCTGGAAAATTCCATGGACAGAGGAGCCTTATAGGCTATAGTCCATGGGATCGCAAAGAATCAGACATGACTGAGCGACTTCACTTCACTATGTTCATAGCAGCACTCTTTACAATAGCTAGGACTTGGAAGCAACTTACTGTCCAGCAACAGAGGAATGAATAAAGATGTGGAACATACGTACAAGGGACTATGTCTCAGCCCTAAGAAGGAAAGAAACTGTGTCATTTGGAGGACCCTAGAGATGATCATATAGAGTAAGTTAGAAAAACCAATGTCATATATTAATTCATGCCTGTGGGAACTAGAACAATGGTAGAGATGAACTTATCTGCAATACAGTAGTAGAGAAACAGATGTAGAGAACAAATGAATGGACACCAAGAGGGGAAGGGGTGGGGTGGGATGAATTGGGATTGTGCACACTATTGATACTATGTATGAGATAGGTAACGAGTGAGCACCTCCAGCACACAGGGGATGTAGGTGCACATATAGCTCTACAGCAGAAACGAACAACATTGTAAAGAACTAAATGCCAATGAAAGTCTGACAGATAAACTGATAGAGAGGTGGTGCTTACATACAATGGAATATTACTCAGCCATAAAAAGAATGAAACATAAGCCATCTGCAGCAACATGGATGCAGCTATTAATAGATATTATCATACTCAGTGAAGTAGGTCAGAGAGAGAGACATGAATACCGTATGATGGCTTCTATGTGGTATCTAAACTATGACACAAATGAAGCTATTTATAAAGCAGAAACAGATTCAGAGATGTAGGAATAGACTGCTATTTGGCCAGGAGAAAGGAGAGGAATGGGTTGTAGAAGTTTGTATACATGATACATATATATATAGAACGGCTAAAATAACAGGGTCCTACTGTATAGCACGGGGAACTGCATTCAATATCCTATAATAAACCATAAAGGAACACATTTTAAAGCAACCACACATCAACAAAAGATGTTATCTGGTTTTTAAATTTTTTTAACAATTGAAAACAGACTAGCTACAAGAGGAACAAATGGTTTATTTTATGTTAATTTTTATTGCAGCAGAGTTGCTTTAAAACGCCGTGTTAGCTCCCACCGCACAGAAGGACTCAGCAGTGCACATGTGTACCTCCCCTGCCATCTAGGCCGCCACAGGGCAGCAAGTCCAGTTTCCTGTGCTATACAGGAGGTTCTTATTAGTTCTCTAGTCTATACCTCGTATCAGTGGTGTGTATGTGTCTATCCCAGTCTCTCAATCTCTCCCATCCTCCCCTTCCCCCTTGAGATCCATGTATTCTCTACATCTGTGTCTCTCTATTCAGATGGCCTCATTTCGACTCCAAAGAGCAACAGATATCGTTTACAGATAAAGTACTCTTAAAAGCCATTCTATATAGTAGTTACCTGCTGAGTCAGAAAGTTTAAAAGACTGCTTATAGTTGAAATGCTTGGCCCAGAATGAATCCTTCAGAGAAAGCTAACATGAGCATTATTTGGGGTCACAAGAACTGTTGACCTGATTTGGCCTGTGTTGTCTTTGGTCCAGAGAGGAGGACAGGAAACGAGGCGAGCTGACTTGTATTGTAAGGCGCAGGGGTGGCTTGCCTGTTTAGATGGGGCCTCCTCTCTCCGGTTTGTCTCAGGCCCCACCATGCCTTGTGTCCTGGTGTTTTCCAGAGCTGGGACTTCGTCCCTAATTTAACTGGTCTGCCTCACCACACATCTAGTTTTGCGATACTGATAGCTATTTGTTAACTTCTGCATTTTAACCCTAAAGCTATGATCTGAAGCAGCTCGCGCTTTAGTGAAGGAACAGAGGACGCTGACCTACCTGGATAATGCGGTCTCCTTCTCGGATGCGCCCGTCCTTGGCCGCGATGCTGTTAGGGTCAATCTGAAACACATGGCACCGAGTGGGTAACTCAGACATGCATGAAAATAAACAAGAGCACTGTCCAAAATCTGCCTCTGTCTAACACGCCATCATGCTCATCCCTCTGTTTTTGTTTTACAGAGAAATAAACAAGACTCCAGTGTCGTGCAAGGAGACACAAACATGGACTGATATGTTTCCAAGCCCTTTGCAGGCCATGGTCCTGGACTCTTGCCCCACAACCCTGCTGACCCTGCCCACCTGAGGGGATGCAGAGGCAAGGTAACAGTTGTTCCACCCAGAGAGGAAAAGCAAAAGTGTGCTGGCCTACAGGTGAAAGAGTACCTCTCATTATGTGGTCTAGCAGCCATATTTTCATTATTTTGCCAAATGTGTATATTCAATTTTGGAAAGGAACTTTACGAATAGAATCTAGTTGAGACAAGTGGCATTGCACTTTAGAGAGAGACCCCCAAATGCAGCAGTGGTGGGCCAGCTTAAGCTTAGTGGACGAAGTCTACTCAACGGGATGGGCAGAAAGCCTAGTAGTCACATCCCTGGGTTCATCCCATCGAGTTGGATTTTATTTCCTGATAGAATGGGGCTTGTGTGCTAGTAAAGATGGGCTGCATGGTGAGGTATCCATACTGAAATCATCTGCTTTGCATTGGCTTCTCTGGGAAGATGAAAATAACTTCCGTCTATGTATTGGGTTCATCAAAAAGTTCATTTGCGTTTTTCCATGGCATCTGATGGAAAAACCCAAGTGAATTTTTGGGCCAACCCAATACTTTGAAGTTGCACTGTGAACTCAATGATACACATTCTAGCAAAAGAAAAAAAAAAATCAAGAGACAGATAACAGAAATACTTGAAAAAGTGTAAATGACTCCTTCCCCCATCTCACTTAGTGAACTGGAAATGGGAAATGGGAATCTACTTTTCCCTCGGGGTTGAATACACAAAACCAAGTAAACGGCTCCATTTTATGGCCGATTTGCAGGCTTCTGAAGGGTAATTTTGCCTTATGCGCCAACATTAGAACTTAACCCCTATGTAGGGTAGTTCCATGGAGTGTGATAAAGGGGACAAAGAAATCTGCCTGTGTCTTTCCAAAGACATCTCAATAAGCCAGAGCTGCTCAACACGTTAAAAGGAAAGAAAGAATACAGCCTCTGTGTCCTGCTATGATAGTTATAAAAAGTGAGCCTCAATACCTCGCTTATATAGATGCCAATGTCATCTTCATCATCTGTCCGGTAGCACACCGTGAGACCCAGCTTGTCCTGGCTGTTCATTCTGTAGAGATCCACCTCCTAGACAAAGAAAAGGGCATTCCCTGTGAGACTCCAACAGGCAGTGATGGCTGGGAGGACGTCAAATGTTTTAAAAAACATTTTGTTTAAATGATGAACTGGATTTCTTTGCATCTGCTGTGGGCAGAGCAGTTAACTTACTAAACAAAAGGTGATTATAGGCAAGAGATCAATGCCTAGGGCATTTCTGACCTTTCAGTCAATATAGAGTCATTTTGAAAATAGTTATTTTATTGATCCCACCAAAGAAAAATTATCCATATTTCACTCAGCATCGAGACTTCTGGGGTTGGCCTTTTCAAAAGCATTCTTTCAATGTCTGCCACCAACGAGAATATTTCCAAACCCCAAACCATCCAGCCATTTCAGTACAAATGTTTCCAGTGTGTTTGGTTAGATTATTTCATGTTGCGTTCCCTTAATATGTGCAGTAATAGAACTTGCAAACAGATTACACATAAATTGATCCAAGGAAGGACGGTAACGTGATAGCATGCAATTAATGCTTTCCACAACAGCTGTGATATTTACAGTCGAGAAATTAGTTTCAGACGCTATTACAACAAATTAAATAAGATAAAAGCGAAGCGAGCCCAAATGTGAGACACATGGGCACACGCAGCGCCACTGTATTTGACAATTAAACTGTGCTTCGGAATGAAGTCTGAACTTTGAAAACGGTTGGAGCCTTGGGAACAAGAGGCTTGGTTCTCTGAAAGCGTTCCCAGGCTCCATCTCCCCGCACTGCCGGCCACCCAGGCGAGACTCCACAGCACCGGGGTACAGGCCTGTGCCAGGGGCCGCCTGCTGGTAAGTCTCCAGGCAGACCCCCTGGCCCGGTGTTCAGTGCTAGCTGCTTACTAACCAGGAGGGGCTCTGAGATGGGGCCTGTCTCTGGGACTATTTCCTCACTCCTGGCTCTTCTTGGATAGTGGTGAGGATATGGTGGTTTCTGTAGTGAAGCTCAAAGCAGTTATGTAGCAGACACTCCTGAACTCCCTTCCCGGGTGCCCAATACCACGAATACACTTTCTAGGTGGAAGAACTGGAGGCCCTAAGGCCCTGTGAGCAAGGAAAAGAGAGGTGCCCTGAGGGTGGTCACGTGATGGGGCCACCAGGCCAGTGTGGGAAGCTTGGATTTTACTTCAGCATCCTGGGAAGCCTTGAGCAACTTTTAAGTGAAGACTGCCAAGCTCTGGTTGATACCTTCAGCAGGCTTTATGGCTGATGTCGAGCATAAAGTGCTGCTGATGAGTTGGGGCTCTGAGTGCAGCTCCCAGCTCTTTCTAGCAGCTTCACCATAGGGTTCTGTGGGCTTGTGACTGTATCTTAAGCCTGCTTCCTCACTGGTGCATGTCATCGTGCCGCTTGGACAGGCTGAAGAGTGGCTGAGACAAGACGGCCGAGCTCTCGGCACGTCGCCTGGCCCAGAGAAGGTCTATAGGAAACAGTGAGGATGACAACTGTGGGCAGGTGGTGTCTTAGCCGAAGTCACTGCAGTTATTTCTAGCCAAGTGTGTATGTTTCTCACGTCCCCCCACCCCCAATTAAGATAATTTTATTTTCTGAATATTGACATGTTAATTAATTCAGTGACTTCCTCATTAAAGCTTCAGCAATCTGGTATATTACCCAGAAATGAAATCCTATTATCTTTCCCTGTGTTTGGAGGAAAAGACTAAGCGATCATAGGCAGCACAGGTTTAACCGCAAGGGCGCATTCTTTACAGATACTGTGGAATAGCCCATTTGCACACCGCCCACATAGTGGTCTCACAGCATCCTCACGTTTCAACCGCATGCCCAAGTCTCCACCTCAGGTCACACTTCATTGGGCGACAGACAAAGGGAAGATTTGCTCCGTTTTAGCTTCCTAACAGGTAATGTGGGCTGCCCTGGTGGTTCAGCGGTAAGGGACCCACCTGCCAATGCAGGAGACGTGGGTTCGATCCCTGGATCGGGAAGATCCCCTGGAGAAGGAAATGGCAACCCACTCCAGTATTCTTGCCTGGAGAATCCCATGGACAGAGGAGCCTGGCGGGCTACAGTCCATGGGATCCTAGAAGAGTCGGACATGACTAAACCACCACTACAAGAGGTGGTGGAAATCCGTGGGATTTCATGACGACTTGTTCGGGTCCAAATGTACCACTGCCGCCCCTGAGCCCTGGCTTCATGGTAGAAAGAAGCCAGCTGGTTCTGGAACAAGAACATGTGCAACCAAAGCAGGGAGAAAGGTGACTGGAGAGGTTTTAAGAAGCAACTAAGAAAAACAACAAATACTGTGATATGACTTCTATCAGAGTGAAAAAATCATAATACAGGTTATAGTTTTCATATAATGATCGGCCACCAAGGGGGATAGCTCTTAAGAAAGATCAAAAGGCACCAGAGCTCTGCTGGGCTTCATTCTAATAGGATGTGAAGTATGCGTCAGGGTCATGATGAGGTAAGGGCAGAAACCGAGGGTAGGGTTTGGAATCTTTTATAGTACTGAGACACTGTCCTGATAGCTAAGGATAAGATTTTCAGACTTGTCTCACTGACTAAGGCTTAAGACTGGGTATTACTGAGCTGAAGAGGCAAGGGGGGAGCTATATAGAGTCTTGCTTTGGTAGAATCACATATATTGGTCAGTGACATGTTAAAAATTTAACCAGCCACCTAACCTGGCCATCCTGGACTTTCACCACTGTTAGTCTGAGAAGCATGACTGTAACACACATCTAGAATTGAGGGCTCCATTTAAGAACCCAGGAAAGTGAAAAGTCTGGAACTGATGTCTTGGGGGAAAAACAGCATGATGTGCTAAGAGTATTCAAGTAGGAAATAGGAAGACTCATAAGGAATGTGAGAGATGGAGGTCTGATGTGTAAAAAAAAAAGATATTCATTTGGCCTAATGCCAGTAATGTAAGCAGTGTGAAATCTACAATCAGTATGATTTTGATAAAAACCTAACTTGAAAATCATTTCTACTCCATTTTCATCAATATTTTGACTGCCAGATAGTTTGAACAATTACTTATTGAAGTGGACACTAGTTCATATTGCTACTGGTGGGATGATTTCTTTCTCTGGACTTTCCCCTTCTGATTCTTCCAATTTCTTCCAACAGGTCTGTTACTTTTATAACCAGAAAGAACTTTCTCAGAACAAATTCCCAAAGACAAATGCACCCGATGTTCACTGGCGCACTGTTTACAACAGCCAAGACATGGAAGCCACCAAAAGATGCATTGACTGACGAATGGATAAACAAGATATGGCACATTATACAATGGACTATGACTCGGCGATTGAAAGAAAAGACTGAACTAATACCTTTTCTAGCAAAATGGATGAGCCTGGAGATGATCATACTAAGCAAATGGAGTCAGAGAATGACATATAGCCTATCAAAATACAAACAGAGTCACAACCTTAGAAGACAAACTCATGGTCCCCAAAGGGAAAAGGTGGGTGGTGGGGAGGGAGGGATAAGTTAGGAGGCAGCTGGGATTAACCTGTACCCAGTGATACACGTGAAACAGATAATCAGCAAGGACCTGCTGTATGGCACAGGGAACGCAACGCTCTGTAATAACCTATATGGGAAAATAACCCAAAAAGATTGATTTTATGTGTATGTATAAATCAATCACTTGGCTGTACCCCTAAAATAAACACAACACTGTAAGTCAACTACATTCCAATATAAAATAAACAATCTAAAAAGAAAAATAAAGACAAGTCAGTGATACTTCCCTCGGGCCTTGGTGACCTGGGCTGCTGTCACGTCCTTGGAGCCTGAGGAACCTTGGGTCCAGAGGGCACCACTGTGGTGGAAATAAAGAGGCTGGGGAGGACGGGCCTGCAAACGAGCCCCACTTGGACCTGGACTGCCCCATCCCGCGTGGACAGGACTCCAACCTCCAGATGCAGGTGGGTCCTCCTACAGCTCAGCCAAGCCTAGTGCACAAAAGGACAGTGGACCTCTGGGCCACAAGAGCTCAGAAAAGTACCTGCTCTCCAAGTCTCCTGGTGCAGCTGCTCCCCTGGCAGCCCCTTCCTTGGAGTCGCCCCATTAAAGTACGACAGTATCCTCAGCATCTCAGTTGTGGGAGGGCTTGGGATTGTCTTGGGGGTACATGGTAAGGGAAAAGAAGTACCCAGACATAAGCCCTGGGGTCTTTTTTCTGGCCCATTTCACTGGAATCTACAAACCAGGAACACAACTTTATCTTGGATGCCTGATGCCCAAATAACCTGAATGGGGCATCAAGAAGTGCTGTCGCCCGTGGACATTTCCTGTAACAACAACTTGAAAACCTGTGCTGGGGGTACTTCATAGTCACAAGGCCTGCGGGGCTGTAAAAGACATCTGGCCTCCAGAAATGTTATGGAGTAGGTAACTGAAAAAATGCTAATCAGGGAGGACCTTCAAGAAGCCGGCTTTGAGAGGTAAAGTCAACATACGCTTTTTGGATATTTTTGTTTTTTTGAAAACACTTAAAATGATGCTCTACATTGTTAATTATTTGATAATTGCAAATCAAAACTACAAGGTGGTATCACCTCACACCAGTCAGAACAGTCATCACCAAAAAGTCTACAAGCAATACATTCTGGAGAGGAAGGGCATGGAGAAAAGGGAACCCTCCTACAGTGTTTTTGGGAAGATAAATTGTTAACAGCCATGATGGGAAAATGATACGGGGGGTTCCTTAAAAAACTAGAGCTACCGCATGTGTCAGTCATACTTCTGGGCCTCTGTGTGGAGGAAAACCGTAATTTGAAAACACACTTGTACCCCAGCGTTCACTGCAGCACTATTTACAATAGCCAAGACATGCAGGGAGCCAAAATGTCTACTGTCAGAGGGATGCATGGATGGGTAAAGAAGATGTGGTACATATATACAACGGAATGTGACTTAGCCATAAAAAAGAATGAAATAATGCCTTTTCCAGCAACGTGGATGGACCTGGACATGACCATACTAAGTGAAGGACCTCAGACAGAGGACAAACAGCCTGTGATAATCACTCGTAGGTGCTATCTAGTCGAAACAAATGAGCATATTTCCAAAACAGAAATAAACTCACAGAGAATCAACTTATGGCTACCAGTTGGGAGGGATCCAGGGGAGGGATAGATTGGGAGTCTGGGTTTGACATGTATACACGTCTATATCGAAAACAGATAACCAAAAGGGACCTGGCATAACACAGGGAACTTGGCTCAGTATTCTGTAATATCCTCAACAATTTGGAAGAGATACTTGTATATGTATAGCTGAAGTACTTTGCTATACATCTGAAAATAACACAACATTGCTATTCAACTATAATATAAAATTTAAAAAATTTTTTAAACATTTATAGAAGTTCAGAAAAGCACAAAGAGAACTTCCCTGGTGCCTCAGTGGTAATGAGTCTGCCTGCCAATGCAGGAGACCTGGTTTCGATTCCCTGATCCGGGAAGATCCCACGGGCCGCAGAGCAGCTACTGAGCTGGTGCCCTAGAGCCTGTGCTCCGCAACGAGAGAGGCCACTGCAGTGAGAAGCCTTGAGCGCCACAACCAGAGTAGGCCTGCTTGCCACAACTACAGAAAAGCCCGCAGAGCAACAAAGACAAGCACAGCCAAAACTGAAAGTTTAATAAAGAGTGCAGAGAACGGAATGATGGTTTATATTAACATGTGGAATCTCTTGGCATTTAAAAAAAGGCACATGATACGACTTCGCTGTGGAAACTCCCATTTCCAGAGACTGGTCCCCCACCATAGAGAAGAGCCTAGTTGCTAATGGTTAAGCATGAGAGCTCTTGTCTTCAGAAGCTCTGGAAACACAACAATGTAAGAGCTGAAACTGTCTTGGGATTTGTATAAACTTTGAATTTATTTTGGCTGCTCATAAAGAAGATTACAGTAATGCAATAGTAATTGAATAATGAATTGTACAGAAAGAGCAGTGTCTTTATCTATTATGTACTGTACATGGTAGATGCTCAACAAAATTGAAAGACTTAGCTTGAGAGTCCAAGGCAGACTGAAGATCCAAATAAAAAATAAACTTGGCTCTGTCAATTGCAAGTCAGGCTGCCCTGGGAAAGTCATTTCACCTCTCTGAAACTTGTCAGCTAATCTTATCCTCAGACACAGTGTTTTGGGGCTCAATGGAAACTGTTACTAGGTGACTTGTAAATTCTGAACATTTCATTCTCACTCCAAGCTAGAGGTAAAGGCTTAGACGATTGAGCACATCACGGAAAGCATAGGTGTCATTAATACGTACTATCTCTGAGGATGGAGATACGATCGCAAAGAAGACCATTAATCAAACTGGTATGAATAATGTATTACCATTACCTGGATTACAGCTCCCCCACTGCTGTTGTCCTGTTGCTCACTGGTCTAGATGGACTGCTGGATAAAAATGAACAGCTACGCCTGACATTTTAGATGAAATCGACACAATAGCTCAATTAAGAAAAGTAAGAGCGCCACTCCACCTTGGTTGATCCAAGCTTTTGGTTTCAACGACAGCCACTTTAATCAGAGGGGAGGTCCCAGAGACGGACATTGGTGGCTTATTCATTTCAAGGAAGATTGGTTTCCCAAGTATAACTCTTAAGACCTTATGGATCCAGAAGTTCTGTGCATGTTTCTAGAAATCCTCTACATGCTTTCTGTATGCGTGGCACCATGTGGGATATAGAGATGCCTCTAAAAAGACTGCACTTTCCTTCAAGGACCCTACATTTGAGGCTGGGTAACAAGGCCTTTATTCAACATGTTGGCTGGGTGGCTGCCATCCGTAGGCACTGTCTGAGCAGGAGGAACGAGCAGGGGATGGTCGTGCGGGGCCAGGGCTGCCTGAGAGTGGGAAGGAAGCTTCTCTGGAGATGAGCCATGCTGAGTGAGGCCAGGACCCGGGGGAGAAGAGCAGAGCTGGGGGAAGGTTCCAGATGCAGGGGAACAGGAGAAGGATGGGCAAGTGCCTACGAAACTGCGAGGGTAGTGAGAAGGTTCCCTGGAGGCGCCCTGATGCTGTGCCTTCAAGGCTACAGAGAATCACATAGGTTGGCGGGGAAAGCCTGTATTTATTTCTAGGATGGCCTCACTTCCCTCGTGATCTACTGATGTTTCGCTCTGAGACCTGGTCTGGAGCTCATTTTAGTCCCCTTGTTGAAAGTGTAGCTCTCCTTTTCTGATCTCAAAATGACATCAGGACAGCAGAGGTGACAGCAGCCTCGGCCTGGCTAGGATGCCACCGACGAATCCACTGGGAAATGGAAACAACAGACTGAGGGAAATAAGCCTTCTTCAGATGTCTAGTTTCTTTCTTAATTGCCTACAGGAAGATCCAGAGCAGGTGTTCAGTACCTGAAAATTTATGGGTAATTATTTGGCGGCTCAACCCTCGGGCATACTTGGGTGTAATTCTTTTAACACTAAGCAGTTTCAAAATAACAGGGATTTGATGCTTACCTAAATATGATCATTTTGTGTACTTTAAAAGACAGAACATCTGTTTTTCTCTGTGTATTTGCTTCTATAACATCCCCAAACACTCATGTATTTTCCTCCTATATAATATCCATGGAAATAGTTATCTTTCAAAAGCTGCAGATGTTAATCTAATCCAACTGAGACGATGAACAGTTGAGACTGGCCCCCTATTCACAGCAAGCCTGGGTTGGTGGTGGAGGTGGGGGGGAGTACAACAGGCTGATGGGACTTAGAACCGTCAACAACCTGTCTCTGCTAAGAAATCCTGTAAGGAAGTGGGGATGACAGTGCCCACCATTCCCCCTGAAAACTGGGTCTCCTTTCGGAAGCCCAGCTCTTGACTGGCTGCTGGTCATTAACCTTCTTGAACTGACCGGGCTGCCTCCCAAAGACACGCCTCCAAAAACAGAGCCTTCCTGGAGGTATAGACAGTGTTTCCTCCTGGTGAGCCGCCCCAGGGAGGTTTAGGAAGAATCTCCCAGAGTCTTGACCTCTGATCTGAGGACGGGCTGCTCATCCAAAACCAGCAGGTTTGCTTTAGGAGATGGCACTTAGTAAACAGAAATAACCTGGGAACATCTAAGCTGCTATCAACAGAAGTCCCCGTGTAAAAGCTGTCTTCCTGCCTGGTGTGGACTCAATGTACCTCATGGTAACTGCTCAAAGGAGCTACAGATGGAGAGTGGCCACTGTCTTGTTCTCTAGATGAAAAACTCGTGTCTAAGCTAACAGCTATAAACCAAAGTAGGTACTAGGAGCTCCTGAAGGGCTGGCAGGTGACGACTTCCTGATTTTGCATTTCTAGTGCCAAACTAGACATCTAATGTAAGATGCTCAGTAAAAGCAGATGAGCAGAAATGAATGTAAGCACGCATGCAGACTCTCTGTGCTGCCTATGTATGAATGGGAAGAAGTCTGAGCCGAGTCCTGAATGTCCGTGAGGGGCTTAGTCATCTCTAGTCCGTGAGACCTGACTCTGCACAGATGGTGCGGGTGCTGCTAAGATGCTGGGAGGCACAGCTCCACACCGCAGGGAAGGAAGCTCGCAAAGCCGCAGTCACGTGACCTGTGACAAGGGCAGGTGGCAGTGGGGCTTTCTGGGTCCGTGGCCTTCAGGTCAGGGCCCCTGGGACCTCACCACGTGCACGGGAGCACCTGGGGGGCTTGGTAAAATGCAGACTCTGATTCTCTAGGTCTGAGGGCCCAGATTCTGCATGTCTCACAACCCCTCAGGCGCTGCCGCCCCAGTTTTTGCACCACACTTGGAATAACGAGGCTCCAGGGAGGTGTTTCAGAGTGGCCCGCTCCAGTCCAAAGCAAGATGTTCTCAGTTCACGCAAAGAAAGTTAGTTTGTTTAGGAAGAAAGACTCAATTTGGGCTAGTCTCAGCACTTCTTTGATACCAACCTATCTGCTTAGACAAAGAGAAGGCAAGCAGGAGGCAGTGGAGAGAATGGGCCCTGGGTGTCCAGCCCTCGGCGCCACCAGTGACAAGCACTAGGATTTAACAACACTGCCTCATGTCCGCTGTGTTTACTGTACGGCACCTCCTAGTCATGGAAATTCACGCTGAATTTTCTGCCTCAGCAAGTGATAAAGCATTTACTTTAAAATTTTCTTTAAATAAGCTGCGTTGAGTTAAAGGGAAAGAGAAAGCAGACTGGTTCTGGTGGTATCTGGATACAGCCAGATGATATAAGGCAGATATGGCGGGAACTCAGTGACCCTCCAGAAACCATATGCACACCCTTAAGAGACAAGAGCATTTTTCCAGGGAGAGACCACAGCTTTCCATCGGATGCTCAAAGGCATTAGAAACTCAGATGGCCGTAAAGAATCCACCGCTGTAAGGTTGAGTGTAACTTAATACCAAGGAATTGCAAAGTCTACACCTGAAATGGAGCAGGACTCTATGGGTCCTTGTACCCACGTCCTCTGCCTGCCTTCTGTCTGGGGGAAAACTTCAGCCAAAGAATTAGTTTACTCAGAGAAGTGACAACATGCAGAAACAAAGGAAACAAAGGAGACCAAATAATACTTCAGTCATTAAGCATAATCAAGGACTGGGAAAGAACCCACTTGCCAACGCAGGAGACATAAGAGACGTGGGTACGACCCCTGGGTCAGGGAGATCCCCTGGAGGAGGGCAGGGCCACCCACGCCAGTATTCTTGCCAGGAGAATCCCATGGACAGAGGGGCCTGGCGGGCGATGGTCCATAGAGCAGCAAAAAGTCAGACAGAACTGAAGTGACTTAACATACACACACACAAGGATCTTTAGTTCCTTCTCAAGGGCTATAGATAATATTCTGAGCCATATCCTAGGATTCTGCCTTATAGATACTGCCCTACGGATGCCAGGTGGGAGAAGTTAACTATCGGATGACCAGACTACCCATGACATAAGCTGCCACAACTCCTTGGCCTCAGGTCATGGGAAAAGGAAATGGGAACAAACCGACCCTGGAAGTGAAGACTGACTGCACTTTAAAGAATCAAGACGACACTAATCTGACCACCAATGATCCATTTCAAGATGACTGTCAGAGCTGACTGTGCTGTTTCTACATGTAGGCCCCTGCCTCTGTCTATAAAAGTTCTTGCCCCCGATTGTCAGTGGGGGAAGTCGACTTCAGACAGGCGTCCACCCTCCCCACCCCCCAGTTGCTGGCCTCTTTAATGGCTTTTGAGCGGCGAGCAGCTGACCCCACTTCTGGTTACACACCGTCCTCCATAAATTGAGCTCCCAAGGTATTTGATAGCTTTTTAATGACCTCTGCATTGTCACAATGATCATCAAAAAGCAGTGTTCTCCTGTAAAGGTTATTAAATAGCCCTTCTTGCAAAGCAGTGTTCCAGACAGCTCTAGACTCACCAAACATGCTTCTTCTAAAATCCATGAAAAGCGTACTTTACATGAGGATCGATGATCTCAATATATGCTGATAGAGAACTTACTGCCTTAATAAAGACTGTTCACATGCGACGCAGACGTTCTTACCTCTAGCTCCAGCTCCTCCCTGTCCATCTCCTGATGGATGCCTGCGATGTAGTCGTTTGGATCATAGTATTCATGGGCTGAGGGATGCCTGAAAAAGGACGAAAGGACGTTAAGGCCCTGCTAACAGTTCTGAGTCTCTGTTTTCCCATTAGGAACTCCAGCAGGGCCACGGGACAATTCTGAGTCTCAGGTCTTAGTTCAAATCTCTTTCGTTGTGTATCCCGGCATAGTCAGGACCTCCCTCGTAATATTTCCATCATCTTCATTTATGTCCATTTCTTCTGGAAGAAGGGGTTAAGATGCAGGCTGAGGAGGAGGGATGTAGTGGGAGGTTGGGGTTAGCAGAGGTAAGCTAGTAGATATAGGATGGAAACACAACAAGGTCCCACTGTATAGCACAGGGAACTATGCTCAATAGTCTGTGATAAACCATGATGGGAAAACAGTATATAACTGCATCACTTTGCTGCACAGGAGAAATTAACACATTGCAAATCAACTATACTTCAATTGAAAAAAAACATTTAAAAAAAAGATACAGGTTAGGAGCAAGACTGGCTTTGTTCCTTCCAGTGGCCATCCTCCTGGCCCACTATCATTCGAGTCAGTATAACTAATTTCTAACTCAGCCTCTAGTCCAGAGACAGAGTTATAGTTACTGCTCATGACTTCATTCTTAGATTTTATCTCTGAGGAGGAAAAAAGCTCAACTTCAGGCAACACTTAAAGACATGTGCCGGCCTCTGACCTAGGTTCAAAGGGCTGTGGCCGAAACTGCTATGCTGTCATCTAGGACAGTCTTCTTTTTTCACCTTTTGATGGTCTCACAATAAGAAAAACATGTGACATCACAATCCATGTGCAGCTACATGTCTGGAATATATGTGCTTGCATGCGTGCAAGGCATATATGTATATATGCACGCTCCCTACACACACACGGCTAGAAGGATGGAGGCGTGCGTTTCTCTAGGTTAATGTGTGTGAAGCAGAATTCACAGAACCCACCGCCTCTTTGGCAGAACCACTAATGGAACCTCTCGGAGCCAAGGCAGCAGCTCTGAAAGGTGTCAGACACGGATGGAGAGCTTTAGCTTGATTACCGGCTGGGGGCCCAAACCTTCAGGTTCTCAAACGTCAGCGCAGCAATCTGGGGACTCTGGTCTTCTCGCCCAGGGAAATAAGTTTTGAAACAACAGAGCAGACAGGAGCAGTCACTCAAATGAAGGCTGGCTCTCAACTGTCTGAACCCATCAGGCAAATATGCTGCCTGCATATCCAGGGCTGTGAGCCCTGAGGATGTGGCTGGAAGGCCTGGGCTCTCGAGCCTCAGGGCAACTAACGCGCCTCCACCCGCCCCCTGTTCAGCCCGTGATGCACAATCCTGCTGTCCTCTGACCTTGCAGCCAGGACTGGGGCCGGGCTGACCTCTGCACTCTCCTGACATTTCTCAAATAGCCCCTGGGGGGTGGGGAGGGGCGAGTCATGTCCTGTTACCTAGACTTTAAGAGGAAATTAGGGGCTTGGCTCCTAAAAAGCCTGTGACGGTGATGGTTCAACATTGAAAGTCGAAGTAGCCTTACAGCCTCATCAATATGAAAGGCAGTTGGAGTCAAAAACGTCAAATAACTGATCTGAGTGACTGCAGTCAGAGAATGATCCGGTAGTTCCCTAGTAACTGGGACGCTCTGGCGCATCGTTGGTGAGGTCTGGGAGATGAGGTGTGACCGGCTTGCCTTTCAGTCTGGCTGCCAGCTTGTGGGGGGCGGAACCGCTGAGTCTGCGGTTCCCTGGGGCACAGAAGGGACAGGCGTGAGGAGCAGGTCACAGCAGGGTGCTGGCGTGCCCCGTGTCAGACAGGCACGCCCCCCTCCCCCTCCACGCGCTGTCTGCTGCAGGCCAGTTCCCTTTGCCACGCCTGGGGAACCAGCCCTGGGCTCTGACGACAGCTAACCATCAGAAGAACCACGCGATGAAAGGCCAGCCTCTGTCTGGAGTTGCTTGCTGCAACTCCTGAGCTGCTAATAGAGACCCGACAGGTACCACTCGGAGGCTGCCCCTAGAAGAGGTGGAAGTGCCCTTGGAAATGAGGCATCATCGAGGCAACGACCTGGACCAGGAACAAGATGGGAATCAGCCAGAGAGGTGAAGACGGGAAAGTGGACACTCTGCGCACAGACAGGCCAAATCACGTGTGACAAGCCACCTTAAGATGGACATCTTTTAAGCCCATGGACACCTTAGAAAATTTCCTGCTCATTTTTCCTCCTTACATGTTTTACACCACTGATTAAATCAACAATGATCACTGCTGTCATTCATCCAGTGCTTACCATATGCCATGCTGAGAATTTTCCACACATGACTTCATTTAATCTTTCAACAATTCTATGAGATGGGTACTATTATGATCCCATTTTAAAAACAGAGGAAAAATAAGGCCCAGGCAAGCAAACTACACATGTTACACAGCGAGAGATTAGTTTGAGCATCAGGTCTGGCCACGTGAAAGGCTCTGAACTACCCGATGTCTCTGGCAGGAAGTGCGGTGAGAGGAGAGTCGTGTGAAGTAATTACTGTGATGTGTTGGATCACAGCTGTTATTTAATCGGTAAGTGCAGTACTTATATGAGGCACGTGTGGGTTTATTCCACGGATCCAGGTTTGAAATGAGACCCAAGAAAGCAGAAGGCACCATCTCCAGGGCTCCGTTTACACTCACAACTTGCTCTGCTGTCTCCTTAAAAGAACCATCAGCATTCCCCGTAGTGATAACTACCAAACCTTTCCACTGCCATTTGCGGTGATTAAATTTTATTCTGAAACAACTTTTATGACATTTGTAAGTAATTTTGTTCTTTGGCTATAATTTGAATAACTCCGCTCCAGGGTTATAATAAAGTAATTAATATGTCGGGGCAGTTTTGAGCAGGATTCAATTTATCGCCTCTGTAAACAATAAAGTGAAACATGGGCAACTTGGAGGAAAACGGTTAAGACATGTTCATTTTTCTCCTCACACAGAAAGGAAGAAAACTGACTTCCCTGTACTTCTGTACCACCCCTAACACACTCAAGATGCACGATCACGGGCTTCCCTGGTGGTCCACTGCTTGATAATCCACTGCGATGGTGGGGACACCCGTTCGATCCCTGGTCTGGGAGGATCCCACACTCCAGAGCCTGTGCTCTGCAACGAGAGAACCCACTGCACTGAGACGCCCGTGGACCACATCTAGAGAGTAACCTCTGCTCACCGCAACCAGAGAAAGCCTGCGTGTGGCAATGAAGATGGAGCCTAGCCAAAACAATAAAAATAACCTTAAAAGCTAAAAAAGAAAAGGATGTGTTATCACATGACTTACTCCTCTGGCAAGAGATAGGGATCCAGCACAGGCGGGGTGGGCGAGGACATCTTGGTAAGAGCCATGATGTGCTCAAAGGTGATGTCTGTCTGAGTTCCTGTGTCCACCATCTGTGACTCTGATGGAGGAGTGAACATTTTGGTCCGCGGTGTTCTCCTCAACACCTGGACCACGATGGGTTCCTTGGCTGTCTTGAAGGCTTCCACAGCCTGGTCGTGAGTTGCTCTGGATAAGTCTTTGCCATTGACCTGTCGGAAAATATGAGAGGGTTTAGAGGATTATAACTAAGCAGATTTTGTTAAAGATTAAAAATTGTTTGAATTTAACAGCATTATCTTTCTTTTTTTTTTCCAGTAGCCGTGTATGGATGTGTGAGCTGGACAATAAGGAGAGCTGAGCACTGAAGAATTGATGCTTTGGAACTGTGGTGTTGGAGAAGACTCTTGAGAGTCCCCTGGACTGCAAGGGGATCCAACCAGTCCATCCTAAAGGGAATCAGTCCTGAGTATTCATTGGAAGGACTGATGTTGAAGCGGAAGCTCCAATACTTTGGCCACCTGATGTAAAGAGCTGACTCATTGGAAAAGACTCTGATGTTGGGAAAGACTGAAGGCAGGAGAAGGGGATGACAGAGGATGAGATGGCTGGATGGCATCACTGCCTTGATGGACATGAATTTGAGCAAGCTCTTAGAGTTGGTGATGAACCGGGAGGCCTGGGGTGCTGCAGTCCATGGGGTTGTAAAGAGTCGGACACGACTGAGCAACTGAACTGAACTGAATTAAGCAGAAGCTGGGAAGATGGTTTTTGTGTATAAGCAGCTAAAAGGAAAACTTGGGGGTGTCATGAACTTCACTGCTCAGTGTCAGGTTCCCCAGGAATGCCTGGTGGGAAGCGGGTGAGTGTGGAGGTGTGTGGATCAGACACGAAACAATAAGCCTCATGGTGAGGAAGGCTTGGCTTCCTACTGGAATGTCTTTACACAGTTTCACCTCCTCCTAGTCTTGCCTGTGAGAGAAAGGAGCAGCCTCGGGCTTCAGCCTTAATCGCACCATACGAGCTATTAATAACTGGGCATTAATTAATTTTTCCCTTTTAGTGGTGTGTATTTTCCAGTGCGTGTCAGGTGAGATTAGTTTTCCTTTCATGGAAGGGATGTGACATTTCTTTCTTAAATGAATGCCTTTGCTTTTGCTTAAAAAGTTAATTGAGAATATTAAGTCAGTGATAATCAGGCCGTAGGTGGATACGGCAGGGATCAAGGAGGAGCTCAGATGACCGGACACTTTGACTGATGTTTGGGAAAAAGCATCTAGCTTCACTGCTCTGCTGTCCGTGACTGTGCAGAGTCCTTTGCTGTGGCTGCCTTTCCTGAGTGCCCACTGTCTACTGCGTGACTGAAAGGAAGATGCCTCTGAACGCTTTTCTCATCAGTCTTGGGAAGGTAGCAGGACCAAAGCATGTTCATGCCCCTCCCCTTACAGCCACAAATAAAACCACATGAGATGACCTTGCTAGTTACTAATGGGTCACAACTTTGGATGCTGTGAGCAGGATTCTTTCCAATGGTAGAATCCAAACTAACCGAACATGGTTCTCTTTAGAAGAGCTTACAGGAGAGGAAAGAGAAGCCAGAACCTTACATCTAGAAAATGAAGTCATTCCCAGCAACATGGAAGCGTGACTATTTCATTTACCTTCCCTGCCCCACCCCCCACGGCCAAGGAATGTGACCCTGTGTTCTGATACTTTGGTCTAAGGATTGCACTAGCATGGCAGTTCATCAGACTCTGAAATATTTTGGTCTTACCTCAAGAAGTTGGTCTACTTTTTAAAGTCAGGTATAAAATGATGGTCTAAGAATCATATTCTGTAGAACGCATGTTAGCAGGAGTTCGCCAGAGTCTCAGATCTCTTCTGGACAGCTCCACGGACAAATTCATGTCATTTGTTTATAAATGCCCAAACCAACTCTGAACCTTGCTTCTCCTGCCTGGCTTCTACATTTCCGCCCTCAGCAGCATTTACTTCAGAGCGTACAGACAATCAGATCCATCCTCTGAGGTAGGCACTTCAGTCTCTCTGTACCCAAGCTGCACATGAATGCTGACGGTGCAGCAGTTTTTCTATTTTGTTCTCAGCCCTTTCACTCCAGCCCTACGGGGACGGGAACTCTGAGGCTGAAATGCCTTGTAAACAACTGTTAGGTTGAGGAATAGATGTCAGATTCTTTCCTTGTAATGAAGCTCAAATGAATCACGCCAGTGGAGATTATTAATGATTTGGAGTCAATCCACTTAAGTAATTTACTATCATCATAAGGGAGTTAGGCAGAGCAGGAACTCGGAGCTGTGAAATGCCTCGAGTGCACCAGTAAATAAGTCAATGGCTGAACCATCAAAGTCTTACAGTCCCTCATCCTGAAAGACGGGAAGCCAGGATTTAACACCACAACTGTCTTCACTTTCCTTCCACTGAGGACAGAATGAAAGGACACGGAGGAATTCTTTCTAGCTTTCCAAACTTGTTGAGCACTGTGACCCCTTCCCTGCTCAGAGCTGAGAACTGTGAGGGCCCAGGGATGAGGTAGAGGGGATGAAAGTCAAGTCGGAATGCTGAGGCTGAACTGTCTGAGCCATATCTTCCATTAATGCCTCACAGCTAGAGTCAGATAATAAAGGAATTTATGATGTCACAGCAAAATTTGTCCCTGGATTCTATTAATGCCACATCACAGCACCCTTAGGAGATACTGGTTTGGCCATTTGCCAGCTCTCCATGCTGGTGATGGCTGATACTAAAGGTAGTTTTACTCACAGCAAACTCAAGACCGTACCACTTTTGAATGGGCTCTGCAAGTTTTGTCAAAACTGTGCTTTCTCCATAACACAAGGGCTTTTGCCAAAAGGGAATGAACATGGGATTTTCTTCTAAGGAGTCTTCAAGTTGTGTCTCAAAAAAAGCCATCCTGGGAGTCTTTACTTTTTACCCACGTAATACGGTCCTGCAAATACCTGAGCAGAAAGGTTAGCTGCCTGAGAAAAAGTGTCTCCTTGTTCCTCCTGCTTCCTCTCTGCAACAAAAGCTTGGATTGTGTCTCCTTTCCACCAGATCAGACAGCGTTCCCCCTGGGGGAGGCCTCAGGTGTGCATTTAATTGGCTCTAGCCTGTGTGGAGGTCTGGTTTCTTTTGCTTAGTGATGGAGCTGGGTCTCTGAGGCCAGGTTAACATACTGAGGGATACAGAGCAGAAAAATGGAGAACTGGCATCTCCTGACGACTGTCATTGAGCAAATGAACGGACTAAGCTTAGAACCTCTTAATCTCAAAGTTCTTGTCACATTTGAGAACACAATCTTTATGCTTTAGGCCATTTTAACTTGGATCTTAACTCCCTGCAGCCCAGAACACCGATTGGTGCAGCTATCGTACAGATGTTTTGGAAAGTTACACAGGGACGTCTTCTTTGTTCCCATTGACATTCCCCTGACGCTGAGTGAACATGCTTTTCTGATAAGGACTATATCTTAGTAAGCTTATTTTTATAGGAAAGTGATGACATCTGCTGCTTTACTTGTATAGGTGTTAGAAACCAACGCTAGAACTACTGAGGACGTCCCTGGTGGCTCAGGGGTAAAGAATCTGCCTGCCAAAGCAGGAGATGTAGGTTTAATCCTCGAGTGTGGACGATCCGCTGGAGAAGGAAATGGCAACCCACCCCAGTATTCTTGCCTGGGAAATCTCATGGACGGGGAAGCCTGGCGGGCTGCAGTCCGTGGGGTCGCAAAGAGTTGGATATGACTTAGCGACTAAACAACAAAGAACTACTGAGCAGATGCTTAAATGGTACCTAGAAAATGAAAGGAAGGACTCTCCTGCATCAGTCTATGCTAAGAAGATTCTCGGCGCCAAAGAGCTGCCCTGTGTCTGGGAGCACACTTACAAACACAAGGCGGCTTTTCTGAATCTCTCCGACTTAGGATATTATTAAAAGGCATTGATGCAACAACACCCACAACATCCCCATGGTCTAAGATGCAGAGAAAGAAGAGTGGCAAGCCAGGAGCCTGAGGGTGACTGTGAAATGTCCTCTCATCACCCATCAGATTGTCACCCCTGCTCACGACTGGGTTCCACAGAAAGAGCACTGGACCCGGTCGAACAGTTTCAGCAGCCCTCACGTGTACGTTAATCAGGCACAGTTCAAATATGCTCCCTCCACAAGCCAGGGGACCCACTCTTGCCTTAACAGCTCAGGGCTGGAGTGCCCCGGGTCCCAAACTATGGGATCGGACCAGGGTTAGAAACTGTTGTTTTGGACCATTCTGAGTCTGTTTCTTCGTGTGCAAAATAAATGTACTTATAGAGTCATGCCTCTTAGGGTTATTATAAAGTTTAATGAGATAATCTACTTTACGGCCTAGCATGCACATGATAAGAATTTACTAAGATACCAGGGCTAATAGGGATCCTACCCCAGAAGAGCCACATTTTCCCAGGAGACGACAGTCTGCAAATCAGAGAGGCAAAATGCAGCCTGCTTAGGTAGCCTTAGGAGACATATTAGTATACTGAGGGGCTATCTTCATTTTTCAGTGAAGTTCCCTAGCCCAAATGCTTCTGAGCTGCTGACATACATAGTAATGTTTTCAGTCTGCAGGTTGGAATTCTCTGTGTGTGGGGGTGCAATAGATAAATTCTACGGGACTTGACCCCTGCCACACAAACTTCCTGACAAGCTATTGCAGGCATTGGTACATTCTTCTAAAAGAGGATAAGATGAGGCGGGACTTTACTCTCCTAGACAATCTATTTTTGCAGCCAAATTTGTTTTGAATTACCTTGTGCACATAACACTTATTACGCTGTCATCTTGGAATCACATCAGTGAGAGACTCGGCGAGGTGATAACTCGGGTGCACGCCGTCAGCCGACTGAGAACGACAACCTTTATTCCCGGGATTAGCATTACATGTACATTACGCCAAACGGCGACGATGATGGCTGCAATTACGGGCACGATGCTCATCCCGTGACGTTTGGCCCAGTCAAATTAAATATCATTAACTCGCCCAATTGAGCAGATTGCTTTTTAAAACAGTTTATGCGGCTCTAAAACCAAGTAAATGGAATGTTTTGGAAAGAGAAATGCTGATGGCAAACTTTATTATACATTAAATGCATAAGTTATTCACCTAAGGCTGAGGATGGTCCCCTGGGACGGAGGTGCAATTAGGGTGAAAACCCAGTCAGTTTGTCTCAGGGCAAAACAGCGCTGCTGCAAAATCTGACAGGACGCTGAGGGAACTTACAGAGGTCCCTGAGCTGGAGATCTCCGGGGATGCGATGCTGCAGGCATGCAACGATTCCTCCCTGGCTGCACTGAAGCCTGGGCAGCGTGACTGTGGCTCTTTGAGGCGCCCACGAGTACGTATTCCACGGCCCTGAGAACTAAAGCAAAGCTGGGGTGCTCCTCCATTTGGGGGTAAATCTCACCAATAGTCCCCCTGTCCATCTTTCATGCATTCATCAAGCATTTACTGAGGTTATTTAGTGAGACTTGCTCCCCTCTTGGCTGCAGGGACAGCACTTGGAAGAATTTCTTGGGGAAAGATGGCACGAGAGAGCCACTGATGAAATGGTCAGAAGAAATGCACTGTGGGTAGCACTTCCCCCTGGCATCTAGGGAGGGACTTGATCTGGCCGAGGAGGCGAGTCTACACTGGAACACTAAGCTAGTGAATTACAAAGAGTCTTGGTTTGCACTGCCTACCTAGACATCCCATTGGTGAAAGCTGCCGTCTTACCCTTTCAGAAAACACCTTTCCAAAGAGGGGCCAGGGTCTTCTGGTGACTCAGTGCCTGCCAGTGAAGACCCGGGTTCGACCCCTGATCCAGGAAGATCCTACGAGCTATAGAGCAACTAAGCCCGTGCGCGCTCCACGGCTGCTGGGCCTGCGCGCTACGGAAGCCCTTGTGCCCTGGAGCCCACGCTCTGCAACCAGAGAAAAGCCCGTGCAGCAAGGAAGACCCAGCACAACCAAAAATAAATCAACAAAACTATACACAGCACAACGAAAGAGGAGCCAGAAAGCTTTCAAAGTTCCCTACACAAAACTGTAAGCGGTTCAGGATATTTAAGCTATATTCAGAGAAGACATGGCATACCCTTTCTAAATTAGAAAATAAGTTTCTATTTATGGGAAGACATTTGGTTTCTGAGGATCGGCAGATAGCAATCATCTCGATTTCTATTACATGTGCAAATGGCCCCAGTATAAAGTGCTTATGCAGTTTCAAATTCGGCCTATTATAAATTATGCCCCAGGCTAAAACCCAACTTTTATAGGGTTCATTTAATTAAATACAGGGGCAGTGATTGCATTCTGCAAAATATCACACCTGTTTTCAAACTAATTAAAACTTAGATTCCACTGGAAGCAATAGACGATAATAAAATACACAACGAAAAGTAAAAGGTTTCATGCCCTGATTGAGGTTGGATTTTAAAAAAATCTTTTCTCATTCAGGAAATTCCTGTCTGTCTTAATTTATTTCAAATTTATAGTCTGCTCTAGGGCTCGATAAAGGGAAGGCCAACTTATCTAAAATGGAGGTATTATGTAGCTAAGAGGGAATATGGGTCTTAATGAACAAATGGTGTTCAAATTAATGTTTCTGTGAAAAGCACTGATTTTAGAGATGTGTGTGAAGAAAGTACTCACTTCAGAGATGTGCATGGATAAGAACACCATACTCACAGAGACCTTGGCTCTGATGCAGTAAGAACTTAAATCCGTGTGGGTGCATTTGGTCAGCAGTAAGAACCTCAGTGAGGTTTGTCCATGGGAATTTCTAAATTACCTGTCCTGACATTATTTCCATAAGTTTGGTATGTCTTCAACTGGAAGCTCCTCTCCTTATCATATTCTGATCTCCCTACATGGATGAATGTATAACCTGGGTAATTCTCGTATTAGAGGAGTCTTCTGTCAAACTTAAGCCTATCATGTTTCAAAATCCTTTACCCCCTAAATGTAGAAAATACCTGGCTACCAGTCCTTGACTGATAAAAAGATGACATGTCTGAAAGAAAGAGGCTAAAAATCATACATATACACTATTAAAAATCATATATGTACTCTACTGAAAATGATTAGTAGTAAGATATTACAAGATGTTTTCTTCTCAGGTCAGTATCCTACCTTCATCAACAAAATCTTCCTTATCTCCTTTTGGAAGCTTTGATAGCATCACCCCTAAATCCCACTTTAAGTGCCAGGTTACAGGTGTCCATTAAATTACAGTGTATCTGAACCATTCTGCATCTTAAAATGAACACGCAATTTTAACCTCGTCTGAAAGGTAGCAATTTATAGCAGCAGTTCAATACATAACAGGAAAGCCCCGTTTTAAGTACTTGGAAACAAGGTGTTTCTACAGCTGAATCAGTCTGTTTTCTGGGTCCTGTAAATTCCTCTCTGAAACTCGAGTGTCTTTTCCAGGTACATATTCAGTTCCTCTGGAAAAGGGATTGGCTTCAGGTTACAAGTCACTTAAATATGGTCCTTTATATGCCAAGGTTCATCACTGTTCACTCCTGGAGGATGTCCTTGCAAATGTCTTCAACCATCCTTGCCCTTCTCTTATTCCTTCTTACTTATCTGCGAAGCCCTGGCCAATCCTTCTGGTCCAACCAGCTGCCTCACTGTTTTGACATGCAGGTTACTGATGCTGGAGGACATTCCCACAAAGCGATGTCACTGAGGCAAATGGGATGTCACCCTTCACAGCTTTCGGGAGATGTGTAAGTACGTAGTTACTTCATTTTCTGTTGAGTGCCTGTATTTTCTCGTGGGGCCCCAAGTTCCCAGTGCAAAAAAGCGTGTGGTCTGTTCACTACAGGATGTGCAGAGGTTAGCACAGTGGCTGGCATGCAGGAGCCTCACGAATGTTTATCACCCAAGTGACCTATTTATGTGTCTGTAGACCATCACATTCTCCTCATGCACACTGTTGGCATGTCATGGCATACCTTCTACTTTTTGGAGAAAAAAAAATATATGAGGTCCAGAGAGGCCTTAGAGTGTCTGTGAAGAATCAAGGCAGTCCCAGCTAAGCTCTCCTTAAGTCTCTGGGTTCTTAACTCACAGGTGACAAAGTGGGGCCATTGAAAGTAAAAGAATCCCTGATCCCCAGTGGAGAGGAAAGAGACAAATGACACATCTATAGACCTCACAGGAAATGCAAAATTGCTTCTTTCTGTTCCTCAGACAATTCTCCCCCTTCCAGTAGTGGTGTGGACTCAGCTCTGAGCGCTGTGCCTGGGCCGGGTGAGCTGAGGGAGGGTGGGCAACACATCATGTCCCCCCAGAGGAAGGAGGGCCCTGCTGCCCGGCTCAGGAGTCGGCTGCAGTGGAAGCACATGATGGCTTGGCCTACGGACACGTGCACTCGAGTCCTGGCCGTGCGGAGGGGACCGCTGGGTGCTCAGCTCCCTTGCCCTGTGCCAGGAGGGTTGTCAACAGGGGTCTCCCCTGAGTATTTGCAAGTTGACGAGTCTGAGAAAGCCCCTATCAGCTCTCTGCGCGGCATCGCTCACCTTTGTACCTAATGAGTGACCAGAAGATGCGAGGTCGAATACTGGAGCTTCTGATGCTTCAGTCATGATTCAGCGCCCTTCTGTGCCAGATAAAGACTTGGTCTACGCACTATGTATTATACACCAACTCACACAATCATGCGGCAAGTCCTACTATCATCACCATGCGATGGGCATGAAATCAAGAGGCACAGAGGGTCTGTGCATCTCAACACCTTCCATTAAAGATGCTGGTGGCTTTCATCTTGAATCGGGAGATGCATGCTTAGTTCAAGAAGTATTCATACTTCTTCCTACACATCAATTTTACTTCATTTAACCATCCACACTGGCATCTCCTGTGCATACGTGAATGCTGAGTCACTTCAGTTGTGTCAGACTCTCTGCAACCCGCAACCCCATGGACTGCAGCCTGCCAGGCTCCTCTGTCCATGGGATTCTCCAGGCAAGAATACTAGAGTGGGTTGCCAAGCCCTTCTCCAGGGGATCTTCCCAACCCAGGGATTGAACCTGCATCTCTTATGTCTCCTGCATTGGCAGGTTGGTTCTTTACCACTAGCACCACCTGGGAAGCCTGATCATGATCGCCTGGCATGATCTCCTGTGATAACAGCAAATATAGCCAAACATAGAAGAAAGAAAGTGTGGTCAGGTTTTTGCAGGTGTCACTCAAAGGTTTATGGAAACCATTTTATTACATCATTTTCATCTGCTTGGTATGAACTTCATACTGGGCTCATAAGTCACTTGTATAAATTAAATTTGTTAGCTGTTTTCCTCAAAGATTCAGGGCTGGCTGGCTAGAATAAAATTTTTACCCTCAAGTCTCTAATCATTAGAGGAACAGATGTGTAGGAAGGCTCTTCCATCCACAGGACCATGGTCACACAGTTTACAACAATGTTTAATGATGTTCCATGTCACCACAGTCATTTAAGTTTCCAGTGAGGAGGGGCTTCTAACATGAAGACAGGCAAGAACAGGCAGGAGTGCTATGTATGATGACGGTCCACAGTCAAAGCTAAAAACTGCAGCCCTAGTACCCACAGCCTGGGCTTCAGTGTTGGCTGTGTCATGGAGATGCTGAAGCATCTCGGGCAGGTTAACCTCTGGGGGCCTCAGTTTCTCTATCATTAAAATGGGTTTACAGCAGGACCTAACTCATTGGGTGGTGTCAGAACTAATTAGGCTGTGCAGAGTAGGTAATCACGGCTCTGCACAGAGGGAGGATTCAACAGCTGCTAAATCTCTGTTGTCCTCACTCGATTATAGAACTACTGGGGAACCACTGGGTGCCAGGCACTGATAACGTGGTAACCAAGGCCCGGTAACTCTGGGTGAGGATGGGCCCAGTTGGGGCTCTGGGATGAGGTGCACGGGTGTCTTGAGTTCCTGCTCAGCCAGGCCGTGTGAAGGTGAGTCACGCTGCTCCTGTGCCTCTGCGTTCTCAGTCGGAGAAGGGGATATTTCAGCTCTTACTTCTTATGTGTCTGTGACAACTGATCTTAACACAGTGCCCAATGCTGACTGTTGTTTGAAAGTGAAAGTGAAAAAGTTGCTCAGTCGTGTCAGACTCTTTGTGACCCCATAGACTATACAGTCCATGGAATTCTCCAGGCCAGAATACTGGAGTGGGTAGCCTATCCCTTCTCCAGAGGATCTTCCGAACCCAGGAATTGAATCAGGGTCTCCTGCATTGCAGGCAGATTCTTTACCAACTGAGTCGTTTATAACCCTACAAACCCGGACAAACTACCTACCCCTCCCTGTGCTTCATCTCTAAGTGGAGTTGTGTAAATCTATTGAAAAGGGCTTAGAAGGCAGTCTGGCTCATAGTTACTGCTCTGTCCTGGGGAAGTGGCCCACCTGTAGTTCCTAAAAATTCCACCTGCCAAATTTCAGTAAAAACTTTACTGCAAAATTACGTAAGAACAACTCATAAACAAGGCTTTATGTCCCACCCACTGATGTGGAAAGAAGGCCTCTTCTAGATCCTGGTATCCATCTCGGAGATGTAATACTCTGAACTCGCAGCTCTGGGTATCTGCTCTGTGCCAGGCACTGTGTTACATGCTTTGCATGGACAACTGCGTCCAGGTCGCAGGAAGGTCAATGGTGAGGTGAGGGATATCACCTCTGCTCTCACAGATCAGGAAGTAAAGTCCAAGGCGTGCCAGCAGCTTGCTCAAAGTCGCACAGCTCGTGAGCAGCAGAGATGGGATTTCAACCCAGGCTGCCCAACTTCAAGCGCCCGCTCTCACCACTGGACAGCAGAGCTGGAGTGCTGGGACCCAGCCTCGGCCTTAAAGCGAAGGGAAGTGCTAACAGCGGATCATACTGGCCCCAGGGCTTCCCAGGTGGCGCTGGTGGTAAAGAACCCACCTTCTCCCCAAGAAGGGAGTAAGGGTGAAACAGAGTCATCAGCAAGAGAGAGGGGGAGGCACAAGATTAGGAACATGACTCTCAAATGGAAAGAGCAAAGATCGTCGTCAAAGGAGAAAGTTCACTGGACACGCCTAGGTGCAGACGGGTGAGCTCCCTGTCCTTTCTCAGGAACTCATGGTGCTGACAGTACCACGTTTAATGGCATTCACTTACCCATCCCTTCCTACTTAACTGCAGAGAAGCTCAAAGGAGAGAGGAATCTATTTTATTCCCCCTAAATTCTATTCTTACTAAGTTGTCATGAAATTAAAAGATGCTTGCTCCTGGACGGTAAGTTATGACCAACCTAGACAGCATTATTAAAAAGCAAAGACATTACTTTGCCAACAAAAGTCCAACTAGTCAAGGCTATGGTTTTTCCAGTGGTCCTGTATGGCTGTGAGAGTTGGACTATAAAGAAAGCTGAGTGCCGAAGAATTGATGCTTTTGAACTGTAGTGTTGGAGAAGACTCTTGAGAGTCTCTTGGACTGCAAGGAGATCCAACCAGTCCATCCTAAAGGAAGTCAGTGCTGGGTGTTCACTGGAGGGACTGATGTTGAAGCTGAAACTCCAATACTTTGGCCACCTGATGCGGAGAACTGACTCATTTGAAAAGGCCCTGATGCTGGGAAAGATCGAGGGCAGGGGGAGAAGGGGACGACAAAGGATGAGATGGTTGGAGGGCATCACCGACGCAATGGACATGGGTTTGGGTGGACTCTGGGAGTTGGTGATGGACAGGGAGGCCTGGCGTGCTGCAATTCATGGGGTCGCAAAGAGTCGGACACGACTGAGCGACTGAACTGAAGTGAACTGAACTAAGTTGTCTCATCAAATTTTAGCATGTCTGAACTATGAACGTCCATGTCCCAAGGCATCTTATGAAGTCCTGGCAATGGAACACCACGTAAAATAGTCCAATTAGGACAAAAGTAATCTTCTGTTAAAAAAGAAAACTCCTACCCACTAATGAAATAAGTAGTCTCAGACTTCTTGAAGCCTTTGAATCTTAAAGAGGAGTCAGGTCAAGAAAGCGAATTTTGAAAAATGCTTACCGGCCTTAATGCCCTGCACTTTATTAGCTTCTTTTAACAAGATTATGAAATCTCCTAGCTATCTCTAAACAACACGAAGGTCAGGTAACAAACCAATGAATTCCAGAAAGAAAATCAAAGTCAAAAGTGGATTCACTATAAAATAGGATTTCTTGGCTGTCAGGGATTTGTGTAACCTCTAATCTGGTTGGGAACCTCAACAGTGGTTTGGAATTTTTTGGTTCTGTTTTGTTTGTTGTCAGTTTTCCATCCAAAGAAGCAAACTGTTGATGTATATCACTTAGATGAAAATTAATTTCGGCTCCTGTATCACCAACTAGTTCATCTAGTGATCTACAGACTGATTAGTAAAACTGATAAAAATGACTGTGATAGGATCCTCGAAGAAAATACTGTAAAGACTAAATGTAGTTGTTGTTGTTTAGTCGCTAACTCGTGTCCAATTCTTTTGTGACCCCATGGACTATAGCCTGACAGGCTGCTTGGTTCATGAGATTTCCCAGGCAACAATACTGGAGTGAGTTGCCATTTCCTCCTCCAGGGAATCTCCCTGACCCCGGGATCGATCCCACATCTCCTGCTTGGCCACCAGGGAAGCCCCAATTAAATGTAGGCTTAGTGGTTAAAAATATCAGTTGAAAAGGGCCTGGTGTCAGCATGAAAACAAAACTACTCCTGAATTCTGAGAGAATGACTACTTTTTCTTCTGTCTTTATAGAGTCATAATCATTAGTTGGCTTGTCCATAATCACCTTTCTAAATAAATTATGCTGGGTCTTCTCAAATACCTTCAATTTCCTACAAAGCATTTGTAAGAGGTCCACACCAGGGGAAAACTGAAAGCATAGCTGAAATTTGAAATGTCATGCAAAGGCCAAAGGTACTTAGGCTGGAGTTCCTATCTGTGACTTCTTTGAACGAATGATGTCTAACACTTCTGAGTATTTTCTATGTACCATACACGAGGCTTACGTTTAATCACTTATTCGTGTGCAAAAACAGAATGATTAAAACCGCAGTACATTTGCGAGTGAAAACAAATACAGAAGCTGCCCGAGGAAGACCACTGTCTGGTTAAGGAGACAGATGCTAATAATCCCATAACTGAAGGAAGGAAAGAGAACCCAGCAGGGACAGGGGTCAGGTGCTGGGAAGAGGGGACTCCTCTGAGAAAGAGATGTTGAGGGCAAACCAGAAGAACAGCCAGGATTTACGTGGGGAAGAAGGGAGGAGACTGTATTGCAGATGAGACAATAGCATGTGCAAAGTCCTGTGGCTGGAAGAGAACTGGTCCACCAGGCTCAGGATACATGGAGATGCTTGTGTGAAGAGACTAGAGAGGTGGGGAAGGGTGCAGATCATATTACTCTCTGAGGCCGAGGAAGTGGAGTCCTCCCACTTTCCCCCATATTCCCATTTTCACAGGAAGCTGATATTTAAAAGAGTAAGTGACTTGCCTAAGGGTTCTATAGATATCAAACAGTAGTTTGGGGAGCTTGAACTTGGTCTCCTAACTCCAAATACAGCATTATTTGAAAGGTAAAATACCTGCTGAAATGTGAGGAAAGACAAACAGAGGCAAGTACCAAATGTCAAAACCTTGAACTGAAGAGGGTCCTAGGCAGGAGTCCTTGCTCCTCCTGGGGGCCTTTCCTCACAAGTTCCTGTGGATGCTGCGGACACCATGATAACACCTGCTGTTCCTGCCCTGGCCTAAGCCCCTAGTTACTACTGGCGACTTTGCTTCCTAAGACTCTGGAACCCTGTATCTCTCCCCTTTTGCTAGAAAATCATAAGAGATTAGATTAGAAGAGGAAGATTGGCTTATTTTGCTGATTGATTAAAAAAGCTACTCAGGGACTTCCCTACTGGTTCAGAGGCTGAGATCCCACGTTCCCAGTGCAGGGGCCTGGGTTCCATCCCTGGTTGGGGAACTAGATCCCACATGCTCCCACTAAGGGTTCGCAAGCTGCAATGAAGATCGAAAATCCTGCAGGTCACAAATAAGACCCAGAGCAGCCAAATAAATAAATAATACTAAGAAAAAAAAGGCAGTCTCAAATCTCAACAATTTGTTCTGCAAAGTGGAACAGTACTCCCCAGCCTCAAAGAGGGGAGCTCTACCCACTTGCTCCTAAAACTCTTCGTCTTTCACACAAGCTGCCCCACATTCATGGCATTATAGTATAAAAAAAAGGAAACCAGGCCCACTTATATGAAGTTTTGGATTCTTAGTTTTGACCTTTACTAGATGTCAGCAGCCCAAAGTGATTATGGGCCTTTTCATTATGAAAATTGTTCAAATCTCATAGGGAGAACTAAGCAGAGAAATAAACTGCAGAACTGAAGCCTGCATTGTAGCAAGACAGCCCTTGTTTTGCCCTGTTTTTGGTTTTTCGCCACAGCTCTTGTTGCTCAAGTGTTCTCAGGGAAACAGGGCTCCATATTTTATTCTAATAGCATCATTTTGGAGAGTGATGCTGTGTCCTTGGGAAGGGGTACTATTTCATTGCTTATCTAGTTCATACAATGAAAGCACAAAAGCTAACCTTGACTTTGTCCTCGACTTTGGAAAAATTCTCCATTTTTAAGTGCAAATTACTGCTCAATTTGTTGCAGAAATTTCGGTTAGAGGAGGAAATATTTGTCCCTTTTCTGCTGGGTTGAGATATATTTCTAAATTTGAATAGAAGTTCCAAAAGGAAAACAAAAAACAAAAACCCTTGCTCCTAACAGTTCACATTTCACCTGTAATAGGTACAAATATTCCATTTAGGTGTGCTTACATGCAGAAGTAAGTCCGGATATAGCTTTCTGGGATTGCCAACACAGCCATCCAGTGTTGAAACCCTCCCTTGCAACCAGGGACCAGGAACAACTTGACATCAATAGATGGTATCACCTGTAAGTTATTTCCCCTGAAATACGCAATTACCTAATGACTGCTGTGAGAAATTAGTGCAGACTTCTGGAAATATTGGCTTTGAAAGAAGAACCAATGAAAATGAGTGGGAATAACCAGCTCTGGAGACATCTACGGTGGAAGAAACAGAAAGTGGGAAGATTTAGGACCTTTATGAATCAAAAATAAACTTAAGTTGGTACTTCTTGCTCAAAGATTTATAAGCGTGATTTATAAATGGCACCAAAAGAATAATGATGACATCCTAGGATATTTATCACCTCTGAAACAGGAAATAAAATGACTCTCCTCTCGACTTCACAGGCACCGGAGGGCTTAAAATATGACCACATTATAATAATTGATCCTCGCTTTTTTGGTGATTAAACTCTGGGAAGTAAGAATAGCAGAATAATTGCATATTTCAGCTGCACCGAACACCCAGCACATAGGCGGCCCCTGATAAGTTTGCTGAACTGAACAGAAATAGAAAGTGAAATGAAAGATATTCGTAGAAAACATGAAGTGGGTGAAAAGCACTAAATTACATATGCATGAGTCTTGTAATTGATAAATGCTGGGAACCAAGAAGAACCAAGTAAGCAAAATATTCTACTTTAGTTAAAAGAAACGATGGATCCTTTCTGGGCCTCAGTTTCCTCACCTGTAAAATGGGCAGATTGTTCAGATGATGATGATGACTTTTAATGTGAATCTCACTGGACTCTGAGGTGCTCTCTGGTCATTTCACATTCCCCAACACCTGACCTATGCCTTACAGCCATTCTAGACACAATTCCACAATCCCCTAACTCCAGCAATACTGTCACATCCTGGGAGCAAGGTATGTGTCCACAAATCCTTTCACATCCTCAGGGTACTCGGTTAAAACCTCCTCATTTCATGTCCTTGCTCCCTGGTTTGGTCACGCGGAAGCATCCATGGTAGGGGGTCCTTTCAGGCATACCTCTGACTCTCAGATCCAGCAGGGGACACAGAGGAGATGGAGCCCTTCCCGGCAGCCACCTGGAGAAACCTTGCTTAAGTGACACAACCCTGAGTGTGCTCCAGGGAAGTGAGTGATCAAGTGCACTAGAGAGGGTGGCTGGGCGCCCCATTCTGAAATCTCTCTTTTGATGTCAGATATTGTCAGAGACTTTTAATAATGAAGCGTAAGAGGTTAATTCTGTGAAAGGAACAAGAATACCATCGCTTGCAGGGGCACGGGACTCTAGTCCATAGGACAGAGAAGAACCAGCAGTGTTTTCTGAAATGATTTACTAGACATGGACAGAACTTGCTTTTGAGCAAACTCTGAGAGATGGTGAAGGATGAGGAAGCCTGGCAAGCAGCAGTCTGTGGTGTCGCAAAGTCGGACAGGACTTAGCAACTGAACAGCCAAAAAGACCTTGCTAGAAACGGACCAGGAGCAAACCATCTGGAAAAGAATTAACGAATCAAAGGAAACACTAGATAATACAATTAGAATGTGAGGAAATTTAGGGGTTTTCCAGACAGAAAGAGAGGCAAGTGTGTGTATATATGAATTTAATTATGTCCAACCTCAGGCTGGAAAAAGAATGTTATAATATTTTTGAAGAGTATAGTTATCACAAACTCACGGTTGCCAGGGGGAAGGGATAGTTAAGGACTTTGGGAAGGTCATGTACACACTGCTATATTTTAAATGGATACCAACAAAAACCTACTGTATAGCACATGGAACTATGCTCAATGTTATGCGCCAACCTGGATGGGATGGGGGCTTGGGGGAGAATGGATATACACATGTGTGTGGCTCAGTCCCCTCACTGCTCACCTGAAACTATCACAACATTGTTAATCGGCAACACCCCAGTACAGAATGTTTTGGAAGAAAAAAGAAAGAGAACATACTGAAACAAAAAAAAATAAAGAACAGAGTTATCAGAGGGGAGAGGGAGATGGGTGGGGTTGATATTTATCTTTCAGATGCTCAGTAGTTAGCAAGCATGCCCAGATGGGTGGAAATGCATTTGCAGCTATGTTTCAGCAAAATGGTTCATGGGTCTGAGAAAAAAGAAATGAGACCGCTGGCAGCAAAAATACGATTCCCCATCACAGGCAGTGGCAGGGGGCAGCCATGGGAACACCATTTTCTCTTTAGTTGCTTCAGGCAACTGGAATTTTTTTCCCCCTCCTCTGCTTTATTTGGGTTCAGGGACTTTTTCTTTCAACCTTTCCATAGTTGAGTTAGAAACCAAGAGTCTGAAGCTCTGGAAACTTCTCTCTGATCTCATTTCATCATGGTCTTGGATGAACTCACTGAAAAACAAGTCTGGCTGTGGTGACATTTGCTGTGTGTGTCCGAGGAAACTTCAGGCCGAATATCTGCCCTCACTGCTATCCGAGGCTTTGCATATGAAGTCTAGCTGGGAATAACACAGGCTCCTTTTTATTGATGTGAGTGTATCAGCCTAAATACATACTTTTAATATTTTTTATGGAAGTAGTTAATTTACAATGTTGTATTTGTTTCAAGTGTACAACAAAGTGATTCAGTTACATATATATCTATATTATTTTGCATATTCTTTAAAAATTTTAGTGAATAATTTTTACTAAAGTAATTTACTTTTCATATTCTTTTCCATTATGATTTATTACAGGATATTGAATATAACTCCCTGTTTTCAAAACCTACAGTTGGAGCTCGTATGTTCCCTCATGCCCTTTTCTAGCTTTTTAATTTGGCAGGGATATGGTTAATACAAAAAACATTTCTTCTTTAAAATATGTGTCATAGAGACTTCACTGGTGGTCCAGTGGTTAAGACTTTGCCTCCCAGTGCAGGGGATGCAGGGTCGATCCCTGGGTGGGCAGCTAAGATCCCACATGCTTCAAGGTCAAAACACCAAACCATAAAAGAGAAGCAATACTGTAACAAATTGAATAAAGACTTTAAAAATGGTCCATATCAGAAAAATAATCTTTATATGTCACAGAGTCACACCCACCACCTACATGGCACTTTCATACTATATAAAGTGTTTTCTCCGGCTTTGCTCAAGGAGTAAGTGTCAAAGCTTGTATAGCACCCTGGAAACAAAGCTCTCTCTGGATATAGGAACAGATACAGGACGTGTGCGCACGAAAGGAATGAAGCGCTGTTCTAGAATCCAGAGCTCCTTCTGCCCCGGAGCCTCTGCCTGGGGACCCCTGACTGCTCCATGGTCCCAGCTAAGAAAGCCAGCTCGGCCACCACGACTGGCTTTCCTCACCCCCACCCTGTTACAGCCTCCTTGAGTGCTTGCCACCAGCACCCAGAGTCCTGGTCACGGGTGTGACTTCACCTGAGTAACTTGGCGACATCGCCTCGCTCTCTGAGTGGTGAGAACCGTGAAGACTGTGACCTCTTTAGTGTGGTTTGCAACCGCCGCAGCACTGTCAGTGACCGTCCCTACTTGGCATACTGCAGGTGTTCAAAACATCACCAGTTGGAAAAAAGAACTGAATCTGAGCATCTCCTCCAAACACACTGCATCGGTCCACCTCTGCAGAGTATTTCTGGGGGAAGCCCTGGCCTTACATACCCCTCTCGAAAGCCCCGTTCTCCCTCGTTACTTTAATAGAGATGACTCAGCAACAGTGGTACCAAGGATGTCCACAGAAGTTGCTCTTTCTGCATCTACTCCCAGCACTTCATGCATTCCTCTGGAGATGACAATCCAACATGATGATCCTCTCTGACCCGATTCTGGAGACCTGGCTGTCCCCACCTCCTCTAGAGACGCCGGCTTTCTCTCTTGGTCCCCAAAGATCAGCTTGCTTGACAATATGTAACAGTGGTCAGTGCAGCGTCGTGCCATACATGGTCCAGGTCTGCACGCTCACACATCTCAGAGTGCGCCTACACACTCCCAACACTCTAGCAGGAGGAGGAGTGTGGACTCTCGTGCTTCAGGGGAAGAGTCTACTGTTCAGAGAGGCCCAGTGAACTTTCCCCAGCACAAAACCACTCTATGGCATAGCCCTGAATCTCCTCCTTTTATACACTGATGCTGAGTAAACGAGGTCTCTGCTTTGTCTTCCCACCAAGGCCATGGATGCTATGAGCATCCATGTGAGCTGCAGACCTGCCTCCATGTAACAGAGGACAAAATCAAGCAGAGTTTCTTGGTCAGTGCTTCTGCAGTTGACCGATGTTCCCTTGCAGTTGACCTTACACTGTAATTACAAGCTCCCTGGTGTAAGATTTCTTTTCGGCCTCCCTCCCCCTTCTTCTCAGGAGGGTCAGCCCCACAGGGCATGGGCTCTGCTCTCCACGGCAGTGCCTGATACTTGGCATGATACCAGGACCACAGAGGGACCCTCTCAGGGTCTGTGGAAGGAAGGAGTGAGGGGACCTGCCCAGGGTCAGGTCTACACGTGAATTAGTTCTGAATCAGGATAACTGCTCTCCCTCATGATTCCAGGCAAGTCACTCAGCTTCTCCCACTCTCAGTGGTCTTGTCTGTAAATGGAACTGATAATAGTACCTGAATTTTAAGGGGCTAGGTGAAAATTACATGCCTATAACACATGTATATTTTCTTGGGCTCCAAAATCACTGCAAATGGTAACTGCAGCCATGAAATTAAAAGACGCTTGCTCCTTGGAAGAAAAGCTATGATAAACCTAGATAGCGTATTAAAGAGTAGAGACATTACATTACTTTGCAGACAAAGGTCCGAATAGTCAAAGCTATGGTTTTTCTGGGAGTCATGTATGGATGTGAGAGTTGGACCATAAAGAAGGTTGAGTGCCGAAGAATTGATGCTTTTGAACTGTGGTGTTGGAGAAGACTCTTGAGAGTCCCTTGGACTGCAAGGAGATCCAACCAGTCCATCCTAAAGGAAATCAGTCCTGAATATTCATTGGAAGGACTGATGCAGAAGCTGAAACTCCAATACTTTGGCCACCGGCTGCAAACAACTGACTCATTTGAAAAGACCCTGATGCTGGGAAAGATTCAAGGTGGGAGGAGAAGGGGACAACAAAGGATGAGATAGTTTGATGGCATCATCGACTCAATGGACATGAGTTTGAATAAATTCCGCGAGTTGCTGAAGGGCAGGGAAGCCTGGCGTGTCGCAGTCCATGGGGTCACAAAGAATTGGACATGACTGAGCAACTGAACTGAAATGAACTTTTATACACAGAAAAGTTACTGATAGTCCATGGGGTCGCAAAGAGTGGGACATGACTGAATGTATGGACAGCAACAACACAGGTATATAGGGCTATCCAGGTGGCTCAGTGGTGAAGAATCTGCCTGCCACGCAGGACATGTGAGTTCAATCCCTGGGTTGGGAAGATCCCCTGGAAAAGGGAATCGCAACCCATTCCAGTACTCCTGCCTGGGAAATCCCATGGACAGAGGAGCCTGGCGAGCTACAGTCTGTGAGGTTGCAAAGAATCGGACACGACTTATCGACTAAACAACAATAACACATGTATATAGACCATGTGCACTGCAAATAACACCCAGTAAGTTATTTATCATCGCTGTTGTTGTTATTTATTTTATGCTGATAAGCATAAATCTCCAAATCATGAGAATACATTCACCCTGGGCCTTCACTATTCACTCAAAGATAAATAATGCAATCATGGAATTGCTTTGCTCCTTTGGACATTTCATAACTGTGGCTGCATATGGAATAGAATTGGTTCTGAAACCTCAGGGCCAACTGAGAAAAATGGATGCAGTAACACCAGGTTGATTTCTCCATGGTGGTCAACTCCCTCCCTTCACTCTTAGGGGAACAGCCACTGGCTACGGATTCGACTCTGTGGACAACCATGAACAGAAACTTCATCAGGGTGGGACAGGTAAGACAGACACGCCGAACAACTGAAACTTCAAAACCTGCCAAGTTTTCCAGAGACCGAGCCCTATGCAACAAAGCTTCAGTTCAGAAAGTTGCCACAGCACGAATCAAAAAGGAGAAAATGCCAGTCCTGGGGCAAGAGAGGCACCCCTTGTTAAGGAATCACTCCAAAAGGGACTGCTAGTATCTAACACGGACAGGACGTGCAGTACGTTACTCACATGGAGCGTTTCATAAGCTAGATAAAAAGGAATGCAATCCTGACTATAAAAAATCATTGAGATTCCAGGGAGAGGGGCAGCTATTGCTTCCACCTCCTGATGCCATGTGAAATATCATTATGACGGACAGTAATTTCTCCCTAGGATTTTCCAACTCTCCAAATAGTGAGCAGCTGCCTGATGAGGGGAAATTGGTTCTTATTCTTTGGAGTTTTCTTTTATTAAAGTGCACATCATTTGAACGCTGTGTGCCACATCCACTGACACTTCAGGCAGGGGAGGAGAGCAATTAATTGTCCCGTGTGCGGAACAGGAACGAGTCTGGTAATTCTATGGTAAACTGCAACACAGGGAGGAGACTGTTATCTTCCCAGATGTCTGACAAATTAACTCTGTTTTCATTGGTTTAATGCTCTGAATGGTAAGTGTCTGCATTATTTGGTTTATGCGGTGTTTGTTCACAAAAGAGACAACATTTTGCTGAAGTCTTCTTTATATAGAAACAGGCAGACATGCAAACTCTTAAGAAATGTGTTTATAAAGACTCCGGCTCTGACTCTAGCCTTACAGATGTCTTCTCTTCTGTCACAACAAATGTTATGGTTTGGGAGAATTCTTTTGTGAGTGAAGAATGCTTTATGCTAAGAAAAAAATAAAGCAGTGTTCTGTATTTTTTCAAGATCTTTATAGCTTATCAACCCCTCCCACCATTATTATTCATGATCTACTTTCCTTCAGAATTGGGGGAAGGGGAAGGCTTTAAAATAAGATATTTCTTCTTGAGTCTTTTATTAATATTTGTCTTTTATTAAATACTGACTAAATTTAAAAATATCAAAGATATGTGTAACTGTAAACAATGTTACAACAAAGACTTATAAACCTCCCACCCATTTTCAGAAAAAGAACACTACCCCCAGGTCACCTCAACAAACTGAACATCTCATGTCTATGAATGATCAGAGCGCCATGAATAGCCAAGAAGAATGTACCAAGGCGACTCTGGGAAGGGACCAGCTCTGTCACGGATCAAAAATTACTGCAAAACTGTAGGAGGATACAACAGATGCCCTAAGTGCAATAGTGGTGCAGGGACAGGAAAGGAACCAGAAACAGCCCCGACCATGCAGGGAAGATGGCACGACCCCTTGACTAGGAAGAGACAGGCTTTTCTCTAAGTGGTATTGGAAAATCCATATGAAAAAATGAAGCTGGACTCCAACCTTACACCATATATAAGCAGGTAACTGGAAATGGCTAAACTTATGTTAAACTTTTAAAAAGAAAACAAAGGCCAGTAGCTCTATGACTTCAAGGTAGAGATGATGTTTGCCAACAGAGACTAAAAGCACAAACTGTAAGAAAAGACTGATCTATTTGATGACATTCAATTAAGGAATTTGGTTCATTCGAAGACATCATAAAGAGAAGGGAAAGATAAGTGACAAACACGGAGAAAATGTTTAAAACTCATAACAGACAAGGGACTCGTACCTGGACTATTTTTTAAAATTCCCACAGGCAATTTTAGAAGATGCAAGAAGGTGCTAATTCCAATAGAGAGCAGGGCAAACCCTGAACCGATACTTCACACAGAGAAAAATGAACTCAAAGAAGACAAAGATACATTTGAAAAAAAAATACAGTCGGCCCCCTGTAATTGCAGGTTTCATGTCTGGGGATATGAAGAGCTGACCGCTTTCACCATACTACACCATTTTACATAGGGCTGTGCATCTGTGGATCTGGGTGTCTGCAGGGGCTCCTGGAACGATTCCCTGAGAATACTGAGGGTGAATGTGCTCAGCGTCATTAACAGTGTGAATAAATCAGATTCAAACCAGAGTGAGCTACCTCTCCATGTTCGCTATGTGGGAAAGTTAAGAAGTCAGACAATACCAAGTGTTGACAGGGATGGGTGGCAATAAGAATCTCTACCAAGATGATGAAAAATAATTTGGCATTAGTGAAACTGAAAAGGTACATCCCCCAAATGCCCTCCTTTCCTTCACATCCTGTCTTTTCATCCTCCCTGCCTTTCTCCCTCTTTCCTTCTTTCCACCCCGCCTACCACTCACCCACCTACCTACATGTAATTACCTATGTGTCTCCTAGAGCAGTGATTCTCTAAGGGTGGTACCCAGACTAGTAGCAGCTAAAACCTCATGGTGATGCACAGGACCCAGTGTTCTGACAAATCTCCCATGTGATTTATGATGCCTGTTCAGTTTGAGAACCATTGTCCTAGATGGTTTTTTATGCCTTGAAACGGGTGTCAGAATGAAAGTTACAAAATGAGAGTCCATTCTCCTCTCTCACTGGTCTTTGCTATCCAAAAGGCAAAAAAGTGAGACTATCCTTAATGCCCAGGGTGTATAGGAGTGGGGATGAGGAAAGGTAGACATTCGCATACTCGTGGGTATTACACAGACAGGCTTATTTGCGGGGAGGTGACTTGGCAATACTTATAAAGAACCTCTAAAATCACTGATCCTCTGACAAAAGAACTAGAGGTGTGCCTAAGAGAACTATCTAAGACTGGCCCATGATGTTGTTTAATTGACGGATATATAGTGAGAGCGACTCCTGCAGCCTGAACGTCGCCAGCAGTGGGGTCCGAGTATCATGAACTGTCATGAGGGTGACAGCTAACTGACTCATCATCACAAAGAAGTCCCTCATCAAACTTAACTTCCCCCCAATTTCAGAAAATCAGGATTAATTTAGGTAACAAGGTCCTTTATAAAAACACATTCTCTTCTGGCAGGAGGATTCTGCCCGCCTCATTCACATTATTCGGAATTACTTTCATTAGATTACCTTCCCTTTGACTACTGGGAAAAGGATGTTTGGAGTAGGATGGTCTGTGGTTAGGGCGACACAGGATAACTTTGGAGCCTAGGGTGATTCTGACAAGGGCAATGGTTAAAAAAAAACACCCTGAAGGTATGTGAAGTTTTATCTGTAAAGCTTCCTGATTAGTAAATATGTAAACATGTCCTGATCAGTTACTGGTTATGTGTCAGGACTTGGGGGGGGGGGGGTGGTGTGTGTGTGTGTATCTTTTACAGATAGAACTTCACTTACCTACAATTTTTCACTTGTAAACTAGAGAGTACATAAAAATCTACTCGAAAACTCTGCTAAAGCAAAATAAAGTAAACTTTTTGGTAATGATCTACAGATGGTTAAATTTTGGATCTGCATTTGAATGTCTGAGATGAAGAGCTTACTTATCCAAAGGGCTTCCCTGATAGCTCAGTTGGTAAAGAATTCGCCTGCAATGCAGGAGACCCCAGTTTGATTCCTGGGTTGGGAAGATCCCCTGGAGAAGGGAAAGGCTACCCACTCCAGTATTCTGGCCTGGAGAATTCCATGGACTGTAGAGTCCACGGGGTCGCAAAGAGTTGGACACAACTGAACGACTTTCACTTTCACTTTATCCAGAAGAAGACTTAGGAAAAACATCCTGCTTGATGACTAGTAAGACTGGGAAAGGGACCCCTTCCCAAAGTTCCCCAAGAGACACATGCAGTGCAATATTCCCTTGGTGGAGAAATGGGAAAACGGGCCATTCGAAGTTGATGAATTCACTCTTGATGGTTTCATGCTTGCCTCTCCGCCGCATGGCCCGACAGCGTCTTACTAATATTATGACACCTGCCATACCACTGAAGGTGATGCTGCCAGGAACACGGCTCTGCACGCTTCAGAGAGGATGCTACGTCACCTGCTGAATCCCACTCAGGCAGAGAATGCATGAGGATTGTTCTGGCTCTGGTGGGCCTCTACTCAGAGCTGGTGACAGTCTTCTTTTGCACCTCTTCCTCCTCAACTTAGCCACGGCCTCTCTCTGCATTATTCATGCGGGTAAGAAAAGTCATTTATAAAAACTGCATTTTTTCCCACTGCTCTGTGTATCTGTTTCTGCCTGCCCCTGCAGGTGGGTAACAGGAATGCAGTGAGCGGGGCAGAGCCCTCCCCTGCGACCCTGGGTCGCCTGCCTGAGGGCCTTGTGCAGCTTATCTGTGGGAGCCATTAGAGGCTGGGGACCCGGGCTCATTTGTCACTGCGCAAACCTTTCCAGACCAAGGAGGGACCCAGTTGAGCCATTCCTCATTCAGAAGCTAATTTGGTAAGCACGTCCTGATTGGTTATTGGTTATGTGTCAGGACCAGGGGTGTCATGGAGAACAGGCAGTGTCCCCAGCTTCATGTTTTCCTGGGCGCTGGAGACAAATGATAAGCAAGTTAATAAGTGTGTGAGCTGTGACAATGCCAGAAAGGAAATAAACTCCACACCGAGAGGTCGAAGCTGGCGGGGCTGGGGGGACCCTCAGATCAGGGGGGCTCTCAAGGGAGAGGGACATTTAAGCTGCAGCCTCAAGGATGCGTTAGTGAACTATGCGGCAGTGGAAGGGAACGGGCCGTGGGAAAGTCTTGGCAGGGAAGGAGGGTTCTGGGTACTGAAAGCAGCCTGTGGGGACCAGAGCGGGTGAGGAGGGGAAGCAGTGAGGCATGAGGCTACACAGCCACAGAGGAGGCCAGTGCACACAGGGCCCTGCAGTCTGAGGTAAATGGCTCCTCAGGGCACTGGGGAGCCAGGGAGCAAGGCACAGAGAAGCTCAGGGCTCAGTGGTTGGCTGGATGAACATGTTGCCTGAATGAATGAAAAATACATGTTTGTGTCCCTCTGCTCTCCCCCCTCACCCTCCTGGGTCCCAATCATGGTCATCTCATCTAGCAGCAAGCTGTCTTTCAGGGTTCCTTACTAGTTCCCTTGTTTCTTTTCTTGCTCCTCAGCTCTCACCGACACATACAAAACCCAACACACAGCCATGTGCTGAGGCAAATGTGGTGATGAAACCCCCAGGAAGTCACAGTATAATAGAGGTGGTTCAGTGAGCAAAGAACCACAGAGACTGAGTGGACGGAGGTGCAGGGATAGAGTGATGTGCAGGGCCTTGTGGGATGGCTCAGTGGAGGGATCCAGGGGTGTGCAGGGCATCATGGGAAGGCAAAGTACAGGGATCCTGAGGTGCGCAGGGCATCATGGGTAGGCTCAGTGCAGGGATCCAGGGGTGCACAGGGCATCATGGGTAGGCTCAGTGCAGGGATCCAGGGGTGCACAGGGCATCATGGGAAGGCAAAGTACAGGGATCCTGAGGTGCGCAGGGCATCATGGGTAGGCTCAGTGCAGGGATCCAGGGGTGCACAGGGCATCATGGGTAGGCTCAGTGCAGGGATCCAGGGGTGCACAGGGCATCATGGGAAGGCAAAGTACAGGGATCCTGAGGTGTGCAGGGCATCATGGGTAGGTTCAGTGCAGGGATCCAGGGGTGCACAGGGCATCATGGGTAGGCTCAGTGCAGGGATCCAGGGGTGCACAGGGCATCATGGGAAGGCAAAGTACAGGGATCCTGAGGTGCGCAGGGCATCATGGGTAGGCTCAGTGCAGGGATCCAGGGGTGCACAGGGCATCATGGGTAGGCTCAGTGCAGGGATCCAGGGGTGCACAGGGCATCATGGGAAGGCAAAGTACAGGGATCCTGAGGTGCGCAGGGCATCATGGGTAGGCTCAGTGCAGGGATCCAGGGGTGCACAGGGCATCATGGGTAGGCTCAGTGCAGGGATCCAGGGGTGTGCAGGGCAGCATGGGAAGCTCAGTAGAGGAATACAAGGGTGTGCATGGCCTCATGGGAACACTCAGAAGAATATCTAAGCTGGGAGGTGGTTTACTGGGCTTAGTTCTCTGGGGAAAGCAGGACAACTCCTTTTTAGTTGCTCCATATCTTTCCACCTAAAAAAGAGACAGGAGGAAAGAGAGAAGTAAGCCCTGTTCTAACCCTAAGCTATGCCTTTTCATTTCTTAACATAAAAGTGGCTTATGATCCATTGTTAACTGAAGAGAAAACAACAGCTAGTGACAGTAAATGTCCATGCTGCAAGCAGTGACTTTCCCAACCAAAGACAGGCAGGCTCTGTACTCATTAATAAAGGGCTCCCAGTTTGTCAAAGCAGGAGCAGGTGGGCTCTTTTTCCATACCTGCTTTACTTAACTAACTCAGAAATTAGTTTAGTAATTTAGTTTAGTAAATTAGTTCAGCAATTTAATTTAGTAAAGCCATTGCTAAAACAGAGTTTTCAGAATCTATTGATAGGCTGTTTAAGCAAACACCTTCTAACTGCAGGAAAGGAATGCCAGGTCCGACGCTGCTGTGTAGAGGTCAAGTTTATGTCCATCTAATTAACCACCATTAACTCTGTACTAGAACTTGCTTGGTTCAGGTGGCAAGGAATCTGCCTGCACTGCAGGAGACCTGGGTTCGATCCCTGGGTGGGGAAGATTCCCTGGAGAAGGGAATGGCAGCCCACTCCAGTGTTCTTGCTTGGAGAATCCCATGGACAGAAGAGCCTGGTGGGCCACAGCCAGTGGGTCTCATTGGACTCACAGTTGCTTTTGCTTTAAAGCCGTAAACTTACCTAACTGAGTATTGAATGTAGCTAATTAAATATGAAAATAAGACCATGTACGGTCAAGTTTCCAGAACAGTCCTTAAACTTCTGGATCTGAAGTAGCATTTAGTACAGAAATCTGTTTTTTTTTTTTTTTTTTTTTTTTTAACCAACTTACCAATAGATTGACAGAGAAAGGGTCACAAAGACTTATATCTTTAGTTTTCTGGCAAGTTACAGTTATTGGGTGGAATTTTTGCTATTCAAAACCAACAACATTAATGGCCTAAAAAGGGCATAAATTTCTCTTCTATAGTATTCTTTGTTACTAAGAGGTAAAACAACAGGAGCTTTCTCAAATCATCTGTTCTAAAAGTTGCTGGGCGGGGGGCGGTGGGGGGGCGGTCAATGAGAAGAGCTCTCAGTGCCTCTCAAGCTCATTTCTCTTTGCTCACCACTCCCCTCCCCACCCTGCCCCAATGTGAGGGACCAGAGGCTCTATAGAAACCCCTCTCATTTGTAAGAGAATAGATCCAAAGGAGAGCAGGCTGACAGCTGCCAAGCAGCACAGGTCCCTGTGTGAGAATGTGGTGTCTGCATGAGGGCCCCACAGAGGCAAAGGCAAATTCAAACCAAACCCGAGTGTTGCATGTAACACTGGTGATCTACTCATGGACCTTGATGAAAACGACGTATACAAGACAAGACTGCACAAACCTTGGAATCAGATGTGGCTCCCAGCCCCATTCATAAGTCGTTTGTGTTTCACTTTCCTCATCTTTGAAATGGGGATAGTAACATCACCTATCTCCTGGTGCTGCTGTGGCAGAAAGGCATGGTTGCCGCTTAGCACAGCACCGGCATATAGTAAGCGCTCAATAAATAATACTATAGAGTTTGGGATCGACATATACACACTACTAAATACAAAGCAGACTACTAAATACTACTAAATACAAACAAACAAGAATCTGCTGTATAGCACACGGAACTAAATTCAATGTCTTGTAATAACATATAATAGAAAAGAATCTGCAAAAGGATACATACATACGTATAACTGAATCTCTGCTGTATACTTGAAACACTGTAAATAAAATATACTTCAACAAAAGAATAAAAATTAAAATAATACTTTGGTTGCTGAAAGGAGCATCACTGTCATTTATCAATATTTTTAGTTGCCGTCTTGAAAATTTGCATGAAGGTTTTAGTGAATGTGTTAGTTGTTATAACTAACATCAGAATGACTTCTCTGTTGGGTCATCAAGCCACAAAGGTCACTATTCTACCAAGAGTCTCTGGCTGACCTCGGAAGAGGCAGAAGGAATGAATGCTATGACCTAGTGAATCACTGCTTCCCCACCCCCACCCCCGCCCCACTCCAGGTCTCCATTCGTGAGAAGAGCCCCCTCAAAGCATCCACAGGCTGGCTTCCCCCTGGTCCTGACGGAGCACTGCTGCATGGAGGGCTGGTGCCTGGCTTATGATGGAGTCACGGGCACAAAGCCAGTGGAGTGGCAGACTTCCCCATCTCTGCTCACACATCCCTACCTGACAGCAGGTCATCAGCTTCAGCTCGATTCTGACCGCAGCCCCAGAGCTGGGACGCTCCCTGTCATGCTATCGTGTGAATATGAGATCTCCCATTAATTTATCCAAGTAGAAGATTCCAGCCCTTGATAACCTGAATCTTCCCTGTCCTTTCCAATTCCCTGTCCTTCTACTTCAACAGTGCTTCTGAGTATTCTAAGTCACTTGGGGCAAGCAAAGGCTTTCCAAAGCACGAAGCAGTTGCTAAGTTAAATTTTAAACCTCTCATAGGCATGGGCTGTGTCTTGACGCTCCACAGGATGCCACCATCACCATTAAAGCACAACGCACTGCTGTAACTCAGCTGATCTGACAATCCCGGGGCGGGGGGGCAGGCAGGAGGTGCATCTTGTACTCTCCATCGAAGTAGTCCAAACATCCCCAAATATCTCAGGGCATTCCTTAACACACAGCCTAGATCACTGGGATGTGTGCGCTTCTGCAATGTCCTTTAATGACCGGGCAACTTCGTGTGTTTTTGGTGTTTTCCTATTGTGATTAAAGGTACAATAAGGTATGTTTGCAACAAGAGGCATGGCCATTGTTCTGCATCATTAAGCTCACAGCAGTCCCAAAAAGAAACTGTGGGCAGCTTGCCAAAGGCCCTAATGAAGAGCATCTCTTTGAATTATCTCTGGATGAGGAAAGGATCAAGTCTGAGCCCCAGAATATTTGATCCTCTTTGTGCTGCTGTTACAAGGGCTTACTGAAGCCAGACACACTGGACCTTCTGCAACTGTAATTTATGGAAACCTTAATTTCTCTGCTCTAATAAGGCTTTGCATAATAAGAGCGGGAATGCAATTACTAATTCCTGCAAGTGTTTTGTGAATTCCTTTATGCTACGGTTCAGGACTCCCAAAGAATAGAAGAAAGGGGGGGTTTTTTACTTAGTTGGCACAAGGGTAATGGGTCTGAAAAGTAGTTTGAGTTTCCTGAAAATAAATCTGCATGGCTTCCTAAATTGCTGACAAAGTGGATTCCGGATGAAAATAATTTATCAGCAATTTACTGCATGATGTTTTGGCCAGAAATATTTCCACATAAATTCACCTAGTAACAAACAAACACACAACACCCAGGTTTTCTCTTTTGGGGGGCTGAGGGGGAAAAGCCCAAATAACACAGATGAATAAAGCACAGGTTAATGCAGATTTGCAGAAAATGTGGTAGTATTGCCTTTTGGAGGGTGTCAGTTTAATTATTACATCTATAACAATGTATGTGAAATAGTATTTTCATGCATTGATGGTTAAAACAAAAAAAAAAAAAAAAAAAAGGAAGTTAATACCACATTTTTACGCAGAGTTTTTATCTTATATGCATCAGTGAGTACCTGTATATAATCTTCTTGGTGATGGTTCTGTTGTTCTACTTATTTCACTTCTAAATGCCTCACTCACTGAGAACCAGGGCTCACTGCACACGATAACTTGGCAAATTTAGGATTACGACATCAACGGATGATAATATGAGAGCCAGATCTCCAGTGGCAACACCACTTCTACCCAGACCTCCAAAGTGCCCCTGGACTGCTCTGCAAGGAGGAGAAGCCAGCACAGCCCTGAGCAAGAGGTCATACATCAGAAGTATTATTTCCAAAATTTATTGAAGATGCTTGTTTTTTGAAAGGTATGTGCCCTCCGCAGAGGAGAGTGGCCTGGGTGCCTAAGCCCCGAAAGATTTGTTTGCACACTCTCTATGCCTCAGTGCAGAAACACACACACACACACAGAGCCCTCTTTCATTCACTCAGAGTTACTCTATCATTAGATTTTTGTCCACAGAGGCAGCCAACTCACAAATCTTGCTGTAGATTTAATGTTAAGCGCCCTCTGCTGGCTCATGCAAAAACAGCACCCAATCGACAGCTAACCAAAATTTTAAGTCTAGCCCCTTTCAAAAATTTATTAATATACCATTCATCATGAAAATCAAACAAGCACCTTTTTTTCTCATCAACAGCTTTATTCTAATGTGCTAGTGTTAAAATTCCTTTGTAACAGGATTATGATTTTTTTTTATTACCAGAGAAAATTTTGAAGGAGTTAGAATGATTTAAGGGGAAAAATATCTTAAATTGTCAGGTATAACGGTGTGAAAATCTCCTACTACAGAGGAAGGCTGAAACATTACTAAGCACTTAACATGAACATAAGTGGTCTGAACTGTGCTGTAAATACCCCATTTCATCTCCACTGAAATTCCCTACTGGTGATGCTGCAGAAGTTTAGAGAAGCCATACGCTGTGGATGACAGCAGCCAAGACCACGCCACTCGCTCTGGAAGTTCTTAAACTTTTCACAGGGGGAGGTATAGAAATGGCAAGTGCGAAGCGTGAATCTGAACCACATGTCCTGTGACGAGAAGCTGCTCACAGACTGAAGTCTGCGGTAGAGGCCCGTGCTCTCCTGAAAGGAGCGCCTTCCAACTATTTGTAAACAGAGACAAAACCGAGGCAACATTAATCATCCTCCACGTCTTCTGCAACTTGTTCAAAGGGTGTGTGACCACGCGCTGACCCTGCCTAGGACATCTGTCCGCCACTCGGGAGAGAGTGGGCGGTCGAAACAGCTTTGTGATATCTCAGCTCGAAACACACTTTATGGTCCTCAACATCCATTTAAATACTCAAATACAGGCACCCGGGGCCACTGTCAAGGAAATCACCTAAGAGACTTCATAGAAGACACATAGAAACGTCAGAAAGGCTGTTTCGTTTCTCTCTCTCTCTCTCTCTCTCTCACACACACACACACACACACACGTGCAGAGATCCCCAGCTCCTTCCCCAGGAGTTCCGCTCAGCCAGGTGGCTGCCCGGCCACTCCCACAAGCTAAGAGGCAGCGCGTTACCTGGCAAACTTCGTAGAGTAATTTGTACTGCTCCTCCGGCTGCTGCAGGCTGCACAAACTGCATCCCATGTTTAGAGGACCGGCAGAGGCAGGCTGCAGGACTCGCCGGCGCTCTCAGCGCGCAGGCATGAAGGGTCCTCGGAGAGCCTCAGGTGCCAGGGGCTGCGCCGCTGCCGGCGGGCGGTGCTCCTGGAGGCTGCCAACAACTCTGCTCCCGTCCACGCTCCCCTTCTTTCCCTCGCAGAAGCACGCACACACGCACACAGACATACAGACACACACTCGAGCGCGCGCGCGCACACACACACCACTCCCTCCTCTGAGTGATTCTGGCAGCTGGATTGTGGGCCAATGCACACGCTATATATACTGCCACTCATGCATATTAATCAGCCCTCATTGACTATTCATAACAGACAATGATACAGAAGCTATAATTGCCAACTATGACAGTTGAAATTTCTCTAATTAACAAGCAAGTGCTCCAGTGGCAGGGAATAATAAAAGACACTAACAATTTTGCAAGCCATTTTCTGGCAGTTACCAATAAACATGACTGCATGTTGAGCGGGGTCTCTGAGGATAATCCCTAATGCACTGAAGCTAAGTAGAGATTCGTTTTTAAATATACCATAAAATTTGTGATGATATAAAATGTATTTAATGCTGCAGATAATGATGGCATATAAACGGGTTTTATGGAATGGACATGTTTGGAATCATGTTCCTAGCACATGCAGTGCTTTACTAAGATGCGGGAATAATCTTCCACATATGAATAAAATATAAAAATTCAAATTGTGAGATATATGCATGAGTATGCAAAATAACCAGAGGGGTATAAGGAGAAAGGCTGCCCGATAGGTGAGCAAGCAGATAATCACTGCTAGGGTGCATTTTCAATTCCCAAAGCGGAAAGTTATTTGTGAAAGGGCTGCCGGGCTAACTGGAAGGTGGAGAAGCAGCCCGTCTCCTGCCATCCCCACAGCCACGAAGCCCATCTCAGAGCTCATGCCGTGAAGCTAAGGGTCACTGGTGACTCCAGATCTGTATTTAATGCTCCAGATCTGCCCAGACTTCTGTAGCTTTGCCCTGTGCTCAGTCTCCAAGAAAGGTGAGCACAGACAGGACTGAAGAATTTTGGTCTTTGCTGCCTTGCTTCTTGCCTCCCTTTCATTCAGCCTCTGAACTACTATGTAAGTTTGATGGCTTAAAAAAAAAACAAAACAAAAACTGTGTTTTTATAAACAATTGTCCCACTGCCAGACCAAAATGTGGTGGTCCCATTTTCTCAGCCCAAATGGTTGATGTTGACAATTCTCACAACTGCTTCCTGCCACAGCCTTCACCTCCTTCATTTTACAAAGGTTGAACTGTTTCTCAGGACGACTCCCACGTCTCATGTCGAGAGGCATCATGGAGCCCGAAGAATAAAGCTCCCTTTCTCTGGGAATGAAGACACACCTACAGTGTGAGTATACCAGTCCCAGTAAACTTTGGCTTGTGCTGGCGGCGCAAGCTGCTGGTCCCATTTCTTGGACCTGGAAGGTGAGGCACAGGGATGGGGTTGGATCAGCTAATGGCCCGACTACCTGGAAGGGGAGGGAGGGAGCCTTCATCTCAAGCCCTCGCCTGGGCAGGGGCAGTGAGCTGAGGTGTGGCATCAGACAGAGGAAGCCGCAGATGGCACTCGGCTGCGGCAGGGACCTCGGACTGCCTTTAATGATGGGAAGGGTCTCCTGGACCCGTGAGGAACTCATTGAGCCCCATTTCCTAATCTCCAAACAGATATAATATGAACTACCGTGCAGAGTTTTGCTGCCAGGATGTGAGAAAGCAAGCGACTCAAGCCAAAACCAGAGGCCATGTCTGTTCACCCCCTGGCCTCATCTGCGGAGCCTTCCGTCAGGAAGTCTGTCCTCTTCCAGCCCACAGTAGACTGCAGATGGGCCCAATGTCCACTCTCATCCAATTCACATCAGGAGCCTCCTGCCCCGCGCTCTGCATCCTTTCGTCTTCCCATTGACTACTCGTCTTCCAATTTACTCTCCACATGCCAGGCTATTATTTGTGTAAGAATGTGTGCTAAGTCGCTTCAGTCATGTTCGACTCTGTGGGACCCTATGGAGTATAGCCTGCCAAGCACCTCTGTCCATGGCATTCTCCAGGCAAGAATACTGGAGTGGTTGCCGTGCCCTCCTCCAGGGGATCTTCCCAACCCAGGAATTGAACCTGCATCTCTTATGTCTCCTGCACTGGCAGGCGGATTCTTTACCACTAGCGCCACCTGGGAAGCCCAGGCTATTCTTTTTTTTTTTTTTTTTAAATTTTTTTTTTTATTAGTTACACCATGGGATATTACTCAGCCGTTAAAAAGAATTCATTTGAATCAGTTCTAATGAGATGGATGAAACTGGAGCCCATTATACAGAGTGAAGTAAGCCAGGCTATTCTTTATGAAGCAGAAATCAGATCACTCCTTTGGCGGGCTTTAAAGATCCTCCAGTGATGTCTCGTCACACTTGAATTAAAAAAATCTCCTCCAGGGCCTCCAATGTCTTGTAAAATCTGTTCCTTACCCATTGATTGCTCCATCCCCATCAATCCCCCCTCAACCCCACACCGGTGCTGTTTTCTTTCCCACCAAGCCAGGTCCTTCCTCAGGGTCCCTGCATATGAAGTTCCCTCCACTGGAACAGCTCCTCCCCTTCTCCTGCCCACTCAGCACCCCCATCTCAGCTCAAATGAAGACTGCTTAGAAAAGCTTCGGCCGGACACCTTGTATGAATTTCTTTCTCAGCACTCCAAACAGTCATTTCAACCCAATCATTTCCATTGCATCACTTCACACAGTATTGAATGATCCCGCCCACTCATGCTGATTTGCTCACTGTCTGTCTGTCTCCCTGTCTAGGGATTTCAGCATCCCAAGGGCAGGCCCATGAGGGTGCTTGGGAAACATTTACTCTTTATCAGAATGACTAGATAAGGCCGGGTCTGCGGTCTCACCAACTCATCAGTTACACTGCAAATTGGAACTGCCACATAAAGAGGAAAATGGTCCCCATGAGGGTATCATGTTTGCATCCCTCCTCCACTCTTGTGGGCCTTTAAATTATTATTTTTTGGCAAGGTTTAGTGTCTCACAATTAGTTTTTTCCTCATCTTTTCCCTGTACATCCCCAAATTGGTGAAGAAATAGGCCCTGGCTAAATGGATGGGGAACTTTTCCCAATCCTCCTCTTCTTGGTTAGAAAACTTCTAAATCTCAGCCACAAGCCAAGAGAGCTTTATTGCATATTGCCCTGTACTTCACAGCAGTGTATTTCTCAAACTTTGGGGGCATAGGAATCCTTCACACTCTTCCAAAAAATTCATTGACACTCCCCCCTCCAGGGCCATTGTCTATGTGCGTTATGTCTACTGCTTGCCATGTTAGAGGCAATCAAGTTTTAAAATATTTATTCCCTAATTCATTTAAAAGAGCTATAACAAATCTATTACCTATTAATATAAGTCACATTTTTGGAAAAGCCAGTATATTTTCCAAAACAAAAGAATTTTTTGAGAAGAATGGCAGTGTTTTACAATGTCACAAAACTATGTCTCGCTCGATTAAAGACAGCTGGTCTTTCACAGTGGTTTCTGCATCCAGTCCTTTTCGATACGGTGTCATAGAGGAGTTTCTAGAAAACTCCACAGTACTGTATATGAATCAAGGAACAACAGAGAAAGAAAGAGGAAAGTAATATCTTGGTATTTTTATGAAAATTGTTTTACCCCTCAGCGGGACCTGGGTCACACTCTAAGAATGGCTGCTTTAGAAGGATGTGCCCATGAGCTGAGTGTCTAGGAGCCTCCTGCTTGTGGGGAGGGACAGAAGAAGAGTAGAGAAGATATTCATTCAAATTCAATTCAGGGTTGGTTTTGAATCTGCTCTTGTGACTAATGATGTATTATTGGAAGTCAACAATGCAAAGCACTCATGTACCCGTTATGGTCCAAACAAGACTTTGTTGGGATAACCTACCTTAAAACTACCCTTTACTTTGCAAAACCATCCAGGGCCTCTAGAATACAGTTTTGCTTTCAAAACAGTGCTTTCACAGAGTAAGTAAGAGACACAATGGTGTGAAGGGAGGCTCACCTATTTTGCACCATTCACAAGGCATTTCACGCTGCAGATAAAAAGGCACCGGAAGTCTGTGAGCGACAGGAAGTTATTTACACCAGAACTGTTTCTAAGAAAACAGCTGTCCCAGTAAAGATGGAAACTACTGGCTGCACAAAGGCACACGCTGTCGGCCGAAGATGCTGAACATCCTTTCCAAGTTAGTTATCGCATCACTGGAAAGTGCTTCCTGGGCTTAGGAACGCACAGGGCACTCTGCTCTCTCTGCTCCATCTGATGCCCTTCCTGCCTCTCCCTGCCTTCATGGAGATGAACTCTACAGTGCAAAGGAGTGTCACCGAGGAATACACTCAGAGACTGACGGACAGAGGGACACGTACAGAGGGGGCTGAAGGTGCCCCGGGAACATCCTTTAGTCATCCTCTGAACTTCCCTAGGTCACCGGGGCTGCTGCGGGAGTCAGCAGATGGAGACATCCACTCACGTTCACTTAATTACGGAACCATCTCTACCTAATCCAACCGTACTATTTTCCGCACACAGACAGGGTGTTTATTAATCTGTTCACCAGCAATGTGACCTTTACTTGTTTCCCCCAGTGTCTGATGCAGCCCAGGTCTCATCAAACTACACCTTGCAGCTGAATTCTGTGTTCTTCCGGGAAGAGCCATGTCCCAAAAAAGGAGGGATGACGGGGCCAAGCAGGAACCAAGTCCTCATGGAGCAATGGGGTCTCGCCAGGACCAGTCAGCTACTCAAGGGATAAATTCCAGCTCCCCCCAGTATCTGGGAGACCTGCCCGCTGGCTCTGCCATGCCCTGGGCTCTTTTCAGCTTTTTCCCGGATCACACTGATTCACTAACTTGGCTTCTTGCTGGTTTGAACCTCACTCTCACTTCAATTCCTGCCGTACACAGTGGCTAGAATAATCCTACACTTACACCCAGCCCCCGCAACACACACATACCCCACTCCTGACCACCCTCAAGATGCGGTCCAAGCCCTGAGCGTGTGCCTCTGCGCTGCTCTGACCTCCCCTGTCTCCTCTGCTGTCCAAATGGACAAGGAAGCCTGCTCCTGCCTCCAGGAAGATCAAGGCCACAAACCTGGAAAAAGCACTTTTTATGCCTGCTAGGGTCTGAGTGCTTGCGTGTCCCCAAATTCTTATGTTAAAATCCGAATGTCTCCTGTGATGTTGTTAGGAGGTGGGCGTTGGGAGGGGCTTGGGTGATGAGGGTGGAGCCCTCCTCAGTGGGAGGACAGCTCTGATAAAGAGCTTGCCTGGTGGCTCAGTGGTAAAGAAACTGCCTGTTGTGCAGGAGACCCAAGATTGATTCCTGGGTTGAGATCCGCTGGAGAGGGGAATGGCAATCCACTCCAGTATTCTTGCCTGGAGAATTCCATGGACCGCAGAGCCTGGTGGGCCACAGTCCATGAGGTCGCAAAGAGCTGGACATGACTCAGCGACAGAACAACAACTCTGATAAAAGCCACCCACAGGACTCGCAGTTCCTTCACCACATGATGATACATCTCAAAGTCGGTGACCTAGAAGCGAGCCCTCACACGTTGCACTGGACTTCCAACCTCCAGAACTGGGAGCCATACATTTCCGCTGTTTACAAGCCACAGAGTTTATGCTACTTTATTATAGCTGCCTAAACACTAAGACAGCACCTTCAGGATAAAAACTGTTCCCACAAGCATCCTACTAGTTATGGCCAGGGATTCAAAACCACCATCTGTTCAGGAAACAGGTTAGTAACTTCTAGTTAACCCTCCTCTTCATCAGGGAGACTTTTCCACAGCTTGTCTGAACCTCATTTAGTGAGTTCTTGAACTGATTCTTGAATAAAAAGTAAGAATTGCTAGAAAGCTAAGTGTGGATGGAAACATCATCACAGCAAAGCGAAATAGTAACTTCAAAGATGTCAGAACACACAGAGAAATGTCAGATGAATTGAAAGAATACATCATAGCAACTATGAGTGCTGTTTTATTTCTGAAAAGCTACCTAAGCTCATAACATCTGCTCGGGACCTCAAATCTTTTTTTATATGAAAGGATATTTTCCCCTTGCCAAATAGATGGAGGTGCTACTGTCCTGAGGGCATTCTCTTGGGGCACCAGATGTCTGATGACCATCCTGGGTGCTGCAGACGGATAGTTTGTTGTTTCCACTGGGAGATTTGCAGAAAAGGTACCTGCTAGGCCCCTTGGGGGAGGGGGATGGAAGAGGAGGAGGGGTCAGAGCAGCCTAGCCACGGCTGCTGCTCAAACCCCACGTGGGTGGATGAGCATCCATCTCCAAGAACTACTCAATGAACCACTAGACAGGCCGCCAGACACAAATGCAGCAAGAGCAAGCGGGAGATCAGGCCCTGAGAGATCGGAGCACGGGCCCTTCAGATGAAGACAGCCAGTGGGAAGGAGATGGATGGACCATGACTTCAGCAGAAGTCCTGGGGGTGTTTTGATTCCCTTGAGCCCACAGCACAGTTGTGTGCAGGGGAGGGCAGTGCCTCTATTTCCCCAAGCTTATTTGAAATTCCCGGAGGGTGAATTCCTGAGTGAGTCATCTCAGTGAGCCCAGGCAAGCCTAGAAAACATCTGACCCTCAAGGAGGCTTTTACTCTGAACCCGTGACCCTGGCCAGGTTCCCAGTGATGCTGGATGTTATCTCAGTCCTGCAGTGATCCCTGTGGGCCTTCGGCAACTACTGGATGTGCGACCATACCTGATAGCAGGAAAGAAGATTCGAGAAGGTCGGGGGTCTGGGCGGGAGAGATGGAAGTGCAGGAGATGTGACGGAGACGCATGTGGACATGGAGATGAGAAGTAACTGCAGAGGACGTTGGGACAGGATGAGGGAGAACTAACATGGGGACCACACACATCCTTCAAAGTCCTGGGTGGCTCAAGCCTGGCTTAGCTGTGAGGGGAGACTCAGCTGAGAGAGAAGGAAAGCAAATGACAGCACTTAACAGCCTTGACCCAGAAAATTCAAGAAGAGGAAATGGGGGATAGAGTCAGGATCACAGTCGAGGGACACAAGGAAATGGCGCTAGGAATGTTATCAATGATTCACAGAAAAGACTAGAATAACAGGCTGGAAAAAAATGTACACGAAGGGGCACGTGAACATTATAAAACCATGGAGGGACCGAGGAGGAGATGCGATCTCATTAAGTTAAAAAATAAGTTAGAGGTCACAGACTGCATGCTAGACCAGTGTGGCATCTTCAACAGTTTGGATCAGGTGATAATCCAGTAAATTGGGAGTTTTGACCTACATGTGTAGAGTCTTTTTTTTTTTTTTACATTTGTGATACATTTTCCACGTCTTGCACAGAGGGCCTTGCAGCCCCATACGACAAACGTGAGCAGGTGCAGAGCCCAGGCTGTCACCGAGGGATGGTCCCCATTTCCCTCTCGGGCCACCTCACTGTCAGTCTAAGTGAGTGTTGAACCAAGGCACCCAGGCCCCTGTGATGTTGGTTTAAATACAAAACTTGAGTCTGGGGACTTGATTGGTGGTCCAGTGGTTAAGACTCTTGACTTTCCACTGCAGGGAGCACGGGTTTGATGCCTGGTCAGGGAATTAAGATCCCACATGCCACGTGGCCAAAACAAACAAACGGAGTGGATGTATGTATGTGTGTAACTGACTCGGCTGTGCAGCTAAAAGTAACACAACACGGTACATCAACTATACACCAATAAAAATTAAAAAAATAAATACATGCTCATTTAAAGGCAAAGTCTGGGTATAAGACCACAGGTGGAGACCAGAGGCCGGGCTGCGGGCTGACCCACCTTCCTGCTGCACCTGGGCAGACGGTGAGCTCACCGCAGGAGGGGAGGTGTGGGAATCAGACTGCTCCCAGCACGGCAGCTCCAGCCCAGGGGTGGTGGGAGGAAAGCGGGATGGGAGCCATCGCCATGGGTGCAAATAAAAGTCTCCCTCCATACCTTCCTCCTCTTGACTCACTGCCTCCTTATGAATGAGTGGCCGTGAGCCAGGCACCGAGATTGAGTGATGGACACAGAACAGAAGCCCTGCCCTCAGGGAACAGCCTCTCTGCACTTGACTTGTGGCCTCTCTAGTATGACAGGTGCTCTAAACTCACAGATGACTTTTCCAGTGTCAAATCTCAACCATCCCTTAGCCTTTGGCCTGGGCAATTCTTCTGCAGCATCTTTCCACTCAGAGTCTTCCTGTGTTGACATCTCTGTGTTCCAAACTTCCAGCCGGAGGGAGCCACTGTGATTTTTGATGTATTAGCCTCAACACTATTTACTTGGTACTTTTCTTTAAAGCTATTCAGTTGGTTTTGTTTAAACGTAAGTATTTTCAAGTGAAATCTAATCCTGATTATAAATGGGAAACCATTATGCCTGGCTGTGTATAAAAATGACAGCACACATTACCGTCTGAATTTCAAAAGAAAAAAGGGGTTCATTCTCAACATCACACATTCTTCTGGGGTCCCACCACGCTTACCACGTTGTGTGGAAGGTACATCCATTGGCCGCTGAACTTCAGCCTCACTGTGACCTTGCCCACATCTCTTTTGCCAGTCTTCTCTATCTCCGCCCCACCCCTCCAGGCAGACACTCCTAACCTCTTCATTACTGAGGCTGTGAGCTCTAACCAGCACAGCCTCTGCACAAACCTCTGCTGTCGAAATCTGAACTCCATCCTTCAAACCCCGTTCTTTTTCAGACCAAACCCAACGTCCCCATCGTAATTTCTCTCTTGTTCCTGGGGGCAAGTCTGTCTGCCGTCCCAATCACTGAGTCCAAGCTGGCAAAGATTACACTAAGAATCTGGGATAGAATGGTGGCTGTGGCCAGCTCCTTCCTTCTAAGAGAAAACCTACAAGGTCCCAGAGAGACAAACTCTGCTGTGTTTTATGACCAATAAATAGCTTCATTACAGTGAGTAATCAACAAAGCCAGTATTTATGGAACATCTGTGCTCCACATCGCACCAGCTGAGGGGATATGAAAAAAAAAAAAAGGGTCAAACTTTGTCTCCATATTCATGGAACTCACCACCTTTTCTGGAAGACAGGATGAACTGTGAAGTGGTGGGTAAGAGGGGACGTCAGAGCTGCAGACAGGAACCTGAGGCACACTCCTCTTTATAACCCCACTGGGCTATAAGGTCAAAGCTCCTGGGGACCATGCTTCTGGGTCTGCTGTGATTACCCCAGCCTCTGTGGGGCAGTTGCAATGTGAGCTGGTTGTTGTAAGATGGAGGGAATTTGGACCCAGGAAGAAATGATGCAGGCTGGAGTCTGGATGTGTGCGGGGCACTTCCTACTGGAGATGAAGCTGGGTGCCTGAGAAAGGCAAGCCCATGAGAACGATGGTCTGGAAGGCAAAGGGATGCTGGGACAAGGTGATATCTGAGAAAGTGGCCTGGGACGGGTATGCCTGTTGGTGCAAAAGCGAGGAAGGTAATAAATTGGCAAGAAGGTAACACCAGGGAAGAGCTCACATCTGAATTCAGAACTAGGGGTTCCCAGGGGCAAATGACTTTGTACTTTCTGTGGCGGATGTCAGGTGGAACGATAGCCATAAGTGGCTCTGGGAAATCCAGGTTCTCTTTTTCATTTTTGGTCAGATTTTTGGACTCAGAACATGCCCCTGTAGCAGACTACCCCTTCCGACAGCCTGCAATTGAGCCATAGGCTCCAGGACTCTTCGTATCTGAAGGACCTTGGAGGACAGAAGCAGCATGAGCTGGATGGATGACTTGGCCACTAAGCAGACGCTTGTTCAATATTTTAAAATCACTCAGAAGATAAACAGGTCACTGCAACAGAGAGACTTACTTGAGGGAAAAAAAAAAGCAGTGCAAAGTGAGGCTTCATAATTCACCTGTTCCTATAAGGTTCATGTGCTATCAAGTCTGAAATTACTTACCAGGCTTCTATCCTGGATTTACTTTCTATATAAAATCGCACTTCAGCGAATAAGTAAGTAAACACTATTATGACCAATGGTTGGTTTTAAGAGAAAAATGTTCTCTCACCAATGGCAATACTAATTTTTTTTTAACATTCTCAGGGAAAATAAAACAACACAATATACTTGAGAAGCGGGTATGAACCATTGACATTGTACTTAATCTTTAAAACTGATATATGTGAGTCTAAAAGCTAATAAAGTTCCCTCTAAAATAAATGGAGGCGGGGGGCAAGTAAGACACTGGATCACAGACAGCACTCAAGCTTCGGCTTCTGATCTGATGGGCAGAGCCCAAGGGCAGGGAAAATTGAAGTGATTTAAAATAGTCCCTGATAGGATACATCTGATATTAGTGGGCATGCTGAAGGGGAACCATAATACTGGAGAAATACAAGGGTGTAAACGCCATTAGTGTGTGTCCAAGCGTTTTGATGGCTGGACCTGGACATAATTCATGTGACTCACCCATGGGACGGGCAGACTTGGGCTGGGAAATATCAGCGAGAAAGCCACGGAGCAGGCGCACAGAAAACACGACTGATTTTACGGGATGAAGCGGGGGCCACTGACAGCTTCCTTCACTCTCCACCTTTCACTGCAGAGGTGTCCCCTCAGCGTTCCATGTGTTCTCTGTTGTTTCTGCATCCATCTACCATGACCTACCTTGGGGCGAGGTATTTCATTACAAAAAAAGGAACAAATATATGGTTATGTCAACAGTGGGTGTTCTTTCAAAGCCTTGCTTGATCAAGCCATACTTCAGTCTCACTCACTTGCATACCAGTTAGTCTTCGAATCCTATCGTGTACACTAAAGGCCAATCCTTCTCCATCACCTGGAGCTCACGGACTGGTAAGCTTAAAAGGGTAAAGATATCTGAGGACCAAGAGAATGGCCTTGGTGTAATAAAACATATGGTTTTATACGTGCATTCATTTGTTGGGACTTTAATCAGAAAAAAAAAATTCAATGGACTTAATGTAAAAATTTAAATATCAGAATGAATTTTTATTTCCAAAATACCACACTGTTCTATTTGACTCTTCTTTTCAAGTATTTGGTCACTTTAAGTACAGAAAGCCCACACTCCAGGGAAGCTACAGAACACATAAACCAGGCTGCTTCTGGTAATTTCTCTGACTTTAGGAAGAAGGGTTAACTAGGCCACATCAAAGAGGATACAGCATGTTTTCTGCTTACTTCCTTCTTTCCAATGTGTGCGAATGTGTTCGGATGCTCAGTCATGTCTGACTCTTTGCGACCCCATAGACTGTAGCCGGCCTGGCTCCTCTGTCTATGGAATTCTCCAGGCAAGAATACTGGAGTGGGTTGCCATTTCCTTCTCCAGGGGATCTTCCAGACCCAGGGATCGAACCTACAACTTTTGCATCCCCTGCATTGGCAGGTGGCTTCTTTACTACTAAGCCACCTGGGAAGTCCCTCCTTCTTTCCAATACTGAATTGCAATGCACCAGATTGGTAGGCTTTATGGCCTACCATCTTCTTTATTTTTTAAAACTAATTTATTTATTTTAATTGGAGGCTAATTACTTTACAATATTGTGGTGGTTTTTGCCATGCATTGACATGAATCAGCCATGGGTGTACAATGTGTCCCCATCCTGAACCCCCCTCCCACCTCCCTCCCCATCCCATCCCTCAGGCTCATCCCAGTGTATCGGCTTTGAGTGCCCTCTTTCATGCACTGAACTTGGACTGGTCACTGATTTCACATATGGTAATATACAGGTCTCAATGCTATTCTCTCAAATCATCCCACCCTCACCTTTTTACATTGAGGTATAGCTAATTTACACTGCTGTGTTCGTTTCAAGTGTCCAGCAAGTGATTCAGTTATACATATGCAGGTATGTACTCTTTTGCAGATTCTTTTCCATTATAGGTTATTATAGAAGAGTGAGTATACGTGCCTGTGCTAAACAAGTATTAATTCCCTTCCTCCTGCCTCTCTATGTACTCCTGTCAGGGGCAGTTCAGCAGAGAAGAAATGCCCTCTTCCATGTAAAAATACCCTTCCCATTCATCACCCGTGAGCACGCACCTACGGTGTGAGGGTCAACCAAGTGAAGAGTTAGGGATCAGGGCTCAGATGCCCACATTTCAAATCCCAGCTCTGCCGGTGATTCAGCCCACGACTGTGGGACTGGGCAAGTGTCTTTCTAAGCCTCCATTTCCTCAGCTAAGCACACAGGATTGTCATGAAGCCTAACGGGAAAGCTTTTAGGAACCACTCAGGAAAGTGGCTGGCTCACAACACTTGTGGTAAGTTCTCAGCAGATTCCTTCTTTTTATTTAATTTTTCATTACTCAGTGCCTTGGAAGGCCCTCCGATGCAGGCACTAAATGCTTCCATCAACTTTACCTGTGCTCTGAAGGATGTATGCAGAGGTAAGTGTGGGAAAAGGGAACTAGAAAAGGCTTCCTTTGAAGATCTCAACATTGATATGATTCTTATTTTCCTTCCTGGGAACGGAGCTTGTCTATGGACCATGTGCAAATGTTACATAAAAGAAAGCTTTGCAAAAAAGCGAAATCATGGTGGGGAAAATCCCCCAAAACATTTAGAATAGAATTACTCCGACTGTGGGCTGCATCAGAATCCCCCCTCTTGGGAAGTGAAGATTTTTAACTTTGTGAAAGGCAGATTCCTAACCTCTATCCACTCAGTAGAGCTTCACGCCCCTGTGTGTCACGCAGGTGAATCATGCAGGGAGCATCCTGATGGTGGGGAAGGGTGGCTGCAACAACACACACAAACCAGAGTTGTTTTTGATGATCATCACACATTCCTGTCTCTTTCTGCCATGATCTCTGTGAGCAGGGTGGCGAACAGGCTTAAGGATACAGCAGGAAAAAAATGCTGCATTTTGACATTTGCATATGGTTTAGTAAGTAGTTAGCTACTTCGAGGGTTTTCCCCACGAAATGGTTTCAACAGTCTGCCGGTCTCTTCTTCATAAGGAAACAAATTCATGATTCCCTAGCCACCAATGGCCGGCAAGAAACACAGGCCAGTATTAATTCACAGCCACCCCCTGGAGACATGCACAATAGCTAACTGCAAGCCAGCGAAGCCATGGAAACACCTGGAAGGATACATCCACACCTGCAGCACCAAAGTCAGAACAGGGTCTTTATATTTTAAACCAATCACCATGACGACCACGACCCAGTTTCCAGTGCTGCGGAGACCCTTCATTTTCCCGGTTCACTGTGGTGTGCGGTGTGGTTGGTCACAAGGCTGATTGTCATGGGCCTTTGAACCTCCAATGCTTGTATGTTTCTTTGAGTTTCATTTAAAGTCTGGGTTTTGCGAGATCGGGAGAAGAAATCACAGATAATTACAGCTGAAAATATTCTCATTTCCTGGTGGAGCTAACAAGTGAAACTACAAGTAATGATGTAATCCAACTTGTCAAAAAGGAACATGAAAAGAGGAGGCAGAAGGCAGGTCAGAGCCTTGGGACCGGGCATGCCGTGTCATCTTCTAATTAACTAACTGATCCTTTAAACTGTCAGACTCGGAGAGGCACTCCCTGGCTTGGTGTCTGATTAATATTCATATGTGGGCATGGGGTGCTCTGATTTAGGTCCCAGTGGTTGTAGTTAAACATCAGTCTTTAAAAAAGAGAGAAATAAAACCCTGCATGGCCAGCCTCAGTCTCCAGGTCTTATATTCATAGGGAAATGAGGGAAGGCCATGCTGGAGTCTGTAATCCACGGTGAGCACCAACCCTTCACGGATGCACATTGATTTCTGAATCATGAGGAGGACTTGTATATTGAAAAAATAATTATTTTGCTTCTCCCTCCTGGCAGCCACATTGTTAATCACACTCTGTGCCTCACTGTTAGATAAGGGAACAACGCGTGTAAAATTGCACAGCATTCGGTAATATAATCAAGCGTTTAATTTCAAACAAAAATAATTGAATATGTAATTTAATCAAAGCAAGCTAGAATCGATCATTTCCTTAAACTATCATAAGTGGCAACCTGGACATTCATTCATACGGCACAAGCTGCAAAAGAATATATTCCCTTGCACTACTGACTTCCCTTAACTAAAAGACATTTCAATTGGGTTAAATGGGCAGAAGGCCTAAACAGACATTTCTCTAAAGAAGACATACAGATGGCCACAAAGCACCTGGTCAACACTGCTCATTAGTAGAGAAATGCAAATCAAAACTACAATGAAGTACACCATTTCACACTGGTCAGAGAGGCCATCATTAAAAAGTATACAGATAATAAACACTGGAGAGAGTATGGAGAGAAGGGAACCCTCCTACACTGTTGGTGGGAATGTAAATTGGTACAGCCATTATGTAAAACAGTATGGAGGTTCTTCACAAAACTAAATATAGAGACACCATATGATCCAGCAATCCCACTCCTGGGCATACACCCAGAAGAAGCTATAATTCGAAAAGATACCTGCCCCCTACATTCAGAGCAGCACTATTCACAATAGCCAAGACATGGAAACAAGCTAAGTGCCTGCTGACAGGTGAATGGATAAAGAAGGTGATGTACAAGGACACAATGGAATACTACTCAGTCATAAAAAAGAACGAAATAAGGCCATCTGCTGCGACATGGATGGGCCTAGAGATGATCATACTTAGTGAAGTAAATCAGAAAGAGAAAGGCAGATACCGCATGACATCATTTACATGTGGAATCTAAAATATGACACCAATGAATCTATCTACGAAGCAGAAACAGGCTCACAGACATACAGAACAGACCTGTGGTTGCCAAGGGGGACGGGGAAGGGGGTGGGGACGGACTGGGAGTTTGGGATTAGCTGATGCAAGCCATTACACATAGGATGGATAAAGAACAAGGTCCTAGGGCCTAGCACAGAGAACTGTATTCAATAGCCAGTGAAAACCACGACAGAAAAAGAACATGAAAAAGAATATATAAACAATGTTTCAGTCCAGGATGTAAGAAGTACCTGGACTACCTACACACCTTTGGTGGAGAATGCAGCTGGCTTTAAAAAATATATAATGCACCCCAGACAGTGTCTGAGTTGGGCTCACACTCCCAGCCACCAACAGCCGGGCAGGACGCCTGAGGGTTGTTGTTTTAGAAGATGGTGACATGCGAAGCGTTCTTCAGAGACACAAGACTGGCCGGGACTTTCTCTTTACTCTCAGTTCACAATTTATTGTTAATTTTTTTTTTTATGCACATACATACATATATATTTATAATCTTTTTTTTTTAATTTTTTTTATTAGTTGGAGGCTAATTACTTCACAACATTTCAGTGGGTTTTGTCATACATTGATATGAATCAGCCATAGATTTACACGTATTCCCCATCCCGATCCCCCCTCCCACCTCCCTCTCCACCCGATTCCTCCGGGTCTTCCCAGTGCACCAGGCCCGAGCACTTGTCTCATACATCCCACCTGGGCTGGCGATCTGTTTCACCATAGATAGTATACATGCTGTTCTTTTGAAACATCCCACCCTCACCTTCTCCCACAGAGTTCAAAAGTCTGTTCTGTATTTCTGTGTCTCTTTTTCTGTTTTGCATATAGGGTTATCGTTACCATCTTTCTAAATTCCATATATATGTGTTAGTATGCTGTAATGTTCTTTATCTTTCTGGCTTACTTCACTCTGTATAAGGGGCTCCAGTTTCATCCATCTCATTAGGACTGATTCAAATGAATTCTTTTCAATGGCTGAGTAATATTCCATGGTGTATATGTACCACAGCTTCCTTATCCATTCATCTGCTGATGGGCATCTAGGTTGCTTCCATGTCCTGGCTATTATAAACAGTGCTGCGATGAACATTGGGGTGCACGTGTCTCTTTCAGATCTGGTTTCCTCAGTGTGTATGCCCAGAAGTGGGATTGCTGGGTCATATGGCAGTTCTATTTCCAGTTTTTTAAGGAATCTCCACACTGTTTTCCATAGTGGCTGTACTAGTTTGCATTCCCACCAACAGTGTAAGAGGGTTCCCTTTTCTCCACACCCTCTCCAGCATTTATTGCTTGTAGACTTTTGGATAGCAGCCATCCTCACTGGCATGTAATGGTACCTCATTGTGGTTTTGATTTGCATTTCTCTAATAATGAGTGATGTTGAGCATCTTTTCATGTGTTTGTTAGCCATCTGTATGTCTTCTTGGAGAAATGTCTGTTTAGTTCTTTGGCCCATTTTTTGATTGGGTCATTTATTTTTCTGGAATTGAGCTGCAGGAGTTGCTTGTATATTTTTGAGATTAATCCTTTGTCTGTTTCTTCATTTGCTATTGTTTTCTCCCAATCTGAGGGCTGTCTTTTCACCTTACTTATAGTTTCCTTTGTAGTGCAAAAGCTTTTAAGTTTCATTAGGTCCCATTTGTTTAGTTTTGCTTTTATTTCCAATATTCTGGGAGGTGGGTCATAGAGGATCTTGCTGTGATTTATGTCGGAGAGTGTTTTGCCTATATTCTCCTCTAGGAGTTTTATAGTTTCTGGTCTTACATTTAGATCTTTAATCCATTTTGAGTTTATTTTTGTGTATGGTGTTAGAAAGTGTTCTAGTTTCATTCTTTTACAAGTGGTTGACCAGTTTTCCCAGCACCACTTGTTAAAGAGGTTGTCTTTTTTCCATTGTATATCCTTGCCTCCTTTGTCAAAGATAAGGTGTCCATAGGTTCGTGGATTTATCTCTGGGCTTTCTATTCTGTTCCATTGATCTATATTTCTGTCTTTGTGCCAGTACCATACTGTCTTGATGACTGTGGCTTTGTAGTAGAGTCTGAAGTCAGGCAGGTTGATTCCTCCAGTTCCATTCTTCTTTCTCAAGATTACTTTGGCTATTCGAGGTTTTTTGTATTTCCATACAAATTGTGAAATTCTTTGGTCTAGTTCTGTGAAAAATACCGTTGGTAGCTTGATAGGGATTGCATTGAATCTATAGATTGCTTTGGGTAGAATAGCCATTTTGACAATATTGATTCTTCCAATCCATGAACACGGTATGTTTCTCCATCTGTTTGTGTCCTCTTTGATTTCTTTCATCAGTGTTTTATAGTTTTCTATGTATAGGTCTTTTGTTTCTTTAGGTAGATATACTCCTAAGTATTTTATTCTTTTTGTTGCAATGGTGAATGGTATTGTTTCCTTAATTTCTCTTTCTGTTTTTTCATTGTTAGTATATAGGAATGCAAGGGATTTCTGTGTGTTAATTTTATATCCTGCAACTTTACTATATTCATTGATTAGCTCTAGTAATTTTTAATTGGAGGATAATTGCTTTACAATATTGTGTTAGTCTCTGCCATACATTAAAACATGAATCAGCCGTAGGGATACACAGATCCCTTAAAGATCTCCAAAGGAAGAATATAATTCAACCCAGTTTCATGGTGAGTTCCAACAGCACAGGCTTCCAGAAAATATTTCCCAAATCCAAACTTGCACCTCGCCTCTCATGGGATAATCCATTCCACATTAACATATCCTGGACCGAGAAGCCACATATCTATGAGCCTTCTCTGTAGTTATTCTTCTTTATCCTTAGACCTTATTTAACATTCTTCAGCCCTTGCTAAACTTAGCACTGAGCTATTTCAACTCATATTAATAATGGGTGACACTGCTAAAGAACGCACAAATTGGGGTCAGCATGCTCACACATATGGAATACAAATGGCGTGGAACAGCTACACTCAACTTGATCCATTCAAACACCAGATACTGAGGTCTACCGTGTAATCAGACACAGTAATCAGTCACAGCTCACTTCCTTTCTTAGCAGAGGGAGAAGAAGAGAACACACCACATACATGATCAATACATATTTAATAAAAGAAGAGCTTCCTCCTAAAAAATAAAGGTCTACATTCCAAAAGCTTTCCAGGCTGAGAAGAAACTCGTGATCCAGCTGGTCCAGGACCCTCCAGACAGAAGGCATTCATCTATTTCTGCTGCTAAGAGTGGATGACAGCCACCCCACAAGGTCAGGAGCATGCCGGCTGGGTGACACCCACCAGTGACAGATGAGAACTAAAAAGCCAAAGAGGAAAGGCTGGCCCCTCAGGAGCCTCAGTCCTTCCAGCCCCTCTGGAAGAGATCATCAAAATTACTGGCCAAAAACATTCTGTTCTTACCTCCTGATGATTATTTCCAGGATGACTTAAAACACTCATGCTCTTGGAAAAACACGCAAAAAGCTGACATGCTCCAAATTCCCACCCACCCACCTGTACGTGGGGTCAGGACCATCGGAGAAACCCTCCAATCAGTGCCAGGTCTGACCTGTGAATTCCACGGCAGAGAAACCCAATGCCAAGGCAGGGAATGTCTTGACGTCTCACTTCCAAAGCCAAGGCACAGGGTCACTGCACCGCTTGCCAGGTGACATCCTGAGGGCTCTTCCCTGGAGCTGCAAACGCTCCTTCAAATGGGGAGCAGGCATTAGGGACACCGAAACTGGCTCGATTCCACAGGCAGAAAAGTAATTAATGGTGTCTTTCAGCGCAAGCACCGTAAAAAATAATTGCTCTCAAATTGTGACTGCTAATGAATGAATGGTACAGTCAATATTTGTGTTGTGGGGAGTGGATATGTGAGAGAGAGAGAAGGGCCTAGAAGGAGAGGAGCGTCTTGGATAAAAATACCCAAACCAGTTCATCAGCCCGGTTAACAACTCTGAATCGCCAGACCACAAATGCTGAATGTGTTGACTTTCAATGTCCATGGGGATAGTGCCATGGATCAAAGAGCACATTGATTAATCCAACAGAGACCAAAGTCTGTCACTTCGGTCATGGCGCAGAGATGGGCCAACCAGGGTCACTAAAGAAAGCAAATGAACAGGAAAAAAATACCAAAGCTGAACTGGCTTCAGCAACGGGCAGAGCTGCCGACTACCTGTCTATGTGCGACCTGATGAGGTCAAACAGCCTCTCTCCCCAGCACATCTGCCCACTTCTGTTCAAACAGGGCTTTCCCTTCTTAAAACAATGACCCGCCTGCTGCCTCCAGGTAACTCTCCCTCACGGCGGCGGCGTTTGGTATCACATGAGGTCATCTGCCTTCCCGCTACTGAATCCCACAGACGCATCAACTTCTCATCAACACAGGGCCCTGTGAACAGAGATTTAAAGATAACTCTGCTCATGTTTTTTATTGGGAAGCCAGTTCTCATAAGTAACAGGAATCCACTGCTAGGATGAGCAATGAACACAGGGAGGAAACGGTGAGAGCTTAACACAACTGGATCTTTACTGATGGGAGGATGACATAAGCGGCCACGTGTTCACGGACCAGTTTGTTCAGCTGGCTGGAACACTGCTGCACATGAGGCCACCCTGGGGAGTCTCATTCCCATGTGAAAACGACAAAGCACCTCACGGCTACAGAATGAATTGTTACTCTCCACCCAAGATCCCACAGATTCACCCTTGGGGAGGGGGTGGAACACAGAGTAAAACAAAGACAGAGCCAATATGGTAGACTGGAAGTGGGGTCTCAAGTAGAGGTGAGGTGGGAGGTAGGGGGTGGATGGATGCCTGAGCCACAGATGCAGTTGTATTCTTTGCCACCAACAAGAACAAGATTGTCGCCACCAACAAGCGTTTGCTATTGTCCCCCAAAGAGACCACAAAATGTCTGTCACACACAGTTCTCCAAAACTGCCAACTGAAGTACACACTTGGGATCGTTCCATTTGAATCTGCTTTCCTCTAATTGCATGGAAGGCTGAGTCATGTTCTGGAAACGCCATTCTCACAGGGAACAAAAGTTAACATCAAGTCAGTTCTGTCTGGGTTGGGTTTTGAGGACCTTTGCATAGTCACCCCAACTGGTGGTTGTTATTCATGCACTGATCTCATACTTGGAATTTCAGAGCACAGGCTCTCTCCTGGGGGTATCATATTTCATGTGGTTTCAGGTTCTGAGTTCCTCCAGTGCTATCCCCAAGACCACACTAGACACTTGACTCAAAGCATACAGTGAATAAATGTATCAGTTATTTGCGAAGTAACAACTGGTGCCAACAAAGCAAGCTTTCCACAGGAAATTTTTCACCGGCCACAAATTTTTGCTTTTTTTGAAAGTCCACTGCAGTTGTCCTTAACTTGGTCCTCGCCCAATTTATTGGGCAGCTGTCAAACATACATGTGCTCTTGTTTCATATCTGACATTTGTACAGAGAGGCATGACATCGGAAATGGGCCATGGACAGACCCGCACTCTGAATAAATGAGAAAGAAAAAAATTGCAATGACGAGAGAAAACAGCTGGGAGAAAGCACACTACTTCCTTCTGTGACTGAGCAGGCCTGTGAGGGCATCCATGGTTAATTCTTGAAGCGTCCACAGAAATGAACTAACTTCACAATTTTTTTAAAGCACAATAATCTCAATGTACATAAAGTAATTTTCTTTATGGTTTAAGTATATAAAATCTCGAAATACAGTTTTACAGAATTTTATACTTTTAAACAATGATTTTATAAAGTCAACAATGTCGATACCATAATGAAAAACACAGTTTGAACAACTCTCTTAAATGTCTCAGAAGAGAATGCCTGATGCCTTAAATTGGGCCAAACCACACAATTCTGAAACCTCACACGCACAGACCATTGATCTCCGTGTTACCCATGAAGCATTGTTACTAAGCTAACACTCATTCTTTTTGATCTCTTTCCATTTCCTGCATTGTATTCTCTGTCTCTTATCCGCATCCAACATCAACAGGTCATTTCTCAGAGGGGTCAGTGCTGGCCAATATAAATAACCATTATAAAACCTCTAGCATGCTTTAAGTCAACAATCAAAGTGCCCTACACTGTTTAAAGAATAAATTCCAAATATTTTCATGGCAGAGGGCAGCCAAGGTCTGTGACAAGTTACAGGTACAGATTACCACTAAATAATCAGATGGAGGCGAGCTAATCTAGCACAAAGCGTCCTATTTTTAAACCAGCTTGAAAACAAATATTGACGGCAGTGGTCCTCGGGCAGGACTATCAGCCTGGGCTCTGTACCTCAGGCATGTATGTTTCAGGAGAGTTTCACACACACAGCTGAAATGCCTACCACGTGCACAAACACAAGGAGTCTCAGCCAAACCTAGAATTGCCCAGAGAGATTCAGAACAGAGAGAGGCTGTGATTCTCTTAAGTTTCCAGCTGTCCCTTCCCCATGCCCCTGCAAAACCTGTTAGCAATGACCCCCACCCACCCCGCTCACCCCACCTGAGCAAGGTGATGCATTGCGACATCAATGTGACCCCAAACTCTCTACTGAAAGAGGCCATACGAAGGGGCCCCAGTGAATAGTCTGAGAGTTAACCGATATCTGGCTTTGGGAAGCACTGCATGTTTCCTCACTCCAGATGTACCTCTTCTGTCTGCTTTACCTTGGTTATTATTGGAATTATGAGCATTACCTAAGAACACGGTCGTTAAGCTGGGTGGAGTAGTATCTATAAGCACTAAAGACCAAGCAAGCCAAGAATAACATTGACCATGACTGTGATGAAGATCGACATTTATTTCTATGGAGGGATGGCTAGAATATGGAGCTGATTGAGAAATCGGAAGTTTTAAAACAACTGTGAACAGTGTGGGATCATTTTACATAGAGAACTAAACCAGGGGATTTAAAAAATGCATGAATAATAAATTAATACATAACATCTAGAGGATATTTATTCAAATCTCATCTCTGTGTACTGGGAAAATAGCTGATTTTATGTCTCTTTATTATTATTATTATTGCTAATAGTATTGTGTTATTTTTTGCATTGATACTTTGGTTTGCTTGATTTCTCATCCAGAGGAAATAGGTCTGAATTTCTACACTCTGTTGTGCACTGGCTGGTCTCTCCTGGAGTTCCAACCCATTCTATACCTCCTGTTCCAAGCTGTTGGGTTAGGTATGTACATACACTCCTACTGAATTGAACCCTTGGCCTTTGGAAGTTCCCCTCCTAGTTTCACAGTAAGTTTTAAGTTTTTATAATTGAATAAAAAAAAAAAAAGCTGTTTTCATATCAGAGAGAGAGTCACCGTAATTCCCAAATCATCATCCTCAATACCCTTTGGGAAATATTCTGTATCATGGCGTCATGGCCTTCAATCCTTTCAGTAACTCCACACAAGTAGAAACTCTTGCCTAGAATATTCTGTCTAGTTTACAGACAGGAAAGTTGGGGTCAGGAAGTTAGGTGCCTCCTCTGAATCCCACTGTAACTGCTGTAACCATAAGCCAACCTCAGCTAACCCAGCTACAGAGCTCTGGCTCTTACTGATTACATGAGGCTGCGCTGACATTAAGAAATGGCTATCTTATTATACCCACACTGGCAGAAAAAGACACTTCAGATTGAAGAAATTAAGACATGAGCTATCTACAGAAATCTACTTTCTTGGCCTGTAGAGATTTTCAGGAGCCAGGCATATTTAATTTGCCAGCTTCTACCTCTCTCAGCTGCACACAGGTACTGCAATCAATTTTTTCTAAAGATGAAAACATGTTTCCAAAATGCTCTGAGAAGGTGGGATGTCTTATGTCAGTTTAAATGACAACAGATTGTCTTTTCCAGTATTGAGCAAATAAAAGCATAGAACTGCATTTAGGCCTTCCTAACGAGTCAGAATGTCCATTTTCTTCACTTTCTTCATGAGGCCAAATGTCCTCCTCTGACCTCCTGCTCATTTTCCTGATGATGTCTGAACAGCACATGCTGATTTGGGTAATTCCATGTCCATGTGCAAAAAATAATTGATGACATCAGCATAGTTATGGGAATTAGACTTATTACTTAATTACAGAACCAGCAGAGGGAGCACAAAGCCTGCATAAATAATAACCATTTCTTCTGTGGTTAAAAAACAGTACTGCCTTTCTTAAAGGGCAGTAGGGAGAAATATATTGAAAACTCAATTGTCAGTAGTCCAAAGATAATCTTCTCTTTATTATGGGAGCAATGTTAGGGTACAAATCCAATCCACTGTCCATACGGCCTAAGTAAAATATTGGCTTCTTGGGTATCCAAGAGCAAGAAGTGTGTGTGTGTGTGTGTGTGTGTGTGTGTGTGTGTGTTTTGCTTGGGATCACAGTGATAAACTACTCCATCAGTGGTGGAATAATTAAGGTCAGATAGTGAGACTTGCCTAGAGTTGGCAAATATTTACTTCACCCTGGTATCAGACCAGCTTTCATTTTAGCTTTGTTTATCCTAACAAAGTCCTGAGTGAATAGGCCCTTATTATTCTTCTAAGATGGAATCACGGTTTACATTTATGGTTGAATAAAATTTTGACTCCAGTCAAACAAAATAATGTCTACTGGTAAAAAAATATATATATAATTACATTTCTAAAAACACCTGCCTTAATTATTGCTAACATTTTAAATAAACAATCCTATTTAATATCTTTAAATGTGAAGCAAATGTTGTTCATCTTCTCTTCTGGAATACTACTGATAAATAGTAAAGAGATGTAGGCCTCCAACTAAAGGACCACTTTTATGCATAATGTAAGTTAAGAGAAAGAACATCCATTTACCCATCCTTCAAAATGTTAGGCTCATTGCTTTAAAGACATCTATGATCACATCACTACCACCCAATAAGATGCAAAATTTAGACAGAGATGAATAATACAACAAAGGACTTGCTTTATATGCTACGAATTTCTTCTGTTGGTTTTAAGAAGGTAGTCTCCCCACACTTGCGAAAATTAAAAAGGAAATAATGGTACTTATATATTGACATTTAAATCATAAGCATCCTACTGTTGTTGTTTAACCAGTATGCATCCTAACATATCCCTAATATACAATATTTATTTTGAAGAAGTCTCCAGGCAGGGGGTGGTGGACAGAAATTTCAGCTTTAGCTCACATGCTGAGACCCATCCAGGCTCAGGAAGAGAGAAACGGTGTTGGTGAAGAATGGTCCCCATCTGGGCTCGTCTGGCCTCACATGGGCTTAGTTGGAGCTAATTCAGGGACACTGGGGACAGCCACGCTGCCGGGGCGCCTGCTGTTCCCAGGTGGACCCCGCGGGCTTCTGCCGACCTCTTCTTCCACTTCGGGCCCTGTCCTGGGGGCACTGTTTCCCATCGCCCCACCCATCCAGTGCTGCCTCCCCAGGGATGGGGAAGCAGAGAGTCAGCAGCGGTTCTGCCATAAGGACTGCAGAGGCGCTCGGATGCAGAGACCCGGGGTTCAGATGCCAATGAGGAAAACCATGCTCTGCCCTTGCTTTTCATCCTTTTTCTTGGTTGAAGGACTCTGAACACAGTATACTCCAGACGTGGCCCTCATCAACTAGCTGCGGTTTGCCTTGGGGTGCTCGGCTTCCTTCATCAACACGATCAGGAAACAGGAGGCAGCAGGCTGGTCCTCGCAGGTGGATTCACCTCTGTGCCCAGCAGGTGCCAGAGACTGCTCCCAAACCAGGTGCCAACACCTCTCCTTCAGAGAGGAGAGCGATACTTTCTTTCACTGCTTTAAAAAAAATTCAAATGAGTTTATCTCACAGGGCCAGGTAACTCTCTGTCCTGTGCCTCAGAACACATATTTCTGAAACTTGGTCTCCATTTAAAGTAATCTTCCTCCAACTTTTGTGCACATCTGAGGTTTTAATGTCAACCTAGGATGTGCTGGACACCTATCATACACTAGCATAGCGCCAGAAACCCTAGCTACATGATCTCACATAGGCCCCAAAATAATCTGATGCGTTAAGCACTCTCTTTTATTCCGACTTTCTAGATGGGGAACCCAGGACTTGGTAACTTGCCCAAGGGTTAGGTAACTTGCCCAAGGTCACCATGCTGGGATGCCGGAGTCATGAGTTGTATTGAGATGTCTGGCTGTGAAATCTATGCCTGCCTTTTCAACCGCAGCTCGCTGAATCTCCCATTTTAAGTGAAAAGGTAGATGACAATGTTTATGAAAGATGGGGAAATCTCAAATTGTTAGAATTCTCATACATATGTTGTGGGGGTTTTATGCAACAGAAAGTTCACTGGTTTTAAGAATTAACAGCCAAAGAATCCTGTCACTGAAAAAAATAGCAACTGGTGAGCAAATGATGACTGTGACAGGAATGACTGACGCTAACATTCTCTCTGGTGAGCCCAAGTGCCTGAATTACAAGTTGTGTCCTCCAACGGAAGGACCTTTCTCTTCTGTCATGTGGCTGAAGATCATTACAGACCCGATTGGCAAGCCAACAAGCCCCTCAGCTGTCGGAGTCATCAAGACCAAAATAAATGAAACCAACAGTCTGAAGCCTCAACTTCTGATTTATCTTGACAATCCACTGGAAACTCTAGGCTTCTTACAAATTAAGAAATTTTTAAAGTCTCCTCTGGGAGCCTATTAGATTTCTGGCAAGTGTAGCCCCATCATTTTCTTTATTTACGATGCTACATTTTCTAAATGAAGAGTTTTAGCATGGAATGCGATATGAGTGCATTCCTGGTAAGCTCTTGTAATTGATCAAGAACAAAGAAACAATTTTAACAAGCTTTATTTTCATCTAGTAAATGAATTTAGCACAGCTCATCTATGGATGAAGCATGAATACAGGGATTCATGTTATATTTACTATTTGTTGTTGTTCAGTCACTAAATCATGTCCGACTCTTTGCAACCCTATGGACTGTAGCACACCAGGCTTCCCTGACCTCCACTATCTCCTGGAGTTGCTAAAGTTCATGTCCAGTGAATCAGTGATGCTATCTCACCATCTCATCCTCTGTCGCTCTCTTCTCCTTTTGCCTATTCTTTGCCAGCATCAGGGTCTCTTCCACTGAGTCTATTACTCATTATAATTTGTGTCAAATGGTCTCAAAACAAATCAGTCAACAGACAGTAGCACTGGGTCTCATCTAATCATGTAGGAAGTGGTTGAAGATCTAAACCCTATATTATTTTAGCGAAAAAAGCCAGCCTTAAGAAGAGCTAATTGTTCCATCAGGCCTATGCTATATGCATAAGTTTTTATTTTTAGTATCTCACACCCATTCTTAGTCAAGTTTGCAGACAATACAGGAAGCTGTATAAACTGAGGGTAAGCAGTATGTATGTATTTGGAGACCCAGAAATCTTATTATAAATCCTTTTTACACTACCCACTCCCTTGTTAATCGAATAGACAGCAGTAATAACTGGGTTGGTGGAATGCATCTCATCAATATCTGAAGCACTGACCACCACAGATGTGTTTCTGTTAACAATAGGTGGTTTTCTTCACTTATCTGTGGAGACACAATGTCTCCCCACCAGCAACCCCCAAGCATCAAGTGTTCATGATAATTTGGAAAAAAAAACCCAATTTTTTCACCTAGATCTTGGATTTGGTCTTTGGCAGAGAGGTGTGGAGACACTATTATGTCACCTGGATGGTTCTGTTGCCAGTGGCTGTATCCTGTCACAGTCCTGTCACGCGTGCCTGACAAAGTGCACGTCACAGCAACTGCCGAATCATCCACAGCCTAAGGTTCCCTGAGGACAGGGGTTCAGCCATGGGACGGCCAGAGAAAGGGCCGTGATTCATGCCGCAGGGACAGGACCTGAACTGAATTGTCTTTAATTGTCTAGTTGTCATCTCTGAGATACTAATGTGTGATGCTGTGGCTAGAGTAATGAAAAAACTAAAATATATGGGATCCTATATATTCTGGGATCCTGAAATGCTCTATTTGTTCAATATTTATTAATGAGGAAAAAAAATTAGAGTTCATCTCTCCTGTTTCAGATTGATACAGTCTATCATTTTTTTGCTCCAGCATAAATTGGGTATGTATTCTTTCAATTACATAAAAAGCAAGGCATCAAATAGATAACACATTTGAAATGATTCTTTCTTTATTCTTCTATTTTTTTTATTGTGAAAACCTGCAGTTGGAAGGCAAGGTAACCAGGTGAGAACAACCTGAATAGTAAACTTGCTCTAGAGGTGGAAAAGTCATAATTTCATCACTCAAGTATTATAGAACTTAGGAACCTTTACAAAGGAACATGATTCCATTTAAGCTGTAGAAGTTTTCGCATTTGCATTTGATCATACTGTCATGTCAAGGGAAAACCAAGCCCTCTGACCCCTCTGCATGTGTTGTCAGGGGCTTGCCCTATTCTCTCAACGAAACAGCAATGGTGGCCGTCAGGAAGTGGTCACCACCAGATACCAGGTCCCACGCTAAGCGCTTTGCACACAGTATCACAGTTCTCGACATCCTTTCTCCATAAGCCAATACCGGTCACACTTTTGCAAATGAGAACTCAGGGTTTAGAGGGTTAAGTATTGCGTCCAAAGTCAGGACTCACGGCCAGTTCTGTTGTGCTTCCAAGCTTGTGCTCTTAACCAACATACTCCATCATCTTTAGTTGCTCTGTGTGTTTTGCGACTACTCACTGTTGACAACACCAAGGATGGAAAGGCCAAGAATGGCAAAAAGAGACGCGAGGATGAGATTTTAGCTTTGCCAGAAAAGTCTGCGTATACTGCAGGGAAATAAAGCAAGCAGCAAGAAGCGGGTATCTTCTAGGGGAGCCGTGGCAGAATGCTGCCTCTTCTGGGGCTCCCCTGCACGGGGGCCTTAAGCAGGTCGCATCCTTGCTCTATCAGACTTGGGAAGGAAAGGTCCAGCAAAATCAAGAAGTGGGCAGCTGAGCCACTCAGAAGAGGCTGATCCCTATGGAGCTAGCGAGTTACTCAGTGTCAAGACGACCCAGGATGCCAGCAGCATGGGAAGCCCTTTCATCATTCATGTGACACTACTGATCACAGATATTCCTCATTCTTTGAAAACTTTACCCATAGATGTTTACTCTAAGAGGGTTTATAACTTAGAAAGAAGTGCCTCTTTTTAAAAATCTAGACTCAGACTCTGCTCTCTGAGTTTTGTGTGTTTTTTAGTGTTTGCATCTTGAATCTCAGCCTCTCCTCTTTTTTATTTCCCTTCCTTCACCTCAGATCGATCATCCCTTTTCTACAATAAGTCGCCTTCCTTAGGCACGGGGGCAGAGAATGTGAACTGAACATTCACTAAATTGTTTGTTTTCAAGCTGCAAAATATTAGGAGGACATGTGGAAAACAAGACCCCCAATGAAACAAAATATCCCTTCAGAGGCTTAAGCCTCTGAAGGGCCTGGGGTTCATGAACAAGACCCCTTCTCTATACAAGGATGGAGCCAACTGCTGAGGATCAGAATGTCTACTGGGAAGTCACAATTATTGTCATACCTTATTTGTGGTTAGTGCCAGAGAAACGATTTTCCTTTTGCAATATCTCTGTCCCAATAAAATTAAGAACTTAGTGCAGGATCCAAATTCCCCCCAAAGGAGTCAGCTTACAAAAATTTACTAGCTCCACTGCACAGGGATTTATGGTTTCCTTTTTAATAGCTGCAGACTGATAAACCTGGGTTTCTCGGGTCACGAGGTAGATTCATTTATCTTTCTTTTGAACATTTTAAGCAAATTCCGGCCCTGCAAATTGATTGAATTTTTATATCATGGAATAAACTGTAGGACAGGGTTGGAATACATGTCCAAAAATAAGAAGATCTTACAATAAAAACACATACTGAAGTCTGTATTTTCCTGATTGTCAGTCAAGCTAATTATGTTTTACTCTGAAGCTCTGTCTATCAGGCAAGAAAGGAAAAGGCAGCGAGGGGCTCCCTCCTCACCCAGGCTGATGTTTGGGAATATAACAGCACTTTCCTCACAGCAGGAGTCTGCTGTAATTGGCAGCTCTGTTTTCTCCTACTAGAGGGTAATTCTCTAGCCAAGGAAACACAATGTTAACAAGATTTTACAAATCTGACATATGGTATCCTATCTGAAATGACCAACAAAAAGTTCCTTCTCTCCCCAAGCTAACAGTTATTGCTGGTTAGGGATACAAGACAGGGTGATAAAAGGAGGTAAAGGCCCCTGGAGTTCTTTTAAGGGGGCTGGTAAATCGGTGATCTTGAAAAAGGCCAATTAATAAGGAAAAGTAAGCTATTCAGCATGGTGGTAACTCTCAGAGAAGGATGAAATAACAATAAAAACCTCACCTGGAAGACTGAGCCTCGTTCATGACATGTGTTCATCCCAAAGGTATTCAAGGCGAGCTCAGTGAGTCCATTAAAGTGGGGCTGGGAGTGGGAGGGCTGGTCCCGCAAGTGAGGGAAAGCAGGAATCCTAAACGATGCACTGGACTTAGAAATGGTTCTGGGTTGACCTCATTCTCACCCTAAACCTACAGAAACACTAGAACGAATTTTCACGGAGGGTGAGATTGCTTTGATGTGACTCCAAAAACTTCATCACAACCTAAATCTTGTTTAAAACCATAACCCCCCAACGAGATCCCTATATTCTGTTTTAACTAACAAAAGAATGGCAGAAAGAACAGTCTGGTGCATAAAACCTAGGCAGAAATACATGTAGACTTTCCAGGAAAAGAGGAACAAGAGTATTTTCCTTCCCTCTTGTGCATATTAAGCGACACACTGCTTCATTCTTTCTTGGCAGGATGCTGGGTAGATTCTAAAGAGGGCAAAGATGGATTCCCAGAAAGTTACCCTGGGTGCACTATGATATCCACACTGTAGTTATAGCCGAACGCAGGGGCTGACTGTCGCCAGATCCCATCTAATGTTCCATGACTCCAGCTGCAGACTGCTCATTCGAAGGTGGGTAAAATCAGGGAGTTTACACATGAAGTGATTAATGAGCAGCTTCAAAGCACCAGGTACTTGGGAGTAAAGACACAGAGTCAGGTCAAGTCCTAATTTTCACAGGGAAATAAACTGCCTTTTGTTACCTCCTGGCAACATGCTGGGGACAGTCAACTGGAACCTGCCCACGTGAAGGAAGGAAGGATGACGGCACCCTTCTTGGTTTCGGGGCACCCAGTGCCACGGACTCTCCAAATATTCCAAGAGCAGTATTTGCCTCTTCAGTGAGATCATTTGCTCATTCACTGTACCTGCCCATTTCTCCTTTCCTTTCTGGATGTCCTACAGTGGTGATTTCCAGTAGCATCTGAACTATTTCTAAGTAGTACAAGGACGGACCTTGAACAAACACTGACTCACAGAACAGTTTTGCTTTCTCAAATATCCTGCTGTCCTGGAGATTATGAGAAAGTCAGAGTCTCAGTTTGGTGCTGATACATCTTGCTAACATCTGCTAACCTCAAAGGGAGATAAGAACCACAGAATGCCCAAGAGACAGCAGAACCCAGCCAGCATCTAACAATGGGATGTTTTCATTGTATTCATTTTTATGGCTATTCCTTTTGTGATGACAAGCATGGCTGATTTGCCATTTCTAGAAGTTAGAGAAAATTTTCATTTGAAATACAGTACCTCAAATGAAGTGAAATAAACCAATCACAAAAAACACACATATTTTAGGATTCCACTTACACAGAGTATCTAGAGTCGTCACATTTATACAGATAGAAAGCAGAATGGTTGTCAGGGGCTGGGGGATGGAGAAAATGGGGAATGGTCTAATGGGTACAGAGCTTCAACTCTGCAAGATGAAAAAGTTTTGGAGATTGGTTTCAGAACAATGTGAATATACTTAACACTACTGAACTGCACTCAAGAACAGTTGAGATGGTAAATTTTACATTACGTGTATTTTATTGCAACAGAAAAAAATAAGTGGAAGACAGACTTGGAGGAGGATGTGGCTCTGGAAGATAGATGTAATGCTGTTGGCTTTAAACATGGAAGGAGAGGCCATCAGCCAAGGAAAGCAGGCAGCCTCTAGAAGCAGGAAAAGGCAAGGAAACAGATTTTCCTCTAGAGCCTCAGGAGGGAAGGTAGCTCAGCTAGCACCCTGATTATAACCCAGTAAGACGTGTTTTTGACTTCTGCTTTCCAAAACTGTAAGATGATAAATCTGTGTTCTCCCCCTTCACCCTGAAAAATACAGTTACTCTATGTTTTTTCTTAGAGTCAATCAGAATATATTTAGAAATGATGTTGATGAAGTACATGTCTCTGGGAAAACTATGAAGATGACATGTAAACACCTGATGTCTGGTGAAAGATATGTACACTATCTTTTGGGCTGTAAAAGACAAACCAAGTTTTCCAAGATTTATTATACATAAGAGGCATCAGAATTATCATGATGGATTAAAAATGGGTGTCTAACATGGTTCACATACAATTCTATGACCGGCAGTGATCTTTAGTTATTAAAAGCAAGCCCTCCCAAACTCTTTCATTGTGTTGACTGATGCAGATATGAACCAAAAGCTAAGCTGAGGATCTGGAGGCTGCAACCATAAGTTAAACCCTATCTCTGCCATTTAAGAACAGCATAAACTTGGGACTAGTCACCAAATCTCAGAGCCTTAATTTGCGCAACTGTAAAATGAGATACTCAGCACCTCCCTCAATAGAGCTGCTGTGAAATCAAATAAGAGAACGCATGTCAACTTTTGGCTCAGGCCTGATTCCTATTATGATTATCAGACATTATCTGTGCTCAAATGCTCAGTCGTGTCCGACTCTCGGGTCCCCCATGGACCATAGCCAGGCTCCTCTGTCCATGGGACTCTCTAGGCAAGAATACTGGAGTGGGTTGTCATTTCCTCCTCCAGGGGATCTTCCCAACCCAGGGATTGAACCTTCATCTCTTGTGTCTCCTGATCCTACCAAATAGCTGTTTTGTTTCTGGAAACAAAAGTAATTCAGCACTTCAATATAAATTCAATCTGAGCAACTCCAGCCTTTGCATATTTGGAAGATCTCATTAGTTGGAGTCAGGGCAACCCTGGGTTTCTCTTAGATGTTGGAGCAGGCGTGCTCGTGGAGTTGGCTCTACTGTTTGGTCAGTGGAGTGAGATCACTGTCTGCTCGCTCACTGCGCATTTGCACAGGCTGAAGGGCTGCCTGAAAGCCTTAGCCATTTGATGTCAAAAGCCTGGCCTGCATGCCAGGCTCCTCCATAGCCATCATTTATCAGCAGCACAACACCCCAGGGGTGTGTATTCATCAAATGCTTATTGACTTAAGCTGCAGGGTTACCCACCCCCCCCCCCCCCCCCCCCCCCCGCTTTATAACATTAGAAAATATTGCTTCTGATTTAAATAGTTTTCTTTGCAGGATGGAAATAAAAAACCAACTGCTATTACATGGCACCCATTTTCTGATTGGATGCATTGATTGAAGGTGAGCACTTACTCACAGAAACACATTGGAGGCTTTAGGCAGGGTTTCTCAAGCTCAGCACTACTGACTTCTCGGGCTGAATAAGTCTATGCTGCAGCAGCTGCCCTGAGCATTACGGGATTTTAACAGCACCTTTTGCTTCTGCCTCCGAGATGCCAACAGAGCCACCATCCCCACCTGGGACAACCAAAAGCGGACATGAACAGATGTCCGCTGACAAAAATCGCCTCCCACTGAGCACTACTGTATGAGAGGGTGATATTAGCACTGAGATTACTAACTGCAGCTATTTGCTGAAAAAATAATTAAAATATTTAATATAGAAAGCTATGAATAATTACTAGTTACTAGCTGTGAATAATTTAAAAGAAGCACTTCCCTATTTTCAACACTGTCCAACCACCCAATAAATATAAATTAAATTCAACAATACATGAAATGGCTTTGTAAACTATAAAACATGGTGTTAATGTTTATTAACATTTCCTCAGTATGCTTGGGGACTACACAAAGGATGGGCTGCTTGAGGAGCAAACTTTTATTAAACCAGTGCTATGTGCTAAGTACTTTGCTTACATTATCTTATTGGAGCCTCATCCTCTGATTTTTATGGATGGGGGATCGGGGATCAAGATCGTTCAGCAGTACTAAGACCAAGGTCACTCAGCTGATAAGAGGCACTGGCAGGATCTAAATATAGGTCAGTAACTCTCCAAACTCACTCACTACTATTCCACCCGCTGCCTGCCATTTGTTGCGGATGCCATTCTCAAATGGGAGAGAGACATTCATATGCTCTTTGACAAGCCTTTCTAGAAATGGCACCTATATCTAGAGAAGCTAGCAGGGTTGGAGTGAAATCTATAACCTGGAGCTAAAGCCAAAACTTAGGCCCAACTTCATGACCCAGGACCCACTGAACAAATTATCTAATCAACTTATCACAAACTGACATCTGGAGGGTCAGTTGTTAATACCTGCTATTCCTGTTTTCTCCCTTAAGTATCCAGAAAATTCAGATTTGATGGAACTATCTGGGAGAAATAAATTCCCAATTGACCAAGATAAAAAGAATTTAGATTTTCTTTTGTAATTTTTTAAACTTAATATCTATAATGGGTTGAAATGGATTCCTTAAAAAAGATTAGGGTAAAGTCCTAATCTCAAGTCCCTGAGGATGTGACCTTAGTTGGAAAGAGGATTGTGCTAGAGGTCATCAAGTTAAAAGGAGGTCACTGGAGTGGACCCTCATCCAATATGACTGGTGTCCTTATAAAAAGGGGAAATTCTGACAAAGAGGGAAGACGATACAAAGAGACACAGGGAGAATGCCTTGCAAAGACAGAGGACTGGACTGATGCTTCTATAAGCTGAGCAATGCCAAAGACTACAGCCATCCATCAGAAAGTAGGGACAGCAAAGGCCGGCCCTGCCTACAGTTTTCTCAGAGGGAGCGTGGTGCCCTGCTGACACCTGAATTTCCAACTAACAGCCTCCAGAACTTTGAGTCAACGAATGTCTCTTTTCTAATTCGTCCAGTTTGGGACTTAATGGATAAAGGAAACAAATATTATGGCAGCCTTGGGTAACTATTTAATAGAGTGTCTCTGTTTCGTAAATTAATCCACTGGCAGATTTGGGGAAATGCATTTGGTGTGTGTTCAGGGGGGCTTCTAGAACACTGTACTCATATGAGTGGAAAGCAGTCCGAGCTTTCTGGGGTGGCTCGTCGCTGGGCTGTGCTCGCCATATGGATGTTTTGGCCCACGGCCACGAAGTCACAGCGCCCTCACTGTGCCAGCTGGCAGCAGGGCCCTGGTCAGCCTTCTCCCTGGCTCTGCTCTCGAGGAGGCTGGGGCTCCCTTGCTGTCTGTCACGAGCTGCTCCCTGAGACCTCTTTTATCCACCTCCTTATGGCGTTTCTCCAAGTCTCAGGCAAAACAGCTTTTGCCCCTAAGATCTCAAAGGGTTTATACACATTAATTCTGAGGGATCTGTAAATATCGCATCTCAGAGTAAAATTTCTCTCAAAGGACACATATATAAATAGGTTCAAAGAAAAAAGAAGACTATTTACAAAATATAGAAACACAGGGGACATTAATGTTGTACACCCACCTGGAATGTGGGCCAAAAATGGGGATGCGTTAGCAGGTGGCAGCGAAGGCAAAACACAAAAGAAACTTTTCTCAAAACTTCCTGTGGGAGTCTGATGTATATGATGCAGGGAGCCAGTGCTCTGTGACAACCTGGAAGAATGGGGTGCGGAGGGAGGAGGAGGGGGTCCGGGAGGGAAGGGACACATATGCCTCTGGTCGATTCGTGTTGATGTATGGCAAAAACCATCACAACACTGTAAAGTAATTATCCTCCAATTAAAATACAATTAAAAAATAAATTGTAAAAAATAACTTCTTGATGTCTAATGCTGATCTACTGTCTTTGAGAGATGGCTGAGGAGCAAAACCTAGGTGGGAAGTTAGACAGCTCAGGTCTGGCAGCAGGAAGCAGTGCAGAAATCGACACAATGTCTGGTGGGCAGAAATACAGAACAGACTTTTGAACTCTGTGGGAGAATGTGAGGGTGGGATATTTCAAAAGAACAGCATGTATACTATCTATGGTGAAACAGATCACCAGCCCAGGTGGGATGCATGAGACAAGTGCTCCGGCCTGGTGCACTGGGAAGACCCAGAGGAATCGGGTGGAGAGGGAGGTGGGAGGGGGGATCGGGATTGGGAATACATGTAAATCCATGGCTGATTCATATCAATGTATGACAAACCCACTGGAAAAAAAAAAATTAAAAAAAAGTAAAAAAAAAAAAGGAACTGAGAAACAATAATCTTGCTTCAACTAAATGACTGCAATAATTTGTTTGTGCTTCCACCAGAAGAGAGATTCTTCTGATCTCTTTCAAGTCCTGACTGAGGTTAAACTTGATGCCTTTAAGATTTCCCATGCTTAGTGAAAATGTAGATCTCCCTGGATGGTTTCACTTCTGCCTTTGTCACAGCTGCCGGTGCCAGCTTTGTTTATAGGTGTCCTTTCCTTCAAATCCGCCCGCAGGGGCTCGCCCACATCATTTGTCAGAGGCTAAATAGCCCGAGGCCAAGAGTAGACATTTACTTATAGCATCTTCAGACTCTTTTAAATGGGCCTTTGGGATTCTGCCGCTGACCGCTCTGTAGCATGAGGCTAGGGGATGGCCTGCCCTGGGTGTTTGTTCTAATTGACTAACCTCGATGGTGCTGTTCAAAACCGCTGTAACCCATGCGTGCCCTCGGTCTGAAGCTTCTAATGACCTTTCTCTGGCCCTCCACACATATGGCTGAGACGATGCAAACATCATTTGGAAGAGGAGTAAATTCAATAACTCAATTACAGCTGCACCAAAGCGCCATTTATCAAACTCAGACCACAGCACTCTGTCTCCCTTAGCCCTCTGGTTTTCCATGGCCAGGCATTTGGGGAAAGTCACTAATCAATTTAGGAATGATTAAATTGGAATTTGTAACACTTCCCATTATTAAACCTTCAATCTTCATTACGGCAACTTAATGATTACATCATGGTGGAGAAAAACAAATTATGGGTAGCTGGCACCGTTTTAGAAAGCTGGAGCAACAAGGAAGTTGTCAAAAACACCAAAAGTCTAATACATGTAGGTGTGTAAGCAATGGTTTGAGGTACACAAAATTGCTGTTTGCTTTAGATAAAAATATGCATTGAAAAGGGCCTTTATTGTACTCTTGCTCTTTTTAAATAGATTCACTTGATTTACCTGGAGTGAAAAGATGGGAGGTGGGAAACTCACAAAATCCCATGCAAATTTGGATGTGTGCACATGAGCTTTATTCAAGGAAGAAGGGCCAAAGATCCTCACCAGATCCTTAAAGGGCTGGATAAATGGAGATGGTCTCTATTACTCACTAAATCATTGGAAGTCTCTGCTAAGTCACTTCAGTCGTGTCTGACTCTGTGCCATAGAAGGCAGCCCACCAGGCTCCCTGGTCCCCGGGATTCTCCAGGCAAGAACACTGGAGTGGGTTGCCATTTCCTTCTCCAATGCATGAACGTGAAAAGTGAAAGTGAAGTCGCTCAGTCGTGTCCGACTCTCAGCGACCCCATGGACTGCAGCCTACCAGGCTCCTCTGTCCATGGGATTTTCCAGGCAAGAGTGCTGGAGTGGGGTGCCACTGCCTTCTCCATTGGAAGTCTCTAGTACTCACTAAAATCACTGAAGGACGTACTACTTTTCATTTTAGAGAAGAAGAGATGGAGGCTTGGAGAAGTTAAGTAACTCAGCTGGGTGTGATGGCCTGGAGCTTGGCGGGCTCTGTGTGGTTCTCAGAGTCTTGTGATTCTCACCTACAACGTACCGCTACTGGTCGGTGTGACTGACAGAATGGTTCAGAAGCTCCCGGAGGTCACTCTGAGATTCAGGCAGAAGATACCAAGGCTTCCATCTGCAGTGCGCTCTCTTTCTTGGATTCCCTGCTCACAGGAGAGCCCGCTATAAGGTCACAAGCAGATCTGTGTGGTAAAGAGCTGAGGCTTCTTGCCAACAGCCAGGGTCATGAACTCAGAAGGGGCATCTTCGAACCCAGCAGAGCCTCATGTGTGTGCAACCCCTGCACAGAGACCACGAACTAGAGCCACTGAGCACTTCAGTCACTCTGGGCTCCTGACATTCAGAAACCACGTGATAGAACAAAGTCTGCCATTTGAAGAACAAAGTCTGCCATTTGAAGCTCCTGAGTTTTTAAGGGACAGTACATACGAATGGGTTCTGTAAGCCCCCTACATATGAATGGGTCCAACTGCAAGCGTGCTTTCCTAAGTCCAATTTGTTTTTAAGTCCTATGAACTTAGCCAAGGCACCCAACTAACATGATGGGCCACACAGTACTGGACTGTAATAGGTTTCTAATGCTTTTTACACAAACAGTACGTTACAAACACAGAAATACAGGAAACATTTTTAATCTCACAGTATAGTACCTGAGAAGTGCCAGCTACGTCACTGTTGCTTTTATGTTTCTTCCAGAGATCCTGGCCTTGAAATAAAGACACTGCACTACCGTACTCTATACAGTAAACACCAGCACAACCGCGTGGAGAAGATGCACCCTTGTGACAATAAACACCAGACGTGTGAACCAACTTACGTGACTGGACACGCAAACACACGTTCACATCTTTGAAAGTTCGCAACTTGAAGGGTCGTTTGTAGGGGACTTACTGTGACTTGTCATAGCCCAGTCGCACACCTTCCCAAGTGGCGTTAGGGGTAAAGAATCTGCCTCCCAATGCAAGAGATGCAGGTTCAATCCCGGGGTCACGAATATCCCCTGGAGGAGGGGATAGCAACCTGCCCCAGTACTCTTGCCTGGGAAATCCCATGGACAGAGAGGCCTGGTGGGCTGCAGTCCACGGGGTCGCAGAGAGCGGGGCACGGCTGAGCGCAGCACAGTCACACGTCTCCTGAGAGCACTAGAGCCTGGGTGCAGACCCAAGCTTGCCTGGCTCTCAAGTTCATGTTCTTTACCACGATCCTGCTGTGTCTCCTCAGGGTTTCCGAAATATTCCTTTATGCACCTAGTACCTCTTTCATGGGAAAACATACTTTACTTCGGCTCCCCTGCCACCTTAGCAGGCACTTTTAGATGCTGCTATGGTCTTCCCCAGCCTGCTGATCAGCAAAGAAAAAGGGCAAAAGTAACACAGCTTATCACCCAGACAGATGGGAGAAACCCCAGCGCTTTAGCAGGGGTGCCCTCTTGTCCCTGCTTTTATCAGCTTTGGAAGTTTCTTTTACACACACGAGATTTTCTAAAGCAGGCCGCTAATCGCGGTGTTCAGTGGGAAAACACACACACGCATCTCATAATTAAACCTCATTTATGAAAAAAGGCAGAGCAGATTAAACTCACCAAATACTATCTTCTACCATGGGGTTTACCCACGAGAGTAAATGTACTGAAAAATAAGGTCATCTTCTCATGTTCCATCTTCACTGAAAAATTGCCTATGTTAAAGCACTGCAGCTCCACAATTTCTCTGCAATCCAAACTTGACTTGTGGCGGGGGTGCAGAGCCATGGCTACTCTTCTGTGATGGGGTACACTTTTAAGCTCAGAGAATAGAGAGGCATTAAACAAAAGAGGACCAGCGGGAGACCCATTCATTTCAAGCCCTGGGAAAGGTCCCTCTTGCCAAGTGAAGGGGGGAAAATGAGCCGTGAGGCATTAAGAGGGGAGCAAGCTGTGAAATGAACCAAGGGGTAGATGGTGCAGTTCATGACCCTGCAGCCTCATAACACAGTCCTTCAGCCACGGGGTCGCTAATGAAGGGCGATGCCTGGAAATTAATGGAGTGATGTGGGGTGTGAGGGTGAAAAATGAGAGCCTGGTGATGTGTCCAGTCCCTTCTGCTCAAAGAGTCTGGGCAGAATAGTTATTAAAGCTTCCAGCACTTTGATAAGTTAATATTTCACCATTATGTTATTAGAAGGAGCCCAGCATCAAGTAGCCAAGCATCTTTTGGTGAGATAGAAGGGATCAGAAGCCCCAGCAAAAAGAAAGAGAATAAAGACATGCCCATCTGATTGCAGGCTCTGATGTCCTGAGGAGGTAAGGGCCTTCCTCTTCTATTGTTTTAATTCAAAAGGCCCCTTTAGCCAAGTAGACTCTGTGAAATCCTCCACCAAGAGCTCACGCCCTAATCACACCCTTCTAGAGCCTCCCAAATAGATATTTGCGGCAAATACAAAACAGCAAGTGCGCTGACTTAGGAAAGGTGATTGGTTCCATCTGCGAATTGAGACCTGAAACCTTTCTCCTTTCATGTGAGCTGTCATTTTTCTCCTACAAATGAAATGAATAATTCCTCCTCATGGCAGTCAATTTCAAATTCACAGGGTTTTCCCCTGCTCTGAACCCATTATATTTTGTTGCATAAAACCTATCTTATAAAATAAACCTCTCAAAGTTGTAAATTAAAAAATAAACATTCTTGAGAAAATGTCAAATGTGGGCCTGACAGAAAGGCCAAAAAATCCATTTAAGGGAATACTGCAGTGAATCTGTCCCCAGAAAATTGGGGGGGGGGGGACATTCAAGACTGGTGATTGAATATAAATTCACTGCCTTCAGCCAGTTTATAATGAAATGAACCTTTAGCTAGGGGTTGCTATATACTTTTAGAACTGAGTGTAAGATTAGCTGTGCCTGCAGTGGAGGGAGATAAAAAAAAAAAAATATGCACCAGAATATTAAAATAAACGCCAGAACGAACAAACCTCAGAGGGGCCAGCACAAGCATCTGGTACCATCTCTGGGTATGCAAATAAAGTCACAGAGAACATTCCCTGCACATGCATGGTGGGTGCACTGAAAAATGGACTCATATACTGAATGGTCAGGTTGGTCGTCTTTCACTGGTAAATCCTTAGTTCCAGAGAAGTTTTCCTAGAGTGTCTAGTTACCTTGCCACCTTCATGGATGGACAAGTGATTCAATGCAGTAGTTAGAAATGCATAAATACCACGGAGGCAGTCCGCCTCCAAGACTCCAAGTCCGCCAAATACCAAGTCTCCTGGTATTTATGCCCCTGGGCAGTCCCTTCTCACATCGTGGTGAAGGTGTTATGTGTGACTAACAGAATATGGTAGAAGTGATGACATGTCGCTTCCAAGACACTGGAGCTTCCATCTTGCTCACGCTCCCTCTTTCTCTTTTTTGATCATTTGCTCTGCTGCTGCTGCTAAGTCACCTCAGTCGTGTCTGACTCTGTGACCCCATAGACAGCAGCCCACCAGGCTCCTCTGTCCCTGGGATTCTCCAGGCAAGAACACTGGAGTGGGTTGCCATTTCCTTCTCCAATGCATGCACGCATGCTAAGTCGCTTCAGTCGTGTCTGACTCTGTGCGACCCTATGGACAGCAGCCCGCCAGGCTCCTCTGTCTACAGGATTCCCTAGGCAAGAATACTGGATTGGGTTGCCATTTCCTTCTGAAGGATCATTTGCTCTGGGGAAGTCAACTGGCAAGTCCTGAGCAGCCTTCTGGAGAAGCCCACACGCTGAGGGGCTGAGGTCTCCTGCCCACAGCCAATGAAGACCTGAGAAAGCTTCATCAACAGCCCATGAGTGGACTACCACGGACACGAACTCTCAGCGAGGCTTCCGATGACCACAGTGCAGGCGGGCATCTAGACTGCCATCCCATGAGAGTCCTTGTACCATAAACACCCAGCTTAGTTCCCCACCCCCACCCCCGCCAATTTCTTGACCCTCAGAAACTGTGAGATAATAAGGTTTTGGTTTTCATTAAAACACTACATTTGGGGCAATCTGTTACACAGCAATAGATAATTATTACAACCACCATTTCCAGACAGCATGTGGAATGTTTTTCATGAACAATCTGACTTAACAGTACATCACTTCCTATTACACAGGTCCCATTTTATTATTCCCAGGTGCACCCCATGGGGGTACAGTGAGGATTAAGAGATATGTAAAGTATTTAGGGCTTTCCTGGTGGCTCAGTGGTAAAGAATCTACCTGCCAATGCAGGAGATGCGGGTTTGATCTGTGGGTTGGGAAGATCCCCTGGAGAAGCAAATGGCAACCCACTCCAGTATTCTTGCCAGGAGAATTCCATGGACAGAGGGGCTTGGCAGGCCACAGTCCATGGGGTTGCAAAGAGTCAGGCAAAATTGAAGTGTCTTAGCACGCAAGCACAGTTGACCTAGCATCCAGGCAGAAACCACCCACTGGGGGCCATTTAAGTACGTATTTGCTCAGGCTTCCCAGATGGCTCAGTGATAAAGAATGTGCTTGCAAATAAAGGAGATGCAGGAGACGAGGGTTCTGTCCTTGGGTTGGGAAGATCCCTTGGAGGAGGGCATGGCAACCCACTCCAGTATTCCTACCTGGGAAATTTCTTGCCTGGATCGAGGAGCTTGGTAGGCTACAGTCCATGGGGTCGCAAAGAGTGGACATGATTTAATGAATGAAAACAACATCAAAACACTTAGAACAGTGGCTGACACACAGTAAGCACTTACTAAATGTCAGCTATGAAGACTATTATTATTCCTTTTAGAGAGGAGTCAACGCTGAGCAAGACAAAGTACTTTGTTCTAGCCCATATAGCTGAGAAGTAGCAAACATGAGACTTTCTTATTTCAAGGCTCATATTCTTAACCTAAGAGGTTTCTTCTGACAGAGCAGTCTTCAATTAACAAAATAAAATGCTATTCTCCATTTCTGTGAGTCTGTTTCTCTTTCGTGGATATGTCCATTTGTGTCACATTTTAGATTCCACATATAAGTCATATCATATAGTATTTGTCTTTTTCTGACTTACTTTGCTTAGTATGATAATATCTAGGTCCATTGCTATTGCTGCACATGGCATTATTCCATTATTTTCATGGCTGAGTAAATAATCACAGAGAACAAACTTGTGGTTGCCAAGGAGGAGGAGGGAGGGAGAGGGATGGAGTGGGAGTTTGGGATTAGCAGATACAAACTAGTATATACAGAATCAATAGACAACACAGGGAACTGTGCTATAAAATATTCAATATCCTGTGATAAACCATAATGGAAAAGAATATGAAAAAGGATATAGATATATATAACCGAGTCACTTTGCTGTATAGTAGAAATTAATACAACACTGTAAATCAACTATACTTCAGTAAAATTTAAAATCTAAAATAAAAGGAGGAGAAGAGAAGGAGAAGAGAAGATGCACGCTAAAAACAAAGGTAAGTAATTCCTGGATTGTTTACTATCTTAGATTAACCATGATCTTGGATCATTCACATTAAAAATCCCCTTCATGTGGGATGCTGACTGAGCTGATGGTATTTCCTAATTCTCTACAAGTATTCTCAAATGTTAAAAAATAATGAAAGCAAGGAATTACCAAAAAAAAAAAAAGCTTGTAAGGAATCAAGGTTTTTATTTGGTGTAAACAGTTACTGAATATCAATGACATTTAGAGCAGAGAATTGACTAAATGTTGCCGTGAGTCACTAAATCATGGCTCTCTTTAAGATGAAATCAAAGCAGACAGAAGTGAATGTGCATCCCTCTGGCCACATCCTAAACCTGCAGAGGAACTGTAACTTCAAGAGTTTTGGTTACTGGGTTCGCCAGTACTGGGAGGATTATCAAAGTCAGAGAGAGGTCCAGTCCTCTGACCCACGTGGCCTTTTTTCTTCTGTGTGTCCCAGGCACGGTTATAAACTCTATAATATTAACAGGGATTAACAGAAACTGCCTGCTGATGCTGTTTAAAAAATCGCATTTTGAACAAGTCTTATAGAATTGATTCATCCACGTATCACTGTCATCCCCAGAGCAGAACCTTAGACTGTATGTAATTCACCACAGAATGAACATCACTTCACTGTGGAGGTTTATTTATCATCAGCATTTGTGCAATGACTGAACGTGGTCTGAATCTTATTCTACCTTCAAGAGTTCTCTGCTCCTTTGAGCTCAGGCAGCTTGAAACAGACCCTGGGTTTTTCAGATCTCATTTCTTTATGATACTAACATCCTCAGTGAAAGCAATGCAGCAACATCGAATAAAACTGCCACTCAGAGCACTGATGCTCTTTTGGCCTCCAAGGAGGAGAAGCTCAATTCCTTCAGTTTACCAGTGGTTTCAAATGGGGAAGGGAGCAATGAGCAGAACGAAACCCTGAGTGGGAGCCTCTCCATCGTGGAGGGGCTCCTTTTGACCAGCATGCACTTTCCCCCAACTGATGCAGTCAGTCCCTTTTCCACCGCTGGGCTTCAGCCAACAATTCCCCAAGAACTCCAGAGGGAGCCATCCCCCTCCAGTCTGCTCTATGCAGCCCAGAGCAGACCCTGTTGGAATCACTCAAACCCAATCCTTGTGTGGGCTCAGCCTGAGAGGCGGATCCCTGTTTGTATGGCCACCAGGAGTGCTTCAAAACGGTCTCAGTGAGGAAAGCTTGGAGCACAAGGGCCAGCCCTTTCCCTCCCTGCTCCTCAACTAGCATCACCAGATAGATGGAACACACCCAAGCAATGCCTCTCTCCCCTCCTGCCCAGGCTCCCAACTCAGGACGTGGGAAGCTCAACTCGATATTCACAAATGTCAGGGGCGCTCACATATCCACTGAGATAAAAGAGCTGAGACTCATACCTCGCTGTGCAGGGGCGGGGGGTTATTTGGCAACGCGAGAGGGACAGACTGAGCCGGAGGGGGAGATGACGGGAGGAAGAGGTGGAAATGAGGTTAGAGTGTGAGGAGCAGACTCGTGCATGGAACACAGTCTCCAACAGAGATGCTGGCACCCATAAACCCCGTTTTTTGTAACGGGATTTTATTGGTGGCAATCCAGTTACGGAGAAGTTCAAGCCACCATCCTCAGGGTAAGACCTGAGGCCAGGGTCTCACTATTATAACTCTATTAATGCTCGCCCTCCCCAGACAACCCGTGTCTGCCCCTGGCCGTGGTGACTGCCCATCAGAGAGCATCCTGACCCCGAAGCCACTGCAGCGTGAAGGCCAGCCTGAGGTCTGACAGGGCTGTAGCTACTGTGGTCCAAACTGCAGCCAACAGTGCTCTCATGTGGAAGGGTGCCAGCCTCCCGGGGCTGAGCGGCGGAGCGAGCCCTCTGCCAGCCAGTGTCTCCTACCGCCCCCTCGACCCTCCCACCCTGCCTCTGCTGAAATGGTGTCAGTTCGAGCTGCAGGCAATGCAGGCTCCAGCTTTTGGTCCTCAGCATAGGCGGGCTCTCTGCTCAGCCTCCCCAACGGTAATGTGACTTCCTGTTGTCCGGTTCTCCTCTAAACCACGCTGCCAGCATAAGTCCCCTGCAGACCAGTCTTCAAGTTGTGACCTTTCAAAGACGTGAACGTGTGTGCCATCAACGTCAGGCGTGAGTGAAATCGCAGCTTGCCCTCCATCTCCTGTTGCTGACGATCCTTCAGCTCTACCATCTCCCACCTCTTCCCCCTGTCCAGCCGGCAACTCTTCTAGCCTGCTCGCTTGATGCCAGCCCCCTATATGCCAGTTGTTGTACTGTACTACTGTACTTTTCAGGGCAGTGTTCTCTAAGATGAAAAATGTTTTGTTCGTGTGTATGTTTGTGATGTAGCATTTGTGTGAAAAATATTCTAAAGCTATTACAGGGCAGTACTAAGTAGCCGGCTGGGTTAGTTGGGTACCTTGGCTGACTCTGTTGGACCTACAGACAAACTGGACTTACGAACATGATCTCAGAATAGAACTCGTTCTTCTCTTGGGGACTTACGGTACTCTCTGTTTTTTCTAGGAACCTCCTCAGCTTCTCAAGTGCAATTGGCAGGCTCTCCCAGGACCTTGGCCCACGACGCTGGTCTCTGTAAGGCACTTGGTTCAGAGAGAAGGACAGTGGCATTTCCCCGTCTCGCCCCACTGCTCTGTATGGGCTCCTTTGGGGGTGGCTGTTCCTCTGTCCATCTGCACCCCCCCAGCACCCCGCACAGCAGCATGACCGGACAAGGCATCAGCTGAAAGACCTACTGTCCTCGCTCCCGACTCGGGGACACGTAATGCTTTCTTCACTCACATCCTGCATTTTCTCCATCATCACCAAGAGAGGACATGCAGCTTCGGTGCCTCATTTTCCTGGGGTGACTAACTGCTTCCTTACATGCGCTGTCTCACCTCTAACACTTCTGTGAATCAGGTACTGAAATTATTCTTTTTCTTTGACTTGAAGTCAAAGAAGTTATTTATAGTGTTGGGGTCGTTTCGAGCCTACAGCAAAGTGATTCAGTTATCTGTGTGTGTATGTATGTGTGTGTACATACACACACACATATAACCTTTTTCAGATTCTTTTCCATTATAGATTATTATAATATATTGAATACAGCTCCCTCTGCTATACCGTAGGTCCTAGTTTATTTATTTTATATATAGTAGTATGTATCTGTCAATCCCAAATTCCTAATTTATTTCTTCTTCCCTTTCTCTTTGGTTAAGTGTAATTCTGTTTTCTGTCTGTGAGTCTATTGCTGTTTTTAAATAAGCTTACTTGTATCATCTTTTTCGATTCCATCTATAAATATACCATATGATATTTGTCCCTGGCTGTCTGACTAACTTCACTTAATATGATAATCTCTAGATTGGTATTATTCTTGATTTATAGCTTGGTAATGGGCTTTGGGTAAATGACTTGTCCAAGGTCACAACTGTAGGCTGCAGAGCTGGGATCTGGCCTCTGTCTGTCCTGCCCTTGCTACCTGGGCTATTCACCACTAGGTACAGAGTTCCTGTTTGGACAGGGCTTCTTACAGGCTTCTGAACCCTCTGACATGGCCATGTGTGGTGATTACATGTGTCAGAGGTTAAACAGAATATAATGTCCACCCAGGCGTATATCACTTTGGAGAATAATCTCCTCCTCTTACCTCAAAATAACAAAGAATAAAGAGACAAACAACTTTGCTTGATAGGAGTCTACCTCCAGCAAGACAAAGAGCTGGACACAGAGACACCCAATGACCTCATGAGTAGCAAACTGCCCATTCTTATTTCTTACCCTTGAAAAAACTGGAATAACATATTCAAATTTATGAACAGGTTGTTCATAAAATTTACAGTCCAATTTTTATAAAGTAAGGGATATCAGAGACTATCTGATCCACTTTACTCACTTTTTAGAGCAGAACAGAAAGCCCTGTGAAAAGTGTAAAAGATTTGACCAAAACCACAAAGCCAGCCAGGGGAAGTCTCAGGACTATACACAAGTGTCTTTTCGAATCCCAGCCCAGTATTCTATCATACAAGCATAGCAAAACGTTTTCAACATAAGGGCATCTCTGATGGATTGGCAGTGACTGCAAGGGGGCTCTGAGGGGAAGAAGGTGATGATGGATTGATGAGTCATGCCCGGTGCAGGCATGGGATGAGAACACAGAAGAGTAAGCTGTTGCTTCTTAGGCTCCTTTTTCATAGAAATGTCTCTGTATTTAACTTCAGTAGATTCATAATTTATCTCAAGAGCTATTATATCAATACCATCCTAGATCTAGTTTATTAGATTGTTACAACTCTATTTTCAAGAGAATATACATTTTATGTTGCAATGCAGGATTCCAGAACTCTTGACTCATCCTGTGAGGCAAGTCATCAGAAAGGGAGATGAAGCTGGAACTCACTGGAGACTAATCCATTAGAAAGTCTCAATTCTTCATTCTCATAAAAAAAGAAAAAAATAGGTGACTTCAATAACTATACTATAAAAATAACTTTATACAGATATACCTTTTCCTGTTTGCCTTGGTGCTGGCCATCATTCATCTAGTCTATGTTACAATGGCCAAATCACATATTTACCATCCACTTCCTTAAAGCATTTGAGATTTTAAAATATAACATCCCCAATAGTCTTCAACTCCTTTTTTTATAACGTGTGCCCTAAAGTACTTATGGAATGCTAACGGAAAGCTTGTCAATTTGGGGATTGCCCTGAGAAAACTCAACACTCCAGGGAGTGAGGCTGGGTTGCAGGATACCCATGGGACTAGTCTGGGAAGTCCTTCAACAGTAAGATAACAGGATCTTGGGTTGCCCGCAGACACTATTTCATAGTAATACAGCATTTAAGGGGTCTGGAGCCTATGGTGTTTCTGAGGACAGACTACATCCTGTCTTTCTGCACAACAGATTCAGAAGCGATTCTATTAATACATGCCCTGGATCAATCCAGCATCTTTCACCTTTCCTCAATATATTTACATGATTTTTCTCTGGACACGAGTCTTAGGGAATTGAAACTGATGGTGTCTTATTTTTGAGTAAACTAAGCTCTTCAGCATCAAAGAAGGTAAGACAATGCACACTTGGCCTTTGCATCAAACTCTAGAGTAGAAAACGGAACTTTCTCTCTACTTCAGAGAAGGCCAACTACACATGAAAAGATGGCTATGACTGTCATAGAAATATTAGGTATCTGAATGGCTGATCAAAGCACTCCAAAGGGAGAAAGTCAGCAAGAAAAATCTACCAGGATTCAGGGAAGAGCTTCATTCTGAAGCACTCCATAAGAAACCAGAGAAATGTGCTTTCTGGAACTCACATTTTCCCCCTTGTACAGTCAACATAATGTAAAAAGAAAGAGCAGCTAACATAAAGCATTTCAGCTACATGCACTTCACCAAGCAGGATGCTCTGTCAACTGTGTCTTCACCACGCTGTCGGTTGTCCCAGGGAAGAAATGTGCCCTGGATTCATGGTGCTGAAGTGTTTACAGAGTAGGAGAAATTTATTTTTAGTTCACCAGATGCTATCATGCTAGCTATCATAATGGTATATTTCAAGCTTCCTGTCACTATCTCTTGTCTGGGCAATGTAGATGCCATGTAATTAAGCCAATACACACCTATTCTTTAAAGGTAAATGTGGAGGTGATATAAGTTAATTGCATATGGCATAAAGTGAGGGTGAGAAGCTTGATGATCATGTTATTTAAAACACAGAGCCTTACAGAAGCACTGTGTGGAAAGATTTAGGGTGAAGCTACAAATATAATGGTGTCTACTAACCACGGGGAACTGCCGACTTGGAACAAGAATCTAATCAAGAATTTGATGGAAAAGGTACTGGCAAATTGTGTTTGTGAATTATGACCCACAGATGCTCAAGAGGCGTCAAGGTGTCTGTGAAGCACTCTCTGCTTTTGCTTTTCCCTGATTTGTTTTTGGCAGATGGTCAGAGTCCATTCTCTGACTTCCTTTTCTAAAGATGAGGTGTGCAATGCCATGGGTTAAAAGATGAGCTGGATTTCATTGACAAGGAGAGGGAGGGCATCTCAGATGGAGAAAAGAGTGGCTGCAAAGGCAGGAAGCAGGATGTCCTCGATGTATTTGGGACACAGGATGGCTACCGTGTAAGGCTGGGGTGAGAGCAGGCCAGAGGGGAAGCGGGGGCTGGGAGAGGCTGGGAAGAAGCCTGAGAGGCCAGGCTAAGTAACTGGCACGATTTGGCAACCAGCAGAAATTTTCTCCATATGAAAATGATATATCAGGTAAGAGTTTTAGAAAAATTTTAGTGCTTGGAGGTACTGGGTTGGTCAAAAAGTTCATTTGGGTTTTTCTGTTAAAACCCTGAATGAACTTTCTGACCCACTGTATGGTGATTAAAAAATAAATAAAAAGGATTGGAAGAAGACAACAGAGGGAGGGAGGAAACAGGAAGGAAGTAAAACAGCCACGGCAAAGGTAACTGCATGGTTGGGGCTGCACATGCAGAGGAGCGGAGGGACACAGAGACAATACTAAGTTAGAACTGGCAGGAAGTGACAGGCAGGTGGGCAAGACGAGCCCAGAATATCTCCAAAATTTCTAGCTTGAAGAACTAGGTGGGTGATGCTGATGTAAAACTGGGGAGATGAGGAGGACAGAGAACAGAAAGAGTGTGGATTTATATACCGTAGGTCCTGAAGGAAATCAACCCTGAATATTCATTGGAAGGACTGTTGCTGAAGCTGAACTTCCAAGACTTTGGCCACCTGATGTGAAGAATTGACTCACTGGAAAAGACCCTGATGCTGGGAAAGAATGAAGGTGGGAGAAGGGGACAACAGAGGATGAGATGGTCCGATGGCATCACCGACTCAACGGACATGAGTTTGAGCAAGCCCTGGGAGATGGTGAAGGACAGGGAAGCCTGGCGTGCTGCAGTTCATGGGGTCGCAGAGTTGGACACGACTTATTGACTGAACAACAATAGGTTTGAGGTGCGCTGACATTGGAACAGAGACGTCCCACAGACAGGTGGCAACCCAGATCTGGGTTCTGCAGAGGGGGCATGGCTGATTCGGGAGGTGGGTTAAGTCACAACTGCTCAGAGCACGTGTGAGAGGGGGGAGGTCAGAGAAGGGGAGTGGAGGCTCACATGCCCCGGAGGGCCCAGGATAAGGTAAGGACAGAACTTCCTGAATATGGTGGCAGAAAGGCCCTTCAAGGTCATGTGTCAGAAGAGCTTCAGCAGAGGGGTGGGGGAACAAGCCAGGCTGTGATACAGAAAGCGAGGAAAGAAAGCAGGCACTGAGGGTTCTTTCAAGGTGACTGGTGTTACATGGGAGGGAGAGATGAGGCAGGACTTCCAAGGGGAGGAAGGTGTGGTCCTGGAAAGGGGTGAAATGGAGAACCTCGCTGTGTCCACTGTGGTCCCCGGAGCAGCGTGAGCAGCAGCATCGCGAGCTTGTTAGAAACTCAGAATGTCAGGTCCCTCTGCAGCGTGAGCCAGAATCTGCTCTTCAGCAAGACCCTCAGCTGGTGTATTTGCATACTGAAGACAGAGAAACCAGGATAAAGGACTCTTGAACTTTCTCTATAAGCAGAAAGGGAGGCCCCTGGAAAGAGGAGCATAAACCTTCTCCCAGAGGAAGTGAGACGAGATTAAAATACAAGGAGTGAAATTAACCTGGACGAGGTTAAAATACAAGGAGTGAAATTAACCTGAAAATGAAGCCAGACGGGGACATATATTTTAACCTTTGTTTCTTTACCCAATTTCCAACAGATGTACACGGGTGATGAAAATAAGCTTTTTATGGAGTACCAGTTCTCTGACTTGTAAAACAAGAAAAATGAAGAATTATTTAATTGAACAATCAAAATTTCAACACCATCATCGTGGAATGAGAAATACTTTCCTCAAACTCTCTTGACCTCTTTGCAGAATGAGACTGTTATGGAATTGAAACCAATGACAGAAGGATTTTTTTTTTTTTTAATGGGTCAGATACTGCTCCTCACTCAGATCCTTCATGGGAGAAGTAGTTTTCCTACCAGTATTTGGCTACTAAGTGCCTGGAAGTTTCAAAGTCAAGTAGAGTTTGACTGCATCACAAAAAATTAAGCTCTAATTTTAGGATAGGTGGTAGTATTTTAATTTTCCAACAACCTCCTGAACAAGAGCTTTGTCAGGTCCAACCTTACATGTAGCAGTAGATGTTCATTTTAAGCAGTGAGACCATGAAAAACGGGTTTTTTAATGTAGGCTCCCAAAGAAACATAGCCAGTGTGCAAAGGATGACAATTAAATAAGTTAAGTCAATTTCAGGGAAACTGGCAAGTAATCTGATATGTGCTAACCTATCCGTCTCCACTTGTAATCTTCAGAAGGAAATTTGGAAAAACTTACAGGCAAGGCAAGGATGATAAAAACCTATAATTACAACCAAAAGGCAGCATCTCTATCAAGTAATTAACAACATGTCTGGCAATGATTACACATGACTCACTGTTTCCAATTTCTTTAAGTGAATTTTAAAGCTATTACCAATGCCCTTGCCAACACACAGCATGGGACGTGGCCGAGCAGCTTTTGTGCAAAAAAAAAACTTTATCTTCATCAGTGGAAGGTAAGTGGATCAAGCTGACAGGAAGCTGGGAAACAGCACACGGCAAGGACAGACGTGTGTGATGAGGGAAACGGAAAAATAATAAGCACATTAGCAGAAATGGGGTCTGGGAGATGCCGGTGGCTGCGAATGGCTTGCTTCTAGGTCAACAGCTTGAATCTGACTCCGATGGGCAATAACTCCGAATTCTATGGCCTGTGTAAGAGCCTGTTGATGGGATGAGTGGGATTACAACCCAGGCACAAGTATACAGATGGGGATTTCCGTGGCTAAAGCGTTGGCAAGGAGCTCGCAAACCGGAGGGGAGCGTGACGTGAGAGACAAAAGATCATTCGGCTGACGGATACAATTTTCCAAAAACTGAAGACAAACCTATTAAACTAGCCAACAACAAAGAAACCAATCCATTTACTTGGGGGTTACAGAGTTTCTGTCTGGGGGTAATGAGCCAGTCTGGGAAACAGATAGTGATGATGGCTGTACCATATTGTAAGTGCAATGAAGGCCACTGTACACTTAAAAATAGTTAAAATGGTGTTAAGCTATATTTTGCCACAATGAAAAAAAAAAGAGAGAGAAGGAAAAAGCCACACATTTAATTGATCTAGTCCATGAAAGCTTCCTCAATGTAGCACTGGCTTAGCTGAGGGCCAGCGCCAGGGAGATATTTTGTTTTGTGACTGTTTGGAAGTTGCCAGAAGCAGACTGGCACAGGTAACATCTAAGCGTGATCACTAGATGTGTTTTATTTCATATCAGGCAAGGTAAATAGTTTGAAGGAAAGATATGAATAAATCAACCCAAGACATAGCCTTAAACCTATTATAAACTAAATATGCCTGGTCTGCTTAATGGCTTTGCTCCAAAGTTGGTGGCCATTGTTTTTTTTATACTACAGTCCCACCCCTTCCCCAAACTGATTAAAACATATAAACATTCAAAATTTTTCCTTCATGTGGGAATCACATGGATTTTCATGGTGAATATAATACAAAAAATCTACAATATGAACTAACTTTAAAGAGGGAGAGAGATAAATGTCACTGGGCTTTACTTTTTTCCCAGTAACTTCAATATTTCAAGATTTAGAGAGATGTTTCCTGACAGTTTCGTTTTGAAAATCAAGTCACAGTCTTAAAATTTTTTCTTTTTACCAAATTTAAGTAGTATCTAATTCTATTAGAAGGTCAAGCTCTTTCTTAAAAAGAAAACACACACACACACATGATTTTTTTAACCACCGGGAAAGTAACATCAATACAATAAGTGTTTAAATAATAAAACGTGGCACAGGTACCTAACTGTTATTTTATACATTCTCTGTGCAACGCCTAAGAGAAGGTTGTCTTCCCTCCGTATGTTTTCTGAGAGGTGGACTCATCACTTCATTACAATCTACAGGATGAAGACATCACAATGACCTGATTCCAGCTAATTACTGCTGCTACTGTCTGGGTCATTTCAGAGCTCTTCTCTCTAGCGACTCTTAAGTTTTCTTCTCTGGCTGAAAACTTTTTTAATTTTTTTTTTTTCAAATCCAGAACAAATATGCCCCATTAAGCAGCCAAAACATTCACAAGCTGAATTTTTTAAGTGTCAAAAAACAGCTCTGGTGTAAGAATAAGAATTTCTGTGTCGCTGTCGGAGGCAAGTGCAGACAATTTTTGAAACCCGTCTGATTTTCCCAATGATGTCTCCCTCTCTGCCAGAAGTGGGGCCTTTTACTGCTCACAGCTTAAATCATTCTCCTTTGAGGCCATTTCACAACAGAAGCAAGGCCTCCCAGAAACACCGCCTAATAAGAACCCCAGAAACCATCTTCTTATCTGACAGCAGTGTGCAGAAAAAAATAACCCACAGCAGATTATCTAGTGCAGAGTGAATTCGCCCCATTTTAGATAAACTCTATTCAATAAGGTGGTGATGGAGACACTCAGGTTTTGCATTTCACTGGAGCAAATGACAAGCAGGAAGTATGGGTTGATTTTTAGATTAACTGTCAACACATAGTTACCAGATGAAATCCCCCTTTGAAGGAAACAAACTAAACTCTAAACTTTTTTTTCTTAAAGGTCTCCTTGGGGGTGAAGAAGCTTAGACTTTTAGGCAGGAATTAACCCAAGAGAATGAGGTGTACAAAGACACAGGTACTGTCTAAGCAAAGAGGGCTTATTTATCTTGTCCCCAAATACTCCTTTATATTTTTCCCACCTTCTCCCATGTTGCTCCTCTTGTCAACCCTCAAGCCCCAGCCAGAGCATCTGCTTTCAGTTTCTGCAACAAGCCAAGCAATTTCTGGCCCCAGGGACTTTGCACATACTGTTGTTTTTCTGCCTGCAACAACCTTCTTCCCCATTTTCCCCTAGGCTGCTACCTTTTCATAGCTGGGTCTTAGTTTAAATCATCTGTTATCCAGAGGTTGCCTGTGTACCATCTCTAACAGCCTCGCCTTGTTGGGTCTTTCTCTGCCCTGGTCTCCTTTTTTTCCCCTCACCTTAGTAGAAATTACATTCAGTGGGAGGGAGGAGGGATGGGTGTCTTTCTGACTACATTTGTCTTTTACTCTTGCAGGGTCTGGCTTCACACACTCAGATAGTTCCCATGCTTGGGGCTTACTAGCCTGTGGTCATGGTCATGAAGTTTTCAATACTTTTATCTTTGAGTTTTCATTTTATAAGTGAAGTGTGATGGGGCCACAGAGCCTGCGGACAGCTTGGAGACTAGGCTCCGGAGCTATCCCCGAGGTCCTGCCTGACTTCCTTTTCCTTGCCTCTGTTGCTGACCTCATCCTTGGTACGGACTGGGTAAGAGAGCTGGAGTCACGTGTGTGTGTTGGTGGCATCTTTCAGCCAGGCATGGTGGCGACTGTCCCTGCCCTGGGCGGGCCATCCCACAGTGTGTTCAGTGGGCTAAGCGCATCCTGGCGTACGGACTGCAATACTCTGGGGCTCTCCCGTCTGCTGTGGATTAGGGCTGTAGACTCAAGCAGTGGGGAGACACCTGGCTCAACTCCCCTCCCGCAGGTGACACGCGATGCACTGGGCAGGTGACTGGCAGGAAGCGGACCCGGCGGCTGGTGGCCGTGTCTCTGCCACGTTGCCAGCTGCCCCCCCACCCAGAGAAGTCTATGAGGGTCTGCACTGCACACGGCCTGTGAGCACATGGGGAGCTCTGTATCTGAGGGCGCTTGGCATTCAACAGCAAATAAAAACACGGTGACAGGTAGACAGACCATGGAAGAAAAGAAAGAGTTTTACGTGTTAGTTATTTTAATGACACCTTTTTTCCTGCCTTTTCAAGCAGGGCCCCACATTTTCATTCTGCACTGGTCCCTGTAAATTCTGAGGCTGATCCTCTCTACCACAGCATCCCCAGCACCCCGCCCAGAGCAGATACTCAACCTCTGTTGAGTAAAACTCTCTGCACCCCATTCTATTTCGTGGGGGGGATGAGAGGAGGACTTCCATGGAGCTGCACTACTGAAGACTAAACACAACCCTTGAGGTTGTTAAGTACAGCATCTGAGGTGATCCTGCCTGGGCTCAGGGGCAGTTTCTAATATTCCTACGGGCACCTGAGGTGGCCACGTTTCAGACTGCTTCCCGGGTACCTAAACCCACAGATGTGGTGACAAGGTCATGACCCGATTTCGTGAGCTGCTTCTGGACTTGGCCATATTCCTCGTCATCACATCTCTTCACGTGGGAACCTCTGGACTGACAAAAAATATCTCCCTTGATGAGCTGATTTTAATTGGCACTACCTGCCCTGCAAAACTTCAAAGACATTTTTCCCCAAACAACTACTCTTACCTTCATGGCCCAGCACATCTGCAGCCCTGGTGGGGCCCAGCCCCCTCCCAGAGGACGCATAAGCAGCAAAGTCTGCTTTCTTTCCTCAAATTTAAAGGGCAAGCCCCCCCACCCCACCCCAGAAGGTTCCGTGGGCTGAAATAACACTGCCTGGCCCATCTCACCACCGCATACTACCCACGCAAGAGAGAGAAAACATGACGCCTGGTTAGGATTCTTGTTCCTCATATCGTATTCTGCACATCCATAAGGTTTTCAATTCCACGCTCAGCTCAGCCGAGAGACTGTGAGCTCCTCCCATCACTCCCTGCAAGACTAGTTCTTGCTTCTTTTGGCAGGAGCACTTGTATCCTCCAGAGTGGCAGGTGTGGGCAAAATCTTCATATTTGCACCAGCAGCTGAACAGAGGCGTGTTTTTTTTTTTTTTTTTTTTTTCCACTGATGGTTCCCTAGCTATAAATTCCAACGTGAGCAGAGTCAGCAAAAACTAAGGCTACAGGGTATCTCTTCTTTACTGCTGAATCAGCATGAAATCCCACTTAAGGGGGGAAAGGACGAGGTTATGGTGCATTCAGACCAAAATGACCTTTCCAGTGCAGGTCTGGTTCTTCGTCAGGCAAGCCGCCGCAGAACCCCAGGCCTGCCTTCCTGAGTAAGGGATGCGGCAGTGGCTGCTTGTTCTCCGGATCCTTGACCTTGAAAGGAGTCCAAGTGACCTGACCCAGCCCGCTGCCAAAGGAAACAGTGTCTGAGGACCCCCTGGCCAGAGGTAAGTGCAGCACGGCGGTCCTTAAATGCACAGACCCCCCTCTTCTCCTGCCCCTCTCAGGCTGAAACTGTAATATCAGGAGTCAGTAAAAAACCTGCCAGGCAAACTTTCCAAGTTCATGGTAAGTTCAGCGAGCCCCGGGAAAGCTCAGGGAGGCGGCTGTGATCCCCAAAAGTCCCCGTGGCTCATGCTCACTCACGATGACCCTCTGGCCTCCTGGCAGGCAGGCTGCATAAGCCTGCAGAAACTCAGGTTACAAAAACTCTCTCCCTGGGGCGTGCTGAGGAGGAATTCATTCATTCCTTGGGGGTGGCACTAAGATCAGCCTATAAATGACTCAATGGTTCACCAGGGGCCCCCTTTCCAGTCCCCTCCATGAAACAGGCAGCAAGGAGGGGGACCGTGGTGTCTGAATGCCTTTGACCCCACGCCAGCTCTCAACTGGCTCTTCTCTGCCCCAAACTTGCATCTTGGAGCCTATTCGTGAGGATGCAAATTTATACTGCTGGTTGGGCTTTGCACTACTTGCTCCAGCACAGATTTTAAAGGATGGGGGTGAGGTCATGAGAGAAGGGGGGTTGCTAATTCAGATGAGCAGACTCCCCAGTCTCTGGGAAGAACAAAAGAAGAGTCTCGCAGGAAAGGTTGTTGATTGGACCAGAGGTGCAGCGTGCCAGTATCTCTGGAGATGCTCGGCAGGTCTAGCAGCAAATGAACCGGGGAAGCCTTGCATCCGCTCTGCACTTCTCCAGACTCCTCCCCACAAAAGAAACACACACAAACTACTGAACAGAGACATCTTAAAAGACTGCAGTGAAGAAACCTTCTACTGCTGCTTCTCATATTCACAAATCCTCGAATCTCTGTTCCAGGCCTATCCGGCCCCTCCCTACGCCAATTTCAAGGGGCCTCTAAGTTTTCAAGTTTCCAACACTAAGTAATCAACACATTTCATCAGAAAAGCCTGGTTTTCTCTTTTCTCTTGCAAAAGCCTAGAAGCACAAGCAGCTGCAGGCAGGCTTGCATCTCGTCCTGGCAGTAACTGGCTGGCCCTGACAGTGGCTTATGTACAAGACTTACGCGCCCACAGCCCCTCACTTCACTCCCTCTTGTCCCGAGTCCCAGGGCCATAGGAGGCCTGTATGCACGTGTTTACAGCACATGTCTAATCGTGGTCTGGAGAATGTGGGATTTACCAAGGGTCTGAAGCACAAGTGAAGAATACTCCCTGGGTGCCCAAGTGCACAGCATGGTTCTTGGGGATCTGGGACTGCAGAGCTGATGAGAAAGCCCCCATGACGGGAGCTGAGAGCAAAGGTGAAAGATGAGAGGGACTCAGAGAGCACCCTGGGGCTGGGAGGTACTGAGGCTCTGATGCCTGTGCTTAGCCAGCCCCCCGGCCTTGCTGGGCCTCCTTACAGATGAGCATTTCTTTTTCTATTTTGACTTGGGAAAAAAATTCTTATAACAATTTTATACAGGATGCCATCTGAAGCGGATGGGGTAGGGTATGTCTGGGGCCCCCACCTCCTTGGCTTTCCCTTCTTATTTGAAACTTTTTCGTTGGACCTCAGAGGGATCTCCGTACTGAAATTCAAGGTTCCCTAAACTGCAGATACGGCCTCACTGCCTGAGTGATGCCCAACGTCTCTACAGACTCTGTATGTTCTACCTGTCTTTCTGAGAAGTCTCATGGAAATATGGGGGAGGAAAGGACAAGGGAATATTCCCTAGTGCCTGACAGAAGAAAATAACTGGGAAGAATGACGGAGGCCACACTCATGACCTCATACAGGGAGCATATATGTGCACCTGTAACATGGAAGGTCACATACCATCTCTGCAGCATCTCCAAACCTGGTGGAGTGAATTCATGAAAGAGCCTGACACCTCTCAAAAACAGCCCCTTAGTAGATGATGAGAACAAGTGTGTATGATCACAAACACATACAAGAATATGAGCCCCTGGGGAAAAAGACACAGCCTGCAGACCCAATATCTCTGAAAGGCACATTTGTTTCTGCTTGCTGACATCCACTCCTTGTCTCCCCTTGGGCAACCATCCCTTCTTCTCCCAGCATGACGAAGGTAACTGAATCACTAGTTCCAGTGATGAGCAAGTCCCTCAGGCTTGGCCAATCAAATTGTTACAAAACTCTGGTGTCAGTGATTGGTTAAGGGATAGTACATGACCTGATTGGGCCAAGAGAAACTGCCCTAAGATTTTTATGGAAATTATCAAGAAAAAAAACTTGCTTTTATCCTGGGGTTCCTGGGCCGATAAGACCAATCTTGGAAATGCTAGGGGCCAGCTTTTACCATCTGGGTGAAAAACACAGCCCAATACAAAGCCAATATAGAGTCAGGCACAGCTAAGAAATGGATGACAATACTGGAATAGCTGGATCTAGCTGAGCTGAAAGCTAGAGCTGCCTGTAATTTTCCATCGCTTGAGCCAATGAATTGCCATTTGGTCTCTGTTCTGTTTACTGCTATGGCCAATTTGGGCTGGGGTTCTGACACAAGCATTCCAAAGAATCTTGACAAATATAATCTTTCTTCACTGACCACCACAGTACTGTAACTTATGTTAATACTTTAAATTCATACTAAGGCTTTCTTACAATAAAACCAAAAGATCAAATCAAAGAATTAAAAAGTAAAAGGCCATTTTTTAAATCTCTTAACATTACCTATAAGCAAACGAATTCTGACCAGATGTCCAAATTCTAACCATTCCCTAAAATAACACAAACGTTTTCCTTGGTTAACTATGAAGCCTGGAGCAGGACAGTCCTGACACATTTACATAAAGTTATTTCTGGGAAGATGTGTGAATAAAGTCTATGTCTGCCTTATGCAAGGTTATTTGCTGTCACCAAAACACCAATAAAGAAACTCAAATACCTCATGGAACACTTATCAAGGAAAATATTTACAACCTATGAAATAGTATTTGCAAAAAAAGTTTCATGGCAACTGCTTAGGAAATGTATTATTGAAATGGAATATTTAAGAGCTGTTGGTTTTGGCCATAATTCTTTAGCTTCTTTACGAAGCTGAATTTATAAAGTAATTTTGCCTGTCCATGAACTTTTTCTTCTGCATTATTTTAAGAACACTTATGTAACCTCATTTATTGACTTGGTTCCATTCACCATTCAATCGACAGGCAACACCTACCATTCTTTTTTTAAAATGAAGAACAAGATTTCATGTTTCTTAACATGCCACAATATAGAAGATAGAGCTTACTTTTCAAAAGCTCAATAGACAAAAAAAAAAAAAAAAAAAAATCCAGTATTATAAAACAAAGCAAATCAACTATATCCCAACAAAATTAAAAACAAAAACAAATAAAGCAAATAAAATCAATCACTTTACAAAATTATTTACTTAAGAAGTCTTTTCAATATCAAGATGTATTCAGCAAGTGACTTGCCTTTTACATACTTTTTAATTGCCTAAGTAATGCATGAAGATATTATGCTTCTAAAAAATTTAAGCATGTCTAATAGAGATAAGATTCCTCTGATCATCTCCTTTTTGAAGAGGAAACCATAGGAATGCCCTCCAAGATGTATAGGTATATGCCCTTATAGTTGTATATTGTGTGGTGGGTACGTGTCTTTCAATAAATGCTATCAAACACTGTGTGGTGTGTAATTTCACTTTTTTCTCTCATTAGTACTTCTTACAGGTCTTTCCCTGTTAGTGCACAAATATTTCTCTCATTTTTATTACTAACTCCCACTTTAATCATTCTGTTGTTGATGGGCATTCAGGATGTTCCTGTTACGTACAACACTCCAATGCACATCCAGGTATTTACACTTCTTTACACACAGGCAAGGACTTCTCCGGGTGTGATTTACATTCATTTCTTAGGACAACTAACCAAATAAACAAACAGAAAACAAAAAGAAAACCCAGAATTTAAGAAAGACTATCATGAACCAAAGTTGGTGTTCTGTTTACTTTTTAAGGATCAGATCACTGTCTTTGCTTTTCAAGAATTGTGCTGCTTGAAGGAAAGCTGCCCAGTTGAGACAGAGACCACAGCAGATACTCAAAAGCAATTTTTTTATTTGATCACTTATTCTGCTCTGCCCCCTCCCCAGAATTTCAGCGCTGGATCTACGTTTAGTTGATGTGTTAATTGATGGATTGCTGATTCATCAAGTACTGTCCTAAAGAATTTTACTAAGTCACATGAAGACATGTATTTGAAAAAACAAAACTGTTGCACAGAGACGAGCTTCATTTCTAAAATGCAATGTGTAATACATGCACAATAACGTGCTCACACCTAGTGTGTACAAGTACAAAGACTGTACATTAAATACCCATGTTTCCACCATTCAGCTTAACAACAATGTCTGAACGGATGATGCCTTGGGGTTCCAATACATTTTCCTATTCTTCACCTTCCTAGAGAAAACATTTTTTGATTTTTATGTTGACCTTTTTCTTTGCTTTGTTATTAATATTTTATTGTAGAACTCTTCAAATATACAAAAAGTCAGAGAGAATAACCAAATGAACTCCCATGTATCCAACACACAATCTGAATGGATATCAGCTCTTTGCCACTCTTGTTTCATCTATCCCCCCAACCCTTTTTCAAATTTCCCAGGGTCTTTCTACCCATATTCACATTTTCTCAACACAAAGATGCCCTCTAACAGTTAGTAAAAAAAAAAAAAAAAAGAAAGAAAGAAAAATAGAACCCAAACCAAAAAGCCCACATTATTTTAAAAATATTTTACTTCAAGCTATTAAATGGCCAATCTCTCCCTCAAATTAGCATGCGATAATGAGGTTTTACTGTATAACCAATAACTTGCTGAGCATTACCAAGTACATTCAAGGAAGCTAAGCAGGGATACCGTTTTCCCTTCCCCTTCCCCATGTCTTCCATAACATACAACAGAATCACTAATGTATGGGTGAAGCAGTCGGTAAAGTTTTAAGATTTACAAGTGTACTGATGCGGTTAATAAATGAACTAAATTATATGGGGACCACACTGTTACAATGTGACCTTTATACACTCTGGGCCTTATTTTCCAAGCTTAAAAATAATCAGGTAGACACTACAGAGTATTTGGGCTAGGAGCTTATTTATTTTGCTTCCTTTACGGAAGCACATGATTCATTTAAATATGGGTGTTCAGAAACATTCGCTTCCTTGTTCTGTTTGCTCTTTACACTCAGAAAGAAAGAAATCTGTGTTTGGGTAGCAGTAACATACGTGCATTTGACAGGAACACTGTTAGGTAAATGTTGAAACTGCTTCTGTGGGGTTTTGGTCCTGCCTTTCTTGGAGTATTTACGAAGAGTGAGGAAATACATGCATGAAAATTCACCTGTAAGCTACAGGATCAGAATTCTGTGTGCTCAGCCACTTTTCTAAAGCAGAAGTCTCATTATCATTTCTGATATTGCAGGTGCATCTCCAGTTAAGAAAACTCAAAATCCAAAATGCTCAAGAGTTAGAGGGTGATTACCGATGGGATAAAAATATTTCTTTCTTTATGCAAAATTTCAAGCAAAGGTAGAGAAGTACTGTAATGAAATCCTATATACCCAGCATAAACATTTATCAACTCCTTGTTAATCCTGTTTCAGCTACAATATCAGTAGTTTTACGTTGGTGATATGCCATGGGGACTGATTTGTCTCCATAAATATCTCAGGAATACAAGGAAGTTGAGAAAACTCAACTACAGCTGGGGTGTAGCACCTCCTAAGTTCTGCAGGATGTGGGGCATATAACAGGAGCTCAAACGTTCGCTGAACCCATCAGGAGCCCGTGAGTCACCCCCAACGTTATCAAGGGAGAAGTGACCTAGGTGTGAGTTGTTGATTTCTGAAGGGAGACTTGTAAAATCTCCTTTCTCCCCATCATTTTTCAGATGTGATAAATCATCAAGCCCTGTCACTCCATTTGAAAATACAGTTGTCTCTCTGTATCTGCAGAGAATCAGTTTCAGGACCTGTTGTGGATATCAAATGATGCCAAAAAACAACAACAACCACAACAAAGACGCAAGTTACCCCGATTGTAAACATAGTACATGAATGAACCTGGACTGGTTTTATTGAAAAGAATCTGAGCATGAGTGGATCCACAGAGTTCAAACCCATGTTGTTATGGGCTCAACTGTACCTCCTAGACCTGTCCCCCTGTCTCCATCCTCCTGAAGCCACTCTTTCCTTCTTTAGGGTCCATCAATGCGTGACCCTGTTTGTAATCTAACTTGAACGGATTCTCATCCTTGTGTCTGGGAGAAGCATGACATTCAGTGGTTAGTTTCATAGGGCAGCTGTTTCTGAATTACTGCTGCATCTAGGTATCAAATGAGAACACACGAGTTCAACACTGCTTTCAACCAAAATTTTAAAACAACTACTAGCTATTTGAAAAAAAAAAGAGAGAGAGAGTAAACATTTGAGTTGTTTTTCCTAACTGCTACATCTCGAAGAATGGATGACTTGCTATTATTTGTAACCTAACTCTAGCTTTTCACGCCAGTAGTAGAAAGGGAGTAGGTAAAATGCTCCAAAGCTGTGAGGAATCAAACTAACCTTTCTTTTCTTTTTTTTCCAACACATACTGGGTAGGGCCATATGGTGGCCATGTGACTCAGAGGTCAGACTTGCTGCTGTTTTCAAGGTAAAAGCTAGTATCTCAATGCACTAGAAGCCCTGCCCTATTGCTGCCCGAGGAGGAGGAACTACGATCACACGACTCCCGGTGGCCAGTGACGCCACACAAAAGGGATGGTGGCCACGTGGCTTGTTCTTATGCCCAGTAAGAGTGTGACTGAGTTTTCTGGACCCTTGAATAACCTGCCAACAGCAAGCCCCACTGCCTTATCCTCTTCAACACACACCAGGTGCCAGGCACTGGTACAGAGCTGTGTTAGAGATGGATGGTCCCTGATCTCATGGAGTCTGTCTTTCAAAACTCCAGTTTCCATACCTGGAGGTTGACGACCATTCTCCCAGGCGCTCAAACCTGACCTGCACTCAGAGCTTCCCTGCCCACCCCTTACACCAACTCAGCACCTATCACCTTTCAGAGGCATGAAATCGACTGGTGTTAGGCTCTGGGGTGTGTGCTCTAGATATGAATGACTGGATTTTCCGGGAATATCCTAATTCTGATGACTCCACAGATGTTAAAGAAACCAATGAAATTTCAATACTGTGGCTTCCAACTGACAAGCTCCAAAGTGTCCATGCCTGGGAGGGAAGATAAGGGGCAAAAAGACCTTCTGTTTAACCACAAAATGAAGTACAGGTGTCTGGGGAAGCTTCCAGGCTCCTATCCGGGTCTGCCATTTACTAGCTGCAACTTCTTGGGTGAATTAGAGAACCTGCTACGCTACCATTCCCTTGCCTGTAAAATGAGGGTCATGATAACACACCTACCTCTTTGTTGTAGTGATTAAATGACTTAAAACATGCTCTGTACCCAGAAGGAACCAGCCACAGGGAAAGCTGGATAGATATGAACTAACATTATGTTGCGATTGTTACTGGTATTACTTGTCAGAGATTTCTTTTATTGTTTGAAAAACCTAGTCACTACGCGACGCGGCATTGCCAGCAATACCAGGGGAAGCCCGAGGTGTCTTCAAAGTCTGCTATTAAGACTGACCTTGAACCTGGCCTTTTCAACTTCTCTCCCTCCCCTCCCTGCTTCCACGTGAGGTGCGGCTCACTTCACTTTGGCCCCTGAATATCTCTGAGCTGAATTACTAGGACTGCTCTACGTTAATCGCCATGGCTCCAGCCTCGATCAGCTTCACCGCCGGGGTAATCCTCCTAAAACACAGCCTTAACATGCTCTTCCTACCCCACAAAGGCTCCTTCTTGTAGACTGAATTAAAGGTGAGCTCCTCATTCTTTCATTTTGGCATCTCACTCACCCAGCCCAGCCCACCTGCCAGCTTTCACCTCCACCCAAGCTGGGTCAGCCCCTTTAAACCACCTACGTCTATATTCCAGGCCATTCCTAACTGTGTCCACCACTGCCACACCTTGTCTCTTTCTCTCTAAATCTGCCTATACTAAAGCTTTGATTTATTCATGATGCCTAACCCATTCACAGCAGACCCTGTGAATTTTTCCATCAACTCTACAGCTCCTTTGGAGCAATGTTATTTCTTTTCTTGTGTTTAGTTTGTTGGGTTTTGTCTCCTTTCTGCAAGTCTGATCTTCCCAGACACAGGCTTTAAATTTCTCAAGTGTAAGCGTGCTGTCAAACATTTTTTTTTTTTTTTTTTGCATTCCTTCTTCTTTTTTTTCTCCCCCCACAAAAGTAGTCAGGTGATTCAGAAATCTTGTAATCCTTGGAACTATTTGGACAAACTCTCACTGAAATTTTGCTATGACTTCATGAAGCTGATTCGAGCTGCAAAATCCAACGCAAAACAACAGCCGGCGTGGTTTTCTACGGGGCTCTTAACAACCAAACTAATTTCTCCCCTTGATTCCCACCTCTGATGAAGATCGTGCCTGCTCCTGTCCTGAGCTAAGGGTGTCTTTCCAAGTTCTTTCCACTCTCAACTGGGAAGGAGCTTTCAGAGATGTTGCCCTCTACTCAAGGTCTGTCTCCTCTAAGTAAAGGTGTTTCCTTTGTTCCCAGGTTCTGTGCTATCTGCCTTCCAAACAGGGTACATCCAGCCTCAACTTCCCGACTGACGCTACACGCAGGGCAGCATCCTCACTCGCCGTGATAACTGCAGAAGGCTCTCACCTATTCCCTCCACCTCCTAATGTATGGAGAATTCATTCAACAAACGCCTATTTGTGCCTTCTATACAGAGGGCATCAGCAACAACATTGGGAGGAGAGGCTCGCAGGGTGTCTAAAGGAAGACTGGTTAAATCTGACCCTCTGGCTCCATCCATATTTGGTGGGAACAAGGTAGCTGACACTGTCATCAAAACTGTAAAACAAACCACCAGAAAACGAGTTGTCTCCAGCTTTTGGGTCCACTGAGACCCTTTTCTTAGAGCTGTGTTATCAAGCAAAGAGGAAAACAGAGCAGCAGACAACACGAGAGAAGATGAGGGGCTAGTTTACAGGCATCCTGATTCAGTTGGCTCACGAATGCACCGAATCGAGTGTAAAACCTTTTGTCTAAGGTAATGACTATGTTTTCAGTCAAAATCACAACTTGGTTGCAGCCCAAATGATAGGTTTTCATAGAGAAGATTCCACTGCCATAATGGTGTTCTTTAGTGTCTAAATAAATGGCTTCCCATAAGACAGCGATTGTCAGATGGTTGTGCGAAGAGAAAAAGATGCTAGGTTCTTGGTAAGTTTAGGCCACTAATAGGTAAAATTATTCTCTTCAATATTCATCAGTTCTATTTAATATTCATCTTTCTGCATGTTCTTTTATTGCAACATTTTCCCCCTCCCAGCATCTTCCCACTCCAACATATGTAAGGCTACCGAATAAGAGTTCCTATTTCATGATGTATTATGTTATTGTGTTCTGGGCCTGGCGTCATGAACATGGCAAGTGTAGGAAACGAGAACGCCAATGCACAACTATGGACAGGGCAGCTCGGTCAAGGAGTGGTCAGATGAAGGCAAATCACTCAAGGATCCAGATATTTCTAAGGACAAGCTATGTGGCATCTTACAGAAAATCCTGGAGTGTGGTACACAGCGTGACCAGTCTGTCTCTTGTGTGGAAAGGAAGGATGCAGAGAGATGGAATCAGATCGCCACCTTCTGGCACAGCTGTGGCAATGTTTTATACACAACGCATGTCCAAAGGACACTCATTTGATCCTAAGTAAATAAATTCAAAAAACGAAAACATGAAACTCTTCCTATGAGCAAAAGAGACAAGCACAAAAACAGAGCTGTGGTTTTGCATTACTGGGGCTCGGGATACGGATATCACTGATCAGAGAACATTATACTATCAGGGCTAGTTGCTCTGTCATTTCAGATAAGGCATTTTTATTGAGATCTTAACAGTTCCTTGATCTCAACTTTAAAACTCTGATATTTTGTTATAAATACCATGATGGTATATAAGATACCATCATGAAGAATTTTGGTAACTCAGTCTTGTCAAAAAGAAACTAAACAAGTCTTCCATAGCTGTGTTTCCTTCATAGGCTAAATCTAGACTTATTTTAATGGTTCCTTCAAAGTGAAAGTCACTCAGTCGTGTCCGACTCTTTGCGACCCCATGGACTATACAGTTCATGGAACTATCCAGGCAAGAATCCTGGAGTGGGTAGCTGTTCCCTTCTCCAGGGGATTTTCCCAACCCAGGGTTCGAACCCAGGTCTCCTGCACCGTAGGTGGATTCTTTACTAGCTGAGCCACAAGGGAAGCCCTTTCAAAATTTTTTTTTCATTTAGGTGCTACTTTTACAAGCAAATTTGAAGTGGTCCATTATTTACTTTGAAGATTCTCCTGAGGTCATAAATCTGCTGTGACTTTCATTTACAAGTTACACATCTGGAAATGCATAACCAAATTTAACATTACACATGGAAAATTCTTTATTTTAAAACCTCAAGGAAGTATGACTTCATAGTTTAAATACCAGACTTGAAAAAAAGCAATTTCTTCATTTTAAATCAATCTCTTATCTGTAATATTTTATCCTAAATATTATTCCCATTACTGTCTACTCAGCCCCAGCTAATGAACAATGGAAAAAATCCTTCTTTTACTTAGTTTGATAGTTTCTGATTATAGAGGACATCATCTAATGCTTTTCTCCAGGCACTCTGCAAAGTCTTAAATGACAGAATACATTTCCAAAAATATAACATTGCATCTATTGTGTCTGAACTCAACTGTCTCAGTGTAACCATGAATGTGTCTCGAGGAACTTGATAAAAACCATTTGAGCTTCTCTGGGGCAGAAAGGCATAGGAAACTGAAGTTAAAAACCTCCAATTAAAGCTTTCTATACTAAACTTACACGTAGGTCAAGCTGTGCTCTCTGACACAAAAGCAAGACACCACGGCGGGGTGGGGGCTCACTTGCACAGATGAGTTTTTGTATTACGTAGACGGCCTCTCCATCTGAAGCAGAACTCAGTGAAACTGAAATCCCAGCTGTGTTATTCCTTTTCCAAGGAGAATAGAGATGCAAAGATGGCATCCCACAGCCACTGTACGCATACTAGACCTTCATTTCTTCATACCTCAAAAAGATGTATGCACCCCAATGTCCACAGCGGCATTATTTACAATAGCCTCAATTATGAAATGGAAATTAATATTACACTCTTGGCTATGCATGCGTATCTGTCTTTCATGGGTACATTCTTCGTTCCAGATCATCTCCCAACTCTCCTCGTTCTCACCATTAATTAAAACAGTTATACGGTTAAACACCTAAGGATATGGGGTTAGTTAGCAAGTGCTGTGTAACAAAGGAACTCATATAAAATTTACATGTGATTTAATTAGCTGATAATGGGTTGAGGGGCTAAAGAAAGGAAACAGAGTTTTTTGGACACATAAAGGAACCATTCAGGAAGAAGAGAGTTGTTTTCATCTGGCCCTTCTCAGCTAGGAGAACCACCTGTGCAAACATGGGGCTCAAGTCAAATGACAAGCAAGGTTTTCATGGTACCAGGAAGATTTCCATCTCCATGACGACTTTCCCAGGCCCAAACAGAGGATGTTATTTTTCTGGAGTCAACGTCTCAGCCACACTAGTGAGGAGGGCACAGTTCGGGCCTGGTGTGAACCTGAACACTTTCTTGGGCAGCCATTATGGACCAGGGCTGCTTGTGCCAAATCATGACTCATGGGAGATTGTAGATAGAGATCTGACATATTTCACAGTGACTCCATCTTCTGAGTGCTTCAATTCCAAGAAATGAAGTAATGCTCTGACTCAACAACTCACAGGCATTACAAACCACTCTTCCCATCTCCAAAGTACAGCACTTGGTATTAAGTAGGTCATGTGAGTCATGAGATGTTATATGTAAAGGTAATTGTGTTAGTATCACTTATGAACATGCATTAAGATAATTGTTCAGATATCAATGAACAATATGATTGATTGATATGTGGGGGTGGGGACAGAAGCACACACAATGACTTTCTGGAAAATTCTTCCAAATAAGCACGGGGATAAAAAACAAAACCACCATGTTCCTATATAACCACGCTTTAGAACTGGAAAGGACCGTTTTTGCATCAGATTCAACAAGTGCTCCTGTTGTTTGGAAGTCTATCAAGTTGTTGATTTAGAGCCAAATCCCATACCTATTCTGAGAGAGAGCCACCCCCCAGAGAGGCAGTTCAGAATAGACAAGGATGAAATCACAGAACTGCAGGTTAATTAAGAGCTTAAGTCAGAGCTTCCTGGTGGCTCAGTGGTAAAGAATCTGTCTGCCAATGCAGGAGACAAGGGTTCGATCCCTGATCCAGGAAGATCCCCACATGCCATGCAGCAATTAAGCCCATGCAGACACAACTACTGTGCCTGTGCTCTAGACCCTGGGAACTGCACTACTGAGCCCACATACACTAGAGTCCACGCTTTGCAACAAGAGAAGCCACCGCAGCGAGAAGCCACCGCAGCGAGAAGCCCACGAACCACAGCTAGAAAGCAGCCCCTGCTCGCTGCAATTAGAAAAAGGCCCACACAGCAACGAAGACCCAGCAAAGCCAAAAATACATAAGTAAATTTTTTTTTTTAAAGAGCTAAGCTATACTTCCACACACAGTGCCATTTTATGTATGTGGTTTCCCATGAATAATCATTTTGGGCATTTTTGGTAGGAAGCCCTCTCTGATCACACTCTTCTTATAAACCCAGTCCCTTAAAGTTCCAGACTTTGATTTGGGATTCAAGGCATCAAATTTGGCTCAGAATTGAAAGTCATAGAATTTCATTCATGCAACTTTCTTCACTGCCAGGTATCTGGGCGGCAGTTTTAATAGCATTGGACTACGATGCACTGGGTAGCAATAATAACCACATCAGAAGAAACATACTCCACTGGACAACCAGCAGCCCTATCAGCCCGAATATTACAATTTTCTAACTGTCCATCTTGTGAAAGATAGTTAAGGAAAGTTAAGGACATTTATCAATTCTTTGAAGGCTGAAATCTCATTACTATGTTACTTATTAAACTCTTTTTAAATTAACTACAGGTTGTTTATTTGTAGCTCTCAAACCTCAGGAAGAGGCAAAAAACCAAATAAATGGGAATGCCTGTCTGCAACAAAGATGCAAACGCTGCTATCTCTAATATATATGAAGCTTTTCTACACCAATAAGGTAAAAGATGAACACCTCAAGCAACACCCAGGGAAGGCAACAAGGCTTACACCAAAGAGGAAATATGACTAGCTAATGAGTAAATGAAATGAGGTCCAAACAATTTAAATAATGAAGTGCTATTTTTTACTTATCCCATAGCAAAGATTAAAATCACCCAGTACTAGTGAGAGGGCAGGTTAAAGAGCTGCTCAGATACCACCTGTGGGAAACCAGTAGTCCCCACCTTTCTAAGGAGATATTCCTAATGGCACAAAGATTCCATTCTAGAAAATTTTAAGACAAATATATACATGGATATAAGGGTTTCTACATAAGAATCATCAGTCCAGCAATAGTAAACATGACGATATGTAAACAAAACTACAGTATAGCCACATGTTGAAAACTACACAGCCTTTAAAAGTGATAAGGCTAAAAAATAATCAAATGACACAAAGTATACTGTTTACAATATGGTGCTAAGTGAAAAAAAAAATAGCTATAGTACCCCAGGAGACACATGATCTCTTAAAAAAAAAAACTCTGTGTGTATGATTGTGTAAACATTCATTTTTATTCTCACTTTCTATCACACACATTCCTAAGACACACCCACACCTTAAAATACAAATAAGGCATAAAGTAAAAGAGTAATAGCTTTATTCTAGCATCGTCAGATGACCGGCAACACCTTCTCACTCTTGGTTTTTCCTGGTGCTTTAAGAAACAAGACTATTATTTCAGCAACTTGGTAAAGTCATGGAGTTGCATAAGGTTGGGTCTAATCAGAATCAGCCAAATAAGAAAATCACTATCGGCAGGTGAACATTTGGCAAAGGAAAGATGGATTTAAATGAAGCCTTAACCAATCTCTTAAAATTGTATGCAGCATGGAGGTCTCAGGCATTAGTGATCTAAGGTCACACTTCAACAAAATTTCGCAATTAAAATGCAGCTACTGCCAGCCCTGTTCTCCTTTCTCAAGAGTGGATCTAGCTACTGGTGAAGCTTGCTTGAAAAACACTGCTCTTGCTCCACACACTGGACACCCCAGCTGAACCTCGGTCATCTCCAAACAGTTCCTCCCATCACGTGGCCTTGGACAGAGTACTTGCCAAGGAAGGCCTCCCTCTTTGGTTATCAGAGCCTTGGGCATAAAATCAGTCTTGCATCATCTCTAGAACTCAGGGGACAGCGGCACAGAAGTAAAAGAAAAACCATGGGGATGAAAGAAGGAAAGCCAACCAGTTGCTCCACGCATGTCATTGTGGTGGCCAGTTTCACCTCCGAGCAACCCAAGAAGCTAATTGTGGTGCTTCCAACACGAACCAGTTTTGTCAGCTGCCTTTTCCCGAGACCATCAATAACCCAGGTGGCGCTACTGGTAAAGAACCTGTTTGCCAGTGCAGGAGACATAAGAGATGTGGGTTTGAACCCTGGGTCAGGAAGATCCCCTGGCGAAGGAAATGGCTACCCACTCCAGTATTCTTGCCTGGAGAATCCCATAGACAGAGGAGCCTGGTGGGCTAAAGCCCATGGGGTCGCAAAGAATTGGACACAACTGAAAGGATTTTTTCTTTTGAACTATGGTGTTGGAGAAGACTCTTGAGAGTCCCTTGGATGGCAAGGAGATCCAACCAGTCCATCCTAAAGGAAATCAGTCCTGAATATTCATTGGAAGGACTGATGTTGAAGCTGAAACTCCAATACTTTGGCCACCTGATGCAAAGAGCTGACTCAATTGAAAAGACCCTGATGCTGGGAAAGATTGAGGGCAGGAAGAGAAGGGGATGACAGAGGATGAGATGGTTGGATCGCATCACTGACCCAATGGACATGAGTTTGAGTAAACTCCGGGAGTTGTGATGGACAGGGAGGCCTGGCGTGCTGTAGTCCATGGGGTTGCAAAGAGTTGGACACCACTGAGCCACTGAACTGAACTGAAAGGATTTAGTACTCATGCACATACTTCAATAACCCATGGGACCACTAGGGGGCGAACTTGGCATGAATAGCTTTCTATCCTTAGGACAAGAAAGCTAATTTCCAACATTTAGTCATTTGAATGGAACTAGCTCCTAGGTAAGGTCTATTTGAAAGGTTGATTATAAATATAAGCAAGGTTTTTCTTTTTAACATCTCTGGAAATGTTAGCATAAACGGCTTTGTGCTAGAAATCTGAGAAAGCATATGGCACACAAAATTAAGTTTGAGAATAAATGTTTTTTCTCTCCCCTGTCTACTTCTGCAGCCATCCCAAGGCTTCCTCTTCCAAAAGGCAAAATAAACAAATAAACCTCTGGCAACAGAGCCTCTAGTGTCCCTTTGAGGTTCTATTTATATATTACGACTGTGGTTTATACAGACAGTCCTACAAACAAACGCTCTTTAGAGGAAGGGACAATTTCACCCACCCCCCCAGCCCCTTGGCGTTTGTTATCTGTAAGCCTCACATGGCAATTAGTTACTTAGTGCCGAGTGAGGGCCCTGCTATTGGTGCTTATGCTCATAAGCTGCTTCAAATCCTTTGTGGAAGGAGGCAAGATATAAACAGTAATTTTGAAAACAGGCAGGCTTACTCCACTGTTTACATTTTTTAATGCATTTGACTTTTCCTTTCTGATTTCCCAAGACTCCTGTGAGGAAGTAACTTCGCCTTCATATGCTGGTTGGAAACCAGCCACCCCAGCATGGGGTGTGCAGAGGGTAGGTGACACGTTCACTGAACACCAACCACATGGCCAATGCTCGTGAGGTTCTGGAGGACACAGAACCTCAGGTCCAGGAGATGGTCCCTGCCCTTGGCAGGCAGATGAGCTGGTCCTCTGCAGTGCTGTCCCCCCCCCCCCAATTTCTCCCACATGAGTGAGCTAGTCTGACCATCTCCCTCCCTGGGCCTCAGTTTCCTCCTCTGTAATATCCAAGCGGTTGAACAAGATGCTGGCTAACGTCCCTTCTGGCTCACCCAGCCCTATGGACTCAGAGGGACATCCAGCAGTATTGATTAACTTACTGCAAAACAAGGCTTTGAGCCCTGGAGGGAAGAAGTGTTTCATTGGGAGAGTCATGCCAAAATTTGATCTCCTATTGGAGTCTCAGGTTTTTGGGAGGAAAAGGAGCCTCTTCTGTCACCTCCTCAGTGATTGTAAGCTGCCACTTTCCGCTCTGACTGAATAATCATTTTCTGCCAGAAGACGCCTGAGTAAATACCAAACAGACAACTTCCTGCCTCGAGCCCTTGTCGGGGGTGGCACTTCCCTGTGATGTCTCTAAAAACCTGCTGCACATGTTTCTACCTGGGAACACCAGGGCCGGGGCCTCTGGCCACCCCTTCCTTGAAAGCAATAGTTGCAAATGTTTTGAAAACAACAGATTATCTTTATTTTTTTTATTTTTTTATTTTTTTTTGAGTATTTTTTTTTTTTTTTTCCAGTGGGTTTTGTCATACATTGATATGAATCAGCCATGGATTTACATGTATTCCCAATCCCGATCCCCCCTCCCACCTCCCTCTCCACCCGATTCCTCTGGGTCTTCCCAGTGCACCAGGCCGGAGCACTTGTCTTTAAAGAAGCAGCAGCAACAACAAAAAGCTATTTGTTTCTTCTACCATGACTGGTTCATGTGTTGTACACTTGGGGGGCAGAGGTGGGCAGGAGAGCCCTTCCACCAAATGTTTCCTATCAGAGAGGCAAGCATTTTGATAATCAGAAAATCCCCAAAAGACGTTCCAGTAGTGTGGTAAATCACCTAGCTGGAGGATTCTGAAGCATCCCTACTCCATTCTTTCTGTCTCTTCCATTCCACTTTCGTGTCAATTAATCCACTGGCTAGAAATCAAGCACGACTATCATAAAAGGACTTAGCAAGGACATGAAGCTAGTGCATATGCCTATAATGTGTAAAATCTGGTCTTGCCCAGAAGCCTGCAGCTTTGTTCCTAGATCTCCACCACGAAAGAAATGCCAGCATGCAGGCATGAGCACAAATGTTTAAGGAAGCTCAAGGCAGTATTGCTTGCAAAAGCCAAAACCCAAAACCAAAATGGCCAACAATCTTGATATCCAATCACAGGGGAATGGATAAAGTGTGCTCTAGGCTGGGGAAGAGACCTGAACCAGAGGGCAGTCTAAACTATACTCCAATTAAAAAAAAAAAAAAAGAACAACAAAAACCTCACAAAAACAGGCAAAGATAACCTATGGTGTTAGGAATCAGAATAATGGTTACCCCTGAGGTGCTGAGGAATAATGACTGGCAGAGACACAACGAGTGTCACGAATGTTGTTTCTGAATCTGGGTAAATGGCTATATAGGTGTGTCAGTTTGTGAAAACTGAATTGTAAGTTTATTATATATGTACTTTTTACATATAGATTGTAAATTTATTATATATGTACTTTTTACATACAGATTTATTAGACTTTTATGTATACAAGTTAATAAAATGTTTTTAGAAAGATACAAAAATATACAGAGCAAAAGACCCAGAAGCAGAAAATACAGACAGAAGGAACATATATCAAAATCACAGCAGGGATTGCCCTCTGCACTGGGGAGGGGCTTGGAAGTGAAGAGAGGTTGAATCTAAAGAAGGCTTTAGATGTATATATATCATTCTGCAATTTTAACATGAGAATGTGAAGGAAAGTGTATTCAGATATGCTCAATATATTACATGAAAAAGAGGAAGGAAAAAAACTCAGAAAGCAGGTGTGCCAAAGGGGGCCACTTTTAGGCAGCAGGAGTCCAGGTGACTGGATTGCTCCTTTGTGCTTTTCTCTATTTCTCACCAATCTCTTTCTGCAGTTGCTCAGTCGCTTAGTCATGTCCGACTGTTTGCGACTTGATGGGCTGTAGCCCGCCAGGCTCCTCTGTCCATGGGATTTCCCAGGCAAGAATACTGGAGTGGGTTACTATTTCCTTGTCCAGGAGATCTTCCTGACCCTGGGATCAAACCCGCATCTTCTGCGTTGGCAGGCAGATTTGTTATCACTGAGCCACCCTGGAAGCCCTCACCCATCCCCTGCCCTCCACGAAAAAACAAATAAGCAAGGCTTACTATTTTGTGGTCTCACAGACACCCGCCATTTGGGAAAATGAAGTCTACAATGAAGAGAAGAAGAGCCAAAGCAGGAAGTAGGGACTATTCTTCTCTCCTTTCTTGTCTGTGCCAGAAAAACAGTCCTCCTTTCCAAACCAGCCCAGCCCTGGGCATCTATGGAGCCCCTTCCTCAGCCAGAGGCCCCCAGAGCTGGCTTTCAGTTGGGTGAATTTGGTTGGAGCCCACGCTCGGTCCTGCCTGTGTCTTTGGACTGCCTTTGTGGGGCGAGTTTTCCACTCTCCTGTTCCAAGCGCTCCTAGAGGCACTGGCTTTGCTGAGCGTCTCATCCTGAAATCCCGGGCCTCGGGCAGATCAAGGATGGAAGGAGAAAACGGCAGTGTTTCTCACTGCCCTCAAGTCCCGTCTTCAGCTTTAGTACACAAAGCAGGGGATGTTGTTTTAAAAAAAGAAAAAAAGCAATTCTGCTGGCACATGGAAAACAAATCCGTGTAGTATTTGGACCCAGGCTTGGCGGCCGCATCTAAAACAGACATCTCATTGTGCTCGGTCTTAAAAGGAGCCCTCCGGAGCGGGGGCCTTTGGGGGCTGACAGTTAAATCACAACGGCAGATATTTACACGAACGGCTTCCAACTGTCTGGGCAAATGCATAATATTTCTATTTCACAGAAACCAGGAATGGTTAACAACACTGATGCAGGGGCCACCAGAAAGTAAACCCTTGATGAGTAAGAACGTGTTTCAGACCTAGACCTTACCTACTTGCAGGAGTGAACACACTCCTTTCGTAAACAAATTTCTTGTTTTTTAAATCAAGTGACAAGTGTAATAGATCAGAATGCACTTATACATACATGTCTCAAGATGGCTTTATGCTCATTAAATCAGGTCTGTTTCTGGGAGTGCTTTCCGCCATCCAGGCATTAGCAGGGAAATGGCGTGATTCTTCACTTCTTATGAAAAAGCTAGCAGAGTTAAGCAGCAGCAAACCATTCCAAATGCAGACAGGAAACACCTGGAACTAACTCTCGCGCCACTCGGCCCGCACTTTACATTTCAAAACAGATGATTCTGAATTGTTCATAAATATTTGTCTTGTTTCAATAAAACACTCTTCAACCAATTTCATAAACCCTCGGTTCAGGAGGCTAAAACATACACGCTACTAGTCGTCCACATTCTTTTCACATTGCATATATTTATGTGGACAATATCCTAGAAGCATAAAATCCAAAGGAAGGCATTTAATGGCATCATAAGGGAATTTCAGAGTTTTTTTTTGGGGGGGGGGGGCAGACAACTCCCACCATCATTAAAGCCCAAATCAGGTTTGTTTTTGACAATCATGAAAAAAATACTGAACTGAAATATAAATTAAACCCGTCTCCCTATGCCTATAACAGTAAGACCCAGACAAACCCTTCTAGAGACTTATAGAAAAGCTTTAATATAAATGATTATTAAACCTTCAGCTATAGAGTAGAATCACACCACAGGCCCCACAGCCAAACATTCATACTTGCATGCTGAACCCTTTAAAATGCTTTAGAGAGCTCTTTTTAGACACTAAAATGAAAAGTAGCTCAGCTTTCTTCTTGAAAATTAGATTTCTGAAAGCTCTTTTTAAAAAAATTTAGACTCTTCCAGATTATTCACCATGTACGTAAACATGGATAGATTTCATTTACTGTAATATATACTTTGAAAATCAGAAAAATGACAATGTCACACACACCCATTTAGACACACACAGAGGGAAGGATCAGGGAGGAAAGGAAAAAAAACAAAAACTGGACTTCTTTTGAGGGGTGCAGAGATGCTGGGTGTCCCCCGGGAATGACTGGAGCCCTGAGACCATTTGTGAAAACGACAAGGGCTGGTTCCAGGCAGGGACTCTGCCAGGAGCTGAGCTGACATAAGCAGCAGAGGGGCGCTGAGATGGGGCTCTGAGGAGGCGCCAGCCAGGGCCCTGAACCCAGCCTGCCTGCCAGGGAACCCTGACTTTCCCCACTAACCTAGTTCTCCAAAGTGAAAAAGAAAACAGAGAAGCCCGGGGTTATCAAGAGTTAAGTGGAAAAGTAGGTCACGAGAATATGCACTTCTAAGCATGGTCCAAAGACTGCAATGAGTGAGCTGATTTCTTTTTTTTTTTTCTTTTTTTCCCCTTTTCTTTCTCTCTCTTTTTAAGCAGTTGTGATGAAAAATTCTTCAATTGGCCATAAACTGCTTACTCTGGTCCAGCTTAGAAATATCAGAGCGCTGTCCCCTGCAAGTTAATGAAGATTAGGCTTGGTGGTGATAAGGGATTTCATAGAAGCTCTTCGGAACCATAAAAGGCAGTAGTTAGAGGTAATGATAAACTAATTCTGAATACACGGGGCAGCAGACGCTCAGGCCCGGGTTAATGATTAACGTGCTGGACTCCAGCCAGTTAAGAAGTTGTTTAACCAGCGCCCCTGAGAAGCAAACCTGTTAGCATTCGCGTGTCCATAACGACGGCCACTGTGTTCCCCCTCCATCTACAAAGAACCGAAGAGCAAGCAAGTTTTCACCTTCCCCTCCTCAAACCAGGACATTCAGCATCCAGGTCCTGAACATCTAAGAATGAGGCACCCACAGTTTTCTGGGATCCCTGAATCTGGATTGAAACAATCCACCAAAGAAGTCTGGGTCTCCCTCTAAAAGAAAACATTCTGACCCATGGCTGAATGCTCACCTCTCAGAGCTTAGTCTGTCGTTCTTCAATTAACTAATTTTTATTACTCTTGAAAAAGGATACCCACAAAATTTAGGCATGTTGATGAGATGACATTTAAAATAAAGGATGGAAAAGAAGAATCCCATATGCTACTATATACAAACCTTCTGTGACCTTCTTGGAGGGATCTGCACAGAAAGCCCAACCCATAGTGAAGGGTCAGACTGCCTTTGTCAAATGTGAGGGAACTCTTTAGGGATATTTAATCTAATTTGAGGAACAAAGTATCTAAAGACAGTGATTAGTAATGCAAATGAAAAATCACCTTTGGTTGGGGATAAGCAGGACAAACAAAGGATTCTTAGAAGCCCCGGTGCTGTCTTCTGGGGTACAGCTGCTTTGATCATGCAGAAAGGCAGATTTTTAAATGACTGAAAAGACAGGACTCCAAGGTAGGAGGTCTGAGGTCTGTTTATTCTACTTAGTTCAAGTTGGAATCAATGCATTTAAAAGTCTGGGATGACCCTAAACTGCTCTTCCTGGGGCAGGCCTTAGCCAAAGTGGTTGGTTTAGGCAAACAGACTATAATGAGTATCTCTGTGTATGTCTAACGATAAATGTTGTCCCTTGAAGGTTTTGGTTGAAAAAAGATGTGACAGAGTGGGGAGGTTGGAAGACTGCAGTGGCAGGGGAGAAGCTGGGGTGGTACTTAGTTCACCTAGGTCTTTTTATCTGGGCAAATTCTCTGGTCTTGGTTTGCGCTAGGAGGGCCATGACCACAAATACACTTGCACCCGTCCACTTCTGGTAAGTCTCTGACCTAAGAACTCTCCATCAACACAACTTGATCTTGCATATTCTGCACTTTACATCAGGTGACTAGCGAACAGTTCTGATCCTCTGACCAGCTTTCATGATCGGTGCTGGTTCCGTAACCCAATTAACAGCTGTCAGAATTCCAGGCCGGTGGCCTATCTGATCTAGGTTGGGCAGAACTGCACAAATTCTTTACTTAAGATTGTGGAGCTACGGTTCAACAGTGATGACAGGTACTAACAAAGACGTGTCCTGTGCTGCCAGGCCCATTCTACCTGCCCTATCCCAGCTAGGAGGTCCATAAGCTAGTTATCCTTCATAAACCCATTTTACAGAAGAAAAAACAAATCTGCGAGATGACAAAGTGAAAAATGAAAGAAGCCAATTTACATGTGGTGTAATCACATGTAATCACATCAGTCTACATAGCAAATTCCCTTCATATGCTTCCTAACATGAAAAACTGACTCCTCAAACAATAGTCTACCCTTACGTGCTCACTACAGTATGGCACAGAAGGGCTCCACAGATACAACAGCCTAGGTGGCCTTTTCTGACCAGGTAATCTAGTGAGCCTCCTTTTCCACCAAAAATCAGGTCTGCATAGAGCCTAGAACCAAAAGTGCTTTCCTCCCACCCCAGAAAAGTTCCTATAAAGAAATGACCTCACCTGCACATTCTGCTACCAATGTAACTCCACCCAAGACTTTTAAAAGATGGGTTTCCACAGAAAAGCCGAGCCGAGGATCTATATCCACATCATAGTCTGCTTCGGAAAACAGTTCTCAGCTCTCCCCCACGATAGGTAACTCTGTGTTCTTCCCTCCCCAAAGAACAGCTCCAGACAATTGTATTGCATAGATGAGATCAAGACTTAAAGCTAAATATGGTCATCTGTAACTGCTAGGATCATTTTCAAATGGATTTCAATGAAATCTCAAATTTTTTCAATGAACAGACTGCATTGGGGAAAACTTTTTTTATTTTAACAAAGTAGAAAATGTAAACAGGAAAAACAAAAAGCTTATCCATACTGCTACAACAGCAGTGTCAAAACTTTAACCACTGTAGCAATCTCCTGGGTATCCTTCTAGGTAAAACCATATACTAGACACACAAACAGCTAGTCCTCCATATCCACCGGTTTCACAGATGCTGGTTCAATCAATCGTGGATTTTCTACCATGAAATTTCAACCTATGGACACAAAGGGCTGACTGGATTCACGTACCAGGCCACTTATATAAGGAACTTGAGATTCTATAGATTTTGGTATCTGACGGCTTCTCTGCTGACTCAGCTGGTAAAGATTTTACCTGCACTGCCAGAGATCCTGAGTGGGGAACATTCCCCTGGAGAAGGAAATGGCAACCCACTCCAGTATTCTTGCCTGAAAACCCCATGGACAGAGGAGCCTGGTAGGCTACAGTCCGTCGGGTGGCAGAGTCAGACACGACTTAGCGGCTAAAGTACCACCACCATCCGAGGGTGCTGTCCTGGAACCAATCCCCCGGGGATACTGAAGGACGACCGTACCAGTAGGTTGTATCATTTTTAGAAGTGACTTACAGATGGACAAAAAGCATATGAAAAGATGCTCAGCATCACTAATTAATAGAGAGATGCACATCAAAACTACAATGAAGGATCACCTCACACCAGTCAGAATGGTGGTCATCATCCAAAAAAAAAATCTATCAACAGGGACTTTCCTGGTGGTCCAGTGGTTAAGAATTCACTTTCCAATGTAAGGGACAGAGGTTTGATCCCAGGTCGGGAAATTAAGATTCCACCTGCCCTGGAGCAACCGAGCTGGTGCATTGCAACTAGAGGGCCCACGGGCCACAGACTGTGGAGCCTACATACTCTGGAGCCCCTGAACCACAACTACGGAGCCTGTTTGTCACAAGCAGAGAGACACCTGCGTGCTGCTAGAAGATCCCTCGTGACACAACTCAGATCACAACGCAGCCAAAAAATAAACAAACAGATATTTTAAAAAATCTACAAACCGTCAGTACTGGAGAGGGTGTGGAGAAAAGAGAACTTTCCTATACTGTTGGTGGGAATGCAAATTGGTGCAGCGACTATGGAGTACAGTATGGAGGTTCCTTAAAAAACTAAAAATAGAGCTACCATATGATCTAGCAATCTCACTCCTGGGCACACATATAGAGAAAAAACCCATAATCTGAAAAGACACATACAGCCCAATGGTCACTGTAGCACCAGGTACAATACCTAGGATATGGAAGCAACCTAGATGTTCACTGATGGATGTATAAAGAAGATGTGGTACATACATGCAATCAAATATTAGTCAGCCATAAAAAACAACTAATGCCATTTACAGGGACATGGATGGACTTACACTGTCTTTCTGAGTGAAGTCAGACAGAAAGACAAATACCGTATGGTATTGCTTATATGTGGAACCTAAACAAATGATACAAATGAACTTATTTACAAAACAGAAAAAGTGTCACAGATGTAGAAAACAAACTTATGGCTACCGAGCGGGAAGGCTGGGAAAGGGATAAATTGGGAGATTGGGATTGACACATAAATACTACTATACATAAAATAAATAGCTAATAAGGACCTACTGTATAGCACAGGGAACTCAACACTCTGTAATGACCCGTATGGATAAAGAATCTAAAAAAGAATAGATACACGTATAATTGATTCACTTTGCGGAACAGAAGAAACACAACATTGTAAATCAACTATACACCAGTAAAAATTAATTTCTGTAAACAAATAAAAACAAATTGGAAAAAATGATTTATACAAATATTTGCTGTTTCACATGACACTGAAGCTCAAAAATCTGTCCAGTAGCCCGTCTGCAGATCTACTTCATTCTTTTTAATAGTGACTGTCATGAAATTTAAGATTCAGCTTGTTTCTCATTTGGGAGGAACTGCTATCTTGTAGTGTTGGTTTTCCATTGCATAATATGATCTGTAGCATCCTTCTGTGTGTGTGTGTGTACTCACAAACCTTGGCATACTGTTTTGTGATTGTATCTACAGCGTAGACGTCTAATAATGGAATTTATGAGCCAGTCAGAATGCACATTTTAATAGATATTGCCAAAAGCTTCACCAGTTTAAACTCCCACCAACAGTTTATGAGGGTGCTTATGTCAGCACACTCATCAATGTTGCATATTATCAGATGGTTACATCTTTGCCAACATCATCTCGTTTTGCATTTTCTTAATTATGAATGAAGTTGGGCACCTTCTCATTCGTTTATTGATGGTACTGTTGGCTTACTTTTCTATTGAGTAGTTCGTATTTACCCTATAGACATGTAGGGGCACATAGGAAAGGCCGGAAATCAATCCTTTGTCTGCTCTTGCCAGATTACTTTTTATTATATTTCTGTTACCCTATGTAAGTTCTAAGTTTTAGTCCATCAAATGATCAATGTCTTTCTTCATGGCTCTGGGTAGACTGGGTTAAAAAAAACCAGATTTAGATTCAGACCTATAAATAGATACCCATGAAAAAATGCACACTCAAGCCTGGCCAAAATTATCCTCGAGTTCTGACATTTACAACAAACACTCCAGAAAGAAGTCTACACTTGTTAGAGTACAGAGAGTTCTGGACACCTGCCCAAAGCCTTCCGGAGCAGAGCACTAAAAATCCATTTATGGTCTTCATCTGCTGCTGGCTGTGCTCATTTGCCTACAGACTTGGAGGGTTCTTTCAAGTCAAGGCAGACACTACCAACAGTAGAGAGCTACATTCAAATTCTGAGTGGAGCTGTTGCCATGGCCGTGCCAGACTCCCAGTGGATCTCCTGTCAACCCTGGTTCCTCCCACGAAAGAAATACACAGGACTTACCTATTTAATACGTGTGGAGAGTATTCACTGGCTACCACAAAGGAGGTGTGGAAACAGTCCAGATATCTGAGGGCAGTGGTGTGTGTGTGTGTCCTTGCACAGCGGGTTGTATGAGGAAGGACAGAAAGCGTGGATGCAGTGGAATGACCAGGGTTTAAGTTCTGTAACCTCCATTTACAAGCTTTGTCTCTGGGTAACTTAGGTTTTAACCTCTCTGAATCTCCATTTCTCTGTCCAGTGAATGAGGATAATTCTATTATCTTTCAGGGTTAGGCAAAGAACATTAAGGCCAGACATCTGGGTCTAACTGATAAGTGCCTGGCCTGTGTCAAATACTTAGTAAATGTTACTTGCTTTTAATATGTAAAATAACTCACCTGTGAGTAACCTTTCGGAAAGGTTTAAAACAATTTAAAAGAAGTTACAGTTTCTTTTAAATGTATAATCCTGGTATACCAAGGATCTTCCAAATAGATATTCCTACATGAAAAGAACTCTCAACTTCAACATGGCATAACATTACTACAAATACCAAGAATTTCATTATAGAAAAATAGACATTAGATAAACAAGCAAAAACTCCCAAAGTTAACATCACATCTAGGTTAAGGACCAAAAAGATGCTGAGACACTCTTTAAAAGGTTACAAGCTGGACCACAGAGGTACATACAGGAGGATACTCTCAAAGCAACGGGGAGGAGACTACAATCGGAGACTATTTGTAGAATCTGTAGCCATGGCAATCAAAATATTCAGTTATGCCATATAATTGAATCCATATCTGTAATTTATACATCTGCTTTGAAAGCCAGTTTCATATTTCACTAGCAAGATGATGTAAACTTTTTGCCATGCATTTGGCTGAAACTTTCTGTGGACCAAAATATTTGCCAGCATCAAAAGGATAAATGGGTTAAGACAAAAGCAGTTGATCTCACAGACATGAATAAAAAAAGTTTCTCTGATGTGGGATACCATATAGATAGAACAAGTGTAAGAGTGAGCTTTTCAGGTCAAAGCAAGTAATATAAATAACAGAAGATGAAAATAGTACAGTGGATCCTCAAAAAACTAAAGAAAGAACTGTCATGTGATATGGCAATTCCACTTCTGGTTATATATACCTAAAAGAACGGAAACCAGAGTTGTGAACAGGTATTTGTAAATCCATGTTATAGGAGCATTATTCACAACAGCCAAAAGGTGGAAGCAACCCAAGGTCCCTATGGGTGGATGAGTGGATCAACAATATGTGGTATATAGAGACAATAGAATGTCATTTAGCCTGAAAAAGAGAAGGAAATTCTGACCTGTCCTACAACATGGATGAACCTTGAGGTCATGATGCTAAGTGAAATAAGCCAAACAGAAAAGGACAAATACTTGGTGAAGTCCAAATTGGACTCGGTGAAGTCCAATTCACCGAGACGGAAAGAATGGTGGCTACTGAGGACTAGGGAGTGAGGGAATTGAGAACTGTTGTTCCTTGTGTAGAGTTTCCATCTGGGATGATGAAAACGTTCTGAGGATGGGCAGTGGTGAAAGTTGCACAACGTGAAATGTTCTTAATGCCACAGAATTGCACACTTAAAAATGGTTAAGATGGAAAATGTCATGCTATGTATATTTTACCACAATTAAAAAAAAATGAAGCATACCTCTGTAGTGAGGTTCCCAGCAGGAAAAGGACGACATACCTAAGACAAATCAGCTTGACTTGCAAAGCAGGCATGAGGAGCGGGGTGGACCACAAGGACCAACAGCAGGGACTTGGTCCAAAGGAGAGCATATCCTACAGAAGGTGTCTGGAAAGAGGCAGGGAGTCTCCACCCACAGCTGGAGCCAGCCTGAGACAACCTTGGAGCGGGAGACAAGAAACGAGTCCCCAACTCCATTTTCCCTCCTCACTCAGATATCCTGCAGGGCTCCCCACGGCCAAACCCACCAAGAAGGCAGGGGGCACTGGAACTGCTGAGAGGGTCCCCTGGGCAGAGAGCAGGGGTCAGAAAGAAGGGATGGCAAGAGACATCTGGGGCAGAGATGAAGGGCCGTACAAGGGACTTTAGCCTGATCGGTAATGTTTCTACAATTCTCAAGAAGAATATGCTCTTGCACTGCTTGTCCAGCTGAACGTTAATATGAAAATAGGTAAATGTCATCAGTTCATTTAATTTTATGAAATGGAGATACCTCTAGTTCTTACCAAACTGAATAGGGAACCCATGCCCAGGGATGTCTGGGCCCAGGAGCCTAAGTGAGTCGAGTTACAATAAAACAAGTTTCACAGTATGTCAAGCTATGTCTGTTATCAGTGGTTCTTCAAGCGTGGTCCCCGAATCAGCAGCATCACATCACCAAGGAACATGAAAGCAATAGATTTTCAGGCCTGACCCCAGCCATACTGAACCAGAAACTCTGGGGTTGGGTTTCAGGGAGAGAGGTGTATGGGATGTGGTGGGACAGGAGTTCAAGGCCAGATATTGCTGGAGCCTCTGAACCAGGGCTGCCAAGTACAGTGGCACAGGTTGTACACTGCACAACTGACAGAGATGCAATTCATGCAGAGGGGGATGAGAATGTTGCCTCCTAGGGTTGTGCAGTGCAAAACCTGCACACCAAACCTGGCTGTCCTTAAAACAGTGGGAAACCCACAGAGAAGTTTTAACAGGGGGAAGACACAATCAGAGTGGTCTGTGAAAAGGCCCTGGGGGCACTGGTGTTACACCTAGGAGACAGGTGATGAGGAACTCCATCTAGCCACTCTGTCCCGTGTATGTATCCTTGGGGCTGTTTATAAGCTGCATTAGGAGTGAACTAAAGTAAAAGATATCTTAATGGAATTCAAGACAGCTTTATAGCCAAACCTCAAAATCAGATTACAAGGTGCTTGAGTCTAGGTTAAAAGAAGGACAGGGGAAAGACAAAGAAAGATTATGATACACTTGTAGGTTAATTCAGCTCAGGCAAGCAGGTCTTGGTGAGGAAGACATGAGCTGCTGAGCAGGCAGTGGAAAGAAGCAGCCAGAAGCCAGAGGGTCAGTTCCAGCTGGCGATACTGATCTGAAAGCCACCAGTATCCAGATGGTAGTGAAACTATAAGCACAGGTAAGATGACCTAGAGATCTGACTGTGTAAACACTGGAGTGTCTGTGCTCGGGACCAAGCCCCGGAGAACCTCCACCTTAAAGCTGAACAGACGCAGGTCAAGGTGTGTGCGACACCTGACTTGGATGCAAGGGGACCAGAAAAAGCCAGCAGGCACTCGACCAAAGACTCTTGGTGTGGAAGAGTCAATCATTTTATTCCAGGGAGACAAAGCAGGAGACAGCACAGGGGGCACTGCCCATGGACTTTGTCCCCTAGAGCGTCTTTCTCTGGTGGACTCTCAATCAGGTCACCGTGGCTGTAACCCCGTCAGGCTCCCTGGCCCCTTCTTCAGCCTCAAGAAAGACTTCACACGTCTGGACTTCTCTGCTGGGGCCCATGGACAGTCCTCCCATTCCCCATCATTTCTCATTTGTGAGGAGCTAGACCAGCTGAGGGAAGCTCCTCCAAGCTTCAGAGTATCAAAATGTGCCTCTAGGAGGGGTGGGTGGGCAGATGGCATTGGATTAGAAGAACGCTGGGTTCACCTGCTGCTCTGCAGTCTCTGAAGGGTCTCCAGCACAGCAGTCTGGAATCAGCAACTCCATCACATGGCCTAAAAACAGGAGTGTCTCTCCAGAAAGACTGTGCACCTCTACAAGACACGGAGGAGGATACACTGCAGTTTGAGAAGGCCTGGGATTCTAGAAAACCCATGACTCACCAGGATCTTGCTGGAATCCATGATCATCTGCAAATCCGCCTCCAGTCTGAAGTATTTCTCATCCTGCTTGGCCACTGTTCCCATTGTAACACATCCACCCTGCTACCTTACAGCTCTTTCCAACTAGACTGTAAATTCTTTGGAAAAAAAGATCATCTTAACTCATATATCTGATTCCTTATTGCCAAAGTCATGGCTGCCATGCAGCAGTCGACCCTCAAGAATATTTGTTAAATAAATGTGATGGGAAGACTGCTTTGCAGAAGTGCTAGTGGAATGTATGCCTCTTTGTTTATCTGAAGTTCTAAGACTTAGTGTGTAAAGCAAGGTTGAGAAACTATAGCCCATGAGTCAACTCTGGGCCATGTGCTATTTTTATGGAGCTTTCAAGGTTTTAAATGATTGGAAAAAATATTTTGTGTGTAAAGTATGAAATTATATGAAACTGAAATTTCTGTGTCCATCAATAAAAGTGTATCTGAATCACAACTATACCCACTTGGTATTGTCAATGGCTGTTTTGGGGCTATTTCAGTATTGTTGAGTTATACTGTTGCTACAGCAATGACATGGCCCCAAAAGCCTACAGTATTTACACTCTGGCCCTTGATCAAAACAGTTTGTTCGCCCTTGATGTCAAGTAATGCTAAACTAGGAGATAAACTTCATATATCCATCAGAATATGAACTTCCTCACAAGGAGAGTTCTTTTCAGAGACTTTCCAGTCATTGGCACAAATACAAAAGACATTTTAAAATGAGGCGTGAACTTCAAAATATCTTAGCAGTGTAGGTAGCAGGCTCTGGACTCAGAAGGGCCTATGTTTAATCCCTATGCTATAATACTGTTTAATAGGTCTTACTCTCTAGACCTCAGTCTCCTCGGCAGTAAAACAGGCACAGTGATAAGACTTCTTCTCAGGCAGTTGTTCTAAGAATTAAATAATGCAGTGTATCTTTACCTGTTAATCTGGTATCTAATGTTTAATAAGACTCTGATAAAAGGAACTGTAATACTTTCCCTCATTGTCTTTGGAGGAAGGCTTCACTTGAGGAAAATGTCCTCTTTGATATTTGTCTCTGAAATGAATTATTCACATCAGACTGCAGTTTTTATGTTTAATGATAATAATGTGAATCACTACTCTAGGATCTAGTTGCTAACTATGAATTCACAGAAACTTCGACGACAGGTGTCTACATGAAAACTTAAGATTCTTATGATAGAGTGAGGTGTTCTAGCCAATGAAATATGACAAGAAAAAAGCATTAAAGGCAAAAGATCTTTGGAAGAAACAATTCTCATTATTTAGAGATGACATAATAGACTACTGCAAAACACTGGAAAAACCATAAAACTATGTAAGTAGTTAACCTATATGCAGAGTACATCATGAGAAATGCTGGGCTGGATGAAGCACAAGCTGGAATCAAGATTGCCAGGAGAAATATCAATAACCTCAGATATGCAGATGACACCACCCTTATGGCAGAAAGTGAAGAGGAACTAAAAAGCCTCTTGATGAAAGTGAAAGAGGAGAGTAAAAAAGTTAGCTTAAAGCTTAACATTCAGAAAACTAAGATCATGGCATCTGGTCCCATCACCTCATGGGAAATAGATGGGGAAACAGTGCAAACAGTGTCAAACTTTATTTTTTGGGGCTCCAAAATCACTGCAGATGATGACTGCAGCCATGAAATTAAAAGACGCTTACTCCTTGGAAGGAAAGTTAGGACCAACCTAGATAGCATATTAAAAAGCAGAGACATTACTTTGCCAACAAAGGTCCATGTGGTCAAGGCTGTGGTTTTTCCAGTGGTCATGCATGGATGTGAGAGTTGGACTGTGAAGAAAGCTGAGCGCTGAAAAATTGATGCTTTTGAACTGTGGTGTTGGAGAAGACTCTTGAGAGTCCCTTGGACTGCAAGGAGATCCAACCAGTCCATCCTAAAGGAGATCAGTCCTGAGTGTTCATTGGAATGACTGATGCTGATTCATGGGGTTGTAAAGAGTCGGACACGACTGAGTGACTGAACTGAACAATGACAAAAGCTATATGTATATATGTATGCATGTGTATATATACAGCTACATATACATATGCATGTATAAAGATAGGCATCAGTTCAGTTCAGTCACTCAGTTGTGTCCGACTCTTTGTGACCCCATGGACTGCAGCATGCCAAGCCTCCCTGTCTATCACCAACTCTGGGAGTTTACCCAAACTCTCTCTCTCTCTCTCTCTCTCTCTCTATATATATATATATATATATATATATACACATACATACATACACACACACACACACATGCTGTTGTTTAGTCACTAAGTCCTGTCTGACTCTTTTGTGATCCCATGGACTGTAGCCTATCAGGCTCCTCTGTCCATGGGATTTCCCAGGCAAGAATGCTGGAATGGGTTGCCATTTCCTTCTCCAAGGGGATCTTCCCTACCCCTACACACACACACACACACACACACACACACAATTCCTTCTCCAAGGGGATCTTCCCTACCCCTACACACACACACACACACACACACACACAATATCAAACAGCAAATGAAATGAGGAGTGATTCTCTACAGAAAAGCACAATGTTTTTACTGACACATACAAAAAAATGTTATGAAAGAATATGAATTATAACACTTAAAATCAGTGAAAAATAAGACCACAGAAACAGAACAGTTGGTTAAAGGTCCAAAAAGAAATCTGGTGGGATGCAAGAGCTTAAAACAAACTTCAATCTCAGTATTACACAGCGGGGTGACACACAGCCCTCCCATTGCTCAGATGTTGGCCAGTCTTTCTTGAAGCTGCTTTCATTTAGGAGTGAGCAGATGCAACTGTCAGAAAGGAAGCGGGAGGCTTTTCGAAAAGCAGCAGGAAATAAACAAGCAGGGAACACATTCATTGAGATCCTGGCAAAGGATCCAACGTGTTCTGTAAAAGGAATTTGGAGCCTGTGAGTGGGTTCACTGGATTTACAAACCAGGACAGGATAGTTTCAGTACTGTTAACTGTATCTCACATGCAAATTCCAGAGGGCATGCCTACCCTTCATTGGAAACTCACTGTTCACCAGACACTTCTATTCTGAGTGTGTGGGAAACATTTTTGGACTCTAAGGGCCACTTCTACTTTAATGTTAAATACTGCAAAAAAAGACAGGGCTGGATACCACTATCCCTTCATATAGTCAAAGATGCAAACATATTAAAACATTTTGGAGACTAGAAAACAGGCAGGCTGGGCGACCTAAAGAAAAGGAAATTTAAGTAACAGCATGAGTACGTACATATTTTTCCTCCTTATAATACAGAACTCCTTTTTCCTATAGATATTCAAAATTAGTCTTTAAAAAAAAGCTTAAAAACTGTGGTGATGCATATTACCACCAACAGCTGACAAGAAATCACAGAGAAATTTCAAGTTTTCTCTGATTAACAACTTAGCCCCTCTAAACACACCACCTACTGAAAAAGCCATGACCTCTGGAAGCAGGCTGTGACCTCCACAGGCCACTCATCACAGGCTGCCAGTGCCGGCTACAGTGTGGTCAGGTGTGCCCCCGAGGATCAGAAAACCTCTTTATTAAAAATGAAAGAGAACTCCGCCTTCTCTTGCTGCTTTGATGTGAGATCAGCAATTTCTAATAAGAGGGATTTTTTTTTTTCCTGGATGGGGCTACAGAACCAAAATCTAAATTTAGACAGGTATGTTTTCACTGGCAAGCTCTAGTTTAATTAATTTCGATTTAAAAAGGAATAGCAAAGGTGAGTGACACTGCTACCCAGGCATGCAAATTTAAAGTGAACATAATCCTAGTTTACATTTTTGGAAAATAGCCAGTGTGTCTCGGGAAATGAAATGTACCTGAGAGGGACAAAAGATGTGATTTCCTTAATTTTTTTTTTTTTTTTTAAATAAAGAAATGTTACTTCCTGTGGCAGATTTGAAAGGTACGGATAGGCATTAACAGAACAGTTTTTCGTGAAACTGTTTTGGTGATCTGTGTGATGTTGCCTCTGCTAAATGCAGAACAAATAAATTAGCATTCATTAATTTCATGCATAGCATATATTTCAGCATTTACAATTATGATGCTCTTTTGAGGGCTTCCTTGCTCAGAGTTATGACTCTGTTAAATCTTTTTTTTTTTTTTTTAAGAAAAAGAATGTATATAAAGGGAGAGGAACATCATGTTTTATGAACATGTCAGGTTCTAAGGAACCAAGCCCCATAAAAGAACAATAAGGAAATATTTAGAAGCAGAACTTCAAAACTTTTCTGTCCTTCTCTTTTCCCACATTTGGGAGAGGGGAGGGGATGGTGAAATGCGGTCAGTTATAGGCATTCATGAAAAGGCTGAATCCCTTTCATGTTTATAAAATTGAACATATGTAATAAAATAGCGAAAACACTAAAGCCACAGAGGCAGCTACAGAAACTCTTTTCAGCTGATTGTGAAGAGATTTTAAGCTCAAAGTAGTCCTGACCAGTAACTTTCGTTGCTCATTTTGAGCAGCTTCTCTATATGAGTAGCTGGTATCCAGACTTTTCCCGTCTTTAGACTTTCCCACTTTTAGATATACCCTCCCCCCTTGCTGAAGTCCTCTGTTCCCCACTTGTCACTTGGCTAACTGCTATTCATTTCTAGGTCTCAATTAAACATCACTCCCTCCAAGAGGCCCGCCCAGATTTGCCCCTCTCACTTAGGATATCCTGTGCATCTCCTTCATAGCATTTAGCACAGTATGTTGTCCTTATGTTTGTTTACTTTCATCCTTTCTCTACTGGACTCTGAGCCCCCTGAGGGCAGAGACCCTCATGTCAGTAGATCACAGACACTATGATGTCATGGTTAAAATGCCGGTTTTAGACGTGGACAGTTGGGTTCCAATCCCAACTGCACCAGTGCAGTAGCTGTGTGACCTCAGCAGGGTACTTAACCCCTCTGGGCAATCACTTCTCCCTCTTGCGTGGAGGTAGGGCATGTGGAGCATCTACCTCATGTTTTCTAAGGGTAAAATCAAATGTGATGATGCAAGTAAAGCACTTCATAAATGAGCACTGTTATTATTTGCCACTGTATACCGGTGCCAACTACAGCTCGCATACTAAAAGATGCAGGATAAATATCTACTAAACTGATACACTTTAATACAATTACATCTGCATATTCTCACAGCAACTCATGAGGTACGTCTACACCACCTTCACATGTAAGAGACTAGAGAGATTAGTAATGCCTTCCTCAAAGCCGCACAGCACTCTGGAAACTTCCATCCCTTGAGCCCCAGCCCCACCAGCATAAACTGAGGACATTATTTCTCTACCAGTTTCTCATGAAAGGGTGCCACCATCAACCTGTTATGGGCAGGGGCCATCAAAAGGCAAAGTACACACAATAAAATCCAGTAGGAATCAATCTATATTCATGAAACAATGTTTATCTGATTACAAACATAGTGTGATATGGACGTTCTGTCGGATCCTATAAACCCTTTGAGCCTTAGTTTTTACCTTCTGTGAAATGGGGATAATAAAGACATAGGAGAAATATACAAAGCCCTGCACGGGGTCTGGTATTAGTTAGGTGCTCGAAAAAGGCAGCTCCTGCTCCTGAGAGGATGTGAGTCACTAAATGATTCTTTAAGGCCATAAGTTATACTTTATCCTGAATCTCACTAGTTCAATGGTGAGAAATCATTAGAAATAACTATTTTGCTTTCAAAGTACAGGGCAGCTAGAATGCTGAGGTCTTTGGGTTTGCAACAGATACTATATGATGTTACTCCTTAAAAGTGTCTAGGCAAGAACTAGATGGCGGAGGAGTAGGTGGACGTGGAGTACATCTCTCTCCATGGATACATCAGGAACACACCTTCAGACACAGAAGTGCCTGTAGAACACCAGCTGAGAGTGGTCAGGAGTCCCTGACCAGAGGAAAAGAACATACAGAACCACGCAAAACTCGATAGGACAAAGGAACCAGGGAGAAAAACAGGAGTGTTAGTAGGACTGGACCTGCCCTCAGCTGGTGGGGGAACTGAAGCAGGGGTCTGATCCCCACACTGGGGCCACTGTCTGAGTCAGAGGAGAAACATTTTAAGGCTGAGAGTGAAATAGCTGATCTGTGGCAGTCTAAATGGAATGAGAATCAGACAGTCCTTGCCGCAGCCATACATACCCTGGACAGGGACACAGGTCCCCTGGAGGGTGCAGCGGCTGGTGGCTGGAGTTTAGGGATTTTGGAGCAATGCCAGGGCGAGGGCTGCTGTTGACTGCGGAGAGACGGGTCAAGGGGATGTGAGGGAGGAGACTGTGGTGGGAGATGCCTGTGGAGGGAGGCCGGGCAGCCATGGAGCAAGGCGATGCTGCTGAGTCACACATAGTGGGTAAAGCCATCACCAGAGCCTCTCTCTCCCCACATGCCAGCATCAGCAGATGAACAATAGAGACGCTGGCCCATCAAATGCCTGAGGCACTGAACTACAGAGTAGGACCCCACCCAGGGTCCCCCTTTAAGTGACTGATGCCATCTACAGAGTAGGACCCCAGCCAGGGGGGCCCCTCTATGTGCCTGACACGCCAAACAACAGAGAAGGACCCCAGGCAAGGGAGCCCTTGAAGTGCCTGAACAGGCAGAGCTACGGAGAAACACTGGCCAAAGAGGCCTTCTGATCGCCAGCTACAAGAGGCTCGGAAAAAGACTCTGACAGGGCCATAACTCCTGCGGCGGAGGCAGTCCATGTCCCTGCACACTTGGCACCGCCAGGGTCCCCGCAAGCCGAGCAGCGGCACCACCTTCAAGCTCAACTCTAACTGGGGCAGAGCTGCCACAACAAAAACAGTCTGTGTCTATGCATGCAGGGTCGCTTGGGTAGTGTCCGACCCTGAAACCCTGCAGACTGTGACCTGCCAGGCTTCTCTGTCAGGGAGGGGGGCTCTCCAGGCAAGAATACTTAATGTACTGGCCAATAGTGGTTGTCACACCCTTCTAGAGCACTATATTTCCTGCTGCCCTAACCGCCAACTCCCCTGAGTACCTGGTGCTGCCAGAACCCCTGCGACCCAAGCAGCTGCACCACCTCCACACTGGCCCTCACGGGGGCAAACCCAAGTCCTCCAGGGCAGTCTCAGGAGCAAGCCCCAGTGGACGACCCACATGCAGAGGTGGAAATAAAATCACGATTGAAACCCAGGGGCAGTGTGGCTAAGGAAGAAGACCCGAAACCTTCCCACCAGCTGTACAAGCTGCAGATTAAACCCACACGATCAACTAGGCAGACTCTGTGTCTATGGAATATATAGAAGGTCAAGAGCATCCACAAAAGAAAATGCACTACTTCTGAGAGCTGTAGACACTGGGGGCAAAAACACACAGGAGGAGGACCAGATGAGAATCTGAGCTGCCCCCTCAGCAGGTCCAGAGACCAGCACGGTGTTGGAGGGCATCCTTGGGAGGTGAGGTGGACTGTGACTCCCAGCGAGGGAAAGGACTCTGCCAGCAGTGACTCAAGAAAAACAGTTATTATTCTTATGTTTTGACTTGCTCTGTAGATTCTGTTGGATTTTTTTTCTCCCCCCACCCCGTTGTAGTTGTCCATTTTATTGGCACAATGAAATCTAATTAAGCTTTTGAGCTTTCTTTTTTTCCTCAGTCACATTTTTTATGGTTGTTATAAACCTCTGCCTCTATGTTGGGCTTTTGCAATTCTGTAGAGTTTTTTAAATCTATTATTATTTTTTCTACATTTACTCTTTTGTTTGCTTTTCCTACTGTTCTTTTCCCCTTGTAGCTAATCTTTAATGTATATAAATCTTTATCTACCTCTGTTTAACTTTGTATATCTAGTCTTTCTTTCCTTTCCTCTCAACATATTTGTTAGCTTTGTTTTCATTGCTTTATTCCCCAATTGGCACCTTGCTTTAGTTTTGTTTTCCAGTTTGTGCTTTAGTTATGTTCTTAACTGATAAATATAATTTTTTTCCCATTTATTTTTATTAGTTGGAGGCTAATTACTTTACAATATTGTAGTGGTTTTTGCCATACATTGACATGAATCAGCCATGGATTTAAATGTATTCCCCATCCCGATCCCCCCTCCCACCTCCCTCCCCACCCCATCCTTCTGGGTCATCCCAGTGCACCAGCCCCGAGCACTTGTCTCATGCATCCAACCTGGGCTGGTGATCTGTTTCACCCTTGATAATGTACATGTTTTGATGCTGTTCTCTCAAAACATTCCACCCTCTCCTCCTCCCACAGAATCCCAAAGTCTGTTCTGTACATCTGTGTCTCTTTTTCTGTTTTGTATATAGGGTTATTGTTACCATCTTTCTAAATTCCACATATATGTGTTAGTATACTGTATTGGTGTTTATCTTTCTGGCTTACTTCACTCTGTATAATGGGCTCCAGTTTCATCCATCTCATTAGAACTGATTCAAATGAATTCTTTTTAATGGTTGAGTAATATTCCATGGTGTATATGTACCACAGCTTCCTTATCCATTCGTCTGATGATGGGCATCTGGGTTGCTTCCATGTCCTGGCTATTATAAACAGTGCTGCAATGAACATTGGGGTACACGTGTCTCTTTCAGATCTGGTTTCCTCGGTGTGTATGCCCAGAAGTGGGATTGCTGGGTCATATGGCAGTTCTATTTCCAGTTTTTTTTAAGAAATCTCCACACTGTTCTCCATAGCGGCTGTACTAGTTTGCATTCCCACCAAAAGTGTAAGAGGATTCCCTTTTCTCCATACCCTCTCCAGCTCTCCACACCCTCTCCAGCAAGAGACTATTATGAACAACTATATGGAAAATTCTGAAAGAGATGGGAATACCAGTCCACCTGACCTGCCTCTTGAGAAACCTGTATGCAGGTCAGGAAGCAACAGTTAGAACTGGACACGGAACAACAGACTGGTCCCAAATAGGAAAAGGAGTACGTCAAGCTTATTTAACTTATATGCAGAGTACATCATGAGAAACGCTGGGCTGGAAGAAGCACAAGCTGGAATCAAGATTGCCGGGAAAAATATCAATAACCTCAGATATGCAGATGACACCGCCCTTATGGCAGAAAGTGAGGAAGAACTAAAGAGCCTCTTGACGAAAGTGAAAAGAAGAGAGTGAAAAAGTTGGCTTAAAGCTCAACATTCAGAAAACTAAGATCATGGCATCTGGTCCCATCACTTCATGGCAAATAGATGGGGAAACAGTGGAAACAGTGGCTGACTTTATTTTCTGGGCTCCAAAATCACTACAGATGGTGATTGCCTCTTTAACAAGTGGTGCTGGGAAAACTGGACAGCTACATGTAAAAGAATGAACTTAGAACACCTCTGAACAGCATACACAAAGATAAACTAAAAATGGATTAAAGACCTAAATGTAAGACCAGAAACTATGAAACTCTTAGAGATAAACATATGTAGAACACTTGATCACATAAATCAAACCAAGATCCCCTATGACCCACCTCCTAGAGTAACAGAAATAAAAACAGAAGTAAATAAGGGGGACCTGATTAAACTTAAAAGCTTTTTCACAGAAAAGGAAACTATAAACAAGGTGAAAAGACAGCCCTCAGAATTGGAGAAAATAAGAGCAAATGAAACAACTGACAAAGGATTAATTTCCAAAATATACGAGCAGCTCATACAACTCAATGCCAGAAAAACAAACAACCCAATCAAAAAGTGGGAAAAAGACCTAAACAGACATTTCTCCAAAGAAGACATACAGATAGCTAACAGACACACGAAAAGATGCTCAACATTATTCATTACTAGAGAATGCAAATCAAAGCTACAATGAAATATCACCTCACACCAGTCAGAATGGCCCTCATGAAAAAGTCTGCAAACAACAGAGGCGCTGGAGAGGGTGTGGAGAAAAGGGAACACTCTTGCATTGTTGGTGGGAATGTAAATTGATACAGCCACTATGGAGGACAGTATGGAGATTCCTTAAAAAACTAAAAATAAAATCACCATATGACCCAGCAATCCCACTCCTAGGCAGACACCCTGAGGAAACCAAATTGAAAAAGACACATGTATCCCATTGTTCATTGCAGCACCATTTACAATAGCTAGAACATGGAAGCAACCTCGATGTTCATTGACAGATGAATGGATAAAGAAGTTGTGGTACATATACACAATGGAATATTACTCAGCCATAGAAAGGAACACATTTGAGTCAGTTCTGATGAGGTGGATGAACCCAGAATCTATTATACAGAGTGAAGCAAGTCAGAGAGAGAAAGATAAATAACGTATTCCAACACATATATACAAAATCTAGAAGAATGGTACTGAAGAACTTATTTACAGGGCAGCAATGGAGAAACAGACATAGGGAACAGACTTATGGACCTGGGGAGAGGGGAGGAGAGGGCGAGATGTATAGAGAGAGTAACAGGGAAACTTACATCACCATATGTAAAATAGATAGCCAAGGGGAATTTGCTGCAGGGCTCAGGAAACTCAAACTGGGGCTTTGTATCAACCTAGAGGGGTGGGATGGGGAGGGAGACGGGAGGGAGCGTCAAAAGGGAGGGGATATATGTGTACCTATGGCTGATTCACGCTGAGGCTTGACAGAAAATGACAAAATGCTGTAAGCAATTATCTTTCAATAAACAAATAAATTAAAAAGAAATAAAAACATTGTAAAAAAAATTCTAAACTCTTCTTAAAAGTTCCTAAACTCTCTTAAGATACAATATGAAGAATAAAAAATCCCAAATCTAGGGCATTAAAAAAAAATTCATACATTCTGATATAGCCTTCAAACTCTTAGACTCATGAATAAAGTTGCTTCAGGGAAAGTGGCTGTCTTTCTTTAAGCTATTTAAAGAATCTGCCCACTCCTAACAATTTTTTTTTTTTGCTCAGAACTCTAGTTAATGGAGGCTCAACACTGCTACAAGAAGGACAAGGGGAATCCTCAATAATCATGGTTCATATCATGTTCCGGACCACCACAAGAGACCACTTGACCTAAAAACCAAATGATGGAAATAAAACTCTGTTTACACGGGTTGGGCAAAAACACAAAACAGAGAACTCTTCTCCCACGATGAGCAGAGAGGTAAGGCTCCCTTCATGAGTCCTCCTTGAAGGTAGCGTCCAAAACCCACAGGCTTATGTCTGCACTCAACTGACCTGGACAAATCACTCATGCTGACACTCAGCTAGGAAGGCCAAGGTCAAAGGGCAGTGGGCTCTGGGGTCAAGGGCCACCCACCACAGACTAAAGAGGCCACAGGCAAGATCACTCATTACTGCTGTGTGGTTGCTCGCCTTGGATCCCTCGTGGCCGAGACATGCCAAAGTAGAGAGTATTCTTTAGCAGCTGGTTTAAAAACCTGCTGGTTAATTCTTCAAACACCCTGTCTTGCTTTTATCCAGTGTGCTGAGCAGGTTAAAGTAAATGACCTCCCTTCTGAGGGTCAGGGGAGCTTGTTAGGGAGTCTGAAGACTTGTGTTGTAGAGAAAAACCTTTCAATGGGAATAATGGCCAACAGGGCAAGCAGCAAGCCATTATCAATAAGGATTAGATAAATGCAAGACGCAGCAGAGTCTGGCCCAAGTTAGGCAAGATAACAATGGCCCCATTTCAACCCAAGGAGGGGGAGAGACTCAGGAATAAATAAATGCTCACCATCTTTTATAAATAATGATGAAGGAATGTGTCTGACTCCAAATTCTCCTGGTTTAAAAATTCAATTGCATTCCTCACTCTATTTCTGATGGCACTCTTAATTTTATTCACAGCATCAGAGGGCCGTGTAATGAGGATCAAAACAAACAAAAGTAACAAAATGAAGCCATTTTCACAAGCTAGTGAAATAGTGTGAGAAACAGAACGAAGACTTTGCATGACCCTGGGACTGTGTGTCTTGCACACAATCTGACATTGAGGCCTGTGCATTAATGCCTTTAGGAAAAGAGAGGGAGACAGATGATCACGAGGGAAAAATGGATATGTTTAATCTCAAGACCATTTCTGGAACAAAAAGCTGATAGGAACTGCTTTAAAACCTTGTCAGAAAGAAATAGTTAACCCACAGGGAGAGAAACCTATGTTTCTGACCAACCTGTGTTCACTAAAAGAGCTCTGGCAAGAATAATACACACTAAATATGTAAGAGCTATTTTTTTGTTTTTTTTTTTTTAATATCTCCATGGCTAGAATGAGGGTTGAGGATTTGGAACTTTGGTCCATGAGTGCAAATACAAATTAAGCATACCTCTGCTGGAATGAATTGCACATGGTAACTTTCTACCTAAGCTGTGCTGTGTTCATTATCCTCCTAAATGAGGACCTATGAGCCTTTTACTTGTGACCTAAGGCTGCTGGGAGTGCTGACTTATTGTTCAGGACCTGTAAGGAACAGACACTGGAAGGGGTCTGAAGGTCACTTCTGACCCTCCCTCATCTGCAGATCAAAGCGCTCCTCCAAGACATTCAGACAAATCAAAATGAGGCCAGGGCACAGACCCGCCCCTAGATGGGGAAGCTGGCAGGTGGCCCGTGGTCTCCACTTTGAGTTCTTCACTCCAATGGGTTCCCACTCCTGCCTGTTATCTCATACCCCTCTCCTCTGCACTGCTGCCTCTGCCATCCCTCACCTCACCCAATCTCCATTTCCAACTGAAGCCAGTGAATGCTGACTCTGTCATCGGCAAAGCACCTTTTTAATGAAGTAAGGGGGCTTCAGGGGTGGGAAGTGGGTGAGAAAGGAAGATACAGGAACCACACGACACAGCCTGTCCCCAAGCAGATGGCAAGGCGTCCGCTGGGAAAATACGAATTCTCTCTTTTTTAATGCCTGGGTCTAAGTACATCATCTTGGTGGTCTTCCTCATTAATGAAAGAAAGAAGGAAAGAAAAAAAGAGAGAGAGGGAGGGAAGGAGGAAGGAAGAAAGAAAAAAAAGAGAGAAAGAAGAGGGAGAAGGGAGAAAAGTGAAAAGGAAAAAAATAAATAGAATGGGAATTCCCTGGCAGTCCAGCGGTTAAGACTCTGCACTTTCACTGCCAAGGGTGTGGATTCAGTCCCTGGTCGGGGAACTAAGACCCCACAAGTCACACAGTCCAACCAATAAATCAATAAGTAAAATAAATGTCATATTAAGGAGTTTAGATTTCATCTTACAAGCATGGTAAGCCACCATGTGCTTAAGAAAAATGAAAGAAATGAAATACATGGGGCCTGGTCCTGACTTTGCTTTGAGAATCTGGGCTGCTTTCTGGTGATCATGTCACTCTTTCCACGTGCTAGCTGGTCTGTCTTCCTGTCTGTGCTGTGCTTAGTCACTGAGTCGTCTCCAACTCTTTGCAACCCCATGGACTACAGCCCTCCAGCTTCCTCTGTCCATGCAGATTCTCTAGGGAAGAATACTGGAGTGGGTTGCCATGCCCTCCTCCAGGGGCATCAGAAGCAGGAAGAGAGGGGAAGGGTGGGGTGGGGAGATTTACACTCAAAATCCAACAGTAGGGAGAAGATGAGAAAAAACACAAAACTTAAAGGTGCAGATGTATGCACTCCACAGTACAATTTGGGGCTTTAAAGAGTAAAAGCAAAGTACTTGGTGCAGTGACTCCTACAAAAAGAATAGCGTCCTCACTGTCCTGCCTGGGAGTCACAGCCATCGGAAAAGACTTGCATTATACCCACTATCTGCTCTTTGAGACAACAGGAAGTATATAAAGTGATACACTTTATGAAGAGCTTCATCCAACTGGTACTGTTCAATGCACTCCAAGAGAACGTTTCCATTTCATTTCCTGACAACACAAGGTCCGCATTGCCACGCTGCCTCAAGAACCATTCAGGCCACAGTGAATTCATCAACAGGTGAAAAATAAATGTTTCTCTCTGTGCTGTTTGTTTTCTTCCAGCTGCTCTTAAAAGGAGACAGCAATGCAGAACATCAGCTAGGCTGGATGGTCAAATCCTGCTCCATCACTGGATGCACTGAATTGAGCAAGTCATTTCATCTGTCTCAGGTTCCTCATGTGTAAACAGAGGAGAGTAATAATACCCTCCTCAGAGGATTGTTGTGAAAATGAAAGGCATTCATGCAGGGCAAGCCCTTACCCCAAGGCCTGGCACATGTAAGTTCTCTAAGTGTAGGCTGTCAACAGCAGCAGCAGCATGATTTTACTTCTTATCCATTCACTTAACCATAATTCCTTAAACATCTGATAACCACCATAAAAGCCTAACGCAAAGCCACAGGACACAAGATCTCTTTACAGGCTGGGGGTCAACTTTTGGCCTCACTGCAGTGCTTCTGCTCACCCACACTCCCTATCAGCCTGAAGTGCCCTTGGGAAGGCTGGAACAATGACCACAAAGGTGTCTAGAGAGGTCTGGTTCTTTTACTGGGCACAGTGTAGACACTTTTTACGACTTAATACTCACACAATAAAAATTAAGTGCTTACATAAGACCACTACCAAATGACAAAAACATGATTATATATTGGTTCACTACAAAATCCTTTAGAGAAATCGATGCTATAATTGAGAACTGGTTATTAAGAATCAATACCCTCAAGATCAACACCAACATAGTCATATTTTTTAGGAAAACCATTCTTGGATCCTTGAAAATTTCTAAAAAAATAAAAATAATCCTGGTATACCAGGTTATGCCAAATCTGGGTCTATTATAAGAACCAAATGGCCTACAAAATTGTAGCTGTCATTTAAAGCAGAATGCAGCCCCTTAAAGGGCAATGAGAAAAATACAGATTAAATGTCATTTTTCTAAAACAAATTCAAGCCAAAAGTCTTAAATGTATTTCTTGGGGAGAAAATCATGGATATCTTTGATTTATATTCATTTCTTATGTACCTCAAAATGCACTCAATCAAAACTGGGATTTTAAGGAAGAAATGTCACGAATTCATTGACTGCACCAGTGAATCAACTGACAACTCTTCTGTCACTGGATTGTGAAAAATCTAGTGAGTTGTGATGAAGACCAGATAAGGGATATAGCTTTGAAGAGAAACAAATCAGGGCTATGCAAAACTTTATTACTGGACTATAATTTTTATTATCCTAACTCGATCAAGAGTGTTGATTCTGTCCCAAAACATGTCTGGTAATGAATTATCCTTTTTGATGTGGGCCAACTAAATCCTATCTTTTCTCCTGATTTCTCCAATGTAAGCTTTAGGCCCTATTCACTTGATGGTATTGCTACAATTTCCCCCATTCATAATCTCTGCCATAACCATGTTTGCCTTTGTTATGCTGAGGATGACTTGGGTAAGTATCTATCACCCCACTCAGTGGGTGATTGTAGAGGCTGACCTTCCAACAGTGTTGGTCTGATCCAGCGTTCCAAAACCCTCCCCAAATGCTACTTTTTATTAGTTGAAGACAAAGCTGCACTGTTGGTCAAACAGATAGCCCCTCTGCAAGGAGGTACCCTGCTTCTTCAGCCAGGGGTGTGCAAGGGGTCACCTTTCCTTGCTAGAGACAAACACATCTCAAGGCCCATACTGAGATGGGCCAAACTTCTCAATACCATACAGAGAAAATATGCACATTGGCTCAGGAAATCCAATCAGCCTAATGTCTAGACTGGGTGCTGCTAACACTCGAGGTGGCCTCAGAGCAGGCAGAAACGAGGAGGAGAGAAGGGAGGTCAGTGCACTCATTCTCTCTGAGCGAAGCCACTACCTCTCAGCTCCTGCTGGGTGTTGGAAAAGGTGGGGGAGGTACAGTGCTGCCAGACAGTCTCCGTTTTCAAATAAAGCCAGAAACCCAGACATCTCTGTAAAAACTCTCTTGATTTTTAAATGTTGGCAACAAATTCCAAACATTTTTAAACACAGTGCTCACTGAGCCAAACACTTCTTTTAGCCACATCCAGCCTGCAGCCTGCCAGTTATGGAGATGACTCCCCCAAAAGGTCAGGCAACCCAAGTAATCATTTCCATCTCTGCAGTATTTGCAATGGACTGACCAATAATGGGCCCCAACCAAGGGGCTAGGCACCCTGCTAACTGCTTTCCATGAGTCATCTCAGTTTGAACCTCATTACAAACTGACTGCAACATCGTTACCCAGGTTGAAGAGATAAAGAAAGCCTCTCAGGAAAGCTCAGACCTTGTCTAAGTTCTGAGAGTCAGGCAGGAGCAGGATTCGAACTTGCGGCTCTGTGACTTTAAACCGCACCTACTTTCCACTAATGCACAGGACCCACCTAGAAACAAGAGTGGAATAAAGCAGACCTTGCAAGAGAGGTTTCTTCAGCCCTGGCGAAATAGCTGAGGTGGCATACGGATCTCTATGGCATTTGTTGGGTACACACTACCAAGTTTACTGTTTCAGAGTCAGTGATTTAATGCAGTCACCTAAGTAGTGATAAATAACAGTGTATTTGTCCACGTTTCAAATATATGATTCAGCCTTTCGGTGTGATAATTCCTGCCTGGTGTGCAATGAGCCAGAGGAGGCCAGAAATCTGGTCACTAACTAGATTTGCAAGCAAAATTATTCTTAATAATAACAAAAGTGACGAGAATCACTTTTCAAAAGGCAAACCAGAAACTTCTTGTTGCGGAAGGCTTTACACATAATGACTCTTTCTTATATCTAGAAGTTTCACAACTAACAAGTTGATTTTAATCTCCTTATTTCAACATCAAAGAGAGAAAAAAGCTTCAACATCAAATGGATCAGAAATGAAGGATTTTATAAAAAAAAATTCTGGTAACCTCATGCAGCACTATTTCTTAATTATGTTAACTTAATCAAGTTTCCATATTGCTTAATGCTCACTTTTGGCAAAAATTAAAGCAAAAGCAACTGAGTCCAAAATTAGTGCACAGACCAGTTGCGATTTGTATTTGCCTTAATTCAACTTGACAATAGAGCGATTGTGGAGGACACAGCTTCCTCCCAAATACCCCACCTCCACCACCTCTCACTCTAGCCATTTTTGAGAACAAACCTCCAATTATTTATAGAGAGCTGCACAGCTACAGGAGTGTTTAACTGTGTATCAATCCGCTACCTATTTCGAACTCCAAGTGCAAAAAATAAATTGAGAAAACATCTATCTATATTATAAACTCAAAGGGTAATTTTTTTTTAATTAAAAAAATAGCCTGGAATTATATGGGGCTGCATTTCAGAGTGCTTTATGTAACAGAAGCAGCTTACTGGAACTGTCTAGGTGACCCACACCACAGGGCAGACAGAATACCCACTGACTGTCCGTGGGTCAGAATGGGTCACCATTCTCTGTGAAAGGCAAGGCCACTTTAGCAGAAGAGGGAAGTTCATGTAAAGAACTTTCTTAGTGAGAAGCCCAGGTGAGAGATCACCAAAGACATCAACTATGGATGGTCCTGCTGGGCATTCCACTTTGTATCTTTTACTGCCTTGCGCTGGAACATCCTTTGCCAATATGGCCTTTCCCTCCAGGTCTCTGTGTCCACCTCACCTCTTCCACGGGGCCTAACCTGACCACCCAAGAGCCAAGAATACACTCAACATCAGCAGTCCACACCGCAACTCCCTACCCCACTTACCTTGACAGTGTATCACTGCATTCTGCAGCACTTCACATTCTACATTCATCAGTTCATAGTTTATAACCTATTCATCCCCCTAGCAGGATGGCACACCCATGAGGGCTGGACCTTGGACCACCGAGTTCACTGCCAAGTCCCCAGTATCACACTTAATCCACATATATATATATATTTCAATAAAGTAATTAATATAAAAGTGATAGTTCATTCACAAACAAGTCCACTAGAACGCGAGCACCTCAAAAGCAAGGTTCCTGTCTCCGTCTCCCCTGCAGTCCCCCAACACCTACAACAATGCCGGACAAATAGAACCTAATGCCTGAATCAGCAGGTCAGTGAAGGATACTGCCTGGCTTACTGGGAAGCTAATAAGCCAACGCCACTGGCCAGGCAGCCGCATTCTTCCAGGTGCAGGCAAGTGTCCAATGGACGTTCAAGATTCCCTTTTCCTTTTGTGGATCTTTGGAGGTGAATGCTGCAGTTAGTTAATCTCATCTTTTAGGTGCTAATTTTATTTTAATCCTAAAAGGGCACTGGTGAAAGGAATAGACGGAATATTTTTGGAGAGGAATATATTTATGGGAATGGAGGGTAAACAACGGTCAGTTCTTTGAAAGTTCAGAAGATCATGGGTCAAGACTGACAAGGAGTCTGTGAACCCTGAAGCAGGAGCTCCTTGGCCTTGGCTGGGCAGCCCTCCCCCTCTCGTAAGCTCCCGTTCTTCCATACTTGTCCCACACTTTCTAGTTTTCTCCTTACTTCTTATAGACAACACCTTCTGACAATGAAGAGTCTTTTTATTTTCTCCTACTGTTTTTAAAATTAATTTCTATAGGCACATAGGTGCTTTATAGTGTTGTGTTAGTTTCTACTATATAGCAAAGTGAATCAGTTACCCGTACACATATACCCTTTCTTTTCTGGATTTCCTGCCCACCTAGGTCACCACAGAGGACTCAGTAGAGTTCCCTGTATTATATAGCAGGTTCTCATTAGTTATCTACTTTATACGTAGAATCAACAGTGTATATAAATCCATCTCAATCTCCCCATTCACGCCATACCCCCTTACCCACTTCGGTAGGCACCAAAGATTTCTTCGTCCTTCTGTGGCAGTGAGGATTAGCAAAGATCAAGGATTCCACTTCTATCCTTCCCGGAGTCCGTCAGCCTGCACTGGCAAGGATGAAATGCTCGCAGTTGTCAAAGGGCAGCACTGAGAAAATCAGCCTTGCCTTGCCGTGTGCGGCAGGACCCACTGCTGCTTAGGATATGAGCTGCCCTTCCCTGTGGGAGGATTCTACTTCCCTGTCCTGGTGATGTCAGGCTCACCCAGGTCACATACTCGGGCCATGTGACTGGGAGGGATGTCCCTCTTTTGAGCTGAAGATGAAGGATCATTGCCTGTTTCTGCCTTTTCTTTCTCCCTAGAAACCAGCAACAACCCAGGTGGGGTGGGGGTGAGGGGTCAACCCTTCAGCCTGGGTCCTGGAAGGCTGATGACAGGGCACAGAGCTTCTGCTGACCCCACAAAGGTACATAATAAGAGCAAGACACTGTTGTTGGAAACTGCTGAGATTTTCCTAAGGCGTTACTGTAGCAGAATTCAACCTGGTGCAGAATGATACACTGATCATAGTTTCACGGTAGTAACTACTTTCTCACAGTCCGATCCCTGATTAAGACATGTGGATAAGGACTCTGCCATGCCTTCACAGTCACCGAGGCTCCCTCTTTCCACATGGAATGGAGGCTCACCAGAGCATCAGTAACGCACATGCCCGGTCACAGCAAAGGCCAGTGCAGTCCAACTACTTGGTGTCTGTGCCCCAACCCTACTCCCAAAGCTCAAAACATGTTTGAAGTGAAAGCAGAAGCCCTGGGAAAAATAAAAACTGACACCCAATGACAGAACTTGTTTCCTCGGGAGAAATTATCTTGTGAAAGTTTCACCTGACAATTCACATGGGCAGACGGTTCTCTATCGGTCCATAATTAGATAATTGCACGCTTATAATCTGCGTTTCCTCAACTGTCATCTGTTGTTGATGTACGGTGTAAGCCTCACACCTAATGTGCACCTTGAAGGCGATTACAGAACAGTATTTATGAGGCACCCACATACATGGGGCACAGCGCAAACAAGAAAGGCAGCCTCCAGCCCTGGAGTAACTTGGCTCGGGATTTAACTGTGGGGACAAGGGGAATTTACAGGGATATGAACGAGGGGGTTTCTCCATAATTACACATTATGTAACACCACTATAAAAGGAAAAACGATACGATCTAGACAGACTCAAACACACGCAATTTGATGAATGTGACTGAGAAATAAAAGCTAGAATTTTTTGGACGCTAATTTCACTTTTAAAAAAATCCATGAAAGTGCTGTAATTTCTTTCTCTGTGTCATGGTAACCAAGACAAATGTCTATGGCATGCCAGAGTAAGCCATTTCTGACAGATCACAGCATTTACTATCTTTAATGCCTCATAGCCACCAAGTATGTACCTCACAGTTGTTAAAAGTTTCATTAAATCAGACTAATAGAATATCAAGATTCCGCATTCCCAAACTCTCCCAGAGTCCTTTCAGCTTGCCTGCCAGCAGGGTTGACCAGATGGAAGTGGAGAAGGCCCCACAACAGGACCCTGGGAGTGAACTCCGTGTTGGCCCAGAGCTGCTCTGACGACCCAGCCATCACTTCTGCCCAGGTGTCCACCCTGAGGATATGGCTCTGCTGGCCTGACAGATGATGTCTGTCATCTCCGATCATCTGCCATGACCACTGAGAAAATACTCAGACACATCTGAAACCTCTGCCCCTCTGCACAGATTTCCAGCTGCTTCTAATCCTGAACACTGAGAACTTGTTTTAAGAGACAACGGTTTCTTTAAGCCAATATCCATAATTAAGAGACTGGAGGCAGGGACTGCGTCTAGAATGCCACATGTGTTCTTCAGCTGTCCCTGTCCTTAAATCCTCCGTGGTGGCAGGTCTCTACACAAGGAAAACATGCTTTCCACACTCAGGAACTCCTGCATCCAAGACCAGAAAGGGGATGTGTCCAGAGGTAAACAGGGCTACATGACCCTACTGCTGCTGAGGGGCAGGGGTAAGGTCCTGACTGCTCCAGAAAACATCTTAGGCTTACAGAGAATTTCTCCTGTGTGATGAGTCACTTTTATTGCATATCATCCCAGGGCCACTGGGAGGCCTCCCACTGTTGGTGCTAAGACTGTGACCACATCTGTGCCCCAGGTGCAATTACACTCCCCGGAGTCCTCAACTGGAAAGCAAGGGGCCAGGCTGCCAGGGCTCACCGATGCTGCCTCTTCTCTGGGCTCATGACTCTTTTCTCCCTCACCTCCATTAGATGCGGTCATGAGACAGACTTCTGGCTGGAAGAATGTGAGCAGAAGTCATGCACCTCGTCTCTGATCCTGACCCACAGTCCCAGCCCCTGCCAGATCCTCACTCGCTTTCCAAGTGGAGAGATTCAGGAGTCCTACAGAAGGTGTGGCTGCAAGATGGGAGAAGCTAGATCCCTGAACCGCTACAAAGAACAGAGGGCCTGGCCCCTGTCAAATGGCATCTGACCCTCGATGTGAACACATAATAAGTATTTATTGTGTTGAGTGTCGAAAGTGTTGGCATCATCTGTTCCAATGGTTATCTACTCTACTACAGAGATAAATAAATTTGCTTTAATTGGCCAGATGGCATAAATCTATAACGCTGAACTAATACCTGGACATGTGCTGGTACTTGGCACCAGTAAACCCTAGGTGACAGTCTCTATTCTCCAGCTTCTGTTCTGGAGTGCTACAGAATCTGGACAGTACTAGTCAAAGGATGGCCAAGACGCAACTGTCACCTTCTGTACAAAGATGACACAAGGCCTTTCTTTCACATTTTCCTTGTGTACAGACCTGCCACCATGGGGGAGGATTTAAACACATGGGGGCAGCTGAAGAACACATGTGGCACTCCAGACATGGAGCCACCCCTTCTTCCTGTCCCTAAAGAATAGCTCTTGGTTTAAGGAAACTTGGTCTCTTAAGTTGTGTTCAACATCGGCACCTAATTCACTGTTCTAAGAGGGGCTTCTGGACCAAAACAACTTCCTCATGTGCCATCAAATCTCGAGGGGGCATGGTCATGGAATCCGTAATACCTGCTGATAAGTGGAAATGCATACACTGCACCGTCCCAGGTCTGGGCCGTTACCTGAAGATCTAGGATTCGAAGGGAAGCATCTCACTTTAATTCTCCACCTTCATGTAACACGTCAGACTTCCAAGAGTCTTGCATCTGTCTCACAGTGGCCACAAAAGACATTCTCTAATTGCTTCTGACCGACAAGCAAAGGCTTCTAATTTCCTCGCACAGAATATGCACGTCTTGCACACACTCCGAGCACAGAGCTGTGTGTCTCCTTCTCTGTAAGCACAGAGCTTCATCTCACTGGCAAAGAGCTTCATCAAATCACAATACACCTCCTAAGAAAGGCAATCTCGCTTTCTGAAGGTCTTCAAAATGAGCTTAGCCAGAACTCCAGGGATTCCAATTACATGTATTTACCTGATGTACTTTTATGGGACACATAATTCAAAAATTGCAGTCTGCCTTTTATGCTGCGTACTATGCATTTTAAAAATGTACTTATGACGTCGAGCCCTTTCTTTTGTGGTTTCTTGAAGCTACCACTCATTCAGAGTAGTTTCAGTCTTTCTCTTATGTGAGGCAATGCAGTTATTCTTCAGCAATGTAAAGCTCCTAAGGGTTTTGCAAGCCTTGTTTTGCATCCATTCTTCTCCTGCATGGAACATCTGATTTTTCATCTGGTTTTAATCTCATACAACGATGTAGGTAAAGGCAAACTCCAAGACCTGGTAATTAAGCCCTCATGGTCGCCCAGCAGATGCACGGGACATGTTTGCTAACCATTCTCTGAAGGGCTCACCATGTTTCTTACAGTCTCTAGAAAGTTTCTTAATCTTGTTGCTTCCACAAAGACCCACAATGGCGAAATTGCTTTCTTTAACAAAGTCTATTCCCAAAGAAATGCTATGTTTATAAAATTTCTCCATATTTTAACAACAAAGGTATACAGCTTCCCCACCGTCCTCCGCCATCCCCAAGGGAATACCACTGTTCCCTTAAATCTGCTTCATCCCTTCAAGGCTGACAAGGAACTTGGGTTTGTCTAAGGGTCACTGACTTTATCATATTTACTAAAATAAAACGAAAAGCGATTATTCCTCAGAAGAGGCATTCCTCTCACATTTGGGTCCTTAACAAGGTTTTTAGGTTACAAGTCACTCTCTGGATTACTAAGTTTTGGGCCACATAACAACGTTATCTTCAGGGAAGATGCGTTAGCTTGAAATGTTTTCTATCAAAGAAACTTTGGCATGTCTGTAGAGTCACTGGAGTGAAGTGGAAGCCACTCAGTCGTGTCTGACTCTTTGTGACCCCATGGACTATACAGTCCATGGAATTCTCCAGGCCAGAATACTGGAGTGGGCAGGTTTTCCCTTCTCCAGGGGATCTTCCCAACCCAGCAATCAAACCCAGGTCTCCCACATTGCAGGTGGATTCTTTACCAGTTGAGCCCCCAGGGGAACCCAAGAATACTGGAGTGGAGAGCCTATCCCTTCTCCACGGGATCTTCCTGATGCAGGAATTGAACCGGGGTCTCCTGCATGGCAGGCAGATTCTTTACCAGCTGAGCTACCAGGGAAGCCCAGAGTCACTGGAGGGCATCAGCCAAAACTGAGGGTGTGGTGGGTTAAAAACGGCCACACATGCCCTGCTCCTCTCTCCAAGAGATGGATCTACTTCCTCACTTCAAATCTGCGCTGGCCTTCGGACTAATTTTGACCAGTTCCCTGCAGGGGAAACAACACTTGAGGCTCCTCAGTGAGGTCTCAAGGACGTCTTGACTTCCACTCCTCCCTCCTGATACTCCAAATCAAACGTACCATGAGCCCACTTCAGCCTCACGGAACAGGAAAGCCGACAAGGACAGAGGAGCCCAGTCAGTACCCAGCACTAAGAGCTGACCTCATGTTTGGGACCAACTTAGACATCAGACCCAGCTGTCACCTAAGTGAACCCAAGGGGGACCAGCGGAAGAAGAGCCCACTTGAAGAATCATGAAGAATTATAAACCACTGTTCCAACAACAAATTTGGAGATGGTCTGGTACCCTGAAACTGAAGGAAGACAACTGAGAGAGGCATACTCTCTATTCCTCGTGGATATATCTATATAATTCCAAGTGTCAGACATTACTGGAGAGAAGTTTTTTAAAGATTAATTTGAAAACGATCAATAAGGGGTTAATAGTAAAGAGCACAAACACTTTTATAGGATGAATGGGAAAATATGTTGAAAAGGCTACAGAGAATTTATGGCTCAGATGAAACTTCCTATGACGTATATAACACAAGAAGTGCTGTGTCTCTAATAAAAGTGAGGATGGTGTGCACTAAAAAACCACTGGATGAAAAAAAAATTGTCAAACAGGACAGTCAAAAGGCAGTATTTCTAATTTAGCACATTATTTTGTATGTGATTTACCTCAAATCCTAAATATGTAGAGTAGAAAAGGTTACACTACTATTCTTTACCTGCATTTATAAAAGTTTACATGTTGATGATGACCCCTTCCAAAACAAAACAGATTTTTCAATTTTATCACTGGGGAAATGAGAGAATCAGCCTAGATTTGCACATACATGGTATTTTGTAATATGATAATAAAGTATAATAAATGACTGGAGACTACAATTTGGCAAACATTACTTTGAGAAGGTACAAAAGCTATATTTATTTTCTGTAAACAACTGCTGTTAATTACATTGCTGACTGAGATGCCTGTGTAACCAATTCTTAAAATAGAATTTAACCATTCAAAGTGATAAAGGAAATGAAATAATTTATTCTAATGTACACTAAAATTTCTTGAGAAGCAAAAAGGTTCTGGGAACTTGTGGGCAGTTTTTAATTCCATTTATGGAGGTTAAAAAGGAATGTGAGCTGAGTTTTAGCAACAACAAAAAAAATGTTGCCTAACCTCATGAATATTTGTTCTAAATGGCTTTTGAGTCATCTAAATATGACTCACCTGTGGCATACACAGATTTAAAACCCTAAGAGACTCTACTTTAAAAATATTTTTCTTCTAACTATCAAAGGCACATATGTTCACTGTAGAACAAGATACAACCTCTCATCATCTCGCCTTTCCAAATTGGCAAATTACCTAACATTCACCACAAGTCAGACAGTGGGCTAATTCTTTACATATATTGGTTCGTTTAATCCACCTAAGCCTCTGAGTTATGTACCAGAATTATCCCCATTTTACAAATAAGGAAACTGGGGCAGAGAGAGATACTAAGTGACGTGAGTTTCGTGGTCCAATAGCCAGTAAAAGAAAAATCTGGGTGCCCAGGCTTATGTCTCAGAGTCTGAATCACTACATATGCTGTTGCCATGGGGTTGTCAATTTCCCTTCAGTCTTTTTTCTACATTATTTCTACGATGCACACATACTGGACTTACATTGAGATTTCTGTTGTTGTTAAGACACCTAATAACCATCAGGCAGAGTCTCACCCTTGTCACACAGTCTTTCCAGCTGTCCCCAAACCCTCCAAAGTGGCTAAATTAGCTATTTCAAATGTTGTGTTTAGTACAACGTGTTCCATAGGTTACTGAGTGCAAGGACGGTATCTTATTTTAAACTCATCTCCCAACTCTCAAACACTGTGTGAAAGTTTGTAAATGCTGGAAACATTTGGGAGTTTGATGTATTTCCAGTAGAGAGGTATCTGAGACAAGGAGGATTACAGTAACTGCTTTTCAAAAATGCTTTGGAACTATTCTAAACCCTAAGCTACTGATGGGAGAGGTGTCATCAGAAACTAATGTTGTGGGGAAAACAAATAGAAGATAAGAATAGTCTACAGTTTCTTTGGAGTGGAAACTGTCAACAATGGAGTCAGTATTGAACCGGGTGTCCAAAGCTCTATAAATTACCAAAGTTTTATAATTGACCAAATGCTCACTTCGATAGCATGATTAAATAATTATGGACAGAGAGATGCAAAGCAAATGAGAAATCAGCAAGATACCGTACAGGTCTCTCTGGATGAGCAGAGAGCAGAGGGTCAGTAGTATCTGGGCAGGAACATGCTGGTGTATTTATGTTGCTATGAGCACAAACCCTGCCTTCTTATCATCACACTGCTAGTCCCAGTCCAACCACATCATATCTTCAGCAACCAATTTCTCCCCAGCAGATTTATAAGTTAAACGTAAAGGAATCTTTCATTAGATCAAGGCACAATAAAGGGCATTCTATGACCTCCCTGCCAATGATCACTGCAGGAAAACACACTGACTTCATACAGTTATGTGGAATGTCATCAAAATTGATGTTTCACACTCCCCAAGCACTCACGTGACTTTTAAAACAAAACTGAAGTTGGCCAGGGGAAATTATGCCTTCCTGCTATGTGCACCACAAGTGTCTGGCATTTTAGACCATACTGAATTTTATTCTAAGATTCATATTTCACCTGTACAAATGCAAATATGCCCAATTCATATTCATGGACAGCTTCAAGAAGGCAAAGACGCCATCCAGAAAGAATCCCCAAGGGCTCAGGGGAGCTGCTTTCTACTTCCAGGCATCTCTAGCAGTGGTGTGCCAGGACAAAGAGCATCCAGAGCTGAGAGGGGGCCAGGCAGCCAACTGCAGCAGGCAGGCACACCCAAAGCCCTGCCTGCCCCGGGAGGCCAGGACCCAGTTCAGCATCTCCCAGGAGTCCTTCTTAGAACCACAAGGGCAACTGCTGCAGTGACAGAGGGCAGCACAGGGAAAGGAGGGAGTGCCTTCTTACACAAACCAGACAAAGTTCAATCTGGCGCTGAAAACAAAAACGGCCTCTCACCCAGCCTTCAAATTTATTCTTGCAAGTTTACAAATGTTACTGGGCCCTGTGCGTGTGCGTGTGTGTGCACACGTGTGTGTTTGTCTTAACCGAAACTTAAAAGGGTGGGCATTCCTGACAGATAAAAGATTCAGTCTTTGCTTCAGTGTTTTTCACTTCTCCCACAGTTATTTCCAGGAAAAGCTCTCAAGGCAGCTGGTACTGACAGATGCTACAGGTGTATTTCATAAAAGCAGACCAACGATTTAACTTAGAAATGAAGCTGACTGTAGGGAAGGGGCTCGGGTCAGTCCTTGGGGCTGTAACACAGGATATCTGACACCTTCACATCTAAAACAGACTCTTCCAGACCAACAAGCGCAGAGAAAAGAAAGAGCACTTCCTTGCCTAACTCAGATTCAGTACTCCTACCTATTGTCATTAAAATAAGTACATGTCCATTATAAAAAACATTAAAGAATTAAACATGTATAATGAACTAGTTCAAGTTTCCTATGCTTGCCCAATGTGACCTCCAACCACAATTAAACCATGCTTTTCCAAACCGTAGTTCTACACACAAGCTGCCCCTATGTGTGTTATTATTTAACACAGATGAGGCCACATAACACATTATGTTTAAAACTTGTTATTTTACTTCATCTGAAACTGTTATGCATATTTGAATTGTAAAGAAAATTATACAGAAAAACTCTCAAAAACACTGTTCCTTCATCAAGCCAGATTACTCCATTTTCTGACTTTTTACCACTGACCACCCTGAAGCTTGACTATCTGGACTTCTTTTCTGACACACCCGAGTCAAGGAGATGCTCTGGCATTTAGAAAAAGCAGAAGAAAAAATGCTGCATCATCAGGTAGTTGGTTTGAAAAGGAAGGAACTGTGTGTGACAGCTATATTTAATAGCATTTTCTGGGGAGTTTATTATGAGCTGGCATCAACCTGACTGAGGTCATTTTCCCACAGATTTCAGAATATGCATGAGATGTGATATGAAAACTGAACCTGATTCTGTATCTTCTCATCAAGATCTCTACAGCAATTTTCCCTACTTCAAATACTTACACGCACACACGTGCGCATGCACGCATACAAAACAACAACAAAACAACAGAAACAATTTGCAAGGGAACCAAAAAATAAAGAAAAAACATCCACTTAGATTATTCTGCTCATTTCCCACCATGCCTCACTACATGACTTGTTTAATGACAAGAATAAAGCCAAATGCTAACTTACTGAGCCCAACTAGAACCTGTGTCTTATGACAGGGTGTAGGTGGGGACAGGTAAGAGGGAGGGCAACCCCCAAAACCCCACGCAGAGACGAGGGTCCTGACACACATTACCTTAATCTATTAAGCTTTATCTCCTGTGCCATCAGAACCCCTTTCATTAGCACCGTAAGAGGTGGTGAGAAGTGCACCTTGTTTCTCGGTTAGGTCATAATCTAGGAATCAGAGAGTTTAAGAAACCCTTTGGAGAAGGGCAGATCGCACCGAAAAATCTTGTCAGCTACCGCTGCAAAGGTTATGAATACCAAGTTTTAATACAACTTTGCATCACTTCAGCTACTACAGGAGAAAAAAAATGAACAAAAGGTTAGGCTGCTCAGAAATGCCTGAGTGCCTGGGACATACACAGCAATTTTCCTCCCATTTATTAAGCACTTACTACATTCCAGGTACAAAGAGGAAAGAAATGCAGCAGACCAGGCCAGAAGGAAATGCCTATAATCACCCATTCTGACATACATTGAAAAGACAATCCACATAGCTTTCCGTAGTGGTTCTAGTCCCTGAGACATTCTCAACCAGAAACTACTCAAACATGCAGGCAAAAACATCCTGCACATTAAACATCTAGGTGACAGCAACATTTTGATAAATGTGCTTTTTCCTTAAAGTTCCAGATTCTAGTATTCTAGCATGGGACTTTTGCCATGGGCAATAAGAGTGTTTTTACACATTACAGTGCAAGAACTGAGGGGAGTTACCTATGGGGTGGGCTGGGAGGAAAGCCACTACTTTTTTAATAGGTTAAAATGTATATTTAAACAAAAGACAAAAGAACAGGGATTTATTCACCTTACTTAAAATAACTGATATAAGAAATAACACATTTTAAATGCTAATTTTCATACAGTGTTCAAAAACAATTCAATCTGCAAATAGTGAATTCAAATTCACCTATGGCAAGGCTTGATGTGCAACTGCCATTGAGGTATTTTGCACAAAATTCAGGCTAATACAACTAAGGAAAAGCAGAAATCAACTGGCATTGATCATTCTGAATCAAATTCAGTCAATGTTAGGTTCAGGAGGCTAGTTCAAAGAAAGCCACGCCCACCATAGGCCTGGGAAGAGTGAGAACTCTCCAGACTATTCCAACCGAAATTAACGAGTTGGTAGGTTACAAGTTCTGACTCTTGACCATGACTTGCTTGAGGAGAATGAAGTGTGCCTTTCGGTTCAGGGGAAAGTCACTGCTTTTTTTTTTTTTTTTAATTTTACACTGGAGTGTAGTTGATTATATCTTATACTAAGATCATGGCATCTGGTCCCATCACTTCATGGCAAATACAAGGGGAAAAAGTCAAAGCAGTGACAGATTTAATTTTCTTGGCCTCCAAAATCACTGTAGATGGTGACTGCAGCCATGAAATTAAAAGACACTTTTGCTCCTTGGAAGGAAAGCAATGACAAACCTAGACAGCTTATTAAAAACCAGAGGCATCACCTTGCCAACAAAAGTCTGTATAGTCAAAGCTATTGCTTTTCCAGTTGTCACATATGGATGTGAGAGTTGGACCATAAAGAAGGCTGAGCACTGAAAAATTGATGCTTTCAAACTGTGATATTGGAGAAGACTCTTTAAGAGTCCTTTGGACTGCAAGGAGCTCAAACCAGTCAATCCTAAAGGAAATCAACCCTGAATATTCACTGGAAGGACTGATGCTGAAGCTCCAATACTTTGGCAATGTGATGTGAAGAGCTGACTTATTGGAAAAGATGCTGATGTTAAGAAGGACTGAAGGAGCACTGTTTATAATACCCAGGACATGGAAGCAACCTAGATGTTCATTGGCAGATGAATGGCTAAGAAAACTGTGATACATATACACAATGGAATATTACTCAGCCATTAAAAACAATACATCTGAATCAGTTCTAATGAGGTGGATGAAACTGGAGCCTATTATACAGAGTGAAGTAAGTCAGAACAAAAAACACCAATACAGTATACTAACACATATATATGGAATTTAGAAAGATGGTAACGATGACCCTATATGTGAGACAACAAAAGGGACACATGTAAAGAACAGACTTTTGGACTCTGTGGGAGAAGGCGAGGGTGGGATGATTTGAGAGAATAGCACTGAAACATGTATATTATCAAGTGTGAAACAGATCGCCAGTCCAGGTTTGATGCATGAGACAAGGTGCTCAGGGCTGGTGCGCTGGGATGACCCTGAGGGATGGGATGAGGAGGGAGGTGGGAGGGGGGTTCAGGATGGGGACACATGTACACCCATGGCGGATTCATGTCAGTGTATGGCAAAAACCACTACAATACTGTAATTAGCCTCCAATTAAAGTAAATAAATTTCAAAAAAAGGACTGAAGGCACCAGGAGAAGGGGAAGCAGAGGATAAGATGGTTAGACAGCATCACCGACTCAATGGATATTAATTTGAGCAAACTCAGGGAGACAGTAGAGGACAGAGGATGTTGGTGTGCTGCAGTCCATGGGGTCAAAAAGAGTTGGACATGATGTTGCAACTCTGTTCCCTATGATGTAAATGTCCTCAGGATGGGCTGCTTAAAGCTTGTTTCTTCATAAATAGAATGGGGAAGAGTTCCTTATAGAGTTGTGTCCATTGAGATGATCATTACTGAGACTGGTACTTTGTATGTGACCAATAAATGGGAACGATAATTGCTCATCGACCTAATTCCCTGAGTTGAGGTATGCATGTGTTTACTGCTTTCTGATTGTATGTGTGGCTGAAGGCCTGGCTGTAAGCCCTGTCCAGGCACCCCTTCGGGGTTAGTGAAGCTTTCCAGTAGTCATGTGTGGATGTGAGAGCTGGAATATAAAGAAGGCTGAGCACCAAAGAATTGACGCTTTTGAACTGTGGTGTTGGAGAAGGCTCTCGAGAGGCCATTGTACAGCAAGGAGAGTCAACTAGTCCATCTTAAAGGAAATCAGTCCTGAATATTCATTGGAAGGACTAATGCTGAAGCTGAAACTCCAAAACTCTGGCCACTTGACGTGAAGAACTGACTCATTTGAAAAGACCCTGACGCTGGGAAAGATTGAAGGTGGGAGGAAAAGGACATGACAGAGGATGAGATGGTTGGATGGCATCACTGACTCAATGGACATGAGTTTGAGTAAACTCCAGAGTTGGTGATGGACAGGGAGGCCTGGCGTGCTGCACTCGCAGAGTCGGACACAACTGAGCGACTGAACTGAACTGAACAATGACACATTGCAGAGAAGAAGCCAATTCTGACTCCATGTTGAAACTGTTTCTGTGACTTGCTTTTCATTGCTTTTGTTAATCTAATTATGTCGATGGCCTGCCTCAGAGAATCCTGTCCCTCCACCTGACTATAAACTAAAGTGCCTTTGTTCAGAACTCTGCCCACCTATAGATGGCAGGAAGGAAGAAATTAACACAGCCCCTGCCCGAGGCTTGCCATCCTAGGAGATGGTTGTGAAATTAATGGCCCTTTTACTTTGCTTCCTCACCTCCCCCCATCTCTGATCTATAAAAGAACCTGGCATCCAGACCCCAATAAGATGGTTATTTTGAGGTGCTAGTCTGCCATCTTCTTGGTCAGCTGACTTTCCGAATAAAGTCGTATTCCTTGCCTCAGTACTTCACCTCTGGGATTCATTGGCTTGTTGTGTGGCAAGCAGAGTGAGCTTGGACTCAGTAACAAACATAGTTGATTATCAGTGCTGGGATAGCTTTGGGTGTACACAACGTGATTCAAGTACACACACATACACACACATGCCTATTTTTCAAATTCTTTTCCCATGTAAGTTGCTATATAATATTGAACAGAGTTCCCTGTGCTATACAGTAGGTCCTTGTTAGTTATGCATTTCCAACACAGCAGCGCGTGCATGTCCATCCCAAACTCCCCAACTTCCCCCTACCTCCACCAACTATAAGCTGGTTCTGGAAGTCTGAGCGCCTATTTCTGTTTTGTAAATAGGTCCATCTGTGTCATTTCTTTTAAGATTCTGCATATAAGTGATATCTTAAACTTTCTGAACAGAACCGAAGGTCCAGGCTCACCCCCTAGCTCCGCCACTCCCCAGGTGAGCAGTGGGATGTAACCTCCACCCACAGCAGGGAGGTGAGTTCCCCTCAGCTCGAGCGCGACTACACACAGGGACTTCACATCTGATGAATACATGAGCTCATCAGTGAATGAATCACACGCAGCAAAATTCACTCAAGAACGTCAACTACTTTTTCTCTACCTGAAGTGACAGTACTAAGAGACCTGAAGGGATTAAATAGATTGTGTGTATAGTGTTTGTAAACCCAAGGCAGCATATTTTTCTGGAAAAAAAGACCAGCAAGACGCAGCACAGAATGAAGAAAACCTCAACCCTGCTCATGTGGTCCTCACTGTCAAGCAAATTTCAAGCCATCTGAAGGTCCTTCAGCAATGCACTGACAGCTATCTGTCCTCGGATCATAGACGCACCGACTTATTCACTTTGAGAAAGAACCAACCAAATAAACCCAGCACACTCCTGCCAGGCCCTTTCACCAGGAAGGAAACACTTCAACAGAAGCATCTTTGGTGAAGGTTCTCCTTGCTGTGGGATATCAAGTGAAGCTCAGATCGCAAGGTCTCACAAACTGCAACTCAAGACTCTCTTTCAACTTGCCTAAAACATTTTACAATTGTTTTTTTTTTACAGAATTCTGCTGTGAATGGGTCCCCCACTTACATACACATACACAAAATGTATACATATAATATTTACCTGTCTTCATGTTGAAGCTAAGCACAGACTTTATCAAATTCTTCTGCAAATAAATAGCCTTGGAGTCCATGCAGTGTAGGAATGAGTGGATAGTTGTTAATACAACATACACACCCACATGAAGAAATAAAACACACTGTGGAAGAGTCCAAGTTCTGTAGCTGGGAAGTGGGGTAAGAATGTTCAGGCCCAGCTATGCTCCCCACTCCCTGCCTCCCTACACACCCAGGTTTTTGCCCCTAAAAGGCCCTGCACCATCCTGACAGAGGAGGGGAAACAAGCTGGGATGTGCATAGACAAGGGCAGAATCCCTTCCACTGAACTCTTGACAACAGCCCAAGCGAGGAATCCTTGCAAGCTCTCGAACGGTTCTCCATTAATTCATCGAGGATCGAGGAGGAAAATCCAACCCCCCCACCAACCTATCCCTAACCCAGCTTTAGAAAAAAGTTGATTCATTTCATGTCTGAGGTTGACAGTAAAAGCTTTGGAGTCTCAGTGGCAGCAGGCAGTCTTTTCCCTTTAAGCTTATAAGCCTTCCTTGAAGAAAAACGAAACACTCCAAAATGTCATAAAAGGATGACCATGCCGCCCTGAAGCCTGGTTTGAGAGTTGTGGGTGTTTCAGCCACCAAAAGACAGAAAGTCAATTGCTTGGTAAGAATCTACGGGTGAGAAGGTCTGAGAGAGAGAGACCCTAGGGACCAGTGAGTGGACAGAGGTGGGGAATGGCTGTTCAAGTCTGCTCACTGCCCTGGTCCAGGCAGCAGCCGTCTCTGTGCCTATCTGCTCTCACACTCCCTGGGCCAGAGTGAAGAGACTCGGCTGCAAAACAAGTGTGCGGAGGCGGGCGGCTGCCTTAAGAGAAGCAGATGGGGAGCCTGAACTCACTGCCCTGTGGAGTGTGGTGTAAGTGGCATAAGGGCCGCCCCCCAGCACCCTGAAAAGGGGGAAGAGGGTCATTCTCTGTTGTTGCTGGAGTTGTGAGTCCTCTTAGGTCTAGAGGCTCAGCCCAGGGACAGAGTCAACCCTGAAGCTTGATTTTATTTATTCTTGGCAAGTCCCAACTTCCTGTTTCTAAGGGGATGGAGGGCTGGGGGGACGGGGGGAGTTAAAAGTCTCATAAAAAGGCTCCAAATGCTTCTTGGATACCAAAGAGCTCTTACAAAACTACATTTTGATGAGCTACGTGTAAATGAATCAGAAACATATGGATTTCATTTCCTTCATAATACACAGGGGTTTAGGAACGAAGAGGTGGGGGAGGACTTGGCAAGAGGAGTCTGGGCTCTGGCGAAAATGTTAAAGGGTGGTGGTGGGGGGGCAGGGGAGCTTCAGACATTTGCTAAACTGAAATTAAGATGAAGATGACCACCCCACCCACCCCTTCCTCTGTGGGCCTTCAGGATCCATCGACCAAGCTCAGATGCTAATGAGACAGATACCCCAGAGTGATGAGTACTGGGGTCTGGGGCTTTCTCTAATGAGGCTGGGCCCCTTGGAAGTGCTCTGGAACCAGCTGAAAATATGGGCTATTTTGGGACTGCTGGGAATCAGAATGCAGAAGAGAGAAAGGCTTTATGTGTGTAGGATTCCACTAAAGGGAATGGAGGCAGCATTTTCTGTAAGAGGTGTCTTACCAGGGTACCATAGCAAAGAAGGAATCCTATGTTTCAAACCTCACCAACTGGAGGTTCTTTGAAGTACCGTATCTTGGAGACTCGACTATCTCACTAGGAACTTGGTCCCCTTAAATCCCCGGGATGTAGGCAGGAGAGGGATGCAGGCATCCACACTATGTACAGCCGTGCGTTCCACTTCAAACTTTCACACATGCATTTTATTAAGCTAATGAATTATGAGGGGATAATAAAGAAGTGAGGAATAAATGAGGTTTCTGGAGTGAGGGTCAATCACTCAACACCTGTTTTGGCTAAAAATTAAATGGACTGCTTTAATTTTTGCCTGTCAGAAAGCTAGTGGCAAGTTCAAGTGGAGAAAGGCAATTCTTGCCAAAGAAGAAAGTAACAAATAAAACAAAATGCAGGGACAGACGCCAGGGAAAGATCTACAGGGAAATGGCAAACAGACAGACGGTACAAGATAGTCTCGAGAATGGAGGAGAAAGAACGTTCAAACAGCCGGAAAAGTGAGAAAATGGTATGAAGGGTGGCACCTGCCCCAACCCCGGGGCCCATCAGGCACAGAGCTGGCCAGGTCCGGGGAGACATCAAACATCCCCAGAACCATTTTCTTTTGATATGTCACATGCTTGGTGGCTTATCTCTTCTCGCCTCTGAACACAAGTACAATCACTTTCTGTTGATAATCATGTTGAGCTTAATTATACAGAGGTTGCACTTGAACATTTCCTTCCTTAAGGCTGAAGTGATGCCATTATTTTTCATTTAACTGCAGAATAAGGGGTGCTCTGTTTGCACAGCCCAGGAATTGCTAAGACCACAATGGTGAATAGCCATGGCTGTGCACAACTTCAATTTTCATGATTACTATTAATTAAGGGTCTGTCAAAGGGATAGAATGGGCTCTTTTCTTCTCTATCAGCCAGCATAGACACTCTCACCAAGAGAAGTTGCACGGCAGGAAGGGTGAGTCAGACTGCACTGTTGCTTGGGTTCAAAGCCCAATCCCACAAGCCCAAGATGGACACGGTATAGCTGTTTCCACAAGTTCGCTCTTCCATAAAGGCTGTGTGTGTGCTAAGTCGCTTCAGTCATGTTCAGCTCTTTGCGACCTCATAGACTGGAGCCCGCCAGGCTCCTCTGTCCATGGGACTCTCTAGGCAAGAATACTGGAGTGGGTTGCCATTCCCTCCTCCAGGGGATCCTTCTGACTCAGGGGTGGAATCCATGTCTCTTTTGTCTCCTGCATTGACAAGCGGGTTCTTTAGCACTAAAACCTGGGAAGCCTGAGCCATACAGGTTGGGTGAAGACAGGTGGACAAGTGAATGTACTCCAGGGACATGGCGGAGCTGGCATCCTAGAAGACCAAACATCTCATCATGGGTTTTTCACTTAGAGATGGAGGAGGTTTTTCAAAAGGCAAATAGGAAAAGTCCCAAGAATTGGGTAAAAAGAAATTTACAATATCCAATTAAATAAGAAGTATACACATCTAGCCAGAGACCGCACATACTGCACCTAAAATGTCCTGTTTTGTGGGCCAAGTACCAGGCTTTGTATTCATCTTTGCACTTCTGGGCCACGTATCATGCTGTCCAGAACATTAAAAGTGTTACCATTTCATCTTTTCCAAAACTACACATCTCAGTAAAGCTGAACAATCTGTGGGTAACTTTATTAGCCTATTAGCCTGAACAACGATTCTACAGACCCTTGCAACACTCTATTTAAAAAACAAAACTTCTAATCTGCCTTGAATCTAGTTCCTTTCAGATCCTGGGTCTCTACTTGCCTGTCAGTGAGGATACTGGTTTAAAGAAGAAAAAAAAAAAGGTCCAAATCACCTAGGAAAAGAGAAGTATATTTTAATGTTTGTGCCTGGCGTGGTTGTTCTACAAAAAGCAAGGCTGGGTATTTGTACTAGCATCATTTCTTTAAAAAAAAAAACAAACAACAAAACAAAACAGAATCTTATATGGCTCTCGGAAAGAGGCCTCTCAGCCAGAGGTTCTCAAAGTGAGTTTCCAGAACCGACAGCATCAGCACAGCCTGGGAACTTACCAATGCTGAATCTCGGACCCCACTCCAGACCTACTGCACTAGAAATTCTGGGGTTGCAGCCTGGAGGTCTGTGTTTTCATAAGCCTGTCAGGGGATTCCACGGCACACTAAAGTTTTTGAGAATCACTCCTCAAGAGCACTGGTTCTCAACCCTTTTTTGTGTGTTATTAATGCCTGGAGAGCTTTTAAAACTACCAATACCTGATCCCACTCCAGATCAATTAAACCAGAAATCTCTGAAGCAGGGGGTGGGGGGGGGGCGGCCCTTGGCTGCAGTCTTCACTGAAAATTTCCTCAGTTGATTTAGCACACAGTCCAAATAAAAAGCCACTGTTGCCGGTGAGCAGACCTGCTCTGTTCAAGGTAAATCTCACCGCAACAGACATTTTAGTGACCCCCAAAGCAACTTAATTATTGTGGAATGAGTATTGCTTTCTAAAAATAAAACAATATTTATGTACTACAACTTTTACCCAAAGAGGGCTTTCTCTAATACAAAGTTTGGGTATTTGAAAGAAAGGCAAGTGCCAGCAATCAGGGCAAGGAAAGGATGCCTGAACGAACGCTCAAGAAAATAGTAACATCAGCCTCTGGGTCTGCTTCAGAAATCAGCAGATTCCTTGAGACAGGGGTCAGGTGGACAGTGATGCTCCAAACTGTCCCTTGCCCTGCAGAAGCAGAATGTTCCAGAATGTTCTTTTCAGTGTTTATAATGAGGGTACCAGCGAGAAAACCAGCTGAGGCTCGAAAGCAAAGAGCTCTGGATGCTCTCAGGGAGCCACAGTTTAGCTTTCTGCATCTGTCATCATCCCAGTTGACGTTTACAATAATCAACGGTGAAGTCATTCCCTGCAGCTCAAGTGAAAGGAGACGACATGGAGATGGAAGCCACTCTGTGTCATCTGATGGAGGCAGCATCGCACGCGCAGGGTTTCCACCAGCTGCCCTTTCAGAAGCGACTGGTTCGGCCTCTAAGCCTCAGACAGCTGACTGACAAGAGACTGGCCTCCACCAGCCTCTCCTGACAGGTGGCAGGTGCTCGTGTGCGGCTTCTGAAACATGACCCATGCCCGTCACGACGCAGGAGAGCAGCGCACTGGTCTGATTTCGCTTCCTCACGTGTCAACTGCGATGTTCACATCACTTTACACTCCTTTCAAGAGACATCACACGTACACCCGTGGCGGATTCATGTCAATGCATGCAAAAACCACCACAACATTGTAATTAATTAGTCTCCAACTAAAATAAATAAATAAAAGTTTTTTTTAAAAAGGAGACATCATGCTTGGGAAGCCCTACTCTACAGGGTAAAGTTTTTGTCTTCAAATTCTTTAGAAATAGGTTCAAGTGTGTACTTGTGCATAGTAGCTCCATTCCCGTGTTCCTCAATAGTTCTCTTTACTGAGGCCCCCTAGTTCCAGATTGAATATCTAATGCCAGTAAATATACTCTTTGTTCACGGGCTGCAGATTGTAAACGTGGCCACTCTACACTCTTCAGTTTAGGTTCCAGTATAGTTCAGGTTCATCTCAACATGACAATTCACAAGGAAGAGAAACAGGGAAGCACTGTACTTGGAACACAGATTCTGAAGACAGACCAACAGGCCCCACAATGGCCCAGACAGGGTTAGGAATTTGCTCAAGGCCAGCCACTAGGGCAGCTAAGCTGAAACACCTGCCCATGTCTGTGTGACTCTGATGCCTGTGGTCTTCCAGGTCCCTTCACTGCCACTCCTTCCTTGTGTATGGTCCCCTGTACTTCACTTCAGAGACAATTTCTGCAAAGGAAAACATGCCAGCTCCCTGGAGCACATTCACTTTCCAACTTCCTTTGCAAGCCCCCTTCTTCTGTCCCCAGAAGTCACTCTCTTCTTTGGACCCTGGTGTCCTTACTTCAACACTGCTTCTTGGATTTGAGACAATAAAGGAATAAATGGGTACAGGTAAAGCTACAAAGCATAGCAGAGTCCCTGGATGTAGAAATGCTATATCAATAATCACTACTATGCTTGTGATTAGGTACTATTTACCCCAGTAATTGCTCACCACTCAAAACTATACCCACCCCCCTACCACTGCACCTGAGCAGTATCTTACTAACTTTAATTGGAGACTAACCATATCTAGGGGCTTCCCTGGTCAGTCAGTCAGTTCAGTCACTCAGTCGTGTCTGACTCTTTGCAACCCCATGGACTGCAGCACGCCAGGCCTCCCTGTCCATCACCAACTCCTGAAAAAGAATCTGCCTGCCAAAGCAGGAGATGCGGGTTTGACCCCTGGGTCGGAAAGATCCCATGGAGAAGGAAATGGCAACTCCAGTTGCCAGTATCCTTGCATAGAAAATCCCATGGACAGAGGAGCCTGGCGGGCTACAGTCCATGGGGTCACAAAGAGTCAGACACAACTGAGGGACCGAACACACGCATAATCATATCTAGACAGTAGGTTTACTGAGGAAACCACACAATTATCTCACTTATTCTTCATGACTCTAGAAAGTTAGGGTGTTTTTTCCTCAAAGTATGAACTATTATAAAAAGCAGATTTTTGGGAGTGTGTATGGGTCTCTGTGAGTCCGTCCATGATAGCTTTCAAAGGGAAAAATCATTTTTTATCAACTAGATTCTGCAGAAACGAAGACAAAGACTATATGAAAAATTACTGCTGAGACATCACTATTTGTGTGAATTTTAACTGGATCGATCTAGCTATCTGCCTGTGGAATATTTGCCCAGAGAATACAGCTGCCATTGCTCGGGAGAAGTATGACTGATCAACTGTTTGGAGTTTGCAGAGACTCAGATATGGTATTTGGAAACAGCTCTTCAGAATTAAGGTAAACGTTTCTATCCTTGGATAAACAGAGCACAGTTGTCCAGAGCAGAGTTGCCCAGCACGATGACTCACGCATTCCCAGCCCTGCAGCACTCAGGAACAAGCCAGGTCTACCGACTGCTCTCCACTGTGAACTGACTCTCCGGTAGACAGAGAAGGATCAGGTGACCCCAGCCCCCATCACCTAAAGAGGTAAAACTAACAAGTAAAGTCGGTAATTAAGGGCACAGGGAGAGGATACAAAGACGGGAAAACATTTTGAGAATGTAAATCAAGTAAAAAGATAATTAGCATTCTTTATTCTTTATGACTGAAGTAAGAAGTATTACCCCACTTTATACTTGAAGAAGCTAAAGGTCATTAGAGTCAGTATTTGAATCCAAACCCTCTGATTACATGGTTTGTATCCTGAAGCTTTCCAGTATATGATTTCAGAACATAGGATGAGGACCAACAATACAGGCTGGAGTAGCTGGCTGGTAAATAATTACACAGAAGAGTCTATTTTTTTCAGTTCTGGCAAAGGATTGGGAGGCTATGAGAAGGGCATGGACAGGAATGGGAAGAGATGCTGAAATATACATGGCATATACATGATCAAGACACTCATCCTAACCAGAGTCTATATAAGGGGTGTAAGGGAAACAATAAGAAAGAATGGGGGTGAGGAAAAAGAAACCTACAACTGTATGCAAATGTCTCCCTGGCAGCTGGAGATGCAAAGCAGAGGCAAATGAAGCCCAGAAACCCAGGTGTTATTCAGCACAGAGCTGCTCAATGAAGATTTTATGTAGCTTTGAGATGGAAAAAGAGAGGATCAAAGTCTGGGTCAGAGTAATGGTGACTACTTAAGGCAGGAGAGAGAACCAGGAAAGAGGAATATGCATTTTAATGGACTTATATACCTATAAGATTCTATTTGGGCTTCCTTGGAGGCTCGGCAGCAAAGAATCTGCCTGCCAATGCAGGAGATGTTGAGTTGGATCCCTGGCTCGGGAAGATCCCCTGCAAAAAGAAATGGCAACCCACTCCAGTAGTCTTGCCTGGGAAATCCCATGGACAGAAGAGGCCAGCAGGCTACAATCCATGTCCGGCAAAAGAGTCAGATATGACTTAACCCCTATACAACAAGGTTCTATTTGGATCAAATCCCAGTTAGGAAACTTACTAGCTTTATTACTTTGGTCAAGTTCAAGTTCACTCAAATATAAAATGGGGAAAATAAGGATACTTATCTCACAGGGCTGATGGGAGGATTCACACATACACATACACACAAACACACACTCCAATGATAAAACTAATGCTGGACCCATAGTTAAGTACTTGCTAAGTGTCTGCTTATTATTGTTGTTATTGTTGTCATCATCACCATCATTCATGTAAGCATAGTCTATAGCACTGCGTGTAGTAGGGAACAATTACAAACAACCTTCATGTACATTTCTAGGGAAATGGCTATCCCATGGAATACCATGAGACAGTTTAAAAAACTGGAGTAGGGTTCTATATATTCTAGCCTGGAAAGGCCTTCAAGATATAAAGTAATAGAAATAAGCTGGATTCCAGAATTCTCATCCATACACGTTAATTCTGGCAAGGCAGTGACAATGATGAGTGTCACACAAACATCTTAGTAATTTCTCAGCAGAATGAGTCTTTGCAGACCCCAGTGTGGTAGGGAGAACAGTTTTCTATACTGATGCATTTAGCAGGGCCAAGCACATTGTGAGGCCTGGGCCAAAGCCCTCAGTGGCAGAGAAAGAACCAGATTCCAACAAGCCTGACTGGCTGTCGCCTGCCTTAATCACCAGACAGAGCAGATAAGCTGCACAGGGGATAGAAAAATTAAACATGTCTGTTTCACTTTTTAGAGGCAATTAGGGATTTATAGCCAAAGTGTTGTAATTTTTTGGATCCCAGCCAGCAATTTTTTTTTCTTCTTTCAAGGAAGATGATTATGCCATTGACATTCTAAAGGACCATTTTAGAGCCACTTTTTTACTCCCCTAGAACAAGGACTAGTTACTAAAACCTAGCCATGTCCCTTGGGACAAGAAAGCAAAATTTTAGAGAAGCTCTCAGAAGGAGCACGTTTGTTCTCAGAGTAAAACAATAAAACAAAACAGCTGCAATGGTTATCAAACGGCAAAGCCAAACTCTGAATCCACAAACCCATAGGGAGAACCCTCATTTGCAGAGATTCCTACAGTCCAGGATGTTTAGAAACAGCTCAATTCTCTTAAGTAATTAAAACTTTCCCACTGACATTTTGTAAAAATGATTGTTCTCCCTGGCTTTCCCTTTCCTTATGAAAAATAAGGGTTGTCTTCAGGCTCGCTCCAGCATGATGACCTCCCATTCCACATAACTCGCGTCTGAATCAATGCCACGTTTCAAAGTCCTCAACTCTGGAAAGATAAAACTGACAAGATATGCACAGTGAATTTACAGGCTAGAGAAAGGGCAACTATGAAAAGAACAAAATTTGGGATATGGAGAGATGACAGGGAGAGGCAGATGGTGACCTTTAAATTCAGAAATTCTCTATTTCTGAATTTAAAGCAACTATTGTTTAAAATGTATAAATTAAAAAGAACAGTCTTAAACACAAGGCTGTTTCCAGCTGGATCTCTGTCTTTCTTTTGTGTCCTTATGTATGATATATGAAAGTTGTTCAGTTGTGTCTGACTCTTTGTAACCCCATGGACTGTAGCATGCCAGGCTCTTCTGTCCGCGGAATTCTCCAGGCCAGAATACTGGAGTGAGTATGCCATTCCCCTCTCCATGGATCTTCCCAGCCCAGGAATCGAATCCAACCCAGGGATCAAACCCAGGTCTCCTGCATTGCAGGCAGATTGTTCACCATCTGAGCCACCAGGGAAGCCCTTTTGTGTCCTTATGCATAAGTAAATACACACATAAATTCAAAATACCCAGTACTTAACACATTCAGGGTGCTGAGCCAATCACTGAAGATGGCAAAGTGATTCTGAAAAGACAATGATTACAAAATCTTCTAAGGAATCAAAAGAGAAAATTCTGGAAAATTCCGCCACTGCTCAGTTTTCTTTCCCAAATCCATCACTGATTTGAGAAATTCTTTCAACTTTCAAAATCCTCATCTTAAAAAGGGCATAATTACTAATGCACTCTCTACACTTTGAAATTTTTAGAATGGCTTAAACACAAGGAAATCTCAAATATAATAAGCAATAATCATTCATAATCTCTATATCTCACTTAAAACAATTTGAATTAAAAGGTAAGACCTTGGCAAAAACAATTTCAGGCATTAAATAATATAAAACTTACATACAGTAACATAGCATTATTTTATAATAATATAAAGCTATATTAAAATACAATAAATACCTAATATAAGGCACACATAATTTTGTCCTCTTCCTGTTGGCAAATGTAAAGAGTCATGTTCGACTCTTTGCAACCCCATACAGTCCGTGGAATTCTCCAACTCAGAATACTTGAGTGGGTAGCTATTCCCTTCTCCAGGGGATCTTCCCAATCCAGGGATCGAACCCAGGTCTCCTGAATTACAGGCGATTCTTTACCGTTTGAGCCACCAAGGAAGCCCAACATAATACTATGCCACCAAAAAGAGCTATCAAAATTTACATAACTATTTTCATCAAGAGATTTCAGATATTTAAATTAACTAAAGAGAGGTAAAATACTGTTTCAAGAAGTCTTTTTACCCCTTCAGTGAATATTTAGGTAGGGCTTTTGGTGGTGCCTGGGGCTGAGGACAAAACGGTGTACAAAACAGAGAGAGGACAGTAATCAAATAATCCTAATACACAGTAACCACAGACTATGTTTGGAGGCGATTTCATGCCAGGGATCCAAGGCAACCCTGAAGAAATTAGATGTGAGCGGCTCTCCAAAGGACACTGCGATCACAGGGCAGGTCTGCGGAAGCAGCGTAGGAACCGGGGGACTTCCAGCTCTGAGGGTCTTCCTCACTTGTCCCTGTGGAAGCTGCTGGGGGCAGTGATTCAAGTGCCGTGAAAGGAACTCCACCGCGAGCCTGAGCGGTGGGTACCTGACCGAGGACGGCTCCCTCTGCCCTGCTCTGCCCCTAGGACTCGGCCACCTCCCTGCCTCCCCCCCCCGAGTGCCTGTGGGATGAGACTGCTCTCATCCTGCTCCTCACGTTCTGAGTCCCCTGTGCATGCACACTCTGTCACCCAGTCGTGTCTGACTCTCTGTGATCCTGTGAACTATAGCCCGCCAGGCTCCTCTGTCCACGGGATCTCCCAGGCAAGAATACCGGAGTGGGTTGCCATACCCTCCTCCAGGGGATCTTCCCGACCGAGGGATTGAACTTGTGTCTCCTCTGTCTCCGGCACCGGCAGGTGGATTCTTTACCAGCACGCCACCTGGGAAGCCCTCTGAGTCCCTGAGGCAGAGTTTACAAGGGTGGGACACGCAGCAGTGGGGCTGGTGTGGGTGAAATAAGAATGGGGTCCCTGCATAGGACGGTGGGAGCCTGCTCCATGCTTCCTCCCTCCCCCAGCTCCTTCAGGAGGAAAATATTCACAGCCTGGGTTCCTGAACTCAGAAACAGCTCAAGGATGGGAAGCCAGCTGCTTTCAAAAAGAAACAACACAAGTATTCTTTATAAGACCTTTTCCATTTCTGGAAAAAAAAAAAAAAAAAGTACCATATTAAAGACAACAGCTGCTTCAAGTTAATAAAATCTGAAGTCTCTTTGCTTGGAAACTGATCACTAGTTTTAACTTGGAAAGCTGGATTTCTGTGACGATTCCTCATCTTTTGATTTGAGTCCTTTGTCCTTGGGGTGGTAATAAAACTGAGTGTGTGGTTACTTTTTATCCTTAATTTAGGTCAGTAATGACCCATTTAAGATCTAAGGCCTCATATTAAAAACTATGCAACCAAACTAGTGGTGTAAATAAAACTAATTACAAGTTACAAATTATTATGTTGGAATGTATCTTAGCATTTTTCATCAATCTCTTTGACTATTTTCTTTCATTTAACATTTAAAGGTCATATCTTATGTCTAAATATGAACATTTCTAAAGAATATTGAAAGATATGAAAGACTATATTGTCATAACAATTTCAAAAAGGCAGGCAGTTTAATAAAGTCTTAAAACACCATTTCGAATCATTTGAATTACCCCATAAGCAGTGAGTTTCAGAACATAAATACCATTTAGTTCAACTTGTGTCTTACACACAAGGAGAGAAGCAAGTTAAGAAAATTCACAAAGTCAGGTGATTTAATCTCAATGTTTTTTTCTTTGTATAAAAATAAAAGAGTAGATTCTTTATAGTCTGAGCCACCTGGGCAGAAAAAACACCAAAATATCAACCGTGGTGATCTCGACTTGGTGGGCTCTCACTCTGCCACGTATTTTTCCATATGTTCCATAAAATGAAAATACTTTACTTTCATAATTTCAAAAAGAAGTTTTACATCTTTAATACATACTTTCTGTCTTTAGGACTAAAGAAATCAAATACAGAAATACTGTTTCCAAAAATAACCCTCAGTAATGTAGCCGTTATTTTTATATAATAAAAATAAAATCCACGGCTAGCTGTGTACAGACAAGTAAAGCTCCCTGGGCATCTGAAAAAACAAGCAACCAACTCTAAAACCGTCCAGGAACATATCAGGAAAGCTAGCAGGCAGACCGTTTAAGTGTTAAATATTAGGTTAAATATCCTGATTTTTGCACAATGAGAGGTCTTTTATAAGATACCAATATCATAGCATGGTTCAAAAATACCATTATTTTGAAAACTAAATTTTTTTTTTTTTTTTTTTGAAAATTAAATTTTTTAATTCTAACATAGAATAACTCTCCTCCCTGCTCCCCCCCGCCCCGCCCCAAATTATCACCAGCTTAGAGTATCTGGTCAATCGAAACAGAAAAGGAAGCAACACTGACATGATTCATTCCTCACCGGCCCTTGCCGGGTCCAAGGCACACCCAGCACCCAGGGCCCGAGTGTGAACATGCCCGCTCTCCTTGCTTCTCCTTCTGCCATCCAGCCTCCCTCCTGGTCAGGGGCTGCGACCCCAGGACCGATAAGGTAAGGCAAGAGGCACGTGGCTCTAGCCCGGGAAAGAGTTCATTCTAAGACGCCTGTCCATGCAAAGGGCAGGGAGGGGCGGGCTATAATTTTAATGACCTAAGTACTCTGTATCAGCCTCACAGTAAACTCTTAGATCATGCACTCTCGTGAGCCTTTCTGTCCCATCACTGCTGTCACAGCCGGGAACACCTGAGATCCGTGGGAGCTTCTGAAAGAGGAGCCCAGAAGCTTCCAAGGACATGGGACTGCCCTCTCAGCAAGCTGCCAGTTGCTCCAACAACTCATCATGGAGTCTGCTGTACGCACTGCACCAGGCTTAGAATAACACTGCAGCAGAGATAAAACGGGACTCCTCCCCTCCTCAAGTGCCCAGGAACACCCGGCCATCAGGACTCCCAGGGAGCCTCAGTTAGCCAGGGGTGGTGCATGGCAGTTTCCTGGCTAACATCTTTCAGTGGGTTTGGATTCACTCCGTTCTGCCTGGTCGACAATGTTCTTCCCAAACTGAAGGCCTAACCAAAGAAGAGCTGCTCAAATCTGTGCTTCTTATAAGTACAGTTGCTGACGAGCAACGCCCTGAACTTTGTTTCGAGAAAAGGAGAAAATGGGAACCCCTAATGATAATGGTGTTAATAAAAGATTAGGCGATGCCATTAAATGGGGTCTAATCTACAAAACAGGTTGACGCAGGAATTCAAACAAAAACCCTTAGAACTTGTCTAAGGAGTTCACATTAAGGAGAAACTCCTCTCCGACTGGTGCCATCACATCTTAAATAGCCCTCTCACCCACTTGTTAATTTCCTCTTGCACCAGGGTTGCAGGCCTTAAACTTGGTGTTTTCCACCAATCCTAAGACACTGTTTTCCCTGCTCATTGAAACACATTCGATGGCTTGGTCAAAATGCTTTTTTCCATCAGATAACTCTAGTAGCACTTAGTTGTCTTTAACTTTATTCAAGACAATTCCGTTAGCCTGTCATGTCATTGTGCATCAAAAAACAAACAAACAAACAAAAAACCTTATAAAAATTGGTGAATTTGTGTGTAGCCATTTTAATATTGAAGATGGAAGGAAAAAATCAACATTTCTGGCATATTATACTTTATTATATCAAGAAAGGTAAAATCCAATGGAAATGCAAAATAAGAAGTACAGTACATTACAGTACATGTACAATACTGTACATTTCTGCAGTATATGGAGATGGTGCTACGATTGATCGAATGTGTTAAAAAGTAGTTTGTGAAATTTCATGCTGGAGATTTCATGCTGGGTGATGCGCCACAGGTGGGTAGACCAGTTGACTGTGATCAAATCATGATATTAATTCAGAATAATGAGAGTTATACCGTGCAGGAGATGACCGACGCACCCAAAATATCCAAATCAAGCTGTGAAAACCAAGTGTGCCAGCCTGGATATGTTAATCGCTTTGATGTTTGGGTTCCATGCATGTTAAGCGGGAAAAAAAAAAAAAAAAACCCTTCTTCACTGTATTTCCACTTGTGATTCTCTACTTAAATGTAAAGAAAATGTTCCATTTTTAAAACAAATTGTGACAGGGATATAAAATGGACACTGTAACATAATGTGGAATGGGAGAGATTGTGGGGCAAGTGAAACTGGACCACTACCAATCACATCAAAGGTCAGCTTTACCCAAAGAAATTCCTTTGGTTTTTCAGCAAAAACTAAAAGACACATTTTTCATTTTCACCAAGAACGTCACTGAACAATGTACTCACCATTTTGTTCTACAGTCTTACAGGGAATTGAAATTTTTTCCAGTAAGAGAATTTTGTAGAGACTGAAATACATGGAAATCTGAAGGTACAATGTCTGGTGAATACAGCAGATGAATCAGAACCTCTTAGCCAGCTCTAATAATTTTTGCCTGATCACCAAAGAAACACATGGTCTTGCATTATCCTGATGTAAGATTATGCATTTTCTGTTGACTAATTCCAGACAGTTTTTTGTCAAGTGCAGCTTTTAGCTGGTCTAACTGGGGGCAGTACTTATGGGAATTAATTGGTTTTCTGGAAGGAGTTCATAATAGAGGACTCCCTTTCAATTCCACTATATTTAACAGTTACTGCAAGGGTAATTTTCCACTCATGAGAGGAAGAGATTATTTCTTTTTAAAATAAATTCACATTTTAAAAGAGTGAATTTAAATAAAAATATTAAGTAAGAAACAATTTAGATCACAGAAAAACTGGCAGAGGTGGCTGAATATCTGAAGTCCAGCCAAGGCTGCAGTGCAGGTTCAGTGTGTGCATGCAATTAAATACAAGACAAAATCTAAACAACTAGAAAATATCCTACCACAATATTATTTCAGTTCTTCCTAAGAATCAATATTTATATGTACAGAGGACCTGTGTGAGCATATAGTTCATTTACAAGCCCCAGATAATATGTTCTGTCAAGGGCAGCAGCAGTCCTGGTCACTGTTCCTAACATGATCTGATTAGAATGGCTAAAGTCAAACCTTCTCTCTGCACATGACATCTCCCCAGAGTCCGTTGCACCAGAAAGTGCCTATTCTCAAGGTAACCAACACTCTGAGGTATCAACATGGCTTTCATCCAAGAAGGAGTAAAATCTGGTTCCTCAAAGCCTTATTAACCTTTCCCTTAAACCTCAAGAGAACTTCTTCCAATTGCTAGGTGCTACACTTGGCAATTTACACATATCCTCCTAATTTGATTGTCACAAGGTTCCTATTACTTAGCAGTAGCAATATACCACTGGTTCCAAATTGGGAAAGGAGTATGACAAGTCTGTAATACTGTCACCCTGCTTATTTAACTTATATGCAGAGTACATCATGCGAAAGTACATCCGGCCGGGCTGGATGAAGCACAAGCTGGAATCAAGATTGCTGGGAAAAATATCAACAACCTCAGATATGCAGGTGACTCCACCCTTATGGCAGAAAGTGAAGAAGAACTAAAGAGCCTCTTGATGAAAGTGAAAGAGCAGAGTGAAAAAGATGGCTTGAAACTCAACATTCAGAAAACTAAGATCATGGCACCTGGTCCCGTCACTTCATGGCAAAAAGATGCGGAAACAATGAAAACAGTGAGAAACTTTATATTTGGGGACTCCAAAATCACTGCAGATGGTGACTGCAGCCATGAAATTAAAAGATGCTTGCTCCTTGGAAGAAAAGCTAGGATCAACCTAGACAGCATGTTAAAAAGCAGAGACATTACCTGGCCAACAAAGGTCTGTATACACAAAGCTATGATTTTTCCAGTAGTTGTGTATGGATGTGAGAGTTGGGCCATAAAGAAAGCTGAGTGCCAAAGAATGGATGCTTATGAACTGTAGTGTTGGAGAAGACTCTTAAGGGTTCCTTGAACTGCAAGGAGATCAAACCAGTCCATCCTAACGGAAATCAGTCCTGAATATTCATTGGAAGGGCTGATGCTAAAGCTGAAACTCCAATACTTTGGCCACCTGATACAAAGAACTGACTCATTGGAAAAGACCCTGACACTGAGAAAGATAGAGGACAGGAGAAGAAGGGAGTGACAGAGGCTGAGATGGTTAGATGGCATCACCCACTCAATGGACATGAGTTTGAGCAAGCACCATGATATGGTGAAGGACAGAGAAGCCTGGCGTGCTGCAGTCCACAGAGTGGCAAAGAGCCGGACACACTTTGGCAACTGAGCAACAACTGACAAACAAGACTTTCCATAAGAAAACTTGCATCACTGTATATAAAACATGGGATAAAAATTGGGAAACTACTTAAACATATTGATTCAATGGCATATCAGACACATTTTGCTCCATATCTGGAAATACTCAACCTACTCATTCAAAGGTGCTTCAACAAAACTTTATCAAATCTGCCAATTTTATCTGGTCCCTTTCTCATCATCCTGAGATGATGGCACAGGTTTTGGCAAATGGACCTCTCTGGTGGAACCACAGGGGTCCATAAGATTAATTCCCTAATTAACCATAAGATTAATTCCACAGAGACAGGAGTGTTGCCAAAGGGATATTTCGGGTTAGTACTGCCAGGACTGAGCCTCACTCATGGGCAGGATCACTGCATTATCAGGATTCAGATCCTTTAATACAGAAAGCCTCCTGGCTCCTGAGACAGTCAACAAATGTCATGGTTCATGTGCATCAAGTGGGTTTGGCATTTTTGGACCCTGAAATCTATTTGCTACACCTACATGAAGCTTGGGCTTCCCAGGTGACTCAGGGGTATAAAGAATCCATCTGCCTATGTAGGAGATGTGGGTTTGATTCCTGGGTCAGGAAGATCCCTTGCAGGAGGAAATGGCAACCTACTCCAATTTTCTCGGTTGGGAAATCCCATGGACAGAGGAGCCTGGTGGGCTACAGTCCATGGGGTCGCAAAAGAGTCAGACACGACTGAGTGACTAAACAATAACAACAAAATGAGGCTTGTCAGAGAGAAACTGGATGAAGAAAGAGAGGGAAGGGGAGGACGACAAGCAATCATGTAAACAGTTCATAAACCATTTGAAAAATACGTGCATTTGTTGATTAGCAGAACACAACCAAATAAAGGGACCTCAGAAATAAAGTTTATGCAATTTTCCTACCTTTGTGTAGAAACTCTTTACTTACCACTGATCACCTGGATACTTGAATAAAATATGTGTTTTGTCTGTGATCTGATTGATATGAGAGCGGGACAGTGTTTAGTTTTGATATCTGCTCAGCTACTTGTGCAGGGCTGTTTTAAGAGAAGTGGCAAATGTTCTGAAAGCTTTCTGCCTTTCTTCAACCATCAGGGCCCACCCTGACTGAGACAAGCCCTTGCACCCTCTGCCTGCTTCAGAACTGCTGTGTCCAGCGCAAGCTGCTGTCCTTCTGGCCATTGACCAGGATGGAGTGAGTGTCACTCAGCATTCCCAGAAGGAGAGGCTGTGGCACACACCAGGGGCAAGGGCTCCCAGGACCACAGGTGCTGTTTCTATTCACTAATGGACACTCCACCAGTGTGTTCACAACATGTGGGTGCTGAGCATGCAAGATTCCTTTCTCAGCATCTGACACGGCTCATCCACTCACTTCCCAGGATGCCAGCATTTTTGAAGGAACGCTGAAATGAGCTAGTGCTGAAAAATATGGCCGTCCACCTGATGGGCAGGGGAAAGGATGCTGGGGTCAGTCTTTATGAGCAGATCCTCGCCCACCATGGATGAGGCTCATGTTTGAGAAAGGCCAGCCTGAACTCCTCAAGTCCAGTGTCTCCATTCCTGGAAAAGCAAACTTCTTGAAAAAGTTCTCTTTCCTCATTTCTTGGTATGATTTTAAACAAATAATCACAACTTGGTACAGTGAATATGTCGAAGCAACCCAAATTATCTTCTCTCTTGGAAAAGCTCTGTTTTTTTCTTCATTAGGAATCCATCTAAGCGCGCTGGACTTCAGGCAGATATATTTCACTTGCCAAACTCCACTGCCAACATCCTCTGGGAGATTTATAAACTTTGGTCACAGAACATCCTCTGATTTGAGTCGATTTTTAATCTCCAAAACAGCACAGAAAGGCCTGCATCCTTTTGAGTCACACATTCACAGGGATAAACAGACCGACATCCCCACAGTCGTTCTTAGCGCTCTGACTGCACATGGGAGGAGCTGACACTTAATAAATTAATGTCCAACATCTAAAAACTAGCAATGAGAACTTCATTACAATTATCAGGGTTAAGTTAATAAAAGAAATCTAATAGGTGATGTAATGTGGAGTGCATGTGAACACAGGACACCCTGTTACATGATGACCATGAGATGAAATTCTTCTGAAACACTGACCCAAAAAACCCCTGATGTTAGGAGGTGTTTCATTAGGTTGAAATTAGACATGGTTTCCAGAGTTTCTTTGAAAAAATAAACAAAAAGGCTCCATTCCTTGTAAAGTACAGACAAAATATGTCATTACTCAGACCTCAATTTGCTTTTGGAGAGTCACGTAACACAACCATCCTCCAGCCCCATGAACCCCTGATTGCCATGGTCAGCCTCATCTGAGGCATGCCATGTCCCTTCTTCTGACTTCATTTAGTGCAAGAGCATCTACAATTTATGTAACTGGGGGCATACTAGATACACATGGGCATTTCCCCCGCAAAGCACAGCTCGAACAAACAGATCGAACAGATTTTTGTACTGTCTTTACTTTCGTTCACTTTTTAATTTCAAAAGAGTGCAACAGAATTCTTTACCAGAGGTTCCTAGATACACATCTCAGTTACAAGTCACCTTAAGAATGAAGTATATGTTGTCAACATTTCCAAATCAGCTTAACCCCTTCTTCTATAAATGGAAAACACATTTTCAGGCTTTAGGGTGATCCTTGCTTATCCATGGGCTGCAATGTGCCAAATTGTAATTCCATGTTTTAAAAAATGGTGGATGAATTGGACAAATAAAAAGAAGCGTTGAGGAGAAAGCTGAGCTGATTTGCAGAGAGAACATGCCTCTTATAATCACATTTACACAGACTGGAACTCTGTATTTTAAAAAAGTTATCTGTTTTTTGCATTTGACTGTGTTAACAATTTGGAATCTGAGGTTGAACATTTAAGGCTACCATTTTCTGTGACATCATACATAAGGCAAGGACCACTTGCCTACTGGGGATTTTCTGTAGATTTTCTATGACAGATAAGAGAGTTTTAAATGCCTGAGTTCTCCACCAACATACAGGGGAGTGGAACAGTCTTGACAAAGACCATTTGGTCCCCAAGGGCAAAAATATTCAACTGTCTCTTTATAAAAAGGTTTGCCAACTCCTGTTGTAAATCTCACTCAACTCTTCCAATACTCTTCTGTCTTTTGCCTGCCTCCCGTTCTTCTCGTGTCCTGAGCCAGGCCTTCTAGAACCAAACCTATATAACTCTACATACAAGATCTCAAAGCCAGGGCCTGGCAAGCCCAGTTGAATGACCTAGAGCTGTAGACTTGGGGCTGTCACTTAAAGTCCCCCAAATTCTTGTTTCCCCACCTGGAAAAAGCTTTTCATAACTGTAAAACCCACTGTATGCCTTGCAGGGCTCTTCAAATGTTAGCTGCTATCTCCCCAAAGGACACCTGTCCACGTGACAGGCCCACCTTTTATTTAAGCATCTGGTCTTCTCTCACCAGCAGCCCCAGGACCTTCATCCAAGGTGTGCCACAGGGAGCCAGGTTCCCAACACCGGGCCCATCTGAGTTTCATCAGTTCTCCGAGCACCTGCAGCTGACTTCTCTTTTCAAAGCTTGAACCCCTGGCTGAGGTTCCCTCTTTCCCCAGCTCTTCCACTGGTGGGGCAAAAGCAAGCTGGAGTTTTCACCCAATCTGAATGGTGCCTTATGTCCACTGGGTTATCCAGTCCTTCCCAGGGCTGACCATGCCTCATGCCACTCGGGACCTTACCTTCTTGTCAAAAACACCACCCCCTCCCACACTGTGACTAGCGGTAAGCCTCATCGTTAAGAACGCAGGCTCTAGCATCAGAGAAACATGGGCTGGAACCCCAGCTCTAAGACAGCTGTGAGACACTGGGCTAATTTAACCTGCCCACTCTACCCTTTTCAGTGGGAAGACTCTGGTTATTGTGAGGCTGAGGTGACAGCACGTCAGAAGAGCTCCAGGCACGCTGGCTGGTACAGAGCAAGTGCTGGATAAATGTTAGGATGCTGCTCTTTGCCTTTTATTATTCTCATCATCACTATTACCACCACTCCTAATTGCTACGTTTACAATCAGTATCAAAATTCTCTAAGTTGAACATTGTTCAAGTTACTGTATACACAACACTATACCATATTGCATGTGCTGTGTGTTCTCTGGGGCTATAAGGAAGTATCACATCCTCCAAAATTAACACAGGTGGAAAAGTAAAAGTGAAAGTTAATCATGTACGACTCTGCAACCCCATGGACGGTAGCCCACCAGGCTCCTCTGTCCATGAAATTCTCCAGGCAAGGACCCTGGAGTGGGTTGCCATTCCCTTCTCCAGGGGATCAATCAAACCCGGGTCTCCTGAATTGCAAGCAGATTCTTTATTGTCTGAGCCACTAGGGAATAAGCCTAGGCTTCCTCATCTGAAAAGCAGAACAGTTGGATGAACTGACAGATAATGTTTCTGAATGTTGTCTCTAAGAATAAGGTGAATAAACCTGTATGCTGATTTCAACCTCCACAGGATCCCATGAAGACGTGGCCAATCTGACAGGTTTCCAAACTGGCACTGTTTGTTGAAAACTATGTTTTCAGTGAAAAGCACTCCTGTTCTCCTGAACATCCAGCTTGGTCTTTGATATTCAACACATTTCCTGAAGCTTATTCTGTGAGATAAGGATTTTTATGCCAAAGAAATGAACGACATCTGGGAAAAGTAAAAATAAACTCGATACCTTCTCTCAACTTCAGAAAAGTCAAACATTTGAAAGCCTAAACGTTCCAAGTATTAACATAATTAGGGGAAAAGACAAAGGTAGCGCAAACTTGAAATTCCCAGAGATCACAGGATGACTGACAAGTTTGAGTTCTATTTTTATTTTCTATTGCAAAAGAGAGATAAGGTGGGTTTGATTTTGCAGTCAGTGTTACTCGAACCAACTTCCTTTCCTGGTCCGCACAAAATGACATATCTTCCAGTACTAGGAATGCAGAAAACCTCAGCTGGTAAACAGGCGTGCTCACTTAGCACATTTGGATTAAAAGGCTATTTGAAAATCTTACTGACAGAGTCACATGACCTGTAAGCACAGCACTCTTCTCATAAAAGAGAAAATACTGATGGAGGAGCTGTTATCACAGAACTCCCGGGAGGATAACCTGACCTGATGCTGGGAACCTTCCACCAGAAGAACTATGGTTCAGTTCCAATTTTGTCAAATGTTCATAATCAGAGAGCAGCAGACACATCCATGAAGGGGGCATTCGGGAAGATGGACCTGGAATGGCAGCGACCACTTACTGTCTGCTCACTTCTTTCTCTCCTTTTCTTTGACAAACAAGTCATGTTTTAGTCACCCCCAGAGAAAAGTGACTAGATCCCAACTGGTCCCAGCCAATCAGAGTATTTCAGGTCCCATAACTGGATTAGCATTGTGTCCCCCTTGTATCCAGCAAGACTATAAAGATACAGTCTCTTCTAGGGCTTCCAGGAAAGCATCTTTTACACTAAGACGGAGAAACAGGAGACTACCTCTTGCTACTTTCTCTGGAGGCCGTCATGTCATGTCATCTAGACATGATGCCAGGATCTCTGGGAGCCATCTTTAGACCACCAAGAGACCAAGTGGACATGCTAAGGACGACCAAGAAGAACCTGCGTCCCTGACAAGATCACTGAGCTAACTCAACTCACTGACTTGGAGAATCACCCAGTCCTTGTATCTGAGATAACATGTTTAAGCTGTTTTGATTTCAAAGTTCTGCCACCTATAGTAGAAAATATCTCAAGCAATTGAATTGGACCAGTGGGAAAATCTGAAAGTCTAGACGTTCATTAGCTATACATTCTTCAATGGTCATCCAGAACTGTATGGCTCTACCTCACCCAAAAGGCCAGATGTGAAAGAAACATGTTTTAAGAATTAAGAAGGAGCTTTTTATTGCTGACCTGGACACTTCCACATCAAGCATTCTAAATGACATGCAGATATGCTAGGAGTCAAAAACAATGAGCAACCATACACTCGGTTAAAAAAAAAAAAGCCAGGTATGATTATTTTTAGAAATAAAAGTTCAAGATCATGGCCTAGATTTCCAAAGTTGAAAAATTTCTCAGGTGTTTAACTGATGATTAACAGATTTTTATCAATTGTACTCAAGTAGAACCAGCACTGAAACTTCTTTAATTCAAAGTCTGCTGTATTTTTAAAAAAAATTTTTAAATCCCCCAAAGCAAATCTTATTTATCTACCAGCCATTATTTGGAAAACCACACACATTAAAGTATACACCTCTTTCATTTGTGGACATGTATTTTCATATGTTCACACCTCAAACCAACCTTCCCTTTGGTCTGCTTTCTGCCTCTGCGAATAAACATTCAATGAACAGCTTAGCCTTTAAAACTTCTTACTATACCCTCCTTGCTTAAATATTAACAAAGGGTCTCACAAGGGTCAGACCCTGCATGAGGGCAACAGAGATGGAGACTAGACCTTAAGGGACTGCATGTTCTTATGGTGGAGACAGACTAACAATTAAATAATAAATACTAACAACAAGCTAATATAAAGAAGATTAAACTCGTGACTAATGCTAATAAGGGAATAAGAGGCAAAGGCAACAGTGAGCAGGGAAAGAGCAGTTTTACCTCAAGGAGGATGAAACAAGGCCCCTCTAACAGGTAGCATACAAGCTGAGGTCTTAGGGCCAAGAAGAAACCCACCAAGGGAAAAGCCATGTGAAGCCAGGCATCAGAGCAAAATGGATGCTGGTTCTGAAGCCACAACCCTCAGCAACCTCATCTGTGAAACGGTACAGATCATCACTAACTTGTCTTCACTAACTTGTCTTCCAGGAACTTGGTATAGTTACAGAAAAAAAAAAAAAAAGAAGGAAAAAAAGTCCTCTTCTTTTTGAATTCAAGGTTAAAGAAAGGCCCTACCAGTAATAAATGTCCTTACTTATCAATCTTCCCTTGGAAAAGCAAGAGGCTGTAGTTGCTCCAAAAATATACACCTATTGCTTGCTTGGGTTTCATTCTGCATCTCTGAAGCAGTAAATGAAAACCAGTTTTGACTGGTTACGTTTTATGGCCTTGGAGATACCTGGAGATCCACGGGGCTCTCTCTAGGCAGAACGGAGACCAACTCTCCTACAGAATTTTAGTAAACGCACGTCATTGCTATAATGACCAACACAATGACACTGCAAAAAGGACAGTGTCACAGTCACCCAAATGAGAAAGAGCCCTGAGTGGCTGGCGGAGGATCCCGGGGCAACCCATTTGATACGGTAACCCGAGGCAGCAGAGGCAGCTAGGAATTTGCTGGCTGACGACCAAACCCTATTTGCGGCACACTCTTTTTACAGCCCTACCTCCTAATGCACGGTTATTTGCCACACGATTATGTAAAAATTAAATAATCAGCCACAGTGCTAAGAGAAAGTAAAATCCTGTGATTAAAACGAGTGACAAACCTATTAACGAGCGCAGGGCATTATGTTACAACCATTTCTGTTTGATTAGGGTAAACCAGATGTGCAGTTTTTAAAAGAGCTCTGTACTGCAACGGGGGACGGGTGTGTATGCTAAGTCGCTTCAGCTGTGTCTGACTCTTTGTGACCCCCATGGACTGCACCCCTCCAGCCTCCTCTGTCCATGGAATTCTCCAGGCAGGAATACTGGAGCAGGTTGTCATTTCTCACTCCAGGGGACAGATCACGGCAATTAGAGAGCACGGCTGAAATTCCCGTTCAGCCTTGGAGGATCCCTGAGGATGGAGGTACCATTATTCTCCTTTCCAGATGAAAACTGATGTCCTAAGGAGTAAATGGACTTGCCCAAGGTATGTGCTGCCGCTAAAATTTGAATCAAGTTCATCTGATTCCAAACCACATGGTCTTTTTCTTCCTCACAAGGCCTCACCTGGTGAATCATGTTCCTGTCTTCTTTATACCTCGATGCATTAGGAGTCCTCTAAGATTTTCTTGCAGGCCCTTCATAGGAAGGGCTTAAGGTGAACACAAGCAATCTGGAGACTGTTATATGAAATGAAGACTGAGTTTCTCTCCAAACAGCCTCCGGGGAACCTCAGCACAAGCAGGTTACCAAGCCTCCATAAGGGGGAGCAGAGGGCACCTCATCATCATGCACAATGGGGCACATCCTGCCTCCCGGATGCCCTGTTCTTCCAAGTCTCTAGGCCTCTGCACTGACAACTCCCACTGCTGGAGAAGTCCTTCTCTGTCCTATTCTCTACCGAGGCGGCTCCATCCTCGGCAGAGCCCTCTGAGAACTTCCTCCACCCCCTTGCGCCTCCAAACACAGGCACAGGCTCCACCCAGCAATACCCCTCAGGGCACGGTGGCAGAGCACATCCAGCGGCCCACCTCACTGAACGGGGACATCGTCAGGAAGGACCTGAATTTACCTTTGTGTTTCCTCCCCAGGACAGCACAGCACCTTCAAGGACCAACTTCAAAGAGATACTCATGGAGCCAAGCCAGGTGCCGGGCTGGAGGTGGCAGTGGTGGAGATAAGGGACTCTCAGGAGGGTTGAGAGGAGGGTTTCTAGGTGACCTGACACCTACCCTCTGTGTCACCTTACCTGTCCCTTAAATACTGTGCCTTGATTTCCCTGTCTGTACATGGGGACCACGGTCCTGCTCAGCCCCCACAAACCTGCAGTCAGAACGACAGGGACCAGGAAGCCAGGAGTCACTGACACCAAGAGGCTAAGAACACTATGGATGCTGTCTTAACCTTCCATCCCTTTCTGTCCCTGCCCAACCTGCTTCATTTACTTCCAGGCGATTAATATCCAGCTGACACATTATATAGTTGGCTTTGCTTCTTGCCAGGATGTAAGCCCTGGCAAGATTTTGGGGATGTAAGCCCCAAGATCCTTACCTCTTACTAGGATGTAAGCCCTGGGAGACAGGACTCTTGTTTTCTTCTCTGCTGGAGAGTGGCACTCAGGACAGTCAGTAACTGGCAGGCAGAAGGCCTCACGTGCTTCTTGAATGAATGAATGAGCAAGTGAACAAGTGAATGAACAACTAAAGAAACACTGCCTGACCAACTCACGGAGCATACACCACCCAGAAGTGACAAGTAACATTAACAAAGTGGAGATTTGATGTTTTTATGGCCATGATTACAGGGATATTTCCTTTTTTGTGTGGATTTCCCAGGTGGCGCTAGTGGTAAAGAACCCGTCTGCCAATGCAGGAGACAATAAGAGATGCAGGTTCGATCCCTGGGTGGGGGAAGATCCCCTGGAGAAGGGCATGGCAACCCATTCCAGTTTTCTTGCCTGGAGAATCCCGTAGACAGAGGAGCCTGGTGGACAATGGTCCATACGGTCGCAAAGAGTTTAACACAGCTGAAGCGACTTTGCATGTACGCACACACACAGTAAAGGCTGCACATGTATTCAATTCTTAGAAAAGACTGATGGCTGATTTCATGCTAGGTGGCACAGGAGTCCTCACATTTGTACCTTACCTGTCCCCAGGCTCTTTGCTATATAATGAATGCTTCATGAACCCACACGCTCATGGCCCACAGACCTCTGCTTTAACAAAACCCTCTGGAAAAGGACGAGTCCTCTGTAAGGAAATCTATCACTCCAGCTGCCTAGATTCAGGTTTCCTCAAAGGCCAGTCTTTGACTGACCAGAGGCTCCCTATCTGAAAGGAAGCACTGGCGGAGGCCTGCAGGAGGCCCCATCCACCCAAGGGGTAAAGGTTATCAAGTTCCACTACACCGAGACTGGAGGAGGAGGAAGAGGAAGTAGAAAGGATGCAAATGCCTGGGAAGGAAGACCTCAAACTCCAAAATCCCTCTCTGGACTCACACCTTCCAAGATGTTCCTAAAAACTCTCTTAAGGTGCCTGCTTTGTTCTCGCCCTTAACATCTTACAAATGCATTTGCATTTGATTTTTTTTTCTTTTTCGGATCTACCTGGCTGGCTGTGGATGGTAAGAAAACTTATGGAGAAGATCAAGATAAGGGTCCTGATCTTTATTAGTCACCTCTTCAACTTGCATGAAAACTCTAAATTAAGAAGCATCCCTTATTCCATCCCAGATATGGACTGAGGTTTCTAAGATTCCATTTTCTCAAAGTAAGATTATCTCAAAGGAAGATTTCACCTTCCTCAAAATGAAAGGAAGACAGTTCACCTAACAACTTATATATCCACAATCCCAGCTCTCTTGCAGTTTCTATATACATCATGTATAAATGCTCCAGGGTGCTTTTACTTTTCCCCTCTCTAAAAGGTCTTTGTATCCCTTTCTTCTCAATACCCAGTGGTGAGAAAAGTGATTTATCACCTGCCACGGTAGCTCCTCGGTATTCCCACCATAAATCGTGCCTCTCTGACAAAACCCTTATCTTCAAAAACAGATAGCATCAACCATTACTGCTTTGTATGTCGAGGCCCCCTTTATTTAAGAACAACTCTGTTTTCCTTATAAATCCTTAAACATATTAGTAGAAGACTCATTCAGAGTAGATGCCTTCAGTGACGGGCAATCCAGCCCAAGCTTCGTGCTCACTTCTAAGAAAAGGCGAAATCCATAAGCAAACACATGCCGCAGGGGCTGTGACGAAGGACATTTTTCAAAGACCAGTGCCACTGGGTTGAAGTCAGCTCTGCATACCTTTTCAATCAAAGCCACAGCTGTCCCAGCAAGAAGGATCAGAGAACTCGATCTCCACAAGCAGGTGGTCTGCGCTCCATCAACAGACTCGGCCCCCGGAGTTCATCCCTTAGTCGGCTGCTCAGAACCCAGGGAACAGAGGCAGCTCTGTGAAAGCTGAGAGGGACACACGTGCTTCCAGAAAAGACAAGGATGACCCATTCCCTTGAGCACAGGTGGAGCCATCTGCCCTGACACGGGGCAGGATGGAGACTGGAATAGGGGGCTTAGGTTTGGGGAAGGTGTGCCAGGTAATGTGGACAGCGACAGTGGGGTGGTTTTCGGGAAATTCATCAGGTTTGTGTCAACAGAATTTTGACTCATATCAAAAAAAGATCTCAAGAATCGCTTCACTGAGCATCTGCCTTTCACACAGAAGTGAGCTGGAGTGCTTAGCGAGGAGTCAGGTCTCCTAGGGCAGTCTCTCCTTTCAAACCCGATAATCAAGACAATAAAAGACAAACATGCAATCTGTTTGCTCATGGCTGTGTGTTTTCTAACTTTTGATCAATTTCATGGGTGGTCACGTGGATTGTCTTCTGTACCTCTTATCCCTCTTTCAAAGATTTTAATCAGTTCTTCCCAAAGATCAAAGTCCACTTGGTCAAAATGTGAGTTTTGCTAACTCCTAACTCACTGGGTGGAAATCCAATGCTAAGTTTTATTCTAGGGGACTCCGGCTGATTAGAGAAAAGAAAAAAAGTCCCAGATCAATTCATCACAAAGTTTAGAAATATTAAGAGCTTCCCTCTGTTCCTCAGATGCGCTCTTCTCTCAGGGATCCCTGGACCTCACATGCATGGCAGAGAATCAAGCTAACTCATCTCTGCGTGAACAACCCCCCATAAATCACAATGTACATTCCATCTGTCATAGTCCATATGACAGCGCTAAGCACTGCTGGTTGTGCCCCAGTGACAGGCACACGGAGTCACTGTGAGCAGGGGCACAAGAGTACAAAAAGGAGACGCTTAATCATCAACCCAAGAGGGGCCTGGCAAAGAGGTAGTGAGTGGCGTGATTCTGCAAAAGCCTCCTTCCCACACTTTCTGATAAAAAACGCCGATTCCTTCCTGCACTTGAGAAAGCACCACATACATTTTGCCTGGATTTCAAGAGTTTGGGACTTCCCTGGTGGCTCAGACGGTAAAAGCATCTGCCTACAATGCAGGAGACCCAGGTTCAATCTCTGGGTCGGGAAGATCCCCTGGAGAAGGAAATGGCAACCCACTCCAGTATTCTTGCCTGGAGAATCCCATGGATGGAGGAGCCTGGTAGGCTACAGTCCATGGGGTCGCAAAGAGTTGGGCTGACTGACTTCATTTTTCAAGAGTTTAAGGAGACACTTGGAAAAACTTCTGTAGTTTTGAAAGGACTAGAGCTTTCATGATGGAGACTGTGGATAAACCAAGTAAATGCCACAAGCTCATCAGCAAAAGAGAAGCTTTCTGCTCTTCTCTGCAGTTGCCTCTGGGACTGTGGCTTTTCTCCAAGTCTACAGCAAGATGTGGAGCATGCTGACTGGTGGCTGGAAACCAGTACAAACATGGAGCTGTTTTCCTTGCCCCAAAGGTCTCTCTGAGATCCGAAGGTGACCTTCCCCAGCAGTAGAAGGCCCCAGACCAGACAGCAAGATGGGATCTCCAGGGGTCTTCAGCTCCAGGGAAGGGCAGAGCAGGCAGGATGCAGCCCAGGATTGGTCACTTTTATTGCAAGGTGTAGCAAGTGATAATCTGGAATGTCGGGGCCCCAGAGCACCAGGAGGGAAAGGAAGGCACAGACTGGTCCCTGAGATAAAATCTAGCTGCAAAGCCAGATCTATAAATCAGCAGCAGTATTTTCTAGCAGAGCTGAACAAACCACAGCCTGCAAGCCAATTCTGGCTCACCACCTGTTGGTATTGGGTTGTTTTTTTTTTTTTTTCAGTAAAGTTTCATGGAGCCTAGCCATACCCATATGCTTACATATGGTTTAAACACTAAGGCGTTGTTGTGCTGATTAGTTTCAAGGGGCTGTGTGGCCCCCAAAGCTGAAAACATTTACTATCTTGCCCTTTACAGAGTGTAAGCCCCTGTTCAATGGTGAAATGCCAATGTTATGGGCCACTTTCAGTCTTCCAAATCTATATAAGCCCTCCAAAATTACCTTTTATAAGGCTTTTAAAAAGGCCAAAAAATATATTATTTACCCCTCCTGGCCATGGGTTGTTACCACACCAGGCCCTCAAAGTAACCCATGCTGTGACACTTTAAAAAAAAAAAAATCACAGCAAATATGGAAGGGTTTCCACCCCACTCAAGACAAGTTCACCCCTGCCTTGCTACGGACACAGTTCTAGTGGCCAGGTAGAGCGTGTGGCTGGACTCAGCGCATCCTCTGGACCTGAGCAGTCGCGGGGGGCAAGAAGGCCTCAAATTAAAAGGTCAAATAGCCCTCACTCTAACATCACAGAGAAGTAACAGTTGTCTGGATAAGTGAGCTGACTCTACCCCTGTCTGATATTTGACACTCAGCCTCTAAAGGAAAAGAGAAAATGTCCAACATTAATTACCTTCCAGGGCTAAAGGCTGTGCTCTAAGTACATTCTAACCCCCCACTCGGAGCCTCTTGACTGCTAATCTCCTCAGCACAGAGAAAACCCGCCCCAGGGTAGAAGTGCCTTCTTGGCTAAAGCTGGATAAAGCTTCTAAAACCCAACAGGGTATGTACTTGACCATCTTAATTAGGCAGCGGGAGCCTGTGTAGCTGAGGAATCTCGGCTCAGCCTCCTTCCCTGACACTTCTCCGGAAACAGAAAGAAAAGCAATGAGTTCAGTCAAATGAGCACATTGACGGGCAGTCCCTGGCAGTCCCAGAGTTAAGACTCCATGCTTCCACTGCAGGGGGCATGGGTTCATTCCCTGGTCTGGGAACTAAGATCCCATATGCCGAGTGGCCAAAACAGAAAACAAACAAATAAGCATACTGATGACTGAAAAACAGCCAAAAGGGACCAACCAACACTGACTCAACAGAAGAGAAAGGAAGGTGATTTTTAAACCAAAGTCAGGTTTCTCCTAGCCCCTTCTATCTCTGGCAGTTCGGTCCCACGCTGAACAATGGCTTCATTTACAACACAAGTCCTACTGGAGCAGCTGCCAAGTACAACTGAGTTTTCTGCCTCTCAGCTCCCCAAAGAGCAAAGATAAGTTGTCACTCCTTTCAACAGTGGGACAAGAGAGCAAAGTGATGGTTTTTTAAAGAAAGGGGGGAAAAGTTAACAAGTTATAATACACAGACAATCTCCAAGCTCTAAAGAATTTCATCTTTTATCGCACAAACTAGTACTTCTGTAATTTACCATGACTGCTGATAAAAACAATGAACACAAATGGCATTGTACTATACTTAAAAGGGAGAACTGGGTTTATAACTACACATGTAATTCTCGAGGTGGTTTACAGCTACAATATGTGTGTGATTCACAGACTACAAAGGTGCCTGGAGCCTTCTGGAAAAGCCAGCCTTGCAACACCAACTCAAGTGTAACATCTTACACTTCCAAGAGTGCTTGGAGATCCCATTTCTAGGGTAAGTGATGGAGGAGCCTGGTAGGCTACAGTCAGACACAACTGAGCGACTTCACTTTCATTTTTCCCCTTTCCCTACTAACATCTGTGCCAAGCTCAAGAAAGAGCCATACAAGAAAAAGCTGCTTCTAGAACATTCAGCTCATCTTTTTCTCCCAGAAATTCCAGTACCTTTCTCAAGAATAAAGTTGAGAAATAGCACTCAAGTCAAACGGAAAACTCATCATCAGCTTTGATCATGTTGACAGGTGGGCCAAAACTGGGACACGTGTCTAAAAGACAACGTGTTTACAGAAGTGGAAAACATAGGAAGTTCAGAATGAAGAGACAGAAAAGCAGGTGACAAAAAGCACTGCTGCATCCGTGCACCTCGGCTGTAAAGCCTGGCTCCAGCCCACTTTCTCACTATACCAACAGGAGGCCAAATGAACTGGTCTCCAAGGATCACCCAGTTGTATAGTACAATCCTCTGTGTACGTTGATCAAAATCAATTTCTGATTCATAACTCAGCAGCAACCCTATTAAACGTATGTCTGACTGCCAAGAACACTTAAAGGCTGATGTAATCTGAAAGTGAGGGTGAAGTATTACAGAGGGAGAGAAGAAGCGCAGTGGGATAAGGAAGGAAGAAGAGAGAAGAAAAGGAGAGAAAAACCCAACCAACACATCTTTAGTTATTTTGCTATCATTCTGCAGTAACTGAATGTCCTTTAGAAGAAATTACATGTGTTTGCACATCTGCACAAGCACAAACACAGATATACATGCTGCTTATTTTCTGCCAAAATTGTTCCTTTATCCCTACCTCCTGACTTCAAACTGGGAACTGCACTCCATCATGTGTTAAGGATGGGAGAAAGAAGTCCAAATGGAGACTGATTAAAACAATGCAGTTAACATACCTGATCAGGAGTGTTATCAAAGCCACTGAAAACTAAAGCTGATCTAAAAGGATGGTCCTCTACCTAAATAAGTGATACAGAATGAGCCAAACTGCACCCTCCAGATCTGAGTGCATTCTGCCCTCATCACCCACCTATAAGTCAAGACAGCTGCGCATAGCTTCCGGCTGCAGTGTGCCAACATCAATGCCACAGTGCTGGCTTGCAGCGGGAACTTTATGTCTTTCTCCAAATGTAAACATAAATAAGTGATCCAAACTTAAAAAAGGCAGAAAAACAAGTTTCCAGGGTGATTCAAGGAGAATTCTGAGGCTCCAAAATACTAAGAAATGATCTTTTAAGGATGATTTGTCAGAATACAACTGCCAACACCAAACCTAAGTTCCCTGAAAAGTCTGCTGAAATCATCAACCTTTAGCCTTTTATTATTTTGCTTGATTAAACTCACTGACTAGATAGACTTGTTGGTAGAAACCAAGCTCAGTTCCTGCAAAAGTAGACTTTACAGAATTGCTATCCTGTTGGTGTGGGTCCTGTTGGGTGGGTCACCCTAAATATCACTATTTAGGGTGATAGCTTTGAGAGCTACAAATAAAGAAGTCAGGTCCTAGAGGTAAGTACAATTGCCAGAGAAAGCATTACAAAAATTAATTATGAGTTAAAAAAAATCGGGAGAGGGGAGGAAACAGTATAGGGGTGGAGGAGGAAGAGGTACCAATTATTAGGTGAAAAATAAGCTACAAGGATAAATTGTACAACATGGGGGAATATATCCAGTATCTTATAATAACTGTAAGTGGAGTATAACCTTTAAACTCTGTGAAATCACCCTAATGTACACCTTATAAAACTTATATGATATTATGGAACTACTAGACACCAATAAAAATAATTTTTAAATAAATAATTTTTAATAAAAGAGAAAAGAAATCAGGATGAACCAAGCACAGTACACATTCCCAAGACACCTATTTTCAGTGCATCTGTTAGTGAGGATGGCAAGGTTATCAAAACATTCATCTTGCTGACCTTACTTTAATCTGAAATGTGGTATTTGGGGACATAACTCACATAATGCTTTCCTTAAATGGACGTACTCACTCATGCATTGTTGACACCTTAAATTCGATAAAAGGTTAATTTTCATTCATTCATTCTGGCAAACACGACTTTCCTTGCTTTCAAAGCCCAATTGAGAGCTTAGCGGAATGTCTTTCCAAAAGCATCCTTGCAGAAAGAAAAGTCTGGAGGAGCGCATGACTGGGCCAGGGGATTAGACACTGTTATATGGCGAACCTCGGCACTGAGCAGGTCTCTGATGAACATTCTGTTCAATCTCTCTTTACTCACTGACTCTTTAAAAGATTGTAAATGGAAAGATTGCATGTAAACCCCACATGTAATCAGACATGCAGATGTTTATGACGACCAGGATTAATAAACAACAACAGGAAAACAATGTTTACAGAGCCTTCCGTGCTGAGGGACGCCACGCTTAGTGACCGCGGGCCCGCGTCTCACTGACCCCACCTGCCAGAGTCAGGCCTGCTCTTTGATCCCAGGGGGGACTTCCATCACAGAAGAGGGCACCAGAACCCTAGCTCGGCTGGCTTCAGCCACAGGGCACACCAGAGGAGAAGCCCGAGAGAGGAGAGACGACCCCTGCATATTTGGCCAGGGCACCCTCCTTGTGGGGGTCGACAGCATCTTTCCAGAAACTGAGGCTCAGGTCTGGGCGGCCTGCTCCGCAGCGCCCCCTCCGCCTGGCTGCGGTACTTCCTTCCTGCGCTTCAACCCACAGCTGGTCCCAGCACAGCTCCCTGCCCTGGATACCATCCCATCACCTAAGCATCCCTCTACTAGGGGTGGACAAAACGTGGCCATGAGCCAGACTCAACCCAAAGCCTCCTTTTGTTAATAAAGTTTTACTGGAAGCAACATCTCTTCAGGTAAACGCTGCCCATGGATGCTTTCTCACCAGAACCGCAGAGTTAAGGAGCTCAAACAGAGGCTACATGGCCCCAGGGCTGAAAATATTCACCATGTGGACCCTGATGGAAATAGTTTGCTAACCCCTGCCCTACACTCTCCCCACACCCTTGAGAAGGTTCCTCACTAACCTCTCCTGATTGATTCCACTGCAAGTGTGCTGTCTGTTCACTCCTGGGATCCTGAACGACACAGTCCTCAACTATGCCTGTGAAGTAGCTTCAGTTATTATAATTATTCCCATTTCACAGAGGACAAGAAAATGTAAGATTCCTTTAGGAGTAAATATTTAGGTGAAAGGAAAAGGGAGTGACACTGAGTTTCAGGAAAAAAAAAAAAAAAGGCCAGCCAAAAAGAAGCTTAAAGAGAGAAAGAGACAGACTTGACTGGTGACGTGTTAAAAATTTGTCAACACATTCAGGATATGGATGACTTCCCCTCTTATTTAAAAGATAAACTAATAGGGGCCAAGAATCTAAGCTGCTCTGGTGACTGGTGAGAAGCCGGTCTCCCTTGCCTTATCTTGCTTTTTCCCGTTGGATATGAGCACCATTCATACTTCGGTGAGTAAAATGGAAAGATTCTTCTACAGGATTCTTTGTTCATCTGTGACCATGGGAAAAACAATGGCATGAGTTCTTGGTGAACAGAGAGCTACATGGTTAAACCCAGGCCCTCTCGGCCAGTCCCTGCACTTCCCATCACTCACTGAATGATACCTTATTTATCGGTGACTCAAATGACCCTTTGACGTCACTATTCCCTACACAGTGGAATGTGACACAAAGAGAAGATGGTTGATTGGACCCCATCCAAATGGTGTAGCTACTCAAGTAGCACTGGGGCCTCTTCTGTGGCCCTTTCACCTATTAGGCAATATCTTGACCTCCAGTCTAAGACTCAAAATAGATTCATCAGTCTGATGAGAGAAAATGAAACAAAAAATGCACATGGACCTCCTTGTATACCATGTTTGTGGTTTGCTGATTCTCCATAAAAAAACTATGTTTCATTACTGCTGTGATTTTCCCAGAGACTGGCTTGAATTCTACCTTACTTCATAGCAATAACATTTGCTTCAAATGAATTTTCAAACACAATATGTCCACCTTTGCAGTATCCAAAGCTTCCATGTAACATGCCAGAAGCAACCAGCAATTGTTTTTATTTTAGTGAAATGCCTTTTTTTGTGGGGAGCAGGAAATGAATTCTGGGGTCTGAGGTTTGACCAAATATAAAATTTCAAGTTCATACATATGCCTGTACACAGACGAGCAGGTCTACGCAAGAGCATCAGTAATATTCCTTTGGGACTCTTCTTCATACAAAGAATCATGTGTATACATACATGAATGAGTATGTGCACATGTGTATTTGTGTGTGTGTGTGGCTTTGTGTGTTTTTTTCTCAGGCAGCTGAGTAGGCAAAGAGAACTGATGGTTTTCTCTCAGTGTGTTTACCAGTTTTCCCTCTTTCTAAAACAAAAACACTCCCTATGCCATGACCACGTCTTTAAATATTATCTTTTACTACAGAATCCCACAATATCACCAATGAACCCAGTTATGTTATTTCAGTTCAGTCGCTCAGTCGTGTCTGACTTTGTGACCCCATGGACTGCAGCACACCAGGCTTCCCTGTCCATCACCAACTCCTGGAGCTTATTCAAACTCAAGTCTATCAAGTTGTGATACCATCCAACCATCTCATCCTCTGCTGTCCCCTTCTCCCACCTTCAATCTTTCCCAGCATCAGGATCTTTTCAAATGAGTCAGTTCTTCACATCAGGTAGCCAAAGTATTGGAGTTTCAGCTTCAGCATCAGTCCTTCCAATGAATATTCAGGACTGATTTCCTTTAGGATGGACAGGTTGGATCTCCTTGCAGTCCAAGGGACTCGCAGGAGTCTTCTCCAACACCACAGTTCAAAAGCATTAATTCTTTGGCACTTAGCTTTCCTTATAGTCCAACTCTCACATCCATACATGACTACTGGAAAAACCATAGCTGCTTTGACTAGATGGACCTTTGTCAGCAAAGTAATGTCTCTGCTTTTCAACATGCTAAGTTGGCCATCAGTTTTCTTCCAAGGAACAAGCGTCTTTTAATTTCGTGGCTGCAGTCACCATCTGCAGTGATTTTGGAGCCCAAAAAATAAAAGTCTGTCACTGTTTCTATTGTTTCCCCATCTATTTACCATGAAGTGATGGGACTGGATGCCATGATCTTAATTTTTTGAATGCTGAGTTTTAAGCCAACTTTTTCCCTCTCCTTTTTCACTTTCATCAAGTGGCTCTTTGGTTTCTCTTCATTATGTTACTTTAGTCTTTGACTTAATGTGGCTCTGCTTTTAGAAGCTATGTCTTCCCATACCAGCCACGAAGTTGGTGTGTGGGGTGTGTGTGTGGGTCTGAATGTACGATCATCTAGTCCTGTATCTTTTATGTGAAATTTTATCTCTGATCACAAAGAAACATTTTCTCATTGTGGAAAGTAAAACGTCAAAATCGTATGAATGTACATCACACATTCAGCTTTTTAAAGTCCAAATACAGTATGAATGAGTTCTCTTCTGAGAGCTTGTTTATAAGTCCAGTTTGTTTGTAAGTTTGACGAAGTTAGCCAAGGTACCCAACTAACACAATTGGCTACATAGTACTGTACTTTAAGAGGTTTATAATACTTTTCACACAAATAACACATAAAAAACGAACACAAAACATAAAGACGCATCATCTCACAGCACAGAACCTTGAAAAGTGCAGTAGTACTGCACAATAGCTGGCACACAGGGCATGTTTGAACCTTTGAAAGTTTGCATCTTGAGGGTTTGTATGCAGGGGACTTACTGTACCAGGTCCAAAGGGAAGATGCACAGGTATGTAATGACAGCAATGCTGGCAAGTTCAAAACTGTAAAAACATTGGGAGGATATATCGATACATGTGGCTTCGAATAAGCCGGGGTCACATCCATGTGATGAAACAGGATGTGTTTATTACAGTTGATGACCTGTCTGTGTTACCTCCTGGAGACCTGTGCACGACACACAGGTAAAGAAAGCAAACTGGAGAACAAGCAGGGTTCAACTGCAAAAAGAAAATGACCTAAAAATGAAAAGAAATGCCTAATGTCCCATGTGTGCATGTGTTTCTATTTCTATTCAGGGAGAAGGATGCCTACCAGGCTGAATCACTGCTTACCTCCAACACAGGAGGAGGAGAGGAGAGGAAGGAAGGAGACCTGTCTTTTTTTGTTCGAAAATTACTGTTTCCATAACTGTATTAGCTATACATAACTTTGCAATTTGGGCAGCGTAATTCAGCAAATATTTAAAAAGAGAACTATATATTTATTTTAATAAAGAAAGAGATCTTAGAACCCACTCCCCTCCTACTATCCTTCAAGTGAGGCCACAGCTGGCAACTTGCTGTGTGCAAATTCCCACTAGTACTTATGCCTACATTAACTAAAATAACTTTTTCCTCTCTGTATCTACTTCAATACAGATGTTCTCAAACAAAGTATTTACTGAAACTAAGGGATCAAAAGTGTCCAGTGTATAAATCCCCCACCCCTCACCAAGATGCTTATGACTTATTTGGATAGACTAAGCAAATATTCCTTAAAAGATAAACCAAAATGGTTCAGGTCTAAGTTTCAAATTTCATGCAAAGCGAAAAAAATTGATACTTGAGATTTAAACATTTTGATTGCCTCAAAGTCCAAATTCAGCGAGTATTTTCAACCAAGCATGATGCATCTGATCATCTTTAAAACAAAATAAATTAGAAATCATATGCATACATCCACACACACATATTGTTGTTCACTTAATGAGGCTTCCACCCTCACGGGGGTGGAAGGGGTCACAGGGTCTAGTTGGGCAGAGATGTGACATTCAGTGAGCACACACAGTCTGATGCAGATTTCAAGCCTGTCATCCTCAATCACCAGTTCAGAGACCCCAGATAAAGCCTTAACCGGAGACTCAGCAGTGTCAGTTCTAGAGTAGGAACAAAACTCCCTGCTATTGCAGGGCTGTGGGGAGAATTAAACGAAAAACACATTAGGAAAATGAAGCTCCCTGTCTGACTTACAGTAGGTGCTCAACAACAAATGGGAACTCCCACTAAGGATGATATAATATTAAAAAAGTCATTGAATTCCTTCCGGGTGCTAAAAACTCATGGAAGAACTTCTAGACTCTCTGAGACATATTAACTCACCTAATTTGCACCCAATTTATGAGATGGGTGCCACGGTCCTCATTTTTTCAGACAAGAATATAAAAGTCCAGGGAAGTTAAGTAACTAGCCCAAGGCTATACAGCTAATTTTATCAGAGCTGAGATTTCAACTCAGGCAGCTAGCTTACTGTTATCCAGCACACACATGGCTGCTCAATACCATGAATGCAGCAAGAGTTTATGGAATTACGTTCTCCTACAGGCGCATTTTCTCAGGTGACTGCAGCCATGAAATTAAAAGACGCTTACTCCTTGGGAGGAAAGTTATGACCAACCTAGACAGAATATTAAAAAGCAGAGACATTACTTTGCCAACAAAGGTCCGTCTGGTCAAGGCTATGGTTTTGCCAGTGGTCATGTATGGATGTGAGAGTTGGACTGTGAAGAAAGCTGAGTGCCAAAGAATTAATACTTTTGAACTGTGGTGTTGGAGAAGACTCCTGCGAGTCCCTTGGACTGCAAGGAGATCCAACCAGTCCATCCCAAAGGAGATCAGTCCTGAATATTCATTGGAAGGACTGATGCTGAAGCTGAAACTCCAATACTTTGGCCACCTCATGCGAAGAGTTGACTCATTGGAAAAGACCCTGATGCTGGGAGGGATTGGCGGCAGGAGGAGAAGGGGACCACAGAGGATGAGATGGTTGGATGGCACCACCGACTCAATGGACATGGGTTTGAGTAAACTCCAGGAGTTGGTGATGGACAGGGAGGCCTGGCGTGCTGCGATTCATGGGGTCGCAAAAAGTGGGACACGACTGAGCAACTGAACTGAACTGAACTGACTGACAGGAGCATTTGCGGGGACAATGTCACAACAGGTGAACCACGCTAGCTAAAGCAGCCTCAGGATACTGGGTTATCTTCTCAGCACTGGGTCCCCAACCTTTCCTTTAGGGTACCCAGGTGTATACTCACCTGGTCACCCCAAACTAGCCCACCTGGGCCGGGGAGCCCTCTCTCCCCGACTCTCCATGTGCCAATCCAGCTACACTCCACAAAGGAGACCCACCAGCCTGGGGATTCTCTTTTTCCCATAAGCACTTCTGGTACCCCAAACAAAATGGAACTAAAGGGAGGGGAAAACGAGCCAAGGAAAACAGCATAGGGTGGTCTCAAGTCTGCACTCACATGAAACACACTCCTACATGGGTCACCTCACCCCAGGAAGGTCACCCAAGGGGGCAGCCCTCAACAGTGAATATCTCACTAGCTTATGATGGAATGAAAGGTCCCACGGGCTATTAAATATACATGTGACCCCAATGTCCTGCAAAAATCACCCATTTCCAATCTGCACATTTCACCCTGTGTCTGCTACTTCTAGGACTCTCCTAAATTAAATCAAAATGGCATTTCTGTCTCCTTAAAGGTCAAAAAGACCTCACATTGGAGCTCTGACCTATAGGTGGTCTGTAACATTAAACCACCAACCATTAGCTTTATGCTTTCACTTCCAATGCCACCCAAGTTCCTTTCTCTCAGTGTCAAGGCCAGGGCATTCCTTCTGTCCGGGTGGTAAATGAGAAGAGAAAGAAAGGAGGAAGGGAGGGAGGCAGGAAAGAAGGAAGCAAGGGAGGGAGAGAGAAAAAAGGGAGGAAGGAAGAGAAGGCAGGAAAGAAAAGCAGGTCATTTATAATCCAATGCTCTAAAGGGGCAGAATCCTGCATCCGGAAAAGAAGAAAAAAATTATTACTAAGAAAACAACCTAGCTTTTGAAAACATTTTTTCTTAAGGTTCCCTGAAACATTTATTTTGATTCCTCTCGAGTTCTTTTCGCTCAGATTCTAGTGTCAACTTCTGCGATATCCTTAAAGGACATGTCATGGCATTTTCTCTAAAGTAAATACAGACGCTGTATTGCATTCTTTTATGAAGAGTGTACATTCTTGTTTGGATAGCAAGCTAAGCAAAATGTTACATTAAGTGCATTCAAAATCACAAATGCATGTTAACAAAAGTAGCTAATTAATTATGCACAGAGTTTCCCACTAATCCTTTCAGTTGGGATAAGAGAGGCCATATTATTCTTTAAAATGTCCACTGAATGAATTCTGCCATCCCCCATTCTGAAAGGCAAGAGAAACTGCATTGTTTTTGATTTACCTTCTCCTTTTCAAATCTTTAACCAAAAAAATTTTTTTTTCAAAATAAACTCTTTCAATGTGAGTCCAGGCTGCCTCCACCTTTGAGAGAGAGCATTTCACTCTTAAGCTGCATGGCATAGAAACACACAAGCAAATGCCTGTCTCAAAACAATTTTGCTTTCCTTCCTTGGCTCAAGGGTTCAAACGAAAAATTAAGACAGTTGCTCTATATTATTTACCATTTTAGGGCTTAATAATTCAAATTTTAAAGTCTCTGTTTGCAAACAGTATTTGAAAATAGAGCAGGAACTATGAAGACATTTCTACTGGATTTCTTTATTTTTATTCATGTTTGCGTTGTTTTTAGCTTAATTTAAATCTATGAAGACATTCATCTATTTTTGGCTTGCTGTATTTTCTAATACAGCACAGAACACAAGTCTCAAACATGTTAGCAGGAAGATATTAGTAAATAGATTAAACTGTTTACTATGTTGCACTGTAAACATCATCTCACTTATCATCCTGGGTGTGATCTGGGGGCAAGGAGCAGTGAAGACCTTTCCCAAGGTCTTTGCTTAATGCTCTAATTTGTATTCCCCTCCAAAGAAGCCCTTAGAAAATTCTATCAAGGTTTATGGCTTCACTGACAACTTGGTTTGATAAACAACGGAATTATTTCTTGCAACATGTATAAAAAAATCCATGGCAACAATAGTGGCTAAACTTCCATCTAAAAACATGACACATTCAAAATAAAAGGGAGTGACGGCATCTTCCAGAACTTAAATGTTCTTGATTTTATGTTGCCAAACCCGGGTCCTATGGGTGCTAAGACCCAAGACAACGAGAGGACTCTTTGCAACCCTATGGACTGTAGCCCCCCAGGCTCCTCTGTCCATGGGGCAAGAATACTGGACTGGAGTGGGTTGCCATGCCCTCCTCCGGGGGATCGTGCCAATCCAGATACTGCGCTACATTATATCTCCTACATTGGCAGGCAGGTTCTTTACCACTAGCGGCACCTGGAAAGCCCAATGAGAGGACAGAGGTGACCAGTGTCAAATATTTTCCAAATACGGTGGCAAAGCCTGTTGCTTCATAAGCAAAGAGCACAACTACTATAGGAAACTCGTACTCCATCTCACAGAAACTGAGTTAACCAGAGAATACATGATTTCCTGTATCAGATTGCTAAATATGACTGAGAGCAATGTTTTCTTAAAATATAAAGTATGGAATTCATAAATGTAGGAGACTTTAATTTATAAAATGAATTGTGGTATCTCAAAAATCGCACACCTGATTTTCTTATGCCTCATTATATTTATATTGCTTCCCCCAAAATGGAACTCTACTCCTGAATTCCCCCTGGCAGGAGGAGATATATCTATTTTAAGCCAATGCTATTCCTGTATGGACAGCTGGCAGATTCCACCTGTCCAGAGGAGGTGTTGTCAAAGTATCAGATGTCCCCAAGACCTCATGACAGTGTCACCTGCCTTTAAGGCTTCTAATGGTGGTCTTCCTGTAGTTTTATTCTCAGAAACTGGTCATGTAACTTGAAAATCTGTTTCCAAGTCAGCAGGCACCCTGTTCAGTCCTGAGAACACTGCAAATCCAGAGCTCAACCCATGTGTCCCTGTTCTCTGGGGCTGACACTCTAGCAGGACCTGCCTTGGTCCTTAAACTGCACATTTCACAGGGAGACCTCCTCCTTAGCAGGGCCCTACAGATGCTGAATGATGCTGAATTCCAAAGTCCGCGTGGGTGTAACTTACAAACTCCTCCCCTCCTCGGACTCTGGAAGTCAGTCACCACACGTGGCACATGAAGCAGTCACATCAAATGCCAGGCAGATACACTTTTCCCTACTGAGAGGAGAATCCACCCTGGACACTAGAACTTCACATGTAGGAGCAAGTCAGGCTTCCGAAGGCTGGACCTAGGTCCCCTTTGTAGTCAGTCCATCATGACGCAAGTGACCGCTAACTAATGCCCTCTGTCTGTTGGTGGCCCGCAGAATCCGTGAACTTTGCCTCAGGCAAGAGGTTCCTAAGTGGAGAGTTGACAGGTAGTGGAGCTCAGATTTTATAAATACAGTCACATGCCTTAATGAATCTGACTCCATTCTTTGGCAAGAGACTGGGGCTTAGATGTGCCATCCACAGATCCAACAGACTCCAGGGTATAATATCAGGAAAAGACATCTGCTCTCAACATGGAAGGTACAGTTCTTTCCTCCACAGCAGAATGTTTCCCAACTGTTCGCCACTGCCTTTTAGCGAGCCATGAAATCAGCTCAGTGGGTGGCAAACAGCATTAAAAGAAAAAGAATTAAATAGAAACACCAGACTTCTAAATGTAGTAAGGATAAATATCTTTCGTGAACCTTTTCTTAATTTTTAGATACATACACGGGGACTCGCTCACACTAGTGAGTGTTGTACTGGGATTAAATAAAACATATTTCTTACCAAAAAAGTGTGCAAAGTGCTCTTTCAAAGAGGAGGATAGCAGGAGGGGCTTTGGGGGGCAGTACTTAAATATCTGTGTTTGGGATGCATAAACTGACAAATGTGCATAGTATAAACAGCTACAACTGGAATGCATAAAGATAATATGGATTTTCAGAAATTTATCAAAACAAATAAAACTTTATCAAAGATGGATGCCCTGATATCTGGCTGTGATTCACCTCTTCGCCTCTGAAATTATTTTTTTTTATTTTTATTTATCTTTGGCTGTGCTGGCTCTTCACTGCTGCACACGGGCTTTCTCTAGCTGCGGTGAGTCGGCCTTACTCTCTAGACGCCGCACTCGGGCTGAGTTGTTCTACCACATGTGGAGTCTTCCCAGAACCATGATCAAACCCATGCCCCCTGCATTGGCAGGAGGACCACCAGGCAAGTCCCTGAAATGCTTTAGCGGTGATGGAATTATTCCTCCTTGTGGTGGACCCTAACCTCTAAAAGCCCCTTCACTCCTCTACCCCAGACTCAAGTGTCTACACAAAGTATAGCTCCGATTGGCTCGTAGCAGCAGTGGGCAAGATTAAATCCACAGCACCTGACGTTACTGAGGCGTGTGTTAAAGGACCTGACTGACAGGATGAGGGGCTCATTCCACTGTCAATCTCCAACCTGTCCTATTTCATCGAAGAAAGTGAAAGTGTCGACAGACACTCAGTTGTGGCAGACTCTTTGCGACTCCATGGACTACAGCCTGCCAGGCTCCTCTGTCCACAGAATTCTCCATTTCCTTCTCCAGGGGATCTTCCGGACCCAGGGATTGAACCTGAGTTTCCCCTTACTGCAGGCAGATTCTTTACCATCTGAGCCTCCAAGGGAAGCTCTTGCATCTGGGGGACAGAGTCAATTTGAGCCTAAGTGTTTGCAACACCCTTTGGTAAAATAAATGTTATCTGTGTTTACCATGCAGGATGTGATTATGTCCATCTTGTGTATTCAAGTGTCCATCCTGATATATTTCCACAGCCTGAGCATATGAACTGACCATTATCCAGATGAAGACTAGCATGGGGCCAGCATCCCAGAATCTCCCCTGGGGCTCCCAGTCAGCATCCTCACTTCTAATCCCAAAGGATAATTTTGCTCTTAAAGAGAAAGCAAGACTCAGGATCTTAGGATCAGAATATTCCCCAAGCAACAGCATTTGAATGAAACCAACTCTACACTTTTAATGTATTTATTTCTACTGTTACCTTTTATTTACAGCACAAAATGGCTTTCCACCTGTGCAATCATGACATAAAGTTTCCTTTTAAAAGAAATCTAGGTGAAACAAAAGCATGTTCCTTTAAGAAAAGTGTGAAGTATTGAACAAAACAGGTGGTTTAGAAACACAAAAACTGAGTGGGTGGTATGCAACTGACCTGAGTTTGAGAAACTTGTTCTTGGCTTCTTCTTGTTCATGTTTGCTGATCAGCGTGAAATGCTAAATTGGCTTAGCTGACTATTCCCAACCCTGATTTTCCAAGGATGACCGTAGCTTCTCTCTTGTGCTCCAGGGTGTATCAGAGGACTAATTTCTCTCTCACATTGTCTTACAACAATTTAAGGTCGGTGCTCTCAGGAGATGATACGATGCTATTTTTCTAACCCTCTGGCTTGTACTTCTTATACACACCACGCTTAATTAAGGCTGGACTAAGTTGATTCTGAATAAAAAGAAATATATCGATCTTTCTCTTCTTAAATTTCTTCTATTTTAAGTTTTAAAAGGTCACTTAGAACTGGGATCAACTATAACAACCGGCCACAAACAGATCATACTGAATGCCTTTAGTGTTCTAATTATGGCAAAAAGCAACAAACCCTTCCATAGACTTAACTTTCAAACAAACTGAAGGAGAAAGGAAAACATCATTTCAATATATGTAACAACTTCCTTCCTTGTCCTCTTTCTGAATTAGTGTAACATCCTGTACATTCTATTAAACCTAGTAAATGTAGCAGAGGAGACTGTCTGCATTTCACTTTTAAGATGTACTAATCACATCAGGCAAATTAGCTTAATCTTACCTATGAACAGACTTCGAAGGCAATTAAACAACCCTGTCAAAACAAAGATTTCCCGGCCTGCACTTTACATGATACCACGTGTCCAAAGGGTTCTTCTTTCATTTCTCACCAAGTATAAACAGAGGTTATTAAACAAGGACTATATTCAAAACAGCTTAAAACTTCATCCAATTTGTCCTGGGTCTACAATGACCAACTCATACAAAATAAAACCAAAATCTCTCAAGTAACTCACTTGAAGTCAATATATTCAGGCATATACACTCACTCCCAGATTCATAAACATGTATAATTCCTACATGGAGTCATACATATACATGCAGCTTCTACAAGCTCTTTAAGCAATCTTTCAAAAAAAAAAAAAAAAAAACCTTATTTGTCAAAACACAGTTTATTAAAGGTTTATGACTAATTAAAGTTAAAATGTGGTTTAGAACTTGAAAATGCAGATACTGAGGTTGAAGTAATGCTTCTCTGAAAACAATGAATCTGAAAAAGATTCAGCCAAATGCAGCATTTAATGTCTTTCTTCTATCTGATGTTTCCCTCTGCCATTTCAAATACCAAATGCAATCAGTCCTTCAGATATACCCACATGCTGATCAGGGCAGCTGAACGGAGAAATTATAAACTTCTCCAACGGCTACTTACTACCTTTCATTCTCCAAAAGCAAAGCGGAAAGTTTTTTTCAGTTTTCAATTTTACCTTTTAGCCACCAAGGAAAATTAAGATGTTACTCTACTGATAGTATTAATGTTTTGAACTTTCAATAAAAATTAGATAAAATATTTTTTTCTTGCTTGATTCCCCCTTTAAAATTCCTTTATCACCAGCAATTCTATTCCAAGCCCCCTACACATGTTAATATTCCCCTATGGTCCCTATAAACATAATGACTCAGATATTTCAGAGAATGATGTGAAGTATTTGAAATCCAGTAACATTACTATAAAAAAAAAACTTCATCCTATTTTACGTGTGCTCTTACTAATTCATTTAAGCTAGAGTTTAGAACAAGAAATGAAAATAATATGTGCCCCATATGCAATTTCCATGTCTCATTAGATTCTAACACATAGGCCATTAATACCCTGTGATTAAGCAAACTGATTAGTTCTTGTCAAGATAATGTAAGTTTTTCTTTTTTCATCTTAACTCTTTACCATATATATAAAATTTTCTACATGGGTGTACTGCATTCATATCAATATACAAAATGTTACCCTACAATATACATAAATGTTACCCTACAAAGAATGTGATGCAGCGTGCCATCTTAAGGGAAGATTTGGTTCAAAAAAATACAAACTCCATAATTTTAAGAAAATTCCAATATTCCTCATGAGTCAGGATAAAAATGTAAATTTTCATCTATTCAGGCACTTTAAAAATAGCTATTAAACACGCAATCGTTTTATTTTTAGAACACTGAAGTCACCACAAATGCAATGAGTTACCAGCTTCACACTAAGACATAAACTAAGAATTACTCCTGATTGATCAATTACTGAGATTTATATGGCCTTAGGAAGTGACAGCTCCTTCTCCACCCAGATTCAAAGGGCCACTAATTAAATAAAAGAAATCTAAAACAAATTAAAGTGATCTAGTCACAACTGTAATTTTGGGTTTATGAAACCGTGCCACAGAACCGTCATCAAAGCGCTGGCTTGTTGCAAGGTCCTCTGGTCCAGCCTCTCCAGAACGACAGTAAACCCAGCAAAGCTAACCACCTGCGGAGTGTTTATTCTGGAGCCAAATTTACAGTTTTCAGACACATGTATTATATTCTTTATTGCAGCAACCCCGTGATATATGTACAGGCAGACCTTGTTTTATCGTGCTTTGTCTTTATAGAGCTTTGAAGATTACTGGGTTTCTTACAAATGGAAGGTCTGTGGCAAAGCTGAGTCAGGCAATTCTATTGACATCATTTTCAACAGCGTTTGCATGTCTCTGTCACATTTTGATAGTTCTCACACTATTTCAAATGTTTTCACAACTATTATACTTGCTATGGTGATCTGTGATCAGTGATGCTAGGCATTTTTTAACAATAAAGTATTTTGAAAATAAGGTCTGTACATTTTTTAAGATAGAATGCTATTTCCACTTAACAGTATAGCATGAACATCACTTTTAAATGCTCTGGCAAACCAAAAAATTTTGTGTGGCTTGCTTTATTGTGATATTTGCTTTGTTGCAGTGGTCTGAAACTGAACCTGCAGTGTCCCCACGGTATGTCTAAATGGTTTTCATATTCTACAGAAGAAAGCACTGCTGGGAGAGGAGAAGAAACCTGTCCAAGTTTGCAAGGTTGGCAATAGGAGAACTAGAATTAAAAACTTGATCTGAGTCCATTGAATCCTAACCACTCTATATGCTGACTGCCTTTCCTGTGACCCTGGTGTCAGCTACCTTCTTCTGTCCACTGGTCTGACACGGAAACTTCCCAGAACCAGGGACCACATATGAGCTCACCATCCATTCTGGCCTATCTCAGTATTAGGGAGAACACAGCTTACCTCCAACAGGTGAACGCATGCCTGCTGATGGTTCTTCTTCCACCGGGGGCCTAAGAACTCACACAACATGAAGATTTTCAACAAGCCCACGGCCAGAGATCAGTCTATATAGTCCATTCCCTCTTCAACTCTTTCAACACACACCTAATATGAGTTGCATGTCTTTGGTTAATGAGTTATCAAATCAACATGTGTAGAAACACTAATGTCCCAGCAACAGTCACTCTAGGAAATGAACAAAAACTGCCTCCTTTGATTACAGACTGTCAGCATCTTCTAATCTACCCCAAAGTTTCTCCAGATATTGAAAAATAAAACCTAACTATATTTAGTTTATTTTAAAAAACAGATCGACATGTTTCTTTGGGGAGTGGCAAAGAAACCACGCGCTCTTATGCTTCTAGTTCTCTTGGTCCCCAGAGCTGTCAACTGACTCACTAGTAATAGCAGGAAAAGAGGAAGTGAGAAAAGATGGAAATTAAGAGAATCAAACAAGCCAAAGGGAAGCAGGGGGTGCCACCCTCAGGAGAAGAGGGGTGGGACCCAGGCGCTCTGCACTTCAAATGACAGTCAAAACAGACACAGACAAATAGACAAAACAAAAGCCAAAGCTCCTCTTGGAGCGGTGTGGGGTGTGGCAGAGAACGGCATCCCAGCTGCCCTCCCCTGGAGGCTCATGGGAACCATTCACCATCATTAGACAAAACCACGCTGCTGCAGCTGCCCACCCTGGGCTATAGGGGGCTTTCAGTGACAGGGGCATACCCGCAAATCAACACTTGTAGCTGCCAGTCTGACCGAGCCTTCCATGTGTAATCCCACGGACGGTTCATAACCCAACACTCCCTCCTCCTGCCCCGTCCCCTCATCTGTAGGCCCTCTGCTCCGATTTTGTTTCCAAGTGATGTGGACCCACTGCTTTGAAAGGTTCCCCCAGAGCTTATTTTACATACAGTTCATAGCTGTCAGACCATTCCAAACATCCTGGAGTAGGGAATGGCAACCCACTCCAGTATTCTTGCCTGGAAAATTCCATGTACAGAGGAGCCTGGCAGGCTACAGACTGTAGGGTCGCGAAGAGTCAGACACGATTGAGCACACATACACGCAGCCCAAATATTCCTTCCAAATTTGATAAAAGTGCATCCAGCTCTTTGTGTCTTATACCAACAGACTGAAAGACAAAAGCTTATTTAAAAAAAAAAAACACAAAACTGACATGGGTTCTTGTTCCCAAAACCCCCATACTTAAGAGTCTAGAAGACAAGGGAACAGAAACTGTATCTTATCTCTTCTGCTGTCAAGGATTTGCTGTTTTGCTGTTGTTGGGAAATTACCAAAGACTTAATTTTTGGACCTAATCTTCATCAGAAAAGTTTAATGGGGATGCCAGTCACTTCTGATTTAACCTTGATTTTAAAGCACTTTGTGGAAGAGCTAATTAACTCTTCTTACTAAGGGTCGACCCAGAGGGATAGATTTAAAATTTCTGTGGAGTCACAACTCCCACACAATACAGTATCAAGAGACAGTGAACTCGGATCATCTGGGCAGAGGATGGGAGGGAAGAGCTTCCAGAGGCTGCCCACACAGTCTGTACCCAGGGCCACGTGCTAGGAGCTGGTGGAAAAGAGAATGGCAAGTAACTTTTAAAGGAAAGATACAAGCAGGAGTCAACACTGTTATACTTGGAATTCAAAAGAAACTTTTAGCTCACCACATTTTACACTGTTTTTGTGGATTACAAAAATGAACACTCACTTCTTGGCAGAAGAATTCCAACATTTTAAAAATATGACTTTAAAAACTTAAAAGTTTCCCCATAATCCCACTCTACAACTTTATTTAAAACCTTAAAATGTTTTATTAATGCTGAGCATTTTTTTCCTATGGAAAGACTAATACGCATACAAATGCCTTTCAAACAAACTGCATCATGGCACATGTTCCAGTTTTCACCTAGAGTATCCGGCTGGTGTGCAGTGATGTCTGTTACAAAGATGTTCACTGAAAACCCTAGTCTGCTTTTTCTATTCTTTTGGAAAAACTGGTTTTAATGGCAACACTGTAACAAGAAAATAACAACAGCAATAAAACCAAGTCACTACAGTCATTAGAAAAAAATTAATACATCATATTATTTTTTAAAAGGCAACTGGGAGTCAAGAGGAAATACTTGGTGTTAATTGGTTACACTGTTAATTCTGGAAAGTATATCTTCCTGGAACACATAAAGGTTTTCACAACAGTCCTACAGCAACACTACATTCTGGTTAAAACATGCAAGGGGAAAACAAATCTCAGAAGTATTATTGCTGACTTATATACTCAGCTTTGGTATTGAGTTCTTGTATAAGATACTAAAATTTTAACTAAAAAAAAAAAAAAATCTTAATATTTGCACTTAACAGCAAAATTCCTTTGACTTACATTATCTCCAAGCTCTACCCAAACAACATGACAGGCATGGGAGACAGAGTGTAATTCTCTTCTCATTTTAGAGATGAAGAGATTGAGGCTCAGCATTTAGGACACTAAAACCACAGAGTGAATAACTGAGTAGAAACCTAAACCTGGGTTTTAGGTTTAATTTTTATTGAAATCTCAGGGCTCTTTCCACCTCAGTATGCGCCTTCTAATAGGAAGGAAAGGAGTTGCCTTAATTTTGCCAGAACTTCTATTGCTGTAGTACAGGTTATAAGAATAGATGAAAGTGAAGAGAGTCCTTAAACAGGGGGGGAAATAAAAGACAAGATGCAACAAAGGTATTGTTTTATTATTTTACATCCGAAGACTGAGAAGAACGGCTGATACATTATTATTAAATATGCACTATGCCAATGAAAGCTGATATATTATTATTAAATACGCACTTTGCCAATGAAAGGAGACATTACTTCCAAATGATAAAGTTGTCATTCCAAAAACATCTGAGTCCATCCAGAGATAACAAATCCAGAGTCAAGCTGGCACCCCGCCTCTCTTGTGTCCAAGGCAAACATCTCTAAATGGTCACTACATTCATCCCTCTCCATCTAGACACGGTCTCAGAATCCTTCCACAACGCAATCCAGGGTTCAACACTGGCAACCAACTGCAGTTAGTATCTAAGGTGAAACTCTAGTCTCTGCCTCTGGAAACAGAGTTGGAATCCATCACTCATTAGGGGTCTCTAAAACCTGTTTATTTTTGCAGCTAAAAAAGAACTTCTCAACAATTCTCAACATAGCTTGAATTATACCATATCTCTTTCATCAAAACAGAGTATTTGGGTAACTGAGGCAAAGTTAGAGATCTCAAATTGACAAGAATGGGTCATACTTCTTAAGAGAGTAACTGCTATAGAATTCTTTCCTCTCTGCTGAGTGTGGCGAACAGCACTGCAGAGGACAAGGGCAGAGATCAACATGTCTATTCTGAATATTACCCCAAATGGCTTGTGCATCTCTCTGCCTGTTTAGCAACAGTAAGTACCCTGTATGCAGTTACATAAGAAATACTGAGCTTTCTTTCCCCTATCATGAAAGAAGAGTATAACAGTAAAATCATATACTTTAGAGGATATTTTTCCTGAAAAAATGGAACTAAAAATAGTGTGGAGATATTTTAAATAATTGCCATCAACAATTTTTAGTTCACTGATAACATCTAAGCAAATATCAGCGAGCTGATTCAAAAGAAGAGAGTATATTCATTACTATTTCAAAAGGGATCCCTCTAGGAGTTACCAATCCTCAAACAAGAAGGAAAAAATTAACCACGCAGATTTGGATTGGAATAGGAGGTAATGATGCAGACAGTTTTCAAAATATTAATATAGAAAAGGATGAATGAAGAAATACATGGAGAGATGCGTGCTGTTGTTGATGATGATAATGTGTGTGTGTGCATAGATATTTATATTTTCTAACTCTGTCTGCTGAGAGTGCCTAGGAACAAGGAAACCTCAAGTGTAACGATGATGCTAGCAGCTGAATTTGATTTCTAAATGTCACTCAATGGACTTGGAGCTACTTGGAAAAAAAGTGGACTCTAGAGCTGGGGCCAGCAAAGTACAAGATGAGCCTGGGACACCTTGCGGTTCCAGAAAGTAACAAGTGCTCAAAAAGTGATGGGAACACACCAAAGGATAGAGGAACTAGTTAGAAAGAGGTCATTCTGGCCCAAACTGGCCAATGTGAACACAAATTATAAGACTCCATGAGTCCATACTGGAACAGGCAAAAAGAGAGATGGAGATAGACAGCTAGAAAAAATAGCGAGGAAAAAACTCTTTTTCTTACAACTAATAAACACAGAAGGAATGTAGTCAGTAAATCACCACTTGTCAACCATGGTAATAATAAATTCAAGGAAAACCTGTAAGTGGATGTGAAAATCAGCATATGTGAGTCTCAACAGGATATTAACACAACCTCAACATAGCCCCTCTACCCCAACAAGATACCAGAAAAAAGGAGAAAACAGCACCTGCACAGCAGAGAAATCTGGCAGATAGGCCTTCAACCAAGCAGTCCAAGCTAACATCACCAAAAAAGGACAAAGTGACATCACGTTCAATCAAGCAGTCCAAGCTAACATCACCAAAAAAAGGACAAAGTGACATCACGTGACTCTTGACAGGATGCACGGAGAAGTACACACCATCTCTTCTCCTACCCAAAATGCATGACCTGAATCCATACCAAATTGAGAGAGTTTATACAAAAGACCTAGTTTGCATTCTGCAAAAATATCAGTAGCACGGAAGACAAAACTGAGGCACTGCTCTAAAGGAAAAGAAAACTAAAGATACAGGACAACCAAATAAAACCTATGATCTGGGATTTGCTCTTGCTATCGCAGACACTGTAAGATCAAAAATCTGACTAAACGCTGTAGACGAGACAACAGTACCCTACCAATGTGTTTCGTGATTTAGATAACTGGACTGCAGTTACATTACAGAAGGTCTTATTCCTAAGAAACACACACTGATGTATTTAGGAACAGGGAGTAGAGACAGAAAAGGATAAAGTAAATGTAGTCGATGTTAATATTGAGGGAATCTGGGTAGAGGCTGTAGAGGAATTCATTGATGTAAGTCTGAAATTATGTCAAAATAAAAAATAAATGGAAAAAAAAAAGAGCATCTTCTACTGCTTTTCCTAAAACTAAACACCTTTCCAGGTGAATCCACATGCCATTCTGCAATTTTAGTTGGTGGGAGAATACTATCTTCACTAAGTAAAATCTCACTTTACCACGTGGCCTAGTTTGGGAATGGAAGACAGTGTTCATCCATTCTAGTCAACTCTGTGACTCAGACATTTCAGCAATGACACATTAACTGAAGCTAGAGCAAACGGAGAATGACTGATTTACACAAAAGCCGCTGAGGATACACGACTTCTGTGACTACGTGCCTCAGTCTCCAAATCATAACACTCCCGAGATGAACAGAGATTTACAGAGGACTGTACAAAATAAAGGTTACTGGCAACAGAGGGCTTAACTGTCCCGCCTTCACTGCATTTGGAGAATTGCATTTATTATCTCAAAGCAGAAACAGGACCTTGCATTTAACCCAGACAACTGTTAGAGAAATTCACTTACCACCAAGTGAGGAGTGAGCACGATACAAGAACAAGCTTGCACACGAGGTGCCTGGCAACATAATGTTTGGGAACAGGACAAATCTCTACCCCAGTCATCCTCTTTGGGGTCCCCATCATAGCCAGAGGTACTGGTGGGAATCTATGGAAGTGATTTTCACTGTCGCAAAGATCGAGGTGGGGACCAGGGATGCTAGAAGCCCTACAATGCACAGAGTCTTGGACAGTGAGGAATTATTTGACTTTCAGGATAACTTCCCCATATCATTCCAGACATTAGTAAAGATAAAATAGCACACTTTTAATAAGTACCTCAGTGCAGATTCTAACTCTGTTTTACATATAAACACTAAGGGGGTTTTAGGGGTTGCAGTTTAAATACATACAGATTACACACCCATGTCTCAGCAGTATTACTCACCACAGCATAAAAGGGGAAAGCAAGCCAAACGTTCATTAATGGAGAAATGGGTAAACAAAATATGGTATATTCTTCTACACATACAGTAGAATACCATTCAGCTTTAAAAAGAAAGGAATCCTGACACAAGCTACAAGTACACAGACAATCCTGAAGGACACAGTGTAAGGACACGGTGTGTACTCACTCGCTTACACAGAAAGATAAATGCTGGGTGATTCCACTTACATGGGGCACAAAGAGCTGTCAAATGCATAGAAACAGAAAGTAGAAGGAGGCAACCAGGAACTGGGTGAGGGGAAGAGGGGTGGTTTAGTGGCTACAGTTCTAGTTTGGGAAGAGAAAAGAGTTCTGGAGATGGACGGTGGTGATGGCTGCACGACGGCATGCACGTACTTAACGCCACAGGAAAGTACACTTCAAAATGGTGACAACGGTAAAGTGCATGTTATGTAGACCTGACCACAATAAAAAAAATATATACACACAGATGTGTGTAGATCAAAGGAAGACCGCAGGTTTTTTTGTGCCATATCATAACCACAATCTGTTCACCACCCTGGAAAATGCAACTGTGGAGAGCAATTCCGGAATCCACAGCACCGCCCACCTGGACCCAGCAGACAAGTAGCTGGTGTAACCATGATGAGTCCACACGGAGGTGCCAGAATCTGGCAATAAACATCACAGTGTCTTCTAATGTTGTCGGGCCTGAGCATTTACACACTGATCCATACATTTTTTTATAAATGATCTCCCTTCTATTCTTCTATTCCAAGTCAGTATAAAATCCACCCCTAGATGCGTATATCAGGTTGATCAGAAAGCCGGTTCTGGTTCTTCCATAAACCAGCTTACAGAAAAACCCAAAGGAACTCTCTGGCCAAGCCAATATATAAAAGTTAGTTGTGAATTTTGTTTCATGATAGTATTGATGGCATTTCACAATAATTCTCATAAAAATCAAGGTAAGTGTGCGTGGCTCTGATGTGGGCACGGTCTACTGTTCTGATCTCAGGGAACAAAGATCAGTAGGAACAGGGTAACTGCTGACAACTCTGCTGAGGACAAGACTCACTCGGTCCCTACGGATTTAATGTAAGCATCCTTTCACCGGAATGAAAGTTCTTATGGTCAAAGTCTCGCGGGAGCTTGCCCACTCCTCTGAAAAGGAAGCAATCTGACGGAAAACTAGAAAATCCCTGACTCTTCTTAGTGATAAAACCCACATGCACACTTAAAATAATCAAATTCATGCCTGGTAATAAACTCAGACAGAGATGAGGTGAACCAGGGAACATCATTTTCAGGCATGGAGATCACTGCATCATGTCAAAAGAGATTAGAATCTGACTGAGAAGGGCATGGGGTGTCAACTGCAATTACACATCTACTGTTTCTCTATTGGGATCATTCCTCTTTGCATCTCAACACTGGGACATGATTAATATTTTACATACTGTCCAAAAGCAGAATGTGACTTACCAGAAACCGTACTGAATGCTTCAAATACAGATCCCCGCTTTGCCAAGAGAAAATCCTGCCCAGCTGTACATTGCTCATTTGCAAAACATAAGAGCAATGAAATTCCATTACTTAGAGAAACTGGCTGTTCCACCAAACCCTTGGCAACGGAAGCTGTACTTATCCTTTGGAACAATAGTCTCAGAAAATGTATTCTCTCTCTCTCTTCACAGAAGACAGTAAAGGATGCATTGGAGCTCTTGAAAGAGCGTCTTGCCCAAGCAAATTCCTGGAAGGGAAAATCCACTCCGCTGACCTGGGAAGTAGGAAGATTGACCCTAAAACATGCAGCAGAAAGAGTTCCAAGTTTAAGAACTCTTCAAAAAGTCAAGGAGGATGTAGCATGGTTAATAATGTCCTTAAAACAAGATCAAGTATCCTTTTAGTAAGTAAATTGTCACACTGCATCCCCTAATTCTAAAAAGTAACTCTTACACCATAACTTTTTTAGTTTGTTTTCTTAGACAGATATAACCATCTATTTTCCTGAAGATATAAACTGCCCTGAATTGTACTGCTTTGAACATTGCAGAAATCACCCAAATGAGACCAGAAAAGCGAGACTCTGTCTTTCTCTTCCCAAGGTTCCCTTCCCAGAAGCATGTGGCCACTTTTCTGTTGGTTATGTGAGCCTCCCTTGTGGCTTATCCCATGGCCAGAGCTTCCAGTCAGTCCAAGGTTTGAAACAGGCCAGAAATACACTCAAGAAGTATAGATACTACACAAATGTGTTTGGAACATAGAACATCCAGTGGTCACAGGGCCATTTTTCCAGTTTCCTATTTAACGTGCTATATTATGGTGAGAGCACATGGGCGAGCTTTTTATGGGCTTCAACGTCTCATTCTGGATTCTCATATTTAATTTTTTCCCCCTCACAGAAAATCCAGCAAATTGAGCCCACGTATTCACCCATTAAAAGAACAATCAAAATGGTCAAAATCACAAACGAAAAATAGTCACTTATATCAGACTTTGCAACGAGAGCCCACACAAGCAGGCCACACAAACAGCTTTCGGCAGCTCGGGGCAGGCTAGGACAACACTGACCCTATTCCCAAGGGTGCTATGATTGGGCAGAAATAGCTACCTCCCCCAGCATAAAACTAGAAACCTCCTACACAGAAGTTTAAAATGATGAGTGAAGAACTGAAAATGAGAACAGTGGTGATAAGTGGTCCTCCTGAATATCAATCTTTGTCTGCAAACCCTTAAGTCAAGCAACTGGTACAACTGACAACAGGCAAGACACAGAAAAGGGGGAATGACACGTATGCAGAAATAATCGTGTGCTGCGAGCTCTGAGGACATGAGAGTGATCCCAAAGCTGAACAGAGTCACCGTTTGCCCAACAGAGACTGCTCATCTGGTTCTAACTAAGCCACAACTCCCCAGTGGTTTTCACACGAAGCTCCAACTGAAGCACATAGAACAGATGCATAGCCGCATGAAAAGAGCCAAATCGTGAACAAGCCACTCATACTTTGGCTTCTCTATACTGAATATAAACAAAAACTTAACACCAAGGCAATCAACACCCAATGGGGTCCCACAGAATCGGAGAAATCTGTCTCCCGCCCAAACAGCCACCAGTTGAGGCCTCCCTCTTCTACCAAACATCTAGCCTTGAGCCGGATGAAGACTGCATGGCATTCAGCCTATAAAAGACCCTGGCAGTGTTCACATACCTCAATAATCCTGTCGTGAATTTGCAGGCCTCCGTCCTTGGCTGCGGGCCCACTGTCAACTATTTTGGATACAAAGATTCCTTCACTGGACGATCCATCTTGGTTGTCCTTTGGGTTAAAAACACAAAGGCATGAATGCTAGGCATTAAGTTGATCATGAAAATCAAGCCAACACTCTTAAAACAGTAATGGACTCTTGCTGGTGTCACTAGAGGCAAAGGGGTAGAAGTCAGCTGTTTCCCCTCATATCTGTTTTAAACTAAAATTAACACATGGTAAAATAATTTGAGTCCGACCAAAAGGTATAAAATGGTAAGTTCCTCCCACCTCCAACCCACAATCCTTCTATCCCTTTGTAGCATCAATTGGCAGTTAATCCATCCTTTCTAAAACATTTCTTCTTTCGCCAGGCCGCACAGCATATGGGATCTCAGTTCTCTGACCAGGGATGGAACCTCTGCCCTCTGCAGTGGAAACTCAAGAATCTTAACCACTGGACCGCCAGGAAGTCCCTTTCCAAAACATTTTAATGTATCACCTTCCTAAGTGAAAGTCTGGTCTTTCAGTCATGTCCGACTCTTTGCGACCCCATGGACTGTAGCCCGCCAGGCTCCTCTGTCCATGGGATTTCCCAGGAAAGAATACTGGAGTGGGCTGTCATGTCCTTCTCCAAGGGATCTACCTGACCCAGGGATTGAACCCTCATCTCCTGCATTGCAGGCAGATTCTTCACCACTTGAGCCACCAGGGAAGCCCGTCACCTTCTTAAACACATATCTATTCCTTTCTTATACACATAAATGGGATTATGCTCCACTCAACCTCTTTCACTTAATCTTAAAAATGTTAGAAATTTTTCACCATCTGACCCACTATCACCCTCATTTCCTTAAGTGACTAGACAATCCTCACACAGGAATAATTAGTACTATTTCCTGTTGTTGCTTCCCTGCTGGCTGAGATGGTAAAGAATGCATGCAATGCAGAAGACCTGGGTTCACGGACAGAAGAGTCTGGCGGGCTACAGTCTATGGGGTTGCAGAGTCAGACACAACTGAGATACTAACACTAGTTAGTCGCTGTTAGAGACAGTATCACCTCCAATACCTTTCTACCTGTATTTTTAAATAAATACCTTCACTAGTATATATTGCTGCAAATCCCTAGCAATGGAACTGCTGGGTTGAGGGTATGCGTATTTGATTGATGTTGCCAAATTACCCTTCAGAGAGCCTGTGCTGAAAGCTCATTCAACAGAGTATATTCTCACATCCTTACAAGCACAAATGTAATATTAAAATTTTAAATTCAATAATCTGATGGTGAAAATAGGCTTTTTATTTTTGCTGCGATTTGCATCAGAAAACCCCACCATGCACCAGCCCCCACCTCTTCAATCCTAATGAATTCTGATCTCCAATCTCTTTGAACCCCTTTAGATCTTTCAAACTCCAGTCTGAAAGTCTCTGGGAAAGAAGACAGTTCACTGCTCAAAGTCTCTCCTTTATTTAAAAGCAAAAAGCTTCAACAAACTCATCAAAAAAACAAAATAAAAAAAACCCCTCACAGCTTGTTCATGAACTTCTTTCCAAACAGCATTGGGATGAATACTCTCCAAGAGCGTGGATTAAATTTCTCATGATTAACAGATGGATTTAGAAATGAAACGGCAAAAGTGCGTGTTGTTTCCAAACAAAAAGATTTGGGAAGTTAAGTTCAGGATGTTCCACAAAAAACTCCCAAATCCACCATCCTGGTGATTTCCCTGCCACAACGCCGTAAGAACATCTACTTCAGTAATCATTTCTCTATACAAATACATCAAATTTATAAAATACAAATACATCAAAATTCCATTTGCTAAAAAATTAAACAAACCCCAAACCCTATATTCTACAGACGGAGAGAGATGACTTTGAAGAGGTTCATTCTACCCCCTGAAGTCTGACAGCAGGAACCCACGGTGGGAAAACACACACTCCCCAACTCTGCTCTCCCCTCCCTGCCCCGCTGCTCACAAAGACACACACACAACACTATACAATGTAACAACAGGATTCAAAAGAAACTACAATCACAATGTAAAATGAGCAGTAAGTGTTTTTCCCAACATCCCTCCCCACAAGACAAAGGTAAGTCTCCCACTGCCATCTGGGTTCCCCCAACACTCTTCCAGAGGGGAGGATCAATAAGACTGAGGGGCACTGAGCTGGATCAGCCAGCCCCCAAAGACACCACTGCCCAGCATCGCAGACCTCCCCTCAGGCCTACTGCACACTAACCCTTCCCGTCTGAATGTCTTGGAGACCTCTCTCTCTACTACTACTGATGCGCTACTGATGATGCAGCAGTCGCAAGCACATCTCAGATACAACACGCGGAAGTGCGACAGCTTCTATTTGCTGAGTGCACAGCAGGTGCCAGGCACACGGGGCTTCCCTGCTGGCTGGGAGGCAAAGAACCCGTCTGCTAAAGCAGGAGACATGGGTTTGATCCCTGGGTTGGGAAGATCCTCTGGAGAACGAAATGGCAACCCACTCCAGTATTCTTGCCTGGGAAATCCCATGGACAGAGGAACCTGGTGGGCTACAATCCAGGGGGTTGCAAAAAGTCGGCTAAACAGCAACCAACAGGTACGTACTGAGTGCTCTCTGTCCATCATTTAATCCTCATAAGAGCCACAAGTGGTAAGGAGTATAATTACCCATTTCATAGATGAAAGAAATCCGAGACAGAGAGGTTAAGTAACCTACTCAAGGCCATACAGCTAAAAGGTGGCAAAGATCTGTTTCCAACTAAGGATAGGCTGATTCTCTTACACAAACTCTAAGTGTAACAGTGTCTCCCGTTGAGAAAAATTTCAAAAATACATGTGAATTCAGAAAAAACATTCCAGGCTATGGAATATTCCACTAGAGGACCCTGAAGAGTCTCAAGGGACCACAAAGGATTTATGGACAAGCTTAAGTTCCTTAAGAGGTGACGTCAATATATCAAATGAAAAGAGATCGGTGTTTACTCTGATTGAACTGCTTTGCGTTTCTCGGCTGGGGAGAAAGGAGGAGATAGGGGCTGAGAGTTTGGTTTTGGCTCATTTTGCAGAATAATACATTTGAGCAGAAGTAATTTATCTTGAGGAGCATCAGAAAGTCCCAGCAAAAATCAGAGAGGGACGGGCAATAGCAAACACCAAACTGAGGTCATATGAAGACTGTGATAAGGGATGGGAACAGAATGTAAAAAACATACCACAGAAGCAGAGAAAACCAAATCCAGAACATTTCTGATCCTCTCAGAACACATCTCTCTATTCTTTGTTTGGTAGCTCCTCTCCTAACACATTTTAAGGGAGAGCTGTGCATCAAAGTGAACCAATATGACTTAGGATTTGTTTGGGTTTACTGGCCTGAGAAACAAAAAAATGAAAGGGCTTGTTTCCATCCCAGGGGTGCCAGACAGTGAAGTAAACCTGCCAAAGGCTGAAGGAATAGGTCTGATACTCCAGACTGGCTGCTGTTTCTTTAGGGACCCGAGCACTGGTGAATGGGTGATGTGATTCTGCTAAGAGCATTACGTACTGCATGGTGCAATGAAAAGCCTTATGTCAGAGCCCCCCCGCTGGGCTTATGTCACAACTCAACCAAGCATCCAACACAGGAATTCCTTGGGAAACACACACGTCATTCGCCCTGCCTTCTACTTTCAGTAACTAACAATGAGTACACATTGTTGCTCATCCTGGCTTTTTAGCATGTTCTCAATGACCTGCCAGATTTCCAGGCAACAGGGCAGAATCCATTTAGGTTTCATTATGCTGCTTCTGCTAATCAGGACACGTTTTTAAAAACACGATGGCAAACACATGCATGTGGAATTCAATTTCCCTCCCCAGGGCTATGCATGGAGTTCTTGCAAAAAGACCACATAAACTGAGAGCCCTTTAAAAGCTACAAAAATCAGGCTAGTTTGTGCTTATACCACTTTTTTAAAGGAAAAAGAAAATGACCTAAAACATATTTTTTGGTAAGTCTGAGAAAAACAAAACAAAACTGCATTCTAGTGAGCTTGGAAGCATCCTTTCATCCCTGAGGAGATGCAGAAATGAAATACCATCTTTGTGGGCTTTCCCATTGTTGGCTGACAACAATTGTCAAGCCATGAGTTTGCCTCTCCATTTCAGGCATTTTGCAAAATTTAGGCTCCCCTTTCCTATATATATGCTTTGGTGTGCAGAGAAGAGAGCTTCCTGGTTCGGACTCTTTGGGCTACAGAAGCCTTCAAAATGTCTAAAAATGAAAAGCATCTTTGTTTACTGTACTTGTTTCTTAAAATGGTAATGGTAATGATGGATAGGGAGAGAATGAATAATTATGAATAAAAACCAACTGCAGCCAACTGTCTTGTTACATGTGCCAAGTGGCAGAACACGTTCATCCGATAAGGTGGACTAAGTTCCTGTGGTCCTGGGACCATGACTGAGCCAGTCAAACCCCACTTGGCTCCCTCAGCCTGTCTCACAGCTGGAAAGCCTGACCCTCGGCAGCATGGTGCTGAACCAGAGCAGCACCATGACATGCTGCCTGGGATGGCAGCCGACCAGAAAAAGGGAAAAGCAAAAAAGTCCCAATCTGACATCATTTTGGGCGTCTCAAATGGTCCTAGTGGTGGAGGATCTGCCTGCCAATGCAGGAGACACAAGAGATCTGGTTTCAATCCCTGGGTTGGGAAGATCCCCTGGCGAAGGAAATGGCAACCCACTCCAGTATTCTTGCCTGGGAAATTCCATGGACAGAGGAGCCTGGTAGGCTATCGTCTATGGGGTCGAGAAGAGTAGGAAATGTCTGAGTGATTGAGCACAGAGATAATTTTAGTTTAAGAATTCCCCTAAGATGATGGGAAGAACAAGGGTATGCCCATACCCCTGGGGCTCAGCCCAGGGGGACTGCTGCCTGCCCTGACCAACCTTCATTCTATTTTAACCTCATCATCTAGAAGTGTTCTTTTTAAAATATATTTTACAAGGCAAATCATGTATCGGTTCATCATTTTAATGACTACGTATCACCTACTACTAAGCTGTCATTTTCTTGCAATAAACCACGCTCGTTTGTTGTTGAAACTGTGGCTTTGGCCAAAAGCAAAGGGAATTTAATCACAACCCGCCTCTTCTTCTCTGGCCTCTTTCTGACCACGTCCTGCCACTCCTCAACTCTGTCTTTGTCCTTGTCCAGGTTCCCCTGGGTCTGTCCACTTTCTTTTATCTCAGTGGCCTTCAAAGATGGGTACTTGCAATGAAACACAGTGGAATGATGAAACAGTATATTAAAAATCATATTTTAATTTCATCATTTAAAATGATGCATTTAACTTTTATAAGACAGGTAATATTAGTTTAGCATTTAACTTTTATAAGACAGGTAATATTAGTTCAGTAGTAAATATATGTATAGTTTATAACCAACCATGTCCCATTTTTTTTCCTACAGTTAAGACTGTTCAACTAAATATATTATATACAAACCTCTGATCTAGCAAAGTCCTACTCATCCTTCAGAAGCCAGCTTCAATGTCCTGCCCCATGATGCCTTCTTCCCTAAGGTTAACTGCCTCCCAAAGCATCTTTAGCTGAACTCAGGCACAGAGTTTTATCAGTGAGAACAGCACTTTCCTCTCTAATTCATCAGTTTCTCCACCTGGACATGAGCTCCATGAAGATGGGGCAAACATCAGTTACATCCAGATGGCTGGCGTCTTCTTATCCTTTAGGATTTGGCTTTATATCCCTTCCCCTCTTTCCTGATCACTCTGGGCAATGATGCCCCTTGCTCCTTGGAATGCAGCATAGCCATCCTCCCATTTTTTCCCCCTTCATTATACTTCTCCCAATCTGTAATTACTCTTTATACTTGTTTCTTGCCTTATATCACCCAGGACATAAACTCAATGACCAGAGGGATCCAGGCTCCCTGGCCAGTATCTCTAAGTCCATAGCAAATAGCCCATGTATAATACTTAATTGTTGAATGAGTGAATCTGATTTTCTTTCCCTTTTCCTTGACTATTTTCCTCTTAAGCTGACTAACCAGGAAGATGTTGATTTTAGTCAATCAGTTGTTTCCAGCTCTTTGCGACCCCATGGACTGTAGCCCGCCAGGCTCCTCTGTCCATGGGGTTCTCCAGGCAAGAATACTGGAGTGGGGTGCTAGTCCCTTCTCCAGGGGATCATCCCTACCCAAGGGACTGAACTTGGGTCTCCCGCACTGCTGGCAGATTCTTTACCATCTGAGAAAAATGAGGAAAGGCTGAGCAAAGGAAGAGAACAAGAGATGATACATACTCTGGGAATCCCGTGTGAAAGGTGAGACTCCAGAACACATCCTCTGCCACCTCCCCAGAGCCCTCTCAGCAGACATTTTCCTGGCAGTTAAATCAACAGATCTGAATTCAGCCTCCCCTTTCTGGAGGAGGGGATCATGATGAATGGGGTGAACAAACGGCTCCAGTGAGAGAGAAGCGCAAAGGCTACACCAGCCCACAAATGAGGGAATGGTCCCTGACTAATGAAAGGCAGGTAGAAGTCCTGACAAGACTGCCACTCTTGGAGCCCTGAACCCAGCAAAGCCCCTCAGTGTAACTGCACAATCCTTTTTCTTTTAAACTTGTTTTGTATTGAGGGGGTAGCTCAGCTGGTAAAGAATGCATCTGCAATGAAGGAGACCCTGATTTGATTCCTGGGTCGGGAAGATCCCCTGGAGAAGGGATAGGCTACCCACTCCAGTATTCATGGGCTTCCCTGGTAGCTCAGATGGTAAAGAATCTACCTGCAATGTGGGAGACCTGGGTTCGATCCCTGGGTTGGGAAGATCCCCTGAATGGAGGGCATGGCAACCCACTCCAGTATTCTTCCCTGGAGAATCCCCATGGACAGAGGAGCCTGGCGGGCTAAAGTCCATGGGGTTGCAAACAGTCGGACACAACTGAGTGACTAAGCATAGCACATAGCCAATTAACAATGTTGTGACAATTTCAGATGAACAGCGAAGGGACTCAGTCATACATATACATGTATCCTTTCTCTCCTAAGCTCCCTCCTATCCGGGCTGTCTCATAAAATTGAGCAGAATTCCACACATATTAACATGACTTTTCTCAGTTCAACCGCTATCAAACTAGACATGAACTCTTCAAAGCTGAACAGCTAGGATTAGCTATTGTATGACTAGGACGATGCTACATTAGGAAACCACAACTAATCCCCCAAACCAAATCACTTTGCTATACACCTGCAATTAACACAACATTGCAAATGAACTATGCCTTAATAAAAAAACAAGATGATAAAAACCCCTGAGTGCGAAGATGATAAATGCACAATGAACTCTAACTAGAGCAGAATGAAGTGAGCTAGGATTCCTACCCTTCACACCCCAGTCCTTGACCCCTCTCCCAGCTCCATCAGGGACCCGTAAAACCCAGCTCAACAACGAACGTACCACACACGGCCGGCCACCGATGATGTTGAATCCCAAGGAGCCGGAGTCCCGATGAAGGACAAGAGTCAGGCTTTTTGTTTCTTCACCCTGCAGGGAATAAATGAGTTCAACATTTCATTAACATTTAGGAAAACCAATGGGAGGAATTTTCTATCTAAATGGACTCATGGATTGCCAACCTGATCATTAAAAACCCTATGTCTCTAGAGAAGTTTAACCCAGAAAACTTCGGAGGCTCATGCTGAAACTCTGGTCTATGTTGAGGAGGTTACAAACATTTCTAGATACCATCAGACCCTGCGGTGAGCACTTAAGAACATCTGAAGACATCCAGACAGAAGTAATGAACATTTTCTCGGTGACACCTTGCTCTGCACACACATCTTTGCTTTGACCAGCCCACCATAGGCTGGCTGCTTCGACGGCTACCTCTATCCCTCAGCCATTCTCAACAGCAGCATTCACCTTAATATGCCGTGAAAGGTTCCAGTAGCAATCCCCTCGGAAGCTTAGGCACATATACAGCCCATCAATAGTCATCTGTGTTTGGGAGATTTCAGGGGAGAAATAGCACTTAAAAAGTCGGACTCAAACATGGGTGGGAACAAGGAAAATCCCGAATCTTACTAAAAAGGGAGGAGGGGGCATTTTCACAAAGTAATGACTGTCCAGTCCTGAGGAGACGCAGACTGCTGAACAGAAAACACTCTGTTTAAGGCAGGTGGGACCACGTGAGCCACTTTAAATCAAATAAGTGGCCCCGGCAGGTCTCAGAGGCGCAATGTTCAACAGTCAAAGAAGATGGAGATGCCAGGGCACCCCAACCAACACTCTCCAGTAACAGACAGACGGATAAAAATAGATCTCACCTTCTATGCAAACTATCACTTAATAGGCTTTGACATAAATATTAAACTCGCTGATATACCACTGAAAGGGTTTCAACTATTCGAATGGTATGCAAAGGTCCACATGCACTGGCTATAAATTTGCAATTGCTTCACTCACATTTTCTGTTTAAACAGGGTATCTTTTAAATGTGGCATTTAAAACAAAAAGTATGAAATATTTCATTATATGCTTTCTCAAAAACAGCACTAACAGCTTATCACAAAAGAGGTTTATTCTGATATTTACTGCTTCCTGATGCAACTTGTGCCTTATACTTTGGCAGGGGTGGGGGTGGGGGGGATAAATGGCAACATTTGAATGACATGAATGCAGCTATCTGACTTGACCACCAGGGTGGCAAAGAAAACCACACTTTCTGACCTGCACGGCCCAGTGGTTTTTTCTGCCACCATTTTCAATGTAAAATACTGTTCCACCACTGTCAATGTAAAAACACTGTTCCATATTTGGCCAGGAAAAATGCACAACATAGCCACACGCACATTCACACATATATTAAAGACTAAGAGGTCTCAATGTGTAAAATTATCTCCATGGGCTTAAAATCCTCAGTAAACAAGCCTGTTTCTCATGCCTAGTTAGTATATAGCAGAACTCAAAATATCTTCAAAAATGTCATGGAAGTTAGCATCAATTACTAAAACATTGTAAAAAAAAAAATGAAAATGATAATTGATGGAATAACTAGGTATTCAATAAGAACAAAATAAGAGAATCTTCATTTCTGCAGGGTCACTTAGTCGATACAGAAAATAGAGTATATAAATATAAGAGAAGCCAGTCTCTATCAAGCTACGGTACTTAACAAAACAACAGCAGAGCCTCATTAATGACAACCATTTACTTACTTAAAAAAAAAAAAATTCCAATCCACAGTACCACCATTCAGAGCATCTAGCTTCCCTGGTAGCTCAGTTGGTAAAGAATGTGCCTGCAATGCAGGAGACCAGGGTTCGATTCCTGGGTCGGGAAGATCCACTGGAGAAGGGAACGGCTACCCACCCCAGTATTCTGGCCTACAGAATTCCATGGGTGGGGTCGCAAAGAGTCGGACATGACTGAGCAACTTTCACTTTCATCAATGCTATCAATCTTTATCATTCATTTGAACCAACAGCAACTTTCAAATTAAAGAGACTAAAACTTGCAGAATCACCCTAATAGTTTGGAGGTGTAATGTTTTGCAAACCAAAACAGTTTATATCTTTCTGTCTTGGAAATGGAAAAGGTTGCTAAGTTCACATCCTGCTTTGTTATCTTAGAGAGCTGAAAAAAAAATACATGGAAATTTGAGTGAGTTATCATACATAGCTTACATTTCTGGCTTTCATAACTAATCAATGATAGAAACTGCCAGGTCATAGTAATCTCAGGCAGATAGCTCTGGTTGGACAACCTCAAATGATGCAAGAAGGAGAATGCATAGCTAAATGATTAAAACAGACTAGTTTTAAATCCACTGTGTGATAACTATTCTTTTAAAAAATGAAAAGTAAAGAAATCATATTACATTAACAACGATAACAGCTAACTTTTACTGGCTCTTTATCATGTGTTGGAAATTATACTGAGCACTTAAGTGCTTTATTTTGTTTAATAATCCAACCAATCTTATCAACTGGTACTATTACCATCCTCAAGATATAGGTGGGAAGATTGGGAGAATTAAAAAAAGCTTGTCGAAGGGCTAGTAAGAGGTCACTGGCATTTAAACCCATGATCTCCCAGATTCTAGACCTCAACTCTCTACACTAACTTCCTTCTAATGTGGAATGTAGAAGAGTGCCATGTAGGCTGGCAACATCTTAGGTCCCACCCAAGTTGATTCCCTTGATGGCATTCCAAAAAGTTCCACAAAGAAACTCATCATAGGAGGTCTTGGCCGGGAAACCAGTATCAAAACAAAACTCCAAACTCTTTATTGAACTATTAATCTCCAAAAGATCCAACCTGAGATACCCAGAGACACCTAGGTCTTGTCCCAAACTCAGAGATCTCTTTCCAGGGACAATGGAGACCAACTGAGACAATGCCTGAAACAACACCATTTAGCCAAACAGCAATCTGCAAAGGCTGATCAAGTTAACAGTCAAGTTAGCCCTCCAACCCTCCTTGCCAGATGCAATCAACCGCAGGGGATAAGAGAGCATGTTCTCTTTTTCTAGAAGTGTGTTGACCCAGTCTGTCGTCCAGCAGGCTTACACAGTGGCTTTAGATGACACTGCCTATTTTAGGACTAATTTACAGGACTGAGCCACCACATGGACGTTTCAACACATGATGTTGGGAATGATGACAGAGAAGAGAAACCCTCTGGCTAGACTGAATTACTTTCATTTCTCTAACTCTCAAAGGTCAGTTCCTTTTCTCCGACACCCTGAGCTCCATTCTGATGTTTCCTTTCCACTTCTTTCCCCCAAGCAACCTGAACTACTTTTGTTTACTTTCTGAATCTTCAGAAGAAATGTTAATAGAGAGTTTTAACAGGGGGCTTCACATAATACCATGCTAGCAGATTAACTTTAAATTTCTGCTTAATGATTTAATCTGTTCCCGGGTTCAAAATGTATCAGGATACAGGGTATTTAAATGATTCTCATTCAGTTATACTCCACTCAGTAAAGCAAAGTAAGTGAAAGTGTCAGTCATTCAGTCGTGTCCAACTCTTTGTGACCCCATGGACTATAGCTCTCCAGGCTCTCCAGGTCCATGGGATTCCTCAGGCAAGAATACTGGAGCAGGTTGCCATTCCCTTCTCCAGGGGATCTTCCCAAACCAGGGATCGAATCTGGGTCTCCTGCATTGCAGGCAGATTCTTTACCGTCTGAGCCACAGAGATCTCAAGAGATGGACAAATGGAATAAGAACAAAGGCTCTCATCAATGCTGCTTTCCCGGCTGTTCACAGATGTTACATTTCTAAGTAATATCATTCATCTAAAGGAAACTTTAATCAATATTGCTCTGTCTTGGTAGTTTATCAAGTTTATCAAGAACCTTTCTCAATGTCTTGGTATAACAAAATAAAATACAGGAAAGAGCTCTCTTTCACATAAACAACTGAGTAACCAAAACATCAGGCTTTTGAGGCAGGTATTATATCAAGCTCTGTACCCGAGAAACTGAGGCTCTGAGAAATGCATACATTTGCTGAAGATCACGTGGCTGCCAAGAGGCGGGGGCAGGGTTGGAACCCAATCCACGGAGTCCAACAGGCAAGTTCTTGCTACTGTGCTGGGAAACGTGTGCACCCTACCCTAAACCCCTTTGCCTCAAAATACTCAGCCTTCACGTTAAAATGTCAGGAAGGATTAGACATCTAATTTGTTTTCTAATTAGAGTTTTAAGCAAGGCTTCTTTGGACCATGCACCAACAGTGGCAAAGATTAGAGTATCTATTATACCCCAAACGGTGTCATAAGAATACTGTGCCCTTCACAGGAACAGGGTGATGGTTAAGATCCTGGACTTCAGAGTCAGAACGTGATTTTAGTTTTCTCCTTCTTAGGAGGAGGATAGTAATGGCTTCTTCTGAAATATGAATGAGCTGGGGCTATCCCTGCCCAGTGCCTCTGTACAGGGCTTGGCCAATAGCAAGGGCTCCAGACACGAGCCGAGCACAACATCGAGGTCATGATACTCTCTGACCACATAAATGACTCTGCTACAAAACCCCGGAAGTGGAGAATGTCTAATTCTAAATTAACTTAGTCTACAGCAAGTCTGGAAGAACTGAGGCCTGCAGTTAAGCAAATAAAGACAGTTACATGTTCACAACATCTGGCCATCAAATGGGAACTAGATCCACATATACATTTCTCCTCTTCCCAAGTCTGGAGAGAGAGTGGCACAGTCTTGGGGGGCTGATAAAGGGCCAGGAGGCAGATTTTACCCTGGAGACGGTGGGAGAGAGGCATGATGCAGACAAGGGGAGCAGCTCGGCCTGAACCTGGAGCTTCAGGGCCGTGGAGATAGGATAGGCAGAGGGTACTGACCACGGCTGGGGCATGAGGAGGGAAATCAGACAAAGGACGTCCCCAGGCATGGAGGGAGATGTCCTCATGACAGGACAGAAGAGACATCAAGTCAAAGAAACTGCGGGCTTGGATACGGACAGGGGAGGGAGGAGCTGGGAAGAGAGGACACTGGAAGGCTGCTGAGACACTGGGACAGCTTCCGATTCTACCAGAGGGCTGAGTCTTGATGGTCTGAGAAGAAAGCGAAACGGACAGATTGGGAGTGACGTATATACACTATTGACACTGTGTATAAAGCAGGTAACCAATGAGAACCTACTCTACAGCACTGGGCAGGGATGCCCAACCTCTGGGATCTAACGACTGATGACCTCAGGTGGAGGTGATGTAATACTACTAGACATGAAGAGCACAATAAATCATACTGAGTCATCCCGAAACCATCCCCAGCCCCCAGTCCCTGGAAAAGACTGTCTTCCACGAAACTGGTCCCTGGTGCCAAAGAGGTCGGGGACTGCTGGCGTAGGAACTGTACTCAATGCTCTGTGGTGACCTTTCGAAATGGCAGGGTCTCTTCCCTCCACAGCCAGGACTTGGGAGGGCGAGGAGCTCTCACTGAGAGCCCTCACTTGGCGTTGGGAAACAAAGATGCCTTCATATTCTGGAGTCCAGCCAGCACTGCCTCCGTGGGGAGCGGGCACGAAGCTCTAACATGCTCAGCCCCCCATCTCCACCCCAGAATCCAACTCAAGCAGAGAGTCAGGCCCCCAGCACACGGCCGGGTCTCCTCGGGAGGTGCTTAGGTCTTTCCGATGGTGACAGGGCAGAGACTCAGTAACCTGGGAGAAGGGGGCATGGCATGAGCCATCTACAGCAGGTAAGTTACAAGCAGAAACAGCAGCTCCAAGTTCAGGAACATACAATCGGTTCTGCTGAAAATAAGCTTGGCTATTATACTCTAACATGTAACTACCAGATCAGTGTTTAAAAAAAAAGCACTCGATTTATAATCTGCTCAATTTAAGGTCTCACTGGACAAGATTAAGAGAAGGGAAATAAAAGTCACAGTGAAAAAGCAGAAGTCACAAGTCCTTTGTCAGAAAGACACCATATGGTGACTGTTCTTGTTTTAAGCCCAAGAATGTGAACTGTCTTTCTATGGCACAGTCCCTCTTCCTCTCAGCATCACTCTAAAGTCACCTCACCACTCTCCTCCAAACAACCCGGCCTCAGAAACTTGGACGCCAGCCATCTTCTAATCTATGTGGCGGCCCCCAAAGTCCATCCATGCCACCATCAATGTGGATCCTTTCTACAAACTCCTTTCCTCCCAGTGACGGGTGTTCCTTGATTATTGCCGCCGTGGGACTCGCAGCTGAGAACTGGCTCGACTGGAAAGCCGCCCGGCGGGTTGTGAGCACTGTAATTGACTGACCACTCGTCTGCATATCTGGGATGACACAACACCTCTCGGCCTCAGATCATGCAAAGCTCTCAAAGACTCACACAGCTGGGAAACAGCTCTGCCTGCTGAGTAGTGACAAGAGAGGGCAAAAATGTGGAGGGCGGGGCTGGGGGGCCAGGAGACAGAGCTGGCCACCAGGCATTCTCTCCTAAAGAGACGGGATGCCCTCTCTTTCTCCGAACTGAGATGCTTCTGTCCTCTTCGTCGGTCAAAATATGTTTTTAATGGGGAAGCAGCCTGGACTAAGCCCTCCCTGTAATTGCAACCTCAGTTCTAAAGAAGGCATTCTTGGAGGAAGAACAGAAGGGGAAACTGCTCACGCCCAAGACCAAAGGGAGTAGTGGGAATGATACCTGAAAACAAATTGGAAATGGATGAGATTAACAGAAGTATTAGCAGCATGTACCTGCCAAGAGAATAGGGAGGAGGAAAAGAGACAGGAGGAAAAGAGATAAAGGGTGTGGGGGGACAGGCAGAAAGGAACAAAGATTTCCTGGAGCCATAGACTAGGAAACATTCATCCATGAGCCAAACAAGATGGTTTTGAAAAATACCCTAAGAAATTAAGTACAGATTGTCAGTGTTGCCCTAGGCCAAAAATGTACACACATTTTTAGCCTCTTGTTATATTTAAATAACCTGAGAAACCCCCAAGTCTACTTCTCTATTTGCAAGAGTTGGAGTTCAAGACTGTGTCTCTCGTTTTTATCATTCGTTCATCTGCTTTTCTGGTGAACACCTCCAGGCGACACTTTCACCAACACAACAAACTGACTTAAGGTACTACGGCATTTTCACATTTCCACCTGATGGACTGCAAGGGGGTTTCAGTTTTTGAGATGTGACTATCCAGTCACCCAACCCAGGGCATTTTCTCCTCCGAATCAGAAATAAAGCAAAGGCTACCCAGCTGTAATGTCCTATGTTCCCGCTTACAGGATGGTGGGAGTTTGGCCTGCCTCCCCTCCTCTTGTTTTTCCAGTAGTCATGCATGGATGTGAGAATTGGACCAAAAAGAAAGCCGAGTGCCGAAGAATTGATGCTTCTGAACTGTGGTGTTCGAGAGTCCCTTGGACTGCAAGGAGATCAAACCAGTCAATCCTGAAGGAAATCAGTCTTGAATATTCATTGGAAGGACTTATGCTGAAGCTCCAATACTTTGTACACCTGATGAGAAGAGTCAACTCAGTGGAAAAGACCCTGATGCTGGGAAAAACAGGGCAGGAGGAGAAGGGGGTGACAGAGGATGAGATGGCTGGTTCCCATCACCAAATAAATCAATGGACATGAGTCTGAGTAAACTCCGGGAGTTGGTGATGGACAGGGAGGCCTTGCGTGCTGTGATTCATGGGGTCGCAAAGAGTTGGACATGACTGAGCAAATGAACTGAACTGACCTCTCGTTAGTTTGGTAACTGCAGAAGGACAAATGAATACACATAAACATGCAGAAAGCACATTTTGTTTGCGGCTTTAGGTACAGCCCAGAGCTGCTACCCAGATGCAGTGCAACTGACAGGAACACCCCTCTTTCTCAGAATCTGCAGCACTGACAAGCAGTTAGAGAAGAGACACCCAGGGAACGGGTTACCCAGGAGCAGCCTGAGGCTTGCAATGAGCCTGTGATCCTTTGAGTAAAAAATCCCTTTCCTCCTTCTCCATTAAACCATCTCCAATTTCTAAAGTTTCTTCAGTGATTTACTTGGAGAAAAACCCCAAACCCACAGGTACTTAATAAATGTTCAACAAATGCTCGGTAAGCCTGATTAGAACCCTGCCTGCAAGAGAGCCAGGTTTGATCCCTAGGTCAGGAAGATCCCCTGGAGAAGGGAACGGCACCCACTCCAGCATTCTTGCCTGGAGAATTCCATGGACAGAGGAGTCTGGTGGGCTCCAGTCCATGGGGTCGCAAAGAGTTGGACACAACTGAGCAACTAACACTTTCAAACACTTTCATTTTATCCTAAAGCCTGTCCCATATGGGCACACCATTAGCGCATTTTAGAGATGAGGCAGTTAAGGCTTACAGGAGGTTAGAGGATCCTCCCAGAGACCCTCAACAACGAGGCAGGAGGAGCCCAGACGCCTGCACATCACTGACTCCAAGGTGTGATACTCATCACACACCAGCTCAGTTCAGGGTACCCCGGAGCTGCCAGTGACACAAGGCCTGCATTCAACCCTGACGGGCAGCCTGAATGGGACTTCACCCTCTTCCCTATCCACGCGCAGCAAAGACACCGGGCGCCTGAAAACAGCTTCTCTCAAAATTTGAGGGGTGACCCCTCTGCCCAGGACTCATTTCTGCACACCCTTGTGGTCCTCTGCCCGGGGAAAAGTTCATCAGACTCCCCTTCCTGGAGGGGGGGCCACTGCGGGGCCCACGTACACACGGGCTGCACTGAGGCTCCGCCCCGCAGGCTCCCCACGATCAGACTCACGGGATGGGGGAGAAAGATGGACGCCCGGGTCCATCTGTTAGTTATTTTCTTTACAAGAGTAATCATTATGTTACACCACTTCCCTTTCTTATTGGAACAGGCTTATTAGAACACCATTAGTCAGGGGGGACAGAGGTGACCCACAACTCGGGTGAGCAAAGAACAGAACGACGTGATGTTTTCAAAGACACAAGTGGGTGGTGTCTAACGAATCCAGGGGTGAAAGCTGTGCCCATTCCCCTTTGTACCCAGCGATGACCATCCCAGTGCCTGGTACACGGTGTACAAGCATGTGAGAAGCTAACCTGAAAGACCACATTTGGAAGAATTTCATTTGCTTCCTACCACCAGCCACTCTTTAACTTACTAGGTTCAAAATTAGGGAAGGATTAAAAATTAGGGAATGAGGCATGATTCCATCCAAGACACCATCTTTTTCTTTTCCTTCTGCCTCTCTTTCATAGTGAGGACCTGTTTTGTTTTATACTCCACATGCTCCACACCAGAACTCTGAAGATGGGAATCACAGCCTGGGGTGAACCCACTTCATCACCATGAACCACAAGCCACTGGACCAACTGGAGCCAGAAGATGACGCTGGGGAAGTTATTTTACCTCCAGAATCTTTCTTTTTCCATCTGTAATGGGTTGTGGGTACTAAGTTTGCAGAGTCTTTCTGAAGTTGCACCTACATCTCTAACCTACACAGTACTGGCGCATAGAGGAGCAACCCTTTGGAAACTTGTATGAGCCTTTGGAGGGGACACTGCCTCAGGAGAAAATACGGTCTTATTTTGGTAACAGCTTGGAATCAGGCTCTGGGTAAAAATACCATCTCTACACAATTAGAATCCAAATCCATATAACTTCTAGCCTGAACCCAGCTGTTTTATAGTGTTTTACAACCTGCCTCTCTTACCCAAAAAAAAAAAAAAAAAATCTACCAAATGAATAAGATGGGGAAGTTAATGTGTGTACATACACAATGCACCCTAAGTGTATGGCACCCAGTAAAACTCAATGAATGTTATTCCTCTTCCTTTTAAGCTCTGTGTCTACAGCCAACACAAACTAGCTTATTAATAGATTCTCTCTCATCAAATATTTTTACAAAGAAGCAAACACCATTTCTGAACTCAGAAAGAACCACTTACAGATAGACGGGAACAGAATTCCCAGTTTCTATTGTTCAGTTATGATCATTTGAGCCAATGTAGCTGGGAAACACATCTTAAGCTGAATCCTAGTTTTCTTTATTTATCACTGAAATGAAATGGATCCAACAGCCCACAACTCGTTTTAGCTGAACTGGGACACTGCGGAACAGTCATTCTCCTGATGCTTTTCAGAAACAGAAAAGACACTGAACTGTGGACACTCTGATAGATACATTTCAAAGTGTTTGGACATCTGGAACACCTTTCCATACAACTGTCTATTATAGATTCACTTATCTCCAGGAGTTCTGAAACAGACAAAATCGTTTCTGGGATTTGGGGCTTTATACAATTTGATCTGGGTAGATCTCAGAGAAACAAAAAGCATGCCTCCCACAAACCTGGAAACAATTTTGCTCACTTGCAGGTCACGGAAAAACTCATTCTTTTTTAAGAGTGAGCTAACAAGCTCACTCTTGGTCAGCAATCTGAAGAGTTTTGACGGCTGACAAGACAGCCCTTTCGATCTTGAGTTTATTCACTGAAAACATATCGCGAGCTCACAGGGCACCTGGTAACCGAACTGGTGCTGGGACACAGCCCTGAAGAATGCACACGTGGTCCTTCCTTTATCGTCCCTCACAGACAATGAACAGCTCTTCCCGTTATTCAGTTACAGCAGTGAAGAAGGCCATGCAGGCGGAGCACCAAAGTGAGGGTCTCAGGGTACCAGCTCTAGTCTGTCAGGCCAGACAGCAAGGGCTTTCCGCAGGTAATGATGGCGGGAGGATAGAAAGGTTATCTAGTCATGCGCAAACCCCAACTGCCATCAGAAAGGCAAGGGGTAGAAGGTGAAGAGTTGGAAAACCTGCTGGTTACCTAGGTTACCTAGTGATGAGCACGTGGAAAGACTATTCCTAGGGGAAAAAAGAGCAAGTGCAAAGGCCCAGGGGCAGGAAGGAGCGCATGGATCTTTCCCAGAGACCACAGAACCTGGGAAGAGAGACGAAAGCGAAGAAGAGTACAGGCAGGCAGGACCCAGAGTGTGCTTCACCTTACATCCATCCGAAAGAAACTCAAGGCCCAGCAGGGTTTAAGTTCCCAGGTGGCGCAGTGGTAAAGAATCCACCGGCCGATGCAGGAGATGTGGGTTTGATCCCTGGGTTGGGAAGATCTCGTAGAAGAGGAAATGGCAACCCCTTCCAGTATTCTTGCCTGGAGAATCCCAGGGAAGAGGAACCTGGCGGGCTACATAGTTCATGGCGTTGCAGAGTCAAACATGACTTCGTGACTGGGCGGGGTATCAGATTTACATTTCTAAGAGATGATTCCCAGCTCGAGGTCACTGGGAGGAAGCAAGAAGATACAGAGAGGGAACAGCTGTGGTCTAGGTAAGAGGTGATGGGGGTTGAGACCAGGGTTGATTTATGTTCCACAGGGGACAATGACAGTGCCTGGAGATATCTGTGATTGTCACGATGTGGGAATTGTTCCTGGCATCTAGTAGGCAGAGGCCAGGGATGCTGCTCCACATCCTATAATGCACACAACACACACACACACGCACTACCAAGAATTATTCAGCTCAAGATGCTAACAGGGCTGAGGTCAGGAAATCCTAGTTTGGACCAAAGTGATGATCTGATGGGACTAGAGAGCGGTGAAGAGATTCAGGAAGTGTTCAGGAAGTAAAATCAACCAGGTTTAATGAAAGACTGGATGTGGGGGTAAAAGAGCAGATGCTACTGAGGCTCAGTCTCAAGGTTCTCAAAAATTCCAAGGAAAGTTATGCCCAGAACCTTCCCTTTCCCAGAAAGTAAAAGCTGTTTTTTTTTTTTTTTTTTTGCTGTGGAATGCCTTTGTTCTTAGAATCAGGTGGTAAGTCAGGGTGGGAAACTGAGGCTGGGAGCCAAACTCTTTAACATCTTCAAGTATAGTTTCACCAAGTCTGCTGTAGCCCAGATAGGACTGCAGATTGGTTCAAGATGCCTTTCTGGACCATGTTACCTATCATACAACTGCTAGGCGCTCTGGGTTTGAGACCCATGCACTGGTCCTTCATAAAATACTCAGGAAGAGATATTTAGACAATGATCAGTAAAATCATAACTGTGTGAAGAAAAAGAACACATGTTGGTCTACATCTCTACTTGAGCCTAAACTCTCTTTCTAGCTGAGCAGTTACCCAAAATGTGCTAGGTGGTCCAGCATCAGCTGGGAACTTACCAGAACCTCACACCCCATACCAGCCCCTGATGGAGCAGAATCTCCAAGGGTGAGATTCAGGAATCTCTTATTTCATCTCCAGGTGATTCCAATCATATGAAGGTTTGAGAAGACCTGTTCCAACTCACCTTTCAGAGCAGAAGAAACCCTAGCTCCAAACCCTGAATGGTTAAGTGTTTGTTGCTCAGTGGTATCCCACTCTTTGTGACCCCATGGACTATAGCCTGCCAGACTCCTCTGTTCAACGGATATCAAAAATTGCAATCTAAGATTATTTAAATAATGCCAGATCATTTTATGGTACAAGTTCTAAAACCCTGAAGAGGGGTATGGAAAATCTTCTGAGTGTTTCTTATCTACTTTAGCTCTTAACAGAGAGGTAAGCGATAGGACTTTAAAAAAAAATAAAAGAAGTGTTGTGCATGCCCGTTTGCAAGGAATATAAATCCTTCTGCCTTATAGAAGAGAATAAACAGTACCCGGTGGGAGCAGAGAGTCCCGCCAATGAAATAAACAAGTTCTTAAACAGCTTGCAGTGGGAGGGGGGTCTGTCTGGCAGATGCAGGAACAGCAAAAGCTCTCCCCAAGGGCGACTAGGGGTTAACTTTAAGGCAAAAGCAGCACGCTTTCCCCTAAGGCCTGGGCTGAGACAGCCAGGGTCTGAGGCCTGAAAAATGAGTTCAGCTTTCAGGCCAGGCCTTTCTTGGCTGTTCTCAAGCCAGCACTAAGGTCCATGAAAGTCCTGAGCAGCGCTCCAACTCCAGAAGGAAACTTTTGTCTGTAAGCTCAGAAAGCAACATCTTGTCCCCAAGCTTAATGCCCCTGATTATCCTCCTGACTCACCCAACAGAACTTCAAAAACATCCACAATTTTGATTCAAGTATCATATTTTTGATTCCGAGAGAGAGAGTTTACCCAAACACTCCAGAAAGAAAACAGAAAGGCAAGAAGAAATAATAAACCAGCTTAACAATGAATGATGTATAAACTCCGGGGAAGTGAAGGGCTTGTTTATAAATAAGCATCACTTAAAACTCTGCAGGAAGTCCAGATGACAGCATAAACAGGAGAAACTCCGGGAACTCCTTCACCCCAAGCGCGGCGCCTGCTTGTAGACAGAGCTTGGCCCCCTGCTTTGGGGACTTGCAAGCTCACACCAGTCTTTTGTACGCCTGTGCGGTCCTGGGTGAGCCTCAGAGCTGTAAATATTTGCCCTTCGCCCAGAGCCGGCCAGCTGCCTGGGCTGCAGCTGACAGACAAGCCGGGGGGGCCAAGACAGGGTGGAGGGGAGGGGGGGAGTCGGTGTGCGCTATGGGAAAGGGGGCTGGGGAGAGGGCCAGAGAGGCAAAGCAGACGCAGGCCCCTGGGGACCCTCAGGCACACACATTCTCCTCCCCTGCAACAGGCGACCAGAGAGGCAGCGGCATGGCCCAGGTGCCTCACCAGCTGGTGAAAAGGTGGCCTCTGCAATCACGGCAAACCCTGGTTCTCTTAGGGGACTGTGTCCCCTCAGGGAATACGTGACAACACACACAGATGTTTCTGGTGGTCACACCTGGGGGGTGGGGTGCTACTGGAATCCAGTGGGTAGAGGCTAAGGATGCCTCTCAGCGCACAGGACGGCCTCCTATAACAAAGAAGTTGGGGGTCCAAAATGTCAAAATGCCCAAGGTTGACGACTGAGGTGGAACCTGAATCCTAGCTCTGTCTCCTGAGTCACCATTTGACTCTGGACAAGTTCTGGGACTTGCGCCTGCTTCCTCATCTCAGAGGACTACATACAGAACACACGCAGAGTGCTTGTTACTGTGGCTGGTACATAATAAACCCTCAGTAAATGGTACTTGTGGTTACACTGAGAAGTGACACGATGGGGGTTAAGAGCTTGGGCATGCATCCATGGGTTCAGAACCCAGTTCTGCCACCTCGAAGCCATGACTCAGGGCCAGGGCTGCCCCTCACTGGTCCTGAGTTCTCTTAATCTGCAAAACGAGAAGCAACCTGCCTCCCTTGATTAAAAAGGAAACAGCTGAGAAGCATGAGAGCTTAGCATAGGGCCTGGAGCAAGGCAAGCCTCCAGCAGTAGTGGCTGTTGTAATTACACCAACTCCCAGGACAGGGGGATGGCTTACGAGGGGAGGAGGGTAAAGATAATTACAGGCAACACTTGTTGAGCATTTGCTCTCTACAGGACAACTTGCTAGATCCTTCTCATATGTTCTCTCCCTGAAGCAGGCAAAGAATCTATTTTACATTTAGAGAGACTGAAGCACCTGGAGATCAAGCCACAACATTAGCCAAGAGCCCAACTAGAAAAACAGTTCTAACTCCAGAGGCCTCACTGCCAATTATTACTTTATATTTGGTGGCGGTTCCTTTAATTCTTCCTGGAATTCTTTCAATCCCTAGAGGAATACCACAGGAGGGGCCTGGCAGTGTTTCACCCCCTGTGTCACATCTCTAGGGCCCTACTTTCCAACTTGAGAGAGCTTAAGCAGCTTGCTCAAGGTCAGCCAGCTAGCTGGCAGCAAAGCTCACACTGGAATCCAGCTTTTACTCCAGCGGCCTCTCCTCTGGCAACCTTGCTAACCTAGTCTCCAAGGCTGGGCTGTGGGTTCCTTTGATTCTTTCCGGGCCGCCTGAGGGTGCATGGATATAGTTAACATCTCCTGTGTCAGTATCTTATCTCCTCCGTCACGTGTAGAGGAACCCTGTTTCCCAACCTTCAAAGAGGTTAAACGACTTGCCCATGATCATCCATCTGGTCTGCACCAAAGCCCCTACGGGGTTCTGACTCAAGAGCCACACTCACTCTTAACTCTGCGCTGCTCTCGAATTCCTTTTAGTTTTTCCAGAACCGACTTCAGCCTCAGTTTAATCTTTAAGGACAACAGTTCCCAAGGTGAGACTGACTCCCCGACCGGCTCAAAGCGATCTATCTAGCAAGGAGTGTTAGAAGTGGGAGGCAGAGATGCTCCCGGTAACCCCAAGACCACAGAGGCTGGGAGGCGCCCCGGGGCCAGTAGGGGGTCGGGGCGGGCGGCGGGGCCCTACCTTGCCGCCGGGCGGCGCGGCCACGCAGCGGCTCAGCGAGTCAAGGCGCGCGCTGTACTCGGTGAACTTCTTCTGATAGCGCAGAGCGGTCATCTGCAGCTCCAGCTGCGCGGCGGCCAGCTGCGCCACCAGGGACTTCTCGCGCTTGCCGGCCCGCAGCGCCTCCTTCTTGAGCGCCTTGTGCAGCGCGCCCAGGCGGGCCTGCAGTGCGGCGTTGTGCGCCCGCAGGGCCCGCGCGCAGCAGTGGCCGCCGGCGCGCTGCTCGCCGTGCGTCAGGGGCAGCCCGCAGCCCTCCTGGCAGCGGCCCACCGGCCGCGCGTCGCACGCGTCGCGCATGTGCGCCTCCACGTCCCGCCGCAGCAGCACCTGGCCGCAGCCCGCGTGGCGGCAGCGCGCGGGCGCGAAGTCGCAGCGCTCGAGGTGCTCGGGCAGCTGTTGCAGCTTGACCACCCGGCCGCAGCCGCGCGCCGCGTGCGCGCACTTGATGTCCAGCTTGAGGATGAGGCGCTTGAGCGGCAGGACGTGGTTGAGCTCCTTGGCCGAGAGGCGACCGCGGCAGCGCGCCGGGCAGCTGCCCTCCTGCACCACCCAGGGCAGCACGCAGCCGGCGCAGAAGACGTGGCCGCACGGCGTGGTCAGCGGGTCCTCCAGGACCTTGTGGCACAGAGCGCACTTCAGGTCCGGGTCCACGTCGCCGTCGAAGCGGTCCAGCTCGAAGCCCATGGTGGCGGCCGGGGCCCGGGGTCGCCGCCGGGCGGCCGGCCGCCCCCTCCCTCCCTGCGAGGCAGCCCAGACGCGCCGGCAGCGCCGCCCGCTCGCTCGCTGGCTCTCCCCGGACTGAGCCTAATTGCTCCAGACTTCCTCGGAAAATGCCCGAGGAACAGAACTCCTCGGCCGTAATTGCGCGAGCGCGTGCGCAAGACCATTCTGCCTCGGCGGCCTCCCGCCCGCCCGACGCAAAAGGGAGGAGAAAGGGAGGAAGGGAGGAGAGAGAGAGAGGGAGGGAGGGAGGCGGAGGAAAGAGGGAAGACCCAGAAGCTCGCCAAGGGGACTGGCCCGCCCAGGACGCCAGCCTGAGCCCTTCTCTCGGAAACTCCACTCCTCTCTCTCTTGCAGTTTTCGCTACAGGAGACAAAATGACAGCCTAGAAAGCTCACTGAGTTAGCCGCTGAGGATGCTGCAGCCGCTCAAACTAGTTTCCCTGGAGCCCTGTCCGGGCCAGACTGCGACTTTTGACTCCACTCCCCGGCCTCCTCTTTCCTGTAGAGAGATTAGTGTGGGGTCCGCTATTTCAGCACTTACGGTCTTTATTTATTTATTTCATTCCAGGGAAAGTTACAGAGTCGGCGGGACGCTCCAGCAACTGCAGGTCAGATCCGAGGTTCAGCGGATCCCGAAGTTTGCCAGGCCAAGGTTTCCAGGTGCTGAGAGCGAATGTATGAGGGCCAATTTTCGGAGACGAGAGCTGCTCACCGGGTGCACGGGTGCAGGCTGGCTCCATCCAGTTCACTTAACACCTTCGACTTAATCTGCACTGCAGTATGGTGCTGGGCCCTGCTACATTGGTCCCTTTAAAAATCAGTACAATACTTTGAGAGAGCGTCAGCTGTATTTAAAAATTTTTCCCCCACTACAAAAGAAGTAACCCTGATCTTACACTGTTAAAAACTGCACAGTGTAGAACTTGGAGAAGTTCCCCCAAAGTTCCCCGCACTCCTGTGAACTGTCTTCCTTCCCTTGTTGTTTTTTTTTTTTTCCCTTTGTATGCACTTTGTTATATTTCCATATTCCAGTTGGGGAAACTCAGACCAAGGGAAGGCAAAAAATAAACTACTCCTGAAGGCCCTGTAGAGCATTCTTTTTCAAATTTTACTGTGGATGCAGATTCTGATCCTGTAGGTCTGGGGTGGAGTCTGAGAACCTGCTTGTGAAAAAGAGCCTCCAAGTGGTACTGATGCTATTACTCAGTGGATTTCCACCTGATTGGGAAGCGGCAGTCCATGAATCTGGATGTTTTACTTCTGCTGGGGAGTAGTTTCAAGCAGGGCAGTTTTCAGCGATAGTACTTTGGAATCCCAACTTACTTGATCAATTCATAGCAACATCCATGGATTTGGTGATTTTTTAAATTTTTTCTTTCTTTACCCCAGGCTCTAGACATGGCTAAGAAACACCCGGCCAGAATTGGTAAGAAAGAAAGCAAGCTACGGCATTCTCATTTGGGAAGTGCTGCCAGATCCTAAATAGTGAAGTGGAAAAGTTGAATCTCAGTGTTTAGTGTGGCTCTGGGGTCTGGAAAGTGGGATTACAGCATCCATTTTGTCTAATTGCTTTTACTTCTCTCCTTTCTGTGGCTGAGAAAGCCCCACGACCTTCACTATGTAACTGTTTTGCCAGAGTGAGAAGGTTCCCTTGATGTCCAAAAGGATTACGTGTTTTGAACTGGCCTTTCAGAAGTTGTCACTGATTAGATTTTTTAGTGCCTTGTTGAGGTCCCTGGATGGTGTTCTTTCATCTGTGTTGGTGGCATTTGTTGTCTATTTGTGGTAGGGACTTTAATTGCTTAAATCAATTAATGCATTCCTTTGCTAGTTCTTGGAATATAATTGGCCTTTGTTCAGATAAGCATGTGCCAGAAATCCTCCATCAGTATATTTATTAAGCAGCTCACAGGTTCTCAGATAATGGGTAAGAAACACATTCTTTCACCAAAGGTGTGTGGGCCTGTCAGTTTCATAGGGTGGACTAGTATCAACAGGGTGATCCTCGTCAAACCAAACTGGTTTTGAGAAACAGGGAAAGCTCATCATGAACCATGAATGAGAAATTCCTCCTCACTTTGGGTGTAGGTTTCTCTTAAGACTTGTCCCACCACCCCCACTGCATCTCCAACTAAGAGGCTGTTGATGAAATGCTACAGCTGAGGCCATAGAAAAGCTATAGCAGACTGGATTGGCCTCTGTAGGCAAAAGAAAAGTCTGTCTGAACCACTCCTTGTTGGTTAATTTTAGAAGCAAAATTCTTGGAGGTCAGGGGGGAAAAAAGCCTCCTAGAATGTCAGAGTTGGCGGATCATGCATATTATTTAGTGGCTGAATTTAATAGGGGAATTGAGAACCAGAAAGGTTAAGAAAAGAAAAGTTTAAGGGCAAGATTTCTGTTTTCAGGCAAATAATTTTTTGCCCTGGGCATTGTAGGATGTTTAGTAGCATCTCTGGTTACTACCTACTAGATACCAGTAGTATCCCCTGCCCCACACCATGCTCAGTGGTGTCAGCCAGACATTGCCAAAGTCCTGGGGAGGCAAAACTGCCCTGGGTTGAGAACCACTGGTCTGGGGGCAGGCTTGCATTCATTGCTAAGGTCGGTCTGACGTCAGTACTGGTAGCCCATGCCATGTCCTCTGCTGGCTGTGGAATGACAAAGAATACAGCATAGCGAGAGGGGTGTTGAATTGAAAAGCTGAGGTGCCACATTAATAAACATGAATACAAATGGTAAGAAGGTGAACATTTGCCATCACGAGTCATGTGAGAAAAGTAGCAGGTTGTTCTGGTATGGACTAGATACTCAAGCATCTGAGAATCATCTGAATGTTTATGAAGGGATGATTCCTTGTGGACACTTTACAATTTCCTGCAGCTTGGACCATCTCTGCCACCACCCCTTCTTTTCATAGTCTGATTCTGCACTTTCTAACCAAAGTGTGGTCCCAAACCTAACATGCGATGTTCACCATCACTCTGATTTAGATTCTGTTCTTACTCTCCTTTCCACCAACATGTTTTATCAGAAGTTCATGTGCATAATATTTATCATTTTTGAGCTGCTGCTCGGTGGCAAGCATTTTGCTCACCAACTGACCTTCACTATTCCTTAATCTTCACAGCATATCAAGAGGTAGATGTGTTGTTGACCCATTTTACAGATGAAGAAACTGTTTAATATACTAGTTATCACTGGAATCAAGATTGCCAGGAGAAATGTCAATAACCTCAGATACGTAGATGACACCACCCTTAAGGCAGAAAGTGAAGAGGAACTAAAGAGCCTCTTCATGAAGGTGAAAGAGGAGAGTGAAAAAGCTAGCTTACAATTCAACATTCAGAAAACTAAGATCATAACATCTGGTCCCATCACTTCATGACAAATAGATGGGGAAACAATGGAAACAGTGACAGACTACATTTCTTGGGCTCCAAAATCACTGCAGATGGTGACTGCAGCCACAAAATTAAAAGACACTTGCTCCTTGGAAGAAAAACTATGACAAACCTAGACAGTGTATTAAAAAGCAGAGACATTACTTTGCCAACAAAGGTCTGTCTAGTCAAAGCTATGGTTTTTCAAGTAGTCATGTATGGATATGAGAGTTGGATCATACAGAAGTCTGAGCACTGAAGAAGTGATGCTTTTGAACTGTGGTGTTGGAGAAGACCCTTGAGAGTCCCTTGGACTGCAAGGAGGTCAAACCAGTCAATCCTAAAGGAAATCAGTCCTGAATATTCTTCGGAAGGACTGATCCTGAATCTCCAATACTTTGGCCACCTGATGCAAGGAGCCAGCTCTTCAGAAAAGACCCTGATGCTGGGAAAGATTGAAGGTAGGAGTTGAAGGGGCTGTCAGAGGATGAGATGGTTGGATGGCATCACCCACTCAATGGACACGAGTTTGAGCAAGCTCCGGGAGATGGTGAAGAACAGGGAAGCCTGGAGTGCTGCAGTCCATGGGGTTGCAAAGAGTTGGTCACGACTGAGCAACTGAACAACAACAAAAGAACAGCAGTCAGGAATGTAGACAAAAGGATTCCAGAACCCTCACTCGTAACATCTGTGAGCACACACTGCCTCCCCCACAACTCCTAAACTTGGAAGTCATCACCTTACAGATCATATAGATAATCACTCCACACCTCCAGCATTACTCATCTCCCCTTTCTCTCTATCAGTCCTGTTTCCCCTGAGTTTTAGATAATTTGTGGGTTCAGTACTAGAGAAAGGAAAAAAAAAGTGCAAGTTTTTTTCTTGTTTTTGGTGGCTTCCCTGGGCTTAAATATATGTACTCTACTAGCCAAAACAGCACTAGACAATTAGATTAATAAGCATCTTTTTTAAAAAACCAAATTGAAAGTACCACCAGAGTTTATTAAGATATATTTGTCATCTACAAACAAGTGTGAAATGTCTCAGTCAGATTGCTTGCCTCCTACCATAGGAATAACATCCATTCTGGGGCCTGGGAGATTCATCCCTGGTGGCTCAGATGGTAAAGAATCTACCTGCAATTCAGGAGCCTCAGGTTCAGTCCCTGGGTTAGGAAGACCCCCTGGAGTAGGAAATGGTTACCCACTCCAGTATTCTTGCCTGGGGAATCCCATGGTCAGAGGAGCCTGGCGGGCTACAGTCCATGGGGTCACAAGAGTCAGACACAACTAACTCGCACACAGGTAAGATAGGTCATCTTTGACCTGGACTGTGGTAGACTTGGGCAAGTCAGGATGAGCTCACACAGTGGGAGCTTTGGACAGAGAAGGGGAAGCGTTGGGAAAATGTTTCTTACCTATTTCTGTGCACAAGTCTGGTGCTGCATGTCAGCAAGACATCATCCCTGTCCCTCCAGATGAAATGAGCTTCTACAGCACCATGGACGTTCCCTGGTGTAGCACTCATCCCACTTGAAGTCTCTGAACTTACCCAGCAGGTATTTATTTAGTAGGTAGGCTTCCCTGGTGGCTCAGATGGTAGGGAATCTGCCTGCAATGCTGGAGACCTAGGTTTGATTCCTGGATTGAGAAGATCCCCTGGAGAAGGGAATGGCTATGCACTCTGATATTCGTGCCCATGAGATCCCATGGACAGAGGAGCCTGGCGGGCTACAGTCCATGGGGTTGCAAAGAGTTGGACATGACTGAGTGACTAACATATACACACACATACACACACACACACACGAACACATGCACGCGTGTGTGCACACACTAGGAAGATGCCATTCTGGCACCAGGGCGACAGGTGAACAAGATGGGCTCAATGAGCAGTCCTTCCAGGCTGGGGAGATGCAGGCATCCAGACACAAAGAGCTTCCAGAGACAACAGTGTGATAGGGTAAGTGCTCTCCAGCAGGGCTACTCAGAGTGTAGTCAGAGGCACAGGCAGAACCAGGGAGTTTGTTGCAAATGCATAGTGTCAAACTTCACCCTGCACCTACTGAGTCAAGACCTGCATTTTAACATCCCCAAGAGATCAGTGTGCACCAAAAGTTTGTGAAGCATGGCTACAAAGACCATCCACCAAGACAACTGGCTGGAGAGAAATCAGAGGAGACCATTCCAAATAGAGAAGTCTCCTGAAAGGAAATGAGATGTGGCTTGAAAGATGAGACAGGCCAGCAACAGTCAGCAGGAGAAGATTCCGGGCAGAGAAGCAACAGAAAGTGCAGTGGTCCAGAGGGAGTCAAGCTCTTGGTTTATTGAAATTGGACAGAACACCCCTGGAACAGGCTGAGAAGGGTGGAGAATAGAATCAAACAAGGGTAAAAAATTAGGCAGGAGCCAAACATCCAGTGGGTTGCACAGCTTACACAGTAAGAAGTGTTCATTGCTTTTGTGAATGTCAGATGCCGGTGTTGAAGGGTTTGGTCTCTGTCTAGTTCTCAGCCAACATTCTATTAGAGAGTCAGGGCCTCATGTCCACATTCTATCTCACGTGGGTAACATTTAGGTGTTCCTGCTCCCTGGTCCATGTAAGTTCCTGCTTCTAGGATCCTAAGTACAGACCGATGCTAAGAGCATGAGTGTCTGTGTCACAGGATGGGTTAAACAGGCCGCTGTGGCCTATTTAGAGTGTGTATCATCATTTAATACATTGTTCCCAGAAGAAAATGTATTCTGAAATTGGGAGAAACCAACTCTCATAAGGGAGAAGGCAATGGCAACCCACTCCAGTACTCTTGCCTGGAAAATCCCATGGATGGAGGAGCCCAGTAGGCTCCTAGCCATGAGGGTTGCTAGGAGTCAGACACGACTGAGCTGAACTTCACTTTCATGCATTGGAGAAGGAAATGGCAACCCACTCCAGTATTCTTGCCTAGAGAATTCCAGGGACAGGGGAGCCTGGTGGGCTGCCATCTATGGGGTCACACAGAGTCAGACATGACTGAAGCGACTTAGCAGCAGCAGCAGCAGCAGCAACTATCATAAGAGAAGAAAATGGCAACCCACTCCAGTATTCTTGCTTGGAGAATTCCATGGACAGAAGAGCCTGGTAGGCTACAGTCCATGGGGTCACAAAGAGTCAGACACGACTGAGTGACTAACACTTTCAACTCTCGTAAGAACAGCTGGATCACGCTCTGGTCGTGAATTGGCAGGCTGTGCACAGAAAAAGTGTGCGTGTGATAAATATGATTCTAAAGATGCACGGCACTGTAGACATTTGGAGCTGGAAGAGACCTTCCCTTTTATTCTACAAATACTTATGGAACCGTTATCCTATAAAGAGCTTAGAAGGAAAGAATATGAAAAAGGACACAGACCCTCTTATCTTTAAAGAGCTTACGAGGCCCCCAAGGTTACCAGAAATTCCAGTAGTTCTAATACAGAAACTAATATGTTAAGTATCTTATCTAGTCCCAACTACTCACTATCAGATGAGGAAATGGAAGCTCAAAGAAGTTAGATGACTCTAAATATTTATGGTGAAACATACTCTCATAACACACACCCAGATACCCTGCATGCCAGTTCAGTGGAGAGAGGATTGGACTAAGCGTTGGGAGATACATGTCACACTGATCACTGGGTGGCCTTGGGTCAGTTATATGAGTGTATGTAGACATAAATGTGTATGTATATGCAATGTAATTAAGAGAAGCAAACCCCTAATTCTCAGAGACCTCAGTCTGAAAAAAATTTTTTTCCACTCTTATCCCCTGGTGTGGATATCCATATGGTCACTCAGAGCCCCAGGCTCCTTCCACCTCATGGCTCTGCCCTTCTTAAGTCCTCTCCCTAAAGTCCTTTCTTTAAAGTCCTCTGCATTTAGTCAGTAGATGGGGAGAAAGAAGGAAAGACTGCTCTACTGAAAAGGCTTGTGGGTGGCGTACATTCTCTCTCCTACTTTCTATTGGCCTGTAATCTAGTCAGAGTGGCAATGATAGTATGGAAATCTGGGAAATGTGGTCTAGCTATGTTCTCAGGAAAAAGAAGAATTAGGCTTGATGAGGATTCTAGCCAATATATCCATATGTGTGTATATGTATATGTGCACACCCCATATGTGTGTACATACTTATATGTGTATATACACATGTACGCACACACTCCCATACATACACGCACAAATTCCAGAAAATAGAGGATTATGTTGAGCTAATAGAACAGAACAACCAGGGACTAGACAAGCTAGATTTTTATTTCTCTCTCCAAGAAAACCATGTGACTTATAGTTAGCAGCCGTGGCTGATGTAGTAACTTCCAGGTCACAAGGACTCAGGATTCTTTCATCTTGCTGCTCTAACATCGATAGGAATCTCACTTCACTGACCAAGATGCCTGCTGCAGAGCCAACAGTTCAGGCAGAAGAATGGGAGAATGAAGGAAAGGCCCAAAATGACTACCCCTTACTTAGCCAGCCTTCTTTAAGAGCTTTTCTTGAAGCCCTATCAAACTATGTTCCCGCACAACTTACCAGCAACCACTAAATGCAAGGAAGGGGATCTGTGAAATATAGTCTTTTATGAGAGCACATTGCTTCATGGAATATTAAGAGAGTTTTACAACAGCTATCACTTCACACTCACTAGGATGGCTAATAGCAAAAAGATATAATAACAAGGGTTGGCAAGGATATGGGGAAATTGGAACCCTTATGCATTGCTAGTGGGATTGTACAATGGGACAGCTGCTTTAGAAAACAGTTTGGCAGCTCCTCAGAATGTTGAACGTTGAGTGACCATCAGACCCAGTAATTCTACACCTAGGTGTATACCCAAGAGAACTGAAAATGTTTATCAACATGAAAACTTATATGCAAATGTTTACAACAGCATTATTTGCAATAGCCAAAAAAGTTTAAACAACCCAAATATCCATCAACTGATAAACATGTAAACAAACTTTAGTATATCCATGCAATAGGATATCACCTGCCATAAAAAGGAAGGAAGTACTGATTTATGCTATTACATGGATGAGCATTGAAAACATTATTCTAAGTGAAAGACACTTAACAAAAAAAGGCCACATATTGCATGATTCTATTTATATGAAATTTGTAGAGACAGAAATTAGGTTAGTGCTTGTCACGAGCTGGGGGGAGGCAGAAGTGAGGAATGCCTGTAATGGATATGGGAGTTCTTTTCCAGGTGATGGCAATGTTCTAAAATTAATCAAGCTGATGGTTATATAACTGTGAATATACTAAAAGCTACTGAATTGTACACTTTTAAAGGGTGAATTTCATGGTATGTGAATTATATCTCAATGAAGATATTATAAAAAAACAAAAATATTAATAGGGTTATATAAATAAGGAATAAGGGAATGATGAATATTAGTTACACAGATAGTACTACTCTGCATGTATCCATATATATGAATAAGCTTTTCAATCTAAAAAAATTAGTGTTTATTTTCTTGTTCATACTAAAGGCTATATTTTTTTAAATTATTTATTTGAATTGCAATTAAAACTCTTTTCTCCTACAGGTTTTTGACACTCAATTCAAAGTGACTCAGGCATTTGGGGGCGGGGAAAAGACTAGGCCCCATCACTGAAAAGTCCAGGAAGTAAAAATGGCTTCAGGTATGGCTGAATCCAGATGTTCACACAAACACATTACCAATCTACCCTGCTTTCCTCTGTGTTGGCTAGCTTCTCAGGCAGGCTCTCCCCATGTGTCTACACAGTCCCTGTAATCCAGGTTTACATCTTACCAGCATGCCAACCCCAAGAGAAAGAACATACTTTCCTAATAGTTCCAAGAAATGTCCTAGGCATAATTCTTGGCCTGCCTCTGATCATGTGCCCATTCCTGAACCAGGGAGTGGATGACAATCACACCCATACCACAAGAAATGAAGGTAGGGGAGGCAGTGGTTCTCCAAAGAGACTCCAGAAAGGCAAAAAATGCCTGCCTACTACATACAGTCTTATTACAGAAGTCATCACTAGCCCTAGAGGGGGAAGAAGCATTACCTGAAAAATATATACACACCCACTGTCTAGGAAAGACATTTAAAAATGCCCTCAGCCTCCTTAACCGTTCTGAGTTATATCCTGATTTTAAGCAATCGTCTGTGAAGGGAAAGCAAATACACATACTAAGACCATTTAAGGGCTTCCCTGGTAGCTCAGACAGTAAAGAATCCACCTGCAACGAGGGAGACCTGAGTTCAATTCCTGGATCAGGAAGATCCCCTGGAGAAGGAAATGGCTACCCACTCCAGTATTCTTACCTGGAGAATTCCATCGACAGAGGAGCCTGGCGGGCTACAGTCTATAGGGTCACAAAGAGTTGGACACAATTGAGGCAACTTAGCACACACACATGCACAAGGCCATGTAGTGCTTTTTTTGGTGAGGGCTGCTTTTAAAAACACAAAGTTTAATCTCTTATCATTCTAGAAGTAAAAATCTATAGTGTGTCCCATGGGACTGAAACCAAGGTGTTGGGAAGACTGCATTCCTTCCAGAGGCTCCAGGGGACGATTCTCTTCCTGACCTTTTCAGCTTCTAGAACCACCTCACATTCCATGGCTCACAGCCCCATCCTCTTATCTTCAAAACCAGCAGTATAGCATTTTCAAACCTCTTTTACTTTTTAATAACTATGTTCAAAATGACTGGGTTTTTATTTTTATTTTTTTGCAACAATAGACCCTCCTCCTTCAGCTAAATGACAGGAAGATACAGTTTCTAAAGTCAAATTTAAACTCAAAGTTTAAAAGATACCTGTCTCGTCTGTCAGTGCTAGATCCCCAGGCCCTGGGACAGTGTTTGGCCCACACTGGACACTCACTAAACTTGTATATTGCATATGTAACTTACTCAAATATTTACAAGTCCAAAAAAAAATATCTGTTTTCTGTTAATAAAGCCTCAAAGATCTTTGATTATTCTGAAAGAGCAAAATACCAAGGAATGCAATTTGAAGAGTAAGAATTATAATCACATGAAATCCCCATCAAAAGGAAGACCTTCATAGATGTATGGAAGATAAAAAATCATAAAAATAAATATTCATAAATTAATAAAGCCCAGAATCCCAGCACTGGTTTCACTGATAAATAGAACTTTTTTCCTAAATTTGGAAAATCTGCTTTAAGAAAGCGTGTTCTTTAAAATAAGCAAGCTCTTTAAAATCTTTAAAAGTTTTGCAGCTCAGGCCTGTGGTCTGGAGTTCATCATTCATGTTAATTTTTCTCCTGGCACCTTCTCCATCATTCTCATTTGCTCTGTCTGTAAAATTAGGATAATAATCCATGCTTCCCTAACAGAAGGTAACGATTGCTAATTAACTAATTTTTATATGTAGAAGCCCTTGAAGAATGTACACAGTTGCTAAATATAATCATTTTAAACTGACGGCGAAGATAGTACTTTCTGTTTTCTAGAATGCTGTCCCTTCCACAGAGATGGAATTTCAAACACTGCGTCCGTGTATCTTCCATTACTGATAGATGTGACAAGCAAAACCCTGCAGCGTGATATCACTTTCTCTTGTCACCTAGGACCTCAAATAGCCAGAGCCGTTTCATCAGCGGGGACCTCTTTACAGCAAGGTATAAACCACTTTGGCACTGGCAGCAACAAACAGCAGTCTGAGCTCAGCTAATGTAGAATGGCAGCTCTCAAAGGAATGGATTTCCAGAGTGACTCCCTACCGCCTCCATAAAGTATAACACAATTGCTTTCATTTAAATCCCATTTGATTGCATTAAAAAGAGGCTTGCCCGTTGTTGTTTTTTTTTTTTTCCTCCTTGCCTTTTCTTTTTATAATTTTTACAACCAAAGAATAACTTCTTTTCTTCTGGGAGGGCTTTAGGCAAAACATTTTTGAGATGTCAGCCAACCAAGAGAACTGTCGTATTGCCGTTCTTTGAAATCTTGTCCATAAACTGTGGTTTTGGTACCCAGATCAAGCGGGCACTTGGCAATGAAAAAGCTAAAACATAACAAGAATGAAAATAGTGCTATGAGGGTATGGTGTTTCTAGGATAATCATTTGTTATATTTTAACAAACAAAAGTCACTTGAACCTTTCATTCTATTTTCATCACTGGATAGGAACAGATACAAAGCATTTCACGAAGCTGGTGCGGCGCTTTTTATAGGGACAAAAAGCAATCATGGGGGGGAAAACACCTTAGTACGATAACGTTTTTTCAGTACAGGTAAAGTGGAAAATATGTCCCAATGCTGGCACACTCTCTGTCATTTTGGCAAATGGCACACTCCGTCTTGATAGAATACAAAAGAGCTTAGAAGTGGAATCCAGAGAGATGAAAGGATGTGGAGGACAGTGAGTCAGTTTGTCATTGGTGGGAATCTTTATCATAACTTATAATTTATCTGTGAGTTGTGTAAGCTTCAAGATGAAGATAAAGCTGGAATCAGAGAGCTCATACTGGTTTTCCCTCGGTTCCAGAATGGCAGTTTCTGGTGGTTCTTTCAGTTGCAGGAGATGAGTTAAAGTGTGTTTCTAACTTGTGTATTGCATGCTTTGCTTTTGTTTTTCAGATGGGCAGTAATCAGCCAACTAGCCAGGGTGGAGACTGCTCAGTCTGTAAATAGGCTCGATGAGTGAAGGTCTCAGAAGTACAGACAGCTCCAGATAGCCGCAAACACTCAGGGGTACCTTTGGGAAAAGTCAAAAGAAGTTTCACATTTCACATGTTAAACTGGGAATGGTGCATTTTCTTCTCCATCCAGAAATCCCCCTTGGATGGACTGATGACCATTTTTGGAGGTGGGAGGTGGGGTGGGGTGGGGAGCAGCATTTGATAAAAATGTATTGAATGGAACAAATACTATATACATATAAATTTAACAGTTAAACTGACTCTGATCCATTGAATGGACTTCCCTGGTAGCTCACCCGCAATGCAGGAGATCCTGGTTCCATTCCTGGATCGGGAAGATCCCCTGGGGAAAGGATAGGCTGCCCACTCCAGTCTTGGGTTTCCCTGGTGGCTCAGCTGGTAAAGAATCTGCCTGCAATGAGGGAGGTCCGGGTTCAGTCCCCGGGTTGGGAAGATCCCCTGGAGAAGGGAATAGCTACCCACTCCAGTATTCTGGCCTGGAGAATTCCATGGATTGTATAGTCCATGGAGTTGCAAAGAGCCATTGAACACCACCAGTCTATTCATTAGAAAGAACTTAATCAAAGAAACAATCTATATGATTGCACTCTATATCAGGGTTTGGCAAACTTTTTTTCCTAAAGAACCACATAGTAAATATCTCAGCTCTGTCACGGCTTTGTGGGCTTTCTCACAACTACTCCAGTCTAACAGAGGCAGCACAAAAGCAGCCACAGACAGCATGTAAACAAAGGACTACGGCAGTGTTCCAGCTCAGCTCTGATTTCAAAAGGGCTGGTTTGGTCCACGGGGCTTAGATTGGTGACCCCTCTCATCTGTAAATGCGCTGCCTTTTGGTGAGACAAAATCAACTAAACCTGAGACCCTTAAGACTATCAGAGAAAGACAGAGTGAAATGGACTTTATGATAAAAAGATGCTCAATAAATAATAACACTTTCAACTTGAGAGTCAGAAAAATCAACCTTCCTGGACCCACCAGTTATTATTGGCTATACATTTGCAGATTTGCTCAGTTTGCAAAAGGGAGAGGTTATTAGTGCCTACTTCACAGAGTTGATGTACATTCAATAGGATAACATTTAAATGAGCGAACTCATGTGAAATGTTTCACACGGTGCCAGGCACATTACTGACTGAACTGGATAATAAGAAGACTGAGTTACTGGCCCAGGGGAGGGTGAGGATTCTAGTGTACCGACATTGCTGGTGCTTTCCGAAGTTACCACCTACAAAGGAAGCCCAGATCCTCTGCCCTACAGCCCTGGAATTCCAGGATCCTACGGTAGCTCAGCAGCAAAGAACCCACCTGCGGTGCAGGAGATCCAGGTTCGAGCCGAGGGCCGGGACCATCCCCTGGAGAAGGAAATGGCAACTCATTCCACTATTCTTGCCTGGGAAATCCCATGGACAGAGAAGCCTGGTAAGCTACAGTTCATGGGGTTGCAAAAGAGTTGGAGACAACTGAACACACACACACACAAACACACACATCTGCACGTGATATAGAGAGCAAATCTGAAGCCACATATGTAGTGACACTGAGAGGCAATTTGCTGGCAAACTTTACCAGAAAAGAATTAGAGGGACAAGAAGCCATCACAGAGCCACAAATGAATCATCTCTCTGTTCTGAAGTTATTTATTATTTTGTGAATTAGCTGGTTAGTCGCTGTCACGATGTTGACAACCCCCAAAAACAAATGAATAAAGGAAGAATGTGATGGCCTCTCTTTTTAGGAAAAAACGGTGCCAAGAGTCATTCAGGCAATTCCCTGAAAGTGAATTACTGAGTGGCATTGTCTTTCAAGGTCAAATGTGTCCACTGTGTTAAGTGTAAAAACCAAAGTATCTTTTTAGGCGTTCTATAACTCAGATTTCCAAGATGCCTTCATTACTGGAAACCCATGCTAAGCCATTTAGGGAAATATTTATTCATCCTTTGTTTACAGGAACTGGAGGCAGAAACCAGAGAGCTATTTCATTGAGGAAGTCACAAGGTCATGTCTTATTCACCTCTCTGTCCGTAAGACTGAGCATGGTTCTTGGCATCCAGGAGGTTTAGTTGATGCCCACAACAGTACTGACTGAAGGAAGAGAAGGTGCCATGGCTTTCTCAGGCTTCTGATGGGACAGATACACAGGTCTGGAACATTCTACTATTCAAAGCCCTTGCACTGCACCGCAGGGCATATTGGAGACAGTAACCGATTGCATCATATTATATGCTTGGCATAATTATACTGTAGGCTTTTGTCTCCTTTGGTGCCAGTCAGTCTCAAAACACATGCTTTGCTTATGTCAAATGCTGGGGTAGCCCACTCATTACATTTGGGACTTGTGAACTCTGTGTCCGCATCCTGAGTGGTTTCTGCCCAGAGGCTCATGCTTGGGAGTACCAGGATGGCTTCCTCCCCGCCCCCCCCCCCAAAAAAAAGATGCTAAATAATGGGCATGTGAGTCCTGGGGGAAAAAGAGGAACTCAGCAGACAAGGACCAGCTGGGGCTGGATCCGATGCTCCATGTGGATCGTGGTGATCACGTCTCTTCCGTTTTAAAATATTACTAATAATGAAGCTGCTTTTCCTTCATTCCTCAGAAGGGAGTTTAATCTGGAGGATGCTATAGATTTCTCCTCCAAATCTCTCTCCCATCCATTTATGTAATGTCTTTACCACCAGCCTCATTCAAGCTACCATCTCTCTTACCCCAATGATGGCAGCATTTTCCAAAGTTGTCTCCTTGGAAGTCCCTTCCACGCTGCTGCCAGACTGATCTTTTTAAAATGGAAAAATATCTCCGAACTGCTGTGGCTGGGATATTCCTATTTCTCTTAAGAGAAAAATTGTAACCTTACACTTCATTTCACCTCTAAGGCTGGCATGATCTCACCCTGCGTGCCTCTCTTGCTAGCCTCATTTTGCGCTTCTCTCTCAGCTTCAGTTCAGCAACTGAAGACACTGCCAAGTGTTCCCCAGTATCACTTCTCTCTTGTGCTTAAAAAAAGAAAGAAAAAATACTGAGGTTTCCCCTGGGCCCATGACTGCCCAGTAAAGAACTACATTTTCAGCCCTTGGAATTCTGGACAATCCAATGTGAGCAGAAGTTATGTTGTCCCTCAAAAGGATGTAAGTCTCCCACCCCCACTGGTCAGCATGCACCCCAAGCACATGTGACCAGCCAGGGCACCAAATTATATCCCACAGGCTAAGGCTGGTTCATCACTTTTGCATCAGTAAAGTTTGATTGGAACGTGGCCCACTCATTCATTTAGGCATTATCTGTGGTGGCTTTTAGATTGTCAGAGTTGAAAAGTTGTGATCAGGACCGTCTGACTTGCAAAGTCAGAATACTTCCAATCTGGTCCTTCATACAGGAGTCTGCCAGCCTGTGCCCTTAAGGACATAGAGTTACCAGCGAGAAGGAGCCTGGGTTCCTGGCCCTACAGAGCCGGTCATGTCAGCCAAATCAGTCCATCTGGCCTGTGAGACATACTTTTAAGACACACTTGTAAAGCTTCCTTGGTGGCGCAGTGGTAAAGAATCTGCCTGCTAATACAGGAGACACGGATTCAATTCCTGGTCTGAGAAGATCCCACATGCCCCAGAGCCACTAAGCCTGCGCACCACAGCTACTGAAGCCTGCTGGCTCTAGAAACCCTGCTTCGCAACAACAGAAGTCACTGCAATGAGAAGCCCAGGCACCACAACTCAAAAGAAGCCCTCGCTGGCTGCAACTAGAAAAAAGCCCGCGCAGCAAAGAAGACCTGGCCCAGCCAAAAACTTGCATACATAAATGAAACTGTATCTTGTTGAATCCTCTGTTCGGGCTTCCTATTGATCAGTGCCTCAACCTTGATGTTACTGACATTCTGGGTGAGAGAATACTTTGTTCAAGGGGGCCGTGCTATGGACTGTAGCCATATCCCTTGGCTTGTACTTAAAGCATCCATCTCCCAGGGTGAGACACTGCTGCATAGCCCTCGGGGGCTGGAATCACTCCTGGTTGAGGACTGCTGCGTCAGAGCAGCTGAACCAGCTTCACTGAGCACCTCTCCCCTTCACTGTACCTCTGAGTAACCCTCACTGCTAGGACCACTCCCATGCTGCGCCCCCCTACTCCCACCCCCATCACTTAGTCATCTCCTATAGAAGTGCCATGTACCAGCTTCCATATCACCTCCTCAGGGGAAAACTTCCATGGATCCTCCCACCAAATAAATGCTCTGATCATCACCTGGAGTTTCCCTGTGGCACAAGAGTGTGATGATTAGAGTTGTTCACCATTCATAGATACACAGAAGGCCACTCAATACATCACTGCTGACCGCCTGAGCCATGTGACATGGCAATTTTGAGGGGAAAGCAAAAGACTCGATGGTAAAGAAAGTGAACCTGAAGTCTTGCTATGGCCCTGATTGGGGGAGAGGGACTGATTATAGAGAAGCAGATTATAGAAGAAGGGAGAAGTAGCCAGTAAGAAATGAGGTCTCCTTACCTCTCAGCCCCAGGATTCCCATAAACCAAGAAACTAAAGGCTGCCTTCCTTCCACAGCAGCCAAAACATCTGCTATAGTGGGTGCCTTTCTGCATTTCAGAGCAACATGTGGATTTGTACTTTCTTTGGTTTTGACATTGGTTGCATTTTAACCCTGTACTTTTCAGGCTCCATTATATACAGTATGATTTATTAACCCTGCACTGCCTTTTTAAAAGTTAAAAATAATCCCTATGGTCACATTTTAAATTCACACACAGATAAAATGTGCGCCCTACATTCTCCAGCCCCACTGTTATTGGAACGAAGAGGCTAAACATTCAGAGAGGTCTAGATGCTTCCTTGGCACAAGGCCATAACGGGAGATGTGTGTGGTCTACTTAATCCTTTACATTTTTCTCTTTCTTCAATGAGTCTGTCTTCTGTCTCAGTCCCTCTTTTTAGGTTTCTGGGCCTTTAAAGCCAAAATCTCTTTCTCAAGAGTCTTAGCATTCTGCAAGGGAACCTGTATATGTTTATAATAAAGGTACCCTTCTAATCCTCCCTTAGTAGAAATACACGAGGTGTTCTACTGAGGGTTGCAAGAGATATTTTACCAACAAACCAAAAGCTTGTATTTTGCGGTCAGATCTCATGCTGAGACTTATTTCAACCAATTATTTAGGGTACTACAATGACTGGGAACAATTGCATAATCTCTCTGGAACTGCAGTTTATCTTTTTAATGGGGCTAAGAATGCTTACCTCAAGGTGATATTATATGGATCAAATAATACATCTTGCATCTGATGAATGTTTCTGTGATCTATTCACCTAGTTTTTTCTAGAAACCCTGAGATAGCTCACAGACTTCCTTGAGATGGCCAGCTGGTGCATGGGACAGACAATGACAGTGTTCTGCTAATCAGACCATAGGGGACCTTATCATTTTTGAATTGTGGTGCTAGAGAGGATTCTTGAGAGACCCTTGGATGGCAAGGATATCCAACCAGTCAATCCTAAAGGAAATAAACCCTGAATATTCATTGGAAGGACTGGTGCTGAAGCTAAAACTCCAGTCCTTTGGCCACCTGATGCAAAGAGCCAACTTATTGGAAAAGACCCTGATGCTGGGAAAGATTGAAGGCAGGAGGAAAAGGGGACAACAGAGGACGAGATGGTTGCATGGCATCACCAAGTCAACGGACATGAGTTTGAGCAAGCTCCAGGAGATGGTGAAGGACAGGGACTGGCGTGCTGCAGTCCATGGGGTCGCAAAGAGTCGGACACGACTGAGTGACTGAACAATAACAACAGGCATGTGAGGGAGCTCCTGGCAGACACTGTAAACAACAGGCATTTTTTCCACGCTAATTCTAGGATACACATGGTGAGCAGGATGCTCATGTTCTGACACTTGCACATGTGCAGAAGCTCACTGTATATACACCTGCATTCGCAAGCATGTGCTTATGTGCATGCAAAAATTCCACCTCGTATTTGAGTCAGTTCTAATGAGGTGGATGAACCTAGAACCTATTACAGAGTGAACTCAGTCAGAAAGAGGAAGATAAATATATTCTAACACATATATACGGAGTCTATAAGAATGGTACTGAAGAACTTATTTACAGGGCAGCAATGGAGAAACAGACATAGGGAACAGACTTATGGACCTGGGGAGAGGGGAGGAGAGGGTGAAATGTATAAAGAGAGTAACAGGGAAACTTACATCACCATATGGAAAATAGATAGCCAAGGGGAATTTGCTGCATGGCTCAGAAAACTTAAACAGCGGCTCTGTATCAACCTAGAGGGGTGGGATGGGGAGGGAGACGGGAGGGAGGTTCAAAAGGGAGGGGATATATGTGTACCTATGGCTGATTCATGCTGAGGTTTGACAGAAAACAACAAAATTCTGTAAAGCAATTATCCTTCAATTAAAAAAAATTTCCACCTGCAAATACACCACCAGAACCTTTGCAATCTGCTCAAGAAATCTTTACTTTACACCTTTATGGGAAAAACATTGTGTAGAGTCATTGATTCATGGTTGGAAGGTGTTCATAATTGCTTAGGGGGGCCTTGGAATAAGGACAGGGCAGGACAGAGCATGAAGTCCCATTCAAGTGAGGACAGGCTGGGAAGAAAGGAATAAGAACAAAGTGTCAAGACATATCAAGCGAGTAGAACTGAGCATCCAGAAATTTTATCCTGAGATGGGTAAAAAAACTCGTAACTGTCATTTACTTTGCACTTTATGACAAAAGCTTAGCAAATAAGACACGAATGACTTCCTTTAATCTTCACAACAACCTTAATGTGGTAGATACTCTTCCCTCCATTTGACAGATGAGGGAAATGAGGCCCATAGCTGCCAAGACTTCCTGTGGATCTGTGAGTGACCCAGCAGAATGTCAAGCTCTTGGGTACTGGATGGCAGACCCTGAACTCACGATGTCATAGAGTAGGGTCCCAGGGATTCCACATAGTGGAAGGCTGAGGATTTCAGTGGTGGAGAAGGCTCTTAGCCACCCCCAATCCCTTCTCTTCCACTAAGGCATGCTGCTGCTGCTTTGATGTGGCTGTCCCAGGCAGGCATGACCAATCCTTGCACCATTCTTTGATTTGAGGTGGGACTTGCCTCTCACATTCTCTAATGAAGCGTGACACAAAGAGATCTGTGCTGCCATGGTCATCCTTAAGAGGCAGGCATGCCCCTTCCATGTTGTTTTGCCCTTTCCACTAGCTCAATTCCTAAGACCACCAAGAGCCAAGCTATGACTGAACTTGGAGACGAAGGAACTTGGGTCTTTGAATCACCACATAGACATAGGGCTGACCAGCAACTCTCTCTGAGGACACTTCCATGAAAAAGAAATGAACTTTTATTCGAATCTTGTCATCATGATTTTTAGGCCTTCTTTGTAAACAGCCACTGAAAGAAAGTGAAAGTTAAAGTTGCTGAGTCATGTCTGACTCTTTGTGACCCCATGGTCTATATAGTAGTCCATGGGATTCTCCAGGCCAGAACACTGGAGTGGGTAGCCATTCCCTTCTTCAGGGGATCTTCCCAACCTGGGGATCGAACCCAGGTCTCCTTCATTGCAGGTGGATTCTTTACCAGCTGAACTACCAGGGAACGGCATCACAGCGACTAGACTATCTTAACTAATACAACTTCTCACTCTGCTTTAAGGAACAAAAATGGCTCCCGACCAGTCTAATCAGTTAAAAAGAAGCCCCTAAATAGCATAAGTAAATGGCAAATGAATTACACCTCCATAAAATAAACATTTCCATAATTGGGAGACAAAATTAAATTCCAATGTGACTTATTAGACATGGCTATTATTTAAAACCATTTACACTCTATCTTCTCTTCAAATAAAGCAAAATAGCAGTTTGTGGAGAAAATGTGAAAAGACAGCCGACAATGCTAATAATATTTCAAACACTGAAAGGTGTTCTATTAAATTATTTCAGATTAATACCAGGAGAAGAGAATGAAGCATTTACTTTAAAAAAATAGTAATAGCTACTTTTTCCTTTGGCTTGGAATTGTTTTTCCTTATTTTCTTCAGTCACGCTTTATTCAGTTGAGTGTCTGGCTTTCTGAGCCAGCTTGTCTTATATGAATTTTCCAGGTGCTTTGAAACCCTGACTAATTAAGTGACTTCTGCACAGTTACTAAGAGCTGTCAGATCCATAGCCTTCTCTCCTCACTTCCAGCTACCCTTCCCCAATGTGTTCCTCTCCATCTCCATGTACAGAACCAGACAGAAATGTATTACTTAAGAAAGGAGCATCAAAAAAGAAAGAAAGGAGCATCAAGCCTCTTTTAACCTTAAAATTCAACTTACCTACTTTACCGTTTCCAACCCATCTCATTTCAAGGTTGGGAATTCATATTTGATATGAATAAAGATTCAGAACTACCTTTGCTAAGGCTGACGCCTGAAGGATATTCCCAGAGAAGTGGAAACCAATTCTCTGCTTTTCTCTCTGCTCTTTGCTTTGTACTTTCATGGAAAAAGGGAAAGTGCATGGAATTAAAACGCAGACGTGGCACCCAGTTACAACTCCCGGTGGTTCTGGTTTTCTGTTTTTATATGACAGCCCCAGAACAGAGACAATAGTTAGTACATGAGCCTAATTACTTTGTGTGTGCTACTTGTGAGCTGCAGTCTGGACCTGGGTTTGATTTAGTGTTTTTGAATAGAATACGGAGAGCACAGCTAAGACTCATTACTGCAGTTGCGGTTTCCAAGCTGTCACACCCACACAGAAATTCTGGGTCAGGCTCCTTTTCTAAAAGCTGCACATATTTCACCTCACTCCATGCTCTTTCCCGCCAACTTTGTCTTATAAGCTTATCCCTTGGCAGGTGTCCCCAACCTCCAGGATCTAATGCCTGATGATCTGAGGTGGAGTTGATGGAATAATAATAGAAATAAAGTACACAATAAATGTAATACGCTTGAATCATCTAGAAACCATCCCCCACCTCCACCCCGGTCCATGGAAAAATTGTCTTCCACAGAAATGGTCCCTTGTGCCAAAAAGGTTGGGAACTGCTGCCATAGCATATTTGCATTCAAGGTTTCTTTTTAGAACCGAAGCCCCTGACCCTGATAGAATTCTCAGACACTGGCCTTCGAGTAAGGGAAGACTGTAAAGTGGCCTTATCTAACACAACATCACCCATTCCAGTTAGAATTCCAAGTGTGTCCACTTCCATAAGCAGCCACTGTTATTTCTCCGACTTACTCTCTATCTGAACATTTGTACTCTTACTCTTGAGGTGAGGAATCTAACCTCTTTATTTGGACCTCTGAGCTTGTGAGTCATCCTATAGCAGCCCACCCCTGCCCCACCCTCTGCCACCTCCAGGGTTTGGCACATAATGGCCATCCACTATAAGTAAGGCGACTTTTATGTCAATTGCCTGATGGGACAAATGGAAACTTCAGATACTCTGTGAAGTCAGTGCATTTTAGAGACAGAAGTGATCTCTAAGCATGGCTGCTGCTCTTCCTGGCCCAGCATCAACATTCTCTTCTTTTCGGAGGGGCACTCTGCTTCTCCCTTTGAGGCATTCTACACACACCTACCACTTTCGGATCAAGTTGCTATCTGCATCTCTTGGATCCAGGAATGGGCAAGGGAACCAGCCTGGCCAAACCGCATATGCTGCGCACAGTGATCAGTACCATGTTGGACACACGGCCTGAGTGCCATAGACTGAACGCTTGCATGCCCAGCAAATGCATATTAAATACTAATGTCCAGTGTCATAGTGTTAGAAGACAGACTCTTTAAGAGGTGATTAAGTCAGAAGGTCAGAGGCCCCATGAATGGGGTTAGTGCCCTTATCAAAGAGGTTCCAGAGAGCTCCCTTGCCATTTCTGCCATGTGAGGTTACAGAAAAAAGATGGCCATCTACGAAACAGGCCCTCAGTAGATACCCAATCTGCCAGTGCCATCACCTTGGACTTGCCAGCCTCTAGAACTGTGACAAATATATGTTTTTAGTTATAAGCCACCCAGTTAGTGCTATTTTGTTGCAGCAGTCCAAATTCACTAGGACATCAAGATAGTACAATCAGAAGAAATCCACACATTTTTTTTTTCTAGAATTAGTAGAATGGAAAGCTGTATTTAACTTTGAGTTTTCTAATAGAAGACTGTAAGTCCAACTCTGGCTCATCACATACAGAGATCTGGCCTGGAATGGAGACAACAGAGAGGAAAGGAAAGCCAAGTGACTGAGTCCTGGTGACATATAAGATCTCCTGGATCCATCTGTACCTGAAGGCATACTGACTCTTGGTCTTACCAGTGTTTAAACAAATTACTGATCCTGCTTAATACAACTTGATGGGGGGTTTCTGTCATGGATCACCAAAAGAGTTGATTACAATAAGCCCAATATAACTATATTCAATGATTTTCAACACATGGGCCATGGAGAGTTAAAACTGCTAAGGCTCCTCTTTTTAGTCTTTCTATATTGTCTCATTCACTTATATGACTTTAAATATCTTTTGTATTGTACTGACTCCCACGTTTATATGTGTTGCCCAGATTTCTCCTCAGTGCCCCAGTTTATCTAAACGGTTTCCTAATGTGTTTGCCAGGTCACTCAGAAACATCCCAAATGTTACCCTTCTAAAAACTAAACTCTTCATTTCTCCTCCCCAACACATTCTTTCCTGGGTCACTCTTGTGTCAGTGAGGGACACTGCCATCTATTCAGTTGTCCAAGCTAGAAACTGGAGACACAGTTTGGATTCCTCCCTCTCCTTTGCTGCCCACATCCAAGCTGTCAGCATGTCCTGTCTGTCTCCTAAATAGATCTCAGATCTGCAGACTTCTATCTTTACTGTCTCCACTCTAGTTCAAGAACGACCAGTTCTATCCAAGATTACAGCCAAACTCGATTTTCTGATTCTTCTACAACTCACTTTTGAATCCATTCTCTACATTACACCCAATAAAAATAGATTTAACAGGATCATGGCATACCCCTGCTTAAGGTACTTTGCTTCATATTACATGCAGATTTAATTGTTTACTGTGGCCTAAAGGGGATCCATGCAGTAGCAGCGGCAGCAGCAGCAAAGGGGATCCATATGCTCTGACGATATTTGCATCTCTCATATCATTTTGTACCAACTCACCTATCCAGCCCCATAAGGTTTTACTTGCTGTCTGGGACATCTGTAGGCCACTTTAGGAGCAGTTGCTGGTGGCATTACCTCTACTGAGCATTGCTTGCCCATTGCCTAGAGCTCCTCCTATGACTTTGACCTTGGTGTCCTTCAGGAGGCCAGCTTTGTGGGCACGCCAATCTCCATTTCAAACTTTATTCATTTCCTTACAGACTCGCTTATTTTGAAGCTACTTATTTATTGGTTTGCTGTTGTTGTTTAGTCACTAAGTTGTGTTTGACTCTCTTGTGACCTCCTATCCTGTAACCCACCAGCTACTTACTCTGTCTGTGGGATTTCCCAAGCAAGAATACTGGAGTAGGTTGCAATTTCCTTCTCCAAAGGATCTTCCCAACCAAGGGATCAAACTCACATCTCCTATACTGCAAGTGAATTCTGTACCTCTGAGCCACCAGGGAAGCCCTATTTATTACTTGGTTTATATATGTACTATCTGTCTCACCTTACCTGTCTCCTGAGAAACCTGTATGCAGGTGAAGAAGCAACAGTCAGAACTGGACATGGAACAACTGACTGGTTCCAAATTGGGAAAGGAGTACAATAAAGATATATATTGTCACCCTACTTATTTAACTTATGAGCAGAATACATTATGCGAAATGCTGGGCTGGATGAATTATAAGCTGGAACCAAGACTGTTGGTAGAAACATCAACAGCCTCAGATATGCAGATGATACCACTCTAATAGCAGAAAGTGAAGAGCAACTAAAGAACCTCTTGACGAGGGTGAAAGAGGAAAGTGAAAAAGCTGGCATAAAACTCAACATTCAAAAAACTAAGACCATTACCTCTGGTCCCATCACTTCATGGCAAATAGAAGGGGAAAAAGTGGAAACAGTGACAGATTTTATTTTCTTGGGCTCCAAAATAACTGCAGACAGTGACTGCAGCCATGAAATTAAAAGATGCTTGCTCCTTGGAAGGAAAGATATGACAAACCTAGACAGCATATTAAAAAGCAGAAACATCACTTTGATGACAAAAGTCCATGTAGTCAAAGCTATGGTTTTTCCAGTGGTCATGTATGGATGTCAGAGTTGGACCGTAAGGAAGGCTGAGTGCCAAAGAATTGATGCTTTCAAATTGTGGTCCTGTGGAAGACTCTTGAGAGTCCCTTGGACTGCAAGGAGATCACACCAGTCAATCCTAAAGGAAATCCATGTTTAATATTCATTGGAAGGACTGATACTGAAGCTGAAGCTCCAATACTTTGGCCACCTGATGGGAAGGGCCAACACGTTGGAAAAGACTCTGATGCTGGGAAAGATTGAAGGCAAAAGGAGAAGAGGGTGGCAGAGGATGAGATGGTTAGATAGCATCACTGACTCAGTGGACATGAATTTGAGCAAACTCCAGGAGACAGTGAAGGACAGAGAGGCCTGGCGTATTGCATTCCATGGGGTCACAAAGAATAAGACACAACTGAACAACAACAAATCTGTCTTGCCACTAGACCAAACTGCATGTGGGCATGTGGTAAGCACCTGATAAGTCCAACTGAACGAAAAGGAGTTCTGTGATTCCATGTGCAGACAAGACATTTTCCACAGACAGAATAAATACCACATGATGCCCAGACGCAAGCTCTTTGTCAAATGTTTGCAGATGCCGTCGTGTGTACCAAAGCACAAGTTCATTTACAATGTGAATGAATTGATGTTGTCTTTTTTTTTTTTAGGTATTTTCTTAATCTAGGGCTTCTTTACATGAGGTTTTCCCCACTTCCACCTCCTGACAACTAGGCCCTGTACAGGGTTATCAGTTAGCATTCTGCAATTCCTCTTTTAATGTTGCAAATTGTTCCTTAGGGTCTTTATGATGAGAAACTCCAATTTAGGATATTTAAAAAATGAGGGACATATATCCTCAGGAAATAAACACATATATATATATATAGATTTGATGAGAGAGTATAATAGATCATAAACCTGAGTGAAAGCTATGGATTGTTTCAACAGAAATGTAATTATATCACAATCTGCATTCTATAGGCTGTTTGATTCATTCAAATATGTTAATAAGAAAATGATCAACATGAAGCTGATGCAAAAGAACTGGAAAAATATAAATAATAAAAATTATATATTATGAGATGGTTGGATGGCATCACTGACTCAATGTACATGAGCTTGAGCAAACCCCAGGAGATACTGAAGGACAGGGAAGCCTGGCATGCTGCAGCGCATGGGGTTGCAGAGTCGGACATGAGTGAGTGCCTGAACTGATTGAACTGAAGTCTCAAGATAAAAAGAAGAAATACACAAAATATGATGGAAACAACCTCAAAGAAATTATATACAATATAATCTCACTAAGAAAATAGTTCAAAAAAGAGATGCAAAGACTCAAAGAAGAGGCTATAAAATAATAGAAGATGCTAAGGGTGAGATGGCAGAGATTGAGAAAGAAAGAGAAAAAAAGTAATAGGAAATTTTCTAATAGAACAATAACAATAAAAACACATAACTCCAAACTGATTTAAAGAAATCCTGCAAAAGAAAAGAAAAATTAGTAAAGATATAAAAATGGTGGGGGTACTAGTGGTAAAGAACCCACCTGCTAATGCCGGACATGTAAGAGACACGGGTTCAGTTCCTGGGTCTGGAAGATCCCTTGGAGAAGGACATGGCAACCCACTTCAGTATTCCTGCCTGGAGAATCTCATGGACAGAGAAGCCTGGAGGGCTATGGTCCATAGGGTCACAAAGAGTCAGACACAACTGAAATGACTTAGCACACATGCATGTAGAAAAGATAACAGGTATGGATGGTGGATGAATGAGATACAACTTATGTATAACTGGGTTGTTAAAGAAGATGGCAACAAATGCAGTAGAAGAATACATTCAAAGATAAAATGGAAGAGAGTTTCCTGAAACATACACTTTAATTTGAAGAGAGAGGGCCATACCACATTCTTGGAAAAAGTGATATATAAAAGGAACAAAAGATATATCCTAGAAGAAGTGAATGCCACTTTATTTTAAAAAGCTTAATTTGAATGTTTTCACAAGGAATGTTCCTGCTCTTTGTAAAATAAGAAGAATGAAGCAGATAACCTCATTGAGGGAGACAACCACATAATCTACAGCATGGGAAAGTATTTCAGCTAGGATGCTCTTACCCATATGAAACTCTGACTCAAACTGGCTGACAATCTCGCTGCTCCAGAGCAAGCCCTTTGTAGCAGCATTGTCTCACCTGGGAGCCTGCTAGACAGGCAAAGTCTCAGGCTTATCCCAGATCTACTGAATCAGAACCTGCATTTTGACAGGATCCCCTAGTGATTCATATGTACATTACACTTTGAAAAACACTGGCTTAAATGATCTAAGATTTCTTTTTAGCAGTGTTCTCAACTTGGCAACACATTAGAATCTCCTTAGAAGCTTTAAGCCATCTTGTCATAGAGGCAACAACCCATACAAATTAAAAAATCTAGGATTTGGGCAGCCTACTGCATGTTTTAATATTCCAGGAAATTTCAGTGTAAAGCTGTAGCTGAGAACGACTGTAGTAAAAGTCGAGAAGTAGGTGGGTTTCTAGGGTTGGCTGATTCCACAGTTCAACAGAATCATGCTGGATCCAGGATCTTTCCATCTCTTTACTTTGCCTTCTTCAGGACTGACTTTTTAATTCACAATGGATCTTGTTTTGTTTTACTTCCCAGCACTCCTTCCCTCCATTTTTTATTTTCCCCATTTTCCCTGTATTTCTTCTTTGCTGTCTTCTTTTTATTCTTCTATACTTAAAGTAATATTGACTGTAATTATCACCAAATATTAAGATGACTGTTTCCTGGAATTTTGAGTGATTTGAAGTACAACTTTAGAAACTGATATAACTATATTCTAGTCCTCAAAAAAAATTTTTTTTTAATGTGGGTTGGGTCACCATTATTAACAATATTGAGAACTGTTGGTTTAGTCCAACACCCTCACCTTACAGATGAGGAAAGAGACCCTAGAGTATATCATTAGGAACAGCATGGAGGGGAAAGTAACTGAGGGGAGTCCTTGTGCTACTTTGTATGGCCCAGAACCATCAGTAATATCCATGGTATTAGGGATGCCTCTTTGGAGTAAGTGGTTCCCGCAAACTTCTAAGCATTTGGAGCTGGGTGAGGAAAAAGGGTAGAGAGGAAAAGATTAGATCTACAGCAGGATTTAGCCAATGATAGGTGCCTTGGAGAGGCATAGCTCCTGAGAAATTGCCAGGAAGAAAAAGAAGGGCTTCTATATTGATGGCATCTTGAGCCAGTAACAATTAGCAAGAAAATTTCACACCACCGAAATCAGAAATGACAGGAAGACATTTGTGTTCCAAGAAATGTGTGGGGTGGTCACTTCTCTGAGGAGGGGACATTGGAAGAGAGACATGAATGAAGAGGTGAATTTCAGGGTCCACTTCAACCAAGTTAAACCAAAGACTCAGAGGTCTTATTTGTTGGTGTGTTTGGCTGTAAATCTTGGCGGGTAAAAGAAAGAAACTTTCCCACTATTAGAGAAAGGACAGAATTGCTTCCTAGGTTTACAACTTACATAACTGATAGTCTCTGCTTTTCATCATTTTGCTATGATTCTAATAACTGCAAGTTTTGTCCTCTGCAGAGTTGGGAACATGTAAGCCTTGCCCCATGAACTACCCTGATACTTCAATTTTAGTCATACAGAATATATTGTTATTATCTAGAACTGTGCTGTCCAAAAGCATAGCCATTGGCCACATATAACTATTAAGCACTTGAAATGTGTCTAGTCTGAAATTAGATGTGCTATAAATATAAAATACACAGTTAGTACAAAAAAATCTCAGCAATAATTTCCTTTATATTGATTATATGTCAAAATGATAATATTTGGACTATATTAGGTTAAAGAAAAAAATTTAATTTCACCCATTTTTACTTTTTAAAATATGACTACCAGAAAATTTTAACTCACTTATATGGCTTGCATTATATTTCTCTTGAGTGTGCTGCTCTGTTCTGGATTCATCCCAAAGCTCAATTCACTTTTTCAAAAGCAATAGGTGATCACTGATATTTTATTATAGATGGGTATGAGATTACAGGCTTCCCTAGTGGCTCAGATGGTAAAGAATCTGCCTGCAAGGCAATAGACCCAGGTTCGATCCCTGGGTCAGGAAGATCCTCTGGAGAAGGGAATTGCAACCCACTCCTGTATAGTCCAGGGGTTGTGAAGAGTTGGACATGACTGAGTGACTAACACACACACACACACACACACACACACACACACACACACGAGATCGCAGTTCAGACTTTAGGGCCTGGTTTATTACCAGAATGATTGAGGTATAGGCAGAGGCCATAATAACCGTAATAACATTAGAAAATGGTAACGATAACCCTATATGCAAGACAGAAAAAGAGACACAGTTGTATAGAACAGACTTTTGGACTCTGTGGGAGAAGGCGAGGGTGGGATGATCTGAGAGCACAGCATTGAAACATGTATATTATCAAAGGTGAAACAGATCGCCAGTCCAGGTTGGATGCATGAGACGAGTGCTCGGGGCTGGTGCACTGGGATGACCCAGAGGGATGGGATGGGGAGAGAGGTGGGAGGAGGGATCGGGATGGGGAACACATGTAAATCCATGGCTGATTCATGTCAATGTATGGCAAAAACCACTACAATATTGTAAAGTAATTAGCCTCCAACTAATAAAAATAATTGGGAAAAAATAATAAATAAAATGTGTGAATTATATATAAAAAACCCATAAAAACAGTGTCAATGCTCACTAGTATGACTGTTACTATTACTATGGCTGGTGCTACTTTCACTGTACAGTTCTCTGGTTCTACTTCTATTATAACCTGGACTCTCATTTTGAGAGTTCCAGATACTGAGCCAGGTCGTCCTTACACACTTTCTTTCTGATCTTCACAAGCAGCCTGCTAGTGTATTTGGTTTTCTCACCACTAATCAAAGAGGAAACAGAGGTTCAGAGAGATGAGTTTCTTTCCCCGGGACACAGGGAATTAGATGGAACTCAAGTCCACGTCGCCACTCTCCACCCTGCTCACTCACAGCCGTCTCCCCAATACTTGGCTGTCGGCCACCCACAGCCTTCCATCGCTGAGGGTGGTTTGTCCGGAGTTAGTCCAACAGGCTGGCCCCTGCTAATAAATGCTTTTCCTCTCCAGTTAACAGTGGACTCGGAGCCAAAGTAAACGGACTGAGCTTCTCCAGAGGATCCTTCAAAAATAAGACAAATGCTGGATATTTCAGTCAAGAGTCCAGGCCAACGGGGTGGTTGATATCTCTGCCTAACTTCCTGTTGACAGCCCTGAAATTCTACTTTAAATATCATTGTCTTCTCTGCTTGCAAAGAAGTTTGATCCTACAGTCAACAAGAAAACCAAATTTCTGAATTCTACATTTACCAGTGAAGAGTGGGCTTCAGGTTCTCATCCCTGGAGCGCGTTTTCTCACCTCTTGGCTCCCCTCTCTCCCCGCCTCTCCTCCCCATTCTTAGTTCTCACATCAAAGGTCCCCCTCCTCCATCCTGGCAGACTGTCTCTGTTCTAAAGAGGACCCCTTCTGAGTGTCCCTTACTCAGTTCCTTGTTTATTCTATTCAAAGAAATTATGGCCATTATAATTAGCTTTTTTTCTCTTGTTCCTCCTCCTGTTACAAGTTAAGTCCCAATGAGGATCTCACTGTCATATCTATAGCTTTTTCTCAGCACATGAAATGAAGTGTGTGTGTGCTCAGGTTTTCAATAATGTCTGACTCTTGGTGGCCCTATAGACTGGCAGCTCCTATGTCCACGGGATTCTTCAGGCAAGAATACTGGAGTGGGTTGCCGTGCCCTCCTCCAGGGGATCTTCCTGACTCAGGGATCAAACCCTCCTCTCTTGCATCTCCTGCATTGCAGGCATATTCTTTACTGCGGAGCCATGGGGAAAATCCATGGAATGAAGTAGGTGCTCAATAAATATTTGTGGTCTGAATAAATGATTCTAACATATTTTCTTTTTTAAGGATTTTTCCTTTGTCCTAAAAGAGAGACTATACTTTTCTCTGAGAAAATATCCCATGACAACTTAATTCCAAACTATGGTCCTCAATCCATAGGTACAGGAGGCTCAAGCCCTGTTCATGCCCATCTGCGTAACCTTGGGTAAGCTGTTTACTCTTTCTGAGCCTCAAGTTCCTCCCCTGTACGATGGAGATAAACAGATCAGTCTGAAGCATTATACAGACGCTGCTCTAGAAGCATTTGGAAAACTCTTTAGAGCTATGCAAACAAAGCAATGGGCTTCTATTGCAACATGCTGTATAGCGGAAGGCAGGATATTAAGATGCTTGTTGTAACCCCACGGATTAGAGGGGTCCCCAGTTGCAGAGCCTTAAATAAGGATTTGTGTGAAAGCAGTCTATTAGGAGGTGACCCTGGGGAAATGAGTGGAGGAGTACAAGTGTAAACCAGGGAAGAGAAGGAGATCAAGGATGCATCGCCTTAGTGAAAGTGACTCAGTCCCACTGGGAGGCCGGGGACACAGACAGGCTCCAGCCTCAGCTGTCGTCATCAGGAGTGAAGGAGCAGGAGTGTCTATAGCCCCACATCCATCAGTTACTGGTCAAAAGCTGCCCCCAGGGGTGGGAGTGCCTGAATTCCCCAGTCCTTCTACCTGAGCAAATCCGGCTCTAGTAGCCGGAGGGGGGCAGCTCTCAACAAAGGAGTAATGTGCTGGCTGTTGGGTGTGATATTAATAGCATTCCAAGAACCAGTGTGCATAGACAGGGATAAAAGGGAGAGGAAGCCAGGACGAGCATCCATCAGGAAATTCCTGTCTCCATCAGAAACTATTATACTTGGCAACAGGGTTCAAGTTATGAGTTAAGATTAGATTTGAGTCACTACTACCTTGTATTTATGTAGCGTTTCTCTTTTCTCTTTGAAGTGCCTCTCTGTATAACCCACGTGAAAGGCTCGCTGAGAGCAGGCTTGGTTGGATCACGTGCGGACCATAAAAAAGTACATTTTCAAGGGCAAAAGGTTAAATAAAGGAAAGAGGTTCACTGGTTTTACAGCCATGAGTGGTTTCTATTTTTCAATAAGTCAAACCCCTTAGAAGACATGGCTGAATGGCCAAAGAACACTCTCAGGGAAATTCATGATTTGACAGCTTGATTTTCTTTGGAGAAAGGGGAAAATGCAAGCCATTGGCTCAAACCTATTCATTTCATCAAGATCCTGAAGAAAAAGGTGTGGTGTTTTTTGTGGCAGAGAGGATGCTTTCTAAAATATATTCTAAAAGTGTTACATTTGGATTTTAAGTGTTGCTTTTCACAATCAATGCTTTCTTTCCATCCACCAGACTGGTCCCACTTTAATGAATGTCAGGAGCTGACCCACAGGGATGACACAGGCCAGGAGGGAACTGACATCCTATTAGTCTCCGGCCTGTCTCTGGTGTGGGAGACCCTTCTCTTTTTCCTTTCTCACTATGGAAGTTTCAAGGCTCAGTGCAAAGAGATCTGGTTTGTAATCAGACATGATTCAGTGACGTGACCCAGGCCAAGGGTTGGCAAACAGTGACCAGAGGATAAATCCTGCTAGCGGCCTGCTTTTGCCTGACCCCTAAGTTAAGAATATATTTTACATGTTTAAATGGTTGAAAGTAAGTCAAAAGGAGAAGTTTTATCTGCGTCATTTGAAAATTATATGAAATTCACACTCCGGTCTCTCTATATAAGGTTTTATTGGAGCACGGGCATGCCCATTGGTTTATGTTTTTCTATGACTGCCTTGGCAGCACTGTGTAGGGGTACAAAGACACGAGGCCACAAAGGCAAAGATACTTACTATCTAGTCCTTTACAGGAAGTATGCTGACTCCTGAACCAGGACGATCACCTTGTCTGAGCCTCACTTTCCTCACCTGTAAAATGGGATAATAATGAGACCTCCCTCCCAAGCTGGCAGCTTAAGGAGGCAAAATAACGCATGGGCACGAGCAGACACTCCAACGCTTACTAACCAGGTGACGTGATCTCTCAGCACCTCCGTTTCTGTTTCTCGTGGGGATAAGAGAGCCTCAGCCTCCTCGGTGTGAGTTCACCGCGTGCATCACCAGGAAGCCTGCCGGGCATGGGGTAAGTGTTAAGTGATGTTAGCAACTGTTACCCTTACAGGATTGCGGTGAAGAGAAACACTCGTGCGTATCACAGAGAAGGCAGACGAAGTCATGCTCTTCTTCAAAGTGCCCAGCGGGTGCTAATCTCACAGTAAAGACACTGGCCCCATGCACAGACAGCAGGGACTCTGCTGCCAGAATACCCCAAGGGAAACCCAGATTTCATTCACTAGCCATGTGACTAACTTAACCTATCTGAGCCTTGGCTTTATCATCTAATAATAATAATAATAATAATAACGATTCCCTCCTTGGATTTCTATGAGGATTAAATGACGGTGAATGTGTGAAAAGGACTTAGCACCCAGCACAGAGGAAGTAAATTTTAATTTTTACTTCACAATTCTGAACACCATAAAAATAAAGCATAATGATGGGGGGGGAAAAAAGTTAACTCAATGATGACCTAAAACTCATCTCTCATGTAAATGCACCACCATATGGGAAATGTGGACTGGCTGCCAGATGGATGGCAGAAATCTTTAGAATGCGAAGGGGAGCAGGTAATAACTTGTCTCTGCCCTTTTAACCATCAGGATCTACCCCCAAATATCTGTGAACGGAAGCGTGACACATGAGCATGGGCTCCCCACCTCCAGACTTGGGGTACAGTACACCCCACCCACTGCTACACCCCTCTGGCCCCCGATCATGTGTTTCTTGGTTATCCGGCCTGCCTGCACACCACCTCTGCTCCCACCTCTTAGCTACGGTCAGTACAACTTCAGTCTCCATCTTGGGGAAGCTTCTCTAGCTCACCTTCTGCCCTCTCACGCACACAGTCCTGACCCTCACCCAGCCTGCCAGCCAGACGAAGTGGACCTCTGACATTCTGGCGGCATGACATTTGAATATTCTATTTGAGGGGATCCCAAGATCAGAGCTTCCCTGGCGACTCTGATGATAAAGAATCTGCCTGCCATGCGGGAGACCCAGGTTTGATCTCTGGGTCAGGAAGATCCCCTGGAGAAGGGAATGGCTACCCACTCCAGTATTCTTGCCTGAAGAATCCCATGGACAGAGGAGCCTGGCAGGCTACAGTCCATGGGGTCGCGAAGAGCTGGACGTGACTGAGCGACTAACACTTTCACTCTCTTTCAAGATCAGAGCCAAAGAAAGCCCACTTCTCACTACAAGAGCTCCGAGGCTGGGCTGCATACTCTTCTCCCTTGGTTCCTGGCCCCACAGTCCATCAGGAGTGGAGGCCCCAGTCTCTGAATCTCAGGGAGTGGCACAAAGGCACAAGATCAGAGAAGAGCATGCGCGGTGTCACTGAGAGCCCCAGGCTATGGGAAGAGCCATCAGTGGCAATGGCCCCATGGTAGTGACAATGGCCCTGGTGCACCACAATAAGGGGACGTTCCTGGGGCTAGATTTGGCTTTATAGTGCCTGCCCTCACTCCTGTCTGAGCTGGTTCTCTGCCTTCTTTGATGCTAGGAACTATGTGATCAGTTCAGTTGCTCAGGAGTGTACGACTCTTTACGACCCTATGGATGTCTCCCTGCCCATCACCAATTCCCTGAGTTTACTCAAACCTATGTCCATTGAGTTGGTGGTGCCATCCAACCACCTCATCCTCTGTCGTCCCCTTCTCCTCCTGCCTTCAATGTTTCCCAGCATCAGGGTCTTTTCAGATGAGTCAGCTCTTCGCATCAGGTGGCCAAAGTATTGGAGTTTCAGCTTCAACATCAGTCCTTCCAATGAATATTCAGGACTGATTTCCTTTAGAATGGACTGGCTGGATCTTCTTGCTTTCCAAGGGACTCTCAAGAGTCTTATCCAACACCACAGTTCAAAAGTGTCAATTCTTTGGTGATCAGCTTTCTTTAGAGTCCACCTCTCACATTGATACATGACTACTGGAAAAACCATAGCTTTGACTAGACAGACCTTTGTTGGCAAAGTAATGTCTCTGCTTTTTAACATGCTGTCTAGGTTGGTCATAACATTTCTTGCAAGGAGCAAGCGTCATTTAATTTCATGGCTGCAGTCACCATCTGCAGTGATTTTTGCACCCCCTAAAAATAAAGTTTGTCACTGTTTCCATTGTTTCCCCATCCATTTGCCATGAAGAGATGGGACCAGATGCCATGATCTTAGTTTTCTGAATGTTGAGTTTTAAGCCAACTTTTTCACTCTCCTCTTTTACTTTCATCAAGAGGCTCTTTAATTCTTCTTCACTTTCTGCCATAAGGGTGGTGTCATCTGCATATCTGAGGTTATTGCTATTTCTCCTGGCAATCTTGATTCCAGCTTGTGCTTCATCCAGCCCAGCATTTCTCATGATGTACTCTGCATGTAAGTTAAATAAGCAGGGTGACACTATACAGCTTTGATGTACTCCTTTTCCAATTTGGAACCAATCTGTTGTTCCATGTCCAGTTCTAACTGTTGCTTCCTGACCTGCATACAGATTTCTCAAGAGGCAGGTCAGGTGGTCTGGTATTCCCATCTCTTGAAGAATTTTCCACAGTTTATTGTGATCCATGCAGTCAAAGACTTTGGCATAGTCAATAAACCAGAAGTAGATGTTTTCCTGGAACTCCCTTGCTTTTTTGATGATCCAACGGATGTTGGCAATTTGATCTCTGGCTCTTCTGCCTTTCCTAAATCCAGCTTGAACATCTGGAAGTTCATGGTTCACGTACTGTTGAAACCTGGCCTGGAGAATTTTGAGCATTACTTTACTAGCGTGTGAGATGAGTGCAATTGTGTGATAGTTTAAACATTCTTTGGCATTGCCTTTCTTTAGGATTGGAATGAAAACTGACCTTTTCCAGTCCTGTGGCCACCGCTGAGTTTTCCAAATTTGCTGGCATATTGAGTGCAGCAGTTTAACAGCATCATCTTTTAGGATTTGAAACGGCTCAACTGGAATTCCATCACCTCCACTAGCTTTGTCTGTAGTGATGCTTCCTAAGGCCCACTTGACTTCACATTCCAGGATGTCTGGCTCTAGGTCAGCGATCGCACCATCATAGTTATCTGGGTCATGACGATATTTTTTGTACAGTTCTTCTGTGTCTTCTTGCCACCTCTTCTTAATATCTTCTGTTTCTGTTAGGTCCATACCATTTCTGTCCTTTATTGAGCCCATCTTTGCATGAAATGTTTCCTTGGTATCTGTATTCTTGAAGAGATCTCTAGTCTTCCCCTTTCTATTGTTTTTCTCTATTTCTGTTCATTGATCACTGAGGAAGGCTTTCTTATCTTTCCTTGCTATTCTTTGGAACTCTGCATTCAAATGGGTACATCTTTCCTTTTCATAGCTATTTGTAAGCCCTCCTCAGACAACCATTTTGCCTTTTTGCATTTCTTTTTCTTGGGGATGGTCTTGATCCCTGCCTCCTGTACAATGTCACGAACCTCTGTCCATAGTTCTTCAGGAACTCTGTCTATAAGATCTAATCCGTTGAATCTATTTCTCACTTCCACTTGTATAATTGTAAGGGGTTTGATTTAGGTCATACATGAATGGTTTAGTGGTTTTCCCTACTTTCTTCAATTTAAGTCTGAATTTGGCAATAAGGAGTTCATGATCTGAGCCACAGTCAGCTTCCGGTCTTGTTTTTGCTGACTGTATAGAGCTTCTCCATCTTTGGCTGCAAAGAATATAATCAATCTGATTTCCATATTGACCATCTCGTGATGTCCATGTGTAGAGTCTTCTCTTGTGTTGTTGGAAGAGGGTGTTTGCTATGATCAGTGGTTCTCTTGGCAAATCTCTATTAGCCTTTGCCCTGCTTCATTCTGTACTCCAAGGCCAAATTTGCTTGTTACTCCAGCTTTCAATCTCTAGTCATTCTTCAAATCTCTGTTCGTTTCCAAGGCAAACCATTCAGTATCACAGTAATCCAAGTCTACACCCTGGCCAGTAATGCTGAAGAAGCTGAAGTTGAACGGTTCTATGAAGACCTACAAGACTTTCTAGAACTAACACCCCAAAAAAGATGTCCTTTTCTTTATAGGAGACTGGAATGCAAAAGTAGGAGCTATATGATATCCTTCCAATAAATTTCATCTCTCAATAAGGCAACCAGAAATGTTTCCATTGTTTGTAACCAAATCCCTGACCAGAGCATCAGGGTTGGGGGGTGGGTGTCACCAGGGTGACAGTCTGTATTTATACAAGCTCTCCCATCACTGAGCCAGTCTCTCTACTGGAGAGCATAGACAAAGACCTACATTTGCAAGTTGTCTTATTATTTTATTTTTTGTCACATTCATCCTTTTCTGCTATTTGCCATGCTTTTCTTGCCTTCCACATTCCTTTCTGACCATAAGACATTCATCTGGTTTACAAAATCTAAAAAACTTTGGAAGCCTAGGCATTAACCAGCAAGGAAGGGGGATAAATTTTTATTAAAAATATAAGTCTGACTTCTTCAGATGAAGCCAAGTAACATTATTGGGAAAGAATTCTGTCCCGTTTTCTTTACTGAATTTTCAGTGATTTGACAGCACTGGGACATCTAGCCCATGCAGGGATTTTTAGTTTCCATTATTGTTTTGGATTTTTAAAATTGCATGTGGAAAGTAATTCTTTTAGGCTTGGGGGGTGATATTTAGAGAATTACTTAGGATAAGTTGTTGTTTTATGTAATATTGAAGCAACATCAAGAAAATGTAAAATATACATTTCAACATCCTCACACAAAGAAGTTTCTACTGTCCATATAATTCCAAATGATAGAGCATATTCCAGTGTCACCCAATAGTTTAGACTTCTTTCTTTCCCTATTGGATATATTTATAGTCTAATTTATGTCCCTTTAAGTAAATGGCAACCCACTCCAGTACTCTTGCCGAGAAAATCCCATGGACGGAGGAGCCTGGCGCAGGCTACTGTTCCTGGGGTCGCAAAGATTCGGACACGACTGAGCGACTTCACTTTCACTTTTCAAATAGAGACTTGCCTAACAAATATTTGTCATGAACCCATCTTCTTCCAGGCACATAAAGACATGAAGAGAGAACACCTTTCCTTTTTGTTTTTCCAAATCAAGAGCTCACTGAGAACAAATCCACAGCCCATGCCTCAAACACCTGCACATGACTGGGGTCTGTCCCCATGCCTGGTGTATTGTTTTGTGGTTGTTGTTCAGTCGCTAAGTCATGTCTGACTCTTTGTGACCCCATGGACTGTAGCCTACTAGGCTCCTCTGTTCATGGGATTTCCTAGGCAAGGATACTGGAGTGCGCTGCCATTGCCTCCTCTAGGGGATCTTTCTGATCCATAGATCGAGCCCACATCGCCTGCATTGCAACTGGATTCTTTACCACTAGCCACCAGGGATTCCCGCTGGGTATACAGTAAGCGTTCAATAAATGTTCACTGAAAGAATAACCCCACTTTCAGAGAACTCAGGATATGGTGGCACAGGTAAGCATGTACAGGTGTAAGTGCTGCATGAAGGGATTGGCATTATTAATAGAGACAGAAAAATAAAGTAGGGTGGGTACCCAAGAGAAGGAGGATGCCAGTTTGTTTAGGGAGGGCAGGACCAATATCTTATTATCTTTTGCATCCCAATGTAATGCAATCATCCCAGCACTTCCAAATCTCCCTTTTAAAGCAAATTTATGGGAAAGGGGATTGCATGGATGCTCACAGCGTCTGCTGGAGCAGTCCTGCTACAGTCTCTCTGTGTGGTCTCTGGTCTTGTCTTCTGGCTCCGCCATCCGCTCTTGCCACCTCTATCATGGATTGGACTCCTTTCCCTTCCTTCCCCCAAAGCACTTTAAACAGAAATGTCATGGGCAACGGTGGACTTCGACTGAATTTGGGGACTCACAGACCATAGCCCTCATGATACCAGATTCAGTGTCTGACATTCCTGTTCCGACAATCTGATTGACCACGCCTCACTTTTGGAGCTAGTCATAATCTTATGACCTTGCTAGTCATAATCTCAGCTGCCCCCCCTTGCCATCACCAAATTCCCAGTTGCTCACAAATTCATAGTGAGTTTTTCATGACGAGCAGGTGAGCTCTCCTCCACCTACTCCTAACTCATGTCCGGCCTTTCCCTTGCTTTTCCAAGATGTCTTGGTGGTGCCCTGCTATACAGAGGATCACTGACGCCAGTGTTGCACCTGAGCATGACCGAGAGCTAGAAGGAGCTTCAGACTTAAAAGGTCTCACAGTGAAGCAGAAATTCCTTTTCCACTGTCCGGGTGGGGGTGGAGATACGAATATCCTGTTACACTCTTAGCACACAGTCAGACAGGAACAGGCTCTCAAAGGTGTTTGACAACAGCATGAATGGGATGGGAAGGAGACAGAGAGAGCAGGTGGCTGGGGAGGCAGGTTCCCATGCGAGTCAAGCACAGGGAGATATAGGCTGGTGGGTTAGTCCTGGCAGGTATAGGGGAATGTTCTTTCTTAGAAACAACCAAGAAAGGCAGGACAGATGGGATACAAATTAAATAAATCATGGTGTAGTCCCTGCTTGATTTCTTCTGCACTAGACCTGAATGGGAAAGTGTTGGTGAGCATTTTCATCTATGAGCGTTGTCCCAGGCCCCCTTGACTAGGAGTGTGACCCATAGCTTGTCTAGAAAGGGAACGCTGAACTTGGGAATACCAGTCTAGGGAAACAAAGAGTTTGGATGTGTGGAATCAACTCTAAATGTGCCTTGCAAAACTCTAGGCACCTTTCTGTGGAGTTTATAGGATTTATTTCTCTTTAAAAAAATTTTAAAAAGTCAGCAAGCCTGTCTCTTCTTTCTTCCCTTCCGCCTGTCTGGGCCCCCTTCATAATCTGTCGGTTCCAAGAGTGGCTAACACAAGGAATGAAGTGTAACTGGATCCCAGCCCTTGCTTTTATGTCTACTACCTTTCCAGACTGCACAGACGTGTGGACTTTTCCAGCTTGACATTGAGACAAGAAAAGGAAAGGAACAATAACAAACCACACCCTGTTGTTTTCCCAGGATGTTCTGACTTTGAAAAGGGATTGTCTTACACGGAAGTAATGAAGTGAGACTCATGGGATGTAGAAACCAATGCTCTAATTCGCCCAAGTTGGAATACAATTTGTCTGTGTATTTTTCTTCCCTTCTACCTGTATGAATGGTAATGGGTAATAAGTCCCTGAACAATTCTATAAACCTCATAGTTGATGAAAGTTCATGATTGGAAGGACTCTTGTAGGTCACTTCGTTCTGTCCCTAACTGGCATTTGAGCTCCTTTAGAAAGACTTTGCCAAACAGTTGTCCTCCTTACCTGTGCCAACCTCTTATGTGGAAAACTCATCATCTTTAAATCACTTCATTCCTTCCTTTGCCAGATATGACTGTTGGAAAGTATTAATATAGCATCCCAGTCCATCTACCATTAGTTCCTATTTCTATTCCATAAGGCCATAAAGTAAACAGAATCTTCACTATCTAGTTACTCATGTAAACCAAATCCAAGAGCTACTCTTTACTCTTTCCTGTCTCGTATACTTGCTATTCAATCCATCTGTAAACACCATCAGATTCACCCCAGATTTTTACCAAACTTCATCACTTCTCATCTTTACTCCAGGCACCCTAGTACACGAGCCCCTATATTCTCTAGCCCGGACCGACTATAATAATTTGTTCAGGGCTTGCTCTCACGTTTTCCTGCCTCCATCTGCTGCCTGTATATCACCCAAGGGGGATGTGTTTTAGAAATAATTCTACTATTTACCATAGCCAAGACATGGAAGCAAACTAAATGTCCGTCGACAGCGGAATGAAAAAAGAAGATGTGGTATGTATACACAAAGGACTACTACTCATCTGTAACAGAAAAATGAAATAATGTTGCTTCCAGCAACATGGATGGACCTCAGATTACCACACTAAGTGAAGTCAGACAGAAAAATACAAATATCATATGCTATCACTTTTACGCAGAATCTAATTTTAAAAAATCATATAAACGAACTTATTTAAAAAACAGAAATGAACTTAAAAATATTGAAAACAAACTTTTGGCTACCACACAGGAAACACGGTGGGGATGGATAAATCAGGAGCTTGGAGTTAACACACACACACTACTATATATATGCTAGACAACCAACAAGGACCTACTGTATAGCACAGGGAAGGCTACTCAATGTTCTGAGGTAACCGACATGAGAAAAAAAGCTCATGAGTATATGCATAACAATCACTTTGTTGTACACCTGAAACTAACTCAATATTGCAAATATACTATAATTGAATAAAAATAGTTTTAATATATTTTGCTCCCATCCCCCCAGTACATTCTATCATGTCACTCCCTTGGTCAAAACTTTCTGGCAGCTCTACAAAGTATCTCAACTGCAGCCATACAAGGCTCCTGAATTGACCCCCACTCCCTCCTTTCTATCCATTCCTGGACATCCACTGAAAAAAAAACAAAGCCTTTGCATTGCTGTTCTCTCTGCCTGGAATCCTCTTCCTTCAGGTAACCCTGAGGTTGGCGCCTTCACTTCACCCTCGTCTTTGCTCAAGTGTTACCACTTCATTTCATTCATTTGCAAATATCATCACCACTCTTCATAGCATTTATCATCTCCTATTTGGCATATTCATTTATAAAATGTGTTTCTTGTCCATTATGGCTAACTAGACTGCAAACTCCATGAAAACACAGATACTGTGTTTATTTGCTTCTGTAACCACACTGACTCACACATTTCAATAAAATAGTGTTGTGAAGAGTGAAAGAATAAATGACTACAGCGCATCTGTCATCTTTCTTCCAAACAACGCTCCTCTCGTCATGTAAAGATGTTTACTGATCTCCAGGTCAGTCTTTCTCTGGGAAAACCAAACTCATCCCTTGGCTGGCATACACATGATTTCCTCTTCCCTCTTGGGCCCTCTTTTCTTTCCTCCATGTAGTTTGCCAGCTCTCCTCTCGTCGTGGTTGGTGCTGGACCAGAGCATCAGGCATCAGTTAACTGTGTGGGTTCTGTAGTCAGCCCGAAAGGTTCTTGAATGACTTGTTTATCTTCCTGCAAGTCACTTGATGTTCTTTATAATAAGCAACAGTAACTGGCTGAATTAAACAATAAAAATGTACACTTACTGGAAGTACATGCACTGGCTCAGAGATCTGATGGAAAAAAAAAAGGCTCTGGAAAAGCAGAGTTGGGGAGCAAAGCTGTAGGGGCATTTCTGCAGAATACTGATGCTGGGTGTTATCAGTTCCATTATTTTCTGTCCTTGTTATACTCCACTCATGGCCCAAACTCCTGGAAGGAATATTGGGCAGGCCAGGCGGCAGGTGTCCACTGCACTCTCTAACCTGCCACTGGCTGCCTTATTGATTATCTGAGGCTTAAACAAGACAACATGAATAAGGTTTCATCACAGAGCTGGGCATATAGTAAGCACAGTATGCCTACAGGAAGTAGGGGCCCCAGATTGGAATTCAATACTCTAGGTATGGTAGAGTGCACACCATTTTCTCATTTCAGACCCTGGTAACAGAGGCTGAGGGGGGAGGTACATTTTCCTAGTCACAGTAATGATAGACTCTAACTGAGATTTTCATCAACCAATACTCCTGGGTTTTTATTGTCAGTGCTTCTGCCAGGTCTTGAATTCTCACATGAACATGGCTGATGGTTTGATCCTTACACTTATCCCATGACACTTAATCTTATTAGATAATAGCATCTGGATCCTATCTTCTAATAAAGTCTTTTAGTTTTATGTCACCTACACATTTATAACCAGATTAATTGCAATTATAAGAGAAAGTATATATGAAATTCTTTGGAAATATGCATCGCAGTGCAAATTAAAGGTATTATTTTAGTTAATAATAACTAAAGTTATTTAGTTAATAACTAAATAATAATGATTTGGAATAACTAAATAATAATGATTTGGAATAACTAAATAATTATTATTTAGTTAAAAATAACTAAATAATAACAAAGTGGTGATAGACGGAAATTACTGAGTACAGGATCCATTTTCCTGGCGTATGCCCAATTAGCTTTTTTCCCCCCCTCTGGTTTCAGTTCCACTAGGTGAAATAATGTCATGTGCCTTCCGAGGGCAAGCAAATTTAACTGCTTTACAAGCAAGAATACGTGGGGCTTTTCCATTAGCATTCATCTTCTAGATAGCTTCAAGGAATTTTGGTTTTCAACAGACAGCAATCTAGTTCTTAAGCCATATGGGCATTTGTTCTCCATCTTTTAAGTCTGACCTTGGCTGGCTTCAAAAGCAACAGCCAGTGCTATTTCAGAGCAAATGTAATTTACATTATCTGATTGTCAACAATGCAATATCTCTATGCTACATGGTCATGGTCAGGAAGATAGCTACAATAAAGGCTTTATATGAATAGCTCTGGTTAGGGATTTAGGGTAATGTTATTTACATAACTTCAGCTTCTTCCGTGGAAACCATACAGAGCGCTGATACTCTGTGAAGAATATATTAATGATATATGACTGTGGCGGCATGTCCTTCACCTTTTTACAAATTGATTTAGACGCCAAACAAAACTCCTAAGCACTACTGTTCTTTTGACTGGAGTTAAATTCCTTTCACCATACTAAAATAAAGATGTCCTACTTAACATGCAAAGATATTATATATCCATGAGCTTTAAGCCATGGTCTGTACACCTAGGTACCTAATGTGTTGTCTGATACTGGTGTTATCATTTTATATTTTATTTCCTATGCCATTATAAAGTTCATGCCTTTCCTGGTAATCTTTCATATTGACATTTATTCATTTTTGAGGAAATACATACCTATCGATATATTTGAGGAAAATAAATGCCTTCTTGCTTCCGTTAAAAAATGAACATTTTCAAGTCACAAAATTCATTGGATTATAGTTTTTTGCTTTTCAAACTCAGGCATCTTTAAAGCATACTAGGAGGCCTTTGAAAAGTGATTTACGGCCTCTGTCCCCCCCCAAACCAGCCCTTGGTCCTCAAAGGAAAATGATGACCGTCATAACTGAGGTTTAATGGAATAAGGCAGAGGGAATAGCTAAAGGCAAGAGCAAGTGCTTAGGCCAAACGCTGACTGTTAGACATTTTTCTTCCATCTTTGAGAATTCTCCATTCCATAGGTTTGGCCAGGTAAATTTCTGCTATTTTTAAACAGCCCCTGGGTCCTTTGAGGGTGGTCTGGTTTCAATCCTCCTGGAGATAAGAGACGCTCAGTTGTGACGAGAGGCATTTTCAGGCCAAAGCGTGTATGGAACAGCACAGGGTTAGGGAGGACGCTGAGGTTCGCTGGGTTGTGGCAAAGAGGATTCTAAAAAGACCTTTGAAAGTGAGAGTCCCCCACGGAGAGACATGCTGTTGCCACGTGAGACTCCCCTCCTTGGGCCTGGAGGGGATTCCACATCCTCACAGAGCTTTGATGTTCTGAACGCTAATTGGAAAATGTAAACCCAACAATGCTTCTCTATTTATTATTTGTACTTGGATGAATTCTGACCTCACAAGGCAAACTCCTGATCTTGGTGTAAGATTCTTTATCTGGGCAATGTTTTTATTTTTTCCTCCACGCTGTTTTTTAAACATCCTGGGGCCAGATTCCATTAATTCATTTTTCTCTTCTGATTTCAGAAGGCAGCTGATGATTCCAATGACTGGCCTTTTCATTTTTTTTTTTTTCCTTTACTAGTTAAATGTGTTAAAAACCGGCATAACTTTTGCTAGAAGATGAGACCCAAGCAAACCTATAGGATGAATATATGTAAGTCACTAAAACAGAATTCAGTTTTGGTGACATGACATCATAACTTGGTATTTGGAAAGTAAATACAAGCAGGAATTTAATGACAAAGTATGAACGAGGTGGAGGAAAATATAGACTGAGGGGTTATGTAGTAAGACTTTGCAATTTCCTCAGTGGCAGGATCTCAAAGTGGATTCAAGCTCAGGATAACTTATGGAATTTGGTGCTGATCATGCAGTCTCGTGAATGGCCTTTAGGTCGGGAGGATGGCTCTTATCTTAGGGGCCTGTTTTGTATCATCCTCTCTGGCTCACTCTTCCGTGTAGCTAACAACCCTGAGAGCCCCAGGCTGTACTGTGGAATGTCACATGTATTAAAACAAATGACCTGCCGGGCATGGAGGCAGATGCAAAGTGCGTACTGTGGCATTAAGGACCCTGCTTTGCAGATCTCATTTCATATCACGTGTGGGAAAGTGATCTGCTTGAGGTTTTGTTGGATAGGATTATTGAACTTTGTTGACTGTGTGTCTGGAGGAATTGCAGAGCCTGCTGGCATGTACAACAGGCTGCATCATGCTCAGGTCTCTCGCATCATTTAGCTGAGGTGGAAGCGGGCCCAGGGCCCTTAGGTGCTTCCAGATGAGGCAGAAGGGTCCTCAGAAAAAATACATAAATGGGTGAAGAGCAGCAAGTCTCAAATCACTGTGCATAAGATTACCTGAGAGGGCTTCCCTGATGGCCCAGTGTTTAGGACTCCACCTGCCAACGCAGGGGACACAGGCTGGATCCGTGGTCCAGAAGGATCCCACGTGCAGTGGGGGCAACTGAATCTGTGTTCCACAACCACTGAGCCCGTGAGCCACAAATAGTGAGCCTGTGAGACACAACGAGAGAAGCCACTGCAATGAGAAGCCCGCAAACTACAACCAAGAGTAGCCCCCACTCGCCGCAACTAGGGAAAAGCCTGCAGAGCAAGGAAGACAGGGCTGCTGCTGCTAAGGCACTTCCGTCGTGTCCGACTCTGCGCGACCCCATAGACGGCGGCCCACCAGGCTCCCCGTCCCTGGGATTCTCCAGGCAAGAACACTGGAGTGGGTTGCCACTGCCTTCTCCAATGCATGAAAGTGAAAAGGGAAAATGAAGTCGCTCAGTCGTGTCCGACTCTGCGACCCCATGGACTGCAGCCTATCGGACTCCTCCGTCCATGGGATTTTCCAGGTCAGAGTGCTGGAGTGGCGTGCCATTGCCTTCTCCGGAAGACAGGGCAGGGCCACAAATAAATAAATTCATTCATTAAGGAAAAAAGAATACCTGAGACTTGCTTTCCTCCTGGTCCTACTCCCGACCGTTCTAGGCCCCAACTATAGAGAATCGAATTCTCTAGGCTTTAGACAAGGTGCTCCATACTTTTAACGAGTTCCACACTCTGGGCGCAAGCAATCCCTTGACCATACTTTCAGAGACACTTATTTGGAGGGTGCTGCTTGGTATAGCAAAGAACTGAAACACAGGAGCCCAGCTGGCATGGTTTGGCTGCAGGGCTGCTTATTGGTCAAATGTCTTAACTTCTTTACCTTTACTTTGCTCATCTCTGACACTGGGACAACATATCTCCCTGGAGTGTACTGGTGTCAGTAAAACACCTAGTATGTGCTTGCTCAGTCACTCAATTGTGTCTCACCGTTGGGGCACACTGCAGGAACTCACTGAATCACAATATTACTCTGATTACTACTATTATTTTAAAAAATCATGTTCAAAGATGTGCTACAATGACTTCAACACCAGAAAAACTCCACAAAGCAGGGAATGGGGCAGTAGAACCAAGCCAAGGAAAGGGTTTATTAACTGGTTGATGCCCTACTATCCACTCCTTGCACTGGCCAGGCCATCTTTCTGTATTCGCAACTTCCTTGTTTTTCTTCTCTGTGGTATCTTGCTCTTTTCTTCTTTAAAGGTAACCCTCACCAAACTTGTTTTCTTGCCATCAATTATATTATTTTTTTATGGATATACCAGGAAAAATATGGAGGGAATTATTCCTAACTGTCTTGATTTTCCATACAAGGCAATAGCCAATACCACCGGGGCTGCTCTAGTATTCCTAAGAAATACTTGAAGTGAGTATGGTAAAGGAAAACTGCCACGAAGATATGTTCTGAAATCCAACTATTGTCCACAGTGATAGGAGCTGTGTGTATGTACAAGCCCATTTTCCAAAACAGTGTTCAGAGCTCCAATGTACTGGTTGCAAAAAGGATACAGTATGTTGGAGAGTTAGTGATGGTGCTGGTGGAGACCTCTGAAGTGGCATGGAGTCCCATAATTAGAAGGACCCCACATTTGTTTTAATACTCTCCTGTTGCCATCTTGAAATTTGCAATAATATTGATCAAAGGCCCCGTGCTTTCACTGTGCTCTGGGCTTCATATTTTACAGCTGGTCTTGGGTGTACATGATGGTGGATATTAGAAAAAACATTGATGGTTATTGTTAGAGACATCAGTAGAAAGTTTAAACACAGATGTGCTCTGATTTATACTCTAAAGAGATCATTCTTATTTTTTTCTGCTGAGTAAGAATAGATCACATATGAATAGGAAGAAGAATGAAAGCAAAGAGACCATTAAGTAAGGGGGTTATTTTAATATCTGGGTAAGAGATGATAGTGATTGTGGACTGGGGTAGATTGTAGAAACAGAACACTCCAGGTCCCAGAAGGAATAGAGTTGAGATACATTTTTGGTGGTAAAGCCAACAAGATTAAAGTTTAAAAACAGTAACAGAAAGATATAGATGTTATAAATTTCTCTCATCAGCAAGATGGCTTCTTGTCAATGCTCACAGAACCACACTGGTGGGAACAGTAAATGGTACATGAGATTTCTGGCTCTGACCCTGACAGCTTTCAGGCCTGGGGCCTAATGATCAAGCTGAACGAGAGCTCTACAGGGCAGGTTTCAGGCTGACCAAGGTCAATCACAGCCAACCTTGTGGATGGGGTCAGAGAAGATCCCAACTTGCAGCTGTGGCCCAAAGCTGCCCGTGACAGCAGTTATTGATGGCTGTTCTTTGTTCCAAGCAGTCAGGAGACAACATAAGCAGAATAAAGGGATTAATGTGGGACTGACTATGTATGTACCAGCTTGTTAAGAGAAAAGAGTGGAAGACCATCACCCAAACATGAGTTACACAATTCTTTTTAGAGCTCCAATGTTGTCTAGACTAAAGGGGGCAGTCTTTAAATATTTATAGTGATTTCTTGTTTATTATATTTTATTTGGCTTTTGGAAAATATTACAAAGGTGAGTTGTATTGTTGTTACTAATGATTAAATTCCATAATTAATTTTAAACTCTACATGGCCTACTGCTATTTCTTTACTCTAATTAATGAGACTCCTTGGAATTTACATTAACCAATTAATCAACATGACTACAGGGAAGACACTTGGGTTGCTAGTTTTCAAAGCCCTAAAGCTGAAAGTCCATTCAAATATAGAAATCTCAGAGACCCAAGCTTATTTCCCCCCACCAACAGAGACTTTAATCATATTTATGAAAAGCACTGAGCTAACATTATTTTTCTTTAATTTCTTTAGCTTATTCTAATTATGGAACTGAGGATGTCATATGGTTTTGAGATAATGAGTTTCTTTTGTAGCGGTCCCATGACAGTCTTTCATGCTTGCTCACTTACAATGGAAAAAGAAAGCTAGGTTGGCCATTCCTAAATGAAAAATGATGCTCCAAACATGTGAGACCCTGTGAACTAACAAGTGTACAGTCTTGTGTTCAAATGCAAATGGAACCCTACAAATGCTCACTGCCCAACCAACCATTTTTCTTCAAAACAACTGAAACACAAGTTAAAGGTTTCTGAACTTCTGTGTTGGGTTTTTGCTAATGCAGAATCACCATTTGATGAAATGAATGGAAGAGGCAGGGAGGAGCATAAATTCCATCAAAAACAAGATGACAGAATCAAATGAAACCCTCTTTCATCAGAGTTAAAACATTTAGCCTGTTTTTATGTGTAAAGCACAACTTGAGGGCTTCAGAGAGGCATTGGCCAGCAGGCAAATATATTTGTTTCAATTTGTGTATTCAATTGGTCTTAGAATCCACTTTAAAAATACATAAATATTTTCCTTGGAAATGCAGATACTTCCTGCATTTATGAAGGGGAAAATAAATGAAAGCTCTGTTTGTTTTTCATGACCAGATGTGGGCTGGATACAATGTGGGATGGAGCAAAAAAGACTGGGCTGGCTTGAGGCCCCACACTATCAGCAACCGTGACCTTGGGTGAATCACATACACCCTTCCCCCAGCCTCAGTGACATCTGTAAGATATCAATCAACTAGTGATGTGAATGCCAAGGTTTCTTGTAGTTCTACAATTTGACACCACCAGCAGTCACTTCCCTTTCTTCTTTCATTTCTGCATTTTCAGTAATTCCAGGGAATTTTTAAAATTTGAAACTCAGTATTCAGTACTTTTTTCATATCCTCACCTTATCTTCGCATTAACTTTTTTTTTTCCTTTTACCCTCTGATGAACCTCAAGGCAAACCAAACTGTCTGTACAGGATTTAATCAGCAGTTTATTGATTTTCTTCACATTGGTCCATTGTCCTTTGGTTGTTTATGAACACACAAACTTGTATTTAAGTGTTTACAGGCAGAAATTATGTAAATAATTATTGGAGAGTCAAGAAAACATATAATCGCAGGATGAGTTGGTTGTTGATACATTTAAAAAAGGGTAAAGCAAAGAAATCAGTCTATAGCCTGCATATATATTATGTAAGCTTCCATCTAATCTGTCCATCTAGCCACTCATCTTTTTTTCTTAGCAGGAAACATTGATGTACGTTGTATAATGGCAACATCGTTCATCTTGGAAAAGATTTGAACTTAAGTGCTATAAATGTTAGAGTTGTCATATAATTTCACTGTTGACTAAGTAATGGTACTTTTCCTTTATCAAGCCAGTACACATATTCTAAACATTAACACACAATTGTGAAAGGCCCATATTAGAAGAACTATCCCAGGTCTCAGGAATGATTTCTTAAGTCTGTTGTAAATTATTCTAGTATCACCCTTATATTTCCTTGCAGAGATGCTAGCATTTTTTCTGACTTTAACTTAATCTCCCCCGAGGAAAAAGAAACTTCACAAAAATTTACCACTTGCAAAATGTTTCTCAAAGTACAATTTTCCCTTTGGTCTGAATAGTTAATGTCCTGTTGGAAACAGGATGGGATAAAACTTTGAAATATATTACTGGAAGATATAATTTAAACTTTTACAGACATATAAAGACAAATATTATATTATTCTGTTTAGATAGGTTCCTACATCAGTCAAATGCAAACAGACAGAAATTAGAAAGGTGACTGCCAAAGGCTGGAGGAGAAGGAAATTAGGAGTTAGTGTTTAATGGGCATAGACTTTCAGTTTGGAAAGATGAAAAGTTCTGGAGATGAATGGTGGTGATGGCTGCACAATGCTATAGAAATGTAGACTTAAAAATGACTAAAATGGAAAATTTTACATTATATATATTTGGCACCTATTTTAAAGACAAACAATTACACCAAAAAGAATAAAATACCTAGGAATCTTTTTAAACGAAGTTGGTGAAAAACCTGTATAATGAAAAGTCTAAGACATTGATAAAAGAAATTGAAAAACACAGAAATAAAGTAAATAGATATTCTATGCTCCTGAATTGGAAGCATTAATAATGCTACAATGTCAATGCCCAAAGAAAACTACAGATTCAGTGCAATCCCTGTAAAAGTTCCAATGACACTTTTTGCAGAAATATAGTGCACAATCTTAAAATTAATATGAAACCTCAAAAGATCCCTAATAGCCAAAGCAATCTTGAAAAAGATGCACAAAGCTGAAGGCCTCACACTTCCTAATTTCAAACTATATTACAAAGGTACAGTAGTCAAAACATATATTTTTTTTGGCATAAAAGCAGACACATAGATGAAATGGAACAGAATAAAGAGCCTAGAAATAAATCTATGCATATACAGTCAGCTAATTCATGACAAAGGAGGTAAGAATAGACACTGAGGAAAGGACAGTGTCTTCAATAAATGATGCTGGGGAAAAATCAACAGTAACACACAAAAGAATGAAACTAGACTGCTATCTTACATCACACACAAAAATAAGTTAAAATGGTATTAAAAACTTGCATATGAGAACTGAAATCATAAAACTCCTAGAAGAAAACATAGGTAGTAATGTCCTTGATGTCAGTCTTAGCAATAATTTTTTTTTTTAATCTACCTCCAAAAGCAATGGCAACAAAACAAAAAGGAACCACACAAAACTAACTTCTGTGCAACAGAGGGAAAAATTAACATAAAAAGGCAACTACTGAAAGGGAGAATATATTTGCAAATTATATATTCAATAAGGAGTTAATAGTCATGATACATTAAAACTCATACAACTCAGTAACAAATACAACACCAAAATCAACGTGATTTTAAAAATGGCAGAGTATCTGAATAAACATTTGTCCAAAGAAGACATACAGATGACCAACGGGTTCATGAAAAGACACATTGCTAATTATCAGGGAACTGCAAACCAAAACCACAATGAGGTATCATTTCACACCTGTTTCAATGGCTGTTATCATAAAGACAAGAAATAAGTGTTGGCAACTATGTGAAGAGAGGGGAACATATATGTGCTAATAGGAATGTAAATTGGCATAGTCACTATGGAAAACAGTATGGAGACTGCAAAAATTAAAAATAGAACTACCATGTGACTCAGCAATTCCCCTTCTATGCTATGATTTCTATTCCTTAAAATTTTTTAAGGTGTGATTTATGGCCCTGAATGTGATCCATCTTGGTGAATGCTCCATGTAAGTTTGATAAAAATATGTGTTTTGCTATTGATGGATGAAACAGTCTATTAATGCTGTTGATAGAAATGAACTTTTTGAAGCTTTAAATTTACCTTGTTCATGTATAGTGTGATATTGGTGCAAAATATAAATCATTCTGCCATTTTTTTGGTTTGGAGTGTTAAATTTTGACAAGCATTCATTTTTCTTCATGAAAATCTTGGAGGGGAGTTAAATCTTTATAAACCTCTTCCATGACTCAACTGACGTATATTGGCAAAGTATACAACATCATTAAAATCATTGTCTTCTAATCTCATCAAGAATTCTAAAAACTGGTGATGATTTCTAGCAGTTGCACATATTTTAACAGCTGCACTCGTGATACTTTTAATAGGGTTTGCTTTAGTAAAGAAAGCACAAATTGTTTCAATATGAATCTTTACAGTGAGTAAACTATTAAAGGAATCACCCATCTTTTGTTTTAAAGTACCATTAACTTTAGATTTTTAACCTAACATACTTGGAAGTCCATCATGATAGAAACTAATTTTTCACATCTAGCTGAAATTCTTTGACAGATACAAGTTGAAAAGTATCTACACAATTTTGACTTTTTAAATTTGGTTTTATATTTCTTAATAAATTTGGAATCCCTCTAAGACAAAACCAATCCAGAGTACTATTTGAGCTGTATCACATATCACACAGTTCATGGAAAGCTAAAGTAAAGTACTTGCAAGGTTTTCATAGTTTCATCATTTGCTCTTTGATACTGCCAGAAAAGTCTTGCATTCTATAGTCAATTGTTCTCTGGCTTTGTTAAAGATCTTTCATTTTTCATATATTATTTTGTCTTTTCCTCATGATTTTCTAGCACAATTTTCATAATGGGATTAATTTACTTTACCATGTCTCTGTCCTTAAAATACTTTTCTATTTCTACACAAGAATCCAAGATGCTTATAGCTGGCCAAAATTAGAAACCCATATTCTGTTTGTTTTTTTAAACACTTTATTTACTTTTTTTTTTTGCATTTAATTTGGATTTCAGATGACTATTTCAGTGATTCCTTTTTGAATTTTGAAAGGAAACCTATTACCAATATTATTATAGAATAACATTTTGAAACAGACATTTGCAGGATGAACACAGAAGTATTAGACTCAATCATTCTTAAATTTGAATGATGCAACTGACTTTTCCAATCTTAATGTGAGAAAAAGTTAGAAGCTAAATCTAGGCTTCATGGTAAATGTTACTGGTTCAATCAGCTATTAATGACTTGTGCATGGAGTGGGAGTTGTATCAAATATACTACCATATGTTTGGAAAAAATCTGGGATTGAGAAGTCTAACTGCTTATATGTGATCTTGGGTAAAAATTCCTTACATTTTCTGTTCTTAAAATTATGGAATATAACTGCTAAACCAGAAACTAAAATAGTTCCATGATCCAGCTACAACCATTCTCTACCAAACTCTTTCTCTATATGCTGCAAATTCCTTTATCCATCAAAAACGTTTTTCTGCTTTTTCAAAAATTCTACCTTTTTCTTCCCCCTGCCATAGCACTCGGCACGTGGGATCTTAGTTCCTCATGTCCCATTCGGTGGAAGCATGGAGTCTTAACTGCTGGACTGCCAGAAAATCCCTCCAAATTCTGCTGGTTTATAACATGGCTCCTGCTTGCCATGGCACCACTTCTATTTTGTAGCCCCTTCATGGCACACTTTCACTTAATTCTACTAATTCTAACTGGCTCAAGTGCTCTATGCTTCCACTGTGAAACTGTTAGTAACTAGGCAGGTACCCATTTGTGAGCAAATAAGCTAAGGAATCGAGGTCACCTGGGAGAAAATAGGACCATGTGAGCAGCAGTGACTGTCCAAAGGCTGTTGCCCTTAGAAAGAGGTGTGGGCAAGCAGGCAGGAATTAATGGCATTAGAAATCCTTAGGATTGGCACAGAAAAACACTATAGCTCCTATTCTGACATTTTATATATATATAAAATGTCATATATATATATATGACATATATGTCATGTCATATATATATATGACAAAATGTCATATATATATATATATATATATATTCTGACATTGGAGAGATTGAGAACAACTTTCTGAAGTAGGGAGATTTGTGAAGAAGAATTCTTTATCCCAATATAATAGAAGAAAATTAGGACACCAATATTATCAATGCTCTTCAGACTAATTATTTCTAAAGTTGACCTTACCTTCTGCAATTTTCCATTATACTACTGCTGTATGCGCCATCCTTCACCTTGCACAGACTCCTCTAGTGAGCTCTGGGCTGGCCTCCCTACAGCCAATTCTGTGTCGTCTGATTTGGTCCACACACAAAGAAGAGTATATTATACTACTTAAATGTGACACTTGGTTTTCACTTCCCAAAACTGAGTTGTCACTTTTAATTAATTCTATTTGATAAGTAAATATTGAGTACATACTATGCTAGATGTTTTGGGGAATATAATCATGAACAGGATATCTATCCTGCCCTTGAGGGCTGTACAATGTAGAAAAAATTTTATGACTTACAATCAAGGATGCATAGGAGAGTATGGCATCCTAAGAAAGGGTATTAATTGAGGGAGGGAAAGATCAAAAGTAGGACCTTTAGTTGAGCCTGAAAGCAAATGGAGGACTTAGCAAATGGAGGGAGAGGCCTACTCCTAAGGGAAGAAAACAGGAGAAGGAATAGGAGGACGAAAAGCTGGGAGCAAGAATGGAAAACCTGAGTACACTGGTTCTGTAATCCAATTCCATCCCTAACTGTTGACCCAACTCAACACTAATTCTGGTCTCCAACTCCACCCATTTCAAACCAATGACAGTGATAACAATGATAATCACAACGACAACTAATATTTGTTTAATTACTGCTCAGTGCCAGGTACTGTTCTAAGGAGCACACCGTCCTGCTTCCTTGTTTACCATGTTGCTGAGCGGCCTCTGCCTCCTCTGGGTGAGGCCACTCCGTTCTCCGGCTCACCACGCAGCCTGCCAGGCGCCATTGTCTTGCCCACGCCAAAGCGCAAGCTGCCATTTTTCACTGAGCTTGCGCAAGCGCATTATGGCAGATTGAAGCAATCTCTCCATCTCTATGACTCAGAAACGGGAAAACACAGATGACCACATCTTTGAAGAAAGATGCGAAAGAATATATTTGTTTGTTGAAGTCAAGAACACTTGTGTGTATGTAGTGTGGAAATACTTGATCTTTTTCGGTTAATTTATATTCTATCGGCACTCTCATCAGACATTTCAGTTGGAGGTCCTGTTTCTGGTGGCAAGACAATCCTATCAACAAGGAGTCAAAGAAAAGACAATCAGTTCCTTAGTCAAAGGCTTGTTGCACATAGGAAGTCCACAGTTTCAAAATGTATGCAAAGTCAGCACGGAACTTGACGTGCATCAAAGGAGTTGTGAGGCTGGCTCTCCATATGAGAGTTTTGAGCAGTTAGGATGAAAGGAAGAATAAAAAGAGATCTGGCTTTCTTTTGCCGGTTTCTCTTACACACCATCTCTTTGGAAGCAACCCACTTTGTCGAGATTTCAGGTTGAGAAATTACAGGACCCTCTCACTCAGATTCTAAGAAGGATGGGAAATGGAAAAAAAGTGAAAACAAAACTAAGTTGAATGATGATCCAAATATGGCAAAACTAAGTCATTCTGTGTTTATTTGGAAATCCATTTATTTTGGTAAAACTCACCTGTGCTCAACTTTTAGGAAAAGTCTACTTAGGGAGAAGCAGTCTCTATGACTCAAGTTTGAAACATGTTTATTAAGAAGAGATGAAATATACAACTGTGAGGACATGTGCAAGGGCACATGTGAGGACACTCATAAGGATTACATATCATGCTTCTCACAGGAACCAATGTTAATTGAGAAACCCTGTAGCTTCAGACACTCTAGAGAAACAAAGTAAATTGTTATATAGGTAAAACATGAGTGAGTGAGTGTGTGTATGTGTGTGCATGTCCTTGCAGGGAAGGGAGGTTAACCAAATGATGCTCTCTTAGAATTTATTTGGCTTGCATCTACAAAACACCCATAAGGCGAATAGTCTTACTGTTCTCCAATAAGGTATGTTGAATTATACCAACATTATTTTCACATTAAAGATAAGCCCAGTTGTTTGCTGAGGGTAACATGAGGTATATGGCTTCAGAATAACCACACCAGACTTGCCAATAAACAACTTCAGTGAACTCAATTTTCTCTAATTTATAGTCAGCCTGTTTAAATTACTGTTATTTGGCTAGGATTATTTCATAGGGATTTAATTGTGCCTGTAAATTGAGTTTCTTTCAAATTCATCTCTTTAATTCACTTTATTTCCCTCCCCCATGTCTCATTTTGCATATGCTCCAGAACATATCAATAATTTATGCCACAAAGCCTTGTTTTCGCCTTTGTAATGACACACATGTTCTGCATTGTGTCGTGATGTCAAAGGAAATGTGTACAATGTGAAAAGGTCTTGAATTTTTCATGAAAGCTGGTGGGGGCCAAATGGCTATTTGCAGCGCTTTGGGAGAAGGACAAATTTAGCTTTTGAAAAAGTTTCAGAACTGAGTCAAAGCAACAAAGATAATATTTGCTGAGCCTGTATTTTTTCCTTATCACACACAAACCTCAGCATTTACACATAGTCTCATCCTTATAACTGCATTGCAAGGGAGATGTCTCTGATGATCTCCATTTTACAGATCAGGAAATGGAGGCTCAGTCATAAGAAGTCACTGGCTCCATATCACACAGTCAAGGAGTGACGAAAGAGGGACTTAAAGCTCAGGCCTTTGGGACCTCAAAGTCCAAGTGGTCTTCTTATAAAATTACTTAGGTAACTTTCTCATACTTGGGCCACAACCATTCAGAGAAATTGGTTTTGCTTCAGTTCTAGATCTAAAACTTGAACCCTCAACTCTCCTTTTCTTTAAAAAAAGAAAAAAAAATTTTTCTTCAGTCTTGTCTGTTCTCTTCTCTTCTGACTGCCTCTTAACTGACCACCAAATCAAGTGAACAAAGTCTGATGGAATTTTTAGCCTAAGTCAGAGGGAATGACATCACTGAGGTCTGTAGGGCACAGACAGCATGAGATCATCTCAAGCCGACATGAAGCTGATGCAGAATATTCATTCATTTAGCATTTACTGAACTCTAACTCTCTGTTAGATCAGGGGTCAGCAAATTGTCACCCATGAAACAAATATGTCCTGTCTCCCATCAGCACAAGCAAAGTTTTACTGGAACACAACCGAGCCCATTCAATACATATGGTCTGTAACTATTTCTGTGTGACAACAGCCATGCTGAGTAGTTGCGACAGACTCCATATGCCCTGCAGCGATGAGGATATTTACTCTCTTCCTCTTTCCAGAAAATGTTCATTGACCCCATGCTAGACAATGATCAAAACAGACACAACCTCTACCCTTGTGAAGTCTATAATCTCATGAGGCATTAATCAAATAATCATTATATTATTAAAAACTGTGATACATGCTATGAAATCAAAGTGTGGTAGAGTGGGCAGAGAGTTTTATTTATGCTCATCTCTTGCCATCAGTTCTTGATATTCAATTATTTGGGCCTTATTCTCTTACTGTAAAAAGAACTTCTTGCCTGGACTGACAAAACTATCATTTATTTATTCAAATTCAAAGAATATGCCCAGAGCACTTGCCATGGACACAACACTGCCTTGGGAGCCTGGATATTGGAAAGAACAAAAGTTGAGAGTTGGTCTCCCATTTGGCCTTAATCCTCAATTGGTTCAGAACCCAGGAAATGAAGAGGAATTCTAGTTATTGGACCCCATCAGGCTCCTAACAGAGTCCATGGTAAGATCTGGCTCCTTCTTTTTTTTTAATTTTTTTTTAACTTAAAAAAATTTTTTTTTGATCTGGCACCTTTTTATCCCTGAATTCTCTGAAATGACCTTGCATCCTTATAGTAAGGTGCTTCCCAGCTGGCACAGTGGTAAAGAATCTGCCTGCCAGTGGAGGAGACACAAGAGAAGCAGGTTCTATCCCTGCATTGAGAAGATCTCCTGGAGAAGGAAATGGTTACCCACTCCAGGATTCTTGTTTAGAGAATCCCAAGACAGAGGACCCTGGCGGACTACTATACCCTCTTTTTGAATTGAAACTAGCTTGAGTAGGTTTCTGCTACCCAGAACCCCTAACACACAAGGTTTAGTGACTAAATCAGCTGGAGGAGCACGCAACCTCACACACTCTGGCAGCAGGAACCATTAGCCTGGTCTTTGTATGGACAACCAGGTCTGCCCCAGTTCTGTTTCCCAGTTTCTAATTTTCCCTCCCTCTGTGTTCTTCATCTCAGCCTCAATGATGTGAACCAACAATAATTTCTCTGGGTCTTCCAGGACACAGTTCTGTCCTAATTTCTGTTAGCCTGCTGCTCAAGTAGACTTGGGAGTCCCACTGGTGCCTGGACCTGACAGGACACATTGACTTCCTCCATCCCTCTTGACTTGTTCCTGGTCTTGACAACACCCTTGGAGATAAACATGGATCACAGAAACAGCTGAAACCACAAGCCCATGTCACACCCCAGTGGGGGAACTGCTGCAGGCTTAGGTGGAGGCCATGCTGGTAGGAACATCCAGGTAAATTCTGTCTCCCTGGCCTTAGGCAGGCCCAGGTTACCATTGTGAAAACTGGTCTTCCCTGTTCCTCCTCACTCTGACCTTTACCCTTCTTAGGACTTGAGGTGACTCTCTGATTCTTAGACCTGAGTTCTTGAGCTTGATTCTGTCCTTTCTAGTTCTCTGTCATCCTCAACCTTTGGATACTAATTGGCTATTCAGTGTGTTATATAGGTTATCTAGTAGAGTCCTTAAAACACATTTGTGAGAAAGGTAGAATTATTATTAAAATCTGTTTCCAGATGAAGAAGCAAGTGGGAACCTGTTCAAGTGACTCGTCCAAGGTGACAAGAGATGTATGTGTTTGGAGTTAAGATTCCAACCATGTCTGATTGGCTCCAAAGCACATACTATTCTAATTCCTTCTTCCAATACTTGGGCCACCTGATGCGAAGAGCTGACTCATTGGAAAAGACCCTGATGCTGGGAAAGAGTGAAGGCAGGAGGAGAAGTGGGTGACAGAGGATGAGATGGTTGGATGGCATCACCGACTCGATGGGCATGAGTTTGAACAAGCTCCGGGAATTGGTGATGGACAGGGAAGCCTGGCGTGCTGCAGTCCATGGGGTCGCAAAGAGTCGGACATGACTGAGAGACTGAATTGATACTGATACTGGTTATAGGAAGTTGATTTCTTTTCCCTTCTTCCTTAACTGTACTATTTTGGAGGTCCTGATCTTGTAACTTACTTTAACACTTATACCAGTGGTTAGAAAACTTTCTCTGTAAAGGGCCAGGCAGTAAATGTTACTGGCTTTGCAGGACATATGATCACTGTCACAACTATTTAACTCTGCAACAGACAATGCTTAGAAAATGCTACAATGAGTGTGGCCAGAGACAATACATAAATGATGGGTGTGGCCCTATGCCAATAAAACCCTATTTTGGACACTGAAATCTGAATTTGATATCCTTTTTACATGTTGCTATTTTTTTTTTTCAAAAAGTATAAAACTATTCTTAGCTTGTGAGCCATACAAAAGTAGACAGTGGACCACATTAGATCCCTGGGCCACAGGTGGCCAACTCCTGGTCTATTTCCCATTATTTGGATTTATAATTTTTTTGAAACCCTCATGCATTAGTGAGCATTTATGGTGTGCTTGCTACACACCAGTGTTCTAAGTTTTTTACAAATGTACACTAATGTGGTCCTCATAGCCACCCTATGAGGAAGATGCTATTATCATCTCAGATTTACAGATGAGGAAAATGAGCTACCGAGAGATGAACTAATTTGTACAAGGCTCTATTAAGCTAGGAAATAAGTGAACTTAAGATTGGCACCCAGGCGGTCCCAGCCCAGGGCTGGCATCTTAAGCAAGAAGCTATGCTTCCTCTCTGGTTCCTATGAGATAATGTATTTTAAAGTGTTTTGAAAACTGTAAAGGGTTCTATAAATATAAATCAATAGCTATCATAATCAGTGATACATCTTTATCTAGGTTTCTGAAGGGATTGGACAGCAATCAAATTGATGTTAATCAAAACAAAAACACCCAGGCATGTCGTGGGATGGTATCTGTTTTTCTGTCCATCTTAGCAATAAACATTGTTAAGCACTGAATTTCCATCTCCAATAAACAATGGAGGAGACTTCTTGTGTAGACTTCACTCCTTGCTCCCATCTCCATGAACTTTACATCACGCCTCAGTTTTGATTAAAATGAAAATGAAGCTGTATATATAAAAGAAGTTATATATCAATAAGGATTGTGATTAAGTGGTTTTTTTTTTTCCCTCCCACTATTTCTTTCAGGTTCTTAAATTAGATAGCAAGAGAGACATGACTTAATTATTGAGAATACTTTGGAGCCAAATGGAAAATTATACAACTACTTACTCAGATGCCAGGGTAATTAGAGGCCAATTATCTCTCTCATTTGGCGCTAATGAATGAAGATCAATTAAAAAAATAATGTAACTGTGAATTGCTTTTATTGAGCAGAGAACCCTAAGCAGCTGAAATTGTCTACTCTTTCACTAATTGAAAATCCAAAATGAAGGCAACCCAGAATTCGATTGTCTTCATGTAATTTTAGAGCAGTTCGATTTTCCAAATCCATACAGATGGCCAGAGCCTTGGATTAGAATCATTTCCTGGGTACAGCATGCAATTCTTCCACAAGGAGAGTCAAAACATGGCTCAAGCAATTCCTAATTCCTATTTCCCTAGTGATAACATCAGGTTTGCTGGCAGGACTTTATTGTTGCTTCTGGGCTGGTTGTGCTTGGGCTAAGATGGAATGTCTGATTTGCTTGGCTATTTCACTTTTCTCTTGATTAGTATATCCATTTCATCAAATGTATTCTGAAAACATTTATTTTACTGTAAAAAGCTGATTGAAAAAGGCATCCCCTTGATTAAAATTTGAGATCCTGTTTATGTGGTTACGGATTTACCTGCTCAAAGATCACCTTGGAGTTCAGTTAGCCTTTTAACATCATAGTTAAATAATCTCCACTTAAAACAAGTTTATGCTATTTTACTTTATCTAGAATGTAGTTGGTTTTTTTTTCCCCCTGAGGTATAAGAATTTCAATTTTTTAGGTTTGTTTGTGGTCTGAATAAATATTCCCTTGAAGGAGCTGGAGGGTCTTAGGACATCAATCTGTGGATAAAGTAATGGTGCCATTTGTAACAATGGCCTTCTGCTTGTAAAAGGTCAATTATATTGGGTTGGCCTAAAATTCTGTTTAGGTTTTCCCATAAGATCTTATATATTATAAAGTAGGGAATTCCCTACTTCTCACCCCAACACACACTTAACACACTCTCTAAAGAACTTTGCAATTCATGAGATGTTTACTCTAGATTATTTCGTTATCCCCAAACAACTTTGGCAAATCAATCAGGCAGGTTTTACCTGCAATTTACCAAGGAAAAAGGTGAAACTTCAGAGAGCTTAAAGGGCACCACAGTATGGCCAGAGCTGTTGAGTCCCACGGTGGTCTCCGTGAAAGGCCACCCCGAGGATTGTGCAGCGTGCAACCTGCACGCTCATACTGGCAACCTGGCTTTGACCCTTAATTTAGCTTTAAAGAAAAGCTAAAGAAAATTCTAGAAAGTGTGAGTCACAATGAAGGCAAAGCTTACAACATTAGTTGCTTTGCATTTTCCCAACGAAAAAGGATTGGGTGTGACCAAAGTTTGAATCAGCTTCGGTCATCAGGGCTTGGCTACAGGGCTGAGGATAAGTGGGGACTCAGAAGTAAAAATCCCTTTTATCCAGAAATGCAGTCAAAATGGCACACCAGGGTCATGTTCAGCTCATGAAGTGACACTGACACAGAAGTATGGGGATTCTGAACTCAACAATCAAGGCTTGGCTTTTGATTTTCCAGTCCTTGGCCCATCCCACGTCCCATGAACTACTTTGTTATATTCTATCAGCACTGCCAGGGCCTCTCACGAGGTGTGGGGCAGGAGGAGGAGAGCTATTTATCATCCCAGCAACCAGGGGCCTCAAATTACTACTGCCAATGGTGGCCATGCCTAAGGTCCCAGAAGAGTAGTGACAGGAGTAGAAACACATGCCATTCTTTTGAGTCTTGTAGCTGCATCTCCCCACCTGGAGTTCATTATACATTACTGCTGTCTTTTTAATAATTCTATTATCACCTTGTAAACAGTACTCAGAGCTCACTGTGGTTTCCGTGTGTCTTGTATGTCAGCAGTGTAACTTTGCTAAGTGAGCACAGTTAAATTAGCCCACAATTTGTCTTCCTTAAAAACAAAACAAACCATATCGAGAGGCTAAAAAGAGGAAAGAACCTGCCCCCCTGCCCAAACTCTGAGAAACTTGTTCAGTGCACTAGGGATGAAGGTGGGATGTAGGAGGGGAAGAACGTAACTCTGAGGTCAGCATGCTTGGGACAAATTCTGGCTTTTCATTTTTCACACTTAAGTCTTGCACAAGGTATTTCTTTTTAAATCTCCATTTTCTCATCATTAAAATGGGACAATTAAAATTAAATACCTCATAGCACTGCTCTGAGAATTAACAAGATCTTGAAGGTCAAGGACTTAACACATACCACCCACAGAGATGTTCACTAAATGTGTGTGCGTGCGTAGTAGGTCATTTCAGTCGTATCCAACTCTTTCTGAAGTTATGGACTGTACCCTGCCAGGCTCCTCTGTCCATGGGATTCTCCAGGCAAGAATACTGCAGTAGGTTACCATGCCCTCCTCCAGGGGATCTTCCTGACTCAGGGATCGAACCTAGGTCTGTTATGTCTCCTGCATTGGCAGGAGGGTTCTTTACCACTAGTGCCACCTGGGAAGCCCCACTAAATGTGAGATCTAATGATTTCTCTCTTGAACTAAGATGGACGCGTCTATCTGTGGGGAATTCCAGGTAAGTGGTGTGTTTTCCCAAACACATGGGAGAAAGGATGAAAAATGGGAGCACTGAGGCTGCTGGGGCTGAAGCTAATGTTACGGTTGTTAATTAATGAATTCAACAAACGCTTATTAAATTCTGCTAAGAAGAGACCCATGTAAGGCATGGGAGATACAGAGGTGAACAAAACAACTGTGCTGTGTGCTATGAACAAGGATGACTCAAGGTGATGGTGGGGATAGACAATGATTAGATTTGCACACGTTAGATGTGAGTTCTGGGGATGGGGGGATATTTTAAGAGTGTGGATAAATAACTCGTCTCTGATGAGGGGAACACCTGAACAAAGCCCTGGAGAAAGGGCAGGGGGGTATTCAGAAAGTGGAAAGATGATTTCCAGGAAGAGGGAAGGATACATGCAGAGGCCCTGAGCTGAGAATGAACTTGGCTTGTTCAAACAATAAGACCTCTGAATGCTCACAGCAGAGGTTATGTGTTGGTTATAGGTACTGGTAGGGTTGAGGACAAGAAGAGAAATCAGGTAGGGTGTGCAGATCTATGTGGATCGAGTTAACAACTTTGGATTTTATTCCGGGTATATGGTGAAAAGTAGATGGGTTAGATGAAAGAGAGAAATCATCTGATTTGCCTTTCACTTTGGTTTCTGGATCAATAGTTGATTCTAGGAGGCAAGAGAAGAAGCAGAGAAGATAGGAGACTACTGTAGTGGTAAGAAATGCTGGTGGTTTGGAATAGAGTAGCTGCCGTGAAGGGGATGAGGAGTAGACTGATCAAGTATAACCTTGGAAGTTTCCACAGAAGGACTTGCTGTTGGACTGCATGTGGTGTAAAGGAAAAAGAAAAGTCAAAGATTCACGACTTCAAAATTTCTGCTCTGAACAAACAGAGGAATATGGTTCTTTACCAGCATGGGGAAGCCTGGAACATGAGTGGGTTTGGATCATGAAATCAAGAATTCTGCTTGAGATGGCTATTCAAATGATGTCACATAAGCACTTGCATACATGAGATTGAAGATTGGAAGAGAACTGGGCCTGGTGATATTAAATGGGATACTGATACTAATTAGCATACAGTGGGTGTTCAAGATTCCATAATACACCATAGTATTTATTACCTCAAACACAGAAATCTACCATGAGTCTATTCTCTTAAACAATCAACCACTGGGTCTTAAACTTTGCTATGGTTTTCTGCACTTCAGAATCATCTAGAAGAATCTATAAAAATGCAACTGCTCAAAGTTGTATTTCTTAGAAAATTATACCTGAGTTTATGATTTTGTTAGTTCCTGTTTTGTGTAATAAAGTCACATGCATGTCCACTATTCTAGTCTCTCCCTTGGCAGCTCTTCAAACAGTTGAGAACAGGACTCACAATAATCATGGCTATCAGTACTGAGCACACAGCAAAAGCTGGCCCCTAAATCCCAGAACCATAGGGAGAATTTCAGGGGTGCAGACAGTACAAGGGATCTGGTCAACAACCTTAGCAAGAAGAGAAATGATGGTGATTTTGTCCTGATGCAGATAATTGGAGATCATACTGTGTGTATCGAGATGTTTCCAAAAAAATCTATCAAACCCAATGACTGCGACCCCTCTTCTCTGATACCCAAGTGTTCTAGGGCTATCTTACTTAGAAATGCTGAGGGGGGCATAGGAAGACACAAAGATGTAGAGAGAGTGAGTAATTTCAGTCTTTCATATGAACCTGTGACTTGAGCTTGAAATTGTGACTTGGGAAGGGTCAGGTCTACACTGCTTGCAAGCCACACAACGCATATCAATTGGCTAAAGAAAAGGGGGGAGAAAAGTTAGATGATTAACTTCAAACGGGGCTGCCTCCAAGTCCTAAGATGAAGTTGTCAGGAACACCTCTCTACTTTTTGAGACATGGATTGACAAGTGGGCAGGGAAAGTGAAAAGTGAGAGTGAAGTCGCTTTGTTGTGTCCGACTCTTTGCGACCCCGTGGACTATAACCTGTCAGGCTCCTCCAACCATGGGATTTTCCAGGCCAGAATGCTGGAGTGGGTTGACATTTTCTTCTCCAGGGGATCTTCCCCACCCAGGGATCGGACCCAGGTCTCCTGCATTGCAGGCAGATGCGTGACCATCTGGGCCACAAGGGAAGTCCAAGTGGGCAGTGCTACTCTGCAAAGGAGAATCAAGTTTCCATAACCATAAAGAGGGAGAAGGGGTGATGGAGACAGAAGAGCAACCCATGTCCACTACGGAAAGGACAGGAGAAGGGAAAATGGACCTTCATTTCACAGGTTATTTGAAAAGTGAGATTTGTTTAAAACAAATTTTAAAACAAACCTGTTTAAAACAAAACAAACCCCAGGACAATGGGTTCACACTAAAAAGTGTAAATATGATCACGATGTGGACTTAGAAAGTTCTCTTGTCGTTAAGGAAGGAAGAAGAACAGGTGGTCAGGATGGTGAAGGGTGTGGCCAGACTATCTGGGCTCTGGTCCAATTTGACCACACACAGTTGTTAAAGAGTTAATGGAAGACTTAGGTTTCATAATAATAACTGAATCATAATATACCTGTTTAAGCTTCACATCCTATCATTTCCACAAAGATGGTGCTCAAAGCCTGGTGCTATAGAAGGAGGACACAGCTCACAGTCTGATATGGTGTTAAGTCATAGTTCGACCACTTCTCAGTCCTGTGACTCGGGAAGCGTTTCTTTGCCTCTCTGAGCCTCAGCATTCTCATCTGCACCACAGGGCTAGTGGAGTCTCCTTCTGAGGGCTTTCGTAAGGACGTAACGGATTCTGCACACATCACACCTGACCACAGCACTCTGGACATGGTGATCACCCAGTAAAGGCGACGACGCCTCCGGCTCTTCATCATTGTCGTCATTGCCTTATTGTGGCTAATCTGGATCCACAGTGAGCGATAAACCACACACAAGGCCGACTCAAGGCATTTCACTATCTACTTAGGCTCGAAAGGATTGTGTTTCATCTAGAAACAACACATTTTTGAGTGGCTGACAGTTTGGCTTTTGGACATTGAAAGACTAAGACATTTATCTGGGACCAGGCAATCCTAGTAGTTAGACTCTCTGAGACTCAGTTTCCCCATACAATAATCTTCACAGGGCTGTGAGAACAGCATGAATCATTCATCTATTGGGCCTAGCATGGTGTCTGTAAGATTTCAATAAATAAATGATGATAATCATCTTAATCTCTATTATTATTACTCTACAGTGATTTCTACCAGGCTGCTTTGGGCCTTGTGAAAAGAAGCATTCAGGAAAAAAAACAAAACAAAAAAAACCCAGAGTTTCCCTTGAGGAAGATGCCTTTGGGACATGACAGACCTTCTCCACCATATGGATCACCTTAGTCATCCTCGTTCTAGTTGGTAGGAATGTGACATCAGAGTCAATTTGTCTGCTGGTGCCTCTTGAGGAGGGGCATCTTGACTCCAGTCCACGGATGATTTATTTAGTAATGCCTGGGAGCCCAGAGACACAGAATGTTCTGAGCAGTCAGTGCGTGCACCTTGTCCTGGGGTGATTTCATGACTGCTCATTTGTTGTTTACAGGCTTAACTCTCTAATTTATAGACTCTGAAAGCACCAGTGAAAGCAACAAACTTGCTTTTGGATCGCCTAATATAGTTTATAGCACAACCATAAATTTGGAACCATTTATGGAACATTATGACTTGCAAACATCTCCCCCAGTTTTATTACTCAAGCAGAAATGTGTGGAACTCACAATCGTTCTAAAAACTGTAAAAAGCATTAAAAATTTTTTCACTTGTTTCACAGACAACCCAGGGCAGGATGCAAGTTTTTATCTTGAGTCATATATGGGAAGCCCAATTTTTTTTTTTTTTTTTTTTTACTAAAAAGTCAGCTGGTTTCAAAACACACGAGATGGCTGGCTTGGAATCTTGACTGAAAAGAACTCATCTTTGCTCTTTTCTCTTTCAAAAAAGAAAAACTGCCCTGTGTCTAAGGAGGAATTTAGCAATTAGATGATCGCTGTAAAATAGCCATTGACATCTGCCCTATTTTTTCTACCATCAAAGAAGTTTAATTTGAATAAAAGCTTTCTCCTCCACAATCTGACATTCTCCCTGAGTTTTATCTGACTCTAAATCATTATCTTACAATTAGGTCTGAACTTAGGGGTAAAACAACAACAACACAGACCAGGAACTTCAACACAGAGATCTTACTTGGGTTGTCCTGTGGTGTCTGATGCTATCTGGGTTGCGCTGCCTTTTATCCTCCTGGTGTTTAAAGGGAAAGGTCTCTTCTGTTGCCTTCCACCCCTGCCCCCTACCCTATCATTCTTTTCAGTGGAACCTGCTGAGTAGTCCCAGGCCTGTGTGTGTCAGGACAAGATATTGTTGTCATAAAAATGGATGTGGAGGTCATGCGTTTATCTCTGTCTCTTTGTCTCCCGCGCAGGATCCAGAGAAAGGAAAAATTATGGATGGGGTGCTTTTATCCAAGCAAAGTTCAGATGGAGATAAATAGTTGGGGTGGCGAGCAAAGAAAAACAGAACTGGGCCAGGGAGAGTCTTGGAGGAGAAGAGTCCCTTCTACTGAGTCCTGTAACTGGCATCACACAAGGGACTTTAGAAATAATCCAGTGTGACTCCGTTAGGGCACAGAGGCGATGCAGCATGGGAGGTGTGGGAAAGTGCAAATTCCTCCCAAACTCTTGTTCCATTAGGAATTTAAGCACCCAGGGGAGTACAGGGTCAGTGTATGTGGTCTAGGGTCAGACAGTGTGGTTTAAATCTTGCCTGGGTCATTTTTTGTTGCATATGGGCAAGAAATAGAGCTTTTCCAAGGCACAGGGCCCCAGGTGTCATATGCGAAAGAACACGCATCATGCATTACTGAGTGTATTACTCAAAGTCAAAGATGGAAAGCAGAGAATGCTGAGCCTGACAGAGTAAGGCTTTCTTCCTTACTTGCCCTTTCTTCCTCCTTCCCTCTCTACCTTTCTTTTCTGCTTACTGCCTCCCTGCCTTTCTCCCTTCCTTTCTGCCATCCTTCTCTCAACTCCACAAACAATTATTGAATATTTATAATGTGTTATATTGTTCTTGGCACTAGGGATACAGTCATATGCAGGATGGGGCTCCCAATCATATACATTTTACTAAAATGGTAATCACAATTATTATAAGAAATGCGGAAAATTGAGATGCTAAGAAGTTGAGTTCTACAGCCAGGGAAGTAAAAGATCTCACAACAGAGCAGGGTCTTCAGAGTCCCATGCTTCTCCCTCGCCTCACCCTATTCTGGGATGTCTCAACTCAGTGTATCACCTGTGATGTTCTTTGTTACCAAATGGACGTTTTTTGAACAAGATTTGTTGTTTAAACACAGTTTTTAGATTTATACGAGCAAAAACCAAACCATGAGCACAGTACAGAGAATTCTTATATACCTCCCAGTTTCTCCTATTACATCTCACATAAATATGGTATATTTGACACATCTAATGAGCTGATAGTGATACATTATGAAGTCCATACTTTATTCAAATTTCCTTAGCTTGCTTTTTTTCAAACCTGTTTCTTTTTTCCATTTCAGTTGAACAGATTACGTTCAACCATCCTGTCTCCTTAGCCTCCTCTGCATCACGTCAGTGTTTCCGTCTTTGCTTGTTTTTCACGAGCTTGACAGTTTTGAGGAGTGAGTGTGTGCTCACGCGCTCAGTCGTGTCCAACTCTTAGTGACCCCACGGGCTGCAGCCCACACGGCTCCTCTGTCTGTGGGATTTTCCAGGTAAGAACACTAGAGGAGGCTGCCGTTTTCTTCTCCAGGGTATCTTTCTGACTCAGGGATGGAAGCCACGTCTCCTGTGTCTCCTGCATCGACAGGTAGATTCTTCACCACCGAGCCACCTGGGAAGCCCTAGTTTTGAGGAGTACTGGTTAGGTATTTGGTACAATGTCCCTCAGTTGGGATGTGCTTGGTATTTTTTCTTGATTATTGGAGTTTTAGGTTTTTGAGAGGAAGACCACAGAGGTAAAGCCGGTGCTAGAGAGATCTGCTGAATATCAATTAGAGTCTCAGGGCTGGCTGCAGTCACTTAGCCTGGCTCACTAATGCCCTTGCATTAAGTCTTTGTGCAGGTTGTGGTGGCTGCCACATGAAACCTACCGTGTAATTATTTGGATGAAGACAGCAAAAGCACAGACGAGTGGATAAAAGGGTAGACCGTATCAGACACACCTTGGGTACCACCTCAGCACCTCTTATCTGTTCTTATCGTCACCTCTTATTCTAGCCGATCTGAGATAACTGGTTCCGCTCATCCTTCAGCCAGCTTCATGCAGGTGAAGCTGATGGTGCTTTACCTCAAGATTCCACTGACTTGCATGTCTCCTGCTTCCTGCTCTGGGGTTCCTCTGATGGTATACAGTGCAGGATGGCCCTGGGAATCCACTTGGCACTTGCTCAGACACAGCCTGTGGAGCAACGACTGATCCACAGAAAATAGGAGCCAGTGGAAAACATTCCTCCTTCATTTCTCTGTGGCTGATGGACCTGAGAAGCATTGCAACTCCTCTGAAAGTCCCATGACATTAAGCATTCAGTCTCCCCAAGCACTTGTCAACTTAAAATCGCATCTGTGTATTGGGTCTCAATCATTCCCTGTATTCGTCTGTCCATCTGACACTCCCAAATAAGCTGCCTGCACAGAAGTCTTTCTCTTAGGGGCTGCCTTTGGGGAAATCTAACTCTCACTGAAACTAAAGCATATAAGGAGAAATAATTTTATATGGACAATGACCACTTTCTTAATTTGATGTGAATTAAGAATAAAAGAATTTTAGGAATCTGCCATTTTAACTATCACATACAATATTATTACAGGAAAGCCTGGCATGGTGCAGTCTATGGGTTTGCAAAGTGTTGGACATGACTTTAGTGATTAAACAACTACATTATTAAATGCATCAAGGGTTCTAGGCAGATACAGTACCCAGACACGTCCTCTTCCCACCAGACTATCACCCCTATACAGAAGTGTTGAGCTGCCAGTGAATCAGAACTTCTGACATGGAGAGAAGTCAGCACAAAAAGAGCTCTTGCATTATTTAACCATTGAGAGCGGGGCTGGAGGAAGGTGATGTTTGTGCAACTGGATGGTGGGGATGTTGCTGTTTCTAAAAGTGCATTATAATCTCCCTACTCTATTTGTCTCATGTTCTCACCACTTATGTTTCAGTTAGGTACTGAAGAGAAAGATCTTTGTTCTTTCCTGGACAGTTTTTCATCATGGCCTGAACTTCATTAAAGATAATTCACTAAAGACACTTCATTAAAAACCTGTTGTTTTTTGAGAACGTGTATGTTCCAATGATCTGTTTATCTACAAGGAACCACCCCAAATAAAGTGGCAACAACAAATTCATTTGGCTCTCAAATCTGCCATGTAGGCAGGGTATAACAGGAACATCTTTTCTCTGCTCCACCTAGTGATCGGGGTGACTTCAGAAAACTCCTGACTTGAGTTTAATGCTCAGCTGGGCTGTGGTGAGAGCTGTCAGCCAGAACACCTTCATGTGGCCTTCTCATGAGGCCTGGGCTTCCTCACAGCTTGGAATCCAGAGCTGATCATTTCAAGAGAGAAAAAGCCAAGAAGAAGATCTATCACCTTTTCTAACACAACCTCTGAAATCCCAGTTTCACTTCCACCTCATTCTGTTCAATAGAAGCAAGTCACTGAAAGCCCATACACAAGACAAGGAGAATGAGAGTCCACATTTTGATGGTCAAAAGGTCTACTGTTTATAATAGCCAGGACATGGAAGCAACCTAGATGTCCATCAGCAGACGAATGGATGAGGAAGCTGTGGTACATATATACCATGGAATATTACTCAGCCATTAAAAAGAATTCATTTGAATCAGTTCTAATGAGATGGATGAAACTGGAGCCCATTATACAGAGTGAAGTAAGCCAGGAAGATAAAGACCAATACAGTATACTAACACATATACATGGAATTTAGAAAGATGGTAATGATAACCATATATGACAGGTTTTAAAATCACCAGAGTATGCCGAGAATAATAGCTCTCCTACGAATCATCTAGCTATGAAAACTGTTTTTCATGTGAATCATTTACGCCATGATGCCTGAGGTTGTGCCGCAGAGCAAGGCTGTCCAATAGAACTTTCTGTGGCATTGTACACGCTCCACATCGGCTCTGACCCTGGTGGCTCAGTGGTAAAGACTCTGCCTGCAGTGCAGGAGACCCGGGTTTGATCCCTGGGTCAGGAAGATCCCCTGGAGGAGGGCAAGGCAATGCATTCCAGTATTCTTGCCTGGAGAATCCAATGGACCAAGCCTGACAGGTTACAGTCCGTGGGGTCGCAAAGAGTCACACATGACTAACACTTTCACTTTCATAAAACAGTCACTGGTCACATAAGGCTGTTGAGCACTGACAATATGGCTAATGAGAGTGAATTTTACATGTCATTTAATTCTAATTAATTTAAAGTTAAATAGTTTCCTGTGTATCACAGCTACTACACTGGGCAGCTCAGTTCTAGATAAACAAATAAAGAAATAAGAGTTCAAATTCCAGCTGTGATGTAAGTTTTGGGCAGGCTTTCTAGTACAATCCTACAACATTCCAATTATAAGCAAAATGTTTCCAGGTCTGACTGCATTCAGAGATACAAATGGAGATGATTTGGCCTAGGATGTGCTAGAGAGGAGAAATCTCCTCAAGTGTGGGTGTGGAAAAGCAGAATAATCACTGGGGAGAAGAGTCAGGACAATGTCTCAGGTGGGCAAGATGCTGAAACCATTTAGACATGCAGAGCCTTGCTCAACAATCCATCTCTTCACACAGAGATGCTAGCCAACTTATTTTGGCGTGAAGTGTGAGCACTGTTCAAGATTGGATCTCACAGGAGGATGACTTCTGAAATTCCTCTGTGTGTCTGTCTCCCATGCCTGCCTCCCTTAGCCTCTCTGCCCTCCTTCCCCTCCTCCTTCCTGATCCTTCATCTTGAAACTTGTGATTTTGAAGATAAAGTGTTGAAAAGATCATGGCTATGCCATCCAAAGAAAGAGCAATGATTATCCAAAAAGATTTCTCGATCATCTTCTATGTGTAAAGTTCTCTGCTGGGAATGGCAAGAAGCATAAAGCTCCACCCTTGGAATGCTATTCTTTTATTGGTGAGATTTAATAAAACAACTAGTATTTATAGCAAGCTTACAATGGGCCAAATACTACACTGATGTTCTCATGAATATGATTTCATGTGTCCTTTTAAAACCCTATGACACCGAAACTTCTTAACCTATGCTTTTCAGATGAAGAAACTGATGTCTGGTGAGTTTAAAACAGCTCATCCAAAGTAAAACATCTATTTAAGTGGTTGAGTAGATTCGAACTTAGGCTGAGTAAATGCCAAAGCCTGTGCTCATAACCACTCAACTATGCACACACCCCATTATTCTGAAGAGCATTTCCTACTTCTTTGGGGCTGATGTTTGGCAAATGCAAGTCACTGACACTTAGCGAGATTTAGCCGAATTCCTGAAGGATACCAAGACATTAGTCTTTGGTTCACACTAAAGAGTGAAGGAGGTAAAATTGGCTCACCTATTTTGAAGACATGATGAGAGGGTGAGGAAAGAGTCAGCAAGAGAAACTTTGTTTTTAGCATTGCCCAATGGAAGAAAACATTTTTAATCAATGACAAGATAACTGGGAAGGGATAAGTGATAAATGAGAGGCTTTTTTTTGAGAGTCACAGCCCTTCTATGAAAGGTTGAATCCTGCCAACTTACTCTACCTGGGAAGGAATGTTACATTAGGTGTGCATGTTTCAACGCACTTAGCTCATTGGAAAGCCTTGAGGAATTGCAGTCAAATGCCAGCATAAGCCTCCCTGAGACAGGGAAAAGATCCCTATCACTAAGAAATCCAATTTGAAGGACTTCGATTACCTATAGGGAGGGGGGAATATCTCTGCTGAGGGCACAAAGAAAGAGAAAGAACTTAAAGGAATGATCATTTGTCTACAACTAAATATGGGATAGAGATTAACTGCTTAAGACCTGGGTTCAGGGACTTTGATTCAAATCCCAGCTCTGTTATTTACTAGCTAAGTAACTCTGGATAATGTACTAAACTGTCTATGCTTCCTTGTTAAAAAGGAAAAAAAAAAACAGTTTCATCCTTATTAGATGAAACAATTCATGTAAATTGCTTACTGCAGTGCCTGACACATAATAGATGTTTATTAAAGGGTGGTTGCTCTCAGCTTTAAAAGGTCTGGAAAGCAGTGTGGATTCTGGAACTGCACCATTTGGGTGTGAATCCCAATTCTACTGTTATGTAATAAGTATGTAAACTTGGGCAGGTTATTTTGTCTCTCTCTGCCTCAGTTTCCCTCATTTACAAAATGGAGACAAATACAGCTCTGCACATACCACACATGCATTTAGATGGAAATCAGTCCTGAATATTCATTGGAAGGTCTGATGCTGAAGCTGACACTCTAATACTTTGACTACTGGATGCAAAAAACTGACTCATTGGAAAAGATCCTGATGCTGGGGAAGATTGAAGGCAGGAGGAAAAGGGGACGACAGAGGATGAGAGGGTTGGATGGCATCACCGACTCAATGGACATGAGTTTGAGCAAACTCCGGGAGTTGGTGATGGACAGGGAAGTGTGGTGTGCTGCAGTCCATGGGTTTGCAAAGAGTTGGACACAACAGAGTGGCTGAACTGAACTGAATAAAGACAAACAAACAAACAGAAAATAAGTGCTGGTGAGGATGTGGAGAAACTGGAACTCTTGGGCCCTGATGGTGGGAATGCAAAATGGTTCCTTGCAGCCTCCATGGAAAACAGGAGAGTAGTTCTTCACACTATTACATAGAGAAATGTTTGTGACTTCTGTAGAAATGAGTCACCTAATTTACTCCTGATATCTTTCTCCACTTTCACTCCTTTTTGTTTTATTTTTAAGTCAGATTTATTGAGGTATAATATACATACACTAAATTTCATTTTTAAGTGTAATAGTTTGACAAGTTTTGACAGTTCTATGTGTCTGGGTAACCACAACCAGTCACAGTTAAGGTAAGATATGGAACATTTCCATCATATCAGAGAGTCGTGTCACCCTCCTTTGCAATCAATACCTTGCCTACATTTCCAGCTCCTGGCAATCACTAATCCAATTTCTGCTCCTATAGTTTTGTCTTTTCCAGAAGGTCATATAAATGAAATAATACAATATGAAACCAGGAGAGTTTGACTTCTTATACTTACAGTGCTTTTATAATGTATCTATGTTGTTACAAGTATCTGTAGTTCATTCTTTTTTATTATTGAAAAATAGTCCACTGTATGAATGTACTACAACTTGTTTATCCGTTCACTAATTATGGATATTTTGATTCTTTTCAGTTTTGACTGATATGAATAAAACTACTATAAATGTTAAAAAAAAAAAAAAAAAAAAAAAAGAATTACTGCAGGACTCAGAAGTCCTCCTCTCAGTATATACTCAAAGTAATTGAAATCCTGGCCTTGAGATCTTTGTACACCCATGTTCATTAGCAGCACTATGCACAAGGGCCACAAAGTGAAAGCAACCCAAGCGTCCATTGATCGATGAATGGATAAACAAAATGCATGTGTGTATATGTAGATATACAGTGTAATGTTCAGTTCAGTTCAGTTCAGTCGCTCAGTTGTGTCCGACTCTTTGTGACCCCATGAATTGCAGCACGCCAGGCCTCCCTGTCCATCACCAACTCCTGGAGTTTACTCAAACTCATGTCCATCGAGTTGGTGATGCCATCCAGCCATCTCATCCTCTGTCATCCCCTTCTCCTCCTGCCCCCAACCCATCCCAGCATCAGGGTCTTTTCCAATGAGTCAACTTTTCCCATGAGGTGGCCAAAGTAATGTTATTTGGCCTTAAAATTGAGTGAATTTTTGCATATGGTACAACATGGATGAACCTTGAGGACATTATGCTATGTGAAACAACCCAGTCACAAAGGACAAATATGGTATGCTTTCTCTTATACGAGGTTCTAGAGTAGCTAGATTTGTGGAAAGAGAAAGTAGAATGGTAGTAGCCAAGGGGTGAGGGGCAGGGAGGATGGCGAGTTATCTTTAATGGGTGAAAGCGAAGGTGAAAGTTGCTTAGTTGTGTCCGACTCTTTGTGACCCCATGGACGACACAGTCCATGTAGTTCTCCAGGCCAGAATACTGGAGTGGGTAGCCTTTCCCTTCTCCAGACGATCTTCCCAATCCAGCAATCAAACCCAGGACTCCCGCATGGCAGGTGGATTCTTTACCAGCTGAGCCACCAGGGAAGCCCAAGAATACTGGAGTGGGGAGCCTGTCCCTTCTTGGGGGAATCTTCCCGACCCAGGGATCAAATTGGGGTCTCCTGCATTGCAGGTGGATTCTTTACCATCTGAGCTACCAGGGAAGCCTATTTAATGGGTACAGGGTTTCAGTTTGGGAAGATGAAAAAGTTCTGAAGATGGTGAGTGGTGGTGACGATTGCACATCAATGTGAATATACTCAGTGCTATGGGACTGTACTCTTAAAAGTGGTTAAGATGATGAATTTCATATTATGTGCATATCTATCCAATAAAGAAAGAGTTAGTGTGCGTCAAGTGTTCAGAGTATTAGCTGCCACTTAATATAAAGCTTTGTTATGATGATGATGATGGTTATCAGTATTATTTATATTACATCTTTCTTTGTGTGCTAGCTTTGTGCACACAAGGCTAATTAATGTTGCATTAATTAATATTCCCTTTCTGTCTCCATATGACAAGGATAATAATCAGCTAAGAGTTAAACAGAAGATTCACACTCAGCCTAACCTACCTGACAGATTCTTTAGAATATTGATTTTTTAACATATGAGAAAAAATGAATATTAATGACTTTTTTTCTCTTTTGTCTTCACAACCAACCATATAGCACCAACATAAAGAGGATAGGGATGCAGGAAGATTAAACTGATGGCTCTTTTTTTCAGTAACAATTAAAAAAAATTCAGGTGTCTGACTATTCAGAGAGTCTAAGAGGAAATCTGAAAACAAATGAAATATGTCATCCCATCATTAGTTAAAGGATTAGGAACAAACTGTGCAAACCATGAGACTGGAAGAGAAATTGCTCACATGCTAAAACTAATAACGGTAATTTTTAAATGCCAAACTAGTTCAACTGTCAAATTCTGGGAAATTGTGTGTTCCCAGTGACAGTAATTCCTAATGTTGGGGAGAAGAAGGAAATTATGTGACAGGCTTGTTCAACTTTGCTAACAGCAATGACTGAGGCTTGTTCCCGGGGTGTATATGAGAACCGGGGACACTATGACCAGAGCTACAGACTGAGACAGCAGACTCTGGCACCAGACCTGAACTCAGGTTACGCGTGTGACCTGTGATGGAGGTGAGGAAATGGGGGGCAGGGGTAAAGGGCAAGGCTTGAGGTGTCACACTGTCTGGTCCAAATCTTGGCTTGGCCACTGATTAGCCATGAGATCTTGGAAAAAATAACCTGTAAGACTCATTTCCTCACCCGACAGTGATGATACTAACAGCTCCAGCCTCAGTTGTGATAGTAGATCATCGATAAACAGATTTTTAGACAATTGCTTTGAGTGCTAAATAATTATTAGACAAGTTAGATAATGAATTTATGAATATAAAATTAGACAATAAGGCAAAAAGGTAATGCTTGTAAATGTTCAACAAACATTAGTTGAAGTGATGATGATGGTGATGATGACAAAGGAGCCTAGCACCTCTCATCTCACTCAAGTGCTGTCACAAACCCTCTGGGGTACACTAAACCTTATTTTAGATCACTAAACCTTATTTTATCAGAAATGATTTTAGCAACTAGTAGGAGAAAACCCAACTTCAAGTGGCCTATAAAATAAGTCAAGGTTTATGAAGGGAGAGTACTACCACAGTGGTTCAGAACCTCAGTGATCTAAGAGCTAGCTTACCAGTGGGTCCTTTGGCCCTTTTTTATTCTGGTTGCCTCATAGTCACAAGATGGTTGCTGTAGCCCCAAACACCAAGTCTGAATGCAAGCAAGAAAAATGTGTGATGGAGAGTACCAGATACATTTCTCCTCTCTCACCAGGAAAGTAAACATTTACCCAGAACCCCTAGCAGAAATGTGATTACAGCCTATCGGACAAAACTGGGCCATAGGCGACTCCTTGCAACAAGTAAGGAAAACAAGTATTTGTTTTTGTCCTAGAAAGCAAGTATTTAGCTGGGCACACCACTGCTTTGAACAATCTGGGTTACCATCTCAAGGAAGAAGGAAGCAGACGTAGCTACTGCACTTACACTTGCCTTCATGTTTTCCTTTTAAAAGTGGTGTGAGGGGGGATCAGGATGGGGAACACATGTAAATCCATGGCTGAATCATGTCAATGTATGGCAAAAACCACTACAATATTGTAAAGTAATTAGCCTCCAACTAATAAAAATAAATGAAAAAAAGAGTGGCATGAGATTCTGGGTGCTAACTTACAGGCTTCTTCTGTGAGAATTACATCAGAAAGCAGACAACAACAATAGTACAGTCCTGAATTTCAGCATCCATTATGTTGTAGTTGTCATTTTGTCAGTCTTCTAGATCAGGGTTGGCAATTTATGTCACATGAGCCAAATCTGACCCATGGACTGTTTTTACAAGGCCACCACCTTAAGAAGGGTAAATTTCACATCTCTAATGTGTTGCAAAACAAGCAAGCAAGCAAACAAATGACAATGTGTATGCAACAAAGATGCTAAATCGCCCATGAAGCTTCAATCTATTTACTTTCTGGTCCTTTTTGGAAAACCTCTGCTGACCTTTTGTGGCCTGTGGACAGCCCACTCAGGCTGTAATTCTCTTTATCTTTGGGTCTCTCTGACAGGATCTGGCACATCCTAGGTGCTCAACGAAAGTGTGATGAATGGATGTAGAAAGAATGTCATGAATGACTAAATAAACTGTGCACCCATATTCTATCAAGTGTTTTAGATTAATAAAGAGTTTCCACTTAATCTCCCTTAATCTTCACAATTAGCCCTGCTGATTGATGCCCAGGTTTCTTTAGCTAAGGAAGCCTGCCCAGGACTCATAGCTTTAAGCATCCTGGAGAAGCATCCAACCTGGAAATATCTTGTTTACTTCTTTTCCCTGTTTACTCTGTACGAGGGCATGATTTCTGGCTGCCTGATTCACTGACTACCCAAACTCTGGGTCTCAAAAAATATTTGCCCCATGAATGAGTGGATGAACTTGAGCCTTCCCACAATGTGGGGTCGTGTTTCAATGTGTCAGTCATGCTCCTTGCCCTCACTGTGCTGGGGATTGATGTGAACTTTGTTTACCTGTTTCGCTTTCCTCAGCAAAGAATTATTCCTCATACTTGTGGTACTTTGTGGGCCCATTCAGATCTGAGTTCAGATTCACCACTCAGGCCACTGGGAAATCTGTTCCCTAATTCTTCTGGGATATATACATGTGGGCACAAGAGCACTGTTCTCCCTGCATACACATAGGTATTCAATCTTTTCTTTACATCCTCCAAGATTTCTCTCATTTACTCACCAGCTAATTAATTTGTGAACTCACCCATCATCAAGCGACGTTTGAGGCTCCTCTGCATCAGGCAAGGTGCTGGGATTCATTAGCTCCTGCTCCAGAAAGACGTATGACCTAGATGGGGAGACAGATAACAAGCAAATAAATACCACGTGGTTTTCCACATACAGACTATGAGGTGACATTTTCAGGTTGATTTTGTTTGTGTGCTTCTTTTGAAGGGTACCTTGTATAAGGAGGTGGCATCCATAGGGAGCCAGCTCTCTACTGATGAAGCTGATCAGGACAAAAGAATTTGGTTAAACAAACCAACCTTCATGTCTTAGGAGTGTTAACCAGAGGGTGATCTACTGCTCTGATAATTGGCTTTGTTTTCCTGGTTAGACACCTGCTAGGTCTTGGTATGGAAACACAGGCAACAGAGATGGGGTGAATGGACCATTAGGCCTCAACGTCATCTGAGTCCCAGACTGCACACACAAGTAACAGCAGCATTAAACACATGTGGTTTAATATGGGTGACATTCATCAATTTTTAAAATATACTTTCTACTTTGAGATAATGTTAGATTTACAGAAAAGCTGCAAAGACATTAAAGAGAGTTCTTCTAACATTATCATCTGACCTGTGATACAGCTGCAAAAACTAGGAAATTAACACTAGCGCACTACCATTAAGTAAACTTCAGATTGTGTTCAGATTTCACTAGTTTTCCTCCATTCCAGAACTAAATATTATATTCAATGTTACTCACTGGGGAGAAAGAACTATAGATAGAAGTGTTTTTTTCTTTTAAAGTCTGTAAGTACATGCAGTTACCTTTTGAAATTGCTTTGTCGCTATATAAATTAGTATAAAAAGAAGTAAGATATAGCCACTAGTTCAAAATTTTCTTAATATGAACCTTTGCATGTCAGAATAATTGGCCATATTTAACACTGCTGCTGCTAAGTCACTTCAGTCGTGTCCGACTCTGCGACCCCATAGACGGCAGCCCACCAGGCTCCCCTGTCCCTGGGATTCTCCAGGCAAGAACACTGGAGTGGGTTGCCACTGCCTTCTCCGACTCTTAACACAGAGACTGACAAAGACAGATAAATTATTTAGAAGAGTTAAAAACATAAACTTCTTTGGCAGTAATCATTAAAGAAGTTGAAGCACATGCCAATAAAACATTCCAGCAAAGGGTAGTGTTGGCCTACTAAAATATGCATCTCAAACACACGAAGTGCCCTATGGAGACTAGTTTTAAGTGATAAACATTTATTTAGAAAAAACTCTCCTGATTCATGAAACTCTCTGTTCTGTAAATTCCCCAACATTACATATAATTAGGATTGCCTGTAAAAACATTTTCTACCTAACAGTCTGAGATTTTTCTCTACCAGTTTTAGCCAATAAATAATTTTTATGGGCAAACCAGGGAGATACTGACAGATTTGTGATGTCTGAATGGTGTCTCTCTACTGAATTATATTTAAGTGTATTAATCCTATGTGGTCATGTCACCTCCCTACACTTCAGTTACTTTATATCTGAAAGCTGCTCCTTCATGGAAAGAAGTTCCCCTTGCCTTGCGCACATTCCAGAGGTTTAGTTCCTTTCAAACCAGACTTCAAATAGGTTTCCATTCTGTCCTTGGCCCTAAGATTAGCCATGGGATTAACATGGAATATTTGAAACTATGAGAAGAACGTATATTTCGTATTTGTAAAGATTTTAGACAGCATGTATTTGTGTTTTCACTTTAACCACAAAGTAGCCTGACTCTAGTGTTTCTCAAAGTCTATTTCTCAAGAAGAGAGCGTAGAGTGGAGGGTTGAAAATGTGGATGTTGGAACTAGGCAGTGTTTTAAATCTGAGCTCGGCCGCTAGCTGTGTTGCCATGAACCAAATTACTTAATATTGCTGAACCTCAGTTTACCACTCTGTATCACCCTGGTGGCTCAGTGGTAAAGAATCCACCTGTAATGCAGCAGATGCAGCAGGAGCCGTGGGTTCGATCCCTGGGTTGGGAAGATCGCGTGGAGAAGGAAATGGCAAACCAACTCCAGTCTTCTTGCCCGGAAAATTCCATGGACAGAGGAGCCTGGCGGGCTACAGTCCCTGGGTTTGCAGAGTTGGACACAATTAAGCGACTATAACGGCAACAATGTGAGAATAATGACAATGAGCCCCACTGCCAGTGCGGGAATTAGTTGATGCTTAAAGCCTGTAACACAGGATCTGGAATGTAGTTAGCACTCCACACACGTGGAGCTTCTACTTTGCATTCTATGCTTTTCTTCCTTGGAATGTTTGGGAAGCACAGAGCTTAATTTAAGATAATCCAATTTTTAACAGTTATTTAAGTTTCTGATATATTCCAGAATTACACACACAAAAAACATCAAAATGATCTTTTTTTTTTTTCCCCTGAAAAGACTGGCAATGCTGAATCTGAAAAGTATATGAATTTTGCCTTCATTGATATGATCTCTGATAACTTAAGCCCATAGAGTGTTTCTTATGTGCCGAGTAACCTATTTCATGGAAATTATTTTAATCTGCACAGCAACTGTATGAAACACTGGGTTGGTCAAAAGGTTCATTCAGTTAGTGAATATGTTGTTCAATGAAGTTATTGGTGAAAAGGAAAAAGTCTTATTTTTAAACCAAATGAACTTTCTGGCAAGCCAATCGTTAGTATTATTTTGAGAACACACACACACACACACACACACACACACACACACAAGAAGGAACAGAAGCTTAGAGATGTTAAGTGTCTGCCTGAGGCCACATAGTACTGATGGAGGTGTGTGCTGGCTTTCAAATTCATGTCTGATTTATTTCAGAAGTCCACACTCTTTCCCATTATGCTATTCTCTTTTGGCAACCCCACACATATTGCTCTCTCCCGCTCTCTCTCTTTCCTCTTTTTTTGCACTGGTGATATATACTCAATGCCTCAACTTCCTCTATGGTATAAGTTATCAATTGCTGTGTAATGAATGACCCCAAAGCTGAGAGGATTAAAACAACAAACATTTATTATTTCTCAGCTTCCCTGGGTCAGGAGCAGCTTAGCTGGGAGATTCCACCCCAGGGTCTCTTGCATCAGCTGGGGCGACAGTTGTCTACGGCACTGACTGGGTGTGGAGGACGCACATTCAGGTTGGCTCACTCCTGTGCCTTTGCCAGGCGGGCTCCCTTCCCCACCAGCTTTGGCAGGAGGCGTTGGGCTCTTGCCACATGGACTTCTCATAGTACCTCTCCAGTGACCTCATGTCAGGGCAGCTGGCTTTCCCCCGAGTGATCCAACAGAGAGCAAGACAGAAGTCAGAATGCCTTTTCTGACCTAGCCTTGGAAGTTACACTCATTATTTCAGCACCATCTTGTTGGATGGTGCTGGAAGGCCAGCTCCATCCAATGTAGGAGGGAACCACATGAGGGTGTGCGTACTGGAAGGTGAGAATCTTTGGAGACTGGCTCCAACACCTACCACTAAGGAAGCTGGCCAAGACACCTACTATTCCTTTATTTCACAACTCTCAGTACTTACTCTCCTTCTTGCCTGGGACTTTAGAGACTTCCAAGAGATTTTATAATTCCCTTCTCAATTATAATATTTTTAATTTGGGGGGCTGGATTTAACAATCCTTCATCATTCCCTACTTTTTTCCCTTGGTTTTCATTCAGATCCAGTCCTTAGCGTGGTCCAGGGCACATCCGGTGGCCACTTAACATACCCTTATGACATGAATGAACGCATTCACTGAACGAGCTCTTGATTTCCTTCCCCTGCTGCCCTTCTGAAGGGCTGACTCTTCACTAGGGCTCAGCTGCCATCTGGGCATATTTGGGCCAGCTGATGTGTTTTATTTGGCTCACACATGATTAAAAAAATTGAACCAACATTTGAAAGTTAGGAGTTTTCACACAAAAATATGAGTTCCTGCTTCTCTTGAAAAATACGAAGCTCTGGCATGAAAACGCTTACCGGAGCTAAGAAATCAGGGCCCCCTTTAGAGATGGCAGGCGCCCTTCCATTCACCAAGGTCCCCAGCTTTTTGTTTCTCTTTCCCTGACACTAAGGCTCTGGCAGCTTGTCATTCATAACTGTGATTACGATGCTATTTTAGAGTATAGGAAGGTCCCTAAAACTTATGGCTCTATCAAAATGGGGAAATGAAAAATAACCCAGGTGTCCATGTGATTTTTTTTTAAAAAAAAACCTGCCTGGCTAAAGTAGCCAACAGAGTTTATAACCTATATTCTCTGCTCCCAAGGTCAAGAGAGTGATTTCATCCTATAATTTTTCAGTAGGACTGTGAATCCTTATCTTTGATATCTTTTCTTTCTTAACAGTTCAGGTTTGCAGAGGCATGTGAAGTCCATGTTCAACTGCAAGACTAACTTTTCTACTAGCATGGGGTGGATAAAACAGCCATGAAAAGAAACCACCAGCTTGTCTTCTGTTAACACTACATCTGCACACACACGATTCATTTTGTTTTGGTCTAGAAATCCATATGGCCAAGGCTTCAGTTCTACTGTTGGGAACTGTTCTCCAATTTCCACTCATCTCCTGTTTAGTACATGTAAGCATATCTAGATCAGAGTCAGATTCTATGTGTGGAGCAATGGAAGAATGGGAAGATGAAGGTGGCTTATTCAATAGGTAGAGATGTAGCTAAGAGTTGAAGGATGCTTATCCCCCCTAAGACAAAGCGAAGTTTAGGCTGAAGAGAAGAAATAATTTGTCATCACAGAGCTAAGTGAAGGAAAGGAGATAAACCAGATACAGTTGTATAACTAGTGTGGGTTGGCAGGTCAACCTGAAAGTGAATAGAAATTCAGAAGATCTTCAGGTTTACTTATCTGAGTTATTAGTTTGTTGTTAATAACAGAGACCCAATGAAGCAATTTGGGATTTACTTTCTCTCATTTAAAAGAATATTGATAATAGCCATCCAAGATTGCTATGGAAGCTCCCTAGAATCCTTGCGAGTCCAGCTTTGTACTGTGTTTTGGCTCTGCCAGCCATCAATGCATGATTTCCATCCTTAGGTCACAAGACGGCTGCTGGAGTTCCAGCCATCATATCAGCTTGCTGAGTAAGAGGAAGGAAAACAGAAAGGGCTCTCCCAGATACCCTAAGTCCCAAACTTGTGCATATATTTAAATGGCCATCCCTATATATAAGGGAGGATAGAAATGTAAGCTGAACACATTGCTTGGGGTTCTGGTACTAAGGAACAAATGATGAATAATTGTAACAAACTATGCCAAATCTACTTAAGAAAAGTAATTATCATTCACTGACCATTTAAGACATGTGGTGCCATGCTGTAACTAATCTTCACCAGATAGTCAAAAACCCATACTGAATAAGAAATAGTATGTCACTTTGTATTATAGACAAGGAAACTGAGGCTCAGAGAGGTTAAATAGCTTGCCTAATGCCACACAGTAATATGCGTGCATGTTCAATCACATTCGACTCTTTGTGAGCCCATGGACTGTAGCCTGCCAGACTCCTCTGTCCTTGGGATTCTCCAGGCAAGTATACTGGAGTGGGTTACCATTCCCTCCTCCAGTGAATCTTCCTGGCCCAGGGATCAAATGTGTGTCTCCTGCAGCGCCTGCATTGGCAGGTGAATTATTTACCACTGCCACCTGGGAAGCCCAAGTCCATATAGTAAGTAGGTCAGCATTTCAGAAACTGTTGATTTGTCCTTGGAAATTTATGTGACATGAGATACCTTGGTAAACTCTTAGAGTTTCTCATTTTTCTTAGTGTGGTGTGAATCCTGCAGACCAATATGAACTTCTACTATGAACTCTTCTGTTCTTTATTATTGAGACTTAAAGTCATAATAAAACAGTGGTTAAAAGCCTTTGAGAACTTTAGGAAAGTGATAAACTGTCTTTAGATTTTCTCCATTCCTCCACATTTAACTTAGCAGTTTTCAGGGCCCTACAATGGACAAGGTGTTTTCCTTGAAGCTATGTTCCTATATGTGTACTTTGCTCACTAAAATCAAGACCTGCCTCCCAGGTGGACATCCCTTGCTCTTGTTTATGCATTTTCTCATCCCAGGATGAGAAGTAAGTTGTACCTATTCTACTCAAACCAGGTGTAAATTTTGTTCCACAAACTAGGACAAAATTGGGAATTGTGAATTGCCTACTGTCAAAATCAGAGCATAGTTTACTGTCTTAATACACTACTTCATTGTTATTCATAAAGTCAAACTCAGCAATTTACCAGTGAGATTTTCGAAGAAAGCGTATTAACTCATGAAGTTCATGATGGGAAATGTCGAAGTCTAGCAAGACTAAGCATAGTGTCATGGACTTTGTTTTCTGTAGAGAACAAAAGACGGGATTTTCTCAAACCCAGGAAGGAAATAAGTCACACCTAGGAGGCTGAACGGTGGATCAAATGTTCAAAGCTTGGATGAAATAATACAAGCCATTGTCCTCTCTACCACACTCCCAGTGTGAGCTCAAAAAGATTTATTATTGCTAAATCCTCCAGTGTCTTTCTTCGAATCTTCCAGAAAGAAAACTCAAAGCTTGCTGTGTTAGCATATCTTTTGAGGAGCCTGTGTGCCAGTATGCAGAAAATACTAGGATTGAAGCTTTCCAAAGGCAGTGATTGGTTTTCCTTGTTCACTGTCTATGTGAGGTACTAACTACATAGTTCTGTGCTTAGTCGCTTAGTTGTGTCCATCTCTTTGTGACCTCATGGACCGTAGCCCACCAGGCTCCTCTGTCCATGGGGATTCTCCAGGCAAGAATACTGGAGTGGGTTGCCTGCCCTCCTCCAGGGGATCTTCCCAACCCAGGGATCAAACCCAAGTCTCCTGCTTTACAGGCAGATTCTTTACCATCTGAGCCACCAGGGAAGGCTAATAGGCACATAGTAGGCACTCACGAATTTACTCAATGAGTGGATGAAAGAAAATATTGATAAGATTTCTTAGCTTCTTTTACAGTTTGAGGATCATGCCTGCAGCTTCCAGACCTCAAAGCCACCTCACCACTTCCTACTCTTTTGATACCTGGACGCCATATACCTTGGCCTAATGAAATGGTATTGAAAATCAGCCTTGTGTTACTTACGCTAACTCCTTGACCTTCTCTCAGACCTTTTGCTTCCTGGTCTGACAGCAGCGTTGGTCAAGGTTGGCTTGACCTTGGAGCAGTCTCCTCCCTTAGTTTCTGCAGTGCCTCATGATTTTATTTTCTTTGGCTGCTCCTTGCGGCATGTGGGATCTTAGTTCTCTGACTAGGGATTGAACCTGTGCGCTCTGTATCAAGAGTGTAGAGCCTTAACCACTGGACCACCAGGGAACTCTCAGTGCTACAGGATCCTGATTCTCCTTCTCCTTCTGTGACCTTATTTCTGTCTTTCTCTACATTTTCTACCATTGTTACATGGAAAGTCATTTCATTGATATTCAGTTGTTCACTGAGATCTCCTCCCACCTTTCTAAAATTCTCCCTGGTGATCTTCTCTTTACATGTTTCCTCAAATATGCCCCCAACCTCACTTCTCTGCTCTGCTTTTTCCTCTATAGTCACCTCACACTTTCATTATCCGGCTGCTGGAGGACTTTGCCATACATGCCTAGAGTGGAAGTGATTACCTCATCTCCTAGACACACACACACAGTCACATACACTCACACACCCTCACAGTCACACACATGCACTCACTATGATAGGTAATTTTATATGTCAACTTGACTGAGGCATGAGGTCCCCAGATAGCTGATTAAACATTATTCTGGAGTTGTTGGTGAGGGTGTTTCTGGTTGGGATTAATAAGAATCAGTTGATGGTATAAAGCAAAATGCCCTCCCCAGCATGGCTGGGTAGAATTCAATCCCATAAAGGTCTAAATAGAATAAAAGGTTGAATGAGAAAGAATTCTTTGTCTCTGATGGTCTTTGAGCTGGGACATAAGCCATTTGTTTTTTCTCTTTTTTAAAAAATTAATTAATTTTATTTGGAGGATAATTACTTTACTGCGACAGTTCTTGTCATATATCAACATGAATAGGCCATGTGGGTATACATGTGTTTCCCCATCCTGAACCCCCCTCCCACACCCCTCTTCACCATATATTGGGGTTGTTCCAGAACACTGGCTTTGGGTGCCCTGCTTCATGCATCAAACTTACACTGGGGTCATGTATTTTTTGCCTTTGAACTTGAACTCAGACAGAGATTTATACAATCAGCTTGCCTGGTTCTCAGGCCTTCAGGCTTAGACTGGAAATTATATCACTGGATCTCCTGGGTTTGGATTCCTCAGCATCCTAATCTTTATAATCTCTCTATCTATAGATACAAGTTAAGAGATATTGGCGTCCCTATATGTATCAATATGATTTGTATATCCTGCTGCATCCTATTTGTTCTGTTTCTCTGGGGAACCATGACTCCCACAGCCACCCCTCCTCACACTCACATAAGCAGCTCTACACTAGTGGACTTCCTCAATTCTGGATTCTGCATCCCAACCTCCAGGAAGAGTCTTCAAGGTAGCTTTGATCACCCCCTACTCCTTCATTCTTTAAAGCCATCCAATCATGAAGTCCTGTTGGTGTCTCCTTTCGTGGCTTTTAAAGACAATTTCTTCCATTAAAAAATTATTTTAAAAAAGTGTTTTATAGAAAAGCTGTGAAATAATACAGAGAATCCCCATACATCCACTATCTAGCTTCCCTTACTAATAATATCTTATGCAACTGCTGTTCAATTAACAAAACTAGGCAATGAACTTTAGTACAATGCCAATTACTCAACTACAGGCTTTATTAACATTTCATCAATTTTCTCCTTTTTTTCCCCCCCTCAGTTCTGTGACCTCTCTGCTGTATCTTTCTTGTCTCTTGGAAAGCTCTTTGTCTTTCTCTGCCTCCTGACTGCCCATTTCATAAAAGCTTATGGCCCAAGTGAAGTGCACACACTACTCTCTTCCGAACATATTCAGAATCTGGCTCAATCCTACTCCCACTGCTAATCCCCAGTTCCAAGCTCCTACCCTCTCCCTTCTAGATTTCTGCAGGAACCTATCAGTTTCACCCTCTATCCTCCTCCCCACTACGGCCCAACCTCCACACAGTCACAGTGATCTTTAAAAGTGTTCCTCAGAAGAAGGTCACTCCTCTCCCAGGCGCTGCAATGACTGTTTCATGAAGGTTATAAATCAAAGTGCTTGGGAAGCACCTAACCGGATCCACTCTCCACCATCACCTCTCCACCCGGACATCTTTCTACTCTCACCTTCGCTCACTCCACTCCAGCCACACTGACCTCTGCTAGAATATTCCAGTCACAATGAAGCTGTAGGGACTTCATCTTGGCAGGATTCTCTGGCAGAATGTTCTTCCCCCAGATATTCACACGGCAAATTCCTTCAGCCCTTTCACATGTTCACTCAAATGTCACCTTCTCAGTGAAGCCCAATCTCGCCTTGAAAATGTCCAGCCTCCCTCATCTTGCTCTGCTTTCCTTGTTTTCACAGTGCCCATCACCTTCTAACAAACTGAAAGTGTTACTTGTATTTGTACCTATGGCACGTTGTCTCTCTGGAATAGAAGCATTAGGGAGGCAGGCATCTTTGTCTGTTTTGCTCACTGACATATTCTAAGCACTTAGAACAGAGCTTTGTACACAGCAGGTCTTCAGGAAATTTCTGGTGAGTGAGTGGTGTCTATTCATAATGACCTCCCCCTACCATGTCATCCTTTGACATGTACAGTGTCTGAATGATCCTTTTGGCTCATAGCAGGTATGCCCTGCCTTACTTCACTTCTAAACCCATAGCCTCTTTCCTCAGCAAGATTCTAAGTTTGGAGGTGTGATATTTGTGGGTTTGTTCAGCTGAGAGTCCAGGCCACCATCTTTGGTTCAGCATTATAGTTTCCTTTGGAAAGTTCTATTTTCCCCAGCTCTCACACTGTGTGGTTCTGGTTGGGCTAACATTAGTTCCTATTCCAGAGATGAATAGTCAAAGCTATGGTTTTTCCAGTAGTCATGTATGAATGTGAGAGTTGGACAGTAAAGAAGGCTGAGTGCCAAAGAATTGATGCTTTCAAATTGTGGTGCTGGAAAAAACCCTCAAGAGTCCCTCAGACTGCAAGGAGATTGAACCAGTCAATCCTAAAGGAAAACTATCCTGAATACTCATTAGAAGGATTGATGGTGAAGGTGAAGCTCCAATACTTTGGCCACCAGATGTGGTCACCACAGGGACTGACTTTATTTTTCTGGGCTCCAAAATAACTGCAGATGGTGATTGCAGCAATGAAATTAAAAGATGCTTACTCCTTGGAAAGAAAGTTATGACCAACCTAGACAGCATATTTAAAAGCAGAGACATGACTTTGCCAACAAAGGTCCATCTAGTCAAGGCTATGGTTTTTCCAGTAGTCACATATGGCTGTGAGAGTTGGACTATAAAGAAAGCTGAGTGCCGAAGAACTGATGCTTTTGAACTGTGGTGCTAGAGAAGACTCTTGAGAGTCCCTTGGATTACAAGGAAAACAAACCAGTCAATACTAAAGGAGATCAGTCCTGAATATTTATTGGAAGGGCTGACGCTGAAGCTGAAGCTCCAATACTTTGGCCACCTGATGGGAAGAACTGACTCATTTGAAAAGACCCTGATGCTGGGAAAGATTGAAGGCGTGAGAAGTGGATGACAGAGGATGAGATGGTTGGATGGCATCACTGAATCAATGGACATGAGTTTGAGTAAGCTCCAGGAGTTGGTGATGGACAGCGAGGCCTGGTGTGCTGTAGTCCGTGGGGTCACAAAGAGTTGGACATGACTGAGCAACTAAAGAACAACAGCAAAATTCTCCCTTTAAATCACTTCCCTCCAGCCGCCAGGAATTCTCACTCCATGTTGAAAATACCAAACCTGTTCCTGCCTCAGGACCTTTGTATTACTGTTCTCTCTGCCTGAAATCTTTCTTCTCAAAAAATCTTCACATGACTTGTTCACTTATTTTATTCATTTTTGTACACGTCTCTTCCTCGGAGGGGCCTCCCCTGACATCCCACCTGTAGTTACCTCCAAGCCCACCACTCCCTATCCTCCTGCCCTGCTCTCATTTTCCTCACACCACTTATCACAGGTGAAATAATTTTATAGATGTGTTTCTTCCATGACTGTCCTACTAGAATGGAAATTCTCTGAGCACGTGAAATCTCCCTGTCTTATTCACTGTGGAATCCTAGCTTCCAGAACAGCTTTGAATGCAGTAATGAAGAAATATTAGTTGAATGAATGGAGAGAGTTGGTCATTTATTGGAATATGTCTTTGTACCAGACATAGGACAAGGTGTTCTGAAGGGATGATTAAGCCAGTTCCTACCCGCAAGAAACTTATAGTCTTGGACAGTGAGTACCTCTCGACATGTCTTCCTTGGACTTGCAGCATCAGCACCATCTGGGAACTTATGAGAAGAAAGGCAGATTCTCAGGCCCTACCTAGAACCACTGAATTAGCAGCCCCGGGCATGGGGTAGCCTTCTGTGGTTTCACAAGACTTTCTGACAATCATACACTCTGTGGAGTTTGAGAATCACTGTTCAAGTGGAGAACTCAGACCTAAACAAGCGATTATCGTTTAGTGGGGGCCAGTGCCATTCGCAAAAGCCTAACATTTTATTTTATTTTTTTAAGCCTAACATTTTAAAGAAATTCTTTGTTAAAAGTAAGAGGGCTGTGCCAGTACAAATAAATCGCTCCAATCTACTTGTCATTTTCCATTTTCTTATCCTTTTCACTTCTCTAAAGGGAGTGAACTTGTATTTCAAACAGAGGGGAAAGAAAAACAAAAACAAAAATAAAACACAAACAGCAGGCCCAAGACCGGGGAGCTGTAGCCTTGTTTAACCAGTTTTCTAAATCCAGTTAAACTAGGCTATAACTCTGGAGGCTGGCCCACGCTCTGCCTTGTTTAAACTACAGAATCTCCGCGGGAGTTGGAACAAGAGGCCCAGTGTTGCCTGGTCTGAGTCGGCAGCACACCTAGACAATGGGAGTTGCTCTCAAAACAAGGGCTGAATCCATTGCGAAGGATCCAAACCTCAGGGGAAAGAGCTTCGGTCCAAGAAAGCAGGCCAGCTGATTTCGGCCCGCCTCTGTCTGCACTGCCCAGCTGGGGCACTCGAGGTTTCAGTCCGTTCGTGAGCTAATGTCAGCTCGGTTTTTAGTGCACCAGTGGGCTACCATCCTGATGAATACTGATCAGCCTCTATAGCTCCCTCTGATTTTAGCTCCACATAAGAGAAAACTCCCCTGGATATTTGCACTTCATATTTACCCTCTGAACAATACTTGGTGAGCCAGTTTTGTTGGCCTGAATACCCCAGACTTGCTATCAGCTGTAAATCAGCAGAAGGCACTTAGAAAATTAATCTTAATCTTGTTTTAAAACTTGGAGGGAAAAGTAAGGAAAAAAGAAAAAGAGTTTGAGTAGGTTTCAAAGCACTGAAGTGACTGGCCATTTCAAAATTTCCAAGATGTCAGCTGAAGCCCATATGAAAACAGTTAATGCTATTCTAAGAGAATCCAATATGCTAGGAATATGATAGGGGACGTTGAATGGAAAAATCTGTAATTACTATGTTCGTGTTTCATGGTAAAATATATTCAAGATTAACTGTATTCTAATGGGATGGTACATGTATACAAAACATTTGGTTGGGTGGGAAGGAGGAATAATTTACTTAGGCCACAGATAGAGTTTTCATACAATTCCTGGTCATAAAGCACTAGGTTTGAATTTCTTCTTTCACAACTTTGAGCCACTGGTCATGAAATCAGCATTGTTAGGGAACAAAGCTGGGGTGCAGCCGGCTCATTTCTGTGCTACCCATGTGGGGCCAGACTTGACCTAGTGGGGGCGGTGAGGGTCAACACAGACGCCCAAGGTATAGCTCATATACATAAAGCCCTGTGTGGGTTTCACAGGCGTCCACTGACTTTGGAAACCAGTCAGTTTCTCTGAAAATATACACAACATTAAACCACAGGCTGAATTTTCAGTATGTTGTAAACATTCTCACAGCAAGAGTGAAAATAGCCCCCTTTGATTCATGGCCTGCCAGTGCTTGCTCTTAGAGTGGCCGAGAGGAGCAGAGATGCTGGGAAAGTGAAAAAGTGAAAAATAGACAGAGGCAGAGAGAGAGGGGGAGAGAGAGAGAAGAGAGAAAGCAGGAACACAGCTTTGAGAGAAAGAGACAGACAGACAGAGAGAAAGGAGAGATTTCAAAGCAAACCAGCAATCCTAAGCACCCTGGAATTTTCATCTTCCTAAAAAATTCAGTGGAAAAGGGCAAAGCTTACTTACTCCTCGGCTAATACTAAGACACCTTGGTTGCATGAGGGTGACTGGCATTGACAGAGCTTCTGGCTGGCTGCCGGCCTCGCACCATGACTGCAGAATTTCTCTTGGAGTTTGGATTCACACAAATATGAGCATCAGGGAGGAAACAGTCCCCGCTGACCTCCAGAGTGAATTTCTCAACTGGGCTCATCAATACATCATTATTATGAAGCAAGGAGGGGTTTTCCAGGGTTTCCCAATTCACAATGCATCTTGTGCTCAGAGACAAAATAATAACGAGTCCATTCACAGATTGTAGAAAAGGGAAAAACACAAGAAGAAATAGTGTTCATGATATTTCTCATGTGCACATATAAGAGGAAAAGATATTCAAAAGAAATAATGTTGATTATGCTAATATTTTATTTTTGAAGTTTTTAAAATTTTTAATTAACAGTATTTTTGTCTTATTATTCCCTATAGTGTTCACTGCAAATTTTCTGAGTTTAAGAGTCATGCTTTTTATAGAGGCATTTTAAACTGAAGTTTAAAAACCTTACTACCTGCTTAAAGCCATCTCACTTTCACATCACTCAAAGGAGTTGGCTCTTGGATCTCACAGACTCAATTTTAAAACTGATACTCACTGTTTCAGCCCACCAAACTTGCTCAATTTAATGATATATGTGATTCCAGGGGGCTTCCCAGGTGGCTCAGTAGAGCTCTAAGACCTTGGCCATCTGATGTGAAGAGCTCACTGGAAAAGACCCTGATGCTGGGCAAGATTGAATGCAGGAGAAGAAGGGGACGACAGAGGATGAGACGGTTGGATGGCATCATCAACTCAATGGACGTGAGTTTGAGCAAACTCTGGGAGATGGTGAAGGACAAGAAAACCTGGTGTGCTGCAGTCCATGGGGTTGCAAAGAGTCAGACATGACTTAGAGATTGAACAACAACGACCAATGCAAGGAGACGCAGGAGATTGGGTCTAATCCCTGGGTTGGGAAGATCCCCTAGAGGAGGAAATGGCAACTTGCTCTAGTATTCTTGCCTAGAGAATCCCACTGGATATTGGATGGAGCCTGGTGAGCTACAATCCACAGGGTCGCAAGGAGTCGGACACAACTGAGCAATTGAACACACACACATACACACGTGCGTGTGCGAGTGATTCCAGGAACTTTGCAGATCACCAAGAAAGCTCTAGTTTTCTGCTTCAGCTCGGTACTTGGGTTCAAATCCCAGGTTCACAGCTAACTGTCTAACTTTGGAAGAGTTAAATATTTTCTCTGTAATTCAGCATCCCCAGCTGTAAAATGGAGATAATAATAATACTTGCTTATCCAGGGTTGTTGTGGAAGTTAAATGAAATGATACTGATAAGCACTTAGAATAATACCTAGAGTATAGTAAGTGCCACAGAGAAACATTAACTACTATTTTGAGTCAAACATTCATTCCTATGTTTATTTTTATTGATCAACTACTCTGTGCCACACTGCCTCTGACCACAGAGTCTTTGCAACTACAGTTCCCCTTGCCTGGAATGTTTCTCTCCTTTTGTTGGATTAAATTATATCTATCTTTTAGCTATTAGCTCAAATGTTAATTTCTATTGGAAGCTTTTCATGAACCTCTGGAAGAGATCAGATTATTAATGTTCCAAGTCTCTTTGCTTCACAGCATTTGTGAAGCAGCTTCACAGCATTTGTGAAGCAGCTTCACAGAGTTTGTAATATGCTTTTGACTTTTATTATTTGAGTCCTGTATACCCCTCACTAGACCATGACAATGTACTCCATAAGAGCATGATCCATGCAGATTTTGGTTCACCATTACATTCTCAATGACCAGCAGAAAGAAATGCTCACTATATAATGGTGTTCTGAACCAGTGGGCAAGGGTGCCATCCCCATGTTGAGTATTAATGAAAGATCATTGGCCCTCAAGAAGCTCAGAGTCAACTAGAGGTTGGAGGCCAGTCTGAAATCAGTCTCAATTGTCCAAACGAATAATGAGAGACCTGACAAAAAGAAAGCAACAACGTGCTGGCTCACTTGGCTCACCAGCTTTATTTCCTGCTGTTGCAGCTCCAGACAATTTGAGGGCATGGTCCAGGAACAATGAGAATCTCTCTAGTAAAGCAAGATAATGGGTCCCTTCAGGAAGCTGCATTTGGGAATCCTCAATTCATATTTACTCTCTGGTCAAATCTAATCGCTGGGTAGCTGGAAACCCCAGCAAGTTTCTCTTAAGTTTTGTGTCCAGATGTTTCAGGCTGTTACTAATAGCACTTCTGCAAACTTTTCTTCTTGAAAAATAATTTTACATTTCAGTTGTGAGTTCAGTGCTATTTGTGATTCTGAGGTCTACTTTTTGTGGAATTTGGCCTAAATCTACTGTTTCATGCATAACGTTTGACTGCATCTTTAACACTTGCTGAGTGTTTCACTTCCAGGCATACACACCCAGGAAACCAGATCTGAAAGAGATACGTGCACCCCAGTGTTCATCGTAGCACTGTTTATAATTGCCAGGACATGGAAGCAACCTAGATGCCCATCAGCAGACGAATGGATAAGGAAGCTGTGGTACATATACACTATGGAATATTACTCAGACATTAAAAAGAATTCATTTGTATCTTTACTTCTTTTTTTTTTTTTTTTTTAGCTTTTAAGAACAAAAGACTTACAGTGATGAATATTAGCAACATGCATTTATTAAATGCTTAGTATCTTTCTTACTGGGTCCTGAAATTTTGGTCTTTAGGCTGTAGGACTTTAACATCTCTGCTACCAGCTGACTATATAACATTGGGTTAGTCAATTTCTTAATGTATTGTACCTGAGCCTTTTCTCTGAACTACAGGGATAATTGTAATACCTGCATTCTCAGGCTTCTATGAGGTTTAAGCATGATAATTCCATATGGTGCACTAATAAGTCCACCACAATAATAGGAATAAAGATGCTGACATTGACAATATGCATCTCAATTGTGAAGTCCATTCCTCAATCTAGGAATTTAAAGTGGTCCTGGATTGACGGTGTATCTGGCTGTGTGGTAGAAGCAACTCACGTTTTCTCTGGAGGAAGGAAACTTTAACTTAAATGCAATCTCTACAAACACTTTTTAAGGACAATGACCAACATACAAGTAAAAATGATCAAGCATGTAAGGAAACAAGGCACCAAGAGTGAGAAGCGGCAGAACAAATACAGAGCAGAACCAAAATTATAAAGACTTCAGCTACTGGACTCACCAATACAATATTATAAAACAATGGTTTTGGAATGTTTAAATACATAAAAGGCTAACTTCAGAATATCTTCAAGTTATTATCCAACTCCAGAAATGGCTGAGATGAATTCTGAGTATCCTTGTAGCAGAATACATTTTCTTTAGCTTCTCTATTCACTTTGGCCCTCCACTCAACTTGCTCTCCCAAGTTCTACTTCTAGGTCTAGGCCTGGTCTTGATGTTCACACTTATGGACTGGGGTCCTTTTTGGTATTTCTCTTTCCTAGAGGAAGAGGGTTGATTTTACATCCTGCACTTCCTGGGAAAAGCTGGAAATCTTCCCAGGAAGGGATAGACATTCTGGGACTTCAGTTTGTCTTGTGGTAGTAATATTCCCCACCCTCAATTCACCTTGGTTCCTATTTCACAGAAAAACAGGCCTACGATTAGTTAAAAAACAAGGAAAGGTATTATTTCACTTAACGGAAAATCAAAAGATAGGCTGGGCTTCAAGTTAGGTTAATCAGCAATTCAGCAACAGACCCAGATTCTTTCTATCTGCCTTACTATTAAGACTACTGACTTCATTCTACAGCTAGCTATAATCTCAAGGTAGCTGTCAGGGGCACTTAGACGTATGTGTACTTAATTCAAGCCCAGTCAGAGATGGTGAAAAACACACTTTCCAAGCCAGTGGAGGTCTAAAAAGGTTTACTGGCTGGCTTAAGTCTGAACCAATCAGTGGCAAGGAAGAATTCATTTATGTAAAGTGCTTAGACCAGTGGTTCATGGTTCTCTAAGGGGATCAAACTAGCCTTGGGAGGAAATTTAAGTGGTTGTTATAGTCCTTGCAATGATTTAGGGGAAACAAGTGGCTGAGACACTAAAGGTCTCACAAAGTATAAAGAAGAATGCAGTAAAGTTTCAAACAATAGTGAATTATCCCCTGATCTACAGGACATTAAAAAAACTTTATTGAGATATAATTCATGTGCCACAGAATTCATCTATTTAAAGTACATGACCCTTTTTTTTATATTACTCAAAGCTGTGCAACTATGATCACAACAAATTTTACCACAATTTGCCCTCTCTGTGGCAAATCTGCCCTCCCTGCAGCTCAACCCCACCTACCAACACACACACCCTGGAAACCTAATCTATCTTGTGTCTTAAAATACTTGCCTCTTCTGGATATTTCATATAAATGGAATAAAACAAAATGCAGCCTTTGGTGACTGGCTTCCTTCACTTAGAATAATGTTTTTAAAATTCATCCATATCATAGCATGCATTAGAACCTCATTTTTTTAAGTGCAAAAAATACTTCATGGTATGGATATACCACATTTTATTTATCTGTCAGTTGATGGATATTTGGGTTGTTACCAGTCTTCAGCTGTCACCAATAATGCTGCTTTGGACATTTATGCATGGATACAAGTTGACGTTTCTCTTGGGTATGAACCTAGGAATGGAAATACTGGGTCACATGGTAACTCTATGTTTAAACCTTTGAAGAACTGTCAGATTGTCCAAAACATTTTATATTCTTACTTCATCTGCAGATGAAAACACCCCTGTTTCTAATTATTTGAGTGCATTATATGATACTGATTTACATATAAACACAAAGCATTGTTTGGCAAGCATTAGATGCATTACTAGCATCTCTTAGACTTGGTTTCATGGAAAGAATGCAGCCACTGTGTGAACTGAGGGAAGACTTCACTGCGTTTGTTGGTCACCATTTCAGAAAAGTCACTTCACTGACAACCACACTACTTGTTATATTTGAGTTACCCTCACACCTTTCATCAGTCTACATCAGTGCTTCTTAACCAGAGGTGATCTTGCCTTCTACCCCAGGAATCACCGGCAATGATTTAGGGCCTTTTTGGTTGTCTAGGAGTGGGTGAGAGCTGCTACTGGCATCTAGGAAGCAGAGTTCCGGGATGCTATTAAGCACCTTTCAAGGCTTAGGGTGGTTCCCACAACAGAGAATTACCCAGCCCCAAATGTCAATACTGCTGAGGTTGAAAAACCCTGGTGTATGCTCATAGTTCTCCAATCCACAGTGCTTCTTCCCTCAAGCACGGTCTTCCCACTCTCTATTATGTGCTTTAGTGGAGCCATGCTGGGGCATATTCTGATTGAAATGTATATAATTTTATCATATGAAACTTTTATTTATCCTTTGTATGGCAGTTAGGGAATCATACTGATTTTATAAAAGATGTATCTCTGAATTTCATTTCATGATAATATAGGGGATGCCACAAATTATAGAAATCTGCTAAAATGGGAGTCAGTGATTTGGGTCTCTTAGGGAGCTGAGTTGGGCTTCCTCTGCAACCACTGGGCCCTGACAGGGAGGGCTGAATATTGAGGGGAAAGGGGACTCTCTAAGGAAGAAGGAAGGGAGTTCTAGGAAGATACTCAG